>NW_022681469.1:149090748-150290748 GCF_009764315.1 Trachypithecus francoisi | reverse complement strand
GGGCTTTTAGATTCTTTTTCATCTGAAAATTTGTTTTTGCCTCTTGATTGGGAGACTTTGGGGAAGGCTGTTTGGGATCGCTCTCAATGGCTTCAGCTACGCAGTTGGTGGCTGGAAGATGCCAGAGAGCAGGCTCGCCGTAATGCCGCTAGAAATCCTCCAGGGCCAACAGAGGAGCAATTAACAGGCACTGGTCAATTTGCTACCGTAGAGGCTCAATCTGGACTTGAGGACATAGCATTATCGCAAGTTAAAGCACTTTTTTAAAAGGCTTGATGTAAAGTAGAACCATAGGAAAAACTGCCTTGTCTTTTGTCAAGATTTTACAGGGCGCAAATGAACCTTATCCTGATTTTGTGGCTCGGCTTCAAGATGCTGTAATAAAGACTGTGGGTAGTGGGGCTGCCGGTCAAATCTGGTAACCACGTTAGCTTTTGAGAATGCAAATCAGGAATGTCAGAGGCTGTTGCGTCCTTTAAAAGCTGCTGGAAACTTACAAATAGAAGATTTTATTAGAGCCTGTGCAGGAGTGGGAGGGGCTGCTTACAACGCTCAGTTGTTTGCTGGAGCTTTATCTAAGGCATTCATGGGAAAAAAGGGAGTTTGCTTCCAATGTGGAAAGACCGGTCATTTTAAAAAGGAGTGCCGTAAGTTTTCTAATAGGAGTGACTCCTCTAAAGTAGAATTAAAAAGCTTCCTACTGAGCCCTGTCGTCGTTGCGGCAGAGGACGACATTGGACTAATGAATGTCACTCTAAGGTAGATAAAAACGGTAACTCTCTCATTTCTAAATCGGGAAACTTGCAGAGGGGCCTTCAGCTTGGGGCCCCCACAACAATACAAGCCCTTTTCAATTGCAATTTCCAGTCAGCTCAGGGGTTCAGCATCAGCAAACCAGTCAGCCAATGTTAACCCCCAATTTTCAGTAGCTCAGCTTTTCTCTGCTACTTCCGGTAGCGCCGCTGCTGATGTGGCGATTTTACAAACTGTTGAACTTACCCCAGAAATGGGAGTTGTTAAATTAGCCACAGGTGTTTTTGGGCCATTACCTTCACATACTGTTGGATTGCTTATAGGACGAAGTAGTAGCATTTTACAAGGTTTACAAGTTCATTTGGGTGTTATAGATTCTGATTATAAAGGGGAAATTCAAATTATGGCCCAAGCTCATAAACCTATATCTCTGAAAAAGGGGCAGCGAATTGCACAACTCCTTGTATTGCCCTATTTTCAGTTTCCTTCACGGAAGCAAGAAAGAATTGGAGGTTTTGGAAGCACAGGTAAACATTTTTTTGGGAAACTTTAGTAACTCAACAAAAACCTTTGTTTCCCCTTGAAGTGGAAGGAAAAATTTTTCAGGGTTTGGTCGACACTGGAGCTGACGTTTCTATTATTGCCTCTGATCAATGGCCTTTACAGTGCCCTAAACGGCCTGTTGCTGTTTCTCTTACAGGATTAGGTTCTGCCTCTGAGGTGTATCAAAGTTCTCAATCCTTAAATTGCCGAGGGCCAGATGGTCAATGGCCCAAGTTCAGTTTTATATTGTTCCTATTGCCCTAAATTTATGGGGGCGAGATTTATTGCAACAATTTGGAGCTTTTGTGTCTATTCCTCATGTTTCTAATTCTGCCAAGAATATGATGTTCCGCATGGGCTACAATCCTCTTGAAAAATCTTTAAACATGTAGCCACTGTTCAACAGCCTCAAGCCCTTCCCTTGACATGGAAAACTAATATTCCTGTGTGGGTTGAGCAGTGGCCTTTAACATGTGAGAAGCTTGAGGCCTTGGAAAACTTGGTTCAGGAACAATTGTCCTTAGGTCATATAGAGCCTAATACTTCTCCATGGAATTCCCCTGTCTTTGTGTTAAAAAAAATAAATAAATAAATAATAATAATAATAATAATAATAAAATAAAATAAAAAATAAAAAATAAAATAAATAATAATAAATAAATAAATAAATAAAATAAAAAATAAAACAAAAACAAACAAATAAAAAATAAAAACGGTAAATGGAGACTATTAACAGATCTTCGTGCTATCAATGCATGTATTCAACCCATGGGATCCTTGCAACCTGGCCTTCCTAACCCTTCTATGATTCCTCAAGATTGGTGCTTATGGTTATAGATTTAAAAGATTTTTTTTTCTATTCCTTTGGATCAAAACGATTGTTTTGAACGTTTTGCCTTTTCTGTCCCTGTTTTTAATAATTCTCAGCCACTTTCTCGATATCAATGGAAGGTTTTGCCTCAAGGAATGTTAAACAGCCCCACCTTGTGTTAAGAGTTTGTTCATCGAGCTCTGGATCCTGTTCGAAAATGTCATCCTTCTGTTCTTTTATCATTATATGGATGACATTCTTCTTGCTGCACCCACTAAAAAAGAGCAGCAAGATGCTTTTACATCCTTACAAACGCAACTTTCTTTATACTCACTTAATATTGCCCCAGAAAAAATTCAAATAAATTTTCCTATTCAATATTTAGGTTATACCTTGGGAGCGCAAAATATTCGGCCCCAAAAGATTCAAATTCAACGTGATCATTTAAAAACATTAAATGACTTTCAAAAGCTTTTAGGGGATATTAATTGCATGCGTCCTGTTTTGGGAATACCAACGTATCAGTTACAACATCTTTTTCTATTCTAGAAGGAGATACAGCTCACGTCATTTAACTCCTTTAGCTTTACAGGAACTCCAGCTTGTAGAGGAACAACTTCAAAAGGCCCATCTATATTATATCCTTCCCGACGTTCCCCTTTCCTTTTGCTTATTTCATACTTTACATTCTCCTACAGGTATGATTCATCAAACAAATCGGCCGTTAGAATGGATTTTTTTGTCCAACAAAACATCTAAACGTTTGGCTACTTATATTGATCGTTTAGCTGAATTGATCATCAAAGGACGGCATCGCTGTCGACAACTTTGGGGAGGAGACCCTTCCTTCATTATCTCTCAATTCACTCATAGTCAAATTACTTATCTTCTTGCTACTTCTGATTCTTGGCAAGTTGCTTGTGCCTCATTTGTCGGACAATTTTCTACCCAATATCCTAAGTCTCCAATTTTTCATTCTTCAGACAACATTCTGTATTGCCCTTTTCACCATATCTTTATTTCCTGTTCAAGGCCCTACCTTTTTTACTGACGCTAGTAGTAATGGTAAAGCTGGATATTGGAGTGTTCATCAATCTCGAGTTACAGTTACCCTTACCCCTCAGTGCAACAGGGAGAACTGTTTGCTATTCTCATGGTCTTACTTGATTTCCCTTCCACCAGTTGTAACATTGTTAGTGATTCTCAATACGCCGTCTATGTTACTTCTTATATTTCTCAAGCCACTCTACCTCTTTGTGCTACTTCTTCTCTTCAAAAACTCTTTTCTTTATTGTCTTCTACTTTGAGCCAGCGTCGAGCTCCTTTATTCATCACTCATCTTCGTCTCATTCTCAACTTCCTGGACCATTAGTTCATGGCAATACTCAGATTGATTCACTTTTAATCGGCCATCTACAGGCTACAGAACAAGAACATGCTCTACATCATACTAATAGTTCTGGTCTTCAGCGACGATTTCATTTAACTCGTAAACAAGCTCGTTCTCTTATTCGAGCTTGTCCTTCTTGTGCTCCTTTGAGCATTCCATCTTTTCATCCCGGAGTTAATCCACGAGGTACTCAAGTTAATCAGATTTGGCAAATGGACGTCACACATGTCCCTTCTTTTGGATGATTAAAGTATGTTCATCATACTATTGACACTTTCTCTCATTTTCAATGGGCAACTCCTTTACCATCTGAAAAAGCTGATTCTGTTATTACTCATCTTTTGGCTTGTTTTGCCGTCATGGGCATTCCTCTAATACTTAAAACTGATAATGCTCCTGCCTATGTTTCTCGTAAATTACAAGTTTTTTTACAGCAATACAATATTCAACATCTCACTGGTATCCCGGGCAACAGTCAAGGCCAGGCCATTATTGAGCGCGCAAATTTAACCTTGAAAACTCAACTGTTAAAAAAAAAAGGGGGAAATGAGTCCCCCAGAAATCAGATTTTAAAGGTTTTGTTTGTTTATCTTAATTTTTTGAATCAATGGAGACAATTGCAGGACTCCGCTGCTGTAACTCATCTTTCCTCACCTCCTTCGACAATAGTCCCCGTCGATAATTTAAAGGTTTGGTATCCTAATGAAGAAGGTAAGTATGCACAGGGGCAAGTTCTAAAACAGGGACGGGGTTATGCTCTTATCCTTACAGGGAGTGGACCTGAGTGGTTTCCTACAAGGCGATTGAAACCCTGTTGAAAAAAAACTGGACTCAGCATGCATCTCTTCCTTTGTTGGATGTGTCTCAGCGGAGGACTTATTTCCCTTAGTGAGGCTTGTATGAATATTGGACTTATATTCCCTTTCCACCCTTGTATCAGGGAGTCGCCTGGGGGGAGGCGGAAGTTAAGGTTTTCACCAATGACACTACTTGGATGCCGTCCCCCTATATGGACAAGGACAACATAGAACGGGAAATGGGAATAATAAACAGCACATACCAATTTGGAGTGGAAGGACTTCCAATTTGCATGGGAAATAGTCCTCATTGTCTCCGGAAATCACATGAAGCTTGGGCTGTTCGCTATAATCATAGCCATGTGGCTGCCAATACTGTTATTATTGTAACTAGAAGTTTTCATTATAATCATACTGTATATATTAATGAGACTATTCCTAGTTCCTTACCTTTTTGTCCTATTCCAGAGGTTTCCCCTAATATTGAAGTATTGGAGTGGCAACATTGTCGGGGAATTAAGCCCCGGATTTTATTAGAATATAATGGGTTGCAAGTAATTGATTGGAGTGTGCACGGTGATTTTCAAACAAAATTTAGTCACATACCTTTAAGATGGCACCGGGTAAATAAAAGTATTGTTGCTGACGGTAATGAAACTTCAGTATGGCGTGAAGGAGGCTTGTCGCCACCTATGCCTCATCTTAGATACTCTTTACAAGTACAAAGTCATCTTTGGAAGTTATTAGCTGCAGGTGATGCCATTAGTACTTTCGTGGGAAATATGTCCCTTAATCTTTCTAACCCGAATAACCCTTTTCATATTCAATTACGGCGGAATGTCTCCTGATATATTATTGCTTGTGTCCGAAAGCCTTACCTATTGTTAGCAGGACATTTAACATGGGATAATGATACGGGGATTGTTAATTGTAAAGATACGTGTACATTTTTGTCTTGCCTCAATCATTCTTGGTGGCGCAGTTTTACGGGGGATATTTATATCCTCAGGGCTCGTAAGGAAATTTGGCTACCTGTCAACCTTACGCGACCATGGGGGGCATCACCTCTTGAGACTTATATTTGGACTTCCCTTCAATGGACCCGTCGGGCTCTTGGACTTATAATTGCCTTGGTAATGAGCCTTGTTGCATTGCCTCCACCGCGGCTGTGGCGGGGCTCGCGTTACATCAAGGCATACAAAATGCTGAATTTGTACAGCAATGGCATGAACAATCTCACCGGTTGTGGCTGCAACAATGAAACATTGACTCCCAACTTGCCGAAAGATTGGACAACGTGGAACAAGCTTTGACATGGCCTGGAGATCAGCTCACTGTCCTCAGTACTCGAGTAACATTGCAATGTGATTGGAATTCCACGCAATTTTGCGTAACACCTGTGCCTTTTAATGTTTCTCAGAATTGGACCAAAATCCGAAGATTAATAGGCCATAAAAATATTAGTTTGGACATCCAAGAACTCACTCAAAATATTTCTGTAGCATTTCAACAACAATTGCATGTATTGTCCGGAGCAGCTATACTATGCCGGAGATGGGTCAACGCCTTGCTGCTCTTAATCCATGGACTCAGATGAAAACATGGATTTCTACAATCTCTGGAAGTATATTGCTTGGGTGCTTGGATTGAGTCTATTTTCCTAATAATCCGATGCTCCCTCCGTCGCATCCCAAAACAAAAGAAAAACCAGGAACAAGTATGGGCTGCCTTTCTAAGATTGAGGCAAAACAAAAAAAAAAGGGGGGAAATGCAGGGGCCATTGAAAATAATATGCTGAGAATAGATGGGGCTCAAGGACAGTGTCTCTAGCTGGTTGCACTTTCAATGAACTCCAGTAGTCAAGGATACTATCTCTAGTTGAACTTTTGATGAACTCTAGTGGGCGCCAAGAAGGCAGACAAAATAAGAAAGAACTTAGAAACAAAGAACTAAGCAGTAGGTTATATCTGGGTGCAGAAAGTTTGTTTTGTATTATGTCATTTTTGCTGACGTGGGATTTATGGGGTATAAATAAAGTGAGGCGGAGGCCTTAGGCGCGGCCGCCATGTTCTCTGTTTGTCTTCGTCTTTTGTGTCTGTGTCTGTTCATTCTCCACTACCCCCGGCACGGGCCCCAACAGCCAGGAGTTCAAGACCAGCCTGGACAACATGACGAAACCCCATCTCTACTAAAAAAATGCTAAAGTCAGCCAGGTGTGGTGGTGCACACCTGTAATCCCAGCTACTTGGGAGGCTGAGGCAGGAGAGTTGCTGGAACCTGGGAGGTGGAGGTTGCAGTGAGCCAAGATCGTGCCACTGCACCCCAGCCTGGATGACAGAGACTCCATCTCAAAAAAAAAAAAAAAAGTTACACAGTCTATTCATAGGTAGTTTTCTTGAAAGCCGTGAGCTGTCATAAATCAAGAAAGAGACCAAAGGCTAAACGTTCTTCCATGAAAGGCAGTGGAAAATAAAATGGTGGCTAGGCGTGGTGGCTCATGCCTGTGATCCCAGCACTTTGGGAGGCCAAGGCGGGCAGATCACGAGGTCAGGAGTTCAAGACCAGGCTGGCTAACATGGTGAAACACCATCTCTACTAAAAATACAAAATTTAGCCGGGCATGGTGGCGCGCACCTGTAATTCCAGCTACTTGGGAGGCCAAGACAGGAGAATTGCTTGAACCCAGGAGGTGGAGGTTGCAGTAAGCCGAGATTGCACCATTGCACTGCAGCCTGGTGACAGACCAAGACTCTGTCTTGAAAAAAAAAAAAAAGGAAAGAAAATGACATGGTGCATTACTGGGGGACTGGGGCTGCAGAGGGTGGTGCCCAGCTGCAGGACGGGAGGCGGGAGGGCAGGAGGGAGGGAGGAGGGGCTCTGACCCAGGATCCACCAAGAGGCTCTGAACCTTTCCAGGGAACCACTAAGGCCACACTTTCAACTATGACACAAAGCCGCTGGACACTTGGACCCCACCTCCCAGGCCATCTTCTTTGGTTAGTGATGGTTGTCATTTCCCTGATCAAGCTAAGAACATATCTTATCCATATTTGTTTGCCATAAATATTTATATAAATGAATGAATATAACAAATTTAGCTCTAAGGAATGAAAGAAAAAGCCTAGTGCTCATGTTCCATAGCCAGGGTCTAGCACTTCATCCAAAACAGCCACTCTTTAGAAAGTCTTTATCATTTCATGGTTGGATGCGGTGGCTCACGCCTGTAATCCCAGCACTTTGGGAGGCTGAGGCGGGTGGATCATGAGGTCAGGAGTTTGAGACCAGCCTGACCAACGTGGTGAAATTCCGTCTCTACTAAAAATACAAAAATTAGCCGGGCGTGGTTGTACACGCCTGTAATCCTAGCTACTCAGGAGGCTCAGGCAGGATAATCACTTGAACCCGGGAGGTGGAGGTTGCAGTGAGCCAAGACTGTGCCATTGCACTCTAGTCTGGGCAAGAGTGAGACACTGTCTCAAAAAAAAAAAAAAAAATTCTTTATCATTTCATAAAGTGAATAAATGCTATCCCTACATTTCTGACACCGCGTCCTCTACACCACACATTTTGGCTAGCTCACCGATTCCTTCTTCTCTGATGACCATGCTGTCAACATCAAAACACACAGCATTTGCTGAGTAGGAAAGCTTCCTCAGCTCTGAGTGGGAGACCATCCTTGGAAGAATTTTCCTCCTACAAGAAAAAAAGATAAATGTATTTTAGACATCAAATAAAATTATGAAAAGATCCCACCTTGCCTACTAAGCCAGCCTAATTTGTGTCAAAGTCAGTGCAGGCCACATAAGAGTGTATTCATTAATTTAATCATTTCTTTTTCCTTTTTTTTTTTTTTGCTTCCCACACTATACCAATTTCTTCTTTCTTTCTGTTTTATTATTACTATTTTTTTTAGATGGAGTCTTACTCTGTTGCCCAGGCTGGAGGGCAGTGGCATGATCTTGGCTTACGGCAACCTCCACCTCCCTGGTTCAAGTGATTTTCGTGCCTCAGCCTCCTGAGTAGCTGGGATTATAGGCAAGTGCCACCACACCCAGCTAATTGTATATTTTTTTATTTTTTTATTTTTATTAGAGATGGGGGTTTCACCATGTTGCCCAGGCTGGTCTTGAACTCCTAACCTCAGGTGATCTGCCCACCTCGGCCTCCCAAAGTGCTGGGATTACAGGTGTGAGCCACTGCGCCTGGCTGGTACCAACTTTTAAATATATTTGATGTTGAGGCTGGGTGTGGTGGGTCACTCCTGTAATCCCAGTATTTTGGGAGGCCAAGGCTGGTAGATCACCTGAGGTCAGGAGTTTTAGACCAGCCTGGACAACATGGTGAAATCTACTAAAAAAAAAAAAATTAGCTGGGCATGGTGGTGAGCACCCATAATCCCAGCTACCCAGGAGGCTGAGGCAGGAGAATCACTGGAACCTGGGAGGCAGAGGCTGCAGTTAGCCAAGATCGCACCACTGCACTCCAGCCTATTAGACAAAGCAAGACTGTCTCAAAAAAAAAAAAAAAAAAAGGTAAATACATAAACAAATATAAATATAAATATATATATGATGTTGAACCAATATTCAATTATTTTTGACCATAACTGTAGAAAGAAAGCAAGTATTAAAGTGGAGGTGTGCATAAGGCTCTGTGGGCACATAGGAAAAATGTTTAGCCTTATCTATGAAACAGGGCTTCACACTGGGCACGGTGGCTCATCCCTCTAATCCCAGCACTGTGGGAGGCTAAGGCAGGAAGATCGCTGAAGGCCAGGAGTTCAAGACCAGCCTGGGGAACACAGAGAGACTGAGTACTAAAAATAAGAATACAAAAAATTAGCTGGGCATGGTGGTGCACACCTATAATCCCAGCTACTTGGGAGGCTGAGGCAGGAGAATCACTTGAACCCGGGAGGTGGAGGCTGCAGTGAGCTGAGATTGTGCCACTGTACTCCAGTATGGGCAACAGAGCAAGACCCTGACTCTAACTAAAGGAAAAGAAAAGAAAGAAGGCTTCAAGGAGGCACAGGTATTTTAGCTGAATCTGACAGGTTAAGTGGCCCTTTGAGTGGCTTGTCAAAGGGCAGGGTATCAATTTGGTGTGTGCTGGGAGGAGAGGAAGGGAGGCAGAGACAAGGAGAGAGGCTTGTGATGGCAGAGGGAGGAGCATGAGCAAAGACAAGGAGGAGGAAGCAGATGACCTGCTGGAAGCTATCCCATGGCTTGGTCCAGGGGCCTGGCAGTGCATCAGGAGTTCAGACTAAGTGGGTCCTAGGGCCAGGCTAAGGAGTTTAGACATTAGGCTTCAGGTACTGGAAAAGACTTTAAGCCTCAGAAGAAAGGTCAGAGCTAAATATAAGGGCCAAACATACACGTCGCCAATGTAGAGGTGCTAGTTGAAGACGTGGTCTGATTAAAGGCCAGAGAGAGGCTGGGCGTAGTGGCTCATGCCTCTAATCCTAGCACTCTGGGAGGCTGAGGTGGGAAGATCACTTAAGGCCAGGAGTTCAAGACCAGTCTGGCCAACATGACAAAATCCCATCTCTACTAAAAATACAAAAATTAGCCGGGCAGGGTGGGGTGCACTAGTAGTCCCAGCTACTTGGGAGGTTGAGGCAGGAGAATCACTTGAACCTGGGAGGTGGAGATTGCAGTGAGCCAAGATCACACCACTGCACTCCAGCATGGGGCCACAGAGTGAGACCCTGTCTCAAGAAAATAAAAAATAACAAAAGTAAAGTCCATGGAGAACAGAGAGAGGGAGAAGAGAAGAGCGCTAAGGACAGAGCCTGCAGGACCACCACCTTTACGTCCTGACTTGAGCCTGGGAAGAAGGAAAATGGTGACGGTACAGAAAGAAACTTTGGGAGGCACACTGCTACAGAAGCTGCAGAGGACAGAGATTCAAAAAGAATTTTTTTTTTTTTGAGACAAGTTCTCACTCTGTCACCCAGGCTGGAGTGCAGTGGTACGATCGTGGCTCACTGCAGCCTCCAATCCCTGGGCTCAAGCGATCCTCCTGCCTCAGTCTCCCAAGTAGCAGGGACTACAGGCACGTGCCACTATGCCTGGCTAATTAAAAAAAAAATTTTTTTTTGTAGAGATGGGGGTCTTGCTATGGTGCCCGGACTGGTCTTGAACTCCTGGATTCAAGCAATCTTCCCACCTAGATCTCCTAAAGTGGTGGGATTACAGGCATGAGGCCCCCATACCTGGCATTTATTTGTTAGAAAATCTTTGGACTAGAATTAGGGTGAAAGGGATCCTCAATGTTGCCTGGACCAGCCTCCCATCAGAGACTAATATGTCAAATACAAGGCTACACAGATGATGTAAATAATCTATATTTAGAATAGACTGTGGTTAAAAACAGACTCAAAGCAGCTGACCAGCCCACTGTTCAACTGATTTTTAACTAATGCAGTTGGCAGAATAATGCCATTTAAAGTTGACCTGGAAACTTTAAGTCAGGGGTCAGCAAACTATGGCTTGTAGGCCAAATCCACCCTGCCACCTGGTTTTGTATGGCTCACAAATAAGAACAATTTTTACATTTTATTTTACTTTATTTTTTTTGAGACAGGATCTCATTCTGTCACCCAGGCTGGAGTGCAGTGTTGCCATCATAGCTCACTGCAGCCTCAAACTCCTGGGCTCAAGTGATTCTTCCATCTTGGCCTCTCGAGTGGCTGGGACTACAGGTGTGAGCTACCATGCCTGGCTGGTTTTTACATTTTAAACAGTTGAAAAAAAACCAAATAGAAGAATAGTATTTTTTGACATGTAAAAATTAATGAAATTCAAATTTCAGGCTGGCTACAGTGGCTCACGCCTGCTAATCCTAGCACTTTGGGAGGCTGAGGCAGGAGGATTACTTGAAGCCAGGAGTTCAACATCAATCTGGGCAACATAGCAAGACCCCATCTCTACAAACTTTTTTTTTTTTTTTTTTGAGACGGAGTCTCGCTCTGTCGCCCAGGCTGGAGTGCAGTGGCCGGATCTCAGCTCACTGCAAGCTCCGCCTCCTGGGTTTATGCCATTCTCCTGCCTCAGCCTCCCGAGTAGCTGGGACTACAGGCACCCGCCACCTCGCCCGGCTAATTTTTTTTGTATTTTTTAGTAGAGACAGGGTTTCACCGGGTTAGCCAGGATGGTCTAGATCTCCTGACCTCGTGATCTGCCCGTCTTGGCCTCCCAAAGTGCTGGGATTACAGGCTTGAGCCACCGCGCCCGGCCTTACAAATGTATTTTTAAAATTAGCCAGCTGTGATGACACACACCTATGGACCTAGCTACTTAGGAGGCTGAGGCAGAAGGATTGCTTGAGCACAGGAGTTTGAGGCTGCAGTGAGCTACGACCATGACACTGCACTGCAGCCTGGGTGATAGAATGAGAGCCTGTCTCAAAAGTAATAATAATAAATAAAAATGAAATGCAAATTTCAGTGTCTATTAATAATTCTTTTTTTTTTTTTTTTTTAAGGAGTCTCACTCTGTCACCCAGGCTGGAGTGCAGTGGCTCAATCTTGACTCACTGCAATCTCTGCCTCCCAGGTTTAAGCAATTCTCCTGCCTCAGCCTCCGGAGTAGCTGGGATTACAGGCACATGCCACCATGCCCAGCTAATTTTCGTATTTTAGTAGAGATGGGGTTTCACCATGGTGGCCAGGCTGGTCTCAAACGCCTGTCCTCAAGTGATCCGCCTGCCTCAGCCTCCCAAAATGCTGTGATTACAGACCAGCCTAGCCAACATGGTGAAACCCTGTCTCTATAAGAAAAGATAAAAAATAAAAAGAAAAAGTAAAAAGAAACCAGTCATTTGGCTTTGGTCCAGCAGGAATCAAGTTAATTCATACTACATGCCCAGGCAGGCTCACTGTAAAGGCGTTGAAGTCAGCAGGTCTATCAGCAGAGAAGCAGCACTTACTGTAATGCAATTCCATCAAGTATGGAGAATGAAACATAAGTGAGTGAATAGGAAGCCAGAAACAGACAAATGGTGTAAAAGGAGCTAAAATGAGATAAGTGGGACAAGCTAAAGAACTTTTTAAGAAGATGCAAGAGAAGGCCGATTGTGGTGGCTCACGCCTGTAATCCCAGAACTTTGGGAGGCTGAGGAGGGCAGATCACCTGAGGTTGGGAGTTTGAGACCAGCCTGACCAACATGGAGAAACCCCATCTCTAGTGAAAATACTAAATTAGCTGGGCATGGTGGCACATGCCTGTAATCACAGCTATTCAGGAGGCTGAAGCAGGAGAATCCATTGAACCCAGGAATTGGAGTTTGCAGTGAGCCGAGATGGCACCATTGCACTCCAGCCTGGGCAACAAGAACGAAACTCCATCTCAAAGAAAAAATAAGGTATGAGGCAACACAACAGAACTAAGAATGGGCAATGCTCCTGAGAACGACTGATGGGCACCAGAACCTCAAAGCCAGTCCCCAGGGACCCTGACACAAGACCTGAGAGAGGAATGCATGGGCGCCATCTTCAAGAGGCTTCCAGTCTTGTTGAGATGATCAGACAAATAATTACTGGCCATGTTTGAAAAACCAGGTACTTTGGCCACGAGTGGTGATCATGCCTGTAATCCCAGCACTTTGGGAGGCCGAGGTGGGCGGATTACCTGAGGTCAGGAGTTTGAGACCAGCCAGGCCAACACGGTGAAACCCCATCTGTACTAGAAGTACAAAAACTAGCCAGGTGCTTGTAATCCCAGCGACTCAGGAGGCTGAGGCAGGAGAATCGCTTGAACCCAGGAGGCGGAGGTTGAGTTTCACCATTTAACATGGTGAAACTCTATCTCTACTAAAAGTACAAAAATTAGTGGGGCATGGTGGCAGGCACCTGTAATCCCAGCGACTCAGGAGGCTGAGGCAGGAGAATCGCTTGAACCCGGGAGGCAGAGGTTGTAGTGAGCTGAGATCACACCATTGTGCTCCAGCCTGGGCGACAGAGGACTTTGTGAAACAACAACAACAAAACCGGATACTGAGGACTACAAGAAGGCAGCGGAAGGAGGGCAAGGACTAAGAAACGACCTACTGGGTACTGCGCTCAAACCCTGGGTGAGGGGATCAATCGTAACCCAAACCTCAGCATCATGTGGTATACCCATGTAACAAACCTGCACATGTATTCCTTAAAGCTACAATAAAAGTTGAAATGGTATGTAATATAACCAGCTATTCTGGGAAGCTGAGATCTTCTGCATGCCACATAGTTGACATCAATTTTTAAAATTCAGGTGAGGAGTAAACTGCAGGCCGGGTGTGGTGGCTCACGCCTGTAATCCCAGCACTTTGGGAGGCCGAGGCGGATGGATGACCTGAGGTCGGGAGTCCAAGACCAGCCTGGCCAACATGGTGAAATCCTCTCTCTACTAAACATACAAAAATTAATCAGGTGTGGTGGCCCGCACCTGTAATCCCAGCTACTCAGGAGGCTGAGACAGGAGAATCACTTGAACTCAGGAGGCAGAGGTTGCAGTAAGCCAAGATTGCGCCACTGCACTACAGCCTGGGTGACAGAGCACAACTCTGTCTCAAAAAAAAAGAGTAAGCTGCTGGCAGATAGACAAACATTTAACAGTCCAATGCATAAAAACATTACAATGACAGCAAACAAACAAAACAAAACCGAAAAAAGACAAATCAGACTCACGTGTCTCCAGCGCTAGATTTCTAGACCACACTCTTCTGTTCCTTCCCAAGATAAAAATGCAGCACAAAGTTCTGACTACACATTTCTTCAAGAAAGACCGTTGGATTCTGCAAAAGCAAGAGCCTAGAAAGAGAGAATGAGGAAATGAACATTGATGTTCAAACACAAAACAGGAAAGAGGGAGACTGTCTGGCTTCACTCTCTCTCCTGGTGGGACTGGCACAAAAACGGGTCAGAGGCAAAATTTCCTAAGACTGCTTCCTCTGAGAAACGCTTTACTCCTACCCCCTTCAATCACTGTAGAGTCAACATATTCTTTTCTATGGCTTTAATTCTGCAAGGTTCAGGTCTGACAGGAAATCACATATACCTGATTAGCAGGGTACAAAGGCAAGGGAGAGGGAGAGGGAAAGAGAATCTCTTGGGAGAACTAAATGCATAGACAAAGAAGCAGACTAGGGCGGGTGTGGTGGCTGATGCCTGTAATCCCAGCACTTTGGGAGGCTGAGGTAGGAGAATTGCTTGAACCCAGGGGGCAGAGGTTGCAGTGAGCTGAGATCGCACCATTGCACTCCAGCCTGGGTGACAGAGTGAGACTCTGTCAAAAAAACAAAAACAAAAACAAAAAAATTCACCAAGTGAGGTGGCACATGGCTGTGGTCCCGGCTACTCGAGAGGCTGAGGCAGGAGAATTGCTTGAACCCCGGAAGTGGAGTTTGCAGTGAGCCAAGATCGTGCCTCTGCACTCTAGCCTGGGTGATAGAGCAAGACTCCATCTCAAAAAATAAAATAAAATAAAATAAATAAATAAAATGAGGGGACAGAGACAACAGCATCCCAAGATGAATCAGAGGAAGAATCTGCTGCCCAACTACAAATAGGGAGTTGTAGTTGCCCAACTACAGAGGGAGCAAAGACAACTGCTCTGTGTGTGTGTGTGTGTGTGTGTGTGTGTGTGTGTGTGTGTGTGTGTGTCCGAGACAGGGTCTTGCTCTGTCACCCAGGCTGGAGTGCAGCAGTGCAATCACAGTTCACTGCAGCCTAGAACCCCTGGGCTTAAGCAATCCTCCTGCCTCAGCCTCCTGAGTATTAGGAACTACAGATGAACACCATTATGCCCAGCTAATTTTTTATTTTTTGTAGAAACAGGGTCTTGCTATGTTGCCCAGGCTGACCTTGAACTCATGGCCTCAAGGGATCCTCTCACATCGGCCTCCTAAAGTGCTGAGATGACAACTGTGAGCCACCACACTGGGCCTGCAGTTTCTTATAAATATATACTCACCATAAGACCCAGCAAGGCCAGGCGCGGTGGCTCATGCCTATAATCCCAGCACTTTGGGAGGCTGAGGCAGGCAGATCACCTGAGGTCAGAAGTTTGAAACCAGCCTGACCAACATGGTAAAACCCCGTCTCCACTAAAAATACGAAATTAGCCAGCTATGGTGGCGCATGCCTGTAATCTCAGCTACTAGAGAGGCTGAGGCAGGAGAATTGCTTGAATCGGGAAGGCAGAGGTTGCAGTGAGCTGAGATCATGCCATTGCACTACAGCCTGGGTAACAAGAGCGAAACTCTGTCTCACACACAAAAAAAGACCCAGCAATCCCAATCTTGGAGTTTTATCCAAGAGAAATGAAAATATATTCATAGCAGCTTTGTGACTACCCAACACTAGAAAAAACCCAAATGTTCATTAACAGATAAATAGCTAAACAAATTGTAGTATATCACTACAATGGAATACTACTCAGTAATAAAAAGAAATGAATTACTGATACATGCTATAACATGGATAAATATTTGAAAAATCATACTAATGGGGCCAGATGCGGTGGCTGACGCCTGTAATCCCACAAGGCAGGCAGATCGCGAGGTCAGGAGTTCAAGACCAGCCTGGTCAACACAGCGAAACCCTGTCTCTACTAAAAATACAAAAATTAGCCGGGCGTGGTGGCACGGCATGTACCTGTAATCCCACCTACTTGGGAGGCTGAGGCAGGAGAATCACTTGAATCTGGGAGACGGAGGTTGCAGTGAGGCAAGATCACACCATTGCACTCCAGCCTGGGTGACACAGTGAGATACCAGTCTCAAAATATAAATAAATAAAAAATAAAATAAAATTTAAAAATTAAAAAAAAGAAGAGTACACGGGATGGGGGAACTTGTTGCAGCTACCTTGGAAAATATAATCTGCCACAGAGGGCAAGTAGAAAGAATGTTGGAGCTTAAGATTTCAGAAATCTAGCTGTCCAAAAGGATCACAAGAGCCGTTCCTGTGGCGGCTTAAGGGGAGTGGAAGCAAAGGTCATCAGAGCTGAGGAAGACGTGGGATGGTGATTTCAGGTGAATTGCATGCTCATCCATGTGGAACGCTGACATGCTCAGGAAAGCAGAAGGATTTCAGAGAACAGAGCGCAAAACACAATTTCATTATTTTTTTTTTAGAAAATGGGTCATTCTCTGTCTCCTAGGCTGGAGCGTAATGGCGTGATCATAGCTCACTGTATGTAGCCTTGAACTCCTGGGCTAGATCCTTATGCCTCAGTCTCCTGAATAGCTACGGCTACAGTGTGTGCCACCACGGCTGGCTAATTTTGTATTTTCATTTTTTGTAGAGATGGGTTCTTGCTATGTTGCCCAGGCTGGTTTGTAACTCCTGGCCTCAACTGATCCTCCCACACTGGCCTCTCAAAGCACTGGGATTACAGGCATGAGCCACTGTGCTCCACCACAAAACACTTTTTTTCTTTGAGATGGGAGTTTCACTCTTGTTGCCCAGGCTGGAGTGCAATGGCGCGATCTTGGCTCACCGCAAACTCCACCTCCCGGGTTTAAGCGATTCTCCTGCTTCAGCCTCCTGAGTAGCTGGGGTTACAGGCATGCACCACCACGTCCGGCTAATTTTGTACTTTTAGTAGAGATGGGAGTTTCTCCATGTTGGTCAGGCTGGTCTTGAACTCCTGACCTCAGGTGATCTGCCTGCCTCAGCCTCCCAAAGTGCTGGGATTACAGGTATGAGCCACAATGCCGGGCCCACAAAACACTCTTTTAAAAACTTTTGTCTATTTTTCTGGAGTGGTGAAATTATCTCTGTGGTGAGGACTTCCTTTTTATTTGGGAAAAGATATTTGCTGTGGGCCTATTGTTTGTGCAAAGATACTAACAGCTAACATTTTTTGAGTGTCCATTCATTCATTCAAAATATATGTACCGGGGCCAGGCATGATGGCTCACGCCTGTAACCCCAACACTTTGGGAGGCAGAGGCAGGTGGATCATTTGAGGTCAGGAGTTCGAGACCAGCCTGGCCAATATGCTAAAACCGTGTCTCTACTAAAAATACAAAAATTAGCCAGGCATGGTGGTGTGCGCCTGTACTCAAGAGGCTGACCGGACAATCGCTTGAACCCACGAGGCAGAGGTTGCAGTGAGCGGAGATCACGCCACTGCACTCCAGCCTGGCGACAAAGCGAGACTCTGTCTCAGGAAAAACAAACAAAAAAACCAAAAACAAAAAGCACAAAAAAAACAAAAAAAAAAATTAAGAAGTTCTAGTATCTAAAATGAGCAAAATCGTCGGGCGAGGTGGCTCACACCCGTAATCCCGGCCGATCGCTTACATTTTTAAAAAGATGTTTTCTTCGTTTCCTAGCCCCTTCTACCCCGCTACGAAGTTTCAAAGGTTTAATGCTATTACAACCGGCCGTCAGAGGTCAAGCTCGGGGGTGCAGCTCCCTAATACGTGGCAGCCTCAGAGGGGCCGACCCTGCCCAGGATGAGCGGCGCCAAGTGGCGGGGGACGCTCCCGGGGTCCCCGAGCCCTGGCTGGGGAAGGTGTGGGACGCACGTGGCCTCAAGTGAGTCCAGTGCGCCGCCAGGGCTGCAGCTGGCGCTGGCCATTGAGGAGCTTCTGCGCTACCTCGCGATCGTGCCCGGCACTTCCAGCAGGCCGGGAAGTGGTAAAGCTCCTCCTGGTAGCTTATAGGCGGAGGCGGCCGGGCAAAAGCCCGCGGACAATGATCGGCAAGTTCAGTTGATGCCAGTCTGGCAGCCTGTGGCCGCCTGCCCGGCAGCCTGTGGCCACCCGCCCGCGAATGCGCTCTCCTGGAAGACCCAGCAGCCCCGCCTCGAGTTCCGATTGGCTCAGCGTGAAAGGCGGGCCTCTGTCAAGTCACAAGGGCGCGCCTCCGTCGACGTCACAGGGGTGGGCCTTCAGCGACGTCGTAAAGGTGGTCCTTCGGCTTCCTCACAGGGGCTGGCGTTCGGCGATGTCACCTGGGCGGTGCGGTGCTTGGAGCTGGGTAGTCTTCTTAGAGTGGAACCTGGTAACCGCGACCTCCCCGCCAGGTCCTGTGTGTTGCTGGCTGGAAAAGGGTGGCTGACAAACTCCGACCCATTCACAGTGTTTATGTGGTCAAAAATAGAAAACTATGTCCGGGCGCGGCCAGCGGGAGGAGCCCTTCAGGCCAAGAGCAGCCTGGCAGCGTGGCGCGACCCCATCTCTGTAGTCCTACCTCAGCTCCCCAGCTACTTGAACCCTAAGGTTCAAGGCTTCAGTGAGCTATGATCCCACCACAGCATTCCAGCCTGCGAGACTGAGGTAAACCCTGTCTAAAAAAATAAAAAAGAAAACTAACCAAGTGTGCAACAGGGAGGGACTGCTTAAAGAAAACATGAGGCTGGCTGGGCCCTGTAATCCCAGCACTTTGGGAGGCCCAGGCAGAAGGATGAATGGCTTGGGCGCAGGAGTTCGAGACCGGCCTGGGCAACATGAGAAAACCCCGTCTCTACAAAAGAGACACGAATTAGCCCAGCGTGGTGCGCGCCTCGCATAGCTTTTGTATCTTTTGTAGAGCTTGGGCGAGGTGGGGGGGGGAGGGGGGGGCGGGTCTCGCTATGTTGCCCAGGCCGGTTTCGAACTCCTGGGTTCAAGTGATCTTCTTACCTTGGCCATCCGAGTTTTCGGGATTACAGGCTTGAGCCACCGCGCCTCGCCTGGGTTAGGCTATTTAATAGCATAAGAAAGTGTTAAGTGGCTCACGCCTGTAATCCCAGCACTTTGGGAGGCCGAGGCGGGTGGATCACCTGAGATCAGGAGTTCGAGACCAGCCTGGCCAACATGGTGAAACCCAGTCTCTACAAAAAATACAAAAATTAACCGGGTGTGGTAGAGCATCCCTGTAGTCCCAGCTACTGGGGAGGCTGATACAGGAGAATCGCTTGAACCCAGGAGGCGGAAGTTGCAGTGAGCCGAGATCCCACCACTGCACCCCAGCCTGGGCGACCCAGCGAGACTCCAAAGTTTGACATCAGCCTGGGCAATGTAGTGAAACTCTGTCGCTACAAAACAAAAGACCCAGGTGTAACTGTGTCCACCTGTGGCCCCAGCTACTTAGGAGGCAGGAGGATCACTTGAGGCCAGGAGCTCAAGGCTGCAGTGAGCTGTGATCATCCCAACTGCTTTCCATCCTGAGCAACAGAATATGAAACCATGTCTCTGGATATCTAGCTAGCTAGATAATTGATAGGTAGTTTTCTATCATAGTTTTTTTTCCTAGATTTGAACATGTTTTTCTAAAGTAGCATTCAACACATCAGCATTTTACAGTGTTATTGTTAATATTATGTTTTTCTGAAATACAGTATCCTTCACAAAAGCAGTTTTGTCTTTCAAAGCACATAGATAGGACCTCAAGTGAATTTGTCTGATGTTGGTGACCTTGGTACCCTTTTGTCCACTTCATTGGAGCAGTCAGTCAATAATTTCAGGTCACCGTTGGTCTTAGAAGAAGAGCCGAAAGGCAACAAGCAAGGGTGCTGGTGTCCAGTCACCTTCTAAAAGCATTTTCACCTTCCCTTAAAGTTTCCCTTGATGAACATAGAAGTGCTGTATGTAGAATTGACACAGTGTTGTCCTGGCAACTTTGTATATTAGGCCAAATTTACATTTTTTACCTTTATGAGAGGCACCCTGGTAGGCTAGTGGAGTTACACACAAAGTCTGATCTCAGCTGCACTGTCCAGAGATGCAACACAGTCCAATCAAATAACATTCTCTGAGCCCGTTTCTTTAGCTGTAAAGTAAGAATAACAATTATACTCATTTAAAAAGACAGCTTATTGTATTTGAGTGGTCTTTTATTTTCTATGAAACTGTCTTTAACACAGTAATTATTTTCATTTCCATACCACATGTGTTTTTTGTTTTGTTTTTGATTTTTTTTTGAGATGGAGTCTTTTTGTTTTTGTTTTTTTTCGAGATGAAGTTTTGCGTTGTTGCCCAGGCTGGAGTGCAGTGGCATGATCTCCACTCACTGCCACCTCCGCCTCCCAGGTTCAAGAGATTCTCCTGCCTCAGCCTCCTGAGAAGCTGGGATTACAGGTGCCCACCACCACACCCGGCTAATTTTTTTAAATTATTATTTTTAGTAGAGATGGGGTTACATCATGTTGCCCAGCCTGTTCTCAAACTACTGACCTGAAGTGATTCAGCCGCCTTGGCCTCCCAAAGTACTGAAATTATAGGCGTGAGCCACTGAACCTGGCCTTTTTTTAAAATAAGGATTTCTTGGCCAGGCATGGTGGCTCACACCTGTAATTCCAGCACTTTGGGAGGCCAGGGTGGGTGATCACCTGAAGTCGGGAGTTCAAGACCAGCCTGACCAACATGGAGAAACCCTGCCTTTTCTAAAAATACAAAATTAACCAGGCATGGTGGTGCATGCCTGTAATTCCAGCTACTTGGGAGGCTGAGGGAGCAGAATCGCTTGAACCCAGGAGGCGGAGGTTGCAGTGAGCCGAGAACAGGCCGTTGCATTCCAGCCTGGGCAACAAGAGTGAAACTCCATCTCAAAATAAAAAAAAGATTTCCTAAAATGATATTTTCAGTATTTTATAGATGATGTGTGTGCAGCAATCTTAATAGGACATTACCTGACACTTTGCAGGACTAGAAGATGATGGTGGCAGCTGATTTGATCCATTTGTCTCTAATTCTTTTTTCTTTTTTCTTTTTTTTGAGATGGAGCCTTGCTCTGTTGCCCAGGCTGGAGTGCAGTGGCATAATCTTGGCTCACTGCAACCTCTACTTCCCGGGTTCAAGGGATTCTCCTGCCTCAGGCTCCTGAGTAGCTGGGATTACAGGCACGTGCCACCACGCCCGGCAAATTTTTGTATTTTTTTGGTAGAGACGGCGTTTCACGACGTTGGCCGGTCTGGCCTGGAACTCCTGACCTCAGATGATGTGTCTGCCTCGGCCTCCCAAAGTGTTGGTATTACAGGTGTGAGCCATCGCGCCTGGCCCAGTTGCCTCTAATGCTAACGTGAGATGTATTGCAGGATCATAGCAGAGTGAGTTGCTGGTGTATCCACAAGGAGATGAGCATGGAACTCTCACAACAGCTGCCCTGAGTAGTGTGTGTGTGCTGTGCTTGAATACCTCACTGCTCATTTATACACAGGCTTTCTGGTAACTGAGTCAACAGTATCTGTTTCATAAATAATATATCCCTATTTCTTTTCTTTCTTTCTTTCTGTTTTTTTTTTTTTGAGACAGGGTCTTGCTCTGTTACCCAGGCTTGAGTGCAGTGATGTGATCTCGGCTAACCGCAACTTCTGCCTCCCGGGTTCAAGCGATTCTCCTGCCTCAGCCTCCCAAGTAGCTGGGATTACATGTGCCACCACTTCTGGCTAATTTTTGTTTTCTTTTTTTTTGAGACGGAGTTTCACTCTTGTTGCCCAGGCTGGAGTGCAATGGCACGATCTCGTCTCACTGCAACCTTTGCCTTTTGGGTTCAAGTGATTCTCCTGCCTCAGTGTCCTGAGTAGCTGGGATTATAGGCATGTGCCACCGCGCCTGGCTAATATTGTATTTTTAGTAGAGACGGGGTTTCTCTGTTTTGGTCAGGCTGATCTCTAAACTCCCGACCTCAGGTGATCTACCCTTCTTGGCCTCCCAAAGTGCTGGGATCACAGGCATGAGCCACCGCGCCCAGCCTAATTTTTGTATTTTTAGTAGAGATGGGTTTTCACCATGTTGGCCAGGCTGGTCTTGAATTCCTGACCTCAAGTGCTCTGCCTGCCTCGGCCTCCCAAAGTGTTGGAATTACAGGCGTGAGCCACCATACCTGGCCAGCTCTATTTCTTTAAGCCTACGCATTTTGCACATATTAAAAGTATTTGAACATACAATTATCCAGCTTCCCTTGTTTATGTATGCTTGAATTTTGTATAATCTTGAACTTTTTTCCAATCTAAGCTTTGTTTTATCCCCTTCTATATTCATATAGCTTTAGGTGGCTGTCTTCATTGAAAGTTTTTTCTCAAAAGCCTTAAAATAGAATGTAGTTCTTGGCAACAATTTGAAAGTTATTTGAGGAGAAGGGAAGATTTATAATGATGACTCGAAGCAAACTCAAAAGTAATGAAGCAAGACGGAGGAAAAAGCAGTATTCACTTGAGCACATCCCAAAAGAATAAAATTTTAAATGTAACTAGAAAAAAGTGTGCTGAAGATCACAATACAGAAATAATTATTAATACTCAAAATACCTTTAAACCTCCACTCAACTTTTGAATGTTGTTGACCAGGAGGTGGCTGTAACTCTACGATGGTTCCTTCAATAATGACATTTTCTTTTTCAAGATGATGATGATTCTCCACCTTCTAAGAGACCAACGAGCCACCACAGCCACCAGTCCCAGAACCCGCCAATGCTGGGCAACGGAAAGTGAAGGAGTTCAACTCTGGTAAGTTCTCAGCGAAATCTATAACCTTTTCCTTCATCTTCTGGACTCTCAATGTGACTGATGAAAGTTACAACATGCTCTGCAGGGGGAAACGCTTTAGCATGTATTACTGCATTGTAATCTCATCTTTGTAAGGCCAGGAGCATTTTGAAAGTCACATTACAGACAGTGTTTAAATATAGTTTGAATTTACCAAAGCATAGGACATTGTATTATCTCATATTAATTAGTTGGCTTAAAATTAGTACTAATGACTTAGTAATTCAATGATTTCTCTCAGCTTAAAAACCTTCTTTATTTCAGAACCATTCACCTCTTGGTTTTCATTTTTGCTGTGTGTCACTGCCTACTAGCTGCTAATTTATTAACTCCCAGTGGTTCATGTGTCCTGTGAAGGGACTGCATGAGATTTTAGTAGCAAATTATGTTGATGATTTGTATTTTGAATAAATAGAACATTAAGCTTGTAAAAATTTTAAAATAGTATTTTAATATTCTACTGTGTCATGTGTCATAGTCACAATGATTGGAAGTATATTGAATTTATATGTACATTAACTTGTTATATGTTTATATTCTTTAGCATTCTGACTTGCAACTATATATCTGTTAAGGCCTTTTTTTTTTTTTTTTCCAAGAAGATTAGACTCTTGATTTATTGAGGCATCTGTTAAGTGGCCCAGGCTCTGTGTAGGCGGTGAGGTTAAAGTAGAAAGAAGGGTAGTGAGAGGCAGGGGTGCCAGGATTAGATTGGAAGACTTGGGATGCTCCAAGGCTTCTCAAGTTTCCCTGGTCCTGGCTGGCTGTGCTGCTGGCCTGGGCATCTGATGAGCCTGCAAGGGTGAAGCCCAAGAGGTGGGTGATCCAGGGGCTAGGGCAGGGACTTTGGAGTCACGCTGTTGGCTTTGAATTTAGACTCCTACACTTAGTAGCTGTGAACTCTCCATGCCTCAGGGACCTGCAGAACTGAGCTCTGTCTGAGCCAGGTCCCATCCAGGCATTGGAGATCCATCCAGAGGGAAACCACTATCCACTGTCTTCTCAAGCAGAGCCTTGTCTCCTTCTAGGCCCTCACAATCCAGTGGAGGAGGTGAAACTCATCTGCCTCTGTCCCTCTGGTTGCGCCTCATGCCAGGTGCATCAGTGGACTTGGGCCATGCTCCTGGGCCTCCGAAGTTGGAGAAGGTTGCCAGGCTCAGGTGGGTACATTAGAGCAGCTGCTGCCCTCTGGACACAGTGACAAAAGAACACTGTGGGTCTGGAGCCCCGGTCTGGGGCATTGGGCAAGGCTCTTGCACTTCTCTGAGCCCATTTCCCCATCTGGATAGTGTGCTGATTCTATCTCCCTGTGGGCACTGAGGGCTCAGTGTTAGAGAGTCAGCATCTGGGGTTTGGGCTGTAATTCCCCTTCAGCCCCATAGCTGGGGGGAGCCAGGGACTTTGTCGGGATTAATCTAGGTGTCATTCTAGCTTCCTGCCCCTGACTTGGGCTCAGCATCTGAAGTAGTCTAGGCGGCAGGCGGTCCTGGTGGGGTTTGGGGCTTTTCCCCACTCTGAGGTCACACCCAGAGCCAGAAATGTTGGTGCCTGCTCTGGGCAAAGGTGCCAGCCTGTGGGACAAGAGCGAAACTCCATATCAAAAAAAAAATAAAAACCTTCCACCATTTCAAGGGGCTCACATCTCCTTAAGGGCCCGGTAATTGGCCTGATCTGGCCTGTACTTGGCCCCCAGGGTGCAGGTAACACCCCACCTTACCTGGCTTCTTTCTGCCAGGGCCAATGTTCAGACCTCAGGACTTTCCAGCCTATCCCACCTCCCTCTCTGGCCAGCCTTGAGCCCTTATGGGTCCAGCACATTTTCCAGGCTGTCTCCTGGTTGTCCTTCTGCCTCAAGGCCTAGTTCATGCTGCTCCCCCTCCCACTCACCAAGACCCACAAGGTCCACTCCACACCCAGCTCAGCCCCATCCCCTCGGATAGTCCTTTCTCTTTCCTCAGGTGGCCAGGTGCATATCTTGGTGTCAGGACCTTCACTGCACCTGGGAATGCCTACTGGTCACCTCGGTGACAGAGACCAAGGCATTTACTTGATATGACTGCCCTGGTTCACTGTCTACATGGCCAGGGAAGAAGTCAGTAATAGGCTTTTGACTTGCTGCAAGGACCAGTTCTCCTGGCCTCATGGTCTAGGGATGGAGGATGCTGCAGGAGATGCACCCCTCACTTCCCAGCTGAGGACTGTGGGTCATCTCAGGGTAATTTCACAGTCCCCATGTCCCCGACCTCCTCAGCTCTGCAAATACCAAGCAGCATAGCCTGCCTAGGGGACAGTGGGCTCAGGTGCCCAGGTAGTCCCCAGAATGCCCTTGGCAGGCCCCTCACCTAGATGCTCCCACAGCTCTGTAGCAAGAGTTCTAACCTTTTTTGACTGTGGAGCCTGCTGAGAATAAGCTGTGGACTGTTTTCCAGAAAGGCATATACATGCTCTCCATGCAAAACCTTGCATTATGGCCAAGCGCAGTGGCTCCTGCCTGTAATCCCAGAACTTTGGGAGGCCGAGCTGGTCGGATCACCTGAGGTCAGGAGTTCGAGACCAGTGTGCCCAACATGGCGAAACCCCATCTATACTAAAAATGCAAAAAATTAGGCGTGGTGGTGGCCACCTTACAGCCTACTCTGGAGGCTGAGGCAGGAGATTCACTTGAACCCGGGAGGCAGAGGTTGCAGTGAGGTGAGATTGCACCACTGCACTCCAGCCTTGGCAACAAGAGCGAAACTCCATCTCCAAAAAAAAAAAAAACCTTGCATCCTTTCAGGGGGCTCACACCTCCCTAAGGGCCCGGTAGTTGAACCCCTCGGACCTGAGGGTGAGAAACCTTGCTTCAGTTCTTCCCTGGGTGATCAGCCCAGGGTAAAGAAGGAGAAGCCAAAAAGGAGGACCCATGAGAAGGGCCCCCTCCTGGAGTCTGAGGCCCACTCCCTCCTCCCCTGCCTGTCCTCTGTCCAGGACTCCTCCCTGCTGTGCCCCACTCCTGGGGCCATAACCATTTGGAGCTGTGTTTTTCTGTAGGCTCCTGGGCACAAAGTGGGCAGGCTCACCTGGAGGGGATCAGAGTAACATGGAAGGAAATGAGGGGGAAAGCTGCCCTGGAACCGCGCCTCTCTTCCCCGTCATGTCACTGGGGTGCACTCCTCCCTCACCTCACTCAGGCAGTGACATGGGTTCTATGTGAGTGCTGTCCTGCTTCCTCTGCTGCCTCTTTTTTTCCTTAGGGCTGTCATAAAACTTTCTCTTTCCCAGCTCTGCCAATCTGGTGGGACATTGGGCTTCCCTCTCACAGGGTCCTGGGGACAGGCCCATCCTGTATCATACCTGCAGAGAGACCCTGTTTTTCTCCAGGGCCTGGGGAGCAGCCAGGTTCCATGAGTGAAACAGATCTGAACCATACCAAGCTGGGGTTGGGGTCCACACTCTCCTCTACTGAGAAGGAGCTAGGGATTCCAGCTAGGTGAGAGGGAGAGTGGGCAGAGCCAGACCAGACCAGGACTGATCCCCTGGAAAAAGCCTGCCATCAAAGGCCTTGGCGAGTGCTGGGTGCGATGGCTCACTCCTGTAATCCCAGCAGTTTGGGAGGCTGAGACAGGTGGATCACTTGAGGTAAGGCGTTCAAGTCTAGCCTGGGCAACATGGCAAAACCCTATCGCTACTAAAAATACAAAAATTAGCTAGACGTGCTATGTTCCTGTAATTCCTGCTACTCAGGAGGCTGAGGCAGGAGAATTGCTTAAACTGGGGAGGCAGAGGTCGAAGTGAGCTGACATTGTGCCACTGCACTCCACTCTGGGAGACAGAGTGAAACTGTGTCTCAAAAAAACAAAAACAAAAACAAAAACAAAAAACACCATAATATGGCTTTGGCAGAGAGCCTGGCCCGGCAGTGCCTTCCTTTGGGTTTCTCCTGGGTAGACCTCTGCCATGAGGAGGCGCTTCGTTTTGCCTGTCCATGGCCCACAGCAATGGAATGTCTGCTTCTGGGGGTTGGGTGGGGGACTGCTGGCAGAACTGGAAACTTCTTCAGGTGGGTTTTTTGTTTTGTTTTGTTTTTGTTTTCGAGATGGAGCCTCGCTCTGTCACCCAGGCGGGAGTGCAGTGGTGCAGTCTCAGGTCATTGCAGCCTCCACCCCCCCAACCCCGGGTGCAAAGAATTCTCATGTCTCAGCCTCCTGAGTAGCTGAGATTACAGGTATGTGCCACCATGCCCGGCTAATTTTTGTATTTTTTGTAGAGACAGCATTTCGCCATGTTGGCCGGGCTAGTCTCGAACTCCTGACCTCAAGTGATCTGCCCTCCTCAGCCTCCCAAAGTGCTGGGATTACAGACATGAGCCACTGAGCCCAGCCCCTTCAGATTGGTTTTGAGGCTTCACTACACTACTAGTTTCCTGTGGCTGCTGCAACAAATTACCACACACTTAGTGACTTAAAACAACACAAATGTATTCCCTTACAGTTCTGAAGACCAGAATTCTAAAGTAAGTCCCATTGAGGCAAGGTGGGAGCAGGGTTGTTGCCTCCCGAGGCTCTGCAGGCAAATCTGTCTCCTGGCCCCGGAGGTGGCCTGCATTTCTCAACTTGTGCTGCACGTCCTGAATGACTGGAGTTTCCTGCTTCCATCACTACGCCTCCTACCCTTTCCATCACCTTCTCTGCTCTTATAAGGATCCGAGTGAGTACATCAACCTCAACAGTACAAGCCAGCCAAAGACCCTTAACTACATTATATCTGCAAAGCCCCTTTTGCCATATAAGGTCATGTTCACCAGTTCCCGGGATTAGGATATGGGCATCTTGGGGGCATCAGCCTGCTACAGCTAGGCTGCAAAACTGTTACACCCTCCTGGTATTTCAAAGATTGAGAGTAAAAGGGTTGGCATTTTTTGCTTAGGGGTCCCCTTAAACTTGTACCTTTAAGGTCTGGGGTCCCTTCTAACCTTATGTTTTTGTGTTTTTTTTCTTTTTTGAGGTGGAGTGTTGCTCCAGGCTGGCAGTGGCATGGTCTCGGCTCACTGCAACGTCTGCGTCCTGGGTTCAAGTGATTCTGCTGCCTCAGCCTCCTGAGTAGATGCGACTACAGGCACCCACCACCATGCCTGGCTGTTTTGTATTTTTGGTAGAGATGGGTGGGGGTGGGGGGGGGTTTGGCTGTGTTACCCTGAGCTCAAAGCCATCCACCTGCCTCTGCTGCCAAAGTGCTAGGATTACAGGCCTGCACCACCACACCCAGCTGCTGTAAAGTCTTACTTCCACACAGCTGAGACATGTTTTAGGAAGTTTGCTAAAAGACCCCTGGAGACCTCTGCATTGTGGCCTCCCTGTTACCATGTTTAATTTGATTGAACTTTTCTGCCCTCCTGCTTTTCAACTTCTCTAATAGTCTCTCATTAAACCAATTCTAAGAACCACCAAAGAACGGAAAATTTTTTTTGAAAGGGGTAAAATGATGTGGACTGTTAGAGTGTAAAATATATGAAATAAGTTCTTATATGTTAGTGCTGCTCTGACATAGGGACGTATTATTGAGAATCAGCTTTTGCTCAGTTTTCAGAGAAATGGAATAATCGTATTGCTGATCTGTATAAACAAGTTGAAGAATTGTCTGAAAGAAAATATGGTATGTCTAAACTGGAAAAGTCCTGTAATCCTGTGTTCATGAGCATTTACACAATGGAGTTACTCTTCATCATGGGGGTACCGTGGACAGGCCCAGGGCTGCCGGTGAGTCATGCCTCCTTACACGTTTCCCTTGTCAGGTGCTTTGTAGTGTCTAAATATTGGAAACATTCTCTGTTTCTAAATTGCTGCAAAGCTAAGGAAAAGTTGTATTTCTTTAATTATTAGCATTTCTTTTAAACTTTCAGCATGGAGATTGGGAATTTATTTACATATTTATTGCAAAGCCCTGGATCTTAGGGATTTCACTGAATAATTATTATTATTTTTTGAGACAGAGCCTCACTCTGTCGCCCAGGCTGGAGTGCAGTGGTGTGATCTCTGCTCACTGCAACCTCTGCCTCCCGGGTTCAAGCAGTTCTCTGCCTCAGCCTCCTGAGCAGCTGGGATTATAGGCGCCAGCTGCCACGCCTGGCTGATTTTTGTATTTTTAATAGAGACGGTATCATGATCTTGGCCAGGCTGGTCTTGAACGCCTGATCCACCTGCCTTGGCTTCCCAAAGTGCTGGGATTACAGGTGTGAGCCACCGTGCCTGGCCAAATATTATTTTTTTAAATGAATTGTTTCTCTTAGTCTGCTTCGTTAAATTTGGAATTTGTCCAGGCGTGGTGGCTCACACCTGTAATCCCAGCACTTTGAGAGGTCGAGACAGGCAGATACTTGAGATTGGGAGTTCAAGACCAGCCTGACCAACATGGAGAAACCCGGTCTCTACTAAAAATACAAAATTAGATGGGCACATGTCTGTAATCCCAGCTACTCGGGGGGCTGAGGCAGGAGGATTGCTTGAACCCATGAGGCAGAGGTTGTGGTGAGCCAAGATTGCACCATTGCACTCTAGCTTGGACAAAAGGAGCAAAACTCCATCTCAAAATAAGTAAGTAAGTAAGTAAGTAAATAAATAAATAAATAAAAATTCAGTACTCACCAAGGTGCCCTTATTGTCTCTACTTTTATCTTGATGCATCACTGAGTTGACATTAGATTTCAAATTCGTCATTGCACTTACACTATTCTATCCTGAAGCCACCTTTATATAATGATGAAAGAAATTAGCAATTTGTTATTCTCCTCTGTCTGTTGGTATATATCAATTGCTTACCTAAAAAGAGCAATAACCAGTAGAAAACATCATGTGTTTTACTATTTGGATGACTATTTACTTGTAACCTACTAGCAAACTATAAAATTGTATGAGATACAGAATTTTAACTGAATTGCTTTAAATGAACGTTTTAACATGATAAACCATATTGATGGTATTTATGTTAATATACTTAAAGTGAACATTTTTTTCTTCATCATGAGTAATATAACCTGCTCCTCAATGAAAATCTAGAATTAAATTTGCTAATGAATTCAATAACATTTTCATAATATTTTTAGTTATGTGCTTAAGGTTCTCTTAGTGTTTCTCCCACTTTTTAATAGCTTATGCCTTTTTTGCCTTTGGTTTTTTTTGGTTCATTTTAAAGTAAAAATCTCACAACATGTGATACCTGGAAGCAGTGTAACGGTCTCACCTGGTGGTAAGACCATAGTCTCTGGGGACACAGGCTGGCCATGTCTCTTCTCCTGTCTCAGCTTTAGCGTCCTCTTTTGTGGTCATGAGAACTGAAGATCTATCCTGAAGATTTGATAAGACAGTAAAGTGCTTCATATAATAACAGGCATATACATGCACAGTAAATGCTTCCTCCTTACATTTTTACTGATTGATTGAGACAGAATCTTGCTGTTTCGCCCGGGCTGGAATGCAGTGGTGTGATCGTGGTTTCTGCAACATCCGCCTCCTGGGTCCAGGCAATTCTCCTGCCTCAGCCTCCAGAGTAGCTGGGATTACAAGTGCCTGCCACCATGCCTGGTTAATGTTTGTATTTTTAGTAGAGACAGGGTTTCACCATGTTGGCCAGGCTGGCCTCGAACTCCTGACCTCATGATCTGCCTGCCTCAGCCTTCCAAAGTGCTGGGATTAAAGGCATCAGCCGCCGTGCCCAGCCTGTCTTTTCTTATCACAACCACCCTTGGTGATGAAATGTTAAATATGTACTAGTGGATATTATTTTGCTTAATGTTGCTTAGTGAATATTAAGTATTCTTACCTTTCAGACATGAACTTATGAATTCAACAGGTGAAGATTTACAACTTGATTAAACAGCTTCAGGCGATAGGTCTTCAGTGTTAAGTCAGATTAGAAGATTATGTGAAATACTTATTTAAGGTTTAACATTGAATTCTTTTAATGGTACCCTCCACGTGAAATAATATGCCTCTAAGTATTAATTACGTGCCAGGACAAGAGAATTCATGTTGTCAAAATTCTCATACTCTCTAGAACAATGAACTCATTTTCTTTTTATTAACCCGTTAGAAATACATGTAAATATTGCATTTACAGGTAGACAGAACTGGAAGAACAGTATTTGTCCTACTTTTGAAATGCAAGATTTATCTGGCGTAATGCATTGAACAGATTATTATTGAAGTCTACACCGGTCAGCCGAACAAGCATTTGTCAAATGTCCATGATACGTAGGACAGAAGGTTTTCTTTTAGAGTATGGAGCCATGCATATTATCTTTTAATTAGATTTAGTTAGATATGTTTTTAAAGAAATAGAAATATAATTGATTTTCTTGTTTTGGCTCTGGAGTGGGGACGAAACAAAATGGAATGACACTGTTTAGATTTACTAAAATGGAAGGATAGCCAGTGAGATCATATCCCGTCTCCCTGGACCTTTGGCTTTTACAGGTTGAGCTATAAGAACAATTAGAAAAAGGGATATCATTTAAACACAGTATGTAGAAAAGAATAATTTCTACATATTGTGAGTAATTGCACCTGCTAACAGTTCTTTTTTTTTTTTTTTTTAGATGGAGTTTTGTTCTGTTGCCCTTGCAGTGCAGTAGTGTGATCTCAGCTCATGGAAAGCTCCACCTTCTGGGTTCAAGCAATTCTACCTGCCTCAGCCTCCCAAGTAGCTGGGATTACAGGCACCTGCCACCATGCCTTCCTAATTTTTGTAATCGTAGTAGAGTTGAGGTTTCAGCAGTTGGCCAGGCTGTCTTGAACTCCTGACCTCATGTGATTGATCCACATTGGCCTCACAAAGCACTGGGATTACAGGCACGAGCCACTGGGCTTGGCCATAATTTTTTTAATAATGTTGTTTTATTTTAGGAAGGTAAATACAATGAGTAGGACTTAGCTCCAGTTTTCTCTTACTGTTTTTTTGTTTGTTTGTTTGTTTGTTTTGTTTTGTTTTAAGATAGAGTTTAGCTCTTGTTGCCTGGGCTGGAGTGCAATTCCGTGATCTTGGCTCACTGCAGCCTCCGCCTCCCGGGTTCAAGTGATTCTCCTTCTTCAGCCTCCTGAGTAGCTGGGATTACAGGCGCCCTCCCCAATGTCTGGCTACTTTTTGTATTTTTAGTAGAGATGGGGTTTCACTGTGTTGGCCAGGCTGGTCTCGAACTCCTGAGCAGGTGATTCACCTGCCTTGGCCTCTCAAACTGCTGGGATTACAGGTGTGAGTCACTACAACCGGCTTTAATGGGGTATTTCACTGCAGACTTTGATAAACAGAATATTAGCATTTTTGCTGTTGTTTTTATTTTACTCATGCTATTTTTCTTTAGACTCAATTATATTAACAGAAGTAAAGATAAAAGTATAAAAGCTAAAGACCAATACAGATTTAATAGTTACTCTATTCTACATATTGTGTTTAAATGATGTCCCTTTTTCTTTTTGTCCTTATAACTCAAGCTGTAAAAGCCAAAGGTCCAGTGATGATCCCATACCCTTTTTTTCCAGTGTCATGTTGAAGATCTTTATGTAGAAGGCCGTTCCAAAGGAACTTTTTTTTTTGTGGTGGGGGATGGGGTTTTCATTCTTCTTGCTCAGGCTGGAGTGCAATGGCGTGATCTTGGCTCACTGCAACCTCTGCCTCTTGGGTTCATGTGATTCTCCTACCTCAGCCTCCCGAGTAGGTGGGATTACAGGCAGGCGCCCACCATCATGCCAGCCTGAATTTTGTATTTTTAGTAGAGACAGGGTTTCACCATGTTGGCCAGGCTGGTCTTGAACTCCTGACCTCAGATGATCCTCCTGCCTCAGCCTCCCAAAGAGCTGGGATTACAGATGTGAACCACTGTGCCCGGCCAGGAATTTTTTTTAAGAAGGCTGTCTACTAATGGAATTCCTGGCCTGGAGAGGATATTGCTGTCAAAGGAATGGATTCATTTTTTTATTAAAAGGTAAGACTCTTGGATTCTTATTGGACTCTCCTCTCTATTGTGAGTAATAATTTTTTTTTATTGTTGACAAATATTTATTCACCACCAGGGTTATATTTAATTAAGTCTGAGTTATTTTATGGTTTTGTTTGGTTTTTTTGAGATGGAGTTTTGCTGTCCTTGCCCAGGCTGGAATGCAATGGTGCGATCTCGACTCAATGCAATATCCACCTCCTAGGTTCAAGCGACTCTCCTGCCTCAACCTCTGAGGAGCTGGGATTACAGGCATGTGCCACTATGCCTGTCTAATTTTGTATTTTTAGTAGAGTTGGGGTTTGTCTATGTTTGTCAGACTGGTCTCGAACTCCCAACCTCGGGTGATCTGCCTGCCTCGGCTTCCCAAAGTGCTGGGATTACAGGCATGAGCCACTGTACCTGGCCTATTTTAGGTATTTTTATCTTCCACTTTTTAATTTTTCTGGGTCCAATATTGAGTAAGTCATGCCAGTGTTAGCTTTTAAAACGTGAAGATTGCCCTCACCTGACTGGCACGCAATTGACGTTTTCTTTCACAATTTTCTGCTACTTTTGCTAAAGAAAATAGTATCCATGTCTTGTTTTTAAGCCTGAGATTTTAAGCCTATGTGGGAATAAATGATTGTTTTTATAGATGTGCAGAGGAAGATAGTCTTGAATGCAATGTGATATTAAAGGATCCCATTTAAGATTATTGTAATATGTTTCAAAGACCTGTGGGTTGCAAAGTTAACGAGTTTACTTGTGAGGACACATCCTCTATGAAGCACCTGATGAGACCATTTGCAATTATTATTTTGTTTGGTTACTGTATAGAAACCTCAAATGAAGATTTAGTTGTGCTCAAGCATCCCGATTGTCTTGTCTTTTCTTAATTAATTAATTAATTAATTATTTTTTTCCCTCCTGAGATGGAGACTTGATCTTTCACTTAGGCTTAGAGTACAGTGGCATGATGTTGGCTCCCTGCAATCTCTGCCTCCTGGGTTCAGACAATTCTCCTGCCTCAGCCTCCTCTGAGTAGCTGGGATTACAGGCACCTGCCACCACACTTGGCTAATTTTTGTATTTTTAGTAGAGACGGGGTTTCACCATGTTGGTCAGGCTGGTCTCGAACTCCTGACCTCAAGATCTGCCTACCTCGGCCTCCCAAAGTGCTAGGATTACAGGCATGAGCCACTGTGCCCAGTCTGTCTTTTCTTTTCACACCCACCCTTGGTGATGAAATGTTAAATATGTACTAGTGGATATTACTTTGCTGAATATTGCCTAGTGAATATTAAGTATTCTTACCTTTCAGAGATGAACTTATGAATTCAACAGGTGAAGATTTACAACTTGATAAATCAGCTTCGTGAGGTAGGTCTTCAGTCTTAAGTCAGGTTAGAAGATTATGTGAAGTAACGTTTAACATTAATTTCTTTTAATGGTAGCTTCTACATGAAATAATATGCCTCTAAGTACTAATTATATGCCAGGACAGGAAAATTCATGTTTTCAAAATTCTGATACTCTCAAGAACAAACTCATTTTCTTTTTATTAACCCATTTTTAAATACGTGTAAATACTACATTTTGGGTAGACAAAACTGAAAGAACAATATTTGTCCTACTTTTGAGATGCAAGATTAATGTGGCATAATGCATTCATTGAACAGGTTATTATTGAAGTCTACACCAGTCAACTGAACAAGCATTCATCAAATGTCCATGATATTCAGGACATAAGAAGTTTTTTTAAATAGTATGGAGCTGTGCATATTATCTTTTAATTAGATGATTTAGTTAGATATGTTTTTAAAGAAATAGAAATATAATTGATTTTCTTGTTTTGGCTCTGGAGTGGAGTGGGGATGAAACAGAATGGAATCACGCTGTTTGCAATTACTAAAATGGAAGGATTGCAGCAAGATCATGTCCCTAGTCTCCCCATAGCAAATGTCACATACTAGCTGTTTTTTGTTTGTTTGTTTGTTTTTTTAAGATGGAGTTTTGTTCTGTCGCCCATGCTGGAGTGCAGTAGTGTGATCTCAGCTCATGGCAAGCTCACCTCCTGGGTTCAAGCAGTTCTCCCTGCCTTAGCCTCCTGAGTAGCTGGGATTATAGGCCCCTGCCACCACGCCTGCCTAATTTTTGTATTTGTAGTAGAGTTGGGGTTTCACCATGTTGACCAGGCTGGCCTCGAACTCCTGACCTCAGGAGATTCACCTGCCTCAGCCTCCCAAAGTACTGGGATTATGGGTGTGAGTCACTGCACTTGGATTTAATGGGATATTTCACTGCAGACTTTGATAAACAGAATATTAGCATTTATGGTGTTCTTTTTATTTTACTCATACTATTTTTCTTTGGACTCAATTACAATAACAGAATTAAAGATCAAAGTATAAAAGTTAAAGACCAGTACAGATTCAATAATTATTCTTTTCTACATATTGTGTTTAAATGACATCCTTTTTCCTTTTTGTTCTTATAGCTCCAACTGTAAAAGCCAAAGGTCTGGGGATGATCCCATACCATTTTTTCCAGTCTCATGTTGAAGATTTTTATGTAGAAGTTCTTCCCAAAGGAATTTTTTATTTTTTTTTGAGACAGAGTTTTCACTCTTGTCGCCCAGGCTGGAGTGCAATGGCGCGACCTTGGCTCACTGCAACCTCTGCCTCCTGGGTTCAAGCAATTCTTCTGCCTTAGCCTCCCGAGTTGCAGAGGATGAGAAAAAGGCTGTGAACAAGCTTGCTGCTCTCTCCCTGTCCTACAAAAGAGCATACCTCATCTGTAACCAGAAGACCCTTTTGATTAGTCAGGGCTGGGCAGGCTGAGATGAAGGGGGGTGTGTGTGTGTGTGTGCGCGCGCGCCACACCCAGCTCATTTTCTAATTTTTTGTAGGGATGAGGTTTCACTGTGTTGCCCAGGCTGGTCTTGAACTCCTGGCCTCATGGGATCCTCCTGCCTTTGTCTCCCAGTGGCTGGGATTATAGGTATGAGCCACCTCACCTGACCTGCAATGTTTTTTCAACAGTATACTTTCTGTTTTACAGAGCCACCTAAGCTAAAGATTCCCTTGAGAACGAGTACTGTCCTGCGGTTTCATGGCCTTTCTTCCATTTGTGGTTCTTGCCAAGTGGAATTTAAATGACATCTTATCAAGATGGATAAACCCAAGTTTCCCAGTGCTGGAATATAGAAAATGGATGGACAAGTAAGTCGCACTCAGCACCCATAGCCCAGGCATGGGGACCTCAACACACCTGAGCTCCAGACGTCACCTTTCATTGTGAGTAGCTCTGAGATGACACTTCTGGTTGGTAAGTGCCTACTGGCAATAGTTTTTATAACAGCAAGTGAAGGAATAAATAGTCACCAAAACATTTTCTGTCCCCAATTCCAGCATTAATTGGATTAGATAGTTATTTTATGAAGAATTTTCCTATGCCACAGTCCTGACCATATCTTCAAGTGAACAGAAAAATTCTATTAAAAAGTGAACCTTCTGTCTCACTCTGTTGCCCAGACTGGACTGCAGTGGTGCAATTATGGCTCACTGCAGCCTCAACCTCCTGGGCTCAAGCAATCCTCCTGCCTCAGCCTCACAAGTAGCTGGGACTACAGGTGCTTGTCACCACACCTCACTAATTTTCCCATTTTTTTAATATGTGGATTCCACAGGACTGACTTCAGAAACTTGAGTATGCATGGATTTTGGTATACACAGAAATGGGGGAGCTGGAACTAATCCCCCCATATACCAAGGGACAAATTGTATCTGTTTTTACAATTATACTGTAGGATACATTATGTTCCATGACAATGGTAATTTTTAATGACAATTTTTGAGTGAAATTACCGTAAAAATAATTTACTGAGCTGTTACTAGGTATCTGTAAGTACCATAGATTTTTTGAATTCCCCATATCTCTTCCTTATTTCACGTAACCACTCTATCTTAAATTACTCATGCTTGCTTCAGTAGCACATGTACTTAAGTTGGAACAATAGAGAGATTGGCATGGCCTCTGTGAAAGTATGACATGCAAATTTGTGAAGCATTCCATATTTTTTAAAAAACGAGAAAAAAATTACTCCCAGATTTTCACTGTGTTTGTGCATATGACCTTTTGTTTGGGTTGAATTATATCCAAAGATGGTATTTCCGGAAGTGAGATTACTGTGAGTGACAGGGTATGAGCATTCTTATTATCCTTGATGTAAATTGCTGAGCTTTCAGGCAGGGTGGCTGTCAGCCTATAATTCCAGCACTTTGGGAGGCTGAGGTGGGAGGATTGCTTGAGGCCAGGAGTTGGAGGAGGCAGTAAAATGAGTCACTGTCTGTATTATTTTAAAAAAATTTCCAAGCTTTATCCTGGAAGGCTTATATACAATTTAAACACCACTGATACTACAAGAAAATGACCATTTCATTGCACCTTCACTGGCACAGGTATTATAATTTAACAAGTTATTTTCTGTGTGATAAATAAAAGACTTCATATTAGTCACTTTTTTTTTTTTTTTTGGAGACACAGTCTTGCTCTGTCGCCCAGGCTGTAGTGCAGTGGTATGATCTTGGCTCACTGCAACCTCTGCGTCCCAGGTTCAAGCAGTTCTGCCTCAGCCTCTTGAGTAGTTGGGATTACAGGCGCACACCACCATGCCTGGCTAATTTTTGTATTTTTAGTAGAGATAGGGTTTCACCATATTGATCAGGCTGGTCTCAAACTCCTGACCTCGTGATCTACCCGCCTCGGCCTTCCAAAGTGCTGGATTACAGGCGTGAGCCACGCACCCGGCCTATTTGTCACATGTTTTAACTTTCCTTATGTTAGCTTATTAACTTTATTTCTTTATTGTCCTTTTTTTTTTTTTTTTTTTTTTTTTTTTGAGATGAAGTCTTGCTCTGTCTCCCAGGCTTGAGTGTAGTGGCACAGTCTCAACTCACTGCAGTCTTGACCTCCTGGTCTCAGGTGATCCTTCCACCTCAGTAGGTGGGTCTATAGGCACATGCCACTATGCCTGGCCAATTTTTAAAAAATTTTTAGTAGAGACAAGGTCTTGCTTTGTTTCTTAGGCTGGTCTGGGACTACTAGCCTCAAGCGATCCCCCCAACACCCCCTCCCAAAATATTAGTATTATAAGCGTGAGCCACCATGCCTGGGCTGTCCGTGTCTTTTCCATTTATTTATAGAATTAATCTGTCGTTTACTAATGCGATGATCTGTTTAATCTTTTATTAAATTTTAAAAATAGTAAATACTTTTAAATGAATAAGTGAAAAATTGCCTTCACTCTTTAGACCCATAAGCTTATCTCAGGAAATAATTGCTATTGAGAAAATGGGCCATATCCTTCAAGATACATACATGATGATTGAACATCACTTCACATTTTCATATTTCGGGGACATTTGTGCCAACACCTATTGATCTATCTTAATCCCTTTCATGGTTGCATGATATTTTATTATGTAGATGTATCACAGTTTACCCATCAGCTGCTGTAGGCATTTAGGCTCCTTCTAATATTTGCTTTGAGTTCTTTATATAATTAAAAATTAACCCCCTTAGCCAGGTGTGAGGTCACACCTGTGTGGGATTACAGGCAGGTCACACCTGTAATCCCAGCACTTTGGAAGGTTGAAGTGGGAGAACTGCCTGAGTGTGGGAGATCACCACCAGCCTGGTCAACATAGCGACACTTTGTCTCTACTAAAAATTAAAAAAAAAAAAAAAATGAGCTACACATTGCACGTACACCTGTAGTCCCAGCTACTGGGGAGGCTAAGACTGGAGGATCACTTGAGCCTAGAAGGTTGAGGCTACAGTAAGCTATGATCACACCACTGCACTTTAGCTTTGGTAAGAGCAAGACTGTGTTTCTTAAATAAAATAAAAATTAAATGGGAATATTGCTCGAGCCCTGGAGGTTGAGGCTTAAGTTAACTGTGATTGCCCCACTGCAGCCCAGCCTAGGCGATAGAGCAAGACCCTTTTTCTAAAAATAAAATAAAATAAAAAGTAACCTTCTGTTATATTTCCCAGTAACACCTTCCCTCCTACGTTTCTGCTGGAAGCCCTTGCATTTTGTTTGTTTTTCACATACCATTTAAAAACTTTTAAGTACTGATGTCTGTCTGTGTCATCCCTCTTTTTTCTTTTCTTTTTTTTTTTTTTCAAAGAGTGTATTTTTGTCACTCCAGCTGGATCTGCCATGAAAGACTTCTGAATCCAGGAAGCGAGACTGACTGGCAACATGTTATTTAGGTACAAAAAGATTTGGACTATAACTCAAAAATGATCAAATAATAGTGCATGCATCAAGTGCAATGGGAAGCTCTTCTGGAGGGTGAGATAAGCTTCCAGTTAAGGTGACATTGAAGCCAGGTCCTGAAAGATGAGGAAGAGTTGTATGAGAGTGGGGAGGGAAGGGGGAGGTGGAGGGATGAGGATGGGCTGGGATGGGATGGAGTGAGCAGCCCAGGCAGGAAAACCAGCACTGTACAGACCTGGACAATGAAGATGGCACATGTTGTTCAGGGAATGGTGAATTAAGTGTGGCAGGAGTGCTTTATAGAGACAGTAACTTGCTTGTATGGAATTTTGCTCGAGACCTCATTACAGTTTCTAAGTTTTTGATGTTACCATGCATCACTGTCCTTGTCAAACAGTATGATGATCACAATAACATCAAGCATAGTATTTCATTAATTCTCACAAAAACAGGTAGGTGCGACAGTTATCCCCATTTTATGCACGAAATGATGAAGACTTGGGGTTAATGAGCGATTTGCCCAAGCTCACCTGGATATTAAGACTGAGTCAAATGTTAGGTCTGGTCTGACTTTAATGCTTGCCTTGTTCATGAACACCATGCATTGTCTCTCCTATGCAGTTAAGCAGGTAGACAGGTGAGAGAAGAACTCATGTTTTTCTCTACTCACACACTTCTAACCAAATGTGTGTGTGGAGTTTCTACACCAGTTCTCCAACTCTCTGGATACCAACTGCGTATTCCACAATTCCATTCCGACACTACCTGGGGTTAGTGCAGACCTCACAGGTTAGGGGCTCAGTCCCACGAGACCACCCTCACTTCAGATGCCAATTGCAAGTCCTAGGTTGTCACCTGTATTTCAGCCAACCAGTTAGAAATCAGGGTTTCCCATGACTCTCTTCTTGAGTTTAGTTATTTGCTAGAACAACTCACAGAACTTAGAAAAACAGGTTTTTCCTTTTCTTTTTTTTTTTTTTTTTAAGAGACAGGGCCTCGCTGTGTTGTCCAGGCTGGCGTGCAGTGGTGCAATCATAGCTCATTGAAGCCTCAGCCTCCAGGGCTTAAGTGATTCTCCTGCCTCAGCCTCTCAAGTAGCTGAAATTACAGGGTTCCCACCACCACATCTGGCTAATTTCTTTTATTTTTTGTATAGATGGGGTCTTGTTATGTTGCCCAAGCTGGTCTCAAATTCCTAGACTCAAGTGATTTCCCCCCACCTCTGCCTCCCAAAGTGCTAGGATTACAGGCATGAGCCATCTCATCTGGCCAGCTTATTTTCTGTTACTGGCTCAATGTAAAAGCTCCATCTCAGGAACAGCCAGTGAAAGAGATGCACAGGGCAAGGTAAGTGGGGAGGGGCACAGAGCTTCCATGCCCTCTGTTGGGCACACTACCCTCCCAGCACCTCCTTGTGTTCAGCGACACAGAAGTTCTCCAAACCCTGTTGTTTGGGTTTTTATGGAGGCATAATTGATTGGCCATTGGTAGTTAAGTCAATCTGCAGTCTCTTTTGCCTCCTGGAGTTCAGCAGGTGAGGCTGAAAGTTCCAAGCTTCAACAAATGTGGTTGGGTCTGGGCACAGTGGCTCATGCCTGTAATCCTAGCACTTTGGGAGGCCGAGGCGTGTGGATCACTTGAGGTCAGGATTTTGAAACCAGCCTGATCAACTTGGTGAAACCCCATCTCTACTAAAAATACAAAAATTAGCTGGGCGTTGTGGCACATCCCTATAATTCTAGCTACTCAGGAGGCTGAAATAGGAGAATTGCTTGAACCTAGGAGGCAGAGGTTGCAGTGAGCTGAGATTGTGCCATTGCACTCCAGCCTGGACTACAAGAGCCAAACTCCGTTTAAAAAAAAAATGTGGTTGGTTCCTCTGGCAGCCAGCCCTCCTCCTGAAGCAGTCTGGGAGCTTGTAGCCACTCTATCAGCTCAACAGCATCCCCCACATGCATTCTTACCATGCTGCAGATCTGAAAGACCTTAGAGACCCTTGTGTCAGGAAACTGGGACTAAGACTAAATATTAAAACAGAAAATGCTCCTATTACCTCCGTCACTAAGGACTTTATAAGAGCTTTAGAAGTTCTATGCCAGGAACCAGGGGCAGAGACCAAGTGTATATTTCTTTTCTTATATTTGAGACAGAGTCTCGCTCTGCCACTGAGGCTGGAGTGCAGTGATGTGATCATAGCTCACTGCAGCCTTGACCTCCTAGGCTAACGCGATCCTCCACCTTAGCCTCTCCAGTAGCTGGAACTACAGGCATGCATCACCATGTCCAGCTGATTTTAATTTTAATTTTATAAAGGCGGTGGGGGGGTCTTCCTATGTTCCCCAGGCTGGTCTCAAACTCTTGGCCTCAAGCATTCCTTCCTCTTTGGCCTCCCAAAGTGTTGGAATTACAGATGGGAGCCCCCATGCCCACCAATCACAAGGATCTTTATAAAAGAAAGAAAGGAGGTAGGAGAGTCAGAATTAGAGAAGGAGATGTGGTGATGGAAGAAGAGGTCAGAGAGGGAGATTTGAAGATGCTGCACTTCTGGCCTTGAATATGGAGTCAGGGGCCATCTTCAAGGTGAGTCAAGGAATAGGGGTGGCTTCTAGAAGCTGGAAAAGGCAAGGGAGCACATTCTCTCTAGAGCCTCCAGAAGGAATGCAGCCCCTCTGATACCTGACTTCAGCCTTAATAGACCTAATTGGGCTTCTGGACCCCAGAACTGTAAGATGGTAGATTTGTGGTGTTTCAAGCCACTAAATATAGGGTAGTTCATTGTAGCAGCAAGAAAAAATGAACATGAAGCTAGGGCTTTATGTTACAGTTGCTCATGCCTGTAATCCCAGCACTTTGGGAGGCTGAGGTAGGAGGATAGCTTGAGCCCAGGAGCTTAAGATCAGCCTGGGCAACATAATGAGACCTCATGTCTAAAAAAGTTTTTTTTTAAAAAAAGGCTGGGCGCGGTGACTCACATTTGTGATCCCAGCACTTTTAGGAGACCGAGGGGGTTGAATCATGAGGTCTGAAGTTCAAGACCAGCCTGGCCGAGATGGTGAAACCCCATCTCTACTAAAAATAAATTAGCTAGGTGTGGTGCCTGTAATCCCAGCTACTCGGGAAGCTGAGGCAGAGAATCACTTGAACCTGAAAGGCAGACTTTGCAGTGAGCTGAGATCACGTTGTTATACTTCAGCCTGGACGACTGAGACTCTGTCTCAAAAAAAGAAAAAAAAAAAAATTGCCAGGTATTGTGGCATGCAGCTGTAGTCTCAGTTCCTAGGGAGGCTGAGGCGGGAGGATTGTTTAAGCCTGGGAAGTTGAGGTTGCTGTGAGCTGTGATTGCACCACTGTACTCCAGCCTGGGCAATAGAGCAAGACCTTGTTTCAAAAAGAAAGAAATGAGCATGGTGGGAACGGGGACAAATGGCAATGTTGAGTAGAGTGGTCAGGGCTAGCCTCATAAGTGAATATTGAGCAAAAGTTTGAAGCAGATGATGGAGCTGGCCAAGGTGCTGAGGGAAGAGCACTGTAGGCTGAGTCAACAGGATAAAGGCATTAGAAGGAAACTCCCTGGTGTGTCTGAGGCTCTGGAAGGAGGCCAGTGGAGCAAAGAGAGAGAGGGAGCGAAGTTGGCGAGGAGGCCAGGGAGTTGCTGGCCTTGGTACAGATCATGTAAGCCCTGGGACACTATTGCTGGGGCTTTGGCTTTTACTCTTGACTAAAATGGGAACCACCGAGGGGTTCTGAGCAGAGAGGCAACATGATCTGTCTCCTGATTTAAAGCACGCCCTGGCTGCCAAGTTGAGAAAGACTCTGGGAAGATTTGTGTAGAAGCATGGGGGCCAAGCTGTGGCAACATCCCGGTGGGAGGTGATAGTGGTCCTGACCTGGTGCACGGTGGTGGTGAGAGATGGTCAGAGCCTGGATACATGTTGAAGTCAGTCAATAGAATTTCCTGACAGACTGGATGTGAGCTGTGAGAGAAAGCAGGGGTCAAGGTTGAGTTTGATTCTAATTGAATTATTAAGTAATTTAAAAAAAAACCCTACTACCTTTCCCAGTTCTACCAAGTAAAGGATGCTAAATTAAAAAAATCCCAAGTCAGGCCAGGGGCAGTAGCTCACACCTATAGTTCCAACAGTTTGAGAGACAGAGATGGGAGTATGTTTTAAGGCCATGAGTTTGAGAGCAGCCTGGGCAACATAGTAAGACCTCCTCTCTACAAAAATAAAAGAAAGAAATTTAATAAAATAAATATAGCCAGGCATGGTGTTGTGTACCTACTCAGGAGGCTGAGGTGGGCAGATCTCTTGAGGCTAGGAGTTTGAGGCCAGCTTGGGCCACATATTAAGACTTCTCTCTCTCAAAAAATTAATAATAATAAACAAAAGCCTGACATGGTGGTACTTGCCTGTATTTCCAGGTATTGGGGCAGCTGAAGCAGGAGCATCTCTTGAACCCAGTTGGTCAAGGCTGCAGTGAGCTATGATTATACCACTGGACTCCATCCTGGGTGACACAGTGGGACCCTGTCTCAAAATACAATTACAAATGAAATGAAATCTCAAGTCAGACCAGTCCCTTCTAGGCTCTGTGGCATGATCGGGTTTGTGTGGCTGCGGATGAGGAGACCCCTGCCCAATTGTTGTTGGCTTTATAATCAGTTTATTTTTCAGTATAGTAATCAAATATATTTCATCATACTTGATGGTCTCAGATATGTGTGGGTTTTGGAATTCCCCTTGGAACAGGTTGTAAGATCTTATTTGCTCCATCATTCCATAATTTTTAAAATCTGATCAGTGTTTAATAAGATCAGAATTGATATTAGACTACCTAGTCAGTTTTGATTATTGAGAAAATGAAATTGTGTTGTTTGCACTTTATCCAAGATTGGTGTCATGTTGGGTAAATCTAATCAATACTTGAACAAATGCAAAATTAGAGCTTTATCGTGAAAAACTATGTTATTCTTGAAGAAGATGCCATTTCTTTTTTTCTTTTGTTTGTTTAAGATAGAGTCTTGCTCTTGTCACCCAGGCTGGAGTGCAATGGTGCGATTTTAGCTCACTGCAACCCTTGCCTTCTGTGTTCAAGCAGTTCTCCTGCCTCAGCCTCCGGAGTAGCTGGGATTATGGGTGCCTGCCACCACATCCAGCTAATTTTTGTATTTTTAGTAGAGACAGGGTTTCACCATGTTGGCCAGGCTCGTCTTGGACTCCTGACCTCAGGTGATCTGCCTGCCTCAGCCTCCCAAAGTGCAGGGATTACAGACGTGAGCCGCCACGCCTGGCCTCCATTTCTTTTTCGTAGTCTTTAGTAAACAGCTGGTATTGTTGCAGACTTAGAACTTGAAAAATTCCTAAGTGCAGGCACTTAGGAATTTTTCACTAGAAGGCATGTAAAGAAAGACCGTGGGCATTTGTAATGAATTTAGCATTCATTTTTTGCATGACTGTCCCCAGAGCTGTAACTTTACTAATGAATTCTTTAGAAACCACCTAGCCTAGCATCTGAGCCTAACCAGCCACTCACCCTGGTTGTTCAGTGCTCTTTTGTTCTTGTCTGTTTCTCCTCCAACTTGGCTACATTCAGAAAGTGATACAAACTTGGATTTGTTTTCTTTCCTTTTTAGAGACAGGGTCTTGCTCTGTTGCTCAGGCTGCAGTACAATGACATGGTCATGGTTCACTATAGCCTCAAACTCCTGGACTCGAGCAGTTCTCCCACTTCAGTCTCCCAAATAGCTGGGACTGCAGACATGTGCCACCATGCCCAGCTAATTTTTTTTGTTTTTTATCATAGAGATGAGATCTTGCCAGGTTGCTCAGACTGGGCTCAAAACTCCTGACCTCAAGTGATCCTCCTGCCTCAGCCTCCCAAAGTGGTGGGATTACAGGCAGGCATGACCACCTGTGCCCAGCCCCCTATTATTATTTTAAATAATAGCTTTATTAAAATATGATTCACATGCCATTCACTTTATTTATTGAAATCTGCAATTCAGTAGGTTTTAGAATATTCAGAGAGCTGTGCATTGATCACCACAGTCACTTTTAGAATCTTTTATTACCCTATAGAGAAATCCATACCCCTTAGCCACTACCTCCTACTCCCCCCCACCTGCCTTGGCCCCCAGCCTTCGGCAACCATTGATTCATTTTTTTGTCACTATAGATTTGCCTAATCTGGACAAATAGAATTGTACAATATGTGATCTTTTGTGGCTTTTTTTCCCTCTTAGCACAATGTTTTCAAAGTTCCTTTATGTCATAGTGTGATCAATATTTCATTCCTCCTATGGCTGAGTAATATTCCATGGTAGAGACATGCTGCATTTTGTTTATCTGTTCATCAGTTGGTGGACATTTGGGCTGTTTCCATGTTTTGGCCATTATGAATAATGCTGCTGTGAAGATTGTTGTACAATATATATTTGTGTGGATATATATTTTTATTTCTCTGGGATAGATGCCTAGGAGTGAAATTGTTGCATTATATGATGACTGCACATTTTGAGAAACTGCCAGACTGTTTTCTTAAGTGGCTACACCAGTTGCGTGTGATGGCTCACACCTGTAATCCCAGCTACTCAGGAGGCTCCGATGGGAGAAATTAAGCCCATGAATTCAAGACCAGCCTGGGCAAGATAGTGAAACCCTGTCTTGATTAAAAAAAAAAAAAATCCAATTGAAATGACAGGAAAAGTAATACCCAAACAAAGTGTTTACACGATTTTATGTTCCCACCAGTAATGTATGTGGGTTCCAATTCCTCCACATCTTCACTGACATTTTTTTTTTTTTTAGATGGGGCTGCTCTATCTCTCAGGCTGCAGCGCAATGACACCATCACAGTTCACTGCAGCCTTGACCTCCCAGGCACAAGTGATTCTCTCATCTCAATGCCTGACTAATTTTTATATTTTTTTGGAGTGATCGGATTTTACCATGTTGCCCAGGCTGATCTCATACTCCTGGCCTCAAGTGATCTACCCACCTCAGCCTCCCAAAGTTCTGGAATTACAGGCTGAGCCACCATGCCTGGCCTTCACCAACATTTGTCATTATGTTTTTTTTTTCTTTTATACTTTAAAGCGGTATAAGAACAAGTGTCTTCGATTATAGGAAACAATATAATCCCAGAGCATTGGGAGGCTAAGACAGGAAGATGTGTTGATGCCAGGAGTTTGTTTTCTGTTTTTTTTTTTTTTTTTTTTTTAAGACAGTCTCACTCTGTTGCCTAGGGTGGAGTGCAGTGGTGCGATCTTGGCTCACTGCAACCTTTGTCTCCCAGGTTCAAGTGATTCTCCTGACTCAGCCTCCCAAGTAGCTGAGACTACAGCTACACGCCACTACTGCCTGGCTAATTTTTGTATTTTTAGTAGAGTCGGAGTTTCACCATGTTGGCCAGGCTGGTATCAAACTCCTGATTTCAGGTGATTTGCCTGCCTCAGCCTTCCAAAGTGCTAGGATTACAAGCATGAGCCACCATGCCCAGCCTGATGCCAGGAGTTTTAGACCAGCCTGGGCAACCTAGCAGGACCTTGTCTCTACAGAATATTTAAAAATTAGCCAAATGTGGTGGTGCCTGCCTATAGTCTCTCTCTCTCTCTCTCTTTTTTTTTTTTTTTTTAACTTTTTGAGACATGGTCTGTCTCTGTCTGAAACTCCTGGGATCAAGTGATCAGTCCTCCTACCTCATCCTACCAAGTAGTAGGGACCACAGGTGCATGCCACCCAGGTCTTGCTATGTTGCCCAGGCTGGTCTTGAGCTCCTGGCCTCAGGCAGTCCTCTCACCTTGGCCTCCCACAGTACAAGGATTACAGGTATGAGCCATCATGCCTGGCCCCTACCCTGCCTATTGAGAACCAAAAGAAGAATCCAAATTCTCCCTAGCTCAACTCGAGCCATTTCCTGATTGCATCATCAGCAAGGAGCTGGTTATTGAGCTGTCCAGACCTCCCAAGTGGCACAGAAATGAGGTGAGGGAGTTTTCCTGCTGCTCCACTCTGTGAGGAGTTGGAAGATGATGTTTACTCGTTTGCAGAGAGAGATACCTTGTAGGCACCTTAGGATGGAGGGGACCCTGATTCCAATGTCGTTTTTTTCTTTAGAAACAGGACCTTGCCCTGTCACTCAGGATGGAGTTCAGTGGGCCAATCATGGCTCACTGTAGCCTCAAACTCCAAGGCTCAAGCAGTCCTACCACATCAGCCTTCTCAGTAGCTGGCCCACAGGTGAGCACCATGACACTCAGTGAATTTTGTTTTTATTTTTTTGTAGAGATGGGGCCTCAACTATGTTGCCAGGGCTGACCTTGAACTCCTGCACTCAAGGGATTTTCCTGCCTTGGCCTCCCAAAGTATTGTGTATTACAGGCATGAGCCATTGTGCCCACTGTCTCTGGTTCTTAACCTTCTGCCTCCCTCTTTCACTTTTAAAGAATTACATGTAATTACATGGGCTCTCCTAGATACTCCAGGATAATCTTGTTTTAAGGTTAGCTGATTAGCAACATTAATTTTATCTGCACTCTTAATTCCCCCTTCCTATGTAATTGTGCTGCGTAACATAGGAATGAGCAATTGGTGGGGGTGGGGGTTATTACTTTGGCTACCACAGTAACTGTTTTGTGCCAGGTACTGAGCTAAGCACTGGTGAATTAAGCATGAATAACACACTCTCCCTAATCATCATCCACTCATGGGAGGAGCACCTCACCTGCCATGCTCCAGAGAATCTGGGGAGTCAAGGAAGTCTTCCGTGAGGAGGTGATGCCAAAGCGGACAAGTGACGGAGGAGCTGAAGCTAGCCAGGAAGAGAGTAGAGGTTTAAGGGGAAGCGCATTATAAGCAGAGGGTATCACCCACTTCAGAGACTCCCAGAGGAGAAAGAGTGTGCATTCAGGGGACAGATGAGGCTCAGTTGGACTCCATAGCAGGTGAAATGGAGAGGGGCAAGCAGTGAGGCTGCCTTGCAAGGCAGAGCAGAGCAGGGGCTGTTAAGGAGTTTGGACTTAATCCCCGAGGCAAGGAGAAGTGATGTAAGTTGGGGAGTAACGTGATGAGATTCTCAGTGGGTGTGCAGGAGACCTCTCACTGAGTTTAGGGAGACGTTTTTAAAATAGAAGAAGTTTGAGTAATTTAAATGATGGTGGGAAGGAGCTAAAAGTGGGGGATAGGTTAAAGATACAGGAAAGTGGGAGGAAGAACTGACAAGTGAGGTTCCCGAGAGGGCAGGAGAAGAGGAGATTCCCATAGAGGGATTTACACTTTCTTTTCTTTTCTTTTTCTTTCTAAGACAGGGTCTTACTCTGTCACCTAGGCTGGAGTACAGTGGCATGATCTTGGCTCACTGTAGTGTAGACTTCCCAGGCTCAAGGGATCCTCCCACCCCAGACTCCCAAGTAGCTGGAACTACAGGTGTGCACCACCACCACACCTGGCTAATATTTTTCTTTTTTTGGTAGACACAGAGTCTCACTATGTTGTGCTGACTGGTCTCCAACTCCTGGCCTCAAGCGATCCTCCTGCCTAGGCTTCCCAAACTGCTGGGATTACAGGCATGAGCCACAATGCCTGCCTCTGCTAGTTCTGTATTCTCTAGAGACATCTTTACTTTGTGCTAGTGTGTCCCTCATTATGCTGATCCTCTGTTAAAATTAATACCTTTTTTTTTGAGATGGAGTTTCACTCTTATTGCCCAGGCTGGAGTGCAATGGCGCTATCTCGACTCACCGCAACCTCTGCTTGCCGGGTTCAAGTGATTCTCCAGCCTCTGCCTCCGGAGTAGCTGGGATTACAGACATGTGCCACCATGCCCAGCTAATTTTGTATTTTTAGTAGAGACGGGGTTTCTCCGTGTTGATCAGGCTGGTCTCGAACTCCTGACCTCAGGTGATCCACCTGCCTTGGCCTCCCAAAGTGCTGGGATTACAGGCATAAGCCATTGCGCCTGGCCAAAATTAATACTTTTTATATTAAATTTACATATATGTATTTTTTTCTTTTTGATACCGGGTCTCACGCTGTCACCCAGGCTGGAGTGCAGTGGCACAACCTCTGCTCATCGCAGCCTCCACCTGCCAGGCTCAAGCAATTCTCCTGCCTCAGCCTCCCACGTAGCTGGGATTACAGGTAAGTGCCACCACACTGAGCTAATTTTTGTGTTTTTTGTAGAGATGGGGTTTCGCCATGTTTCCCAGAGTGGTCTCAAACTCCTGAGCTCAAACAGTCCACCCACCTTGGCCTCCCAAAGTGCTGAGATTACAGGTGTGATCCACCTTGCTCATTCTAGTTTAAACTTTGAGTTGATTGTGTCTCCTGATTGGATTCCTACAAATACAGAATTGATGTTAGGAAGGAAACCAGGAGATAGACCCACACAGATAGGATTTGGGAATAGGTTTGGTTATCCAAGGAGCAGTGCTGAACTCCTTCCTAATGGGATATAGGATGCTGGTGATTTCCAGGAAGTGACCTCACAATGACTCAAGCTACTGTTGATTGTGATGAAATGCCAGGTGAAGCATATGCCCTGTGAGCTTAGGGGTGCTACAGTTGACCACTGCTGCAGTAAATATGACTCTGAAGAATGGCATGGGATGAATCCTTTCGAATGCACTTGAGCAGTGGTCTCCAACCACAGGGCCACAGAACTGGAGGTGAGCAGCAGGCGAGTGAGGGAAAACTTCACCTGTATTTCTAGCCCCTCCCATCGCTTATGTGACCACCTGAGCTCCATGTCCTGTCAGATGAGCAGCAGCATTCGATTCTCATAGAAGCACGAACTCTGTTGTGAAGTGTGCATGCGAGGGATCTAGGTTGTGCACTCCTTACGAGAATCTAATGCCTGATGTTCTATCACTGTCTCCCATCACCCCAGATGGACAGTCTCATTGCAGGAAAACAAGCTCAGAGATCCCACTGAGTCTACATTATAGTGAGTTGTAGAATTATTTCATTATATATTACAATGTAGTAATAATAGATATAAAGTGCACTATATATGTAATGCGCTTGAATCATCCTGAGATTATTCCCTCCACTCCCAGTCTGTGGAAAAATTGTCTTCCACACATTCACTCTGTTTTTTGGTAGAGACAGGGTCTTAATATATTGCCCAGGCTGATCTCAAAGTCCTGGCCTCAAGTAATACACCTCTCAGCCTCCCAAAGTGCTGAGATTATAGGCATAAGCCACCACCCTCAACCAAGACTGTTTCTTAAACCAAATAAAAATTAAGTGAGATTACTTGAGCCCAGGTGGTCGAGGCTGCAGCGAGCCCTGATTGCACCACTGCACTCCAGCCTAGGTGACAGAAAATAAAAAATAAAATAAAAATAATGTCTCAAAAAATAAAATACAAATTAACCCTTTATGACATTCCCAGTGACTTTCCCTCCGAAGTGTTCCCCACAAGTCTTTGAATTTTGTTTGATTTTCACATATTATTTAAGATGTTTAAGAACTTGTATCTGTCTGTGTCATCCCTTTATTTCCAAAGAATGTCTTTTTGTCATTTCCGGCTGGATCTACCATGAAAAACTTCTGAATCCAGGAAGAGAGACTGACTGGGCAACATGTTATTCAGGTACAAAAAGACTTAGAGTGTAACTCAAAGATGATCAAATAATAGTGCATGCGTCAAGTGCAGTGGGAAGCTTCCAATTAAGGTGACCCTTGAAGCCAAGTCCTGAAAGATAAGGAAGAGTTGTATGAGAGTGGGGAGGGAAGGGGGAGGTGGAGGGATGAGGAATGGGCTGGGATGGGATGGAGTGAGCTGCTCAGGCAGGGAAACCAGCACTGTACAGACCTGGACAATGAAGATGGCACATTTTGTTCAGCAATGGTGAATTAATTAAGCGTGGCAGGAATGCTTTGTAGAGACAGTAGTCTGCTTGTATGGAATTTTGTCTGAGACACCTGACTACAGTTTCTAATTTTTTGATGTTATCATCCATCACTGTGCTTGTCAGATAGTTTGGAATAGGGATAATGATCACAATAACACCAAGCAGAGTATTTCGTTAATTCTCACAGAATCACAGGTAGGTGCCACAGTTATCCCCATTTTATGAATGAAGTGATGAAGACTTAGGAATAATGAGTGATTTGCCCAAGCTCACCTGGGTATTAAGACTGAGTCAAATATTGGGTCTGGTCTGACTTTAATGTTTGCTTTGTTCATGAGCACCACGTATTGCCTCTCCTATGCAGTTAAGCAGGTAGACAAGTGACAGAAAAACCCGTGTTTGTCTCTACTCACACACTTCCGACTGAATGTGTGTATGGAGTTTCTACACCAAATTCTCCAATGCTCTAGATATTAACTGGGTATCCCACGATTTTATTCTGACACTTCCTGGACTTAGCACAGACCCCACAAGTAAGGGGCTCAGTCCCACGAGACCATCCTCACTTCAGATGCCAGTGGCAAGTCCTAGGTTGTCACCTGTACTTTTGACCAACCTGTTACAAATCAGGGGTTCCCATAACTCTCTTCTTGGGTTTAATAATTTGCTAGAACAGTTTACAGAACTCAGAAAAACAGTTTATTTTCTTTTTTTCTGAGAGAGACGGTCTTATTTTGTTGCCCAGGCTGGTGTGCTATATTTCTTTTCTTTTTTTTTTGAGACAGAATCTCCCTGTGTCATCCAGGCTGGAGTGCAGTGATAGCTTATTATAGCTTTGACCTCCTGAGATCAAGCGATCCTCCCACCTCAGCTTCCCAAGTAGCTGGGACAACACATGCATGTCACCCATGCCCAGCTCATTTTTGTAGTCAGAGTTTCACCATGTTGGCCAGGTTGGCCATGTTGGCCAGATGGGGTCTTGTTGTGTTGCCCAGGCTGGCCACAAATTCCTGGGCTCAAGTGATCCTCCCACCTCATCCTTGTAGAGATGAGATTTAGTTTATGTCGCCCAGGCTGATCTCAAACTCTTGGGCTAAATCGATGATCTCACCTCATCCTGTCAAGTAGCTGGGACTACAGGCACACACCACCATGTCAGGCTAATTTTTATTTTTATTTTTTTCTAGAGGTGGGTCTCACTATGTTATTCATGCTAGTTTCAAACTTCGGGCCTCAAGTGTTCCTCCTGCCTTGACCTCCCAAAGTGTTGCGATTATGGGTGGGAGCCACCATGCCCAGCAATGACAGGGTCTTTATCAAAAGAAAGAGGGTAGGAGATTCAGAAGTGGAGCAGGAGATGTGGTGATGGAAGCAGAGGTAAGAGAGGGAGATTTGAAGATGCTTCACTTCTGGCTTTGAAGATGGAGTCAGTTGCCATGATCCAAGGAATGGGAGTGGCTTCTAGAAGCTGGAAAAGCCAAGGGAACACTTTAGAGTCTCCAGAAGGAATGCAGCCCTGCTGACACCTTGATTTTAGCCTTAATAGACCTAGTTTGTGTTTCTGGCCCCTAGAACTGTAAGATGGTAGATTTGTGGTGGTTTAAGCCACTAAATGTAGAAAACTGCAAATTACGTTGCAGCAGCAAGAAGAAATGAACATGAACCCAGGCATGATGGCTCATGCCAGTAATCCCAGCACTTTAGGAATTTAGGCAGGAGGATTACTTGAGGCCAGGAGTTCAAGACCAGCCTGGGCAACATAGTAAGACCTTGTCTCTACAAAAAATGAAAAAATTGGCCAGACATGGTGGCTCACACCTGTAATTCCAGCGCTTTGGGAGACTGAAGTGGGCAGATCACCTGAGAGCAGGAGTTCGAGAGCAGCCTGGCCACATTGTGAAACCCCGTCTCTACTAAAAATACAAAAATTAGCTGGGCGTGGTGGCATGCACCTGTAATCCCAGCTACTTGGGAGGCTGAGGCAGGAGAATCACTTGAATCTGGGAGGTGGAGGTGGCAGTGAGCTGGGATTGCACCGTTGCACTGCAGCCTGGGCAAGAAGAGTGAAACTCTGTCTCAAAATAAAATAAAATAAAATACTAAAAAAGAGAAAGCCAGACATGATGGCATGAACCTGTAGTCCCAGCTACTCGGGAGGCTGAGGTGGGAGGATTGCTTGAGCCTGGAAATTTGAGGTTGCAGTGAGCTGTGATTGTGCCACTGCACTCCAACCTTGGTGACAGTGAGATCTTGAAAAAAAGAAAGAAAGAAGGCAGAAAGTAAAGAAAGAAGAAATGAGCATGGTGGGCATGGGGACAGATGGCAATGTTAAATAGAATGGTCATGGGGTGGCCTCCTAAGTGAAAATTGAGCAGACTTGAAGGAGGGGAAGGAGCTGGCCAAGGTGCTGAGGGAAGAGGATTGTAGGCAGAAACAACAGAATAAAATGTCTGAGGTGTGTCTGAGGCTCTGGAAGGAGGCCAGTGGAGCAGAAGGAGAGAGGGAGAGAATTAGGGGAGGGGGCCAGGGATTTGCCTAGTGGGGATCAGTACAGATCATGTAAGCCCTGGAGGTTATTGCCGGGGCTTTGGCTTTGACTCTGACTCAGATGGGAACTGCAGGGAGGGTTCTAAGCAGAGAGGCAACATGATCTGTCTCCCGGTTTAGAAGCATTCTCTGGCTGCTGAGTTGAGAAAGACTGTGGGAAGATTTGGGTAGAAGCATGGGGGCCAAGTTATGGCAACATCCAGGTGGGAGATGATTTTGGTCCTGACCAGGGTCATGGTGGTGTTGAGAGATGGTCAGAGGGGAGAAGTAGGGGATGAGGCCAGGGTGTTGCTGGGTGGGGATCTTTAGTATGTGTTGAAGACAGTCAACAGGATTTCCTGACAGACTGGATATGGGGTGTGAGAGAAGGCAGGGGTCAAGGTTGAGTTTGATTCTTACTGAAATTATTAAGTAATTTAAAAAAACACGGCCGGGCGCAGTGGCTCAAGCCTGTAATCCCAGCACTTTGGGAGGCCGAGATGGGCGGATCACGAGGTCAGGAGATCGAGACCATCCTGGCTAACACGGTGAAACCCCGTCTCTACTAAAAATACAAAAAACTAGCCGGGCGTGCTGGTGGGCGCCTGTAGTCCCAGCTGCTCCGGAGGCTGAGGCAGGAGAATGGCGTAAACCCGGGAGGCGGAGCTTGCAGTGAGCTGAGATCCGGCCACTGCACTCCAGCCTGGGCGACAGAGCGAGACTCCGTCTCAAAAAAAAAAAAAACAAAAAAAAAAAAAACACTACTGCTTTTCCCAATCCTAGCAAGTATGGGATGCTAGATTAAAGAAATCTCTTCAAGCTCATTGCAGTGGCGCATGTATGTAGTCCCAGCTGTTTGGGAAGCCGAGATGGGAGTATCTTTTAAGGGCAGGAGTTCAAGACCAGCCTGGGCAACACAGCAAGATCTGTTCTTTACAAAAATATTTTTAAAAATTAAATAAATGTAGCTAGGCATGGTGATGTGTACTTGTAGTTTCAGCTATTCAGGAGGCTGAGGTGAGCAGATCTGTTGAGGTCAGGAGTTTTGAGGCCAGCTTGGGGAACATAGCAAGACCCCTCACTCTACAAAAAAATTTTAAAAATAGCCAGACATGGTGGCACTCAACTGTAGTACCAGCTGCTGGGGAGCTAAGGCAGGAAGATGGCTTGAACCCAGGAGGTTGAGGCTGCAGTGACCTGTAAGTGCACAACTGCACTCTAGTCTGGGTGACAGAGCAGAACCTGTCTCAATACAAATAAAATAATGAAATCTCAAGTCAGAGCCTTTCAGCTCTGCAGCCCTTGCAAACCCTGAGCCATGCAGTGGGGTTTGCATCGCTGGGAATGAGGAGACCCCTGCTTAGTGTTGTTGCCTGACTAATCAGTGTTTTAAGCATATATTAATCAGGGTGGGCGCGGTGGCTTATGCCTGTAATCCCAGCACTTCAGGAGACTCAGGCGGGTGGATCACCTGAGGTCAAGAGTTCAAGACCAGCCTTGCCAACATGGCTAAACCCTGTCTCTACTAACAGAATACAATAATTAGCCGGGCATAGTAGTTGGCACCTGTAATCCCAGCTACTTGGGAGGCTGAGGTAGGAGAATCGCTTGAACCCGGGAGGCGGAGGTTGCAGTGAGCTGAGACTGCACCACTTCACTTCAGCCTGGGCGAAAGAGCGAGTATTATATCAACATGTAATGGTTTTATTATTAATATGTATGAATGTTAAATATTTTAAGAATCTTGTTTTACTTATATCAACATGTAATGGCTTTATTAATATGTGATGAATAATATTTTTAAAATTTTGTCTTATTTTCTAGTTTTAATATAATTATTTATATAAAGAAATAGTCTTAGAGGTCTTTAATAAAGTTAAAAAATGTAAAGGCATCCTAAACCCCAGAAGATTGAGAACTTCTGGTTTAGATATTCAGAATAAGCCACATACAACTTGCTACTTGAACTATTTTTTTTCTTTGTTTTTTATTTTAGGAGATGGGGTCTCACCCTGTTACCCAGGCTGAAGTACAGTAGTACTATCACAGCTCACTGCAGTCTTGAACTCCTGGGCCAAGGATCCTCCTGCCTGAGCCTCCTGAGTAGCTGAGACTATAGGTATACATGACGACACTTGGCTAATTTTTAAATTGTTTTGTAGACATGGGGTCTCACTTTGTTGGCCTAGCTGGTGTCAAACTCCTGGCCTCAAGTGACCCTTTCACCCCTGCCTCCCATCCTACAGGTATGTGCCAACACAACAAGCACTTGTTCAATTTTCTAAAAAAATAAAAAATTTCCAAAGTAAGGCTGTGGGATGATGGCAGGAAGATAAAAATGGAAAAACAGAAGAAGAAGTTCAAATGACTTATTCACACATATTCTTTTGACAGCAAAAAGAACTTTTAGTATATACATTCCTTACAAACAAACATAAGGCAAATACACAGTATTGTATAGGAACGTCAACACACACTGTACAGTATTCCCACTTTGCTGACATGAGTTACGGAAATTTCGTGGTTTACTTGAGTATCGCTATCAGTATTTTGCTTCTCTGATCATTTTTATCAACTTCCTCATCTGTTAACTTCTCTCCAAGGTATGTCATATTGTGACTTACTGCTGCTGCGTGAACATGGCCAGTGTCTTCCTATTAAACATGAAGAATGCTTTCCTAATTTCTTTTATCCTGTCTCTGTGTTTTGCATTTTTCTTACCTTTATTGTCAAAAACTCCAGGAAGTTAATCCTACTAATTTATCACCATTTGCTTTGTTAATTTATACTTTGCTTATATGTAATTTTGCCCAACAGACCTCATTTCAATTTCTAACCTGTTTTGTTTTATTTTGTTTTTTTCTGAGACAGGGTCTCGCTCTGTTGTCCAATCTGGAGTGTAGTAGTGCTATCACAGCTGACTGCAGCCTCAACCTCCCAGGCTCAATCAATCCTCCCATCTCAGCCTCCCACGTGGCTGAGCCTATAGGTGCTTGCCACTATGTCCAACTAATATTTGGAATTTTCCTATACTTGGGTTCCAGAGGGGTGACGGCGAAACGTGAGTCAGCATGGATTTTGGTATATGCAGAGATGGGGGGCTGGAACTAATTCTGTCTGTATACTAGGGACGACTGTATATGTTTTTACAATTGTGCTATAGGACACATACTGTTGCATAGCCTTGAAAATAATAATTTTTAACTGAGTGGAATAATAATAATATTGATAAAAGTAGCAGCCGGCCAGGTGTGGTGGCTTACACCGGTAATCACAACACTTTGGGAGGCTGAGGCAGGAGGATGGCTTGAGGCCAAGAGTTTGAGACAGGCCTTGGAAACAAAGGGAGTCACCATCCCTACAGAAAAATACATGAATTACAGGCATGTTCCTGTAGTCCCAGCCACTTGGGAGGCTGAGGTGGGAGGATTGCTTGAGCCCAGGGAGGCTGAGACTGCAGTGAGTCATGATCAGGCATCTGCATTCCAGCCTGGGTGACAGAGTGAGACCCTGTCTCGAAACAACAAAAAAGTAGCAGCTAACATCAACTGACCTTTTACCAGATGCCTGTTAATACCATGGTTTAATTTCTTATAACTGTTTCTTATTTCAGTTAACCAGTCTGTCTTCAGTTACTCCCAGATTTTCACTGTGTTTGTACAGATGACCTTTTGTTTACATTGAATTGTCACCCCAAGGTATTTCCAGAAGTAAGATTGCTGTGAGTCATGGTGAATGGACATTCTCATTACCCTTGATGTAAATTGACAAGGTTTTGGGTGCCTCCCAGCTATAATCTCAGCACTTTGGGAGGCTAAGACAGGAGGATTGCTTGATGCCAAGAGTTGGAGGAGGCAGTATGACAGTATGGTGAGACCCTGTCTCTATTATTTTAAAAAATTGTCAGACTTTACCCTGGAAGGCTTATATACAATTTAAACACCCCTCATAGTATAAGAAAGTGCCCATTTCACTGCACCTTTGCCAGCACAGGGTATTATAATTTAATAAGTCATTTTTTGTTTGATTATTTTAAATAGGTAAAAGACCTCATATTACTTGTTACATTTCGACATCTTTCCTTGGCTTATTAGCTCTGTTTCTTTTCTGTCTGTAAATGGTGGTGGTTGTTGTTTTGTTCTTTGAGACAGGGTCTTGCTCTGTCACCCAGGCTTGACTGTAGTGGCATAATCATGACTCACTGCAGCCTTGATCTCCCAGGCTCAAACTTCAGCTTCCTGAGTAGCTGGGACTACAAGTGTGCACCACCACTCCCAGCTAAGTTTTTTCTTTTTCTGGAAGGAGACAGGGTCTTACTGTGTTGTCCAGACCGGTCTCTAGCTCTTGGCCTTAATCCTCCTGCATTAGCTTCCCAAATTGCTGGAATTTCAGGTATGAGCCACCATGCCTGGCCTGGGCTAGTCCTGTTTTCTCTAGAGTTCTCTTTACTTTGTGCTAGCCAATCTCTCATTATGTTGTTCCCCTGTTAACAATGAATAATTCTCTGGATTAAATTTTACCACTTTAAACTTTTGAGTGGTTTATGTCTCCGGATTGGACTCTAATATGCTCAGAAGGGTCCCAGGAGATGAACCCACACAGATGGGATTTGGGCATAGGTTTGGTTTTCCAAGGGACAGTGCTGAGCTCCTTGCCAATGGGAAATGGGATGCTGGTGATTTCTGGTAAGTGACCTCACAGTGACTCAAGCTACCACTTACTGTTGATTGTGATGAAATGCCAACTGAGGCACATGCCTTGGGAGCTAAGTGGTTGCTGCACTGGACTGCTATGAAGACTGGTGTGGGAAGGGTCCTTTTGGATGCACTTGAGCAGGGGTCCCCAACCCCTGAGCCATGGAGCTGTAAGGAGCCACACAACAGAAGGTGAGCGGTATCGAGTGAGGGAAGCTTCATCTGTATTTACAGCCACTCCCCTTTGCTCACATTCCCGCCTGAGCTCCACCTTCTCTCAGGTCAGCAGCAGCATTAGATTCTCATAGGAGCACGCACCCTGTTGTGAACCGTGCATGTGAGGGATCTGGGTTGTGCTGTCCCTATGAGAATCTAATGCCTAAGGATCTGTCACTTTCTCCCGTCACGCTCAGATGGGACCATCTAGTCGCAGGAAAACAAGCTTAACATGCCCACTGATTCTACATTATGGTGAGTTCTATAATTACTTTACTATATATCACAATTTAATAATGGAAATAAAGTACCTAATAAATGTAATATGCTTGAATCTTTTGGCCCAGGTCTTGCCTTCCAGCAGCCTCTCCAGGCCCAGAACTTTCTCCAGTCGGCCTTTACAGACCAAGCTCATGACTCACAATGGTCTATTTAGGCCCATACCCTACCTCACGGCAGTCTGTGGATGAGGCTACTGCCTCGCAACAGCCTCCACAGGCCCAGCTCCATCGTTACAACGGCCTCTTTAGGCCCAGCTCCTGCCTCAGAACAACCTCTTTTGGCTCAGCTCCTGCCCAGCTTCTAGTGGCCTTTGAAGACCTAAAAGTGCCTCAAGTCAAGCTTTCCAGGCCCACCCTCTGCCTCCCAGTGGCCTGGACAGGCCCAGCTCCTACGTGACAATGGCCTCTCCAGGCCCAGCTTTTGCCTCACGGACATCTTCCCCAAACAAGCTCCTACCTGCCTCCCGGCCATCTTGATGGGCCCAGATCCTGCCTCACACTAACCTCATTACGCCCAGCTCATGCCTCACTGTGGCCTGTCCAGGCCCAGGTCCTGTACCCCGACAGGCTGTCCGTGCCCGAAACTTCCTCAAGTCAGCCTCTCCAGTCACAGCTCCTGCGCAACATTGGCCTCTTTAGGCACGGCTCATGCCTTAGTGGCCTCTCCAGGCCCAGCTCCTGCATCCTGGCAGTTCTCTAGAGCAAGAACTTTCTCAGGTCCCCCATCCCAGGCCGAACTCCTGCCTCCTGTCAGCCTCTATAGGCTCAACCTCTGCCTCACAGGAGACTTTCCTGGCCACCCAGGCCAAGCTCCTGCCTTTCAGCAGCCTCTGCAGGCCCAGCTCCTGCCTCTCAATGACCTCTCTAGAGCAAGCTCATGCCTCACAGTGGCCATTCTGGCTCAGCTTTTGCCTTTTGGCAGCATGTCCAGGCCCAGAACTTCCTCAAGTGGGCCTCTCCAGGCCCACCTCTTCCTCCCGGCTGCATCTCCAGGCCCACCTCCTACCTCACAACAACCTCTTTCAGCTCAGCTCTTGCCCAGCTCCTGGCAGCCTTTATAGGCCCAAAGCTTTCTCACATCACATTCTCCAGCACAACCTGCCTCCCAGCAGCTTAAATAGGTCCAGCTCGTGCGTGACCATGGTCTCTCCAGGCTCAGCTCTTGCCTAACGGAGTTCGTCCTTGGCCAAGTTCCTGCCTGCCTCCCAGCAGGCTCGAAAGGCCCAGCTCCTGCCCCCGACCGTCTCTCCAGGCCAAAATCTTCCTCAAGTCAGCCTCTACAGGCTGGTCTCTTGCCTCACACTGGCCTCTCCAGGCCCAGCTCCTGCATCTTGGCAGCCTCTCCAGGCTCAGCTCCTGCATCTTGGCAGCCTCTCCAGGCTCAGCTCTTGCCTCGTGGCAGCTACCCCAGGCCAAGTTTCTGACTGCCTGCCAGCAGCCTCAACAGGCACAGCTCCTCCCTCACACTGGCCTGTTTAGGCCCAACTCATGACTGTCAGGCCCTATCCAGGCCCAGTGCCTGCCTGCTGACTGACTCTTGAAGCCCAAAACTTCCTCAAATCAGCCTTTTTAGGCCCACCTTCTGTCTACTGTTGGACTCTACAGACCAGCCTCTGCCTCACAGTGGACTCTCCAGACCCAGATCATGTCTTACTGTGGCATCCTCAGGTGAAGATCCTGCCTTTTGGCAGCTTCTACAGGGCCATCTCCTGCCTTGCAATGGCCTCTTTAGGCCAAGCTCATGCCCCATGGCGACTTTTCCAGGCACAGATTTTTGCCTTTTGCAGCCTGTCCAGGCCCAGAATGTCCTCAACTCGGCATCTCTGGGACGAGTTCATTCTCCCGGCTGCATCTACAGGCCCATTTCCTGCCTCAAAACAACTTCCTTTGGCCCAACTCCTGCTGAACTGCTGGCAGCCTCTGTAGGCCACAGACTTCTTAAAGGTTTCCAGGCCCACCTTTGGCCTCCCAGCACCCTCAGCAATCAAACTATTCCCTCATGGCAGCTACAAAAAGCCAAGTTTCTCCCTGCTTCACGGCATCCTCCGAAAACTGAGCATTTGCCTCACAGCAGCCTCCCCAGGCCACAAATCTGCCTGTCTCCCAGCAGTCTTGACAAGTCCAGCTGCTGCCTCACAATGGCCCCTTTAGGCCCAGCTCATGCCAAAAGGTGGACTCTCCAGGCATAGCTCTTGCCTCCTGGCAGTCTCTGCAGGCCCCAATTCTCCAAAAGTTGGCCTCTCCCAACCCAGCTCCTACCTCACGTCAGCCTACACAGGCCCAAACTCTACCACACAGAGGCCCTTCCAGGCCCACCACTTGCTGATCATGGCCTCCTCAGGTGAAGCTCCTGCCTCACAATGGCCACTGTAGGCCAAGCTCATGTCTCCCGGTGGCCTTTCCTAGCTTTAACTTTTGCTTTTTGTTGCATACTCCAGGCCCAAAACTCCCTCCATTCAGCCTGTCCAGGCCAAGATCTTCCTCCCAAAGGCCTCTGCAGGCCCAAATCGTCCTGAAGTCAGCCTCTGCAGGCCTAGGTCCTGCCTCCCAGTGCTGTGTAGGTCAAGCCAATGCCCCACAGCAGGCTTTCCAGGCCAAGTGTTTGCTTTTGTGCATCCACTCCATGCCCTCAAATTACTCCAGTCGGTCTCTCCAGGCCCAGCTCTTCCTCCCAGCAGCTAAACTGTCCTCAATTCGGCCTCTCCAGGGCCAACTCCTGCTTTCTGGTGGCTTCTGCAGGCTAAAGTCGACCTCACGTCAGCCTCTTTAGGCCCGGCTCTTGCCTCTAAGCAGACTCTCCAGGTGCACAACTGCCTCAAGTCAACTTCTCCAGGCCCAACTCCTGCCTCCCAGTGGCCTCTTTACGACCAGCTCATTCTACGCAACGGATTTTCCAGGCCCAGTTTTGCGCTGTGCTTCCCGAGGCCCAGAACGTCCTCATGTTGGATGCACCAGACCCATTTGCTGCCTCCTGGCCTGGTGTTCTCTCCTGGCCCGGGTCTTCCTCCTGACTGTGTTTATAGACCCAACTCCAGCCAGACGACAACCTCTGTGGACATACCACCTGCCCAGCTTCTGATGGCCTGTATACGCCGAAAACTTCCTCAACCCAAGCTCACTAAGCCAAACTGAGGCCACATGGGGGCCTCTGCAGGCCCAAACAATCTTGAAGTTGACCCGTCCAGGTCTAGCAACTGACTCCTGAAGGCCTCTTAGACCCAGTCTGTGTCTCATGGCAGCTTCCCCAGACCAAGGTCTTCCTCCTGGCTGCATATACACGCCCAACTCTTGCCTCACACAAAAAAACTTCTTTTCGCTGAGGTCCTGCACACCTAGTTCCAGCCCCTGTAGGCCAGAAACTTTCTCCAATGAAGCTTTTTCGGCATCCCAGTCCAGAGCTCCTTCTGCCTTTCGGCAGCTCCAACAGGCCCCGCTCCTGCCTCCCTGTGGCCTCTTTAGGCCCAGCTAATTCGTCACGGGGAACGGCCTTTCCAGGCCATGGCTTTGCCTCTTGGTGGGTTCTCCAGGCCCAGAATTTCCTCAGGCTGGCCTCTCCAGGCTCAGTTGCAGCCTCCCGGCCTCCTGACCAGGCCAAGCTCCTCCTGCTCCAGGCAGCGGCCCCAGGCCCATCTCCTGTCTCCCAGCAACCTCTTTGGACTCGGCTCCGTCCCAACTCCTGCTCAGCGGCCTTTATAGGCCCCAAACATCTTGAAGCCAGGCCCTCGAGGCCCGGCTCGGGCCTCACTGTGGCCTCCCCGGGCTCGGCTCCTGCTCTCCGACGGAGTCTCCAGGCCCCAGCCTTCCTCCAGCCGGCTTCTCTCGGCCCAGCTCTTTCCTCCCGGCGGCCTCTGCAGGCCCATGCTGCCCTCGAGTCGGCCTCTCCAGGGATCGTTCCTGCTCCCGACAGCCCCTGCAGGCCCAACCCGTCCTCCAGTCGGCCTCTGCCGGCCCAGCTCGTGCCTCTCGGTGGCCTCTCCAGCTGCCAGACTTCCTCAGGTCAGCCTCTCCAGGTCCAGCTCCTCCTGCCTGCCACTGGCCTCTTCAGGCCCAGCCCCACTCACGCCTCTGGGCGGCCTTCCCAGGCCCCGCTTCTGACTTCTGGCGGCCTCCTCGGGCCGAGGACTTGACCCCCAGTCCTCGTCTCCTGCCCAGCCTCCTGCCTCCCGAAGGCCGGCACGGGCCCAGCCTCTACCTCACAGCGGACTCTCCACGCCCAGCGCACGCCTCACTTCGGCCTCCCCAGGCCAGCGCTCCTCCTGCCTTTCGGTAGCTCGGACAGCCCCGCTCCTGCCTCCCAGTGGCCTCTTTAGGCCCAGCTCATTCGTCACGGGGAAGAGCATTTCCACGTCCCGTCTTGGGCTTTTGGCGGCCTCTCCAGGCCCAGATTTTCCTCAGGCCGGCCTCTCCAGGCCCAGTTGCGCCTTCCCGGCCTCTTGTCCAAGCCCAGCTCCTCCTGCTCCAGGCTGCGGCCGCCGGCCCAGCTCCTCCTGCTCCCGGCTGCGGCCGCCGGCCCAGCTCCTCCTGCTCCCGGCTGCGGCCGCCGGCCCAGCTCCTGCCTCAAAGCAACCTCTTTGGACTCGGCTCCAGCCCAACTCCTGCTCAGCGGCGTTTATAGGCCCCAAACGTCCTGAAGCCAGGCCCTCCAGGCCCAACTCGTCCTCCAGTCCGCCTCCACCAGCCCCGCTCCTGCCTCTTGGTGGCCTCTCCCGCTGCCAGACTTCCTCAGGTCAGCCTCTCCAGGCCTAGCTTCTCCTGCCTGCCACTGGCCTCTTCAGGCCCAACCCCGCTCACGCCTGTGGGCGGCCTTCCCGGGCCCCGCTTCTGACTTCTGGCAGCCTCCTTGGGCCCAGGACTTGACCTCCAGTCAGCCTCTCCACGTCCAGCCTCCTGCCTCCCTAAGGCCCGCAGGGTCCCAGCCTCTGCCTCACAGCGGACTCTCCACGCCCAGCGCTCGCCTCACTGCGGCCTCCCCGGGCCAGAGCTCCTCCATCTTTGGGCAGCTCCGACAGCCCCACTCCTGCCTCCCAGTGGCCTCTTTAGGCCCAGCTCATTCGTCACGGGGAAGGGCCTTTCCAGGCCCTGTCTTGGGCTTTTGGCGGCCTCTCCAGGCCCAGATCTTCCTCAGGCCGGCCTCTCCAGGCCCAGTTGCGGCCTCCCGGCCTCCTGTCCAGGCCCAGCTCCTCCTGCTCCCAGCTGTGGCCGCCGGCCCAGCTCCTGCCTCGCAGCAACCTCTTTGGACGGCTCCGGCCCAACTTCTGCTCAGCGGCTTTTATAGGCCCCAAACGTCCGGAAGCCAGGCCCTCCAGGCCCAACTCGTCCTCCAGTCGGCCTCCGCCGGCCCAGCTCCTGCCTCTCGGCGGCCTCTCCAGCTGCCAGACTTCCTCAGGTCAGCCTCTCCAGGCCCAGCTCCTCCTGCCTGCCACTGGCCTCTTCAGGCCCAGCCCTGCTCACAGCTCTGGGCGGCCTTCCCGGGCCCCGCTTCTGACTTCTGGCGGCCTCCTCGGGCCCAGGACTTGACCTCCAGTCGGCCTCTCCACGCCCAGCCTCCTGCCTCCCAAAGGCCGGCATGCGCCCAGCCTCTGCCTCATAGCAGACTCTCCACGCCCAGTGCTCACCTCACTGCGGCCTCCCCGGGCCAGTGCTCCTCCATCTTTCGGCAGCTCCGACAGCCCCGCTCCTGCCTCCCAATGGACTCTTTAGGCCCAGCTCATGCGTCACGGGGAAGGACCTTTCCAAGCCCCGTTTTGGCCTTTTGGCGGCCTCTCCAGGCCCAGATCTTACTCAGGCCGCCTCTCCAGCCCAGTTGCGGCCTCCCGGCCTTTTGTCCAGGCCCAGCTCCTCCTGCTCCCGGCTGCGGCCGCAGGCCCAGCTCCTACCTCGCAGCAACCTCTTTGGACTCGACTCCGGCCCAACTTCTGTTCAGCAGCCTTTATAGGCCCCAAACGTCCTGAAGCCAGACCCTCCAGGCCCGGCTCGGACCTCAGTGTGGCCTCCCCGGACTCGGCTCCTGCCCTCCGACAGCGTATCCAGGCCCCAGCCTTCCTCCAGCCGGTTTCTCTCGGCCCAGCTCTTTCCTCCCGGTAGCCTCTGCAGGCCCACGCTGTCATCGAGTCGGCCTCTCCAGGGATCGCTCCTGATCCTGGCGGCCCCTGCAGGCCGAACTCATCCTCCAGTCGGCCTCCGCCGGCCCAGCTCCTGCCTCTCGGCGGCCTCTCCAGCTGCCAGACTTCCTCAGGTCAGCCTTACCAGGCCCAGCTCCTCCTGCCTGCCACTGGCCTCTTCAGGCCCAGCCCCGCTCACACCTCTGGGCGGCCTTCCCGGGCCCCGCTTCTGACTTCTGGCAGCCTCCTCGGGCCCAGGACTTGACCCCCAGTCGGCCTCTCCACGTCCAGCCTCCTGCCACGCAAAGGCAAGCTCGGGCCCAGACTCTGCCTCACAGCGGGCTCTCCACGCCCAGCGCTCGCCTCACTGCAGCCTCCTCAGGCCAGCGCTCCTCCTGACTTTCTGCAGCTCCAACAACCCCGCTCCTGCCTCCCAGTGGCCTCTTTAGGCCCAGCTCATTGGTCACGGGGAAGGGCATTTCCACGTCCCGTCTTGGGCTTTTGGCGGCCTCTCCAGGCCCAGTTGCGCCTTCCCGGCCTCCTGTCCAGGCCAGCTCCTCCTGCTCCCAGCTGTGGCCGCCGGCCCAGCTCCTGCCTCGCAGCAACCTCTTTGGACGGCTCCGGCCCAACTTCTGCTCAGCGGCTTTTATAGGCCCCAAACGTCCGGAAGCCAGGCCCTCCAGGCCCAACTCGTCCTCCAGTCGGCCTCCGCCGGCCCAGCTCCTGCCTCTCGGCGGCCTCTCCAGCTGCCAGACTTCCTCAGGTCAGCCTCTCCAGGCCCAGCTCCTCCTGCCTGCCACTGGCCTCTTCAGGCCCAGCCCTGCTCACAGCTCTGGGCGGCCTTCCCGGGCCCCGCTTCTGACTTCTGGCGGCCTCCTCGGGCCCAGGACTTGACCTCCAGTCGGCCTCTCCACGCCCAGCCTCCTGCCTCCCAAAGGCCGGCATGTGCCCAGCCTCTGCCTCATAGCAGACTCTCCACGCCCAGTGCTCACCTCACTGCGGCCTCCCCGGGCCAGTGCTCCTCCATCTTTCGGCAGCTCCGACAGCCCCGCTCCTGCCTCCCAATGGACTCTTTAGGCCCAGCTCATGCGTCACGGGGAAGGACCTTTCCAAGCCCCGTTTTGGCCTTTTGGCGGCCTCTCCAGGCCCAGATCTTACTCAGGCCGCCTCTCCAGCCCAGTTGCGGCCTCCCGGCCTTTTGTCCAGGCCCAGCTCCTCCTGCTCCGGCTGCGGCCGCAGGCCCAGCTCCTACCTCGCAGCAACCTCTTTGGACTCGACTCCGGCCCAACTTCTGTTCAGCAGCCTTTATAGGCCCCAAACGTCCTGAAGCCAGACCCTCCAGGCCCGGCTCGGACCTCAGTGTGGCCTCCCCGGACTCGGCTCCTGCCCTCCGACAGCGTATCCAGGCCCCAGCCTTCCTCCAGCCGGTTTCTCTCGGCCCAGCTCTTTCCTCCCGGTAGCCTCTGCAGGCCCACGCTGTCATCGAGTCGGCCTCTCCAGGGATCGCTCCTGATCCTGGCGGCCCCTGCAGGCCGAACTCATCCTCCAGTCGGCCTCCGCCGGCCCAGCTCCTGCCTCTCGGCGGCCTCTCCAGCTGCCAGACTTCCTCAGGTCAGCCTTACCAGGCCCAGCTCCTCCTGCCTGCCACTGGCCTCTTCAGGCCCAGCCCCGCTCACACCTCTGGGCGGCCTTCCCGGGCCCCGCTTCTGACTTCTGGCAGCCTCCTCGGGCCAGGACTTGACCCCCAGTCGGCCTCTCCACGTCCAGCCTCCTGCCACGCAAAGGCAAGCTCGGGCCCAGACTCTGCCTCACAGCGGGCTCTCCACGCCCAGCGCTCGCCTCACTGCAGCCTCCTCAGGCCAGCGCTCCTCCTGACTTTCTGCAGCTCCAACAACCCCGCTCCTGCCTCCCAGTGGCCTCTTTAGGCCCAGCTCATTGGTCACGGGGAAGGGCATTTCCACGTCCCGTCTTGGGCTTTTGGCGGCCTCTCCAGGCCCAGTTGCGCCTTCCCGGCCTCCTGTCCAGGCCCAGCTCTTCCTGCTCCCGGCTGCGGCCGCCGGCCCAGCTCCTCCTGCTCCCAGCTGCGGCCGCCGGCCCAGCTCCTGCCTCAAAGCAACTTCTTTGGACTCGGTTCCGGCCCAACTCCTGCTCAGCGGCCTTTATAGGCCCCAAATGTCCTGAAGCTAGTACCTCCAGGCCCGGCTCAGGCCTCACTATGGCCTCCCTGGGCTCGGCTCCTGCCCTCTGACAGCGTATCCAGGCCCCAGCCTTCCTCCAGCTGGCTTCTCACGGCCCAACTCTTTCCTCCCGGCAGCCTCTGCAGGCCCATGCTGTCCTTGAGTCGGCCTCTCTGATCCTTCCTGCTCCCGGCAGCCCCTGCAGGCCCAACTCGTCCTCCAGTCTGCCTCTGCCGGCCCAGCTCCTGCCTCTCGGCGGCCTCTCGGGCTGCCAGGCTTCCTCAGGTCAGCCTCTCCAGGCCCAGCTCCTCCTGCCTGCCACTGGCCTCTTCAGGCCCAGCCCCGCTCATGCCACTGGGCGGCCTTCCCAGGCCCCGCTTCTGACTTCTGGCGGCCTCCTCGGGCCCAGGACTGGACCTCCAGTTGGCCTCTCCACGCCCAGCCTCCTGCCTCCCGAAGGCCGGCACGGGCCCAGTCTCTGCCTCACAGCGGACTCTCCACGCCCAGCGCTCGCCTCACTGCAGCCTCCTCAGGCCAGCGCTCCTCCTGCCTTTCTGCAGCTCCAACAACCCCGCTCCTGCCTCCCAGTGGCCTCTTTAGGCCCAGGTCATTCCTCACGGGGAAGGGCCTTTCCAGGCCCCATCTTGGGTTTTTGGCGGCCTCTCCAGGCCCAGATCTTCCTCAGGCCGGCCTCTCCAGGCCCAGTTGCGGCCTCCCGGCCTCCTGTCCAGGCCCAGCTCCTCCTGCTCCCGGCTGCGGCCGCCGGCCCAGATCCTGCCTCGCAGCAACCTCTTTGGACCCGGCTCCGGCCCAACTCCTGCTCAGCGGCCTTTATAGGCCCCAAACGTCCTGAAGCCAGGCCCTCCAGGCCCAACTCGTCCTCCAGTCGGCCTCCGCCGGCCCAGCTCCTGCCTCTCGGCGGCTTCTCCAGCTGCCAGACTTCCTCAGGTCAGCCTCTCCAGGCCCAGCTCCTCCTGCCTGCCACTGGCCTCTTCAGGCCCAGTCCCGCTCACGCCTCTGGGCAGCCTTCCGGAGCCCTGCTTCTGACTTCTGGCGGCCTCCTCAGGCCCAGGACTTGACCTCCAGTCGGTCTCTCCACGCCCAGCCTCCTGCCTCCCGAAGGGCCGCACGGGCCCAGCCTCTGCCTCACAGCAGACTCTCCACGCCCAGCGCTCGCCTCACTGTGGCCTCCCCAGGCCAGCGCTCCTCCTGCCTTTCTGCAGCTCCGACAGCCCCGCTCCTGCCTCCCAGTGGCCTCTTTAGGCCCAGCTCATTCGTCACGGGGAAGGGCCTTTCCAGGCCCCGTCTTGGCCTTTTGGCGGCTTCTCCAGGCCCAGATCTTCCTCAGGCCGCCTCTCCAGACCCAGTTGCGGTCTCCCGGCCTCCTGTCCAGGCCCAGCTGCTCCTGCTCCCAGCTGCGCTGCCGGCCCAGCTCCTGCCTCGCAGCAACCTCTTTGGACTCGGCTGCAGCCCAACTCCTGCTCAGGGGCCTTTATAGTCCCCAAACGTCCTGAAGCCAGGCCCTCCAGGCCTGGCTCGGGCCTCACTGTGGCCTCTCCGGGCTCGGCTCCTGCCCTCCGACGGCTGTCCAGGCCCCAGCCTTCCTCCAGCCGGCTTCTCTCGGCCCAGCTCTTTCCTCCCGGCGTCCTCTGCAGGCCCACGCTGTCCTCGAGTCGGCCACTCCAGGGATCGCTCCTGCTCCCGGCGGCCCCTGCAGGCCCAACTCGGCCTCTGCCGGCCCAGCTCCTGCCTCTCAGCGGTCTCTCCAGCTGCCAGACTTCCTCAGGTCAACCTCTCCAGGCCCAGCTCCTCCTGCCTGCCACTGGCCTCTTCAGGCCCAACCCCGCTCACGCCTGTGGGCGGCCTTCCCGGGTCCCGCTTCTGACTTCTGGCAGCCTCCTCGTGGCCAGAACTTGACCTCCAGTCGGCCTCTCCACGCCCAGCTTCCTGCCTCCCTAAGGCCCGCTCGGTCCCAGCCTCTGCCTCACAGCGGACTCTCCACGCCCAGCGCTCGCCTCACTGTGGCCTCCCCAGGCCAGAGCTCCTCCTGCCTTTCGGCAGCTCCTGCCTCCCAGTGGCCTCTTTAGGCCCAGCTCATTTGTCACGGGGAAGGGCATTTCCACGTCCCGTCTTGGGCTTTTGGCGGCCTCTCCAGGCCCAGATCTTCCTCAGGCCGGCCTCTCCAGGCCCAGTAGCGGCCTCCCGGCCTCCTGTCCAGGCCCAGCTCCTCCTGCTCCCGGCTGCGGCCGCCGGCCCAGCTCCTGCCTCGCAGCAGCCTCTTTGGACTCGGCTCCGGCCCAACTCCTGCTCAGCGGCCTTTATAGGCCCCAAACGTCCTGAAGCCAGCCCCTCCAGGCCCAACTCCTCCTCCAGTTGGCCTTCGCCGGCCCAGCTCCTGCCTCTCGGCGGCCTCTCCAGCTGCCAGACTTCCTCAGGTCAGCCTCTCCAGGCCCAGCTCCTCCTGCCTGCCACTGGCCTCTTCAGGCCCAGCCCTGCTCACAGCTCTGGGCGGCCTTCCTGGGCCCTGCTTCTGACTTCTGGCGGCCTCCTCGGGCCCAGGACTTGACCTCCAGTCGGCCTCTCCACGCCCAGCCTCCTGCTTCCCGAAGGCCTGCACGTCCCCAGCCTCTGCCTCACACCGGACTCTCCACTCCCAGCTCTCGCCTCACTGTGGCCTCCCCAGCCCAGAGCTCCTCCTACCTTTCGGCAGTTTCGACAGGCCCCACTCCTGCTTCGCAGTGGCCTCTTTAGGTCCATCCCTGCTCATGCCTCTCGACGGTCTTCCCCGGCCTTAGTTTTGACTTTTGCCGCCTCCTTAGGCTCAGGTCCTGACCTCCAGTTGTCTTCTCCAGGGCCAGCCTCCTGCCTCCTGAAAGTGCTGTACAAGCCCAGCCTCTGCCTCACAGCAGACTCTCCACGGCTGGCTCTTGCCTCCCTGTGGCCTCCCCCGTGTGCAGCTCCTCTTGCCTTTCGGCAGCTTCGAGAGGCCCAACTCCTGCCTCACAATGGCCCCTTTAAGCCTAGCTTTTTCCTCACAACGGCCTTTCCAGGCCCAGTTGTTCCCTTCTGGCCGTCTCTCCGGGCCCAGAACTTCCTCAGGCCGGCCTCCCCATACCCAGTTGCAGCCTCCTGTCATCCCCTCCAAGCCCAGCTGCTCCTCCTCCCGGTTGCATGTACAGGCCCAGTTCCTGCCGCACAATCACCTCTTTGGACTCAACTCCTGCCCAGCTCCTGGTGGCCTTTGTGGGCCCCAAACGTCCTCAAGCCAAGCTCTCCAGTCCCAGCTCAGTCCTCAAGGTGGCCTCCCCGGGCTCAGCTCCTGCCCTCCAGCGGCATCTCCGGGCCCAGAACTTCCTCCAGTTGGCTTCTCTGGTCCCAGCGTGGGCCTGCCGGTGGCCTCGGCAAGCCCACATCGTCCTCACGTCAGCCTCCCCGGGCCCAGCTCCGCCCTCACGTTGACCTCTCCAGGCGCAGAAGGTCCTCAAGTGGGCTCCTCCGTGGCCGGCTTCTGCCTCCCGTCAGCCTCTACGGGCCCAGCCTCTGCCTCACTCGTGGCAGCCTCGCCAGGCTCAGCTCTTGCTGCTCCTGGCCATGTCTCCAGGCCCAAGTCCTGCGTCACAACCAACAACCTCTTTTGGCTCAGCTCCTGCCCAGCTCCTGCCAGCCTTTTTAGGCCCCAGACTTTCTCCAGTCAAGCTCTTTTGGCCCACCACCTCCCTCCTGGTAGCCTGCACATACCCAGCTCTGGCTCCAGAACAACCTCTGCAGGCCCCGCTCCTGCCTCCCAAGGGCCTCTCCAGGCCCAGCTGTGGCCTCACGGCGGCTTCCTGGGGCCATGTTCCTTCTTGCCTGCCTGCCAGCAGCCTCGGCAGGCCCAGCTCCTGAGGACCCTCACGGTGGCCTGCTTAGTCCCAACTCGTGCTTCTCGCAGCCTGCCCAGGTGTGAGCTCTGGCCTCACACAGGCCTCTCTGGGCCGAGGTCCTCCCTCATGCTGGCCTGTTGAGGCCAAGCTCATGCCTCTGGTGGGCCCCGCAGGCCCATCTCCCGCCTGTGGGTGGCCTCTAGCGCCCCAGCCTCTGCCTCACAGTGGTCCCCTCCAGGTCCATCTCTTGTCTCACTGTGGCCTCCTCGGGCCACGCTCCTACATCTCGGCGGCCTCCGTGGGTCCAGCTCCTGCCTCCCAGTGGCCTCTGTAGGCCAATCCCGTGCCTCAGGGCGGCCTTTCCAGGCCTAGCGTTTGCTGCTTTGCATCCTCTCCAGGCCCAGAACTTGCTCCAGTCGGCCTCTCCAGGCCCAGCTCTTCCTCCCAGCGGCCCACACTGTCCTCCAGGCGGCCCCTCTGGGGCCAGCTCCTGCCTCCGGGTGGCCCCTGTGGGCCCCAATCGTCCTCCCGTCCGCCTCCCCGGGCCCAGCTCTTGCCTCTCGGCAGCCTCTCCAGGTGCAAAACTTCCTTGAGTCAGCCTCTTCAGGCCCAGCTCCTCCTGCCTCCCAATAGCCTCTTTAGTCCCAGCCCAGCTCATGCCTCTCGGCGGCCTTCCCCGGCCCTGCTTTTGACTTTTGGTGGCCTCTTCAGGCCCCGGACCTGACCTCCAGTCGGCCTCTCCAGGCCCAGCCTCCTGCCTCCCAAAAGGCCTGTACAGGCCCAGCCTCTGCCTCACAGTGGACTCTTCATGGCCAGCTCTTGCCTCCCTGCAGCCTCCCCCGTGCGCAGCTCCTCCTGCCTTTTGGCAGCTTCGACAGGCCTAGCTCCTGCCTCCCAGTGGCCCCTTTAGGTCCAGCTTGTTCCTCACAATGGCCTTTCCAGGCCCAGTCGTTCCCTTCTAGCAGCCTCTCCGGGCCCAGAACTTCCTCAGGCCGGCCTCTCCAGACTCAGTTGCAGCCTCCCGGCATCCCCTCCAGGCCCAGCTCCTCCCGGCTGAGTCTACAAGCCCAACTACTGCCTCACGACCACCTCTTTGGACTCAGCTCCTGCCCAGCTCCTGGCAGCCTTTGTGGGCCCCAAATGTCCTCAAGCCAAGCTCTCCAGTCCCAGTTCAGGCTTCACGGTGGCCTCCCTGGGCTCAGCTCCTGCCCTCCTATGGCGTCTCTGGGCCCCGAACTTCCTCCGGTTGGCTTCTCTGGGCCCAGCGTAGGCCTGCCAGTGGCCTCGGCACGTCCGCGTCGACCTCATGTCGGCCTCTCCGGCCCCAGCTCCAGCCTCGCGACAGCCTCTTCAGGCGCAGAACGTTCTTCTGTCGGCCTCTTCCTGTCCAGCTTTTGTCTCCTGTTTGTCTTTTTAGCCCAAGACGTCCTGAAGTCGGCCTCTTCCAGCCCTTCTCCTGCCCCCCATCAGCCTCTCCAGGTGAAAAGCTGTGCCCATCAGTCTTTCCCAGCCCAGTTCCTCCCTTTGAGTGGCCTTTTTAGACCCATGCCACCTCATGCGTCTCTGCAGTCTTCCTAGGCCCCACTTTTGATTTTTGTCATTCTCTTCAGAACTAGAAGTTGACCTCAAGTCGGTGTCTCCAGGCCCAGATTTTTCCTTACGAAGATTTTACACTCCCAACTTCTGCCTCATAGTGGACTGTCTGCGCCCAGCTCTTGCCTCTCTGTTACCTTTCCTGTCCAAAACTCGTGCCTTTCAGCAGCTTTGACAGGCTCAACTTCTTTCTTCGAATGGCCTCTTTAGGCCCACCTCAGTTCTCTCAACTGCCTTTCCAGGCCCAGTTTTTTCCTTTTGGCTGCCTATTTAGGCCCTGAACTGCCTCAAGTCTGCCTTTCCTTGCCCAGTTGCTGCCTCCTGGTGTCCTCCTCTGGCCCAGCTCTTCCTCCTGGGTGCATCTGCATGTTGAGGTTTTGCCTCACAACAACCTCTTTGGATTCAGCTCCTGTCCAGCTCCTGGCGGCCTTTATAGACCCAAAACTTTCTCAAGCCCAGCCCTCCAGTTTCACTGCCTTCCTCGTGGCAGCCTGAACAGGCCCAGCTTTTGCCCAACAATGGTTTCTCCAGGCAGCCTCAGCAGACCCAGCTCCTGCCTCACACTGGCATCTCTAGGCCCAGCTGCTGCCTCACTGTCCTCACCTGGCCCATCTTTTTCCTTATGCCTGCCTCCCATGTCCCAGCTCCTGTCTCACTGTTGTCCCTGTCATACCAGCTCCTGTCTCACGATGGCCTCTTGTGGCCCATCTTCGGCCTCATAGTGACAACTTGAGCCCATCTTCTGCCTCATCATGGCCTTTTCTGGCTTTGCTTTTGCCTCGCAGTCACTTCTTCTGGATCCATCTTTTTAGTCTTTGATGGTCAACAACATTAAGGAGCCTAAAGCTTCCCTGGACTCTTAATTGTTGGTAACTTTACAGCAGAGTACCTTAGCAAAACACCTGCCTCTTCTTTTAGCCTTGACAGTGGATCTGTGACAAATTTATAATAAATTTTGCCTGCGTGGTTTCATACTGATTTTTGTTTTATTTAGTGACTCATCATTTTTCTTGTTTTCTTTGGGTGGGAATGGGAATGAGCCTCTGCTTCAGCCCTTTTTCTTTGCTCTGGACATGGTAACTTCTCACTTCATGTCTTCTATATTTATATTTTTTACAGTTATCTTTTTTGTTTTGTTAGGGTCTTGCTCTGTCACCCAGGCTGGAGTGTAGTCATGTGATCATGGCTTACTGCAGCCTTAGCTTTTTGGCCTGAAGTGATTCTCCCAACTGCACATCTTGAGTAGCTGATACTACAGGCACGTGCCGCCATGCCTGGCTAATTTCTGATTTTTTCTGAGAGGTTGGTTCTCACTGTGTTGCTCAGGCTGTTCCCAGACTTTTGGACACAAGCAATCCTTTTGCCTGAGCCTCCCAGAGTGCTGAGATTACAAGCATGAGCCACCATGCTTGGCCTGCTATTTGCTTGTCACGAACTATTAAGAATTTACTTTTTGATTAATATACTATTTCTGTATAGATTTATGTATATATAGATATTTTAAATATTTCATGGATACCAATTTTTTTCCTCTCTTTGAGACAAGGTACCACTTTGTCATTGAGGATGGAGTGTGGTGATGTGATCCCGGCTCACCACAACCTCTTCTTTCTTGGCTTAAGTGATCCTCCCACCTTAGCCTGCTGAGTAGCTGGGACCCCAGGTGTGAGCCACCATACCCAGGTAATTTTTATATTTCTTTTAGAGAGGGGGGGTCTCACCGTGTTTCCCAAGCTGGTTTCAAACTCCTGGGCTCAAGCAGTCCTCCTGCTTCAGCCTCTTGCAGTGCTGGGATTACAGGTGAGAGCCACCACATCTGGCCTACCATTCTCTTTTCATGGATCATTAAGAATTTACTTTATGCCAGCACAGTAACTCATGCCTGTAAATCCCAGCACTTTAGGAGGACAAGGTGGATGGATTATGCGTCAGGAGTTCAAGACCAGCCTGGCCAAGATGGTGAAACGCCGTCTCTACTAAAAATACAAAAATTAGCCAGGTGTGGCGGCAGGCACCTATAATCCCAACTACTCTGGAGGATGAGGCAGGAGAATTGCTTGAACCTGGGAGGACTAGGTGCCAGTGAGCTGAGATCATGCCACTGCACTCCAGCCTGGGCAACAGAGTGAGACTGCATCTCAAAATTTTTTTTACTATTTTATTAGTGTAATGTAAATATATAAATATGTGTGTGTATATTCATATGTGAATATATGTGTGTATGTATTTTCATAGCGCTCACACACACACACACACATTGTGAAAGAGATATTTGAATACCTAGAAATTGATAAGCTTCTTCCAGGTTTTGAAACCACTCTTAGCACAAACACAAAAGAAGTACAAACTATCATTATTAATGACCATGGACCAAGATGACCGTAAGTCAGCGCTTTGCACCTCAACCACCTTCCAGCAGAGCATCTCAAAGGGCTGGATATATCTGAACATCACACACTTTCACATAGACTAGGATGGTTTTACCTAGTTACCTCTTTTTTTTTTTTTTTTTTTGAGATGGAGTCTCGCTCTGTGGCCCAGGCTGGAGTGCAGTGGCCAGATCTCAGCTCACTGCAAGCTCTGCCTCCGGGTTTACACCATTCTCCTGCCTCAGCCTCCTGAGTAGCTGGGACTACAGGCGCCCGCCACCTCGCCCGGCTAGTTTTTGTATTTTTAGTAGAGACGGGGTTCACTGTGTTAGCCAGAATGGTCTCGATCTCCTGACCTCGTGATCCGCCCGTCTCGGCCTCCCAAAGTGCTGGGATTACAGGCTTGAGCCACCGTGCCCGGCCCTAGTTACCTCTTTTAAGACCTCATTGTGATCCTTGTTAGAGTGAAATCAAACTGTTGGGGCCCGTGCCGGGGGTAGTGGAGAATGAACAGACACAGACACAAAAGACAAAGACAAACAGAACATGGCGGCCGCGCCTAAAGCCTCCGCCTCACTTTATTTATACCCCATAAATCCCACGTCAGCAAAAATGACATAATACAAAACAAACTTTTTGCACCCAGATATAACCTACTGCTTAGTTCTTTGTTTCTAAGTTCTTTCTTATTTTGTCTGCCTTCTTGGCGCCTACTAGAGTTCATTAAAAGTTCAACTAGAGATAGTATCCTTGACTACTGGAGTTCATTGAAAGTGCAACTAGCTAGAGATACTGTCCTTGAGCCCTATCTATTCTCAGCATATTATTTTCAATGGCCCCTGCATTCCCCCCTTTTTTGTTTTGCCTCAATCTTAGAAAGGCAGCCCATACTTGTTCCTGGTTTTTTTGTTTGTTTGTTTGTTTTTGGATGCGACGGAGGGAGCATCGGATTATTAGGAGAAATAGACTCAATCCAAGCACCCAAAGCAATATATTTCCAGAGATTGTAGAAATCCATGTTTTCATCTGAGTCCATGGATTAAGAGCAGCAAGGCTTTGACCCATCTCCTGCATAGTAGCTGCTCCGGACAATACATGTAATTTTTGTTGAAATGCTAAAGAAATATTTTGAGTGAGTTCTTGGATGTCCAAACTAATATTTTTATGGCCTATTAATAATCTTCGGATTTCGGTCCAATTCTGAGAAACATTAAAAGGCACAGGTGTTACGCAAAATTGCATGGAATTCCAATCACATTGCAATGTTATTCGAGTACTGAGGACAGTGAGCTGATCTCCAAGCCATGTCAAAGCTTGTTTCACGTTGTCCAATCTTTCGGCAAGTTGGGAGTCAATGTTCCGTTGTTGCAGCCACAACCGGTGAGATTGTTCATGCCATTGCTGTACAAATTCAGCATTTTGTATGCCTTGATGTAACGCGAGCCCCGCCACAGCCGCGGTGGAGGCAATGGCAACAAGGCTCATTACCGAGGCAATTATAAGTCCAAGAGCACGGGTCCATTGAAGGGAAGTCCAATATAAGTCTCAAGAGGTGATGCCCCCCATGGTCGCGTAAGGTTGACAGGTAGCCAAATTTCCTTACGAGCCCTGAGGATAAAATATCCCCTGTAAAACTGTGTCACCAAGAATGATTGAGGCAAGACAAAAATGTACACGTATTTTACAATTAACAATCCCCGTATCATTATCCCATGTTAAATGTTCTGCTAACAATAGGTAAGGCTTTCGGACACAAGCAATAATATATCGGGAGACATTCCGCCGTAATTGAATATGAAAAGGGTTATTCGGGTTAGAAAGATTAAGGGACATATTTCCCACAAAAGTACTAATGGCATCACCTGCAGCTAATAACTTCCAAAGATGACTTTGTACTTGTAAAGAGTATCTAAGATGAGGCATAGGTGGCGACAAGCCTCCTTCACGCCATACTAAAGTTTCATTACCGTCAGCAACAATACTTTTATTTACCCGGTGCCATCTTAAAGGTATGTGACTAAATTTTGTTTGAAAATCACCGTGCACACTCCAATCAATTACTTGCAACCCATTATATTCTAATAAAATCCGGGGCTTAATTCCCCGACAATGTTGCCACTCCAATACCTCAATATTAGGGGAAACCTCTGGAATAGGACAAAAAGGTAAGGAACTAGGAATAGTCTCATTAATATATACAGTATGATTATAATGAAAACTTCTAGTTACAATAATAACAGTATTGGCAGCCACGTGGCTATGATTATAGCGAAGAGCCCAAGCTTCATGTGATTTCCGGAGACAATGAGGGCTATTTCCCATGCAAATTGGAAGTCCTTCCACTCCAAATTGGTATGTGCTGTTTATTATTCCCGTTTCCCGTTCTATGTTGTCCTTGTCCATATAGGGGGACGGCATCCAAGTAGTGTCATTGGTGAAAACCTTAACTTCTGCCTCCCCCCAGGCAACTCCTTGATACAAGGGTGGAAAGGGAATATAAGTCCAATATTCATACAAAGCCTCACTAAGGGAAATAAGTCCTCCACTGAGACACATCCAACAAAGGAAGAGATGCATGCTGAGTCCAGTTCTTTTCAACAGGGTTTCAATCGCCTTGTAGGAAACCACTCAGGTCCACTCCCTGTAAGGATAAGAGCATAACCCCGTCCCTGTTTTAGAACTTGCCCCTGTGCATACTTACCTTCTTCATTAGGATATCAAACCTTTAAATTATCGACGGGGACTATCTTCGAAGGAGGTGAGGAAAGATGAGTTACGGCAGCGGAGTCCTGCAATTGTCTCCATTGATTCAAAAAATTTAAGGTAAACAAAACCTTTAAAATCTGATTTCTGGGGGACTCATTTCCCCCTTTTTGTTTTAACAGTTGAGTTTTCAAGGTTAAATTTGCGCGCTCAATGATGGCTTGGCCTTGACTGTTGCCCGGGATACCAGTGAGATGTTGAATATTGTAGTGCTGTAAAAAAACTTGTAATTTACGAGAAACATAGGCAGGAGCATTATCAGTTTTAAGTATTAGAGGAATGCCCATGACGGCAAAACAAGCCAAAAGATGAGTAATAACAGAATCAGCTTTTTCAGATGGTAAAGGAGTTGTCCATTGAAAATGAGAAAAAGTATCAATAGTATGATGAACATACTTTAATCGTCCAAAAGAAGGAACATGTGTGACATCCATTTGCCAAATCTGATTAACTTGAGTACCTCGTGGATTAACTCCGGGATGAAAAGATGGAATGCTCAAAGGAGCACAAGAAGGACAAGCTCAAATAAGAGAACGAGCTTGTTTACGAGTTAAATGAAATCGTCGCTGAAGACCAGAACTATTAGTGTGATGTAGAGCATGTTCTTGTTCTGCAGCCTGTAGGTGGCCGATTAAAAGTGAATCAATCTGAGTATTATCATGAACTAACGGTCCAGGAAGTTGAGAATGAGAACGAAGATGAGTGATGAATAAAGGAGCTCGACGCTGGCTCAAAGTAGAAGACAACAAAGAAAAGAGTTTTTGAAGAGAAGAAGTAGTACAAAGAGGTAGAGTGGCTTGAGAAATATAAGAAGTAACATAGACGGCGTATTGAGAATCACTAACAATGTTACAACTGGTGGAAGGGAAATCAAGTAAGACCATGAGAATAGCAAACAGTTCTCTCTGTTGCACCGAGGGATAAGGGTAAACTGTAACTCGAGATTGATGAACACTCTAATATCCAGCTTTACCATTACTACTAGCGTCAGTAAAAAAGGTAGGACCTTGAATAGGAAATAAAGATATGGGTGAAAAGGGCAATACAGAATGCTGTCTGAAGAATGAAAAAATTGGAGACTTAGGATATTGGGTAGAAAATTGTCCGACAAATGAGGCACAAGCAACTTGCCAAGAATCAGAAGTAGCAAGAAGATAAGTAATTTGACTATGAGTGAATTGAGAGATAATGAAGGAAGGGTCTCCTCCCCAAAGTTGTCGACAGCGATGCCGTCCTTTGATGATCAATTCAGCTAAACGATCAATATAAGTAGCCAAACGTTTAGATGTTTTGTTGGACAAAAAAATCCATTCTAACGGCCAATTTGTTTGATGAATCATACCTGTAGGAGAATGTAAAGTATGAAATAAGCAAAAGGAAAGGTGAACGTCGGGAAGGATATAATATAGATGGGCCTTTTGAAGTTGTTCCTCTACAAGCTGGAGTTCCTGTAAAGCTAAAGGAGTTAAATGACGTGAGCTGTTCAAATGACTGTCTCCTTCTAGAATAGAAAAAAGATGTTGTAACATACGTTGGTATTCCCAAAACAGGACGCATCCAATTAATATCCCCTAAAAGCTTTTGAAAGTCATTTAATGTTTTTAAATGATCGCGTCGAATTTGAATCTTTTGGGGCCGAATATTCTGCGCTCTCAAGGTATAACCTAAATATTGAATAGGAAAATTTATTTGAATTTTTTCTGGGGCAATATTAAGTGAGTATACAGAGAGTTGCGTTTGTAAGGATGTAAAAGCATCTTGCTGCTCTTTTTTAGTGGAGCAGCAAAGAATGTCATCCATATAATGATATAAAAGAACAAAAGGATGACATTTTCGAACAGGATCCAAAGCTCGATGAACAAACTCTTAACACAAAGTGGGGCTGTTTAACATTCCTTGAGGCAAAACCTTCCATTGATATCGAGAAAGTGGCTGAGAATTATTAAAAACAGGGACAGAAAAGGCAAAACGTTCACAATTGTTTTGATCCAAAGGAATAGAAAAAAAACAATCTTTTAAATCAATAACCATAAGCAACCAATCTTGAGGAATCATAGAAGGGTTAGGAAGGCCAGGTTGTAAGGATCCCATGGGTTGAATACATGCATTGATAGCACGAAGATCTGTTAATAGTCTCCATTTACCGTTTTTATTTTTTATTTGTTTGTTTGTTTGTTTTTGTTTTATTTTTATTTTTATTTTATTTATTTATTTATTTATTTATTTATTTATTTTATTTATTTATTTATTTATTTATTATTTTTATTATTTTTATTTTTTTTTACACAAAGACAGGGGAATTCCATGGAGAAGTATTAGGCTCTATATGACCTAAGGACAATTGTTCCTGAACCAAGTTTTCCAAGGCCTCAAGCTTCTCACGTGTTAAAGGCCACTGCTCAACCCACACAGGAATATTAGTTTTCCATGTCAAGGGAAGGGCTTGAGGCTGTTGAACAGTGGCTACATGTTTAAAGATTTTTCAAGAGGATTGTAGCCCATGCGGAACATCATATTCTTGGCAGAATTAGAGACCTGAGGAATAGACACAAAAGCTCCAAATTGTTGCAATAAATCTCGCCCCCATAAATTTAGGGCAATAGGAACAATATAAAACTGAACTTGGGCCACTTGACCATCTGGCCCTTGGCAATTTAAGGATTGAGAACTTTGATACACCTCAGAGGCAGAACCTAATCTTGTAAGAGAGACAGCAACAGGCCGTTTAGGTCACTGTAAAGGTCATTGATCCGAAGCAATAATAGAAACGTCAGCTCCAGTGTCGACCAAACCCTGAAAAATTTTTCCTTCCACTTCAAGGGGAAACAAAGGTTTTTGTTGAGTTACTAAAGTTTCTCAAAAATTATGTTTACCTGTGCTTCCAAAACCTCCAATTCTTTCTTGCCTCCGTGAAGGAAACTGAAAATAGGGCAATACAAGGAGTTGTGCAATTCACTGCCCCTTTTTCAGAGATATAGGTTTATGAGCTTGGGCCATAATTTGAATTTCCCCTTTATAATCAGAATCTATAACACCCAAATGAACTTGTAAACCTTGTAAAATGCTACTACTTTGTCCTATAAGCAATCCAACAGTATGTGGAGGTAATGGCCCAAAAACACCTGTGGCTAATTTAACAACTCCCATTTCTGGGGTAAGTTCAACAGCTTGTAAAATCGCCACATCAGTAGCGGCGCTACCGGAAGTAGCAGAGAAAAGCTGAGCTAATGAAAATTGGGGGTTAACATTGGCTGACTGGTCTGCTGATGCTGAACCCCTGAGCTGACTGGAAATTGCAATTGAAAAGGGCTTGTATTGTTGTTGGGGCCCGAAGCTGAAGGGCCCCTCTGCAAGTTTCCCGATTTAGAAATGAGAGAGTTACCATTTTTATCCACCTTAGAGTGACATTCATTAGTCCAGTGTCGTCCTCTGCCGCAACGACGACAGGGCTCAGTAGGAAGCTTTTTAATTTCTACTTTAGAGGAGTCACTCCTATTAGAAAACTTACGGCACTCCTTTTTAAAATGACCAGTCTTTCCACATTGGAAGCAAACTCCCTTTTTTCCCATGAATGCCTTAGATAAAGCTCCAGCAAACAACTGAGCGTTGTAAGCAGCCCCTCCCACTCCTGCACAGGCTCTAATAAAATCTTCTATTTCTAAGTTTCCAGCAGCTTTTAAAGGACGCAACAGCTTCTGACATTCCTGATTTGCATTCTCAAAAGCTAACGTGGTTACCAGAATTTGACCGGCAGCCCCACTACCCACAGTCTTTATTACAGCATCTTGAAGCCGAGCCACAAAATCAGGATAAGGTTCGTTTGCGCCCTGTAAAATCTTGACAAAAGACAAGGCAGTTTTCCCTGATGGTTCTACTTTACACCAAGCCTTTAAAAAAAAAGTGCTTTAACTTGCGATAATGCTACGTCCTCAAGTCCAGATTGAGCCTCTACAGTAGCAAATTGACCAGTGCCTGTTAATTGCTCCTCTGTAGGTCCTGGAGGATTTCTAGCAGCATTACGGCGAGCCTGCTCTCTGGCATCTTCCAGCCACCAACTGCGTAGCTGAAGCCATTGAGAGCGGTCCAAAACAGCCTTCCCCAAAGTCTCCCAATCAAGAGGCAAAAACAAATTTTCAGATGAAAAAGAATCTAAAATCCCCATGACAAAAGGAGATTGAGGGCCATAATTAGCAATAGCTGCCTTCATTTCTTTAAGAAACTTAAATTGAAGAACATTATACTGTACATTTATACCCCCTTGAGGAAATTGGTCATTAGGACCAAAAGGTTGCCTAATAATGGGGAACAATTGTAAAGGATCCTCATCCTCTTGAGAATCCAGTACCTTAATTACAGCTTTGGCAGTAGAAGCAGGAACAGCAAAAACTGTGCCTGAACCAGGCAGCATTTCCACTGACGGTGGCGGTGGGGGAAAACTGTCCTCCTCCTCCGCTTTAGGCACTGATGGGGGTGGATGAACCACGGAAAAAGTAAAAACAGGAGTGGGTGGAGGAAAAGGTTGGGGGGGAGATAACTGCAATTGTAAAATTTGTTGTAACAATTGAACAACCGGCTGAAGCCTTTTGAATTTCTGATTCCTTTTCATGAGACACATTATCACGCAAAGGACCTTCTCCTTCAGTTACAGAATTATCTAAAGGAGGAGAAACGGCTATCGGAGACTTCAAAGACTCCTCATCCCTGCCTTCTTCCTTTTCAGAGTCTGTCTCTAAGAGCTCCAAAGCCTGAGTAATAGAGGCACAAAGGGCCCACAAAGACGCTGACATTACATCGCCGCGCTGATGCGCTTGACGAAGGGTTTTAACAACCTGTTGCCATTCTCGCTTATTTAATTGTACTTCAGTTTGATATTGAAACCAAGAGCAATGTTGTTCCACATGAGCAAACAATTTCCGCAAAGTTCTCTCTTTTACATCAACCCCAATAGAAAGTAGAAGCCCTTGTAATAATCTTACATATTCCGAGGCCAAGGAACTGGAATTCCCCATAATGAAAGCTTAAGAAGGTTCCCCTTAATAATTAATTCCCGGGTTTTACCCGCTCCTAGGGGGTTCCCCTTCTTGTTCCCCACTACTCACCCTGTGCACCCTGCTCGCTGCGCCACTTGTTGGGGCCCGTGCCGGGGGTAGTGGAGAATGAACAGACACAGACACAAAAGACAAAGACAAACAGAGAACATGGCGGCCGCGCCTAAAGCCTCCGCCTCACTTTATTTATACCCCATAAATCCCACGTCAGCAAAAATGACATAATACAAAACAAACTTTTTGCACCCAGATATAACCTACTGCTTAGTTCTTTGTTTCTAAGTTCTTTCTTATTTTGTCTGCCTTCTTGGCGCCTACTAGAGTTCATTAAAAGTTCAACTAGAGATAGTATCCTTGACTACTGGAGTTCATTGAAAGTGCAACTAGCTAGAGACACTGTCCTTGAGCCCTATCTATTCTCAGCATATTATTTTCAATGGCCCCTGCATCAAACTATTTCTCAAACCACAGAGATACAGAATAACAGCTTTGGTCAGGAAATAGGTATTTCATTTGGTTTGTCATGACAAGCTCCTGGCCTAGTCAGATGGAATATAGCAGAAATGTGTGTGTGTGAACATTCTTGTGCACAGATGTGGGGATGGAAGTGGGGGATTGAATTTGATAAAATCAGCAGGGGACAGGCTGCTGGGAGGAGGGCACTTGTTTTGGCAGCATCTGTTTAACTCTAGAATGAACAAAGGCTTGTAATCCACAGTTTTGTCTCCTGAAAAATAAAGATTGTAATTCCTGCCTTGATATGTGGACTAGGTGATTTGCTGTATGCAGAATATCTAGTATATAATAGGTGCTGAATTAATACTACTTTCTGTAGCTCATTCTTAATCACTGCTTAACTTTAAAAAGTTTAGGATGACTACTACTTTCGTAAAAATTATTTGTAATTATTATATAAAGTCGAAGTCCTATAGAAAAGTACAAAGCAGGTCAGTGCTATAGCTCACACCTGTAATCCCAGCTCTTTGGAAAGGCAGGGTAGAAGGATTACTCAAGGCCAGGAGTGTGAGGACAGCATGAGGAACATAGCAAGATCCCATCTCTATAAAAAATTAAAAACCAGTTGTGGTAATATGTACCTGTAGTCCCAGCTACTGGGGAGGCTGAGGCAGGTGGATCACTAGAACCCAGGAGTTTGAGACTGCAGCCTGGGTAATAGAGTGAGACCCTGTCAGACAGAGGGAGTGGGAGAGAGAGAGAAGAGAGAGAAAAAAGTACAAAGAAACAAGTAATAAATCATGAAATTTTCAACCACCAAGAAATAACTCAACGTTATGTGATATTGCTAGGCCTAATAGCTCACGCCTGGCTGAGGCACGAGAATTGCTTGAGCCTCAGAGGCAGAGGTTGCAGTGAACCAAGATTACACCATTCTACTCCAGCCTGGGCAACAGAGACTGTCTTGGAAAAAAAAAAAGGTGGGGGGATAATCCATACCTCTTTTTGTGCAAATAGATAATTAGGTAAATTGATATATTAATGCATTAAAAATAACTTTGCCTGGTGTGGTGGCTCACGCCTGTAATCCCAGCATTTTCGGAGGCTGAGGTGGGCAGTTTGCGAGGTCAGGAGATCAAGACAATCCTGGCCAACACGGTGAAACCCTGTCTCTACTCAAAATACAAAAATTAGCTGGGCATGGTGGCAGGTGCCTGTAATGCCGGCTACTTGGGAGGGTGAGGCAGGAGAATCGCTTGAACCTTGGAGGCGTAGGTTGCAGTGAGCCAAGATCGCACCACTGCACTCCAGCCTGGCAACTGATCAACACTGTCTGAAAAAAAAAATAACTACGTATTTTATATGTGTTTCAGTTTAAATATCTATAACTTTCATTTTGCTTGATAACAACAGAAGCTGAAGAAACTAAAGTAAGGTGGGAGAATTTCTAAACTTCAGATAAGGCCGGGCGCGGTGGCTCAAGCCTGTAATCCCAGCATTTTGGGAGGCCAAGACGGGCGGATCACGAGGTCAGGAGAGCGAGACCATCCTGGCTAACACGGTGAAACCCCGTCTCTACTAAAAAATACAAAAAACTAGCCCTGCAAGGGGGCGGGCACCTGTAGTCCCAGCTACTCAGGAGGCTGAGGCAGGAGAATGGTGTGAACCCATGAGGCGGAGCTTGCAGTGAGCTGAGATCCGGCCACTGCACTCCAGTCTGGGCGACAGAGCGAGACTCCATCTCAAAAAAATAAAATAGAATAAAATAAAATAATGAAATAAAAATAAATAAACCAGATAAATGCCTATGTGAAAGTGGTATCTTTTTATTCAACATTCATTAAAATTATGAAAAAAGATAAAGTATCGTGATTCTTTTTAATCTACAGTTTCTATTTTCACCCACAGCTGCTGTGTTTTTGGAACTGGTGCATGTTTGAGAGTTTCTGTTTAATGCATTTATATTTGGATAACTTTTTTTTTTTTTTTTTTTTGAGACACAGTCTTGCTCTGTCACCCAGGCTGGAGTGCAGTGGTGCCATCTCGGGCTCACTGCAACCTCTGCCTCCCAGGTTCAAGCGATTCTCCTGCCTCAGCCTCCTGAGTAGCTGGGATTACAGGTGCATGTTACCACGCCCAGCTAATTTTTGTATTTTTAGTAGAGACGGGGTTTCACCATCTTGGCCAGGCTGGTCTCGTACTCCTGACCTCAGGTGACCTGCCAGCCTTGGCCTCCCAAAGTGCTGGGATTACAGGCATGAGCCACCGGGCCTGGCCTCTAATTTTTTTATCTTTTGTGTATAAATTCCAAAAGTATGGAATTTTGGAATTGCAGCCACCATTATATAAAAATTCTGGGAGGTAATTATTTCAGAGTGAGTTTCCGCACCAGGCCCCAACAGATCATGCCAAACCAGCATGAGGTCAAGTTTTACATTATTATTATTTGGTGTTAAACAGCTTTAATGTTGGTCATTGCAGCTTCTCGGCACAGTAAAAATATCTCACATGATCAACATGTTCTGTTCTGGGGACGGGGGCAAAGGCAGGGGGAATCACCTTCTTAAAAAGTACAACTCAAGTTGGGAGGGCAGAGGGGATGGGGAGGAAACCCTCCCGGTGCCTGTAGCGAAGTGCAGGAGCCCCAGCCCCCAAACTAACCTGAGTCCGGCCCCTCTGGGGAAAAAAAGGGGTGCATGAACTCCCCCTATTCCACAGGTGCTTCCCTGTGGCCCAAGGCCCACACCATAGTCCATCCTGCAGCCCTGGCAGGAGCTATTTTGCATTAAGTGGAAAGCTCTGAAGGTCACACACTCCAAGTTATGTACAGGGGCTGGGAGGAGGGAAACTGCTGCTGCAGGTCCCCCAGCTCTCCCCCTCTCATAACTGCAGGGGTAGGGGGTATATATATAAGAGGAGCAGGCCTTGGCCGGGTGCGGTGGCTCACACCTGTAATCCCAGCACTTTGGGAGGTGGAGGCAGGAGGATCACGAGGTCAGGAGATCGAGACCAGCCTGGCCAAGATGGTGAAATACCGCCTCCACTAAAAATACAAAAATTAGCCGGGCATGGTAGCGGGCACCTGTAATCCCAGCTCCTCGGGAGGCTGAGGCAGGAGAATGGCGTGAATCTGGGAGGCGGAGCTTGCAGTGAGCCGAGATCACGCCACTGCACTCCAGTCTGGGGGACAGAGCGAGACTCCGTTTCAAAAAAAAAAGAAAGGAGCAGGCCTTATTCTGCCCCAAACTGAAAGGATGAAATTACTTTACCCAGGAGAAGATAACCATCCTGCCCTCCATTGCTACCCCCACATACTGTCCGTGTCCTCAGGGGGTACTGTGAGTCTTGGGATCTTCTCCGGGGTCCCCCACCTACCTGTGGTAGTTATGAAGGGACCCGAGGGTGGGGGGTCAGTACTGGGGAGTCCCCTTCCAGCCAGGCTGTCCGAGGCCCCGATTCTGGGGCAGAGGCAGTGGCAGAGCAGCCAGGGTTGCACCACAGCATGAGCAGAGTGAGGTGGGGTCAGGCAGGCCTGGGAGTCAGAGCAGGGGCAGCAGCGGTGGACCAGCTATGTACACATCTTCTCCTCCAAGGTTTGTGTGCAGAACATCCTGCCCACGCTGCCCCAGCAGCTTCAGGTGGCACCTGCCCCAGCCCAGCCTCTGGGACCCAGGCAGCATCTCCCAGCGGCCCTGCACCCACCACCAGCATCGGTTTCACCTGCAGTTGAAGATCCCTGAGGTGCCCAGAATGTCATGCAGTTGTCACTCCCACTGAGCAGCCCGCGGGGCTGAGGCTCCTCTCATTGGACCACCCCCGAAATGGCACCACTGCTGCCCCTGCTCCGACTACCAGCCTCCCCGGACTCCAGAGGCAGTGGCGAGGCAGTGGCGGGGCAGCTGGGGCAGCGCCAGAGCCCCAGCCAGGTGAGGTGTGGTCAGGACCCTCGCGGGGCTGGGAGTCGGGACAGGGGCAGAACAAACCTTGGAGGGGAAGATGTGTGCATAGCAGGCCTGGAGGGCGGCTGTGTCCGGGGGAACTGGAAGAAGCCGTGGGCCTGGAAGAGCTGCATGACCAGGGCCGACACTGGTCCAGGACTCGCGCAGTGAGGAGGACAGCGCCTTCTCGGACTTCGGTTCCCTGAGCCCGTCCTCGGCTTGTCTACCTGTACAGGCAAAGGGGAAGCTGTCCCCCTCTCACATGGCGCACTTGGGAGTGTTGGGCTCCAGGCTGCAGCTGGAGCATCTTCTCGTCTTGCATTTGGGAGTGGTGAGGTCCTCGGGTGGGGGATCCAGGTCCGTAGGGTTCCCTCTGCCCCGCCCGCCAAAGCCCAGTCAGTTTCTCCTCTGCAGGCCCAGCACCCCGGGTGGCTCAGCCCAGCTGCTGCCTAGGAAAGCCTTACTGTCGGGAGGGGCCACTATGACTGAGGGGCCTCCTGGCTCCAGGTCGCCCACACTTTCAGGTCTCTTGTGCCAGAAGGTGGCAGGATCCGTTGGGAGGAACCAGGTAGCCTCGGAAGGTGTCGCTGGGCCCCCAGCCCCAGGGGGTAGGAGCCTTAGGGGGGCCCGCTCTGCTGCCCTGACCAGACTCCTGGGCCTTGAAGGCTCCTGGGCCCAGTTAGAAGGAGGTGGCTGCCGAGGTTGAGGAGGAAGCATCCGAGTATGTGGAGGAGCAGGACAAGGCGGGACCATAGCCTTTGCCAAAAACTGCAGATGGATCAGGGGGGCCCTGGGGGCTCAGGATCCAGCAAGGGGCAGCAGAGGATAAAGGAGGAAGGGATGACAGGTGCAAATGCCTTCCCACCAAAGCCCTTGTTGCCCTCTGGCTCCTTCCCAGAGCTGCCCCCACTCTCAGTCGGTCACCCACTCCTTGAACTTGAGATCAGTGTCAGTGGTGCTGAAGCCATCATCAGCAATGACATCATCACCCCTTCCTCTTCATGGATGACCATGTGCTCTTGGTCACTCGCTATGTCCTCACTGGCCACATGCTGGGAATAAACAGCTCAAGTGGGCAGCAGCAGGGCTGCCCACTGGTCACCTCCTTCACCAGGGACTGCAAAGTGGCCTGGAGCTCCATACTGGGAAGAAGGCTTTGGGCCAGATATGATGCAGCGCCAGACACCACCTGTGTCAGTTCCTGTAGTGCCTGACGGTCCACTTCCTTGCTGTCCAGGCTGTGTACTCCACTGTGGGAGAAGGCTCAGGCCAGGCTGAGCCAGATTCCCTGACTGTGTGCAACTGTTCTGCCCCACAGAAGCTGCTCCTTGGTATCCCAGCTCTGGAGTGTCTGGGCTGCAACTGACAGGAGCTCAGAGGACACCCCAGGGGCATTGGCAGTGCCTGTCTCTGACATGCTCTGCTTCCATGAGCCCTTGGGCCCTCCTGCCAGCCCCTAGCTTGTGGGCTTGGCCTCCGGGCTGGACTTCTTTCAGTCCTTGTTGCAAGTGGGCCACCTTCACCTGGGAGGTCAGGTCATGGTACTTCTGCTTCTCATTGGGCCCCAGGGTGTTCCACCACTCACCCAGGATCTGGCTGATGGTCCGGTTGTCCTGGTTGGGGTCATGCTGGTGGGCCCCGCCAGGACTTGGTGCTGCTTGCTGAAGATCATGACCGCCACTTACGGGCCGCCGGATGTGGTCTTTGTCCCATTTGTTGGGGCTGCATTCATCCTTCTCAGAAGATGAGTCCAGGCAGAGCACTGAGGGACTGGGTCTGACATATTCTGGGTGCTAGAGGCAACTGGGTGTCAGGAGACATGACAGAGAGGAAGGCATCATCATGGTCATTCTCTGTGTCACTGTCCAGCAGGGGCTCCCCTGAGGGACCCAGGACTCCTCCTCCATGGTGGGAGGTGGGCTCTTACCAGGTTCAACCACCCCCAAAGTGTGTGGGGGTCCAAGCCCTGGGCTTTCAGGGCAGGTGGCTCCAGGAGGCCGCTGAGGGTGAGCACTCCCTGTCCCACCTGGTGGCCGCTCATGAGCAACAGCTGCTGACTTGGCAGGTTTTGTCTGGTTGGAGGCCACTGAGTGACTGGCAGGTTGCTGGGCCTCACGCGGCTACAGGGAGGGGTCAGGAAAGGGACAGAGTGCCAGGGGAACACGGCCACAGAGCCAGGTTCCATGTTTCTCCACCTGAAGATGCTGATGTCACTGGAGGCCTTGCTAGACGCAGGCATCAGGAGCCTGTGGGCCAAGTACTTGGTCCTGGCAGGGGGTTCCTGGTAGGCTCTCACACCTCCTCAGCCCCCTCCTCAACCAAGACAGCTTGGACCTACAGAAGGGAGGGTGGAAGGGGAGCAGGAGGCCAGGCCTTAAGTTTTTTTTTTTTTTTTTTTGAGATGCAGTTTGGCCGGCTGGAGTGCAGTGGTGCAATCTCAGCTCACTGAAACCTCCACTTCCTGGGTTCAAGCGATTCTCTGGCCTCAGCCTCCCAAGTCTATGCACCTTTACCACTGAATATTGTATATTTTCTTATGCTTTCATGTGATTAACTGGCATTCTTTTTTTTTCTTTTTGAGACAGAGTGTTGCTCTGTCACCTAGGCTGGCATGCAGTGGTGTGATCTCGGCTCACTGCAACCCCTGCCTAGTGGTTTAATTGATTCTCCTGCCTCAGCCCCCCGCTAGTTGGGATTATAGGCACCTGCCACCACACCTGGCTAATTTTTTGTATTTTTAGAAGAGGTGGGTTTTCACATGTTGGCCTGGCTGGTCTTGACCTCCTGACATCAGGCGATCCACCCTCCTCGACCTCCCAAAATGCTGTGATTACAGACATGAGCCTGGGCACCCAGCTGCTTTCTTTCATTTTTACTTGAAAAACTCCATTAAGCATTTCTTTCAAGGTAGACCTAGTGGTCCTGAATTCCCTCAGCTTTGTTTGTCTAGGGAACATGTTATTTCTTCTTTCTTTCTGAAGGATAGCTTTGTCAGACATAGTATTAGTTGCTGGCAGTTTTTTTCTTTCAGCACTTTGAATATATTCTTCAATTCTCTCCTGACCTGCAAAGTTTCTTCTGAGAAATCTGCTGATAGTTTAATGAAGATTCTCTTGTCTGTGTCATGCCACTTTTCTCTTGCCTCTTCAATATTTTATTTTATTTTATTTTATTTTTTATTTTTTATTTATTTTTTTTGAGACGGAGTCTCGCTCTGTCGCCCAGGCTGGAGTGCAGTGGCCAGATCTCAGCTCACTGCAAGCTCCGCCTCCCGGGTTCCCACCATTCTCCTGCCTCAGCCTCTGGAGTAGCTGGGACTACAGGCGCCCGCCACCGCGCCCGGCTAGTTTTTTGTATTTTTTTAGTAGAGACGGGGTTTCACCGTATTAGCCAGGATGGTCTCGATCTCCTGACCTCGTGATCCGCCCGTCTCGGCCTCCCAAAGTGCTGGGATTACAGGCTTGAGCCACCGCGCCCGGCCAGTTTTAAAAAAATCTTTGACTTTTGATTATTTGATTATATTGTGATTATGTATATTTGGTTTGAACCCCTTAGGAATCTTTAAGCTTCATGGATTTGGATGTCTAAATCTTTCCCATGATTTAGGCAGTTTCAGCCATTCTTTCTTTAAATAAACTTATTTCTCCTTTCTCTACTTTCCTTCTCAAACTCACATGACAGTGGATTGCCTAATGATGTCTCGTTGGCTTTCTTTTCTCTCTCCTTTTTTTTGAGCTGTAGTCTTGCTCTGTCACCCAGGCAGGAGTGCAATGGCATGGTCTTGGCTCACTGCAACCTCCCACTTGGGCTCTGCAGCCCAGCCTGGCTTATAGCTGCTGCCTCCTCGAAGCGACACCTGGAAGATTCTTCTTCCCTTTGAGGGAGAATCATCATTGTTGCTTCATCGCTAGTAAGGGACTGAGGTGGGAGAATCACTTGAACCCTGGAGGCAGAGGTTGCTGTGAGCCAAGATCACACCACTGCACTCCAGCCGGGGTGACAGAGTAAGACTCTGTTATTTTAAAAAAAAAAGTGCTGGAGAGGTATGGTGGTGATGATTGCTCAACACCAAGAAACTGTACAGTTAGAAATGGTCGTGATGGTGAATTTTACATGTATTTTAGCACAATTAAAATATACATATATGATAATGTATGTATCTATGCATCTAAACCAGATGCTGAGAGACAGGAAGAGGAGCTGGTGAAGGCATGCAGTGCCTGAGGGGGACGGTCCCCACCCAGAGTCCTGGGAAGGCTGGCCACTGCTCTCTGCAGACAGAGCTGGTTGTCCCAGCTGCCCTGGACTCCCTAAAGGCAGGTGCACACACAGCCACTAGTGGGCAGCATGGGCCCTCAAACAGGGAGCCTGGGCATGAATGATTTCAGGGTTCACCCCCGTCCTCAACTTCTCCAAATGTAAGAGGGGAAGGGTCATTCCGGCCCACCTGCCACGCATGGTTGCAGTGAGGCTGAGAGGAGAGGACAGATCGCAAAATTAGAAAGTGTCCAGCCAGGGCCGGGCATGGTGGCTCATGCCTGTAATCCCAGCACTTTGGGAGGCCGAGGCAAGTGGATCACCTGAGGTCAGGAGTTTGAGACCAGCCTGACCAATATGGTGAGACCCTCGTCTCTACTAAAAACACAAAAATTAGCGGGGCGTGCTGGCATGCGCCTGTAGTCACAGCTACTCAGGAGGCTGAGGTAGGAGAATCCCTTGAACCTGGGAGACAGAGGTTGCAGTGTGCCAAGATCCTGCCACTTCACTCCAGCCTGGGGGACAGAGCTAGACTCCATCTCAGAGAAAGACTCTGTCAAACAAAAAAAAAAAAAAAAGAAAGAAAAGAAAGGAAAAAGAAAGAAAGTGTCTAGCTTGGGCAACATGGAGAAACTCCGTCTCTACTAAAAATAGAAAAATTAGCCGGGTGTGGTGGTGAGCATCTGTGGTCCCAACTACTTGGGAAACTGAGGTGGGAAGATCAACTGAGCCCGGGATGCAAAGGTTGCAGTGAGCTGAGACCGCACCACGCCACTGCACTACAGCCTGGGCTACAGAGCGAGACCCTGTCTCAAAAACCAAACAAAGCAAAAAAAAACTAGAAAGTGAGTGATACGGATGTGGAATTGCTGCAGCTGTCCTGGAGACACGCCCTTTTGGAGGGAGACCTCTGTCAGGAGACTGAATTCTTCATTGGCTCAAACCCCCACCTCTGGGAGGGGCCCACCTGGAAGTCCCCATGCTGCTACCCTGCAATTCCATACTTGGGACAGTAAGCACAGAATCAGAGATGAGACAAAGGACAGCATGGCGCACTGGGGAGCCCTGAGCCTTTCCTATGGCCACCCTGTCCCCAGGGGCTCCTTTCCTGAGGGCACACCCAGGTGTGAACTTCACCCAGCACAGGCCAGCCCCTCCAGGGCAACCCAAGCCCCTCCCTACCCTGCTAGAGAGACACATGGTAGAAATGAGGAATTGAAAGGAGAGCTGGAGGGGACTGGGATGGGGAGAGGGGAGGAGGCTGGGCTGATAAGTAAGAATTGCAGGGACTGAGGACATTTTCCAAGAAATGTTCTCCTCACTTTAATGTAGCTTAGGTAACAAAATAATCTATGAAGTAGCAATATTGACATCCTCAAAGAGGAGAAAGCTGCACATCAGAGAACTGGTATAACTGCACAAGGCTGCACAGCAGAGACAGGATCAAAGCAGGTCCAGTGAAAATTCTATAGGCCTCCACTATAGACCCACATCAGAAAACACATTCTAGAATGTTCCAGAACCAATCGTGTAACACAGGTGCCAAAGTCCAACTTAAAAAAAAATCTTTATGTCTTCAGCTCTGCCTTTTTTTTTTTTTTTTTTTTGAGACAGGGTCTTACTCTGTTGCCTACGCTGGAGTACAGTGGTGCAAACATGGTTCACTGCAGCTTTGATGATCTCCTGGGCTCAAGCAGCCCTCCTACTTCAGCCTCCCGAGTAGCTGGGACCCCAAGCATGCACCACCACACCTGGCTCGTTTTTAAAAGTTTTTATAAAGATTGGGTTTTGCCATGTTGCTTAGGCTGGTCTGGAACTCTTGGCTTCAAGCAATTTTTCTGCCTCGACCTCCCAAAATTCTGGGATTGCAGGAGTGAGTCACTGTGTCCAGCTAAGACCTGCATCCTTTTTTTTTTTATTTTTAGAAATGAAGTCTATAATGCCCAGGCTGGTCTTGAACTCCTGAGCTCAAGTGATCCTCCTGCTTTGACCTCCCAAAGTGCTAGGATTACACGTGTGAGCCATCGCACTAAGCCAAGACCTGCATCTTAAGAGGGGGAGTTTAGACTGCAGGCCTCTTGTTTGCAAGTGAGATATAATTTTCCCAATCCATCCAGAAAGGTCCTTGTATCCTGTATGACTCATACTAATTCTCAGAGAGTTATCATCAGATTAGAGACTCTGGAGGTGTACCCTGCTCATAACCTTCCTTCTGCAGAAAAAAATGTGATTCAGCAGAAAATAATGCACTGTCTACACACAGCACACCCTTCCTGGTTATCAGATTCTAGCCTTTTGTTGCCTTTGAGCTACTTAACAACTCTGTAAATTGTAGGCAAATGATACATTGCCCTGTCTAGTAGATGTTCTCCCTCGCTCTCTTGTTGAAAAACCAGTTTCCATTTGCACATTCATTTCAATATCCCTGACCTATGAATGTGACTGTTCTTAGCTGCCCTTTTAAGCTGGTTATAGCATCACCTGGCCCCCCAATGAGTTAAATAAAATGGTTAATACCTATTCACTTTCTATCTGTGTGAGAGTCATAATTTCACCTTTTTTTGAAAATGATCTTGCAACACTTCCTTCTTCAGGTGTTTGTGACAGCTCCTTTAGGCCAGAAGAGGTGGTGGGGTCCCTTGCAGGGCATCCCATGAAGTGGAGTTAAGAGCAGCCGGCAGGTGGCCTCTGTTCTCCAGAGCAGTCTCTGAGTGGGAAGGGAGGCGAGGGGAGGAGGAAGAGAAGAGGGAGGGGTTCTGCCCAGTGGATGGGACAAGGTCTTAACAAGACCTAGATTCTTGGGCTGGGTGAAGTGGCTCATGTCTATACTTCCAGCACTTCGGGAGCCAAAGCAAGGGCATCAGTTGAGCCCAGGAGTTCTGTTTCAGCCTGGGCAACAGAGCAAGACCCCATCTCTACCAAAAAAAAAAAAAAAAGACCAGGTGCGGTGGCTTATGTCTGTAATCCCAGCACTTTGGGATGCTGAGGCAGGTGGATCATCTGAGGTCAGGAGTTCGAGACCAGCCTGGCCAATATGGTGAAATCGCATCTCTACTAAAAATACAAAAATTAACCAGGCATGGTGGTGGACGCTTGTAATCCCAGCTACTCGGGAAGCTGAGGCAGGAGAATCACTTGAACCTGGGAGGTGGAGGTTGCAGTGAGCCAAGATCGTGCCATTGCACCCCAGCCTGGACAACAAGAGCAAAACTCTGTCTCAGAAAAAAAAAACAAACAAGAAAAAACTGGATTCTCTCTCTGGCTAAGTTCCTAGCCAGCTATTTGACCTTGAGTTTTAACAAGGCCTTTAAGTTTTAAGGGTAAGGAAGGGTGTCAACCTCTTCAAGTTTTGAGGGTAAGGAAGGGTGTCAAAACTGACATATATTTCCTGAGCTCTTGTTTGTCTTGTCTGGGGTGAGGCTGGAGAGGTGGGATGATTGACTACACTGGACAAGAAGCTGGGTTTCAGCAGTTAGGCAGTCTGCCTGGGATCAAGGCTCCTTGGTGAAGTTATTGACAGTAATAACAACTGCAGCAGCTACCATTTCATGGGCATGCATATGCCCATATGTATTATCTCATTTAGTCCCCACCGCTGCCTGGAAGGAAGGATTGATCTATGATCCCATCATTCAGACAGGAAGACAACGGCTCAAGGTCATATCACATAGATTCCAGTTCTAAATCTAGCCAGGTACTAAACCTTTTATTCCACCGCCTTCGCCTCCTAGATGTGACAGGACAATCCTTTGGCCATTGAATCACTTTTTTCCTCACCTGTAAAACAGACAGAATTATTACTTTGATCATCACACGTAAAGGAATGCAATGACAGATGACCAAATGCCATGTGGTTTCCTGAGCTGGATTCTGGAAAGGAAGAAAGGGCATTAGTGGAAAAGCTGGTGAAATCCCAATAATGTCTGGAATTTGGTGAATCATGGTGTACCAATGTCAGTTTCCTAGTTTTTACAAATGTGCCATAGTTGTGTGAGATGTTAATGGAAGGCAAACTGGTGAAGCGTGTACGAGAACTCTCTATATGATCCTTGCAATGTTTCAGTAAATCTTTTTTTTTTTTTTTTTTTTTGAGATGGAGTCTCGCTCTGTCCCCCAGGCTGGAGTGCAGTGGCACGATCTCAGCTCACTGTAACCTCTGCCTTCTGGGTTCAAGCGATTCTCCTGACTCAACCTCCTGAGCAGCTGGAACTACAGATGCGCACCACCACACCAGGCTAATTTTTGTATTTTTAGTAGAGACAGGGTTTTGCCATATTGGCCAAGCTGGTCTCGAACTCCTGACTTCATGATGCATCCGCCTTGGCCTCCCAAAGTGCTGGGATTACAGGTGTGAGCCACTGTACCCAACGCTGTTTGATTTTTTTACAATAAGCCCATGATACTTTTATAATATGAACCAACATATGTTTTTAAAATTCATCTTTCTAAAAAGGCTGAATCTGTATGAGAAAAAAATAATGGACCAAAACTTAGAGAAAAGATAAGTACTGGCTGGGACTCAGGACTGTGGCCAGGGGCTGATGTGTAGTTTACGCAAACCACTGTCCTTCCCAGAGACTCGCCTGTGAAATGGGGTTGGGCAGAAGCGGGCAGGACAGCAGCTAAGGATTGAGCTGAACTGATGACATCTCAGGCTCTTCCCAGCCTTAACAGCTCAAGATTTTGAGGCAATCTGGATTCCCACACCTGGTTAGAGAAGCAGATTAAGGAAATGATCTGGATTTTGGAGTTCTCTCCCTAAGAGGATAAACACCACAATATTGATAGAATAGGCAACAAGGCCAAATTCAACCCAGAAGAATGTTTTAGGTCACACCATCTCTCATCAATCCCTAATTGAACTGGAGGTGTTTAACTCTTTCTCTGCCATTTTTTATCTTCCAATCTAAACCAGTCCTTCTCAAACTAAAATGTGTGTACAAATCACCTGTGAATCTTGCTAGTATGCAAATACTCAATCAATAGATCTGAAGTGGGACCTGAAATTCTGCAATTCTAACAAGCCCCCAGGGGATGTCAGTGCTGCTGGTCCCCAGACCACTATTTAAATATCAAGGCTCAGCTGGGCACAGTGGCTCACGCCCATAATCCCAACATTTTGGGTGACCAAGGCGGGAGGATTATTTGAGCCCAGGAGTTCCAGACCAGCCTGGGGAACATTAGTGAGACTCTGTCTCTACAAAAAATACAAAAATTAGCCAGGTTCAGTGGCATGTACCTGTAGTCTTAGCTACTCAGGAGGTGGGAAGATCTCCCAGGCCTAAGAGTTTGAGGCTGCAGTGAGCTGTGACCACATCACTGCACTCCAGTCTGAGCTACAGAGTAAGACCCCATCTCAAAAGAAAAATAAAAAGTGACAAAGCGGCATCCCTTTGTCACAGAGAAAACCTGGAAACTCCATTGCACTTCATGGAATTACTAAAAGATGACACCAGACCGTACAGGCTGTCTTCCTATTAACTGTTTTTTTGTTTTGTTTTGTTTTTTTGAGATAAAGTCTCGCTCTGTTGCCCAGTCTAGAGTGTAGTGGTGTGATCTCAGCTCACTGCAACCTCACCGCTTCCTGGGTTCAAGCTATTCTCCTACCTCAGCCTCTTGAGGAGCTAGGATTACACACAGGCACACGCCACCACACCTAATTTTTGTACTTTTAGTTGAGACGGGGTTTCACTATGTTGGCCAGGCTGGCCTTGAACTCCTGACCTCAGGTGATCTGCCTGCCTTGGCCTCCCAAAGTGCTGGGATTACAGGTGTGAGCCACTGCACCTAGGCCCTATGAACCTGTGACCTGTCATTTTTCTCTTGTCTTTCATTACTACTTGCTTGTTGTCTACCATCTGTCCCCTCCACTGCAATGAAAATCCTTTGAAGGCAAGGACATTGCTGGGTCTCTAGCTTCTGAGTACATTTTTTCTCACTTTTTTTGTTTTTTGTTTGTTTTTTTTTAGAGATGGAGTCTCACTCTGTCACCTAAGCTGGAGTGCAGTGGCGCGATCTCGGCTCACTGCAAGCTCTGCCTCCCAGGTTCACGCAATTCTCCTGCCTCTACTCTGGGACTACAGGCTCGCCTGCCACCACACCCGGCTAATTTTTGTATTTTTAGTAGAGACGGGGTTTCACCGTGTTAGCCAGGATGGTCTTGATCTCCTGACCTCGTGATGTGCCTGCCTCGGGCTCCCAAATTTCTGGGATTACAGGCATGAGCCACCATGCCTGGCTGTTTCTGAGTATACATTTAAGGGCTAACTAAATATTCGTTGGATGAATGAACCTCAAAATTTTGAGGTAGTAAGTAAAAAAAGCAAGTGACAGAAGGGTATGCAGTTTTTCGTTTGTTTGTTTGTTTGAGATAGAGTCTTGCTCTGTCACCCAGGCTGGAGTACAGTGGTGTGATCTTGGCTCACTGCAACTTCCACCTCCTGGGTTCAAGTGATTCTCCTGCCTCAGCCTCCCAAGTAGCCAGGATTACAGTCATGTGCCACGACACCTGGCTAATTTTTATATTTTTAGTAGAGATGGAGTTTTGTCATGTTGGCCAGGCTGGTCTTGAACTCCCGAACTCAAATCATCTGCCGATCTTGGCCTCCCAAAGTGTGGGATTACAGGCATGAGCCACTGCGCCCAGTCCCATTTTTGTTTTAAAAAGAGTCTGAGGCCGGTGCTGTGGCTCACACCTCTAGTTCTTTGAGAGAACTACTTGAGAACTACTTCAAGACCAGCCTGGGTGGGGAACATAGTGATGCCCTGACTGAAAAAGTTATTTTTTTCATTAAAAGAAAAAGGGTCAGGTGCAGTGGCAGCAAATGCCATTTTTTCGTATGTACATACATTTGTTTTGTTTTGTTATGCACAGTGCCTGGTCATAATATATCTACATCTGTATCTATATTTTTTGAGACAGAGTCTTGCTCTGTCACCCAGGTTGGAGTGCAGTGGCGTGATCTGGGTTCACTGCAACCCCCGCCACCTGGGTTCAAGCAATTCTCCTGCCTCAGCCCCCCAAGCAGCTGGGACCACAGGCACGTGTCACCATGCTGGGCTAATTTTTTTTGTATTTTTAGTGGAGATGGGGTTTCACTATGCTGGCCAGGCTGGTCTCAAACTCCTGACCTTGTAATCCACCAGCCTCACCCTCCCAAAGTGTTGGGATTACAGGAGTGAGCCACCATGCCCGGCCATTATATTTTTTAAAGAATAATGCCAGTGTGGTGGCTCATACTGTAATCCCAGCACTTTGGGAAGCCAACATGAGTGGATTGCTTGAAATCAGGAGTTTTTTTTCTTTTTTTTTTTTTGAGACGGAGTCTCGCTCTGTTGCCTAGGCTGGAGTGCAGTAGTGCGATCTCGGCTCACTGCAGGCTCCGCCTCCCGTGTTCACGCCATTCTCTTGCCTCGGCCTCCCGAGTAGCTGGGACTACAGGTGCCTGCCACCACGCCCGGCTAAATTTTTTTGTATTTTTTTAGTAGCTACGGGGTTTCACAGTGTTACCCAAGATGTTCTCGATCTCCTAACCTCGTGATCCACCAGCCTTGGCCTCCCAAAGTGCTGGGATTACAGGCGTGAGCCACCGCACCCAGCCGAGATCAGGTGTTTAAGACTAGCCTGGGCAACATCTTGAAAGCCTGTCTCTACAAAAGAGAGGAAAAGTTAGCTGAGGCCAGGCCAGGTGGCTCATGCCTTTAATCCCAGCACTTTGGGAGCCCGAGGCGGGCAGATCACCTGAGGTGGGGAATTCAAGACCAGCCTGGCTAACATGGTGAAACCCTGTCTGTACTAAAAATATAAAATTAGATGGGAGTGGTGGTGCGCTTGGTAATCCCAGCTGCTTGGAAGGCTGAGACAGGAGAATCCCAGGAAAGGCTACAACCTACATTAAATAATAATAAAAAAGAAAGAGAAACTAAATTCCTTCTGTTTCCTCATCCAAAACAAAGGTCATTGTGAATGGGATTCTTGCTAATTTGAGAATTACTCACAGAGCTTCTCACCAGGATTTCTGTAACTTGCTTCCTAAATGCTCACATGGTCTCACATTCCACTCCCTCTCCCCAGTCCCACAAAACCACTAGCAAATGCATTATCCATTTACAGTGAAATGATTTTACCTAGAAGTAAATAGAATTGTTTCATCCCCTAATTAAAATCCTTCAATGGCTCCTCTCGCTGCTATAGGGATACATATAATTAAAGCCCCTCTGTATAACTAATAAGGCCCTTCAGCTCTGATCTCTCTCTAACTTTTCAGACTCACCCATGTGTGGCATCCCCACGTACCCCCTTTCAGCTGTTCTGGTTTACACACAGTTCCCGCCTGTCCCATACACTGACATCTCTGTGCCATTGAGGATGCTTACCTTTATCTAGACTGTCCTTACTCTCTTCTCCAGTTCACTCTGATTTGTCTGCCAAGACTCAGTTCTAGCTCTACCTTATCTTATAAGCATGTCCTGATACCCCCTCCTAGGGTGAGTTAGATGCTGTTTTCAGCTCCTTCTGGGAGAGAAATCTTCAAAGCCAATAGAATTAAAGTATGATTTTTGGTAAGGAAAGTTATGAATCTCAGGCAAATAGACAATGAAAAAGAGTCAAATATTTTATTTAACTCATTAATTGATGAGGGAACCAGTAAGATCTAAACACTGGTCCTAGGCTCATTTGAGAAGCTGAATGTATATAGGCAATTTAATAGATTGGTGGGTTAGATACAGAACGGGTTACTGTGTATCTGGTCTATAAGCCTTTGGGTTGTATGTTCTACCAGACAGGATTTATTTGCATTCTATTGAATAAAAATTTTCATGGTAACCTTTGCTGTTACAGAGTTGTAAAATAGAAAATCAACAGAAGGTCACATGAACCACTGTCCTGGAAAACACCATGTCATTTGAGGCCTCTTTTCAATTGTTGGATAATTTTTCTGACAACAGACAGAGCTTTTGGTGGGAGTGGTGTTATGCCCAGACCGTTTATTCCCCGAAGAAGACCACCAGAGTCCAGAGTCAAAGCCAAGCAGCAAGGATCTTTACTGCAAGTTCGAACTTGGTCCCTCCATCCCACAGCGTACAAGAGGGCCCCGAACGATGCGTGTGCTCGCTTTTCATAGCCCGACGTAAACAGGATTTGCTAAGTTACAGAGGAACAAGGGTATTCTTCTGGTTATAACATTGCAATTGGTTTGTCATTTTAAGTTATACATTTAGTAGTTTTCTATTGGTTCCCACGCTTTCAGTAAAACCACAAACGGTTGTGACCTTATCGGGGGACTCTCCAGGCGGTGTTTTTCCAAAGTTGAGATATATGGAGGAATGTGTTTGTGCTGGGCCCAGGGCTGAGGAATGTGTGAATGTGTTTGTGTTCTTTCATTCCTGCCTTTCTCAGGTACCTCTGGAGCCAATCTTGGGTCTTATAAGTCTGATTCTGTTTCAGTGTCTACAGGTTGTTATTGGGCTTTGAGGACCATGAGCTGTATAGTGTCAAACCTTTCCCTGACAAACTTCAAAATTCGGTTAATAACACAGGGTCCTACGATAAACAGAAATAGTAGACTTAGCAGGGGTCCAAGGAAGGGGCCAACAGAGAAAACATAGAGGAATTCCACCATTGGTTTGCAGCTGAGGCAAATTGCTGTTTTTTCATTTCTATGCTTAACTTGCATCGCTGTTGGACCCGGTTCTCTACAGGCCCTGACTCATTTATGTAGAAACAACAATCTTCCTTCAGGAACATACATGTACCACCTTTTTCAGCAGTGAGTAGGTCTAGGGCCCTCCGGTTCTGCAAGGTCACCTGAGCTAGGGATGTGAGCTGTTGCTGAAGGGAGGCAAGGGACTCAGCCGACTCCTCCATAGCAACGGCAAATTGTTGGTGCAATTTGTTGCTTTCTATGAGGGTGTGACCTAGGGCTCCCCCTGCCAGTCCGGCCGCAATGAGGGATGTGGTGAGGGAGATTCCCGCAATGAGGGGGAGAAATATGGCTCGTGCTGGTCTCGGTCTAGGGGCTGGGTGAATAGCAGTACTAGTCCAGTTGCTGGTGTACCCCAGGAACTCGCCAGCAGTTAGTAGAGTTAACCGGGGAACTAACGTGACAGGAAGACACAGTAGGGTGGTAACAGAGGGACCAGATAGGGTCTTAGATAATGTTCCATTACACCAAAAGAATATGCCCGGCGGGGCCCTTAGGGTGGTATTAGGGGGCGTTACTGTGATGTTGCAGAGGCTGGAGTTAGTGCCTGAAAAACAGTAGGGAAACTTCTCCTGACTGGGGTTCAGGTACAGTGGCACATTAGGAATAGGGGCATTCAAGGGATTATGAAGGTTGTTAGTTTGGGTAGAGGATTCCCATGGCAGAGGGACAGCGGTTAGTGGTGGGTGCCCTAGGGTGGCACACAGAAAGCAGCCAGACAAGCTGTGAAGTCCTGTAAGGTTAGCAAGTTCTAATCCTTCTTGTAATAATTCTAACCAGGAAAAAGGACGTAAATCTTGTGTTAGTCTCTTCTCCTGTCATTGGATATCTCCATGGACCAGGGGCCGTACCTGAACTAGGCCACGCCACAGATAGAGGTGACTGCTAGGCCACATGGAGGAAGAGGAATAGTGTACAGCCCCATGTTGAGGCGTGGTCCAGCGGGAGTTCCAAGGGTCCTTGACTATCCAGGTATACATTTTACCTGAGTCTTGGGTGCCTTGCCCGAAATTCCAGTTCTCGGATCTTGGCCTCCAGCCTTCTGTGTCTGGCCTCCACACCCGAGGTTTGTGCATGTTGCAGTAGCCATAGGGGCAGCGTGCGTTTTGGTGCCACCAATAGTGTTTACAATTGTATTCAGTCTGATCAAACTCAAAACATATTATTGGCGCCATTGGTTTGGCTATCTGAAAACCAGTAAAATTTAGCAGGATTGGGTCATTGCACCCTGAGGAGGGGCAATCAGCACTGGCCAATAATTTCCCGGGCTTACGAGGTTGCCCAGGGTGGGTTTGGTTTTCATAAAGCCAGAATCTCCAGACAAATGGATTAGGAGCTGGTTTTGTGTTTGCCCCAGTGGCCACTAGGGCGACTAACGTTAGGGTTAGACTACCTAGCTGCATGTTTGCGGTGAGCTATGCTGCCGGCGCAGGGTGAGTTTTAAGGGGTTGTTCTTAGCTCTGTCCACAGTCCACGTGGCCGGTGCTTCAGTCGCTGCCGTGATTGGCCCAAAAAGGTCAGAGGTCGGGTCCACTGGTTTGACGTGGGTGTGGTGGATCCACGACGCGATGCCTTCTACCTTCAGGGCGGTGGGTGTGGTTAGGAGTACCTGGAGTGGTCCCTTCCACCTGGGTTCTAGGGTCTCTTGTCGGTGTCGCTTAACCAGGACCCAGTCTCCCGGCTGGTACGGATGGGGTGTCGGTGGGGGACCGGTTTCATATAGTTCCTTCAGCTTGGGCCAGATTTCCTGATGAACGTTCTGTAAGGCTTGTAGGGAAAATAAGAGTTCAGAGACATTTTCTGTTTCAGATTTGAGCAGATCATCTTTTAGGCTAGGAACCAGGGGTGGGGGTCTGCCATACATGATTTCATAAGGGGTAAGGCCCAGTCTGTAAGGGGTATTACAGGCACGGAACAGAGCGTAGGGGAGGAGGACCACCCAATTAGCGCCAGTCTCCATAGTCAGTTTAGTCAAGGTCTCTTTTAAGGTCCAATTCATGCTTTCTACCTGTCCTGAACTTTGGGGCCTGTAAGCGCAATGTAGTTTCCAATTTGCCCCAAGGAGGGAAGCCAAATCCTGACTTACCTTAGCAACGAAGGCTGGCCCATTGTCTGACCCTATCTGGACGGGGAAGCCATACCTGGGGAGGATGTCTTCCAGGATTTTCTTTGCTACAACCTGAGCAGTTTCTCTTTTGGTTGGGAATGCTTCAGTCCACCCTGAGAAAGTATCTACAAAGACAAGTAAGTACCGATATCCGTATTTTCCTGCCTTTATCTCAGTAAAATCTACTTCCCAGTAGATACTGGGCCAGGATCCCCTGAGCCTTGTTCCTGTTGCAGCCTGAGGTTGGGGATAGGCGTTGCTAAGCTGGCAGACTTTGCAACTTGTCACGATGCTGCTGGTCGTCTCAGCTATATGTCTGATTTTGAGCTTGGAGCATCTGATCAGGTCTATCATCCGCCGGGCACCCAGTGGGTGGTTCGGTGGATGTGTTCTAACACTTGTTGTCCTAATTTTTCCGGTAGGATAGTTTGGCCATTAGTATCAGTCCACCACCCATTCTGGATCCGCTTCAGGGGAAGTTTGTCAATCCACTGGAGATCTTTTTCTGAATAATCAGGGAGATACGGCAAGTCCCGGGGGCCTGGATCAGGGAGCTGGAGTGCAAGGAGTTGGCTGGGAGCCTTTGCCATACTCCTTGCAGTTTGGTCTGCCAGAGAGTTGCCTCGAGCAATCGGAGTGATTGGTTTCTGATGCCCTGGGCAATGTACAATAGCCAATTTTTCCGGTTTCCATAGGGCTGTTAACAGGGCTAGAATCTCTTTTTTGTTTTTTACCTCTTTTCCTTCAGCTGTTAGTAACCCTCGCTCCCTGTAAATGGCCCCATGTATATGTGCTGTAGCAAAAGCATATCGCTGTCTGTGTATACTGTCAGTTTCTTTCCTGCCCCTAAGGTGAGAGCTTGGATGAGCGCTATCAGTTCGGCCCTCTGGGCCGACGTCCCTTGGGGCAGGGGTTCCGCCCAGATTACCTCGGTCTCTGAAGTCACTGCTGCTCCAGCATACCTCTGGCCTTGGTGTATGAAGCTGCTCCCATCGGTGAACCAAACGAGGTCAGCTTCAGGAAGTGCAGGTCTTCTTGAATTCTGTGTACCTGAGCTAGTATCTCGGTGCAATCATGGAGCGGGGCGTTCAGGTCCGGGTTGGGCAGCAGCAAGGCAGGGTTTAAGGTTGTTGGGGGCAGGAAAGTTATCCTGAGGGGGTTTAGTAGTAGTCCTTGATAGTGGGTGAGCCGGGCGTTACTTATCCATCCATCAGGTGGCTGTTTGAGTACACCCTCGATGGCACATGGAGTAACGACCCGTAGTTCTTGACCCATGACAAGTTTGTCAGCATCTTGTACCATCAGGGCCGTGGCTGCAATCATTCGGAGACAAGGGGGCCACCTGGCAGCCACTGGGTCTAATTTCTTTGACAGGTAGGCAACTGGCCTCCGCCAGGGGCCTAAGTTCTGAGTTAGCACCACCTTGGCGACACCCCTGCTCTCGTCCATGTATAAGTGGAAGGGCTTGGTGACATCAGGTAGTCCCAGGGCGGTCGCAGAGAGTAGGGCGGTTTTGATCTGTTGGAAAGCCGACTCAGCTTCTTCTGTCCAATTAAATGGCTGTTGTCCCCGTGTTGCCTGATACAAGGGTTTAGCCATCTCTGCGAACCCAGGGATCCATAGTCTACAAAATCCCGCCGATCTCAGGAATTCCCTTACTTGTCGGGTGGATTGTGGCCTGGGGATCTGCAGAACAGTCTGCTTCCAGGAGTCCGTTAACCAGCGTTGTCCTCCTCTTAGCAGGTACCCCAGATATGTTACTTCTGGTTTACAGATTTGAGCCTTTCTTGCGGAGGCTCGGTAGCCCAGATCCCCTAGAGCTTGTAAGAGACCCTTGGTCCCTTGGATACAAGCTTCTTGGGTTTTGGCCGCAATCAGGAGGTCATCAACATACTGTAGTAAGGTTATTTCAGGGTGTTTGCATCGGTACTCACCCAGGTCTTCATGGAGAGCTTCATCGAACAGGGTAGGGGAGTTTTTGAATCCCTGCGGCAGTCTGGTCCACGTCAGTTGGCCACTTATGCCCCTCTCAGGATCAGTCCACTTGAAGGTGAAGAGCTTTCAGTTCTGAGGGGCTAAAGGCAAACTGAAGAAAGCATCTTTTAAATCCAAAACAGTGTACCATTGATGTTTAGGGTTTAGGGTACTCAGGAGGGTGTACGGGTTAGGCACAGTTGGATGTATGTCCATAACCCTCTTATTGACTTCTCTCAAGTCTTGTACAGGTCTGTACTCTCCACTATTGGGTTTCCGTACCGGCAACAATGGAGTATTCCAGGGCGAGTGACATGGGCGAAGGAACCCTTGGTCGAGGAGCCGGCGAATATGTGGTGCAATCCCTTCTTTGGCCTCTAGGGGCATCGGGTATTGGCGTACCCGAACGGGGTCCGTCCCAGGCTTGAGTTCAACAAACAAGGCAGGACGGTGTTTTGCTAATCCTAAGCCCCCCGTTTCCGCCCAAGCTCCTGGATATTGCCGGAGCCAGGTTGCTATGTCCTGGTCAGGGGCTGCTTGCTCCTGGTGGAGCCAGTACTCATCTTCTAGGGTTATGGTCAGGATGGACACAGGCTGATTTTGGGAGTTGGTCACGACGGGCCCCTCAGGGAGGAAATGGATCTGCGCAACCATTTTAGTTAGCAGGTCTCTCCCTAGTAGGGGGCAGGGGCTCTCAGGGATGACCAGGAAAGAATGGGTTACATTCCTGGCTCCGAGGTTTACTGTCCTTTGTGTCGTCCAGGGGTATTTCTTAATCCCTGTGGCCCCTTGCACCCACGAGGACTTGGAGGATAATTTTCCATTGGTTTTAACTAGGACCAAGTGCTGTGCTCCCGTATCAACCAAAAACTGAACTGGGGACCCCTCCACTTGCAAAGTTACCCTAGGTTCGGAGAGGGGGTCCGAACCCCATCTTCCCTAGTCTTCATCTTGAGTGACTAGTACGGGTGTAGACCTAGGGAGTCCCTGTCCTCTGCGTTGTTTCTTTTTGGGGCAGTCTTTTACCCAGTTGCCAGCCTCCTTACAGTAGGCACATTGGTCTTTGCTCAGATTATCATGTCTGGGGGACTGCCTAGGTTGGGTGTTCTCTGGCTGTAGATGCTCTTTCTATACTACTGCTGCCAGGACCTTGGTCATTCTTTCAGTGGCCTTAAATTGCCTTTCCTCTGGAGTATCTCTATTATTGTAAACTTGCTGGGCTATCTGAAGGAGGTCCTGAATCTGTTTTCCCTCTAAGTCTTCTAATTTCTGGAGTTTCTTCTTAATATCTGGGGCTGCCTGATTTACAAAAGACATTACCACAGCTGCCTGAGTTCCTGGGGCCTCTGGGTCTATGGGGGTGTACTGTCTAAAAGCTTCCATTAATCTTTCTAAGTAGGTAGCTGGGCTTTCTGCCTTTCCCTGCAGAACAGAGTATACTTTAGCCAAATTAGTGGGCTTGCGAGCAGCTGCCCGGAGAACCGCCATTAGAGTCTGGTGATAAAGGTGTAGCCGTCCCCTACCTTCTGCCGTGTTGTAGTCCCATGCCGGCCTGGTCAGAGGAAAAGTCGCATTTAGGTGGTCGGGGTTGGCAGTTGGTTGACCGTCGTCCCCCGGGACCAGGTTTCTAGCTTCTGCCTGGATTCTCTCTCGCTCCTCCATTGTGAACAAGATTCGGTGGAGCTGCTGACAATCATCCCAAGTGGGCTGGTGGGTGAACATGACACTATCTAGTAAAGCCATTAAATCTTTGGAGTTGTCTGAAAACCAGGCACTCTGAGTCTTACAGTTATACAGATCACTGGTGGAGAATGGCCAGTATTGGAACCTGGGGATTCCCTTGTCATCTGGGAGTCCTATTTCCCGAAAGGGTAGAGCCACCGTGGAGTCAGGCGGCTGGGGGGGGCTAATCCGCAAAGTGTGCCCTTGCGTCCGCCCCGCCGGCCCTTCAGAGTTACTTTCGCTTTCAGTGGGCTCGGGTGCGCCGGCTGCCTCTCGTCCGCCTGTTTCTTCCTGTGGCTCAGCCCGGGGGGCTGGGGCCTGGGGCCTGGAGGGGTACAGAGGGGGATCTATGGACAGTGGGTCCTCGCTATCAGGTAAAACAGGATGGGGGGGGTCGGTTGCTTGGATTTTAGGACTACCCTCATCTGGCACAAGAAGTGCTCTGAGTGGGTGCTAGAGCTGAGGCAAACCTGGGATTAGGGTGCCATCTAGTGCCAAAAAGGAGGTAGTGACATAGCAAAAAGGATATTCAAGGTAAATTACAAACAATCTCTAACAAACACACCCAATAAAAAATAAAACAAGCCAGATAGAGAAGATTTGAATGAATAACTAATCCTTTAATGCAGACACATAGATGTACATTCATAAGAGAAAACAGCAGACAAAAAATCCATAATCTTCCCGAGTGGACAAAGCAAGAAGCCACTGGCCAACACTAACTAAACAGTGATAGTTAGGCTCTCTGGTCAAGAATCCAAAATAATATATATATATTTTTGAGATGGAGTCTTGCTCTTGTCATCCAGGCTGGAGTGCAATGGCATGATCTCAGCTAACTGCAACCTCTGCCTCCTGGATTCAAGTGATTCTCCTCCCTCAGCCTCCCAAGTACCTGGGATTACAGGCACCCGCCACCACACCCAGCTAACTTTAGTATTTTTTTAGTAGAGATGGGGTTTCACCATGTTAGCAAGGCTGGTCTCAAACTCCTGACCTCGTGATCTGCCCTCCTCAGCCTCCCAAAGTGCTGGGATTACGGCGTGAGCCACTGTGCCCAGCCCCAAAAATAATATTTTTAAGGAAACTCAGTGATACACAAAATAATACAGAAAAGCAATTCAGAAATGTGTTAGAGAAATTTAAGGAAAAGATTGAAATTATTTTTTAAAAACATCAAACGGAAATCCTAAAACTAAGAAGTATATTGGCTGAACAAAAATTCATGAGAGGCTCTCAATGGCAGATGAATCAAGCAGAGAAAGAAATCAGTGAGCTTAAAGACAGGCTGATGGAAAATACACAGTCAGATGAGATAAAAGAAAAGAATGAAAAGTGGTGAAGAATGCCTATAAGATATAGACAATCACATCAAAATAGTAAATCTAAGAATTACTAATATCCAAGAGGAAGCTGAGCAAAAGCAAGGAATAGAAAGTTTATTAAAAGAGGCAGGGTGCAGTGGCTCATGCCTGTAATCCCAGCATTTTGGGAGGCTGAGACAGGTGGATCACTGAAGGTCAGGAGTTCAAGACCAGCCTGACCAACGTGGTGAAACCTTGTCTCTACTAAAATTATAAAAATTAGCCAGGTGTCATGGTGTGCAGCTGTAATCCCAGCCACTTAGTAGGCTGAGGCAAAATAATTGCTTGAACTTGGGAGTCAGAAGTTGCAGTGAGCTGAGATCATGCCTCTGCACTCCAGTCTGGGTGACAGAGTGAGACTCCTTCTCAAAAAAGAAAAGAGGAAAAAAATGAAAGTCTGTTCAAAGAAATAATAACAGAAAACTTTCCAAAATTTGAGAGAGATATAAATCTCCAAGTATAAGTATAAGAAGGTCAGATATCACCAGACAGAGTAAAGCCAAATAAGATTACCCTAGGACATAGGATAACAAAACCCTCAAAGGCCTAAGACAAATAAAATACTAAAAGCAGCAAGGGAAAATATGTGAATAATATAAAGGAACTCCAATCTGACTGGCAACAGACTTCTAAATGGCAACTGTCCAACCCAGGAGAGAGTGGGAGTATATGTAAAGTACTGAAAGACTAAAATTGTCAACTGCGAATACTGTACCCAGCAAAGCTATCCTTCAAACATGAAGGGGAGATAGTCTTTCTTAGACAAACAAAAGTTAAGAGAATGCATCCCATCAGACCCCTCTGACAAGAAATGCCAAAGAAACTTCTTCAGTCTGAAAGAGAAAAACACAAATGTGCAAAAAAGAAAACATCTAAAGTTATAAAAACCAGTGGTAATAATAAGCCCACAGACAAACTCAAAATTTTGTAATTGTAACTGTAGTATGCAGTCCACTTATCATTTTAGTATGATGACTAAATGACAAATCTATCAAAAACAAAAGTATCTACAGAACCTGTTAAGAGAGCAGAAATACAAAGATACATAAAGTGACACAATGAAATTCAAAATGTGGGGAAATGTAGAGCTTTCTTAGTTTTTTTCTTTGTTTATATTGTGATTAAAGTCATCACTTTAAGATATTTTTGTAATCTTCATAATCACAGAACAAAATGTTCTAATAAATATACTGAAAATAAAAAGCAACAAATTAAAACACAGTACCATAGAAAATTAACCACAAAGAGAGACAGTGAGAAAGAGAGGAGTTACAAAACAACAAACATACAAGTCACAAAATGATAATAGTACTTATTTATCAAAAGAATGAACTCATTTCTTCAATTGAAAGACATTGAGTGGATGAATGAATAAAGAAACAAGATTCATATACACACTGCCTTCAATGAACCCATTTCATCAAATAAAAGACACGTATAAACTGAAAATGACAGGATGAGAAAAAATTCCATGCGAATGGAAACCAAAAAAGAGCAGGAGTAGCAATATTTATATCATATAAAATAAACCACAAGTAAAATGTAAAAAGATAAAGAAGGTCACTATGTAATGATAAAGGGGTCAATTTCAAACACCCCAGTGGAGAAGCTGAGGTCAACATCAGATTTTAAATATTTAAGGTGGATACAAAACTATTTCAGCAATACAGACAATTAAGTGTGTTGTTGTGGACGATGATGCTGTTGGTAAAACAAGTCTCCTGATATCCTACACAACAAACACATTTCCATCGGAACATGTGCCGACTGTTTTTGACAATTATGCAGTCAGTTATGATTGTTGGAGAGCCATATACTCTTGGGCTTTTTGATACTGCAGGGCAAGAGGATTATGACAGATTACTACTACTGAGTTATCCACAGACAGATGTATTTCTAGTCTGTTTTTCAGTGGTCTCTCCACCTTCATTTGAAAATGCGAAAGAAAAGTGGGTGCCTGAGATAACTCGCCACTGTCCAAAGACTTCTTTTTTGCTTGCTGGGATCCAAATTGGCCTCAGAGATGACCCCTCTACTATTGAGAAACTTTCCAAGAACAAACAGAAGCCTATCACTCCAGAGACTGCTGAAAAGCTGGTCCATGACCTGAAGGCTGTAAGGTATGTGGAGTGTTCTGCACTCACACAGAAAGGCCTAAAGAATGTATTTGACGAAGCAATATTGGCTGCCCCGGAGCCTCCAGAACCAAAGAAGAGCCGCAGTTGTGTGCTGCTATGAACATCTCTCCAGAGCCAATTCTGCCCAGCTGGTGTTGGCATCATACTAAAAGCAGTGTTTAAATCAAACTAAAGATTAAAAATTAAAGTTCATTTTTGCAATACACATGCACTCACGTGAGACAAGGCCATAGCTATGGCCCCTCCCCCTCCCAGGACTGGGTGACTTTGAGTAATTGTGTATTGTCAGAAAAGTGATTAGTACTAGTTTTTGTTTTGTAGCTTGAAAAAAGAATTTTTTTGTTTGTTTAAAAGCAAGGCATACAGACTAACTGGAATTGTTGAAGCTGCTCCCTGGTTCCACTCTGGAGAGTAATCTGGGACATCTTAGTGTTTTGGGTTTTTTTTTTCTCCTCTTTTTTTTGAGGACGGGTGTGGGGTTTGTTTTTTAGTCTTGTTTTTTTAAATTCATTAACCATTGGATAGCCCTTCAGGGGAGGAGGATGGATTGATTCCACCTTCCACTTCCTAGATCTAGTTGAGAAACCATGCTCCTCATCTGGTGCTCTTAGGAAGGAGTATAGGAAATGCCTCATTTAGTAACATGCTCCTTTTTGGAAGTTGCCTTTTCTTTCCACCCTGGAGTAGATCCAGTATTGGATGAAACTCATGAAAGTGGGTGGAGCCTGTCTTGCCCCTCCTCTTTTCTAGGACACACTGTATGTGATTATGACTTTCAAGGACATTTGTTTGCCATTTGCTGATTTTTTGGGGAAGTTAATTTCTAACTTCTCTCACTGATAAATGAAGAGAAGTATTGCACCTTTGAAATACACCAAATGAATTGAGTTTGTAATTAAAAAAATTTTTTTCCCTGTCTAAAAAGGGAGTCAATCTAGCAAGAAAATATAACAATTATAAATATATACTCAAAACAACAGCACCCGACTACATAAAGCAAACATTAATAGATCTAAACAGAGAGAAAACTGCAATATATTAATAGTAGGGTACTTGAACACTCTGAGGAAAGAACAGCTCATTCTGACAGTAAATCAACAACAACCACAAAATTGGAGTTAAGCTACACACTTGACCAAATGAGCCTAACTGACATTTATAGAACATGTCAGTCAGTACATATAATTCTCATCAGCATGTGAAACATTCTCCAGGCCTATATGTTAGGCTACAAAATAATCCTCAACAAATGCAAAAAAGTCAAAATTATATCTTTTTTTTAACCACAAGAGAAAAAAACTTGACAACAATAACAAGAGGAACCTTGGAAACTACACAAACACATGGAAATTAAAGAACATGCTTCTGAATATTCAGTGGTTCAGTAAAGAAGAAGAAAATTTAAAAACGTTTGGAAGCAAAAATAGAAGTGCAATTTACAAAAAAACTGAAGAATACAACAAAAGCAGTGATGAGAGGGAAATTTATTGCAACAAGTGCCTACATTTAAAAAAACAGAAAGGTTTTACATAAACAACGTAACAATATACTAAAGTAACTAGAAAAGCAAAAACAAACTAAATCCAAATTTAGTAGAAGGAAAGAAATAATAAAGATCAGAGGAAAAATCAATAAAATCGAGACTAAGAAGGTATACAAATGACCAATGAAAGAAAAAGTTGAGGATTTGAACAGATAAACAAAAGAGACAAATCTTTAGCTAGACTAAAAAAGGATAGAAGACCCAAAGAAATAAAATCAGAAATGAAAAAGGAGACATAACAACTGATACCACAAAAATGCAAATAATTATTAAAAACTATTATGAACAACTGTATACCCACAAATTGGAAGACCTGGAAGAAGTGAGTAAATTCCTGCACACAAATAACCTACCAAGACTGATCCATGAAGAAATAGAAAACAGGAAAAAAAACAGTCAGAGTAATGAGATTTAAGGCATTATAACAAGTCCCCCATCAGCAAAAAGCCAAGGATCTGGCTTCAATGATGAATTCTACCAAATGCTTAAAAAGGAACTGATACCAATTCTATTCAAATTCTTTAAAAAAAAATTAAAAAGAGGCCGGGCGCAGTGGCTCACGCCTGTAATCCTGGCACTTTGGGAGGCCGAGGCAGGTGGATCATGAGGTCAGGAGATCGAGACCATCTTGGCTAACACGGTGAAACCCCGTCTCTACTAAAAAAAAAAAAAAAAACAAACAAAAAATTAGCCAGGAGTGGTGGCCTGTAGTCCCAGCTACTTGGGAGTCTGAGATAGGAGAATGGCATGAACCCAGGGGCCGGAGCTTGCAGTGAGCTGAGATCACGCCACTGTACTCCAGCCTGGGCAATAGAGTGAGACTCCGTCTCAAAAAAAAAAAAAAAATTAAAAAGGAGGGAATACTTCCAAACACATTCTGTGAGATAGCATTTGCCTGATACTAAACCCAGATGAGGATATAACAATAACAAACTACAGGCAGGACAATATCTTCAATGAACATAGACAAAAATGTGCTCAACAAAATACTAGAAAATCCTCACTCAATCCATATTGAAAAGATCATTCACCATGATTAAATAGGATTCATCGCAGGGATGCAAGCATGATTCAATATACATGAATTAATAAAATCTCATATATCACATTAACAGAACCAAAACCAAAACCATATTATTATTTCAATTCATACTTAAAAAGCATTCGACTTCATAGTAAAATAAATATAGTATATAGTAAATACAGTATAATTAAAATCCAACTTTATAGTAAAACATTCAACAAACTGTGTAGAGAAGAAATGTACTTTGATGAAATAAAAGACTAAATATGACAAACCCACATCTAACTGCAAACTGGAAAAAATTGAAACTGTTTTCTCTAAGCTTTGGAACAAAACAAGGATACCCACTTTCACTACTTTTATTCAATATAATATTAGAAGTCCTATCAGACCAATCAAGCAAAAGAAAGAGAAATAAAGGGCATGTAAATTGGAAAGCAAGAAGTCAAATTATCCTCATTCTCAAACAACATGATCTTGTATTTAGAAAACCCTAAATATTCTATGAAAAAATTGGTTAGAACTGATAAATGAATCAGTAAAGTTAGGGATACAAAACCAACATATGAAAATCAGTAGCATTTATGTATGCAACAGTGAATACTCTTAAAAAGAAATAGGCTGGGCGTGGTGGTTCATGCCTCTAATCCCAGCACTTTGGGAAGTCGAGGCGGGCAGATGGTTTTTAAAAATATTTTAAAGGAGTATCTTTAAACACTTTATTACATACATTATGGTTTGCTTGCCACTTATATGCACTGAATTCACATTGTTAGCATCAGTTTTAAGAAAATTATTAGAATCATTTTAAATGTATCTACAAACACTTCACTACATACATAATATGCATTAACTGACATAACCCTCTTCACAACAAAGAAGTAACATATATAAGAAAAAGTTTTTATTAAGGAAGTATGTTTAAACACATACATACTTTAGACATTGGCAAACACTTTTATTGATTGAATTAATACTATTTATTAATGCAACTCATCAGTAACATTCTTAAAATTATCTTTTAAACATAGATGTAGTCACACTTCATATATTACATTGATTCATGGAAGTAACACTTTTTAAAGTTCTGGGATACACGTGCAGAACGTGCAGGTGTGTTACATAGGTATACATGTTACATAGGTATACACGTGCCATGGTGGTTTGCTGCACCCATCAACCTGTCGTCTACATTAGGTGTTTCTCCTAATGCTATCCCTCGCCTTGGCCCCCCACGCATCGACAGCCCTGGTGCGTGGTGTTCCCCTCCCTGGGTCTATGTGTTCTCATTGTTCAACTCCCACTTATCAGTGACAGCATGCAGTGTTTGGTTTTCTGTTCTTGTGTTAGTTTGCTGAAAATGGTGGTTACAAAGCCTGTAAGCCTCATGCAACAAAATATCCTTGAAGTAAGTGTTTTAGATATCACTACAGATATTAAAACTTGGTAGCCATTTACAATGAGTGAATTAACACTGTTAACAATACAGCTAATAAGTAATATTGTTAGATTTATTAAATGTGTCTATAAAATCTTTATACATACATGTATCCACTAATATAATACTACTTGCAGTGAAGCCTTACATAGTAAGAAACATCTTTCAAACAAATAACTTCAAACACTTTATTACATACATCAGAGTATAGGGTCAAACTGAAATAATCAAAAAGTTCAGAGTCTAGTTAAAAGAGAACTTATTCAAGTATAAAGAGTAAGGATCAGCCAAGCATGGTACCTCACGCCTATAATCCGAGCACTTTGAAAGGCCAAAGTGAGTGGATTTCCTGAGCTCAGGAGTTCAAGACCAGTCTGGGCAACATAGCAAGACGCTATCTCAACAAAGAATACAATAATTATCCTGGCATAGTGGCTCAGGCCTGTGGCCAGAGACACTTGGAAGACTGAGGTGGGAGGATCGCTTAAGCCTGGGAGGCAGGTCATGCCACTGCACTCCAGCCTATGTGACAGAGTAAGACCCTGTCTCAAAAAAAGGATTAAAGATGGTCACCCAGGAGCATAGATTCAAGTTGCCCTGAATATACATTCTGATTAGTAGTCCTTACAAGTGGATTTTTTTTAAAGAAGTGGCAGGCGGCCAGGCGCGGTGAATCACACATCTAATCCCAGCACTTTGAGAGGCTAGGTGGGCAGATCATAAAGTCAAGAGATTGAGACCGTTCTAGCCAACATGGTGAAACCCTGTCTTTACTAAAAATACAAAAATTAGCTGGGCGTGATGGCGCGTGCCTATAGTCCCAGCTACTTGTGAAGCTGAGGCAGGAGAATCGCTTGAACCCAGGAGACAGAGGCTGCAGTGAGCAGAGATTGTACCACTGCACTCCAGCCTGGTGACACAGTGAGACTCCGTCTCCAAAAGAAAGAAAGAAAGAAAGAAAAAAGTGGCAGGCTTGGTGTGGTGGTTCATGCCTATAACCCCACTATATTGAGAGGCCAAGGTGAAAGGACTGCTTGAGACCAGGAGTTGATAACCAGTCCTAGCAACATAGTGAGACCCTATCTCTATAAAAATAATAATTAGGGCTAGAATCTCAAAACGTGTTCTGCAATTTTCTTCTGAAACATAATTTTGTTCTCCCAATTTCTCCGTTTCTACTAAAGGTAAATCTTAGTAGTACCAAGTTATTTGTAAAATAAGTTTTATAGTCTTATTATACTTGGTCTGATTATTTGCATAAAGTACAGCAAGAATAGTGATCCACCATAAAGGTTCTCGTAAGTTGGCTTTGCTGGCACTTTTTCATAAGGAATATCAGATTAGACTTTTAAAAGCCTCTTAGGGTTAGAAGGCCAAGCCAAGGATTCACCATCGGACTGTGCCTGCAATGCCTGTATGAATTGGGTAAACTCTTCTCAATGTCCCAAAGTATTCTGAAGTTCATGGACTTGTCAGAAGGTGACATTTTTACTTACCATAAGGTCACAAACTTTGTAAGGAAACTGTACAGACAAAGTATTGGGCCAGTCTTTCCAAGGGCCCTTTTATCAGTTTGATAAAACCAACCTCCACTCCTTAAAGCAATCTGGTCATATATGAAAATATGCCTTTCCAGTCCAAGCTTTGGTGAAGTTATCAGTGTCTCCAATGTGTCCTCTTATAAAAGAAAACATATTATTGATGAACTTAGGCAAATAACTACATTGTTATAAATTAAAAATACTTAGATAGTTTCCAAATTCTGGAAAAACCAGGTAAAGAGAAATATAAATGTTTCAATTTTGCTCACAAAAATATGCTTTATTCAATTTTCATAAGCTATAAATAGCCCAAAAAAAAAATTGACTCTAGAAAACAAAATATCTTATTTACCAAAAACGTATTCAAGTCATGTATACTAAGAGGCATTTGAGTTACTTTCTATTTTTCTGATAAGATATTTAATTTAAGCACTTACTTTTTCTTTAAGCCAATTAGAGTTCTTTCATATATTTTAGTGGTAAAATATAACATACACATGACACATATACAGACTCACAGACAGGAGATTTTATAGCTTTATTAGGTTTCTCATTTGCCAGTTTTCAAATGATTTCTCTCCCCAATTTAAACTGCCAAGCCCTAAACAATTGTTAGCTAGGCAATCCCAAATTTGCACTTCTAATAGGATGGTTCCTTAAGTGAAAATTTACATCCTAAAGACACACAACCTAAATCTAAGCAGCGTTATTTGTGAGACAAGAACATCATAAGTAAAGGCTCTGTCAAAGCAAGATTGACAGGGAAAGTATCTTAAACATAGGTAAGGCTTGCTATGTAAATATTAAGCAAATGTCTTTACTATCTTAAAAGTTTCTAGTGGTTTGAATGCAGGAGAAAGATGCCTTTACAAATAGAAATTTTCTTTATAGATGTAAATTTATTTTACAAAGAGTTTCAAAATAACTAGGTAAACTCCAGCAGTCATATTTTGGAGACCAATATGGTTAGAGAGATGGTCTTTTCAACTTAACCTGTTTCTTGATTAGATTGTTGACTTCAGGGTGGATCCCCTTAATGAATAAGGCAACAAAAGCATGCCCTATGCCTGGACTCAGTATATATGACTCTGAAAAAGCAGCTAGCCTACTTTACTTGTGAAATTATCTTTTATAAACACTGTAACCAGCTTTTTTTTTTTAAGGTAACTTTTCTAGTAACTCATCAAAACCAATAAACCTTACCTAATGTTGTGATTTAACCAAGGAAGGTTGAACTAGAAATCTCCAAAGAGGTGAAAAGCAATCCTCTCAAGATCCACAATCAAACCAGAGGCAGCTAGAAGAAAGAAAAGTCTCACTAGCTACAAATGCAGTGACTTGTATTTCTGTCCAGCTGTGTTTTCTAGGATCTCAGTTTCCCAGCTGAGTGCTTATACCTGAAGACCAAAAGACTGGAGTGTCCCATAGATGGAAAGAGAGGAAATCACAAGATGTCCACAGAAGAAAAGAGAATCAACAAATGGGTACGCCCTGTGAAAGGAAAATATCTTGGGCCCCTTCAAACTGGGAACTCTTCAGGACAAATCGGCCTCCCATTCTATTCAAAGTCACCCTTCTGCTCACAGAGATAGATGCATATTCTGATTAGCTCCTTTGGAAAGACTTATCAGAAACTCAAAAGAATGCAACCATTTGTCTCTCATCTACCTGTGACCTGGAAGCCCCCAGCATTGGAAGTTCCTTGCTTTGAACTCTACCTATCTTTGGGAGGGAACGAATATACTTCCTACATACATTGATTGATGTCCCGTGTCTCCCTAAAATGTATAAAACCAAGCTTTGCCCTGATCTCCTTGGGCACATGTCAAGACTTCGAGACTATGTCATGGGCTCATCCTCAACCTTAGCAAAATAAACTTTCTAAAACAACTGAGACATGTCTCAGATTTTCAGGGTTCACATTTTGGTAGCCATGGGGGGATTGTGAATGGAGATGCCACTGACTTTTGACAAATCTCCTATTGGTGCTTGGTACCAGCATGAGCTAACATTATGGCTCAAACCAAAAAGACAGTTTGCTGAAGTCTGGGAGCACCCCCTCCAGAGAAGCCCTGATCTCCCAAAATTTGGTCAAGATCTAAAGTTTATTTTGCTGTACAACTCCTCTTTTTCTTGAAGGTTTACTTGCTTCCAACATAAGTAAGGCAAGTTTTTCCTGCTTCCATAATGATGAAAGGCAGGTAACTCCTTTGTGGAGTTTGAGGTCACTTCAAACAGGGAAGATGAGTTTGTTTTTTCTCCTTCTAGGATGGTAGAGAGTAGTCTTCAGCCTGAGACCCATCCCTAGGTAAGTAACTGAATTGGGGTTTGTCTTGGCCAAAGTTAAGATTAACAACCAGCTGGTCTTAATTTCTCCTTACGATTAGAGCACTCAGTGATCAATTGTTGGGTTTCTTTGTTGTTTGTTCCCTTCTGAAGTTGTTGTTTAAGGATCCTAATTCTAGTTCAGAGATGCATTCTAAACGGTCATCTATTGCTTTTTCTCCCAAGTTTAATCTTAATTTGGTTTTTCTGTGTGAATTTGCATGAGGAACTGAATTGTTGTTGTCATATATTAATGAAACTGAGTTTTCTCCGCTGTGAAAAGGAAGGGCATTTTTGCCCCTCCCAGCCAAAAGGCACCCCTGGGCCTCATGGGAGTGTCTGAGGGGTTGATCCCCCATGACATGCAGTGGCCCTGCAGGGAAATACCCCCAAAAACTTAATTTTAAAAATGACTCATCCAGGAAACACATATGAGGGCTGATCACTTGGCATTTTGAGCCCTCTCTGAGGTCACAGACCTTTGGAGAGAGAAACTGAGGCACATAAAAGGGTGGAAAGGACTCAGTGGTGACACACTGTAGAGTCCTGCCCACAAGCAGCACATATCAATCCACCACACAAAAACCTTGACCACAGCTCAGTTCCTCGTTTTAAGAAAAAAAAAGAGCAAGAAACAAGTGAGGAAAAAACAAGGAGAAGGACCTCCTTTTGAGCACTCTGTAGATTTAATGGCACCTCTGCTTGCCAAAGTTTATGGAAATAATATGGTTTTTGTGCACATTTACATTAAGGAAAAATAGCCCTAAAGTCGACCTGCAAACTAGAGCGTTCCTAAGTCCCCCTTTTCTCTATTTCTTCTTTTCTGCCACTCTAAATCTGCTGTTATTTTTCTATTAAGATAAAAATCACTGTTTAGATCCAACAAGTTTTTTTTTTTTGCAAGCTGGTAAATTTGTATTTATCTCATGGCTAAAAGTTCTGAAGTAAAAGCTATAGGATCTTTGTGTGTGTGTGTGTTGTGTGTGTGTGTGTGTGTATATATATATATATATATTTAAAGGACTTTATAATTCCTATAATCCAACCTTTTTCTCTTTGTGTTTTATAATGCAAATGTTGCTATTTGACTTTCACCTGAGTTGCTTCCTTTAATATGCAAATTTAAGGCTATTTAGCTGACAATTGCCCAGGGTTGTAAAACAGGTTATCAAGAATCTAAAAGTCTAATATAGGAAAAAAAGGTTTTTATGAATCTATAAAAACATTAACATACCTAACCTATGTATTTATGTGTTGTGTACACAATGTTTCACTACTAAAAATATATAAAAGAATTCTAATTGGCTTACAAAATATAAAAGCACTTAAATTAGATACTAAGAAAGAAAACGTTTTACAAGTTCATGTAACTTAATTAAAATATTTAATAAATAAGCTAGCGGTAAAATTATTGGTAAAGTAATATTAGAAATGTCTTAAGAATTGCCAGCATACATTTTTGTTTGCATTTATTAATCAAGCAGTTTCATACTTATCCCAGTAAATACTATAAGGTGTCAAAAATGTGGCATAGGGGTTACAAAACTATAAACCTGGCCCAAAAGAGAATGATCTTTGCTTGTGTAATGTCTTTTTTTTTTTTTTTTTGAGATGGAGTCTCACTCTGTTGCCCAGGCTGGAGTGCAGTGGTGTGATCTTGGCTCACTGCAACTTCTGCCTCCTGGGTTCAAGCAATTCTCCTGCCTCAGCCTCCCAAGTAGCTGCGACTACAGGTGACCACCACTACATCTGGCTAATTTTTTGTATTTTTAGTAGAGATGGGTTTTCAGTGTGTTAACCAGGATGATCTTGATTGCTTGTGTAATTTTTAAGAAATAAGACATCAGTATGGGTTTAATGAAAATAATTGCATCTTAAATTTAGTAAGATTACCATAACTTCCAATCTTGTGGCTTTAGGCAGTCTAGTCCACAGGCAATAAGGAGGTTTGTTTTGGGAAAGGACTGTTACCATCTTTGCTTCAAAGCTATAAACTAAGTTCCTCCCAAAGTTAGTTCAGCCGATGCCCAGGAATGAACAAGGAAAGCTTGAAGGTCAAGAGCAAGATAGAGTCAGTTAGGTCAAATCTTTTTTCACTGTCTCAGTTATAATTTTGCAATGGTGGTTTCATAACTTTGAATCATGACTATCACAGTTTTCATAAATAATCTACATAAACAATTAAAATTAAGAATTATGTAAATGTAATGGGATAAATACTTGTAGCCAAACCAGTCATAATTTGGAATATAAAGCTATACTGAATTAAATCACAGATATTTCATTATTTGGGTATTTCCCAATAAATATATACTGTAGGAAAACATTCTTGCAAAAAAAAAAAAAAAAGTGTGTCCTTTTAAAAAAATGTGAACAAGTTTTGTCTCATTCAAAGCTTATTTAAAGGTTATGTATAAAACAAAAGGAACCAAAAAGAAAAAAAAAAAGAAATATAAAGAAAGTTACAAAAATAAAGAACTATTTTGTGGTAAGAAAGCTTTAAGAGAAATAATTTTATATGAAAAACAATCTTGTATGGTAAATTTAGTCCTAAAATAAAATGACTGGTTGTTTAAGAAGGAGGAATTTTCAGGACAAACCAGAAAGTCCAAGCATGTCATGAACAGTTGGTGCAAGTCACAATAAGAGGATTTATGTTTAAAAAAAGAACTTTGGCGCCAGGCATGGTGGCTCACTCCTGTAATCCCAGCACTTTGGGAGGCCGAGGCGGGCAGATCACAAGATCAGGAGACCAAGATCATCCTGGCTAACACGGTACAACCCCGTCTCTACTAAAAATACAAAAACAAAATTAGCCAGGTGTGGTGGTGGGCACCTGTAGTCCCAGCTACTCGGGAGGCTGAGGCAGGAGAATGGCATGAACCTAGGAGGCAGAGCTTGCAGTGAGCCGAGATCGAGTCACTGCACTGCAGCTTGGGTGACAGAGTGAGACTCTGTCTCAAAAAAAAAAAAAAACTTTGATATGATCAAATTGTCATATTTAAGTTTTGGTTTGCTTAGAAAAAGAATTGAGAGAAAAAGATTTTTTAATAAAGGTTATTACATCCATGTATCTTCCTGTATGTGCTTTTAAAGTCCTTGTGACATTAAGTTACAGGGCTTTGATTCCTAGATCTAAAGGGGACATCAAGTCCTGCTAAATCTTAAACATTGACACCAATCAAAGCCTCATTTCAGGCCACATAGAAGATGCCAATAGAAACAAACTACATTCCTGAGACACAGGGCAATAAATTAAAGCTATTGAACTCCTTGAGGCCCAGGGACTATTACAGAAGAGGTGGGCATGTAAGACTGTAAGGGTCAATTTTAAAAGATAAAAAAGTTCAGTTTCTCTATAAATTAATTATTAATTTCAAAGACACACTGATACAAGACCAGCATATGGGCCCCTATGTGCAATAAACGAGGTTTTTTTGAAGCACTAGCCAACTCCTTAATAAAGATTACAAAAGGCTTATGGGGCCGGGCATGGTGGCTCATGCCTGTAATCCCAGCACTTTGGGAGGCCAAGGAGAGTGGATCATGAGGTCAGGAGTTTGAGACCAGCCTGACCAACATGGTGAAAACCTGTCTCTACTAGAAATAAAAAAATAAGCCAGGCGTAGTGGCATGCTTCTATAATCCCAGCTACTCAGGAGGCTGAGGCAGGAGAATCGCTTGAACCTGGGAAGTGGAGGTTGCAGTGAGCCATGATCATGCCACTGCACTACAGCCTGGGTGACAGAGTGAGACTCTGTCTCAAAATAATAATAATAATAATAATAATAATAATAATTTTAAAAGGCTTATGGAAGCTATATCTTATGGTCAAGATTAAATTGTTTTTTTTGAGATGGAGTCTTGCTCTGTTGCCCAGGCTGGAGTGCAGTGGTGTGATCTTGGCTCACTGCAAGCTCTGCCTCCTGGGTTCACACCATTCTCCTGCCTCAGCCTCCCAAGTAGCTGGGACTACAGGTGCCCGTGACCATGCCCAGCTAATTTTTTGCATTCTTAGTAGAGATGAGGTTTCACTGTGTTAGCCAGGATGGTCTTGATCTCCTGACCCTGTGATCTGCCTGCCTCACCCTCCCAAAGTGCTGGGATTACAGACGTAACCCATTGTGCCTGGTCAAGATTAAAATTTTATAGATTGTTTACAAAATTTTGAAAAACAAATTTAACTGGCTTGTTGCTATTATTATTAGGGCTTGTTTGGAAAATTAAGTCTCCTCTCTCAAAGAATAAAGGTTTTCACCTTTAAAAAAAAATCCTTGAGTTATCACTTTGGTTAAATGAATGACTTATTTTACAAAGACCTGTGGTCCTGTTTTGTGATATCAAGTGTTTAAAACCTTTGATATTTGACAAAATTTCCAACATCAACTTATAAATTATGTCTTTTTCTGACCTAATTAGTCCTTTAACATATTGGGTTCTCTAACGTCCAAAAAATAACATAGTTTGGCTTATTTGGTACAAAAATTATACAGGAAGCATTGTCAAATATGAATGGTGTTGGGTTTTCTTTGGGCTTTATTTGTATAAATATGTTATTAGTATCTGTCCCAAAATTATGGGAAACTCTTATAATTCTGATATAACTTAGAGTACATTGTCAGTAATTATAATAATTGTTATGTTAAAATTATTGGGTGCCACAGAGGTAACAAATTTCCTCATCAATTGTGTCTTTGACTATGGCTGCCCTAAAACTTTTGTCATCTGTGGACAATTGTTGTCTTGTTTTGGTCCTCTTTAGAAGATGGTTTTATAATCAAATATAAAACTCTACCAGGTGCTCTTGAATGCAAGTTTCTGATAACTTTGGAGACTGTAACATCAGAATAGAGGAAAAACTTTCAGGACTCATTGAGTGCTAAAATGTTCATTAATATCAAGCAGAACAGGAGTTAACTGCATGGACTGAACTAATCTTCTTGACTTCTTGCTTAAAATATTTGCTGACCCTTTGTTTTTGTTTTTCAGTGTCTTGAAACTTTTCTTTTTAGCTATTGACATCTTTTAACAATTCAGTATACTCCTATGAACAAAATTTGGAGCATATTTCTTTCTCTCTACCTGATTTCTCCAGAATTTGGAAATGATTTGTGACTATTTTTAACTTATGGCAATACAGTTATTTGCATAAGTGTAGTAAGAATCTGTTTTCATTTTAACAGGACACAATTGGAGAAACTGGTTATTTTACCAAGGCTTTTACTGGAATGGTGTGCTTTCCTTTAAGGAATCAAACTTGACTTATGGAGCCAATAAAGCCCCTGGAAAAACTGGCCTCATATTGAGAGGTGACAATGTGCTAGCAGCCCTCTCTCAGTGCCTTCTCGGCCTTGGCATCCACTCTGGTGGTGCTTGAGAAGCCCTTCAGCCCACCATGGCACAGTGGGAGCCCCTCTCTGGGCTGGCTGAGGCCAGAGCCTCCTCCCTCTGCTTGCGGGAGATGTGGAGGGAGAGGCGTGGGTGGGAACAGAGACTGCACTCATGGGCCAGTGTGAGTTCTGGCGGGCACAGACATGGGCGTGGGCTCGGTGGGTCCTGCACACAGAGAGCCGGCTGGACCAGGGCAGTGAGGAGCTTAGCACCCGGGCCAGCAGCTGCAGAGGTTGGGCCGGGTCCCCCAGCAGTGCCAGCCCACCATCGCTGCACTCAAATTCTTGCTGGGCCTTAGCTGCCTCCCCGCGGGGCAGGGCTTAGGACCTGCAGCCCACCATGTCTGAGCTCCTCCCCCTGCAGTGGGCTCCCGTGGGGCCTGAACCTCCCCAAGGGACACCACCCCATGCTCCATGGCACTGGTCCCATCGACAGCCCAAGGGCTAAGGAGTGCAGGTGTGGCTTGGGACTCACGGGCAGCTCTGCCTGCAGCTCTGGTGCAGGATCCACTGGGTGAAGCCAGCTGGGCTCCTGAACTGGATTGGGACTTGGAGAACTTTTATATCTAGCCAGAGGATCATATGTGCACCAATCAGCACTCTGTGTCTAGCTCAGGGTTTGTAGATACACCAATCAGTACTCTGTATCTAGCTAACCTAGTGGAGACTTGGAGGACTAGCACTCTGTGACTCTGTGTCTAACTCAAGGATTGTAAACACACCAATCAGCACTCTGTGTCTAGCTCAGGGTTTGTAAATACACCAATCAGCACTCTGTGTCCAGCTCAGGGTTTGTAGATACACCAATCAGTACTCTGTATCTAGCTAACCTAGTGGAGACTTGGAGGACTAGCACTCTGTGACTCTGTGTCTAGCTCAAGGATTGTAAACGCACCAATCAGCACTCTATGTCTAGCTCAGGGTTTGTAAATACACCAATCAGTACTCTGTGTCTAGCTCAAGGTTTGTAAATACACCAATTGGTACTCTGTATCTAGCTAACTCTGTATCTAGCTAACTAGCACTCTGTGACTCTGTGTCTAGCTCAAGGATTGTAAGCCCACCAATCAGCACTCTGTCAAAACGGACCAATCAGCTCTCTGTAAAATGGACCAATCAGCAGGATGTGGGTGGGGCCAGGTAAGGGAATAAAAGCAGGCTGCTCCAGTGGGCAGTGGCAACCCACTTGGGTCCCCTTCCACACTGTGGAAGCTTCGTTCTTTTGCTCTTTGCGATAAATCTTGCTGCTGCTCACTCTTTGGGTCCACACTATGTTATGAGCTGTAACACTCACTGCGAAGGTCTGCAGCTTCACTCCTGAAGCCAGCAAGACCACGAACCCACCGGGAAAAATGAACAACTCCAGATGCGCTGCCTTTAAGAGCTGTAACGCTCACCACAAAGGTCTGCAGCTTCACTCCTGACAGTGAGACCATGAACCCACCAGAAGGAAGAAGCTCCAGACACATCTGAACATCTGAAGGAACAAACTCCGGATACACCATCTTTAAGAACTGTAACACTCACCGTGAGGGTCCACGGCTTCATTCTTGAAGTCAGTGAGACCAAGAACCCACCAATTCTGGACACAATATTTTGTGTACACAGTCCCTGTACAGGATTTCTAACCTGTGGTAAGTAAAGCATGTCACTTTCTGACAGGCTTGGAAGCCCCAGGATTATCTTAGAACCTCAAGAGGAGAGCAAATTCACCCAACTCGTATGTATTTGATGACACAAATCTGTGTCTGGCTCAGCTTTAAAAAGTCTTATCTGAGATTCCTCCTGTGGAAGAAGTTCCATCAAAGCCAATTTAAAAGCCTATGTAAAAAAAATTATTCTTGATGTACTGTATACAAATAATTAGGCCAAGTATAGTAAAGCAAACCAGTCCTACCATGATTTATCTTTAGTACAAATAGGAAATTGGAGAGAGAAAAATTGTGTTTCAAAACTGTAGTATACCTGTTCTTAGATTCTAGTTTTGCCTAATATTTTTTCAATTTTTTTTATTTTCTACAAAACTGAATTTTTTATTTTCTAGAACTGAATTCTAATTTTTCTTTCTTTCTTTCTTTTTTCTGAGATGGAGTCTCGCTCTATTGCCCAGGCTGGAGTGTAGTGGCACAATCTCAGCTCACTGCAAGCTCTGCCTCCTGGGTTCACGCCATTTTCCTGTCTCAACCTCCCGAGTAGCTGGGACTACAGGTGCCTGCCACCACACCTAGCTAATTTTTTGTATTTTTAGTAGAGACGAGGTTTCACTGTGTTAGCGAGGATGGTCTCAATCTCCTGACCTCGTGATCCACCCGCCTCGGCCTCCCGAAGTGCTGGGATTACAGGCGTGAGCCACTGCGCCCAGCTGAATTCTAATTTTTCTTGGCTACAAGTCTTCAAAATAATGTTATCAATTTTTTTGCTCCTTTTTTTTCCCATTTTTTCTTAATTTGGTCTAAAACTAAGCTATGCTTTCTTAAAGCCCTGCGAACTGAAGCCAGACAACTTAAACTTCAGAAGAAAATAACAGCAATTCATTTACATACATAAGCCACTTTCATACCTGCGTACTAATGTATAGACTTCAGAGTAATGTGGCCTATATTATTTTTCCAGAATTGTTATTTTGTTTGTTGTTGCTTTTCTCACTTCCTCTCCCATTTTCTCTTCATAGGACAGGAGACTTCAACATGCTAAAAATGAGCTTTTAAGACCTACCCATCTAGGAATAAACCACCCTACCCATAAGTGACCAGATGAAACTTGAGACCAGAGACTCATTTGCTTGTAAAATGCTTTCTCCAAAAGATGTTAAAAAAAGAAAATGGGAGAAATGTGAAAGGAAAATATCTTGGTCCTCTTCAAGCTGGGAACCACTCAGGGCAAATCTATCTCCCATTCTATTCAAAGTCATCCTTCTGCTTACAGAGATAGATGCATATTCTGATGGGCTCCTTTGAATAGATGTATCAGAAACTCAAAAGAATGAAACCATTTGTCTCTCACCTACCTGTGACCTGGAAGCCTCTGGGGTGGGGGACTTGCTTTGAGTTGTCCCCCACTTTCTGGACACAAATAATATACTTCTTACATATATTAACACCTCATGTCTCCTTAAAATGTATAAAAAAGCAAGCTGTGACTGGGCATGGTGGTTTACACCTGTAATCCCAACACTTTGGGAGGTTGAGGTGGTCAGATCACTTGAGGTCAAGAGTTTAAGACCAGCCTGGCCAACATGGTGAAGCCCTGTTTCTACTAAAAATACAAAAATTAACTGGGCATGGTGGCACAAGCCTGTAATCTCAGCTACTTGGGAGGCTGAGGCAGAAGAATTGCTTGAACCCAGGAGGCAGAGGTTGCAGTGAGCCCAAACCACACCACTGCACTCCAGCCTGGGTGACAGAGTAAGACTCCATCTCAAAAAAAGGAAAAAAAAGCCACAAGCTCTGTCCTGACCACCTTGGGCACACATGTTGTCAGGACTTCCTCACACTGTGTCACAGGCACATCTTCAACTGAAAGAAATCAGGCACATTCCTCATGAAAGAAATCAGGCACATTCCTCAGTCCTGGGCCCAGTACAAACACCATATATCTCTCAATTTCCTGGGCCCAGTACAAACACCATATATCTCTCATATCTCTCAACTTCCTGAGCCCAGTACAAACACATCCCACCATATATCTCAACTTTAGAAAAACACCACCTGGAAAAATCCCTGATAACGACACAGCTGTTTGTAGTTTTACTGAAAGCACAGGAACCAATAGATCACTGCTAAATGTATAACTTAAAATGTTAACCAACTGTAATGCTGTAACCCAAAGAATTCCCTTGTTTCTCTGTAACCTTACATATCCTGTTTACATCGGGCTATAAAAAGCGAGCGCATGCATCGTTCAGGGCCCTCTCATATGTTGTGGAATGGAGGGACCAAGTTCGAACTTGCAGTAAAAGATCCTTGCCGCTTGGCTTTGACTCTGGACTCTGGTGGTCTTCTTCAGGGAATAAACGGTCTGGGCATAACACAACCTTGGCAAAATAAGCTTTCTGAATTAACTGAGACCTGTCACAGATTTCCTGAGTTCATCCCCCAAAGGGTAAAGAGTCATACAAATAATGTAAGACAAGTGGCACTGATCCCCTGACCAGGAATCAAACCGGGGCTGAAGTCGTAAAAGCACAGCATCTTTGCCACTGTACCACAGAGTGATGTGTAAACTCAACAGGGGTCCAAAGTAGGCAGCTTGAACTTTTAAAGGACTTTATAACTTTTTTAGATTAGATTTTTGCTCTTTAATTTTGTCAAGAGAATTTCTAAGGCTAGCCATGACACTATCATGTCTTTCTTTTAATTTGATCTTCCCTAAATACAAATAAGGGGATTGTTTACAATGAGATGTCTAAAATCTTGTCTTAATTTAGGAGTCATTCTAATGTAAAGGATCCATTTCTTGGTCACTGATACTAGAATTTCCAATGGTGTATTTAGTCCAATAGCAACTCAATATCCCATTCTCACCAAGAAAGTACACCAGAGTCACTACATCCAAGATGAGTCATATAAGTCCTTTTTTCATATTAATAGGAAATTTTGCAAGGAAAAAGAGATGAACAGTGATTTTTCCTTTGATTAGATTCCACAGAGAGACTGGGAACCTGACTACTGAGAAATTCTTACCCTTTCTGCTGGCTTGTCCGGTTCTGGGTTTTATTCACTTATGAATTCAAGCAGAGCAGCTTTGGCATCTTGCTCACAGTGCCAAGCCATAGCAGCCACGAGATGCATTCTCTTACCCTCTGAAGTTTATGCTGAAAAAAACCAACTGACAAAATGATGTTAATAATCTTTTGTTATCCTCTTGCAAAAAAATTACTTTTTTAGAACTTTCTTGTTAGAAGCTTCTAAGTACATTGAAAATAGCTCTCTTGGTTATTCTGTTTTGTTTTAGCCAGCTTTTTCTACCTGAACATACCAACAAATCAATTTAGGCATTTCAAAGGTACCCTATTTTGGCCATTGTAACTTGGGTTCTCCATGAGTTATGCAGGAGCATTTTTTCTAAATATATACATGAAGAGCCACTGCTGTCTGTGAATCCAGCTGGAGTTTTTAAAGGTGAATCACTCCTTTAGAAATACAGTTCCCCATAATTTTGATTTTCCTTTTGAGTGACCAAAAAAGCCTAGTGGGAGGAATTTTGGTCACTCAAGAAGAAAGTTTTGATTTGTCAATTGAGCTTGTTACAGGTAGTTAGATAGGCATGAGTGGGACAGGAGAAGGCTCTTTTCCCCCTACCCACTAGAAATGTCATGTGATGGTTCACCAGTCATCACACTGCCTCTCTAAAAATGATAACTCAGCAGATAGTGCCACGGAGAGTCAATCTCTTGATGATCCACAGTTGTTAACTTTAAAGTATTAACTGAATGCAGATGCCAGGGAGAAGCAACTTCCTAGGCATGTGCATTAAGAGACAAAATGGTAAAGTATGACCTTCTGGGGAAGCCCCACCAGAAAAGGGATGAAGGCCTCAGATGAGCATGCGTACGACTTCCTAAACACACTGCACACACTCAATTCCCAAGGGTAAGGAGAGCACTGCATGCGGCAGCCTACCTTAAGGGAAGAATCATAGGAAAGAGGTGAGCCTATAAAGTCATAGAATCAAGGATAAACACAGCACTTCTTCAAGTCACCCGCTTGGGTCTCTTTCAAGTGTTCCTTCTTTAGTGTTCTAAAAGCCTTTTTAAATAAACTCCCACTCCTCTGAAACTCACCTCAGTCTCTTCTGCCTTATGCCCCTCAGTTGAATTCTTTCTTTTGAGGAGGCAAGAATTGAAGTTGCTGCAGACCTGTATGGATTCACCGCTAATAACTTGGACTTCCACTAGTAACAAACTGAGTTTCAGAATTTGGCCAGTTTTACAGATTACTTCTTGGTTTTTGTTTTGTTTGTTTGCTTTTGTTCTTGTTTGCATGTTTGTTTTTGGTTAAGCTACAAAGATTTCAGTTTCTCCTTTGGGAAAAATGTGTTTTCTCCTTGACCAAATTTTAAACAAAAGATTGCAAGCTCTAACAAGTAAGGCAAACAAAATCTTAACCTCAGAGAAAAGTGAAAATCACAAATCTTCAGTCCACAGAATCTCTAGAGAATAATAAGAAAACTTCTACCTTAAAGTCTTAAAATAGATCTTCAGTTTCAGCCCCTTGCGAAACTTCAGTTTCACATCAAGTGTGGAATTGGATTTGAATAAAATCTGGATCTCAATCCAAAAATCAGAGAGGCTCACACTCCAGGAAGAGACTCCTTAAAAGAGACCAGTGGAGGTTCAGCAAGGTAGGATAAATAAAAATGTGTTTGTGCTGGTACCAAGGTCTTGATTGTTGGTGAAACGGAGGAATCTCTGGAAGTTCACTTCGGACCCTTTTGTGGTTACCAAAATGTTAACCTAAAATAATCAAGAACGTTTATTTTATTCAAGGTGTTTTTTCAAGAGAGTTTATTCAAGCACAAAGCTTCAGGATAGCTACCCTGGGGTATAGATTCAAGTTGATTGAATGATTTAAAATTCAAATCATAATTTGTATGATACAAATTACACCCTCCAATTAGCAATAGTTACAAGGGAATTTTTGAGGAAAAAAAGGCAGCTCCCAAATTTTTAAATTTATTTTTATTTTTTATTTTTTTTGAAACGGCCTCTCTGTTGCCCAAGCTGGAGTGCAGTGGTGTGATCTTGGCTCACTGTAACCACTGCTTCACAGGTTCAGGCAATTCTTCTGCTTCAGCCTCCCAAGTAGCTGGGACTACAGGCTCACGCCACCACGCCTGGCTAATTTTTGTATTATTAGTAGAGAGGGGGTTTCACCATATTGGCAAGGCTGGTCTCAAAATCCTGACCTCTTGATTCGCCCATCTCAGCCTCCCAAAGTGCTGGGATTACAGGTGTGAGCCACCATGCCCGGCTAGCCTCCAAATTGTTTACCAAAAGTAACATAATTTATTGATTGGCTGTACATTGTTCTTTGTATCAAAATTTTTGGGAATATGAGTATAGTGGGTGGGTCGGCTAGTAAGGAACAAAAATGCCTTTAAACAGTTGTCCCTGGGCATAGGGGTTAGGGATACAACTGAAGCCCCATACTCATGTCTCTCTGGGCCTAGTAAATTTTGCATAGCTCAGACTGTTCTGAGACATTATTTTTCTTTTCTCAATAGTAACAACTTAAAATCACAGAATTAACACTGCTAACAAATAATCTTAAGACTAACAGTCTTAGAATCAGGTTTCAAACGTGTCTACAATCACATCATACAAATTTTATTTTATTTTATACATCTCTATATTTTAGAGTTGGAGGTACATGTGCAAGTTTGTTACATGGGTAACATGTTTGTTACATGGTGTGGTGCTGAGGTTTAGAGCATGAATGATCCCATTACCCAGGTAGTGAGCATAGTATCCAGTAGGTAGATTTTTAGCCTTTGCCCCCAACCAAGTAACCCCCAGTGTCTATTATTCCCATCTTTATGTCCATATGTACCCAATGTTTAGCTTCTATGTGTAAGAGAGGATATGTGGTATTTGATTTTCTGTTCCTGGATTTGTTCAGATAATGGCTCCAGCTGTATTCATGTTGCTGCACAAGACATGTGTATTGTCCATTTTTACACTGCTATGAAGAAATATGTGAGACTGGGTAATTTATAAAGAAAAGAGATTTAATTGATTTGCAGTTCCAAAATGCTGGGGAGGCCTCAGGAAACTTACAATTATGGCAAAAACACCTCTTCACAGGAGAGAGAATGAGTGCCAAGCTAAGAGAGAAGCCCCTTATAAAACCATCACATCTCATGAGAACTCACTCAGTATCACAAGAACAGCATGGAGGGAAACTGCCTGCATGATTTGATTACTTCCCACTGGGTCCCTCCCATGATGTGGGGATTATGGGATTACAACTCTAGATGAGATTTGGGTGGGGACACAAAGTCAAACCATATCATTCTTCCCCTGGCCCCTCCCAAATCTCATGTCCTCACAGTTCAAAACACAATCATGCCCTTTCTGCCAGCATCCCAAAGTCTTAGCTCATTCCAGCATTAACCCAAAAGTGCAGGTCCAAAGTTTCATCTGAGACAAGGCAAGCCCCTTCCACCTATGAGCCTGTAAATTTAAAAGCAAGTTAGTTACATCGTAGATACAATGGAGGTACAGGCATTGGGTACATATACCTGTTCCAAATAAGAGAAAGTGGCCAAAATAAAGGGGCTACAGGCCCCATGCAAGTCCAAAATCCAATAGGGCAGTCAAAACTTAAAATTCCAAAATAATCTTTGACTCCACATCTCACATCCATGTCATGCTGATGCAAGAGGTGGGCTCCCACAGCCTTGGCAGCTCCACTCCCAGGGCTTTGCAGTTTACAGCCTCTCTCCTGGCTGCTTTCATGGGCTGATGTTGATTGCCTGTGGCTTGTCCAGGCACATGGTGCAAGCTGACAATGTATCTACCATTCTGGGGTCTAGAGGATGGGGTCCCTCTTCTCACAGCTTCACTAGGCAGTGCCCCAGTGGGGACTCTGGCGGGGCTACCAGCCCCACACTTACCTTCTTCACTGCCCTAGCAGAGGTTCTCCATGAAGGCTCTGTCCCTGCAGCAGCTTCTGCCTGAACATCCAGGCATTTCCATATATCCTCTGAAATCTAGGTGGAGGTTCCCAAACCTCAATTCTTGTCTTCTTTGCACCCACAAGACCAACACCACATGGAAGCTGTCAAGGCTTTGGGGCTTGCACGCTCTGAAGCAACGGCCTGAGCTGACTTTGGCCCCTTTTAGCCATGGCTACAGCTGAAGCAGCTGGGACACAGAGCCCCATGTCCCGAGGCTGCATGGGGGCAGGGGGCCCCCTAGGTCCCGACAAAACCATTTTTCCTTTCTAGGCCTCCAGGCCTGTGATGGGAGGGCTGCTGTGAAGGTTTCTGACATGCCCTGGAGACATTTTCCTCATTGTCTTGGTGATTAACATTTGGATCGTCATTACTATGCAATTTTCTGCAGCTGGCTTGAATTTCTCCCCAGAAAATGGGGCTTTCTTTTCTGTGGCATTGTCAGGCTGCAAATTTTCCAAACTTTTATACTGTGTTTCCTCTTGAATGCTTTGCACCTTAGAAATTTCTTCCACCAGACACCCTAAATTATCTCTCTCAATTCAAAGTTCCACAGATCTCTAGGGCAAGGACCCACCAGTCACAGTGGGTGACTACCTTTACTCCCGTTCCCAATAAGTTCCTCAAATCCATCTGAGACCACCTCAGCCTGGACTTCATTGTCCATATCACTATCCACACTTTTGTTAATGCCATTCAACAAGTCTCTAGGGAGTTCCAAACTTTCCCATATCTTCCCATCTTCTGAGCCCTCCAATTCTCTAGGAAGTTCCAAACTTTCCCACATTTTCTTGTCTTTTTCTGAGCCCTCCAAACTATTCCAACTTCTGCCTGTTACCCAGTTCCAAAGTCGCTTCCACATTTTCAGGTATCTTTACTGCAGCACTGCACTCTCTGTGGTATCAATTTACTGTATGAGACCATTCTCATACTGCTATGAGGAAATACCTGAGATTGAGTAATTTGTAAAGAAAAGATGTTTAATTGACTCATAGTTTCTCATGGCTGGCAAGGCCTCAGGAAACTTACAATGATGGCAGAAGGCACCTCTTCACGGGGTGGCTGGAGAGAGAATGAGTGCCAAGTGAAGGGGAAAGCCCCTTATAAAACCATCAGATTTCATGAGAACTCACTCACTGTCATGAGAACAGCATGGAGAAAAACTGTCCCCATGTTTCAGTTACCTCCCACCGGGTCCCTCCCGTGACACATGGGGATTATGGGATTACAATTCAAGATGAAATTTGGGTGGGGACACAAAGCCAAACCATATCAACATGATTTTGTTCTTTTTTCTGGCTGCATAGTATTCCAGAGTATATTTATATCATATTTTCTTTATCCAGTCCACCATTGTTGCGCACCTAGATTGATTCCATGTCTTCACTATTGTGAATACTGCTGCAATAAACACACAAGTACAGGCGTCTTTTTGGTAGAATAATTTATTTCCTTAGAGTGTAGACCCAGTTATGGGATTGCTGGGTCAGATGGTAGTTCTGTTTTATGTTCTTCATGTGAAAAAATTATCAACATTACTAATCATCAGAAAATTGTGAATTAAAACCCCAGTGAGGTATCATCTTTCCCCTGTCAGAATGGCTACTATTAAAAGAGAAAAAATAACAGGTGCTAGTGAGAATGCAAAGAAAAGAGAATTCTTATATACTTTTGATGGGAATGCAAATTAGTACAACTTCTATGAAAAACAGTATGGCGATTCTCAAAGAAATGAAAATAAAACTACCATTTACTATAGTAATCCTACTACTATTAATCCACCTCTTAATTTAAAAAAATCAATAAGATTTTTGATTTGTACAGGTATTTTTTACAGGTATTTTTAAGACCTGCACTTGTATCAAAAATATACGAGTACAGCTATCTTTTTGATAGAGGTTAGGTTGATTCCTTATCTTTGCTATTGTGAATAGTGTTGTGATAAATTTATGGCAAAGATATGCAATCAACCTAAGTGTAAAAGTACAGGTATCAAAAACCTGCACTTGTATGTTTATCACGCTATTCACAATAGCAAATATATGGAATCAACCTAAGTATTCATAAGCAAGATAAATCAATAAAGAAAATGCAGTGTACTTATACAATGGTATACTATTCAGCCATAAGAAAGAATGAAATCATGTCTTTTGCAGCAACATAGCTGGAACAGGAGGCCATTCTCTTAAGTTAAGATCATTATCTTAAGATCGTTAAGAAACGATCCAGGCATAAAAAGACAAATACCGTATGATCGCACTTATATGAGGAATAGAAATAAGTTGATTTCATAAAAGGGTAGAGTAGAATAGTGGTTATTAGATCCTGGGAAGGATGGAGGAAGGACCAGAACAGGTTAGTCAACTGGCAAAAGGTTAGACAGGAATAATAAGTTCTGGTGTTCTATTTCACAGTAGGACGACTAAAAACAAGTTAGTGTAAATTTCAAGAAAGGATTATTTTGAATGTTATCCCTCAAAAGAAGTGATAATTGTTGAAAGTGATGGATATGGTAAGTTAAGTACACTGATTTGATCATTATACAATGTATACATGCATTGAAATGTCACATTGTACTCCATAAATATGTATTTTTATATGAATTATAAATTATTTAATTAAAAATGGAACTACCATGTGATTCAGCCATCCCACTACTAGGTCTATATCAAAGGGAAATTAAATCGACGTGTCAGAGAGACACCTGCACTCCCATATTTATTGCAGCACTATTCACAAGGGCAAAGGTATGGAATCAACCCAAGTGTCAATAAATGGAGGAACAAATGTTCAGAATGCAGTCTATGTGCATAATGTAATACCATTTAGTTACAAAAAATAATGAAACCCTTTCATGTTGACAACATAGATAAACCTAGAGAACATTATGTTAAATGGTATAAGCCAGGCACAGAAAAAAATACATTTTGTCATTTACGTGTGGAATCTGAAAAAGTTGATCTCATAAAAGTAGAGAGTAGAATGGTAGTTACTAGAAGCTGGAGTGTTTAGCAGGGAAGAGAGAATAGGGGGATGCTGGTAAAAAGATATATGATTACAATTAGATAAAAGGAATAAATTTCAAGAGATCTACTGTACAGCAAGGTGACTATGGTTTAGTTGATGATATATTGTATTCTTTCATTTGTTTTTTTGAGACAGGTTCTCACTCTGTCACCCAGGCTGGAGTGTAGTGGCTCAATCACAGCTCACTGAAGCCTCAACCTCCTGGGCTCAAGTGATCCTCACGCCTCAGCCTCACGAGTTGCTGGGATTAGAGGTATATGCCACCATGCCCAAATAATTTTTAAAAATTATTTTGTAGAGATAGAGTCTATGTTGCCCTTGAACTCCTGTCCTCAAGGGATGTCCTGCCTTGGACTCCCAAAGTACAAGGATTACAGGCATGAGTCGTCCTGCCCAGTCAATTATTATATTCTTGAAAAAAATGTAAAGAGAACTAGTGTTATATGCTTTTACCACAAAAATAATAACTATGTCAGATGATGCATTTAATTAGCTAGATTTGGATGGGTGTACTCCTGTAATACCAGCAATTTGGGAGGCTGAGTCGGGCAAATCACCTGAGGTCAGGAGTTTGAGACCAGCCTGGACAACATGATGAAACCTGTCTCCATAAAAATACCAAAATTAGCTGGGCATGGTGGTGCATGTCTGTAAACCCAGCTACTCAGGAGGCTGAAGCATGAGAATTGCTTGAATCCAGGAGGCGGAGGTTGCAGTGAGCCAAGATCAGGCCACTGCACTCCAGCCTGGGCAACAGAACTACACTTTCTCAACATTAATAATAATCATAATCATAATAATCTAGATACACACAATATATATGTACTCCAAAACAATATTGCACATGATAAAAACATACAATGTCATCTGTCAATTAAAAATTGTCAGTTAAAAATATTTTTATCTGTCAGTTAAAAATACATATTTTTATCTGTCAATTAAAAATAAATAAATATATGTTAATTAAAATAAGCATTTATCTGGCCAGGCGCGGTGGCTCATGCCTGTAATCCCAGCACTTCGGGAGGCCAAGGCATGTGGATCACGAGCTCAGGAGATCGAGACCATCCTGGCTAACACAGTGAAACCCTGTCTGTACTAAAAATACAAAAAACATTTAGCTGGGCGTGGTGGCGGGCACCTGTCCTCCCAGCTACTCTGGAGGCTGAGGCAGGAGAATGGTGTGAACCTGGGAGGCAGAGTGCAGTGAGCTGAGATTGCACCACTGCATTCTAGCCTGGGCGAGTGAGACTCCACCAAAAACACACACACAAAAAAGCATAAAGCATTTATCTGTCAATTAAAATAAAAAATTTCACCAACCTGATGCTAAAAAGAAAAAAATAAGTCAATAAATAAATAAAACTTTTCTAGATAAGCTGCACTCTAGCCCTCTTAGAAACATCTTTTATACATGTGTCCTAACAGAATGTATTACAATAGTTAAGAGTAGTTAACATATCCCTTCCCTGAATTCACACCATTCTGAATTACTTGCACAACTTACCAAATTAGACAGGTGTTTAATATATGTGTTTTAAGTCTACTAGATGGAGTTTGAGTGATGAACGCTTCTATTTACTGAAATAAAACTGTTATAAATCAAGCATATAACTCATACCCTTAGAAACATTTCTGGTAAGTGTCTTAAGAGAATGTATTAAATGAACTTAAGAATGGTGAACACTTCTAATCAATTAAAAAAAATTGTTTTGAGTCATTCAGGCAAGGACCTGTGTTAGAAACTTATTTTGTACATGTGTCATACCACAATAGTATTAAGTGCCTCAAACACATCTTTAAGCTGAAATTACATGGTTTTTAATCACGTTCACAACCAGTACTCCTAGAAGAAAGTTTACACTTGTCATAATGGAATGTAGGGAATGTAGTAGATTGAGTTTTGAGTGTTGAGAGCTTCTTTTCAGTGACCGTGTTGTTCTGAATCACTATCACTACGCAGCTAGAAACTTAGAAATATCTTTTGTGTACTTACCTTAAAAGCGTATTAGATAGACGGCCGGGCACGGTGGCTCACGCCTGTAATCCCAGCACTTTGGGAGGCTGAGGCGGGCAGATTATGCGGTCAGGAGATGGAGACCATCCTGGCTAACACGGTGAAATCCCGTCTCTACCAAAAATACAAAAAATTAACCAGGCGCAGTGGCGGGCGCCTGCAGTCCCAGCTGCTCGGGAGGTTGAGGCAAGAGAATGGCATGAACCCGGGAAGGGGAGCTTGCAGTGAGCCGAGATCGCGCCACTGCACTACAGCCTGGGTGACAGAGCTAGACTCCGTCTCAAAAAAAAAAAAAAAAAAATGAATTTAAGAGTGGTAATAACACTGTTCTGAAACACCACACAAATAGCTCCTTTACAAACATATTTTGTACATGTGTCTCACTACAGTGTATTAAATGGAGTTGAGCAGTGAACACTTTCATTGAAATAATACTGGAGCACACATGAACTAGCACTCTTATAAAGATCTTTTCTATGAAAGTGTGTTACATGGGCATGAAAATGGTGAGCGCTTCCATTAACTGAAATACTTATTTGAGTAGCAAGCACAACTGTCAATTGTACAAACATTTTTACACACTTGTCTTAAAGCAGTATACACATACTAGGTGAAGTTAAGAATGAAGAACACTTCCATTAACTGAAATCATACTTTTTTGAGTTACATACCTGAACTCTTGGAAACATCTTTTATACATGTGACCTAAGAGATTTTATAAATGGTGTTTCGAGTGGTGAACTGCTTCATTCACTGAAATTACACTATTCTGAATCAACTGTGCAACTTGCATTCTGAGAATATCATTTATTTTTATGTTTGAACAAAGTATACAAATGGAGTTAAAAATGATGAAATGATAGGGGAAAAAACCCTGCCTGAATCATGGAAACAACCAGCACTCGTAGAAACACCTTTTATATATGTGCGTTAACAGAGTGTTGGACATTGAAGGGCTAAACTCTGTTCACTGAAATAATGAGGTTCTGAATCACATGTTCGACTTCCATCCTAAAAAACATCTTTCATAGGTATCTTCTCAGAGTGCATTAAGTGAAGTTAAGAGGACTGAAAACTTTCATTCAATGAAGTAAGATTGTTTTGAATCACATGCACAACTACCATTCTTAGAAACTTTTTTCAGCCAGGCATGGTGGCTCACTCCTATAATTCCAATAATTTGGTAGGCTGATGTGGGATGATCACTTGAGCCCAGGAGTTCGAGACCAGCTGGGCAATATAGTGAGACCCGGTCTCTTATGAAAAATAAATAAATAATATAAAGAAACTTTTTAATACATGTAGATTAAATATAACAAATATTGAATTAAAAATATTGAACACTTCCATTTGCTGAAATACCGTTGTGAATTAAGCTTGCAAAAATCACTCTTACAAACATATTTCATACATGGATCTTAACAGAGTATATTAGAATTGTGGGTAAACACTTCATTTACTGAAATAACACTGTTCTGAAAGATACACTCAATCAGCACTTTTTAGGAACATCTTTTATTATACGGTGTTAAGAGTGTTGAACACACCCAATGAGTGAAATAACACTGTTCTCAATCACCTGTGCAACTTACATTCTTAGAAATAGCTTCTACACATTGTTTTAAGAGTTTTTAGATGAAGTTAAGAGTAGTGCACCCTTCCATTTACTAAAATAATACTGTTTTCAGTTATAGTTGCAACAGGTACTATTAGAACAGTTTTTATATGTGTCAACACAGTGTATTAGATGGAGTGATGAGTGGTGAACATTTCCATTCACTGTTGTGAATCACCTAAACAAGTACCGGTCTGAGAAACAACTGTCATAGAAGTGTCTTAGACGAAGGCACCAAGAAGACACAATGGGGAAAGGTTAGTCTCTTTCATATCTAGTGTTGGAAAAACTGGATATCCACATGCAAAAGGATGAAATTGAACCCTTACCTTACACCAAAAGCAAAAGTCAACTCAAAACAGATTAAAGACCTAAACGTAAGACTTGAAACTGGCCGGGCGCGGTGGCTCAAGCCTGTAATCCCAGCACTTTGGGAGGCCGAGACGGGCGGATCACGAGGTCAGGAGATCCAGACCATCCTGGCTAACACGGTGAAACCCCGTCTCCACTAAAAAATACAAAAAACTAGCCGGGCGAGGTGGCGGCGCCTGTAGTCCCAGCTACTCGGGAGGCTGAGGCAGGAGAATGGCGTGAACCCGGGAGGCGGAGCTTGCAGTGAGCTGAGATCCGGCCACTGCACTCCAGCCTGGGCGACAGAGCGAGACTCCGTCTCAAAAAAAAAAAAAAAAAAAAAAAAAAAAGACTTGAAACTGTAAAACACCTAAGAGAAAACATAGGAAAGAAACTGATACATATTGGCCTTGGCAATGATTTTTCTGATAGGACAGGCAATGAAAGCAAGAACAAACAAGTAGGACTACATCACACTGAAAAGCTCTACAAAGCAAAGGAAACAATCGATAAAATGAAAAGGCAATCTACAGAATCTACTACAAAAGCAGAGTGTAGTACTGTGATTATCAGAGGCAGGAAAGGGGAATGGGGAGATTAAGTTAAAAGATATAAAGTAACAGTTTTGAGGATGAATAAACCTACAGATGTAAAATACAGCATGAGGACAACAAGGCAATCTATAGATTAGGAGAAAATATTTGTGAACCACATATCTGATAACAGGTTACTATCCAAAATATTTAAGAAAATCAATAGCAAAAAGAAAAAAACCACAAAAACCCAATTAAAAAATAGGCAAAGTACCTGAATAAACATTTCCCAAAAGAAGGCATAAAAAGCAGCCAACAGGTATATGAAAAGGTGTTCAACATCACTAATCAGGCAAATGCAAAGCCTATTATCAAAAAGACAATAGATAACAAATTGGCAAGGGTATAGAGAAACAAAAGCCCCTTTGCACTGTTAATGAGAATGTAAATTGGTGCAGCCATTATGGAAAACAATACAATGATTGCTGAAAAAAATTAAACTACCATATGACCCAGAAATCTCTCTTCTGGGTATATACCCAAAGGAAATGAAATCAGCACCTTGTAGAGATATCTGCGCTCCAATGTTCATTTCAGAAATATTCATAATAACTCAGATAGGTAAAAAATCTAATTGCCAAGAAATAAATGGATGAAAAACTGCAGAGGTTGTGTGTATATCTGTATACAAAATTGAATATTATTCAGCCTTAGAAAAGGAGATCCTGCCATTTTTGACAACGTGGATAAACCTAGAGGACATTATACTAAGTGAAATAAGCTAGGCACAGAAAGAAAAACACTACATAATCTCTCATATGTGGAATCTAAAAAATAAAACAAAACAAAATTCTGTGTATTCTGTGAATACACAGAAACAGAGTGTAGTACTGTGATTATCAGAGGCAGGAAAGAGGAAAGGGGAATGGGGAGATTAAGTTAAAAGATATAAAGTAACAGTTATGTAGGATGAATAAATCTACAGATGTAAAATACAGCATGAGGACTGCAGTTAATAATATTGTTTACTGGAAATTTGTTAAGAGAGTAGAATATGTGTGCTCTTAACCACAAAAAATGGTAACCATGTGAAATCATGGGTATGTTAATAGACTTGACTGCATTAATCATTTCACTGTGCATATGTATATCAAAACATATTGTCCACTTTAAATATATACAATAAAAATATGTTTCAAAAATAAAATATAAGTGCTATACATGTGTCTTAGAATGTATTAGATGGAGAGTGGTGCACACTTCCATTCACCGAAATAACTGTGTTGAATCATTATGCAACTAACACTGTTAGACGTATCTTTTATACACGTGTCATAACTGTGTTTACAAGATTGAGTGAGGAACAGTGAACATTGTTCTGAATCACTGGACAACTTATATTCTTACAAATGTGGTAGATCAACAGGACTTGTTTTCTGAGCACTGGTAATGACCCTGACCCTACTGATTAAAACAGGATGCAGTAAAAAAAAAAAAAAAAAAAAGAAGAAAAGAGACAGAAAACCGGTACAGGGTGACAAAAGTGACCTCTCGTTACCCTCACCCCTCATTAGCATGGGCAACAACCCAGAACTCACTCTACATGGTTCTGTGTACTCCTCTGTCCCTTTTCTAAAACATTCTGAATAACCCGCCCCTTTATTAGCATCTAATTAAGATTAGACGCTATGATTAGAAACCGTGATTTCACATAGTTACCATTTTTTTGTGGTTAAGAGGACACATAATCTACTCTCTTCACAAATTTCCAGTAAGCAGTATAGCTAGCCAGCAGTCCATGGGGGCTGTGGCTGTGGCTCCTGCTCTAGGCTGCTCTGCCTATGAGAGGTCACTTTGCTGTACACTCTTGCTCTAATACATTTGCTTTTTTTCATTGTTAGTGTGCTCTTGAATGCTTTCCTGAGCAAAGCCAAGAACCTTCCCAGGCTAAGCCCTAATTTTGGGGTGCACCTGCTTCAGAAACCTCTTTTATACATATGTCAAGAGAATACATTGCATGGAATGCTGAAATTTTCTATTCACTAAAATAACACTGTTCTGAATCACCTGAATGAATGACTTGCATTCTCTTAAACATCTTTTATATATGTGTTTATTAGAAGAATAAACTTTATGAGAGATGCCAAATCAAAACCACCCACATAAGCTATTTCCTAATTCTTCATCCACAGAGTCTTGGAGGAAACTGAGGATGAGAGAAGTTCTAATGCTTGCCAAGTGGATTCATCTAAGGAGAATCAAGTTTCTTACAGGAAGACAGAGGCGAGGAAATATTTACTAGCAAAGTGAAACAGACTCTTCTGTCCTGGCATAGAGAAAGAATTTTCCATTAGGAGTGGAGAGAAAATTCAATCTAGCTGTGAATCTCCTCTTTGCATGTTCATGGGAAATAAAATCTGTTTTGCCCTGGAACAGCCCTCCCCCAACCCTGGAGTGAATTTCCAAAATTAGGGCAGGACATTTTCCTTACGATAGCTATTGAAAAATTACCCAGGAATGGGGTGCCTCTGCTCCCTCCCAGCCAAGGGTACAAAGATATTTTCTCAGACTGAAGGCCCTAGGGCCTATTGCTCAACATATCATGTCAGTATTAGATGCTGCAGAAGAATGAGCTTAAGTCCTAGCCCACTCCAATTTTCTTCCGGATTCCTCCAATTGCTCTCCCCAAATTCATTTCCTGTCTCCCTCACCACTGAGAGCTTATATTCCTAAAGAAAAATGTGTGCAAGGTTGGGGAAAGGGTATCTACCAGTTCTTGGAAACATGTTTTATTGTACATAAACATAAAGGTCAACTATAACTCCCAGAGTAAAGGGGCTCAGACTCAAAAAATAAACACTTTGTTCCCTTTCTAGTATGTTAACAGCTTTGGATTGTTGACTGCCCCCAAAGATCACCAGAACTAAGTTTATTAAACTTAATGCTGTAAGAGAGAACACCACCTTAACTGATTATGAGGCGTGGACAGCCAGGAGAAGACATTTATTCATAGTGTTTTAAGGTGTGAGTTGTGTGATTTTATGATGGGTATTTCAAGACTAAAATTTATAGGCACAGCAAAGCCACGGTCATGAAATTAGTCTTATAACTAAGCTGTTTGGGGTGGTAAGTAAGCTGTTTTAGTCGATTTACAATATTATTTCTGAAAGCAGTAATTCCTAGAGCAAAGAGCTAAGTTATTTTTACTTGTTTTCAGTATCGTTTAAGCCAGGAAAGTATGCCTAGTCTCAGAACTGTTTAACATAAAGACACAGAATTACGTTGGTCTCAATCCTCATGACATCAAGGAAAAAAAAACCCAAATTAATATCTCAGAAAATTATCCTGCCACTAAAGTATGAGGAAAAGTCCTTCCCATTCCATCTAACCTTTCCATAAATGAAACTGCTACCACTTTCAGCTTCAAATTTCTACAAATACATTTCTACAAAATGAACATGCTAAGGCCTTTTAGTCAATATACTGAAGTCAATAAAAACTGTTTCAATGATTCTCTAAAATATTATACTAGAGAGAAAATAGTATGTTTGAAGCAGAAGCCAGATAGATAACTTCTTCCAGCTGTGGTTTCCTTAGTTAGTCAAACCAATATTATCATTATTGTGGCCATTAAAGACATAATGCATATGTATTCAGAATAATTTTGAGTGTTTTTAAAGTAATATTTTTTACTTCAGAAATTATTAGTTCCAAATTGTTCCCTCAACTCACAGATATTAAGTGATGTCAGAAAGAGTCAGAGTTTCTTCTATAATGAAACAAAAATCACTCATCCATTATGACATCTCTCCAAGGAGGCTTGCTGCCCCATGGTAAAAGAACTTATGACATGGAAGAAGAAAATGAATCCCATATTTTCTAGAATAAGGGATCATAAAGAGGCCAGAATGACAGCAAAGAAGTTAGGCACCAGTGTTCTCATTTATCCTCTTCTATTGTGGTTGTTAAAGATTTTAGAAACATCCTGATGAGAATGGGAGAGTTCAAGAACTCCAGGGCTAATGGCTGTCTTTCTTGGGTGCACGAGTGACAAAGATTTCCTCCTTGACCAAACTTTAGTTAGGCTCCTCTGAGCCTTCTTGACCAAGCCTCTACTTTGGCCTGTCTTTAATAAGAATCCTACTAATTCAGTTTAGTGAGAATCCCTCACCCTTGATATCTGATCAAGTTCCTCACTTCTCACCCCTGATGTCTAAATGCTTAGCCTGCCTTTAGCAAGAATCCCTCTGCCCTCTCCTCTTAGTAATTTGGCATCCACTGATGCCTTCACTGTGCTTGTTGGCTATAATTTCTACCTCCTGTCTTTGTTGTATTTGAAGTTGAGCTCAATTTCTCTTCTTTATCGCTAAGTCATGACCCCTCTTACAATAGTTTTGAATAAATCTCCCTTACCATTTTTAACAGTGTCTGAATAATTTTTCTTGAATATAAAGGGCACAGAAAGCTAAGAAAATCCTAGATGCAGCCATTTCTGCAATAGTGTGGAATAATGATGCATCAGCAATAGTAGAAAGTGTTCAACCTTGTGAGCCTAAAGAGAGTTTCCCATTCCTGTGGCTTGTGTGTGGTGTACTGGGGTTCCAGAAGCTCTCACTTGTCCTTTTAAGGACACAGGAAGAACCATACATACCCCATCTAACCGGTCCAGGGCCACCGTGGACCAGTCACTCTATAGCAGAGATGGTAATGGTTCAGAAATCTTGGCTCAGATTTAAGAGACCAACATACCCCATCCCCCCTGAGATGAAAGGACAGGAATTGCTTTGTAAAAGTACATATGTTTTGTTCATGTCTGTATCTCCAACTTATTTTTTTTGTTGTTAATACAATTTATTTAATTGTAGGGTTATATAATTGTATAATGGCCAGATTTAACAATTGGCTTGCACAATTCCTGAAATTTTAACAGTCACTTCTCATGAACCTGAATAGACCAGCTCCAGCACAGTAATAGTAGTGAGTTGAATCAGAGGATGTGAACTATAAGTGCCCTAGGAAGTAAGATATTGCCCCTATATTCTGAATAATTAATAGGGCTTGGTATTCTTTTGACATTTCAGACAGCACTGCAGTGAGTACCATGGTCTATAGCTCTGGTTGTATATAAAAATCTCAGCCAGCCCAGGTTACAAACAAGTGTTTAGATAAAATAGTGGTATCTTTCATTGTGAAGTATCTTCTTAACCTCAAGATTTAGTATTAGGCGCATAAGTATTTAAGAAAATCTGAATCATGGAATTAATAGTTTTTATTAAAAAATACATATATTTTGACCTAACATTGTAACTATTTGTCAGTACTTCATATATATTAATGTATTAATACTATAATCCAAATTAAAAACTGAAATTTTAGCAGCCAATACAGATTTAGAATTTTAAGCTGAAATATTATGACATTTATATTTAATATTATAATATATAAGAACTTAAATTTCTCATATCTATAAGCTTAATTTACTCAATTTATAAAAATGCTTATCTGCTTGGGAATATTTGTTATATTAGACAATTGCAAAACAGTATTTTAAAAGGAAGTCAAATATATTATAAATCCAATATAAAATATTAGAGTTTAATTAAGCTTTAAACTGAGATCATATAGTAAAGTCCCCTTAAAATCTTTTATTGAAATGCAAAAATAGAATATGAATTTTTAAAACTAAACTTAGAAGTACAAAGAAGACCAGGCAGGGTGACTCATGCCTATAATTCCAGTACTTTGGGAGGCTGAAGTGGGAGAATTACTTGAGCCCAGGAGTTCATAACCAGCTTGTGCAATGTAACAAGACCCTGTCTCTACAATCATACCCTATCCCCCCTTGAATTGAAAGGGCAGGAATTTTAAAATTTAGTTTGGCATGGTGGTGCATACCTATAGTCCCAGCTATTTGGTAGTCTGAGGTGGGAGGATCACTTGAACCAGGGAGGTCAAGGCTGTAGTGAAACATGGTTGAGCCACTGCACTCAGCCTGGGTGACAAAGCAAGGCCCTGTCTCACCAAAAAAAAAAAAAAAAAAAAAAAAAGTACAAAAAAACCCTAGATATTTAAGTATCCTGAATGTCAAGATTTTAGTACCAAATGCAGTTCTGAGCATAAAAGTCCATCTCGGCCAGGCACAGTGGCTCATGACTGTAATCCCAGCACTTTGGGAAGCCGAGGCGGGTGAATCATGAGGTCAGGAGTTCAAGGCCAGCCTGGCCAATGGTGAAATCCCATCTCTACTAAAAATACAAAAATTAGCCAGTCATGGTGGCATGTACCTATAGTCCCAGCTACTCAGGAGGCTAAGGCAGAAGAATCACTTTAACCCAGGAGGCAGAGGTTGCAGTGAGCCAAGATCGCACTACTACACTCCAGCCTGGGAGACAGAGGAAGACTCTGTTTTGGGGAAAAAAAAAAATGTCAATCTCAAAAAACATCTCATTGGCAAACTGTTTTCCTGGGAATTCGTGTTCAGAGATGAATGTCAATATAACATTCTGATACAAGCATGTAATTTTATTCCAGTAATATGCTTTTGAGAACACAATGTGAGTAGAAATGAAAGGCAAAGGTGGAATCCATAAAGTATAAGGCAAACCTTTAGAGCTGAGATTGGATACAGCAAGGTAACAGACATCTGGATGAAGTACAGCAAGTTTTAGAGAGGATTTTGAAACATTTTCAAGTAATTGTCATCACTTAGTCATTGGAAGCTTTCAGATAAAAATTAAAATTTCCAACATTTTACGAAAAATTTCATGATCAGACAATATTGAATTTTCATTTCTGTATATTGACAATCGGCTGGAGATGAGAAACACTGGCCTCCACAAAAGAGGCAGCCCTCTCTATGCACTTCACCTTGCTACTTCATTTAGTTGGTGTCTCAGACATTTGAAAGTGAACTCAGTTCATAGAGTCAGATGAAACTTTCAGGAGACATGTCTAATTTCAAATTCTGTTTACAAAAGCTGGTTTTATTTCTTTTATTTTTAGTTTTTTACTTTTTTATTTCAGGTGTTAAGTCCTTTTTTAATTTAACTTTTATTGTAGATTAAAGGGTACATGTGCAGGTTTGTTGCATGGGTAGATTATGTGACACTGAGGTTTGGGGTCCCAGTGATCCCATCTCCCAGGCCATAAGCACAACAGGTGGTTCTTCAGCACATGCTTCCCTCCCTCCTTCTCTCATCTAGTGATCCCTAGTGTCTATTGTTACCAACTTTACAATGATGTGACTTCAGTGTTTAGCTCCCACTTGTAAGTGAGAACATGTGTTATTTGGTTTTCTGTTCTTGTGTTAGGTCACTTAGGATAATGGCCACCAGCTCCATCCATGTTGCTGCAAAGGATGTGATTTCATTCCTTTTTATGGCTGTGTAGTATTCCATGGTGTATATGTACCACATATCCTTTATCCAGTCCACTGTTGATGGGCACTTAGGTTGTTTCTATGTCCTTGCTATTGTGAATAGTGCTGCAGTGAACATACAGGTGTATCTGTCCTTGTGATGGAGTGAATTACTCTCCTTTGGGTATACCAGTAGTGGGATTGCAGCATTGAATGGTGGCTCTGTTTAAGGTCTTTGGGAAATCTCCAAACTGCTTTGCACAGCGGCTGAACTAGCTTGCATTTCCACCAAAAGTAGATAAGCATTCTCTCTTCTCTGCAGCCTCGCTGACAGCTGTTATTTTTTGACTTTTTAAATAATTGCCATTCTAATTGGCGTGAGATAGTACCTCATCTTTGTTTTGATTTGTATTTCTCTGAAGATTAGTAATGTCGAGCATTTTTGTTTGTTTGACCACATGTATGTCTCCTTTTGAAAAGTGTTCGTGTCCTTTGCCCATTCCTTAATTTTTTTTTTCTCGTTGATTTAAGTTCCTTGTAAATTCTGGATATTAGATCTCAGATGCATAGTTTGCAAATATTTTCTCCCATTTTGTAGGCTGTCTGTTTACTCTGTTGGTAATTTCTTTTGCTGTGCAAAAGCTCTTTAGTTTAATTAGGTCCCAATTATCAATTTTTGGTTTTGTTGCAATTGCTCTGAGGGACTTAGCATAAATTATTTGCCAAAGCCTGTGTCTAGAAGGGTATTTCCTAGGTTTTCTTCTAGGATTTTTATAGTTTGTAATCTTAGATTTAAATCTTTAATCCATCTTGAGTTCATTTTTGTGTATGGTGAGAGGTAGAGGTCCAGTTTTATTTTTCTGCATATGGCTAGGCAGATATTCCACTATCATTCTTTGAATAGAGACTCCTTTCCCTACTGCTTACTTGTGTTGATTTTGTCAGATGGTTATAAGTGTTGAGGTTGATTTCTGGGTTCTCTATTCTGTTCCACTGGTCTATGTGTCTGCTTTTGTACCAGTATCATGCTGTTTTGATTATTGTAGCTGTATACTGTAGTATAGTTTGAAGTCAGGCAACAGGATGCCTATGGCTTTTTTTTTTTTTTCTTTTTTCTTACAATTGCTTTGGCTATTAGGGCTCTGTTTTTGGTTCCAAATGAATTTTAGAATAGGTTTTTCTGATTCTGTGAAAAATGATGATGGTATTTTAATAAGAATTGCATTGAACCTGTAAATTGCTTTGGTCAGTATGGCCATTTTAACTATATTGATCATTCTAATCCATGAGCATGCAACATTTTTTCATTTATTTGTTTGTATTGTCTCTGATTTCTTTCAGCAGTGCTTTGTAGTTCTCCTTGTAGAGATCTTTCACTTCCTTAGTTAGATGAATTCATAGGTATTTCATTTCCTTTGTGGCTATTGTAAATGGGATTGTGTTCTTGATTTGGTTCTCAGGTAGAATGTTATTGGGGTATAAAAATGCTATTGATTTTTGTACATTGATTTTGTACCCTGAAACTTTACTAAATTTGTCAGTTCCAGGAGCCTTTTGGCAGAGTCTTTAGGGTTTTCTTGGTGTAGAATAATATTGGCAAAGAGAGAATTTGATCTCCTTCTGTTCCTATTCATATGCATTTTCTTTGTTTCTCTTGCCTGATTTATCTGGTCAGGACTTGCCAATACTATGTTGAATAGGAGTGGTGAGAGTGGGAATCCTTGTTTTGTTCCAGTTCTCAAAGGGAATGGTTCCAGCTTTTTCCCATTCAGTATGATGTTGGCTGTGGGTTTGTCATAGATGGCTCTTATAATTTTGAGGTATATTCCTTCACTATTATATGTTCAACTCTCAGGATAATATGTTGAGAGTTTTTATCATGAAGGGATGTTGGATTTTACCAAAGGCCTTTTTCTGCATGTATTGAGATGATCTTATGGATTTTGTCTTTAGTTCTGCTTAGTGATGCATCATATTTGTTGATTTGCATATTTTGAACCAACTTTGTGTCCTAGAAATAAAGTATGCTTGATCATTGTGGTTTAACTTTTTGATGTGCTGCTGGATTTGGTTTGCTAGTATTTTGTTGAGGATTTTTGCATCTATGTTTATCAAGGATATTGGCCTGAAGTTTTTCATTTTCATTGTGTCTCTGCCAGATTTTTGTATCGGGATGATGCTGGCTTCTTAGAATGAGTTAAGGAGAAGCCCCTCCTCCTCGATTTTCTGGAAAAGTTTCAATAGAATTGGTATCAGTTCTTCTTTGTACATCTGATAGAATTTGGATGTGCAGGGCCGCGTGCAGTGGTTGACTCCTGTGAGCACTTTGGGAGGTCGAGGCAGGTGGATCACTTGAGGTCAGGAGTTGAAGACCAGCCTGACCAATATAGTGAAACCCCATCTCTACTAAAAATACAAAAATAATTAGCCAGGCGTAGTGGCACATGCCTGTAATCCCAGCTACTTGGGAGATTGATGCAGGAGAATCACTTGAACCCAGGAGGTGGAAGTTGCAGTGAATCAAGGTCACACCATTGCACTCCAGCCTAGGCGACAAGAGTGAAAATCCATCTCAAAAAAAGAAAGAAAGAAAGAAAGAAGGAAAGAAAGAAAAAATAATTCAGATGTGAATCCACCTGGTCCAGAGCTCTTTTTTGTTGGTAGGATTTTTATTGCTGATTCAATTTCCAAACTTGTTATTGGTCTATTCAAGTTTTCACTTTCTTCCTGAGTGAATCTTGGTAGTTTGTGTGTTTCTAGGAACTTACCAGTTTCCTCTAGATTCCTAATTTGTGTGCATAAAGGTGTTCATAATAGTCTCTGAGAATCTTTTGTATCTCTGTGGGATCGGTAATAACATCGTCTTTGTCATTTCTTATTGTGCTTGTTTGGATTATCTCATTTCTCATTAGATATTAGATTTCTCATTCCTAATGATTATGTCATTTCTGCCTTTGTTATTCTTGCTAACAACCATCGATCTTATTTATTCTTTTGAAGAATCGACTCTTTGTTTCATTGATCTTTTGTATGGACGTTTGGGTCAAAATTTCATTCCGTTCTTCTCTGATTTTAGTTGTTTCTTTTATTCTACAAGCTCTGGGTTGGATTTTTCATTTTATCTAGTTCCTCCAGTTGCACCGTTAGGTCATTCATTTCAGATCTCTATAACCTCTTGTTAAAGGCATTTAGCACTATAATTTTTTAAAGACAGATTCTCACTCTGTCACCCAGGCTGGAGTGCAGTAGAGTGATCTTGGATCACTGCAACCTCCACCTCCCAGGTTCAAGTGATTCTCCTGTCTCATCCTCTTGAGTAGCTGGGACTACAGGCACGTGCCATCACACCTGGCCGATTTTTTTGTATTTTTAGTAGAGGTGGGATTTCACCATGTTAGCCAGGATGGCATGTAGTCAATCTTAGAATAGTATGAATGAAACATATGTATATTCTATGGTTGTTAGGTGGAATATTCTGTAGACATCTATTAGGTTCAACTGGTCACATGTCGAGTTTAAGCCCAGATTTTCTCTGTTAGTTTTCTGCCTTGATGATCTGTCTAACACTGTCAGTGGGGTGTTAAGGTCCCCCACTATTATTGTGTGACTGTCTAAGTCTTTTTGTAAGTCAAGAAAAGTTTGTTTTATGAATCTGGGTGCTCCTATGTTGGGTACATATATGTTTAGAATAGTCAGGTCTTCTTGTTGCGTTAAACCTTTTCTTATGTACTGCTCTTCTTTATCCTTCCTGATTGTTGTTGGTTTAAAATCTGTTTTATCTGATATAAAAATAATGACTCCTGCTCTTTTTTTGTTTTCTGTTTGTTTGGTAGATCTACTCTATCCTTTTACTTTGAAACTGTGAGTATCTTTATATGAGAGATGAGTGTCTTGAAGACAGCAGACTATTGGGGCTTGTCTTTTTGTCCAGCTTGACATGCTATCCATTTGAAGTCGGGCATTTAGACCATTTACAATTCTGGGTTAGGATTGATATATGAGATTTTGATCCTATCATCATGTTGTTGGCTGTTCATTTTGTAGACTTAGTTGTGTGGTTGCTTTACATTCTCTGTAGGCTAGGTCCTTGCATGTGTTTCTGAAGGAGCATGTTTCCGTTCTTTGTTTTCATGTTTCGCACTCCTTTAAGTACTTGCTTATGTCAGAAGTATTTGATTTCTCCTTCACTTATGAAGCTTAGTTTGGTGGGACACAATATTCTTGCTTGGAAATTATTTTCTTTAAGAATGCTGAAAATAAACCTTGATTCTCCTCTGTCTTGTAAAGTTTCTGTTGCAACGTCTACTGCTAGCCTGATGGGGTTCCATTTATAGATGACCTGACCTTTCTCTCTAGCTGCCTTTAAGAATTTTTTCTTTTGCTTTGACTTTGGTGAATCTGATGACTATGTGCCTTGGGGATGGTCATCTTGTGTAGTATCTTGTAGGGTTGTCTGTATTTTTTGAATTTGTATGTTCTCCTCTCTAGAAAGTTTGGGAAACTTTTCATGGACTATATCTTCAAATATATTCTCCAAGTTACTTCTTTTTTGGAAATGCCAATGAAATGTAGGTTTAGTCTTTTTACATAATCCCATATTTCTCAAATATTTTTTTCACTTTTTAATTCTTTTTAAAAATTATTTTTCGGGCCGGGCATGGTGGCTCATGCCTGTAATCCCAGTACTTTGGGAGGCTGAGGCGGGTGGATCACCTGAGGTCAGGAGATTGAGACCAGCCAAACCAAGATGGTGAAACCTCATCTCTACTAAAAATACAACAATTAGCTGGGCGTGGTGGTGGGCGCCTGTAATCTCAGCCACTCAGGAGGCTGAGGCAGGAGAATTGCTTGAATCTGGGAGGCGGAGGCTGCAGTGAGCCAAGATTGTGCCACTGTACTCCAGCCTGGACAACAGAGCGAGACTTTGTCTCAAAAAAAAAAAAAAAAAAAAGACTGGGGATGGTTGCTTATGCCTGTGATCCCAGCACTTTGGGAGGCTGAGACAGGCGGATCACGAAGTCAGGAGATTGAGACCATCCTGGCTAACATGGTGAAACCCTGTCTCTACTAAAAATACAAAAAATTAACCAGGCAAGGTGGCAGGCACCTGTAGTCCCAGCTACTCGGGAGGCTGAGGCAGGAGAATGGCGGGAACCCGGGAGGTGGTGCTTGCAGTGAGCCAAGATCATGCCACTGCACTCCAGCCTGGGCAACAGAGCGAGACTCCGTCTCAAAAAAAAAAAAAATTGTTTTTTGTCTGACTAAGTGATTTGAAGAGCTAGGCCTCAAGCTCTGAAATTCTTTCTTCAGCTTGATCTATTCTGCTACTGATGCTTCTGATGTTATTGTAGAATTCTTGAAGTGAATCTTTCCATTTCAAAAGTTCAGTTTGGTTTTCTTTCTTCTTTTTTTTTTTTTTTTTTTTTTGTTTGAGACAGAGTCTTGCTTTGTTGCCTAGGCTGGAGTGCAGTGGTACGATATCAGCTCACTGCAACCTCCACATCCCGGGTTCAAGTGATTCTCCTGCCTCAGTCTCCCGAGTAGCTGGGATTACAGATGTGTGCCCCCATGCCTGGCTAGTTTTTGTATTTTAGTGGAGATAGGGTTTCATCATGTTGGCCAGGCAGATCTCAAACACCTGACTTCAAGTAATCCACCTGCCTCGGCCTTCCAAAGTGCTGGGATGCTGGGATTATAGGTATGAGCTATCGCACCTGGCTGGTTCTTTCTTAAAATGGCTATTTAATCTTTCAGCTCCTGGATTGTTTTACTGGATTCCTTGGATTCAACTTTCTCTTTGATCCCATTGAGCTTCCTTGCCATCCAGATCTTGAATTTTATTTGTTTTGTTTTTTTTTTTTTTGTTTTTGTTTTTTTTTTTTTTTTTTTTTTTTTGAGACGGAGTCTCGCTCTGTCGCCCGGGCTGGAGTGCAGTGGCCGGATCTCAGCTCACTGCAAGCTCCGCCTCCCGGGTTTACGCCATTCTCCTGCCTCAGCCTCCCGAGTAGCTGGGACTACAGGCGCCCGCCACCTTGCCCGGCTAGTTTTTTGTATTTTTTAGTAGAGACGGGGTTTCACCGTGTTAGCCAGGATGGTCTCGATCTCCTGACCTCGTGATCCGCCCGTCTCGGCCTCCCAAAGTGCTGGGATTACAGGCTTGAGCCACCGCGCCCGGCCCAGATCTTGAATTTTATTTCCATCGTTTCAGTCATCTCAATCTGGCTAAGAACCATTTCTGGGGGACTAGTGTGTTTGTCTGTAGGTAAGGGGGCACACTGGCTTTTTGAGTTGCCAGAGTTTTTGCATCGATTCTTTTTCATGTGTAAGAGTTAGTGTTCCTTTAACTTGATGTAAGTTGAGTATAGTCAGTTGGCTTCATTTTAGGATGTTTTCAGAGGGTCAGGAGTATGTACAGAATGTGTATTTGTTGCTTAATCTTTGCCTTAGTTTTCACAGGTGCTGTATACTGACAAAATACTTTTGTGTTGTATTTTCGGCTGTGATCCAGTAGGTGGCACTTAAAAGTGTTCGCCAGTGGATAGGCAGATAGGCTGTTTCTCAGCTGCACAGCTCTTTTGTGTTTTCCTCAAGTTAGCAGGAGTGCTCTGTAGTGGGTGGGGGAGAGATGACTCCCCTCACCTTGTCCACTCCTGAGCCTTGAAAGAGCCCCCTCTGATCACTGGCTCCATGCCTGTATTTCTTTTATTAGGTGTTCTCGTCCATGGGGCTTCCTCATGCAGGGGCCACAGTTGGCAAACAGGTCATATCCTTTCTGGAATGGCTGTACAGAGGGAGGCACAACCCACTCCTCCACCGGCCTGTGAACTTGGGCATCTCACCTCTTTAGTGATGCAAGAGTGAGGACTCCCCCATGGCTTGGGCACCACCCAAGCCAGCAAGAACTGCTTGGCTAGGAGTTGCAGGGATGAATAGAGTCACCTATTCTGTCCAGGTGCTTCCCAGGGGAACATGGAGTTGCCCCCACCTGCAGAGTTCATATAAAAGCAGGACTGCTGGGCTGGAAGCTCTAGCAGGTGTGGGCTGCTGGCTGTGAGCAGTAGGAGTGGGTGGAGTCACTCGCCCTGCCATTAGGGTGTTTCCTAGGGGAACAAGAGGCTGTGCTTGTCAGCAGAGTTCAGACAGAAGTGGTACCACTGGGCTGGAAGCTCTAGCAAGTATGGCCTGCCTGGCTACAAGTGGCGGGGATTGGGTGATGTTGCCTGTCCTGTTGTTTGGGTGTTTCCTGGAGGAACAGGAGGCTGCACCTGTTGGTAAAGTGAAAACAGAAGCAGGACCATTGGGTCAGAGGCTGGTGCTGAGCTTTGTCTAAGTGATTTGGGGTAGAGCAATCTTACTGCTCCCAGGTACCATGACTGCAGCCTCTGTTGGGGCTATGGCACTGGTGCTGGACTGTTCCAGGGTCCGAGGCTTCCAGCAATCCCTGGGGACCTGAGAGTTGCCTCCACAAAACTCTGGGTGTCTCTCTGCATTGGCTTAGAGGTGCAGGGGGTGGGTCAAAGGGATTATCCTGTTCCAAGGCTTGCACAAGTCCCTGTGAAGACTGAATCCCCCAGGGGCTCTCAATCACTTACCCTTTCCCTATGTTTGGGAGCTTCTCCTAGCTCCATGCTGATCCCAGATGGGCCGCCCAGCTTCACTCCTCTCTCCTGTCTGTGTCCCCTTGCTGCCTTGATGGATGCTGATGTGGCTTCTTGGAGGATCAAATTGCAAGATCAGTGTTCACTAGTCATTATGTTTCCTCTCCATGAGAGTAGTGCACATGATCTGCTTCTAGTCTGCCATTTTGACTTAACCCTGTATCCCCAATTTTAAAATTGATCCTGGCACTTAGTCTGCTCTCAGCAAATATTTACTGAATAAATAAGTTAACCAGTGCCATAGCTTTATTTAGCCACTTCTATTACTGCATAACAAATTACTTAAAATCATAGAGGCTGAAAATAACAATAAATATTTATTATCTCATCCAGCTTCCAAGGGTCAAAAATTTGACTTATATGTGGAATCTAAATTTATAGAACTGGAAAGTAGAAGGGTAGTTACCAGGGGCTGGAGGGAGAAGAAAATGGGGAGACATTGGCCAAGGGTACAGCATCTCAGTTACACAAGGTGAATAACTTCTGGAGACATAGTATACAATAATATGACCGTAGTTAACAACAGTATATTGTACACCTGAAATTTGCTAGGAGGATAGATCTTAAGTGTTCTCACTACACACACACACACACGAAAATGGTAATTATGTGAAGTAATGAATATGTTAACCTAATTGTCACGATTATTTCACAATGTATGCGTATATCAAATCATCAAGTTGTATTCCTTAAATATATACAATTGTAACTGTCAATTATACCTCAATAAAGTTGGTGGCAAAAAGAACTTGGTAAAAAAAAGTTATTGGCAAAAAGAACTCGGTGGCTTAACTGAGTGATTGTGGCTCAGGGTCTCTCTTGAGGATGTAATCAAGATGTCAGCCAGGGCTACAGTTATCTGAAGACTTGATTTGGACGGAAGAATCCAATTCTAAGATGACCCACTCATACGGCCTGTAAGTTAATGCCAGCTATTTCTAGGAGATATCAGTTCCTTGCTAGATGGATTGTTCCATGGGACTGTTTGAATGGTTTCATGACATTGCATCTAGCTTCCCCTAGGGATATTGATCCAACAGAGAACAAGGCAGAAGTTAAAATTCTTCTTATGACCTAAACTTGGAAGTCAGACTCTGTCATTTCAACAAAATCATACTAATTAAACAGATCAACCCTTTTTTCTTGTGGGAAGGGACTATACAAAAGTATTAATAATAGTTGATGAGACTCACTGGGGGCCATCTTGGAGACCAACAGACATACCCCTTTGTGGTTTCAAAACATGTCCACAAGTGCTTTGACTAGACTCTCTTCCAAAGGTGGAGGTTAATTCTCATTCTTTTGAGTGTGGGCTAGACTTAGTGACTAACTTCCAAACAATACAGTATGGCAAAAGTGACGGTCTGTGACAAAATTATAAAGAGCATTACGTGTTCCTTTATACTCTCTTCTTGGATCTTTTGCACTAGAGAAAGCCAGATGACACATTGGAGGACATTCAGTCAGCCTATGGAGAGGTCTATGTGGCAAGTAAAAAGGCCTATTTCCAAGAGCCATTCTGAAACTGAGGCTTCCATCCAATGGCCATGAGTAAGCCATCTTTGATATAAATTCTTCAACTCCAGCCAAGTCTTCAAGTAACTACAATTCTCACCAACAGATTGACTGCCACCTTTTGAGACTCTTGGCAAGAATCACCCAACTACATTCTTCTGAACTACTTATTCACAGAAGCTGTGAGATAATACGAGTGTATTGTTTTAAGCCAGTAAGCTTTAGTGCCATATTTAATACAGGCCTAGAAAAAATATTTTCCTCCACATATATCCAGATACCATTCTGGAGAGGAACTTGGGGTATCATCCTGATACCATCTTGGGACAGGAATTTGCTTGGGTCATCATTATAGAGAATAATTTGCTTTAGCAGATAGGTGGAATTAACAAGTCAGACTAAAATTACAGGATAAGTTTAAATGTAATCATTCACAACTTCACTAACTCCCAATGGGCATGAACTTACAAAGATGACCACTTATAAAGAAGATTAGATGAGAGCAACTCTTAGGATAACCAATCAGGATACGAAGATAAAGTCCAATCAGAGTAGGCCTAGAGGTTTTCCCCCATCCAATCAGAACACAAAGTCCAGGACCTCATTTCTGTACTCTCTCTATATAATGCATGTTGAGGGTGTGTTCTGCCATTCCAGCCTCTTCTGCCACGGCTTCACTGCTGCTCCATGCCTGACTTAGAGGAGGAGGTGGAGGCTGCAACTTGCGGCGCCTGGCCAGGCTCCCTGTGGTTAGTGGTGGCCACCAAGACTGCAGCGTGGTCAGAGTGGTAAGAGGCGGCCATGAGCAGAGCTGCTCTGTGTCCCGCTACAGGAGGAGTCAGAAAGGGGAGGCACCTGTCACACACTGGAGGCTAGAGCCTGCAGCCCAGTGGCTCACCTTACTGCAGTTTGTGGTGGTGACAGAGACTGCAGCACGACCAGAGTGGTAGGACAGGGGCCTCAGCCTCCTGGGCTCCCCGGCTCCTCCTGCCTCGGCCAGAGCTGCTGGGACCCCAGGAGCAGCCACAGCGACGGCCTCTGCACCCATTTCCTGCACAGTCCCCTGGACGTGAGAGGTGCTAGGAGAAGGCAGCTGGGCCTCCTGGTCCCAGGTAGCACAGGAGGGTCCTCCAGGGCCTCACCACAGGCAACCTCCCATGCTCTTGGACAATGAGCAAGAGCCACGGGCCTGGTCATGCTCTGAGGACAAACAGGGGACCCTGAGCCTGGGTGCCGTCCCTCATCAGATCATGTGAGAATTGTTCCAAATCCCTCTTCGGAGATAAGGAATGGTCTCTATACACATGTGCGGTCAGGGAGGACACCCCAGGGCCAGGAAATGCAAGCACGGGGCTACCAGGATGAGGCCGGGTGTCCCGTGAGGCACCCATGCGCCATCCCAGGGCTGGGTGCAGATCCCTCCCAGGGAACTTGGGCCCAGCTCTCCGGGTCTCTGGCGCCACCTGGTGGTCACTTGCTTTTCCTGGTTGTGTCACCCAAGCTGGCCTCCAACTCACACTTTAAGAGATCCTCTTGCCTTGGTCTCCCGAAGCAGGAAGCGGGAGGATTGCAGGCTTCAGCCACTGCACCTGGGCTGGACCTATGTATTCTAATTTGTGGATGAGTTTAGGACTGGGGAGAGTTTCCTCATTCGGTATCTTCCTGTGTCCTAAATGACTCTTGGTTAGAGTCATGACTATCCCTAGCTGACCCTGCAGATGGGGCAAGAAGGGAGAAGATATGAGGTCCTGGACAGTGAGGCTCCACTATTCCCCTTCATGTGCTACACACACACATGCACACACACTGCACACATACTGCACACACACACACATGCACACCCTGCACGTGCACACTGCATGCACACATATGTATACACACTGCGTGCACACACTGCACACACAGGCACAGAAGCAGAGTGCGAGTTCAGAACAGATGGAGCTGTGTCTGCTGTGAAAATACTGAGAAGCATGGATGCCTGGGGACGAACCCCTTGCCCACACCCCACCTGGTGGCCCAGGTTAACCCCTGGCCCAGCAGAAAAGCTGGCCAACCCCTCCTCCAGTGTCCTTTCTGATTGGCCAGTACATGTAACCAGCCCTGGTGAGAACATGCACACCAAAACCCAGGAGCAACATACCCAAGACACAACACACTCATAAACCCAGGTGCTCATGCAACACACCACATCCAGGGACAGCACAGACACCAGGCATCTCCCTGTCAGTGCCACCTGTCACCACCCAGCCTCTAGCCACATTTCCCAGGGACTGCTTCCCAAGGTCCCAGGGTCTTCTACTTTCCATGTGGTCCAGGTAGTCCATTCTCCCCAGTGGGACCAGAGGATCCACAGAACGAGAGGAATTGGGGTGGGTGAGTGTTGGCCTCCAGCCAAGGGACCCCTCAGGAGTGGGGCACAGAAGAGAGGGGTAATGGACTGAAGGCTGGAGCTTAATGGGGGTGGCAGGGTCATTGGTCACTCACAGGCTGTCTTGGCTCACCATCCTTGCTGTAGTCACCCTTAACACTGTTCTGATCCTGCAGGGATGAAGCAAGGCCAGACGTGGCTGGCATCACCCCTAAAACAGCTAAACCTTGCATCCCCCTGCTTGCCCTGCCATATCTCCAGCTTCCCAACATCCAAGCCCATCAGTTGCACAGAGGCCCCCCCATGGAAGCCCCAACCTCTTCATCCCTTCCCCTCCATGGGTAAGACTCACATGAGCTACCTTCTCCCAGGAGGCCAGGGTTTCCAGGAAAACCAAGACCCTAATCCAGAGGGAGAACAAGAGTCAGGGTCACAGCTCCGTGAGCCCACCCAACACAGACTCCCACAGGCACATGAGACCCTCTTCCTCTCTACAGGTTCATAGGTCGGCACCTCCTTAGGAAGAGGGTCTCTGCATCCCCATCCCCACCTCGAACATTGCCTGCTGTCTAATGCCTTACAGTATTAACCACAGGGTCTCTCTCACTTTCTCTCTGGATTCCAGATCCCATGCATCCTCCCAGGACACCCCATTCCCAGAGCCTCCCTCTCAGGCATCCCCCCACTCCCAGGCTCCCCACACTCCAAGATCCTCACTCATAGACACCCATATTCCCAGAAACTTGGCTGCCCTGACTCTCCTTTCCCCCTACACTCCCCGTGTGTACCCTGCAGAACAAGTGGGGAACACAGAGGGTCTTGAAGAACAGGGATGCAGTCCCTGCTTCCAAGACACCTTTAGCCACTCCCTACTGCCCTCGGGGACAATGGGACACACAAAGAAAGTCTAGCCTATAAGGGGAGTCCCCTGGTCCCCTTCCCTTCAAGGACAGGGTGGAAAGGCTCGTTCAGAAGATGGTCGGGAGTGGAGACTCCTGGCCGCAGAGGAGCTCCAACTTAAGGAAGTCACAGGAAAAGAGGGGGGTGCAGCTGAGGTGGGTGAAGGGAATTCTGAAGCTGAAGCAGGGCCCTGGAGCTGTCACTCACCTGACACCTGGCTCACCCTGGATTCCTGGAGATCCTGTCTCTCCTGGCTCCAGCAGCAAAGAGATTGGGGTCAAAAACCTCATTTCCCCCTCACAAAATCCTGGTATTCTCCACATTTTATTCTCTTTTGTCTCCTCAACAAAAGTTGGCAGAAATCCAACTCTCATTCCTCATCCACAAGACTGGTCCCTTCATCCCCTTCACCCCTTTCCCAATTACCTTCTCTCCAGGAGGACCCAGGTCCCCAACACCTGTCAGGGGACCCTGTGGATCCTGAAAGAGGAAAGAAATAGGTGTCATTGCTTTGGGAGGTGGGGTTATTGCAGGGGCAGAGGCCCCGATGAGCGCCCCAAGGTCATGGCAGTGGGACAGTAGAGGCCTCCCAGGGGAAGGGGCTTCTTAGGGGTGAAGAGTTTATGATCTGGGGAAAGGGGGGCAGAGGATCAGACACGTTGATCTGAAGGGGCAGGGGCTGGGATGACTCACATCAGTGCCACTGGGTCCAGGTAGTCCTTGGGGGGGAACAGATACACCAGAGCTGGGGAAGGGACGTGAAATGGCACGATGAAGGAGTGTGGATGGAGGAAGAGCAGTCAGGCCAGGGAGGTAGCAGTAGAGTGGGGGCTGGCCAGGTGGGGGTGGCCATTTGGGGTCTGGGGTCAGTAGGGGTCACATTCACCATAGGACCCACATCTCCTGTTTCTCCTTTCTTCCCAGAGGGGCATGGCACACGTATGCAGGTGCGGAAAGCATGGACCCAGGTGACCGCCCACCCAAAGCACAGCCCTAGACTGATGGGTCCCACAGCCCCTCCACTCAGACCCCACACGGCCCCCAGACTTCTGCTCCCACTGACCCAGTCCTCAAAGCATGTTGCTAGCAGGGTCTGGGACACACAGTACCTCATCCTGACCCTGCCTCTCAGCCCGTCGCCAGCTGCAACTCACCTGTAGGTCCATGAATCCTCTTGTTCCTTTATTGCCTTTGGCTCCCCCACACTCTGGCTCCAAAGTGTCCCTGGGGTCCCTGAGCTCCGGGCTCCCAGTCTGCTCCCTGGGGAAGGAGGGAAGCAGGGACAAGGACACAGTCATGGGTCATGGGTCAGACGTTCTCTATTCACAAGCCCCTACAGAGCTGGGTACCAGGTCCAGAGCCCCCACTCCCAAACCCAGCCTCAGGGGCAGAGGGGAACTGAAGGCAGAGCAGAGGCTGCCAGGGCCTCGGGTGGGCCCAAGGGTTCACTCACCACTGCTCCAGGCTGTTCCATAGACCAATGAGTCCAGGGGGTCCAGGAGAGCCCTGGGGGAGAGAGGAGAGTCAGAAACACCAAGGCAGGGAGGGACCAGGAGGGAATGAGGTTAAAGGCCAGGGCGTCAAGGTCATGGACACTTGTTCCCTTTGGTGCCCTTCTTTCTGGGGTTCCCGCACCTCACCCTGGAGGAGAAGGCAAAGGAGATATTAGAGGGAGGAAATGATAGAGCTCAGGGGTCAAGCCCACCTCAGCCCTCTCATGTGGAGAGAAGATTGGCTGGGTTCTCTGGGGTTCTTCTTTTGGTCTCCGTCTTCTCCAGCCACACCTGGAGGCCCAGCAGGACTGGGAAGTCACACATGACTCTGCACCCTATCACGGCCAGGCAGACAAATGGGGCCCTTTTCACCCTGTGGGGCAGGAAGAAGGAGTCATGGCCTGGAGGTGACCCTCACCTTCAAACACCCGCAGGAAACCCTTCATAGCCCATCACCCCTCAGCCCACAGACCCTTCCCCAAGAACCCCTCCCCAGGATCCCCACTCTCACTGGGACACCTGTCTCTTCTGTTGATCCAAGGGGTTCTTGAGGGCCGGGGCCCCCTGGAGGGGGACAATGGGTCCCTTGATCCTGCTGCACCTCAGTCCCTAGGGGGAAACCCTGAGAGCTGAGATGAGTCAGACCCCTAGGAAGGGAGACCCAAGCCCACTCATACCGGGACCCTCAGAGCACAATTCCCAGGAGAAAAGCCTCAAATCAGCTGCATTCTGGCTGACTCTAGATTCCCTCTGCCCAGTCCCACAGCACCTGCCTAGATCCGGATGCCACCTCCACCCTGCCTCAATACCCCTTTTCCTGGTTCCCTCCTCCCACTCCCCAGGAACCCCAGGCTCCCTGCAGGGTAAGGGGGCCAGCTAGACCTCATTCCCCTTCAAGCTGGGTCCACGCCCTGAAGCAGAGATTTGGGGAAGGTGGAGCTTTACAGAAAAGAGAAGGGTGAGGGCCGGTGAGAGGAGATAGGAGAGATGGGAGTGGGGAGTGGGGAGTGGCAAGGAGCAGGGTCAAGGTCCGGGAAGGGGTCAGGTCGCTTGGTGCTTGGTCCAAGCAGGGCTCTAGGAGTCACACTCACAGCAGGGCCTAGGAGGCCTTTCTCTCCTGGGAAGCCCCTCAGACCAGGAACATCCTTCCCTTGAATCCCATGGTCACCATAAAAGAAAAGGAGAGGTGAGGAGCCACAGCTATCCGTGCTGCCAAATTAAACAGAGAGATTTCTGGGCCCCCTTAAGTCCCTAGCTACCTGTTCCAGACATGCGAGCCAGGGGCAGGGCTGTGTGACTGAGAGAAGAGAGCCAGACAGACTTAACTCCAGGGTCTGGGAGCCGTTCCCTCCTGGGGAGAGACCTAGCTGAGGTCCCACCACTTATGGGGGGCCATGGGGGCTGCTCTCCCCTTGGAAACCCTGAGAGGAAAAGGGGAGCATGCAGTGGGTGCTGTGGGGTAGATGCCTGGGCTCCAGAGGAGGAACAGGGTCACATTGAGCCCTGGCCCATGGGTGTGGACAGCATTAGGACAGGCTCTGTTCTGCCCAGAGAATGTCTCCGTGGTCCTTCCAGACAGCTTTGGAATTTGATGGCCCCCCTGAGAATTGGTGGCCAGGGGTATCCCTCACCACCTCTCCTCTCTGGCCCGGGTGTCCCGCAGCTTGTCATTCCCAGGGTGCCCTGGAAGGAGTCCAGATGTCAGGTGAACTCTGGGCTGGAAGGAGGGCAGGGAAGGACTCAGGGGTGGGTCAGAGCTCAGGTGACAACTCACCAGGGGCCCTTTGGGGTCAGAAAATCCATTGAGACCCTGAGATTCAGGGAGACCCTAGAGAAAGAGGTGGACAGAGTCAGGAGAATGGGGCAGGTGCTGGGCAGGGGAACTCAGCTTCCTCCTTGGGGTGAGGAAGGAGCCAGCACACCCAGGCTCCCTCTTCCTAAGAGTGAATTTTCTCCAACTCTAGTGCTGGGATCCGACGTCCCTATGCCTGCAACTCTGTCAAGTCCTTCAGGGTCACTGTGATCCAGTTGCTGCCCACCTGCTACCCTCAGCTCCATCTGCCCCAGCACCCACTCTTGCTTCACCACAACCAGTTTCACCACAGGTCTCCGGCCCTTTGCCCACGCGGTGCAGCACCCAACTCCCCTGCATACCCCTTCCTCCTGCTGCTCCAGGGCTCATCCTGCCCAGGCAGCTGTGGGGCAGGAGGTTGGGAGCAGTGATTCTGCAGCCCAACCAATGTGTCCTGTCATTTGATGACCCTCTGATGACTTGGCCTGCTTGTGCATCTGCAAAGCCTCACCTGCAAAATAAGACCAGCTACACCCACCTCACAGAATGGAGAGGAGGTCCCGCACAGTGCCTGCATGTGGCAAGTGCAGGAGAAGTCAGCTCTGGAGACCACAAGTCTCGCTGCTGTTGGTGTCTCCCTTCTAGGGGCTGCCGCTGCTCAGTTTGGACGCATGTTCACTCTGCTTGGACCTGTAGACACTCTGTGCCTGTCTCCATCCAAGTCTTCACGCCAGTGGCTTTTCCTTGACTTCTATACCCACCTCAATCCATCGGCAGCCAGGAGGTGCCGTATACAGAGAAAGGAGCATAATGAACACATAGCCATCTTTGACTGGCTGCAGGCACCCCCATGCCCACCCTGACCCCGTGTGCCTTCATCCCTAGAGTGTCCAGGCACAGATCCCTCTCTTGTCATCTCCTTGCCTGTGAGTCCAGGGGGCCCAGGGTCTCCAGTTGGTCCAGTGTGTCCCTTTGGCACCCTGGGAGCACTCTGATGCTGCTGCTGCCTGGGGAGCACAGAGGAAGACACTCAAGCCACACCCTTTCTCTGGGGGATCATGGAGGCCATCAAAACCTGATGCTCCCTGTGGAGGAAGCACAGTCAGGGAGGGAGAGGGTGGGAGAGGTGAGCGTTAGGGTCTGGGGATGAGGTCTGAACCCAGAGGAGAAGCAGTCACCAGTGAGACTGAATGGGGCTGGTAGATCCCAGGAGCTATTGTTGGACAGGGAACGCTGAAGTGTATGAATAGTGTCGTCATCCATGGCCAGCGTGATGCAGACTGTGGGATTACAGTCCTGTAGGGGTTAGGCCCCCAAGGATGCATAGCACTGGGGAGCCCAGGGCCTCCAGGGAATGAACTGGTGCTTGGGGGCTCCAGAGTGAATCATTAGGACATGAAGTTGGGGCCAGTGTGAAGTCTCCACTCATCCTGATATCCTTCACACCTATGTCACCTATGAATCCCAGACAGTCGTTCTCCCCAATGGAGGTGAGAGGACCCCCACAGATGAGACAGGGCTGGGAGTTCTAACGTAGGATTCTGAGAACATGGCTGGAAGGGTGGGCTCAAGAGCTGGAGGGTAGCGTGGGGCAGGCAGGAGTGAGGTGCTGGGAAGCTGGGGACATGGTGCTCACCTTTGCAACCTCATGGCCCTTCAGACTCCAAATTCCATCTCTACCCTGGACCTAGAGGTGAACAGAGGTAGAGTGGTCAGGGGATGGAAGTGGGTTAAAAAGACCAAAATCTTGAGACTCTATCTTGCTTCCCTGAACACAGTCCTTTATCCCCAGCCAGGAGGTCAATTACCTTGACCCTCGAGGTCCTGGGTATCCTAGAGGACCCTGAGGTTCAGATGGACCCTGGAAGAAAGAGGCATTTATAAAGGGGTCTCAGAGTACTCACTGTGGGGGCTCTCGGGTGGGAGAAATGGAAGTAAAAACGCTGGAGTCTGGGTAGGGCTACAGGGCAGCACAGGAGTGTAGAATATTGTCACAGCCACGTGAATGATGAGACAAGAAAATCTCAACAACTTTCAGGCTCCAGGGTCTGGGTGGAGACTTTCTCTGGGGGTGAAGGGCATGGCAAATTTTGATTGTCCTTTGTCCGGAGCCATGAGGCCCGGAGTTAGCCGACCTTTGTTGCTTGATCTCCGCAAAGCGGAGACAAGATGGCACATTTCCGGGTTCTTTATTGCGGACCCTTCCCGCGCGCGCCTAAAGCTTTTCCCGCACGCGCCCAAACTGTTCCCGCGCGCGCCTAAACTGTTACCGCGCGCGCCAACCTTTCCCGCGCGCGCGCAAACATTTTCCCGCCCAGGAAGATATGCAGCCTAGGGCGCAGGCGCGATCCCGCGCCCCGGAAAAGTACAAACCCACGGCGCATGCGCGATTGTAATTTGAGAAGACCCGGCCCCCCGTCACCGCCCTGGCCCAACCTCTTCCCCTGCCAGCCTATATAAGGCATGACCCTACATTCAATAAAGGAGACTTGATCAGGCTATTTGTCTTGTCTCCATTTCTCGTGTTTTCTTGTCTCCTCCATTCCCACTCCCCCTTCCAGGGCCCATTCGACTGTCCTGCGGGTCGGGACAGTCCTTTCCAGTGAATTGAATGGAAGAGATGTAAAACTACCCAAACGATGAAGCCAAGTGAAGCATTAACAAATCTAGATGCTTGTTTTTTTCTGATTGAAAAACTGTCAGTATTACAGTGAATTTACAGAGAACTGAATGAGAGTGGAAAGCTTTCCCAGCTTACTGCTCTCAAGGGAACTTTTCTATTTGTGTAAGAAGGATGGATGGGCTTTGGAGCTTCATTTCCTGCTAGTTGACAGGTTTGGGAAGGTTACTTCTTGCTCTGAATAGTAGTGACAAATGTGTGAAAAAGTCATAATAGTATCTATTTTCCTGAGTTGTTGAATGATTCTATTATATTCAAAGGGTTCTTATAGTATGTGACCTAGTACTGAAAATTCCCTCCCTTGCCACTAGTATTTAGTAAATTATGTTGTTTTAATAAAAAAAAACATTAAAAGCATAAGTAGACCTGTGATTTGTTTAAATTTAGTGGAAGAAAAAATTTAAGACTCTTATTTTTTAATTGGCTTGGCTAGACTTGCAATGCCCATCTATGGAGTGTTAAAGCTACCACCACTGTTTCGATTATTCATATCTTAGAAGTATCATTAACTAAATCATTATCTCAAAACCTCCCCATGCCTCACTCAATCTTTCTGGTTTTTCATTCATCAATTCTTACACCTGATTGATCAGGAAAGAAAATCTTTTTCTCTATTCTTTTAGGTTCATTCTGTGGGGGCCTGTAGATTAAAATGACAAAAGACAAATTAATGTAAGAATTCAGCTCTCTAATTGTTTAAAGTTTGAGGCTTATACAGTATACCTAACTTAGTAGAGGAAAGGGAGGGGGAAGAAATTTGTCCTAAGAGAGGAGCAAATAGGTTTCTTTTTTTTTTTTTTTTTTTTTGAGATGGAGTCTTGCTCTGTCACCCAGGCTGAAGTACAGTGGCGTGATCTTGGCCCACTGCAACCTTCACCTCCTGGGTTCAAGTGATTCTCCTGCCTCAGCTTCCAAAGTACCTGGGATTACAGGCACATGCCACCACGCCCAGCTAATTTTTGTGTTTTTTAGTAGAGAAGGGATTTCACCATGTTGGCTAGGCTGGCCTTGAACTTCTGACCTCAAATGATCTGCCTGCGTCAGCCTCCCAAATTGCTGGGATTATAAGTGTGAGCCACCAGACCTAACTGCAAATAGATTTCTTTAGGGAAGAAGAATAAGTGGATTTTCAGGAGAATAAGAAGAAGATACAAAATTTCATAATAATATATGTCGATGCAAGTGCATTGTTCTTTCCCTCTTCTTCATGGCCATGAAACTATACCAGAGAGGGGATCTATAACAGGTGTATTCTTGCTTTTCTTTCTGGGAGTAGACCTGCCAGAAGAGAATTCATGGCAGCCTCATCTCTCAGCAGTTGCTGCTTTTAATCACATAAGGGAAGCTCTGAGACTTCTTTCTGCATCTCTTGAAATTGGAAATAATGGTCGGCTGGTTCCCTCCACTGCCCCATCCTCCCACCCCAGCCTCCATACACACACACAAACATACACACACACACACTTTAAAAAAGTTATTTAAGATGTTCCTCACAAATCCTGTCCAGACAGGCATTACTTATTAAACAATTTTTTTTAGGCCAGGCGCAGTGGCTCACGCCTTTAATCCCAGCAGTTTGGGAGGCTGAGGCAGGTGGATTGCCCCAGGTGAAGAGTTCGACACCAGCCTGGCCAACATGGTGAAATCCATCTCTACTAAAAATACAAAAAATTAGCAGGGCGTAGCGGTGGGCACCTGTAATCCCAGCTACTCAGGAGGCTGAGGCAGGAGAATTGCTTGAACCCAGGAGGCAGAGGTTACAGTGAGCAGAAATCATGCTGCTGCACTCTAGCCTGGGTGACTGAGCGAAACTCTGTTTCAGAAAAAGAAATACATATATATATATATATATTTAAAGTAGAGATGGGCCAAGCCCAGTCTCTCTCTTATTTGTTTCATTTGGCAACACACATGCCCCAGGCTCTGGGTCCTTACTCCGCAGGGGCAGCTGAGCAGACCAGGACATGTCCAGTCCTGCCCCAAACAACTCATCAAGAACTTTCTTCTAACCCCAAGTCACACTCTAACAGTTGTTTTAGTGAATGTAGCTTTATCTTGTAACTTTTTCAGTGATATCTGATGCCCTTATAATTTGTGCTTAAGGAAACAGCCTGGCTGGTTAGCCTACACCCCATCCTCCAACCATGCCAAGCAACCACCACATCATTCAGGACCAGAGAGCACACAGGAGAGGTGTCAGACTGAGGGGAAAGCAGAGTCACAGTTCTAATTTTATACTTGGAAAAAAATTTGCACAAATTACAGGAAGTCGAGCTCAGCAAAACAATCTTCTAGGCAGAGATAGAGATGCAGGAGGGTGGTTATGTGAGACACTAGTAGGTTGCTCACAATGCAACAGAACCACAATTTGCACACGAATACATCGTGGACACATGTCAAAGTTCCATTTTAACCCATTAATGAGGGAAAACAGTGGGATGACAAAGGTGTTTCAAAGGAGAATGCAGGCAACTGACCTACACACGCAATCAAAAGCGGGGAGAAAAGAGAAAGGAAACGCTGGGAAGGAAGTGGCTAAATCAGATAGGAAGCTGGTTATGATTCCTACCCCAAGCCGGGGTCATTTGCCTTACACACACACACACCCCACACACATTTTAATGGAGATAGGGTCTTGCTATGTTGCCCAGGCTGGTGTTGGCGGACTCCTGGTTCGAGCAATTCTCACACCTCAGCTTCCCAGACTGCTGGGATGATAGGCAAGAGCTACTCTGCCCGGTCCATTTGCATTTTTACAGGACAAAATCACTTCTATCGCCACTGGAAAATACACAAGCTTTCAGCTTAGTTTTCTACAAGTTAACTTTTCCATTAAAAAGAGTTGTAAAATGTTCTCATCGTAAACAGTAAATCAAAACTACTAGAGTTCAAAGGCCTTTGGCAGGCTTGTCAGACAGGTGCCTTAGCATGACTGAAGGCCATAGGCATCATTTCTAGCTCTGACAGGTCTAGTCAGGTGGTGCATGCTCTATATTAATCAAATGAGGCTTTGAAAGCTGGGAAAGAGTTGGGGACTTGCCTCGGGTGACATCTGTTTGTGTTACCCCCCTCCTTCCACCTCTTGTGCTGCGCAGTTCATATCCTTTATGCCCCTCTGTGATGCACCCACCTCCTGGTCTCCGCACTCAGCATTCTGCATCAGGTGGTTTAAGCGACTCTCCCTCCCTCTAGGCTACGGGAGCAGTTTTCTTGTCCTCCTCTCGACCTGCAGCTCAGATCTGGTACATCTCACAAGTTCAATAGTGTTCGTTGAATAACCTCATGAATGAGGTGGGATCTGAGCTGTGTTGTGAAAATAGTGTCTGCGAGGACATGGAGGTGGGGTCAGCAGAGGCGAGGACAGCGCGAGCTCTGCACAGTTCTCTGCTGCGGGAGGGTGGCCTGCAAGGCGGGGCCGGTTGCGATCAAGTTCATGTAGGGTCAGCACAGGACACTGGCATAAAAAATAGCCACATCCAAGGGAGCAGTGAGGTGTGGGGACCATCTATTTCGGTGGGCCTTCCCACCCCCAGGCCGACCTTCCCATCACGCGTGGGTGTGGAGGCACTGCCCCCGCGGCGCGCAGGAACAGCGGGAGAGCCAGGAGCGCAGCGGCTTCGGGATGCCAGACTAAACAGTGGGTTCGTCTGCGGCCACCTTTCAGGGAACAAGCTTCCCCTCGCGGAGACTCTGCTTCTTTTAAAAGCCTTCCTGGGTGTAGTCAAGGGCGACAGGACGACCTCCCTCGAGGAGGGAGAGCCTGGCAGTCCTCCTCCCATTCGCCGGGCGGTGCAGCGCCTCCTCCCTCCCAGGGAGCGCGCACTTCAGCGTCGCGGGCCTCGCGCCCCGCAGCCTCGCCCCAGGCCCGGCCTCGGGTTCCGGGAGCCCGCGGGCGCGCGCCTGGTCGGGCGTGTCGGGAGCGCGCGGCGGCCGGGGGCGGAGAGCGGCGAGGGCTGCGCGGCGTTCCCCGGCTCCCGCCCGCTCCCCGCCGGACCCCCCAGCGCTCGCCGGCTCCCGGCTCGAGTCCGCCCGCCCGCGCGCCCCGCGCGGTGGCCGAGTCGCGAACCGCGCCTGCGACCCGGCGTCCGGGCGCGCCGGAGAGGACGCGAGGAGCCATGAGGCGCCAGCCTGCGAAGGTGGCGGCGCTGCTGCTCGGGCTGCTCTTGGAGGTAGGGGCCGGGGACCGGGCGCTGCCGGAGGCGCGGCTCCCACCATGCTGGCGGCTGGGGGCGCGCAGTTCCGAGGCGCCCGAGAGGACCTTGCCGGAGAGCGCAGACGATGGAGCCACGGGGAGCCGCAGCCCTGCGCGCCTCCCGGAGCTGGGAGGTGCGGGACCCTGGTGGCGGGGAGGCTCCCGGCTCCGGTCCGCGCCTTCGTCGTTCCTTCGGTTTTCGCACCCCGCCCCCACCCTGCGGGTGAGCGCGTTTCCCGCGCCGGTCGCCTCCGTTAGCTCGGGGTGACCTTTGTGCACCGTCCGCTCCCTTTCCCAGCCTCGAAGGGCCGAGGATGGATGGACCCCGGGTAGCGGGGTGGGGGTGGTCCTCGGGCGCGGCGCAGGCGCCGGGAGTCCGGGGCGCCGGGCAGTTCGGGATTAGGAAAGGATGGGTGCTGAGCCGGGGTAAGGGGAGCGGGCGGAGGGGACTGTGGGGAAGTGTCGCTGGAGCTGTGGAGGTGAGCAGCGGGAGGAGGCGTTCCCGCGTGTGAAAAGGAAGCGCAGCCTTCAGGTGCGGGGAGGAAATTCCGCGGAGAGCCTGGCTGGGTGGGGGTGCGGAGCCGAAGCCGGCGGGGAACTTGTTGAGCGGCTCCCGGTTGAGAGCGTCCGTGACCGCAGCCTTGGTTGGGACCGCGGCTGCTCCTGGCTGTGAAATTGCATCCTCGGATGGGGCCACCCACTTGTCACTAAAGCAGGTTCCTTAAAATGCGAACTAGAGGAATTCTGGGGTGTCCAGTCTGAATCAGGGCTTGTTCAACTTTCTCTTCAGCTTCGTTATTCTGAAGGAAATTTGCATTAAATTAATGAAGTCAAAGTAAATAGGTAATGAGTCCCATGCCTCTGTTTTAGGAAGTTGTGAAACTGTTTTCCTTAATCGTTGGAGATTGGTGCTGGAAATTACTAGTTTGTCTTCGCCCTTTATTTAAAAGTAATTATTACACAATGTTGGAGGAAAAGTGTTTTCCTGAAAGGAAGGCTGGTGGACAAATTTGTCCTTGCTCCAGCCTCCGCCATCGCCAAGACTTCCTGTTTCTGTTCGGAAATATTTCCCTAGCTTGGTATTTATAATGTTTTCGTGGAGTGCTCTGCTTGCATTCTTTCCATTTGTTCAGAATTTTAGAACCTTAGGAATCACATTCTCTGAGTGACTCACCATAGAGAACAAAGAAGTGCATCAGAGACCACTAATCACATGACAACAGATGTGTATGTACCTTAATGTGTGTACCTACACTTGCAATCTGTATTTTTTATTTTATTTATTTATTTATTTATTTATTTAAATATTTATTTTTGGGACGGAGTCTCTTTCTGTGGCCCAGGCTGGAGTGCTATGGCGTGATCTTGGCTCACTGCAACCTCCGCCTCCTGGGTTCAAGCTATTCTGCTTCAGCCTCCCCGGTCGCGGGGACTACAGGCGCCCACCACCATGCCCGGCTAATTTTTGTATTTTTAGTAGAGATGGAATTTCGTCATGTTGGTCAGGCTGGTCTCGAACTCCTGACCTCAGGTGATCTGCCCGCCTCGGCCTCCCAAAGTGCTGGGATTACAGGGTGAGCCACCGCGCCCGGCCTTGCAATCTTTTAAAATCAGCACTTGATTAAATTATTGAGCATTTCTTTCATTCTAGTTTGTGCCACCCATGTCTCCCAAACCTTCTGTCTCAGTGGTTCTGTGCCCTATGTGTAGCCTAGACTGCCTCAGTGACTCCATTCTTTCTAAAATAGCTGTTTCGTTGCATAGGAATGTATCATCTTAATAGGAGTTCAGATCATGTCTGCAAAGTTGAAACGACCTTAAAGGCAGAAGTGTGATGTAAAACTGAAACGTAATTGCTTAAGATGATACTTTCACAGTCAAATATTATTTGATTGGCCAGTTTTGTTTCAGAGGGGACAGTGTGATGTCACCCACTTTGACATGATGATTATCCTAAGTACCACCACTTTGTGCTGGAGAGGTGTCTCTCTGAGGAGTTAAGGAGATTTCGTCATCATTCATCACATGAAATTTCATGTATGAGATTTATATTTGAGATTTTTTCAACTCCGATGGGGTGCTCTGATGAGTACCTGTGATGCTTCTGAAGTCCTGAATCACATACGTGGATGTGCAGTCGCAGGTGTGGAGCATGTGCCATGGCAAATGGCTGTCTTCAGGTTGAGTGCATAAAAGCAACCCAGGGAGCTCTTTGGTGGCTTCTGGCTTCTGACTGCTAGCTGCAACCTGGGACATTTGTCTTTGTTTCTTTGTTCTGCCTGAGCTGGTTTCAGTGTATAAATTTGCCATGTGGTTGATCATAAACCACTTGAAATTAAGGGGTGGTGGCAGTGGTAACTCCGTTCCCACCCCCAGCACCCTGTCCCTAGCTAGCACCATCCAGAATCTCACATGCACCGGGGTTTATGTTAGTGAGGGGTCCTTGAGTAGGAAGGGCAATCCAAAGACTGTTTTGAGAAGGGCTTTCCTTCCCTGCCTCACCATCCCTTTTATAGAAATTTACTTACCTGTTAGGCATAGAACTGCATATTTATTTTTGCTTAGCAAACATTCATAGAGTGCTCCAGGGTAACTGCCAGGCACTGTTCTATAAATGTTACACATGTTATCTCATTAATCCTCCTAGCAATTACTTTTATCTTCGTTTTTGTTTCAAATGGGAAGTGAACACTTAACACTGCTGTTAAGTGTGAGGGCTTAAGATGCTAACCCCGGCAGTGTGGTTCCAGTGTGTACCCCGCTGCGATGCTCTGCTTCCTCTGCCATCTGCGCACACAGGAACATGTTAGGAATTTGCATGCTCTACATCCCGAGGGCAGTGGTTGGCCCTGGAAAGTGTATTCCCCTTAGAAATTCAGTCACCCTTCCTTAGAAAGACAGTGTGATTCAGCCTACAAACGGTGACACTTTGAAGAGTGAAATCGGATGTTGTTAAGAACTGTGCCTGGACAGTGGCCATCACCAGGACTCTTCTGAGAAACCCTGGTTGTGTTCCCCTCCTGAAGCCCAGGCAGGGCTTCAGGGAGGAACAGGCAGCAGCTGACAGCACCATTCCTCCCCTAGGGAGGCTTCTTGGAAGCTCATTACTGGACTGACTTTTCTTTTCTATTAACTCAGAGTTTCCTATGAATTATATGCACAGCCAGTAAGGGCCCTGATTTTATCTCCCTCTCCCCTGTTGCTCTGTGCCAGCTGGTTATAATCCAGGGACCCAGGCCACGAATGTGGCAGATTGTCAAGGGTGACTAAGATTAGGGAACCTCAGAGGCCTTTTTGGTTCATAAAATGCTAAGGTTCTATGTTTCTGTTCTGCCAGCTGGCTGAAGTGAGGTCCTGCAAACAATCCTTATAAGAAGAGTGAAAGTACTAAGCTGTCTCCTAGTAGCCCTGCTGAAGTAATTCCTAGTGGTCTTCAGGCAGTAACTCCTTAGAAACTAAAAGGAAAAAAAAAAAAAGGTTTTAAAACTGACTACACTTCAGTTGAATCCTGGGAGTAATGAGGCCCTGAGCATGTGCACCTCCCCAGGGCTTTTTGTTGTGTGTTTTGTTTTCTAGATATTGTCACTGCATTCTCTTTCTAGAGGTTTGGTTGTTGACACTTTTGAAATCTACTTAGTATTTGTTTGAAGGACTCTGTTCTTATTGAAGTAAGGCCAGAAATGTATAGTATACTATTTAGTGTAAAATTCACCAATACCAGTGCCCCAGTGCCTCTGCTTCCAAGGAGATAGACTCATTTTAGTGAAGGGACTGATCTCATTGTCTTTCTGATCTGTCCCAGGAACCAAGAACTGGAAACGCTTAAGCCAGGTTGCCTTGTGCTTCAGTACTGTTAGGCAAAAGAACAGTTCTTGGATTAGAAAAAGGAACAGTTGTTAGGCCGGGCACGGTGGCTCACGCCTGTAATCCCAGCACTTTGGGAGGCTGAGGTGGTCAGATCACGAGGTCAGAAGATCGAGACCATCCTGGCTAACATGGTGAAACCCCGTCTCTCCTAAAAATACAAAAAATTAGCCAGGCGTGGTGGCGGGCACCAGTAGTCCCAGCTGCTCAGGAGGCTGAGGCAGGAGAATGGCGAGAACCCGGGAGGTGGAGCTTGCAGTGAGCTGAGATGGCGCCACTGCACTCCAGCCTGGGTGATAGAGCGAGACTCTGTCTCAAAGAAAAAAGGAACGTTTGTTTCTTAGAGAGGGTTGCAAAATGGACATTATCTTTGAACTAGGGAAAAATAATAAGATTACTGAGTATTTTTCTGAAGTTCTGTGTATTTTGATGCCTGAGAGTCTGGAAATTAGAACCGAGTTATGTTTAAGAGTATTTTTTGTCTCTTGCCAAATGTCTTTTGTGCCCTGGAATTCCAACAAATGTGGCAGTCCCTGGCTGCCAATTTCCTGAAATAAACCTTTCAGCCCACCCACTCTTAGAGTTTTTAGAAACCGAGCAACATGCAATTTGAATGAAAAAGAATCCTGCAGGGAGTTTACTGTCTCTGGAAGCTCCACTGGAGGCCAGGTGGTCATGGGTGAGAAGTGGCAGCAATAAATGAACTGGCTGGCAAGAGCTCTACTCGGAAGTGGGGAAAGCCTGGGTCCAGGTGTCTGAGGAGGGCTGTGGGCATTGGACCCAGACCTGGGCTTTCCTTGGTCTTTGCTTTCTTTTACTTTGGACACAGCTATAAAGGCTAACTGGGGGGTAAATGACTTAGAAATATATGGCAAGGATAGGATTAGGCTAGTGTTCACTTGATTGGCTCCGCAGGGCAAGGACATATCCTAGAACTCACTCTATCATGTCCTCTTGATGAAGCTTCTCAGATGTCAGCTTCTCAGTGAGGTCTGTCTTGACCACCCTATTGAAAATTTCTTCTCAGTTCTCTTCCTAGTCTACCTTACTCTGACCAATATCCTCCTTTCCCCACAACTATCTTTAAAATATGACGGAATTTACTTTCTACCTTGTAAGCAACTTAGGGGCAAAGGTTTTGCTCTGATTTATTGATTGACGATATATCCTTAGCTCCTGAAAGCATGCCTGGCACAGAGCAGGGACTCGATGGAGACCTGAATGAGTAAAGCGGTCAGTGGTCAGGGCGCTGTGGGCAGGAGCGGAGTAGATGGGCAGTGGGAAAAGAAGAGGCAGTTGATTAGGGGCTGGAGGGCAGCAGAGCACCTCTAGTGATGGAAACCCACTGTGTCTTAAGACAAAGTATCAACTTTTGGGGCAACTTCAGTTGTTAAAGTTTTCCGTAATATTGAGGGGAAATGACAGTATTTTCAGCCTGGTCCTAGGTCTGCACTCATGGGCTTTTCAGAAATATCACAATGACAGGCCCTCAGTCTTCTAACACAGCTGTGTGGTTCCCTTTTGTGTGTGTGTTCTTCTCCAGGCCTCACCTTCTGTTGTTTCAAAACGTGGTTTTGAATCATCTCACCGTCCTCATAGCTGCAGTTTGAAATTTTTGGACTAGACGGTGATGAGGATGTCCTCAATATCTGAAAATGATTAGTAAAGCGGTCAGTGGTCAGGGCGCTGTGGGCAGGAGCGGAGTAGATGGGCAGTGGGAAAAGAAGAGGCAGTTGATTAGGGGCTGGAGGGCAGCAGAGCACCTCTAGTGATGGAAACCCACTGTGTCTTAAGACAAAGTATCAACTTTTGGGGCAACTTCAGTTGTTAAAGTTTTCCGTAATATTGAGGGGAAATGACAGTATTTTCAGCCTGGTCCTAGGTCTGCACTCATGGGCTTTTCAGAAATATCACAATGACAGGCCCTCAGTCTTCTAACACAGCTGTGTGGTTCCCTTTTGTGTGTGTGTTCTTCTCCAGGCCTCACCTTCTGTTGTTTCAAAACGTGGTTTTGAATCATCTCACCATCCTCATAGCTGCAGTTTGAAATTTTTGGACTAGACGGTGATGAGGATGTCCTCAATATCTGAAAATGATTGGTCCTAGAAAAAGGCCACTTAGCCATTAATCCATGTGAATCAGGGATCAACATTTCCTAGTCAAAGTAGAAAAAAAGTTTGGTTGGGACTTTATTTTGAAAAAAAAAAAAGATCAAATTATAAACATAAAAGTTAATTTCATCCTGAGTCCTCATTTTATTTTATATTAAATCTATTTATGTATTTAGAGACATGGTCTCCCTCTGTCGCCCAGGCTGGCGTGCAGTGGCGCGATCTCGACTCACTGCAACCTCTGCCTTCTGGGTTCAAGCGATTCTCTTGCCTCAACCTCCTGAGTAGCTGGAATTACAGGTGCACGCTACTGCAGCCCAGCTAATTTGTGTGTGTGTGTGTGTGTGTGTGTTTTTCTCTTTGGTAGAGACAGGGTTTCACTATATTGGTCAGGTGCTGAGTACTCATTTTAGAATGATGAGTCCATTTTGGGGGGATGGTGTAATTTTCCTGACAAAATTCTTTGATGCACGTAGGACAGTCTTCACTTGATGTTGGACTTCAGTGGCATGATCATAGTGAAAAATTTTTTCCCCAGAATTAGTTGCGCTAGTCTGGAAACTCCCACCACCCCCATCTCCAGCTTCTCTTTGTCCTTTTTATTCATATCATTCTCCTTTGGGCACCTTTTGTTTCATATTAAATGGCTTGACTGCCAGATCTTTTGTCACTTTCATTGGCTTCATGAGCTGCTGCACCTTTGTGAGGTCTGCAGGGCCTGTTTGCGGTCTGTGTCTGGTATTTGGGTTGCACTCTCCTGTGATCTTGGGATCAGAGATTAGTTATGGAACTGCCACTGTTAAGTGGGCTGGGGTGAATCCAGTGTTGCTTCTGGTTTGTCCTGAAACCTTTGGTTCCCCTCCAGTTCCTCCCCATTGGCACTTAATTGAACAGTATTCTGTGGGTGTGGTCTGACTGGCAGCATCAGAACCTTTGACCCTTGACATTAAGCAGATAAAATGATACTAGTGCGTCCTCCCACCTCCACCCCTGCAGCCAGGAAATTCACCCTAAGTTTGCAGTGAGACCGAAATCTTTTTAACATGTGCTGCTTGCTAACCCACCACATCTCATAATGGTTGTAGAGCTGTTTATTATTTTTTTAAAACCTAAATTGAGGACTTTACGTTGGTTCCAATTTCACATTACTTCATTCATCTCATCTCCTTAAGCCTGTCAACATCTGTCTGAACACTATTTTTTAAAATCCAGTGTTCTGTATTGTTTTGTGCCATGGACTGATTTGATTATTATACTCCTGTTGGTTTTATCCAACTGATACAAATATGTTGAACAAAGCAGAGTCAAGTACAGAAATCTTTTCTGGGTGGAGATGGATGACTGAGATTTTGACTTGGAGAGGAAATGATATCCTTACTTTTAAAAAGTCAGAGTTTAATTTTAAATACTGATTTTGAAGTGCTTGATTATCTGTCCTTGGTGAAAAGAGATCCAACAAATGAGAGTCTAGAATGTGGTAGCAGGGTGTCTAAATGCGAAGGTGATCTGCACTCAGATACTGTGGAGCAGTAGAGAAGAGACCTTGCAGAAGGCCATCAGATTCGATAATTGGCAAACAGTGACCTTCCCTTGTCAGGGTTAAAGAATCAAATGGTCAGTGAAGACAGAGAGGCAGTGACTAATACATATATATATATATAAAATTTCAGAAAGTGTAGCTATATACTTCAAAACTGTCAACAAGAGAACAGTGTCCTCAGACCAGAACAAAGAGATATTATCCTGTAAATCAGGTTTGAAGTCGATCAGTTGCTTGCTTCAAGTATAGGGCATATCTGGTGGTCGTTAGGAGTCACGGTTGGATAGTGCCATGACTGTGTATTACAGAATCTCAACTCCTTCTGAGTTGCCTGGAAGTCTTTGAAAAACTAACCTCCCACTGATGTTCACCTGTAAAGAGAGATCCCTTAGTGTTGCTGGAGGCCCTTTGGACGATTCTCTACTTGGTCTGTAACTCGTGGCCCAGAGTGGATTAACAGAATATTTATGTTGTCAGTCATTCCCACGCAAGTTTCCTGTGCCCAGGTGGCTGCACACCTGCGGACAGGAGGAAGGGTTTCCTTATCCTGTCAATTAAAAAGTGTATTTGCTTGTTACTATCTGTGACTAGATTAAGAAGAAACTTTGTCATAAGCGTCCACAAAAGGGAAAGCAAGATTGTGATTATGATCATAGTTGGCTCTTACTTTCTGCCCTAAGTAAGATAGAAAAAAAAAAAAAAAAGGGTCCGTAACCATCTCTTCTCCTAGGATGGTTGAGCAGCTACTCAGGTGACAGCGTGACTTTTTTTTTTTTTTTTTTTTTTGAGACAGAGTCTTGCTCTGTCACCCAGGCTGGGGTGCAGTGGCCGGATCTCAGCTCACTGCAAGCCCTGCCTCCCCGGGTTCACGCTATTCTCCTGCCTCAGCCTCCCGAGTAGCTGGGACTACAGGCGCCCGCCACCTCGCCCGGCTAGTTTTTTGTATTTTTTTTTTAGTAGAGATGGGGTTTCACTGTGTTAGCCAGGATGGTCTCGATCTCCTGACCTCGTGATCCGCCCGTCTCGGCCTCCCAAAGTGCTGGGATTACAGGCTTGAGCCACCGTGCCCGGCCTTTTTTTTTTTTTTTTTTTTTTTTTTGAGATGGAGTCTCGCTAGCTTGACTTTTTAATACTGGGAGGAAAGATGAGTGAAACTCTTTAGCTCTTTTGTTGGCCTCATTCTCTTGTTTTGTGAGCTGAATGTCATCAAGGGCCAAAACGTGGTATTCTGGAGCGGGTGGGGACAGATCCTAAACCCTTATGGGGAGCAGGGAGAAGAGGAGAGCGAGAGCGAGAGAGAGAGAGAGAGAGAGAGAGTTGATGAGATTATTATTGAAGAAGGTACTAGTTCCTAGTTCCTCCTGCTTCCCTTTAGTTGGAGAGAAAAGAAGCCAGGCCTGGGGTGAGTGAAGCTATGAAGCCAGGTTCCTATAGCCTAAGGGCAGCTGTGTAAAACAACATCAAATCTCTGTTCTTCTCTGCTGCTCTCAGAATAACTTCCAAACACTGTTTTTCCACCTTAGAATTTCTTCAGGAATTCTTTCTTTCCTCTCAAATTGAGCAGCTTTCTCTAGCTCAAAAGTTGTCAGAATTTTGGCTCTTATACTCTCTTACGCAATTTTCAAAAACTGTATACCCTCTCACATAATTTTAAGTGGAACATACAGGTTAAGCAACCCTAATCTGAAGTTCCAAAATCCTAAGTGTTGCAAAATCTGAAACTTTTTGAGCGCCAATGTGACGCTACAGGTGGAAAATTTCACACCTGACCTTATGTGACAGATCACAGCCAAAACATTGTCTCATGCACACAGTTATTAAAAATATTGTATAGAATTTCCTTCAGGCTATATGTGTAAGGTATATATGAACATAAATGAATTTCATCTTTAGACTTGGGTCCTGTCCCCAAGATATTTCACTGTGTATTTGCAAATGTTCCAAAATCCAAAGAAATGGCAAAATCCAAAACACTTCTGATCCCAAATGTCTCAGGTAAGGGATACTCAACCTGTGTGATCTTGTTTGTCATAGATTTTAAATGGTTACAATAGATTTGATTTCTCATGTATTGTAAACATTGTTAAAAATTAAACTATAACATCACTTTTTTAATGTGTTCAGTGGAATCTAAATAACATTAGCAATTTGATACTGATTGTCATTCCTTTAAAAATATGCAAATAATCTTCTCTAATGGTTGCAAATATAGCATTCCTTTTTTGATTTTCTATTTTCTTTATAGAATTTTCTTCTAATGAAATATATTTATGCTTGAAAGTCTAGTTTTGCTCTGTCATTTTTTGTAACAAAATGTGTATCCAAATTAATTTTTAAAATATTTCCTCAGATATACCTCCAAAAAATTTAAAAGTGGCTAATTGATTTATCATTTTTATTGCACATTTGGTTGACATTATTCATGTATTACCAATTGAATATTATTAAACATAAACAGTAAAATTTACTAGAAATAAATTTCCGAGTGAGATGGACGAGGATATTTCAAGTTAGGGCATGTATAACTGATGGAAATGGAAAAAGTTTCATGTTGAACTTCCGAGTGATGTGCCCAAAACGCATAGTAATCTACAATTAGGTCATCTTTCAGTTTAATTGAAAGCAAAGAATTTGAAACTAGTTGAAATGCAAGGCGTGCATTGACAAAAATTCTCCCCTTGACCAGACTTTGGTTAGAATCCTCTGAGCCCTCTTCTCACTAGGCCTCCACCTTGCCCTCTGTGTCTGTCCTCAGTGGAGCTCAGTTTCAGCAAGAGTCCTGCCAAGTCATCCCCTCACCCTTAATATCTCATCACCTTAGGCTGTCTTCAGCAAGAATTCCTCCTTCCTTCTACCCATCATGCCTCTCCTCTTAGCAATTTTGTATCCATTGACCCCCTCACTGTGCTCCTTGGCTGTGAATTCACACTCATTTTGGTTGTATTTGGAGTTGAGCTCAGTTTCGCTTCTGTGTTGTGATAGATTGACCCCTATTGCAATAGTCTTGAATAAAGCCTTACCATTTTGACAAGTGTCAGAACAATTTCTCTTTAATAATGTCACTGCCAGTATTTTCAGTGGCCTTAGATTGGTACCTTAGAGAGTTTTTAGTTCTGGACCAGCACATCCCAGTAAGACTAGAAATGGAAGGGGGGTGTGCCTTTCTTTGTAAAAGGGGAGAAAGGTGACTGTAAATGGGGAATTAGCACTGTCACTTGACCAGCATCTGGACCAGGGCCTGTGTCTCAGGCACTCAGCTTTAGGAAAGCAGACCCGTGGAGGTTGAAGGTTTGGAATTCGAGTCCTTTAGCATATGGAGGAGCGCCCTTGGAAAGCTTTCAGCGTCTACAGAGACTTCCTTGCCATTCCCAGCTTTGGCTGTACATTAGAATGAGGTAGGGAGTTTTGAACAATTACCTGCACCTGGAGCCTAGGCATCTTTATTTTTTAACAGATGAACATTGCTTCTGATGCATAGATGAGGATCAGAAGTCTTCATCCAGCCCAGCAGACTGAACTGACTGCTGTGGGTCGTGAAGGCACCATACTTTCGCTTCTTATTTTCCCATCCCTTTGACCTTGCCATTTCAATGCCCACTATAATTGAAGACCCTCAGGTGGTATCATGGAAGGCTATTCTGATTGTGCACTCAGGTATGAGTTAAGTGCCTGACTTGGGCAAGCTGTTCCCTGGGCAAGCACTCCCACGTGCTCTGAGCTCAGATACTGTAATTGCCTGTCTTTTTTTTGGGGGGGGGGGGGGGGCAGTGGGATGGGGGCGGGTCTGTGAATTCTTTTTTTTTTTTTTTTTTTGAGACGGAGTTTTGCTCTGTCACCCAGGCTGGAGTGCAGTGGTGTGATCTTGGCTCACTGCAACCTCTGCCTCCTGGGTTCAAGTGATTCTCCTGCCTCAGCCTCCCGAGTAGCTGGAACTACAGGTGCCCACCACCACACCCGGTTAATTTTTGTATTTTTAATAGAGACGGGGTTTCACTATATTGGCCAGACTTGAACTCCTGACCTTGTGATCAGCTTGCCTCGGCCTCCCAAAGTGCTGGGATTACAGACGTGAGCCACCATGCCCGTCCTGGTCTGTGAATTCTTTAGACCTTAAGCTCCTAGAGGACCTGTCTGTTCCAGAAGGGTTTGACACTGTGAGGGGGATGGGATTGGGAGCTTGGGTGTAGCGGTTAGCCTTAGGAAGGGGAGTGGGGGTGTGAGGAAGGAGATGAGGAGGTCATCAAGAGGGAAGGTGCATATAGACTTGAAGTTCAGTGGGGAAAGGTTGGCGACCCAGGTGGGATGTCAGGAACTTTGCGTTGAAGTAAGCCACAGAGGTAAGCTGGGAAGGACCTGGGCCTCCAGGTCATAGTGAAGGTTGCACAGCGATTGTGGTGAGGGCCCTGGGAAGCAGCGATTCTGCGTCTTCTAATTTCTGTCATGCTTCTGTCCCTCTCTGTCACTGTAAAGACTCTTGAGATTACATTGGGCCCACCTGAATTACCCAGCATAATCTCCTCTTTGTAAGATTCTTAACTTAATCACGTCTGCAAAGCCCCTTTTGTCACCTAAGGTGACATTCCGAGGTTTGGTGGATTAGGATGATGACATCTTTGTGGGCAGGAGGTGGCATTAGTTTGCTTGCCATGAGGTTGGAAAAAATATTGCTTAAAATGGATATTATAGTGAAATCACTTGTAAAGGTTTTTTTGTTTTCATTTGTTGTTTGAGACAGAGTCTCACTCTTTCGCCTAGGCTGGAGAGCAGTGGCATGATCTCAGCTCACTACAACCTCTGCCTCCCAGGTTCGAGCGATTCTCCCACCTCAGCCTCCCAAGTAGCACGGACTACAGGCATGTGCCATCATCCCCAACTAATTTTTGTATTTTTAGTGGAGACAGGGTTTCACCATGTTGGCCAGGCTGGTCTGGAACTCCTGACCTCAGGTGATCCGCCCGCTGCGGCCTCGTGCAGTGTTGGGATTACAGGCGTAAGCCACCGTGCCTGGCCAGTAAAGGTTTTTATACTCCATTGCCATGTTCTGAGGTTCTTCTGTGGGGCTGACATGGGTGTTGGAATGAGTGAGAACTTGCCGGTTCCACTGCATGTGCCCTGGGTTGGGATGGAGTCATTAACGTAGGTTGCAGGTCTGTTTTATGCTTTGAGTTCTTGATAGAATGACACAGGAAAAATATGTGTTGGTTTTATTAATAGCTGATCACCCCAGTGGAAGCTGAGATTCACCTCTGACTTTCTGAATTGCATGAGAAGATAAATTGCAGATAGGGAGAAGGCTTTCTCTCATAATGAGAGCCTTGGACAGATTGAGATCACAGGTTACTTGATACAATTGATGCTTTTATCACTTCCTGGCAGAAAAGGAGCAGGACTTCAAAATCACGACATCTGGGCCCTGGTGAGCTGAGCCAGGCATTAGAGTCCTTCCACTGTGGTGGCCTGTTGGTCGGCCCAATGGCAAACAGTCAGCTCTGGGGCAGCGGCTGCTCTCAGGGGCTTGCTAATGGGCAGTGCTTACGTTCCTCCATAAGAAGGGAAGGGTAGGCATCCTAATTAGGAGTCTCTGGTCCCTTTCCGAGTGTCAGCATGACCGAGTGATATATTCAGAGAAGCTGCCAAGAGTGGAAGTGGATTTATTTAGTGATGATTGTCACCACTAGAATCAGTACCGTTTTTAACTCCCACCCTGTTTATCAGAATTCAGTTGTGTGTATGGTTCTTCTTTTGATGGATGACTCAGGATCCCATTGAAGCCATCAGTCCAGAGGATGAGGGACCAGACTAAAAAGCCCTGGACACTTAGTGACTTACATATAGCTAAGTTCTTTGCAAAGCTTTGGGCACAAACAAAATTAATACAATTATGTCTTCAGAAGGAAATGCAGGATGGTATTAAACTTCTCAGTGAGGCTATCTTGTCACTAACCTTGAACACTGACCTTTCCTTTGCTTTCTTCTTTGGTTTTTAGCAACTCTGCATTATTATTGCTGAAAAGGTCTCAGAACACTAAACTAGCTCTTTGTCAGTCAGCTTTACTAATGATGCCAGGGTTTGGTGTTCACCCTGTAGCCATGCTGTGTTTGAGGCTGTATGTGGTCTGAAGTTTTTACTATGTCTTTTGGATCTTTGCAAGGAGCCTGGGGTGGGACATGGATGGATGGGTGGGTGGATCTGGGAGGTGAAGAGACTTCACAGTACCTGACACAGCACAGTAGCCTCTAGACGGGGATGCCTGGGCTCTCTGGAGGCTGAGCAGAGATGGTTGGAATGCATTAGCAGGGTGTTTCTGGGGTGGCAGGTCCTCTCCCTGATTAAATCATCTGTCACCCTTGCAGGTGTGCACACTTGAACAAGTAAGCAGGTGAGAAACACATTATTTGTATGAGTTTTCATTTAGTTGTCTGAGGGAAGTTTAAAGAACATATTGAAAATATGAAGAATATTCTTTTTCTTAAAATTCAACATTCTTTTGTATTTAATTTTTTTGACATACAACAAGCTGCACATAATTAATGTATACAACTTGATGAGTTTGGAGATAAGTATGTACCGCGAAACCACCTCCACAAGTTATGCATAAGCCTCTAAAAGTTTCCGCCTGCCCTCTGGTTATTATTATTATTATTGTGTGTGATAAGGTCTACCCTTTAGCAGATTTCTAAGTACACAGTAGAGTAGTGTTAACTGCAGGACCTTTGTGGCACAGCAGCCCTCTAGGACTCACTGATTTGCATAACTGAAACTTTGTACTTTTTGACAAACACTCATTTCCCCTCCTCCCAACCCCACGCAGCACCATTCCACTCTCTATTGAAGGATTTTTTTGTCTGTCTCTACTTACAATGCCCCACAGAGTACTTATTAAACTGTATATTGATTAGAAGGTCTTTGGCCCTCAGTGATAGGAAACCCAATTCAAATAGTGCACACTTGGAGGAAGTTTATTATTTGGCATGGTTAGGAGTCCTCCTGTTGGAGTCCCCGGACCTGGGTTGTTCAGAGGCTCTGCACACCCTCGCATTTGCACCTTCCATTCTGCCATTCTCTGGGGTTGGTCCTGCCCTTGTGGTCACGTGTAGGTTGCAGCAGCTCCTCATAAAATGCAAATCAGTCAGCATCCAGCATGTCTTTCTTATGTATGTGTTTTGTTCTCTTGTGGCTGGGCAGTGTTACTTGGCCCCTTCCTTTTCCCATCCCCACAATATTCCAATATTTTCTAATGGGGCACTCATTTTGGGTGGGGTTACTGTTAGATGGGTCCTGAAGAATCGGTATTTTCAGGTTGTGAAGCCAGTGATTGAAATATGGACAGACATAGGAGCCTTCTTGCTAGCATATGGGTTTTTAAAGTCCTTTTTTTTTTTGAAACATCTTATGTGTGACTATTTTTTTAAACTTTCCAACCTTATTTTATTTCTCTAGATGATGGTGGCAGTGTGATAACCAGCACTTAGCAGGTGCTTGCCGTGTGACAGCATTGTTTTAAGCACATGGTGTTTAATCTGTGAAGCCCTCCCAGCCCTGCCCCAGGCTCTGTGCTGCCCTCCTGTCCATTTTGCAGATGAGTGGACTGTGGCTCAGGAGACTGGGGCTTTCTCAAGATTTTCTGTAGTCGGACCTAGCATTCAAACCTCAGCAGATTGACTTGCCAACCTACAATAATGAAAGGGGTCAGAATCTGATTTAAAGAGCATTTAAATAAGTGCAAAGTGTGAGGTAGGCCACTCAGAAACACGAAGTCCAAAGAAATGGAGTCAGTTTTCTGAAGTAGAAAGTGAAGGCTTCGTTTATGTGGGCGGAGACGGGAGTTTTTAGCAGGATTACATTATTCATACAAGGTTGGTATGTATGTTATAGCAATTTCATTGACTATAGGTGGTGTTTCTTTTTGGGGAGGGGATGTTTAACATTTTCTTAACAGAAGGTGTAATAGTCCTGGGTTTTTTTTCATCTGGTCTAAGCAAAGCAGGGCAATGGAGGGGGAGTTCATCAGGGGTCATTAATTCAGAGGGCAGGAGGCTTTTGACCGTGACGTGGTTTAATTCTCTTTAGCCAATGTACAGAACAAGAAAAAGAAGAAAATGAGTTAATCTAAAATCTGAGAAACATAAATTGTAACCGTATGGGACTCAGATCACAGTCGCATTTGTCTCAAAGCTTGAAGTGTTTTGGGGGAGTTCCAACAGCTTTTAGGTTTGTTTGTTTTCACAGACTTCAGAGTGTGTTCTTAAGGGCCCCAATGTGTAAAGTTTATATAATCATAGCATCTTCCTCTTTGAGGTTCTGTCATGGCCTGTGCCGGAGGGAGTTCCTGTTGCTGGTTCACATTATGCATTTTGGTTATTAAGAGACTGAGAAACTCAATCATGTTATCCTAAGTAATGTGTCTTTATTGCAAATAGGATGTGGAAATTTGGAAGATGAGAATTTTGGCTCATGGAATCCAGAAGCGGATGAACAGGTCTGTGAACTGGAGGGTGGCTTAGGAAGGAACTGGCAAGGCTCACTGTGGCCTTGAGACCTGGTGGAGTGAGTCAGGGTCATTGTCCTGCTGGGCTGAGCCCCTGCCTCTCCCACCTCCTCCTGCCTTGCTAGGTAACCTGCACTCGCCCAGCCCTTTGTGGCAGGCTGGACTCAGGAGGTCTCAGAGGAGGCTCAGCAGGAGGCTGGGAGAGAGCAGAGGCTGCCATTAGGGGCAGTAGGTGAGTGCAGCAGCTTTCTGCTTCATACATTGAGTGCTTGGGGCCCCACATAGGTAAGCAGCAGAGGGGCTTCCAGCACACACCCATGTTCGTATTATCATATACAGGTTATTAGGGGAAATCTACGGGGAAACAACACATGGAAAAGAAAACAAGTGAGTTGCTGATGGCTGTTGGGGCTATTCATTAGTTTATATTTATTTGTTCTGTGCTGTGTTCAGCAGAGCTCACTGAAGGGAGTCCAGCATAAGCAGTCTCTGTGATACTACAGTCCCTGAAAGGCTTTTGTAAGCAGGAACTATGTAAGCAAAATTTAGTTTATTGTTTCAAAATTCTCATAAAGAATTATGTTCCCAGCAGAGCCTCCTGCTGTGTCAGTGGTAATTGATGACTACTACCATATTTAATAATAATGAGGTGTACACTAGTGAAATGAAGAGGAGCCTATGCCTGAGGAGCTCTGATACTTAGGAAAAGGAGAAGGGCTGCTTAGAACAATACCGTGGACCCAAATGGCACGACCGCTAGGAGCTGGATCTTACCTGGCACCTAAAATGTGCCATGCAATGTCCTAGTGGTTACCCCCACTGTGTCCCTCACGGTAGCCCTGGAAGCTACATGTTGCTGCTCATTTTACAGATGCACAAAGTGAGGTTGAGACGTTAAGGGATTTAGCAAAGATCATCTGTGCAGTGAAAACAGGCAGTAGTTGTTCTTTCCAACTTTCACATGTGAGGAAACAGTAGTGCTAAAAGTGAGCATTTGTCGTGCAGTCTGCTTCCCTGGGGCCAACGATTGAACTGGGGGTGGTCGGGAGGCACAGGAGGGCAAGCTGTCCATGCAGAGCACCCTCCCTCCCCTGTCCCTTCTCCCTTCAGGCTTGGGTCCCGGTCCTGTGCTTTGCTTCCGTCTCTCCTTTTCCCTCCACGACTTCTCCAAGTTCTACAGGTGGATTGGAAATTTATTTTAAGACTGGTTCCTTTTTAAAAGTATATTCCTCTATGTAACTTAAGTTTCTGATGGACTTTTCTTTTGGCCAAGAGGCATGATTCAGTGTAGTGGTTTAATTTGTAAACAGGATCTTTCACCTGATTTTCTCCTTCGTGAGATGCAGCAAAAAGCAGCCACTTCGGTAGCTTTCCTTCTCTATTCCCAGACCCTCATCTCAGCCTCAGATGCTGATGTCTCCTGGGCTTGGGTGAGGTCTTCCTTCTCTCCTCATTCTGTGAAACATCCTGGGGAATCTCATCTACATCTAAATCTTCAATGACAGTTGTTTATATGAATGTCTCCAAAATCTATGTTTCTGGCCCAAGAATTCCCTGCTGAGCTCCAGCCCTTATCAACCCAGTTGTCTAACAGAGACCTCCTCCAGGGTGGCCTGAAGGCCTCAGACACTGTATCTGAAGCAGAGCTCACCCTTTCCCCAAAGCTCTGCCCATTGGTTCTATGTCAGTCTGTGGCACCACCACCCATCCAGGACAGTGCTCGAGAAACCCCACCATCCTTGCATCCTCTGCAACCCAAGTTCTGCGATTTTTTTTTTCACTCCTTAAAGTTTCTAGAATGTACCTCTCCCAGCCCCCATTTTCTGTATTCCTGGCTCAGTTCAGGCCATTTTCCTCATGTATAGTCCTTGGGATGTTTCTCCTCCATTCTGCCCATGTGAGCTTTCGAAACCTTTGTCTGATCTGTTCCTTTTCTTCTTGAAATCCACTAATGTGCCTTATTGGCCTATGGGAAAAATTCCAGTCACCCTCAAGTTAGTTCCCAGTGCTCTTCAGTGCCTTGTGAGATCCTGAATGGAACGAGATAGAGCTGCCCTCTCCCGACCTTGGCAACTCCACAGCCCTTGCCCTAAACCAGGTACTGTATTAGGAAAGGAGGCAGCAGGCATCACACATGTGTAACCTTGTTTCATTTTAGGATTGACCAGCCACTTGAAAAGTTTTAGAGCCTACCTCTCAATAAGAGATAAAACTTATTGGCATACCTCTCTGTCTCTCTTCTTTACCAGTAATCACAATTTTGGATAAGCTTTTGCATTTTTGCAACCATGAAGGATGATAAGGAAAGAGGTCTAATATGGTGAGTCTTGAGCAGGGCAGGTAGCAGCTACAGTTGCCAAGATGGATCCCTCCAGGACATGCCTTCCTCAGCGTGGTCTTTGTAAATTTGTTCCCTGAGTTGTGCAGTGCAAGCCTGTGCAGCTGAACAGGAGAGACTTGGGAGCATCCCTGCTGTGCGGCTGCAGTCTGAAAGGAAATGATGCCTGGTTGCTAAGCCTAGGAAGAGAGTGAGTGTCTGTGTGTATGTGTGTGTGTATAGAGTGGAGGGGAAGGGAGCACAGAGATATCAGGGGAACCAGGGCTTGAAGATGGAGCTCTTTTTCTGAGATGTGATGGAAGGAAGCAGTCGTGGTGTGTGTGTGGTGGGGGTGGGGTGGGGTTGCAGGGATTGAGGCCAGGGAGTGGCGGCTTCTGGAAGGGTTGAGAAAAGTATTTACTTTTGACCCCCAATTTGTATCATTGGTTTCATTAAGGGATATATTTAAACCAAAACCAGAACTGTGAGGCCTAGATCTGTAATCTAAATACTATTTATTTTATAGTAAATGGGTTGGAGTTTACAGCCAAGCCTAGTGACCTTTGGGTCTTATAGGAAGACAGCCCGTTGCTCCCCAGACTAGTCTTTTTATTTTCCTCACTGTGGGAAGCAGGCCCCTTAAAGAGGTTTTTACTGGTGAGTCCTCCCAAGTACTGCAAAAGTAGAAATGAAAATGTATCCCCAATAAAATCCTGTTAGGTGTTGAAACTGTTAGGCGCTACATTAAAAACTGTCTCCCACAAATTCCCCCTTTTTGAAAAACCAAATTCATGAATCTAAAATATAAAAATAGCCTATATAACAGATGAACTGCAGCTCCTTTCCAACAATGCCTCCTGCTAGGGCAACACATGTATTAGAAATGAGATTATGAGATATAATTAACTCGTCTGCCTATACTGTTATTCTTTGAATGTTTCCAAGTTTATTTTAGGAAGATTGACAGTCATAATTATATTGTCAAGCATTTGTCATTTTTGCTGTAGCAACAACATTGAAACCCAGACAAAAAGCTCCCACCTGACTTTGATTGGAATGGTGCAGCAGACAGATTTCAGTTGCATGTCTTTTCCTAAAGTGCCTTAGCATTTGTCAGCAATTTGCAGCTAGCAGCGTGTATAATTTTTTCTTTGGGTTCAAGAGTTTAGTCTAGGAGGAAATCCTGTCATGTTGCCATAGTGCTTTGTCACCTTTCTGGGTTGAGCAGAGCTGAGTGACTCAGCCCATGGGAGGGCTCCTAGGAGAACAGGCTCCACTTGCTGCCTCCTCACTAGCTTCTGCGTGAACTCTGTGCCGGCAACCTGGCGAAGAGACTCCTGCCTTTGGAGAGGCTGGGGCTTCAGGACCTCAGTGCCCCCTATTTGTTGGAAGGTGGTGTCATGTGGTAGGAAAAGGGCAACTTTGGAGCCACACAGACCTGGTTCCAGCACTTTCTTTTGAGGCATCAGTCACTTGGCATTTTCCTAGACTTCATTTGTCATCCTGGGAAAATCATGCTTGTGTTGCTGGGCATGTGTAAGCATGGAGATCCTGTGTGAGTGTATAGGTCTGAAAAATAATGGGTGTCTAATAAGGGGTAGCTGGCATCCTTAGTATGTGTCATCTGCTTTCTGATAGAGGCAGCCATTTGATTTAAGACAAAAATGGGAACCTGTTTCCCACCCCATTCCTATGAAAAGAACAGCATTTTATGATAGTCTGAGCTTCTTGGGAGAAGAGGCATTTTGTACAGAGGTTTTAAAATCAACTAAATTACCTTCTTTTTGTCATTGCTATTTCTAAATCCAAAAGGTGCTTATATTTGTCCATCTCACCCAGTCCCTCAGTGGACTGCCTTGCCCATGCAGTGCATGTTAATAACTAGCAGAGGCACAGACCTCGACCCTTGTAGGCCCACTGCTTCCTTTTCCACAGGGTCACTGGTCCCTGACCTGGCTAACCTGTCTCCGAGGGCTTTCCCTGCACCTCCACACCTTATCAACACTCAACACCTTTTTTTTTTTTTTTGGACACAGTCTCACTCTTGTTGCCCAGACTGGAGGCTCACTGCAACCTCTGCCTCCCGGGTTCAAGCGATTCTCATGCCTCAGCACCCCAGGTAGCTGCGACTATAGGCATGCACCACCATGCCTGGCTAATTCCTGGATAATTTTTGTATTTTTAGTAGAGACGGGGAGTCACCCTGTTGGCCAGGCTGGTCTCGAACTTCTGACCTCAAGTGATTCGTCCATCTGGGCCTCCCAAAGTGCTGGGATTACAGGCGTGAGCCACCCCACCCAGCCTTCAGCATATATTTTGTATTTGATAATTTCCTCCCTCAGAGTTTTTCTGCTTTCCTTCCCACTGCATGTGAGATGAAAGAGGGGTCCTCTTCCTCCACCTCAGCCCTGACAGGTCACCGTGTTGAACCCTTCCCCACTTGGAATTTCTTTCCCTTTTTCCTAAGGAAAGGGGGAAAAACAAGGTGACTATTCCATTTCTAGAAATGGAATAACTAGACCAGAGCTTATTGACAGAGTTCCTGAGGGAAAGAAACACCAAGTGTTTGTGCATTTGATCATTTGCATCTGATGGGAGAATTGACTTTCAGGGTATGCTTTGGGGAGCACTCAGAACCTGATTTTGAAGGGAAAGCATTTGGTGCTATTTCAGCCCCACGGGACGTATTTGCCAGCACAGGTGTGTGTGGTGTGCACGTGGGGTTCTGGTGCTCCATGTCGTAACATTCCAGGACATTACTTTGATGTCAGTGAAAACTTCTATTGACTCTAGGAGCGATGAAACAGCAGCAAGCATGGCAAATAGGTTTATTTCACGTGAAGCCTTGCTCATCTTATTGGTAGCGACAGCCCGGAGTGCCTTGCTGTAGAGAAGTCTGGAAAAATGCAGTGGCTGATGAGGGAAGTTATGTCTGGGTGGATGGTAGGGCTCATGGCTCGTTGTTTTCTCTGCATAACAGGAAGATAATTTGCCAACCCAACCGGAGTACTCAGCGTCTTCATGCTGTCATGTGTCCCTTTGCCTGTCACCATGCCCTTCCCTCTTCTAGGGCTGTCCTCACTGCCTGTCTCTCAGTTCTCATTTTAGATACAGCCTTCTCCAGGAAGTCTGCCCTGATTCATTCAAGCCAATGTAGTCTCTGACTCTAAAATTTCATTGTTTTATTATGAAAATAAGCCTAATGCATTCTAATTGTGGAATAATTGAAAAGTAGAAAAATATACAGACACGAAAACGGATCATGTTTTCTTTCCTTCCAGCCATTTTCTGTGCAGTTTCCATACACTGGTCGTTAACATATACCCAATCGTGCATCCTCCTGTCATGAGCACTTCCATTCCATTAAAAATTACCCATCAGCCCGTTAGCGGCTGAATACTTCGCGATAGGGCTAATGATGGACTCGCAAGTGCTCCTGACATTGAATATTTAACTTGTTCCCATTTTTGTGTGTTGTAAGAATGCTGAAATGAACATCTTTGTACATTTTGGACTTTTTTAAAGGATGGATTTCTAGAAATGGAATGACTAGACCAGAGCTTACTGACAGATTTAAAGACATCTGATACATCTTTCCAGACAGTCAAGTTTCAGAAAGCTTTTTTTCAAACCAAATTTATATTCCCTCCAGTAGTGTACGAGACCATGGGGTTAAACATTCTATCATTGCTTCTTAGGGCAAAAATAAGTGTTCCCTGTGTTACCAGGTTTGGATCTTCGCCCTTATTTGTGTGCACTTAGGTATGTTTGTTTACAATCTGTGTTGGCACATTTTCTCTCCAGAGGGTGGCACCTGCCAGACTGCAGCACCTAGTGGCTGCTGTTGGGCTGGTGTCGCACCCTTGGCTTTTATGGCAGCCTTATTGCTATGCCAGGAAGTGGATTCTGCCAGGACTCCTTGGACTGATGCAGTGAAGGAAATGCTGTTCCCTCTCCCAGGCGCTGCTGGCATTGCCAGGGCCCTCCCTTGTTCTGGGGATAGCACCTGTGCACAGCTCTGCAGTTCCCTTGGCCCGGCCCGTGGTGGCACTCAGGCTATCGTGCTGAGGAGGGGCCTGGCTCATGATGTGGATGACCAGGGACTGTTGGTTTTCCTGGTCAATGTAGGCAGTCCCTGCAGTCACCATGATGGGGATGGGGGTGGGAAAAAGTCTTTTTCCAAGCAAGATCTGAGAGCACCGCTCATGGAGGAGGGGAGCAATGGCATTTTAATATGTGGGATTTTTGTAAGGGGGGATATCTTGCAGAATGTGTGCATACTTTCTTGTCTGGAAAGAAGGAGGTGTTCTTTGTGTAAGTGGATGTGTGCCTAGAGTGTACTGTTTGGGGAAAGGAAGTAGATGAGCTTCTGCTCATTGCAGGTGCTTCTTCCGCTTGTTTCTGTTCCCAGGGTAACTGCCCAGGTCCCAAGGTACACGACTGGTCGCACTGCAGAGTGTCTGCCTGTGTGTCCTGCCCCTGCCAGCCGCCTGCAGCAGACAGCTGGATGGAGCACAGCCTTTTTTTGAGAGTGGAGAAAGGGAAAAGGTCTCTGTAGAAGATTGAGGTCTGGTTTAGTCCCATTTGCAGAAGCCATGTTTCAGGGACACTTGGTTCTTCAGCTTTTGTCCAGACTCCAGACTGGCTACGGATTTGGGGATCTTAGGAGAAATTAAGCCATGGGCCCGTGCATGCGCCATCAGTCTGCCTGGTCCAAGGGAGTCTGTATGCCTGATTGTGAGGGCCACTTGCCCTGAGTGAAGGGCAGATTATCGGGAGGCTTAGACCCCTTGTTCATCTTTTTGCCTGTGACTGTCTATGTAAATGGCCCTTGGATTTGGGAGCTTGGATGCTTTCAGTGTTTTGGAGTGGTTTGTGATAAACTGGTCCTATCTCCCCTGTCAAACCTTGAGGTAATTTAGGGTGCATTTGGAATACCTGGTCTCTGGCTGCCTGGACTGCCCATTGTCTGTTGGCAAACCTCTTGGAAGTGGTGTTTTCACTTCTAGGCACGCTCCTACCTGTTTTTCCCCTGTGTTTAAATCTCCCAACTTGCATGCCTTATAGGTGGGTCTGCCCTCAGGCTCCATGCCTCCAGATGGCCAGTCTCACTGTGGTCACCCTGGGCTCTTCCTAGATACAAATGATGATAAAACAACATCCCCCCAGGGTTGTGGATTTTGTTGGGGTTGGGAAATGCTGGGATCTCATGATCCTGCAGTGCCTATTATAGAACCCAGTTGCTTGCCAGTTTTCTTTCATCTTTCATCTACTTATAATCTACAGTGCAAGAATGCTGGTGATTATGGACTATATTTGCCAGATTTCTGAATGTAGTCTTGGGCCAAAAGGAATGTGGTAAACCCAAGCACAAGGCTAATAAAAGTAAAGATGGTTAGAGTCCGTTAGAAAGTGTGCATGAAAGAGAGCTTTGTACTCCCCAGTAGCAGACCTGTTCACCCACACCCATGCATCTTGCTGGGGATGGCCTGCACAGAGCAGACAGCATGTTTGGGAGTGTGGGACTCATCTGAATGCTAAGTAAGTAGTAGGTTTGCCTCTCATGGAACGAATGCAGGTCCCTGTAAGTGAGGACAGATACACGTCCCAGCTGTAATGTGAGAAAATAAACAGGGAGCCAAGCCAAGGATCCCCCAAGGTATCCCCAAGTCCTGAGGGGTGGAGGGCGGAGCCTCTGAGGACCAGGCAGTCAGCAGCTGCTCTTCTCAAATTAGTCATTGCAGTGTGCTGGGAGGAGGGGAAGACACAGGCAGCATAAACCTGGCAGATCTTCCTGGAGCCTCCATTTTACTTGAAATGTTTTGGGGTGGGGGGTTAAAGGCAACCTTTTGATTGATAAATAATTGAAAACGTTATGTATGAAAGTTGATGCAAATATATAATGGTATAGAATACAACATGTAAATGAAATAAAATGCAAGGGCGTGAACTTCTAAGGTAAAGCTTTGGGTGTCAAAGAAATTTTGCATCCCACTGAATGTCATTTAAGACCACATCTCCATTCACCTGGCTTCCATTCCCAGAATCTGCAGTCACGCTCTTAGGTGACTGTCAGGGGTATTTTGGAGGAAATTTTTAGAAAGCTCTTGGAGGGGAATCAAACAGGTAACTGAAACTGCTGGTGTGCTTTTAAGAGAAGTTGGAAGAAGAGATATTCTGTGAGCAGAGAGTGGTAAATGCACGTGCCTGCAGGCTCAGGGCACAGCCTACCCAGCCACATCTACTAGGGAGTGATGGGAAGTGTGGTAAAATGGAAAAGATCTTGCCATGTGAAAGGTATGGTGGAGAAGAAGGAACCAGGCACCACTCAGGTCTAGCTGATTGTTAATGAGTCTTTGGATTTTTCAGGAAAAATTGAATATCTAGATTTTGTGTAGTTTCTTTATCTTAAAGCTATCATGGGCCAAGAAAAACATGTCTATTGGTAGCTAGTAGGAGACGATCATTCCCAACTCGACTGGTTTGTCAGTCAAGTAAAGGGTTGCATGATGGGCATGCTTTTAGGTCTGTGCTCCAGAGCTCTCTGTAAATGTGTATTCCTGTTGTTTCTCAAGTTTACATGAGATTCTGTAACTCCCAAAAAGTTGGCAAGGTTTATTGGTACGCAGAGGCTTATGTTTAAATTAAAGATTCCTGTACTTACATGTCAGAGAAGACTAGGGTTTCACAGTACATTAGCCCAGATTTCACTCCCAGCCTCGGTGTATGTGTGACATCAACCTTAGAAAGCCTTGGAATTCACCTTGCCTGCCACTCCTTCTATTCATTTTGCCCCAGGGGGAAGGTAGCCTCAGTCCTGTTGGGGTCCTGTTATCTGTGGAACCCCTGGAACCTCTTTGTCCCCCATCCCCAGCCTTAGAGGGAGGACAGAGTTGGATCTGGGTGTTAGCTGACATTAGGTGAGAACAGTGGAATCAATACCCAACCCACCATTCCCTCCTACAGCTCTGTTGACTTCTCCCAAGTCTTAACAGCTGACCTGGGGCTGCTAAAATCCAGGTCAGAGGGATTACAAATTGCATGGCCTTCTGCCAGTCTGGGCGGTTGGCAGAATGTGGGTCAAGAGAGCTGCATTGCTGAGTCATTTCTGCTCTGGCTTGCTCATCAGTGAAATGAAGGCTGTCCTTCTCCATGTTCAGGGGCACTGAGGGACAAGGCCTGTAGCTCCCATTTGTGGAGGTGCTTCCTGTTAGTTTTAGGATGCAGGCCTGATCCCGTGGCTTAGCTTCCCAGGGTCTGTGTGGCCTGAGCTCTCGGCCTGCTGGCCTCCGCTCCATCACCACTCCCTTTGGGCTCTGTGCTTCAAAACTGGGACCTTATTTCAGGGGTGGTGGTGGTGGTGCTGGTATCACTTATTTCTTAGCAGGGGAGCACAATATATTTGTATATTTTTAAAATCAGCTTTTAATTTTGGAATAATTTTAGATTTACAGAAAATTTGCAAAGGACATTTGCAAAGCAAATACAGAGTTGCCGTATAACTCAGTTTCCACTAATTTAACAACTTACATTGCCATGCTGTATTTGCCTAAAAAGGAAACCAGCATTGGTATATTGCTATTAATTAAAATTGCTTTATTTGGATCTCTCCAGTTTTTCCATTAATGTCCCTTTTTCTGTTGCAGGATTCAGTCCAGCATGGCATATTGATTTACGCTTATTTCAGTTTTGCCAAAACTTTTGCATCCTACCACCTCACGGTCCATAGAGCATATAATTCTGCCTTTCCCTTAAGTGTTAAGTGTTCTCTTTTTACAACTATTCTCAACTTAGTGAATTGCCTGGGAATTATACGTTCATTCATGGGCCAGATCCTGTCTACCTCTCCCTTGACTGTCTTGTAACTCAGGAGATGGCACCACCTCTGCCCTGCTCATGACTGAGTCCTTGGCTTCTAGCACAGGCCAGAGCTGTGGAGTGCTTAGTGAGTATCTGTGAGCTGATTGAACAGCTGGGCTCAATAAATCCTTCCTTTTTTTCACTTTTTCTTTTCTTTATTATTATTATTTTTAATTGAGACAGGGTCTCATTCTGTCACCTAGACTGGAGGGCAGTGGTGCGTGCAATCACAGCTCACTGCAGCCTTGACCTCTCAGGCTCAGGTGATCCTCCTACCTCAGCCTCCTGAATAGCTGGTATTACAGGCATGTGCCACCACGCCTGGCTCATTTTTGTGTATGTGTGTGTGTGTGTGTGTGTTTTTTTGTAGAGTTGGGGTTTGCTGTGTTGCCCAAGCTGGTCTCAAACTCCTGGGCTCAAGGGATCCGCCCACCTCAGCCTCCCAAAGTGCTGGTGTGAGCCACTGCACCCAGCCAAATCATTCCTTTTTAAACACAAGAGCTGCAACTCTCCACAAATGATAGATCTGTGAGCTTCCATGGGGCTTGTCAGACAGGGAGTCTTAGGCACAGAGCACGAGCAGGCGGTGTTCAGCTCAGTGGATCCCTCTTGAGTCCTGGTGGATGTGTAACCAGTGTGGCCCACAAGCTTTGATTCCAACTGCAGTCACGCCTGTGTTATTTTTCTAGTCACACCGGAGTGTAGTCATACCTGTTTTTATCCTAAGGTAAATTCAGCCATGCATACTGGGCCAGAAAGAGGGAGGGGGAGAGCAAGCTTCTTCCCTCGTGACTCTGCCTCTGAGTGGCCCCCTCCTGCCACGGGTCAGGTGTGTGCTGCTTTGTCTGGGGTTGGTGGGATCCTGACATCAAGACAGGCCTCCCAGGAGAGAGCACCACGTTCTTGGACCTCACAGAACTGGGGGCTTCAGTGACCCAGTGGGATGCCCCTCCTGATGAAAGAGTTTTCGTCTCCTAGTGTGGTCTTACCTGTGCCCCTTTGAAGAAATAGTGATCACAGGCAACATTGACCATAAGTGACTTTTCCTGTATTCAACAAGTTTATTTCATTTTTAAATAAACTAATACATGCATATAAATGGAAAGTTTAATAATGTCAGAGCTTAACACAATCTTCCCCATGCCCCACCGTTGTGGTCTGCTTCTCAGAAGAACTACTTTCAACTCTTATTTAGCTGGTTCTTTTACTATTTGCCTCCGAATTTTAAAATAATACGCATACCTTCTAGCTCTTGATTTAACAGTGCTAGACATCATTTAATCTCTCTTCCTCTGTCCTCTCAGCATATCTGTTAATATCAGTACCTATTACAAGAAAGTAAAAGGTATATAAAATATCTGCTTAAATTCACATTTAGTATTGTCATTATTGTGACTCCGTTTTGCTGACTGTTGAGCTGTGTAGAACACTAAAATTGCGCTTTTATTGGACAACTTTTTTATTTTCCTTGAGTTCAAAATGGACTCATGGTTTCATTAGCTTAGTTTATTTCAGATGTTCGCTTGAGTTCCGTGGTCTCCACCAACTCTGTGGAAGCCTTCCACAACACTTTCCAGAGTTAAATGTCAGATTACATTCGTCAGTTTCAGTTTCCCCTCTGGTGCGGTCCTCCCTGAAACCCCCACTCTTCCACGCCAGTTGGAGCTGCGTTCTTTTTGGGAAGACCCAAAAAAAAGTTTTCAGCACATTCCAGTATGAGAAAGACTGTTTTCTTCTTAAGAAAGACTATCTCTTCTCACAAGTTTTTCATCCGGTAGACACTGTGATGTTGTGACTAACAGCGTTCCCCATTCTGCCTTGGCCCAAAGCCTGGAGCTTAGTGTGGGGCCATCTCCTTCCCCCACCAGCCCTACTGCCCCAAACCATGAAAACCGTGCCATTGTGTGCATTTATTTTGTTCCAATTTCATCATGTTTTCTTCTTCTTGTGTCGCTTTTGGTCAGCTAAAATCTTTTAAAGAATGTGTTTTACAAATTAACACAGAAGAATGCTGGGCCACACATTTACAGCCAGTTGATTTTTGACAAAGGGGCTGAGAACATCCACTAGGGAAAGGACATTGTCTCTTCAATAACTGGTGCTGGGGAAACTGTGTATCCATATGCAGAAGAATGAAAATAGACTTCTATTTCTCGCCATATACAAAAATCAACTCAAAATCAAACAAAGACTTAAATGTAAGACCTGCAGCTATGAAAGTAGTATACTAAAATAAAACTTTGGGGAGATGCTTCAGGACATTGTTTTGGGCAAAGATTTCTTGAGTAAGGCCTCAAAAGCACAGGCAACCAAAACAAAAATTGACAAATACGATTACATCAAGCTGAAAAGTTTCTGCACAGCAAAGAAAACAATCAGCAGTGAAAAGACAACTCACAGAATGAGAGAAAATATTTGTAGGCTATTCATCTGACATGGGATTAATAACCAGAATATATAAAGAGCTCAAACAACTCAATAGCAAAAAACAAAATAATCTGATTTAAAAATGGACAAATTATTTGAATAGACATTTCTCCAAAAAAAAAAACCTTATAAATGGCCAACAGGTATATGAAAAAATACTCAACACTACTAATCATTAGGGAAATGCAAACCAAAACTGTGAGATACCACCTCATCTCAGTTAAAATGGCGATTATCAAAAAGACTGAAAATAAATGTTGGTGAGGATATGGAGAAAGGGGACCTCTTGAACACTGATGGTGGGAATGTAAGTTAGTACTGTGGAGGCTCTTCAGAAAACTAAGAATATGGAACTACCTTATGATCTAGCAATCCCATTGCCAGGTATTTTAAATGGGCAAAGGATTTGCACACACATTTGTCCAAGGAAGGACATGAGCATATTGAAGTGATATTTGTACTCCCATGTTCGTTACAGCACTGTTAATAGCCAAGATAAGGAATCCACCTAAATGCCCATCAATGGATGAATGGATAAGGAAAATATGGTTTTATATACACAATGAAGCCATAATAAAGAATGAAATCCTGATAGTTGCAGTAATGTGGATCAACATGGAGAACATTAAGTGATTTGCCAGGCACAGAAAAACAAATATTGCCTGTTCCTTTTTGTTCTTTTTTTTTTTTTTGAGATGGAGTCTTGCTCTGTCTCCTAGGCTGGAGTGCAATGGCACGATCTCAGCTCACTGCAACCTCTGCCTTTGGGGTTCAAGTGATTCTCCTGCCTCAGCTTCCCAAGTAGCTGGGATTGTAGGCATGCACCACCAGGACTGGCTAACTTTCTATTTTTAGTAGAGATGGGCTTTCACCATGTTGGCCAGGCTGGTCGTGAACTCCTGACCTCAAGTGATCTGCCCGCCTTGGCCCCCCAAAGTGCTGGGGTAACAGGCATGAGCCACCATGCCAGTCTGCCTGTTCTTAATCATATGTGGGAGCTAAAATATTAGATCTCATGAAGATAATGAAAAGAATGGTGGTTACCAGAGGCTGGGAAGGGTAGTGGGGAGAGGGGGGATGGAGAGGGGTTACTTGGTGGGCATGAAAATACAGTTAGAAGGAATAAGGTATGGTGTTCGATAGCACAGTAGAGCAACTATAGTTAACAAAAATTATATATTTCAAAATAGCTGGAAGAGAAAATTTGGAATGTTCCCAACACAGGAAGTGATAAATATTTGAGGTGGTAGATATTTCTGTTACTCTGATTCGATCATTACACATTGTATGCTTGGATCAAAATATCATGTGTAACCCATGAATATGTACTGCTATTAGGAATCCATACACATTTGTTAAAAAAAATACATGCTGGATTTTTCTTATTTTTTTAAACAGCTTTATTGAGATGTCGTTCACATGCCATTGTCTCCCCCATCTACATTGTATGATTCAATTTTTGATACAATTACACGGTTTTTCATCTGTCATCACAATCCGATTTTGGAATATCTTGCTCCTAGAAGAAAACTTGTACCATTAGCAGTCACTCCTCATTCTGCCCCACCCTACCCCAGCCCTGAGGAACCGTTGATCTACTCTCTGTCTCTGTATGTTTACTCTTTCTGGGCATGTCATATAAATGGAATCATATAACACATGGTCCCTTAGGCTGGGCTTCTCTTGTGTTATAGCATGAATCAGTGCTTCACTTTCATTGCTAAATAACCAGATACACCACATTTGTTGATCCATTCAGCAGTTGATGGACATTTGGATTGTCTCCACTTTTTGACTATTGTGAATAATGCTGCTGTGAACATTTGTGTACAGGTCTTTGTGGACATATGTTTTCATTTCTCTTGGATAAATATCTGCAAGTAGAATTGCTAGGTTATGTGATGACTGTTTAGCCTTTTGAGGAACTGCTAGACTGATTTTCAAAGCTGCTGCACCATTCTGTTCCCAACGGCAATGTATGAGGGGTCAAATTGTTCCACATTTCGCCAATACTTGTTATTGTCTGTCTTTTTTATTATAGTCAGTGATATTAGTGGGTGTGAAGTGGTATTTCACAGTGATTTTTTACTTGTAATTCCTAATGACTAATGTTATTGAGCTTCTTTTCATTTCTTTATTGGCTATTTGCATTATCTTCCTTGGATAAATGTGTGTCCAAATCCTTTGTCCATTTAAAAAATAACATGTTTATTAAGATAGAATTTAAATATCATATAATTTATCCACTTAAAGTGTACGATTCTGAGGTTTTTCATATATTTACAAAGTTATGCAAGTATTACCACAATCAAGAATATCTTCATCACCCAACAAAGAAACTCTGTACCCACTAGCAGTCACTCCTTTGCCCATGTTTAATGGCTTCTGTTTTTGATACTGAGCGGTAAGACTTTAAACACATTCCTTATCAGCTAGATAATGGGCAAGTTTTTTTTTTTTTTTCCCATTTCTGTGGGTTGTCTTTTTACTGTCTTTATGGTATTGTTTGCAGCCCAAGAGTTTTAAATTTCGTTGTAGTCCACCTTATGTATTTTTTTCTCATTACTTTTGCTTTTGGTGTTGCCTTTTTCCTTGTATTTTAAAATGGTATTTATTTCTGTAAGCCTTCTCAGACCCTTTTTGAGATCTAAGCCAGACATAAAAATAAAGAATGCTGTAAAATGGTGGCATCAACTCTGTCTCAGTGTCGTCTTGGCAGCGAATTCAGTAGTAAATTCCCTGCGTTGAGGCCGCAGCGGAGGTGAAGACCTGACACTTAGGGGAAGCAGCCTGCAGGTGAATGGCTCTGTGAGGGCAGTGCCTGTGGTGTCTGGAGGAGCCCTGAGTTCATATACATGGAACTTCTGCTCCTTGTGTGTAGTGGACTGGGCACCAGGTGGAGGTCATCCCTTGAAGCTGCTGAGAACAAAAGTACAGCAATGTTGGTGAAGTTCAGGGGTCTAACCAGGAGGCCTCCCTGAGGGCACGTGGGGTCTCCTCGGCAGACAGTCTGGGCCAATCAAACACAAGGACAGAATGGGCGTTCATTTTTATCTATCTATCTATCTATCTATCTATTTATTTATTTATTTTTGAGACAGAGTCTTGCTCTGTCGCCAGGCTAGAGTGCAGTGGCGAGATCTCGGCTCAGTGCAACCTCTGCCTCCAGGGTTAAAGTGATTCTCCTGTCTCAGTCTCCCAAGTAGCTGGGACTACAGGCACGCACCGCCACACCCAGCTAATTTTTATATTTTTAGTAGAGTCGGGGTTTCACCATGTTGGCCAGGATGGTCTTGATCTCTTGACCTCGTGATCCTCTCTCCTCGGCCTCCCAAAGTGCTGGGATTATAAGCGCAAGCCACCGCGCTTGACTGGGAGTTCATTTATTTTATGAGCTAAATAGACATATGTTAGCTAGCCAGGAAAATTCGCCAACATTTATACCATCATTTTTGCGAGAAAATGAGCCCTAAATTTTAAACCATCCCTAAGTTGGAGATTGTCTGTCTTAATTCATGAGTGTTCTTCTTGCTGTTTCCTTATTTGGGAGGCGTGTGTGTGTGCGCACTTTTATGTTGTGTGCAAATATGCGTGTATGTGTGTATACATAACATGTTTATCCATTGAGCCCTGGTTCCTGTCCATATAGTTGGTTCAGCAACCACTTACTGAGCCTGCCTGTGGCCACCTCTGTCCCAGGTCCACACAAGAAGTCAGTCTCCCTTCAGCACACTACCTCCAGAGGGACTCAACTCCATCGTGTCAGGGGCTGTTGAGCTCACAGCGGGGCTGATGATCCAGTTGTGAATTATTCACATCATTTATTTCCTTCCCTTTGAGTCTCACATGTGTCCCTTTAACAGCTCATTAGTTTTGTTTTAAGGACAGGCAGGGAGAGAGGAATGGGAAGAAGCTGAATTCAGTTTGGTTGAATCTTTGTGGTAAAGGGGTGAATACCAACTGGAATGGAATTCTTAAATCATCTGGGGATTTCATGTGTTGATCTTGTTCCTGATTCTCATAGATAATTGATTTGGTGGTTTTAAGTTTTTAAATACGATGAGTGCACGTACATTTTTTTGGGGGGGGGGACGGAGTTTCGCTCTTGTCGCCCAGGCTGAAGTGCAATGGCATGATCTTGGCTCACTGCAACCTTCGCCTCCTGGGTTCAAGCGATTCTCCTGCCTCAGCCTCCTGTGTAGCTGGGATTACAGGGGTGTGCCACCATGCCTGGCTAATTTTTATATTTTTAGTAGAGGCGGGGGTTTCACCATATTGGCCAGGCTGGTCTTGAACTCCTGACCTCAGGTATCTGCCTGCCTCGGCCTCACAACATGCTGGGATTACAGGCGTTAGCCACCGTGCCCGCCCCTCCCCCCTTTTTAAAGGAATGAAACAAAAAGGAATGAAACCTTTCCCTCCGCAATACCTTCTCAACCCTAGACCCTCAGCAAAGAGGCTTACCTCTCTGATAAGTTTCTTGTGTAACTCTTACTTTTTTTTTTAAGTTTGTATACCCAAATAGTGGGTTAAAAATACGCAGATGGGATCGTATTATACACAGTGTTCTGCATCTTGTTTCTCCTTTTTTCTTAAGAAATGTTGCTTGGAGATGTTTCCTCAGCGGCAACTCAAACCCACAGCATTCCCCTTGGAGTTACAAAGTGTTCCTTTATAGGAATGGCCGTGACTCATTTTAATCCACCCTCTCTTGATGAACAGCTAAGTCGTTTGTAGCTGTTTCTGCCATTGCACACAATACTCGGTAAAACTCTTGGGTATCTGTCTTCTGTGCTCTTGCAAGTTTGTATAGATGGACTATTATGTTTGTCATTAAACCATGTAAAGCAGTTTACAGTGATCCTCGGCTGGACTGTGGAATCCTCAGTCTTCGGACCATAGGGTTGTTCTTTTGTGTGGTTTGTGTAGCCTGGCAGGAAGGTCTTGTGTTTAGATTTTGAGAGGACATTTGAGCATCAAGTTAGTAAAGAACGTAAACATTGTTCATTTCAGGAATAAGTCTGAGTAAGATGTTGGATTTATTCTTTGCAGCTTCATAATGCTTTGCATACTGGAAAGACTATGGCTGCATCTTCACCTGGGCCTAGAGAAGGACCAGAGGGTATAGCTCAGTTGCAGAAGAGAGTTCCCAAGTGCGGACTGATAAGGGATAGCCTTTGCAAATTGCTTCTCAGGGTTGTTTGTAGCAAAATAGACTGACTTTGCAACACTTCATGTTCCAGAAACACTTCTGCCATGAGAGCAGTCTCTAGAGGGGATCAGCAGAAGTTCTCCACTACTTCAGCTGGTGAAAGAGGTGTCTTGAAGCCATAAGGTGGGAGAGGCAGAGGGCAGCTTAGTGTGGTCGGGCCAGGCTGGACAGGCAGTGTTTGGGTCTGGGTGTGTGAGCCTAGTGGGGGCTCCCGGGGCCTCCTTGCCAGCTGGTGGAGAGGAATGGCAGGTGGGCAGGAGACGGCCCAGATTCACACTGGCCTCTGTCTCTGCCTGGCAGGGCCACTTGGCACTTAATAAGTGGTTTGGGGGAGAATGAACTTTCGTGGGCAGTTCCCCCTTTCATGGGTTTGGAGTAGTGAAAGTTGGAGGGGAAGTGGGGGCTGTGGGAAGTGCATGCTCCTTGGTGGCCTGGGCCTGGAGGCCAGACCCGCTTTTCACATTGTCACAAATGCTGGCTTCTTGAATCCTTGTAGCGTCCTCCATGGTAGATGTTCTCACCACTCAACAGAGGAGGATACTGCAGGCTCTGCGGGCACCAGAGTTTATTTATGTGTGCTCCGTATTGGAGGGCTGCGTATGACCCAACAGTGATAGGACCGTGGACTACTGGCTGGAGAGGAGTTGCGCTGCCTGCATCCTTCTGCCTAGCGGAACGCGAAGGACAGGCTCACACGCTCAGGTGCTTGCTTGGCTGGTGGTTCAATTTGCTGTGAAGCCTGGCCCAGAGTTTGGGCTTCAGTTCTGGGAAAGGAGCATGGGGGGCAGTCATGTGTTACCTCCAGAAGGCTGGAGCACAAAGTCAGTTGTCTGACTTGTCGGCCTCTCCTTGCTCCAGAGCCAGAGGTGGGGGCGGAGTGCCAGCTGAGGTGTGTGAGAGATGCCAGTGAGATGCCTGCTTGGCTTCCCAGATGTTGCTGCATGCCCTGGGTGTTTGGGGTACAAAATAGGTGTGTTCAGCTGAAGGAAGTGGATGCAAGCCTGGCTGGGACAGGACAGCGTCAGTGCTGGCGGGACGAAGGGCAGAGCCTTCCACTCAGGCACAGCCCAGGGTCAGGGAATTAGATGGGTCAGGTCGAGAGATCCTGGAGTCACCATCTGCATTGCGTTTCTCATCAGAAAATGTCCGGCCCCTTCCCAAAGCCCCTTCCTTAATCCTCTCAACCTCTCAGACGTGACATGAAGTCTCAGGTTTTGTGGCGAGGCAGGCCCCACCTTCCCCTGGTGGTGCCTCAAGAGCTCTGCATTTCATGCTGTCTGGCTGCCGTTCTGTTCACTGTCTATTGCATTCCTGGGCACTTACATTGAATGCCCTACCGAGTGAGGCTGGGTGCCTGCCTCAACCAGACCGGGTACAGTACGCCCTTCCGTGCAGCAGATGTGCTGTCTGAGCCAAGATCAGCATGCTGCCCCTGTGGTCACACTCCGTGCCTGGGCCATGCTCCTTGGTGTGAACACGAGTTGTTTTTGTATCAGTGTCATTGTTCATTCCCGCCGCGTGCCATGTGCTCTGCCCTCATTCTATCCCGTCTTCCTCTGGGAAAGTGTTTTGAGAGACACAATGAAGTTCTCTTTGTCTCCCTCAGCATGTTGTGCTCCTAAGTTCTCTATCCTCCTGGTGGTAAATCTGAGGTTTTTTGCTTTGTTTTGTTTTGAGATGGAGTCTCACTCTCACCCAGGCTGCAGTGCAGTGGCGCGGTCTCGGCTCACTGCAACCTCTGCCTCCAGGGTTTAAGCAATTCCCCTGCCTCAGCCTCCTGAGTAGCTGGGATTACCGGGTGCATGCCACCACACCCAGCTCATTTTTGTATTTTTAGTAGAGACGGAGTTTCACGATGTTGGCCAGGTTGGTCTGGAACTCCTGACCTCAGGTGATCTGCTCGCCTTGGCCTCGCAAAGTGCTGGGATTACAGGCATGAGCCATCACGCGTGGCCTTGCCTGAGTTTTAATCAGCCTATATAAGGCAGTCAGGGCCAGTCTCCACACTTCAGGGTGTGTAGTCAAATTCAGGTACAACTCTTGAGCAGGCAGAGGAGGAAATGGATATATGAGCATTTCCACCAGAAGTTTCCTGAACACTTGGCCTGGGTCAGACACTGGGGCCAACAGGGTGGCCGAGGCAGGGCCCTTACTCCTCAGGAGCTCCTGAAGACCCAGCCCTGCAGGAGGAGGCAGGGCCCTGAGTGCATGATCCTAGCTTGGCACCGAGTGTGGGGCAGGTGTAGGAAAGAGTCGGTCGTCATCAGGGAAAGAACATGGCCTTTGGAAATATCCTCAGACCTGCCGTGGGTTGGTGTCTGCCTGCCCATTCTCTGCACAGAGGGACAGTGCCCCTGACCGCATGCTGGGATGGCAGACACAGGGCTAAGCATGTCTGCTGGCTGAGGGCAGCCCGCTCCCTCCCATGGTCTCATTAGAACCAAATAAGTTCATGGAAGGGAAGATTCCTTGTAAGCTGAGGTGCTGAGAGTTAAATTTAATCAGAGCCCCAAGGGGAAAACTAACAACTCACCTTCTGGAAGTCTCGAAAATTTTCATCCAAGAGACACTGAGGCTGAGGCTTCGTTGGTGGAAACTGTGAAGAAGTGTATTCCAGATGGAAGCGAATAGACCTAGGCTTTTCTAGAGGCGCACGGATGGAAATGGCTGCGGGGTGGGGGACTGGGAGGAGCGGCAGAGACAGGAAGAGCTGATGGCATGGGGGGCGGCCAAGCCAGAAGGACACTCCCTGGGGTCTGTATTTCACCCTTGGTGAGGTGGCAGGGTTTCCAGGGGGAGCCTGCCCCAGTGCCCTTGAGCTCTCTGAGCTTTGCCCTGATCAATCAGCCCCACTCTTCCTTGTTTGTGTTATGAAGCCCACTGAAGATAAAATTGCATTCAGAAGAAAGGAACTTGTGACTTCAAGGGGAAGCAAAGAGAAACCCACAGTGAATGGGGAGCCCCTGGAGATTTTCTAGCAGGAACTGGTGGGCTGTGTGCCCTCCTTTCCTATTCTCTTTGACAGGGCACTGCATAGCCCCCTGAGCTTTGTCAGGTCTGCTGAGAAGTTTAGGGGCAGGTACAGTGTCAGGAGCCCCCCAGCCAGGCCCTGGCACTAGAGGCCATGCGGCCAGGCTTGGATGTGGCAGTGGTCTTGGGACAGATGCTGCAGGCTCTACCACTCTTCAACTGTGTCTTCCTGTTCTCCTCTTCTCCCATCAGCAAGCTCACTCCCTGGCTTTTGATGCCAGCAAGGCTGGCCTCCTTGATGGCGTGGCAGGAATGTCCTGGGGAGAGACAAGTCTTGATGACCAGGTGGATGGAGTGGGAAGACAGGAGGCACTGGGGATAGCATGTGGCTGGGGTGAGCTAATGGGCGGTGGTACTTTCCCCAAAGTCCAGCGCACTGGGTGGGAGCAGCACTCAGCTCTAGAGATGTCTGGTGTGAGGTTCTTCTGGGCATCTGGCAGAGATCCCAGGTGGCAGCTGGCAGAGGGCCCCCAGCTTAGGGTGGACCCTGCATGGCATTGTATGCTGGTGGTCTTTTGTGGGCAGGACACCTGCAAGAGGGCTACAACTGGAGAAATGGGTGGGGAAGAGTGGCTGTTGATAGCTCCCTGGGCCCAGACAGAATTGAGTCAGAATTAGGCAAATTGGAGAGCGAGCTCAAAAGCAGAAACCCAGTTGGGGGAAAGTACTGAGCCCAGGGCTCTAAATGACTAATGCAGAAATGATGTTAAGTTTACCTCCAATCAGAGTGAAACTTTGGGCAGCCCCCGCTCCCTACACGCAGCTGCCCTCCAGGAGAAGTGAGAATTGGCCCAAGCCACAGGTGACCATGACAGGACCTTGCACTAGCTGAGAGACCTGAGGGTTTAGGAAATATGAGAAGTGAAGCAAGAGATGATTATCTTTTGACAGCCAATTCCACCAATGAAATTTAGATATTTTAACTATGCCTAAGGAATGTCTGTCTATTAAGTGTTTGTAGAAATTTCTGTCATCTGCTTGCACTTGCTGTTTTACTCTGCTACATTCTTTTCTCTCTCCATCTCGTTAAAAAAAAAAAAAAAGCTACATGAAATGATTTCCTTCACGGATTTTAACAAGCCAGGACACAGTGACAGCTATTAGAAATTATAGCTGACAGGGCTGGGAGACAGCTATACAGTTTGCTGGTAACCTTGCACAAATGAGTTGTTTTGGGTGGAAAAACTGTTGCTTATTTACAACACTGAGGCAGAGTTGTTACTTTTGGACCTGAGTTTTGCCATCTTCCTTCCTGTGGGTGTTTTCACTCATCTACCTCCCTACCCACCCACCACACCCTGGGTACGAGAAAAGGTAAGAAGAAAAGACTGGGAGGATCAGAGGATATGAAAGGACTGAAGATTTTCTAATACACAGATGCTGCTGTGGGGCATCACGTGGAACTGACTCTTTCTCCTCAAATTTGCTGTAACAGCTCAGTCCCTTAACATTTATAATAAATCAGTTCATGACAAGAAATAGAAAGTCAGCCTCCCTTGCTAGTCTCCCTGATGGGGACTTTCCTTTGGTGGGTAGTATGAGGGGTTCTTTGAGTTAGCAGAGTCCCTCCCGTCTGAAGAAACTGAGACTCAGAGGAGTTTCCAGGCAGTGAGACCCTAGGTCCGGAAGGTACCCTGATGTGGTATCGCACATAGCTGCTTCCTCTTTCGTGGTTAAAAGCAGATGGCAGCACAGTCAACCACGGTCATCTCTGAGGCTGACTCACAGCAGGCAGGTTTTTGTTTGTTTGTTTTCTTGGCACAGGGAAATCTAAATGAGAGAAGAAATATATTATGAGTGATGGCTCCAGAAGCTGCTTGTGGGTGGACAGTGGTGCCCTTCCTGAGTGGGGAAGGCAGGGGCATCTCTGCTGCTGTCCTTGGGCACTGCCTTTCAAGAGCACCACACTGCCCCTTGCATGCACCCACAGACAACACTGAGTGACCAACCTCCATCCTCACTGGTCTGACCTGGAGGCAGCTGACTGAACCAGCTTTTAGGAGGCACTCATGTGAGTTTGTGTTAAACAGAAATGATTGAGTTGATTGGGTTCAGGAGAGAGACAGAACTGGCATCGAAATCACCTTCCTGGCACATATGTTCTCAGTCCTCCTGGTTTTAGATTAGGCCTCCACACCACCAGAGACTCCCTGAAGATTTTCTAATACACAGATGCTGCTGTGGGGCATCACGTGGAACTGACTCTCTTTCTCCCTAAATTTGCTGTAACGGCTTAGTTCCTTAACATTTATAATAAATCAATTCATGACAAGAAATAGAAAGTCTTCTAAGCACAAGAAATCGCTTTTTGACTCCAGGTTAGATATTACCAGATTTAATGAAAATGCATATTACCAGAATTGAGGGGGTGTGAAATTTGGTAGTAGTGAAAAGGAATGACAGAGGTACACGTGGCAGTGCTTCCTAATACCTTCCTGGGAGGAGAACGCTGACAGGGTGCGCCATAAGCCGTGAAAACTTCCATGGAAAGGGGAGGAAGCTCCCTCAGATGGCTTTGAGCTATATTTTTCCATACCAGGGTATCATTTCCAAGCTGGTGGTTGTAACTAGTGTAGTTTCTAACTTCTGGTTGTTGTTGTTTTTTTTTTTCTGATTCATTTTGGATCACAGGTTCCATATTCTCACTCTTCATAGAGACATAAAAGTAGATTGTAGAGAATGTTAACTGCATCTTTAGGTTGAGCTTTACTTGACCATGATTCTCAAGAATAAACCCACACAGCACACAGTGTAACGACTTAGTGGGGCCTCCTAGAATAGTGGGCATGTGCCAGGTGGTTCGCATATGCTGTTTCATGTAAACCTCAAGGCAAGACAGAAATACCCCTCTCCATTCTGTAGACAAAGAACCAAAGCTTAGAGACCTTCGGTGACCTGACCATGGTTGGATCACTGTTCAGGCCCAGAAGCAGGCATGCAGCAGGTGCTGCGTGTGTTTATTCTAGTAAGTCACATTGTCTTTAAATGTGGGTAATACCATCATTTATTCAGCCTTTAGTCAGATTTTAGTCACATCTCAGCTTTTCAATTTCTTGTGCTCTTTACAGTTAGAATCTAGACTTACAGAAATACATGTCATCAGAGAATCCAACACATTTTTCTTCTAAAATAGAAGTCAAATAGGTAGGGTAGTACACAACCTGAGTGCGAAAATCCTTATGCATTTTTTGGCATTTTGCTCTTGAAGCTGCTCCACTTATTAATCTTTCTGGGCATTTCTGTCAGCAAAAGGTAAGAAGGTGATATTTTCTCTTAAGTGTGGTGGTTGAGTTTTGGATCTGCTGGCCAAGATTTAGGCCCAACTGGAGGAGAGTAGTCTTTTGGTACATATCTCAGTTATTTCATTTTGGGGGCACAGTAGTTGGAAACAACAAGCCTGTTACTCTTCTCAGTCATATATGAGATCGTCAAAGCCAGGTGCCCAAATCATAGATTAGGAGGTAGCAGAGCTGATCTGTTGACTTTTTTTTTCATAATGTTATTCTTGCACTCTGCAATTACATCAAAAAAAGACAACTTTTTCTGGGCGCGGTGGCTCATGCCTGTAATCACAGCACTTTGGGAGGGTGAGGCGGGCGGATCCCCTGAGGTCAGGAGTTCAAGATCAGCCTGGCCAACAGGGCGCAACCCCATCTCTACTAAAAATACAAAAAAATTAGTCAGATGTGGTGACGTGTGCCTGTAATCCCAGCTACTCAGGAGACTGGGGCAAGAGAATCGCTTGAACACAGGAGGCAGAAGTTGCTGTGAGCCAAGATTGTACCACTGCACTCCAGCATGGGTGACAGAGCGAGACTCCTTCTAAAGATAATAAAATAAAATAAAATAAAGTAAAAAATCAAATCCTTTCTGGATTAGGCCTTTAAGGAGAGCATTCAAAGGTTTGGTCCTGTTCATAGATTTTGTTGGAATTGAGCCCATAACAAAGGATGATCATATTCATTTATTGCCAGCAGATAACAGTAGCACTGATATTTCCATCTGTTATCACTGCTTTCAAGCCATTCTAATGAAGTCTCCCACTCATCAGTTTTTTGAATGAATGATGTTTTTTGGCATTTGGAAAATTTGTCACGTGATCCCTTTTGGCTGCAGGCCTTACATTCATTTTATATAGTTCTGTGCCTAAAATGGCACCTGTAAGTATTTTTGGCAGCTAAAAAGTCATTTCTGAGAGTGAAAGGATGCTTCATGGTTTGCACCCTGGTGGGCTTTGGGCTCCTTGATTTTGCTCCTTTCCTTTCTCTTGTGGTTTGTTCGTGGTGGGCTGGCCATGCTGATTGCAGAGACACTCTCCTTCGCAAAGCTGCTGGGCACACTTGTGTTTGATTTCTGCTCCTGGAGATGTAGTCATTGACAGTGTTGAGAGTTGAGGAACGCTGAAAGGTAGAATTCCTAGTAACTCATAAAAGGTTATTTTGGGGGCATGGAGATAGGGTCTTTCACGTGGATTCAGTCATTTTAGTTTTCTTCTATACAGCAAAATAATGCCTACAATACATCTCATTCCAGTTCCATGCGCATGATGTGACAGACATTCCAAAGGGTGAATCGTGGATTATGATGACACAGAAAACTGCGGCTTCTAGACATTACCACAGAAAGCACACAGACTTTGGAAACCAACAGACTGAAGTCAAATGCTGACTTTCAGCTTGCTTCTGTGTCACCTTTGCAAGTCAGTTCACCTCTCTGAGACCTTAGTTTCCTCATTTGTAAACCACCTAATTCTCAGGGTTGTTACGATGTTAAGTGAGATTTCACATGAAAAACACCTATTGGATCACAGGCATTCCATGTATGGCAGCTACTGGTTTTTGCCTTCTCATTGAGCTGGAATGAAAAAGAGTCTCTACATCATTGGTCATTAGGGAAATACCAATTAAAATCATGATGAGATACCAGTACAGTACCAGATGGCTAATGTCAAAAAACAGATAATAAGTGTTAGTGATGATGTGGAGAGGCTGGAGCCCTCTTAGATTGTTGGTGGGAATGTAAAGTAGTGCAGCTGCCTTGGAAAATAGTTTGACAGTCTGTCAACAAGTTATGTAAGGAGTTACTGTGTGACCTGACAGTTCCACTCCAGGTCTTGGAGTGGAATGTACGTACCCATTCCACTTTTCTTGGTGTGTACCCAAGAAATTAAGACATCTGTCCATGCAAGGACCTATATACAAATGGATATAGCAGCATTATTGATAGCAGCCAAAATGCAATATCAACCCAGATGTCCATGAGCTGGTGAATGGATAAACAAAATGTGGTGCCTTCATAGAATGGAATATTGTTCAACACTAGAAAGGAATGAATTGCTGATATATGCAGCAACATACAATCCAGACATAAGAGACTGTAAGTTGTATGATTTTCTTTAATTGAACCGTATAGCAAAGGCAAGACTATGGATAAAGATAGAAAGCAGATCAGTATCGCCTGGGGGCTGGGGTAGGAGTTGAAATTGACTACAGAACAACGTGAGGGAACTCTCTGAAGTGAAGGAAAGGTTCTGAAGCTGGATTGGGGTGGTGGAGGCACAGCTGTATACATTTCCTAAAACTCATCAAACTATATCTTGAAAATGAGTGATTTTATAGTGTATAAACTAAAGCTAAGTAAATTGAGCTAGAACTTGGATCACCTGATCCAAGTATCATAAAATGTGATTTATATTGATAATTATGTTTTAAAAGATAGCATAGTTTTCAGAATGCTTGTGTTCAGCGGACATGAGTAGGAGCTCCTGGGTGCACATGTGTGTTGGGTCTTGCAGTGAATCCAGTCCTTTGCACTCAATGAGGACTCTTTTTTTTTTTTTTTTTTTGAGACGGAATGTCGCTCTGTCACCCAGGCCAGAGTACAGTGGCCCCATCTCAGCTTACTGCAACCTCCGCCTCCCAGTTTCAAGCGATTCTCCTGCCTCAGCCTCCCAAGTAGCTGAGACTGCAGGCAAGCACCACCAGGCCCGGCTAATTTTTTGTATTTCTAGTAGAGAACGGGGTTTCACTGTGTTAGCCAGGATGGTCTCAATCTCCTGACCTTGTGATCTGCCAGTCTTGGCCTCCCAAAGTGTTGGGATTACAGGCATAAGCCACTGCGTCCGGCCCATTGAGGACTCTTATGTGTCCCTTGTCTCTTGCCACAACAGCCTCTATCATCAGAATTGAAGGCTTCAGTAGAGAGATATTTTAAAAAGAAATCACACCATCCAAATATAACATTGTGATTTAGGCTTATGCTGTTACATTCTTTCTTCTATGAATATGTTTATTTTTACATTGTTTAAATTAAATATATATAATGTGTTTAAATTAACTATATGAAATAAACATTTCCCATGATAAACTTTCTATGAATACAGCTTTAATTGCCGACTCTGTATTTGTTTGAGTACACCCTTTCTAGCCTTGTATATTGTTTCACAAACTTTATCTGTTAATTTTTATTTCATTCCTAGCTGGAGAATGTTCTTTCTTGTGAACAGTTACATTTTCTTATTTTAAATATTTTTCTTTTCTTTTTCTTTTTTTTTTTTGAGACAGAGCTTGCTCTGTTGCCTGGGCCGGAGTGCAGTGGTGCGATCTCAGCTCACTGCAACCTCCGCTTCCCAGGTTCAAGTGATTTTTCCTGCCTCAGCCTCCCGAGCAGCTGGGATTACAGGCATGCGCCACCATGCCCAGCTAATTTTTGTATTTTTAGTACAGATGAGGTTTTACCATGTTGGCCAGGCTGGTTTAAATGTCTTTTCATATCCAGTTTTCACTTCTTTTTTGGGTACTAAGTGGTCTGCATTTTAAAGTAAAATTTAATAGAGATTTAAAAATAAAATGTTCTGTACAGAAAACTTGGAGACTGACTAACAGAATGTATAGTGGAAAACAATCATCTCTAGCACCAAGTAAAACATAATTAGTTGTCAGTATTTTGGTACATGGCTTTCCATATTATTTTCTGTTTCCTATAATGTATAACAAAAAATAGAATTCTAGATATACTACTTTATTGATCTTTTTTTCTCAGCAAAATATTCCTAATTATGTTTGTCTACATTCTGATAGTAAATACCTACAAATACATCTTTTGGATGTCTTATAATTTTGTTAGCAAAACCCATTTTGAAAATGTTGGTTATTTCTAGTTTTTTAAATAACATTTGTTCTCAGTTGTTTAAACTTGCTGAAATTATGTACATTTTAAAGATTTTTTATGTATATTGAAAAATTGTCTTCTTGAGACATTTTATTTTCCCAACAGAATTATGTGATTTTTTTTTTTTTCCCCTCATGCCGTTGTCTACAAAGCGTACTATGGGATTTTTTTATTACCAATTTGATGGGTTAAAAACCATACTATTGTGATTTATATTTGGTTATTAATGAATATTGGCTGTTAAAATAGGTTTATTGGCCTTTTGTGTTTCTTTGAAAAATTCCCATATCACTTTTATTTTTTTTCCTGTTGGAATTTTTCTTTTTCTCATTGAATCATGTAAAGTCTTTATTGTTTAAGATATCAGCCCTATTATATTTGGATAGTTTCCTTTGCTTCTAACTAACCTTTTTAGTTTGGTTACTGATTAATTTTCACCTGCTGAGGATGAGGCTTTTTACCTACTGGAATGAGAGGCCATGAGGAGGTCTCCTCCCCTGTCCTTCTGTTGAACACAAAAGCAGGTAAAGCAGACCAGCTGTTCAGAGTCTAGGAGAGCTGACAGAATTTCCCCCGGGATCTGTGGTTGGGATTCGTTTAAGGTTTACAGCGTGCATCCTCGGAATCTCCACAATAATGCCTCATCTCTGATTGTTATTTGCTGGCCATGTATGAATTTGAGGTGTGGTTTCTTCTATAGGACAGGGGATCTTTTATTTCTGTTATTTTCTTAAGAGTCTATCTGCTTTCTTCCCTCTAAGAAATGGTGCTTGTGAGAAACCTCATACTCTCATCTCTAAAAAATCAAGTTTTCTTGGAGATAAGACATTCCTGAGAAACAGAATGTCTATAAACCTGGGGATTAAGTAATTAGCATTAAGGGAACTGATTGAAATTCCAGTACAGGAATTTAAAGCATCGTCGGTCCTATTTATTAATTGAAATTCAGAGACCTTGAGATAATTGCCTGTCATTCCCTGCATAGATTTTTCTCTGTGCATTGAGCAGGCTACCCCCTGTCCTCTGCTTCTGTCCCTGGTCCTGAGCATCAAGCCTGCCAGCACCCGTGAGGCTCCCTTTGTTCTCAGCCTGTGCGGAGTGTAACGAGCCCACTCTAATTGGGCTTGAGCTGAAAGCAGCTGGGATCTCATTGCCTGTGTGTCAAGTTCAGCTTTTGATGAATGCAAAAGCAGTGCAAGGCACAGCAGGGGGCCCCTCCCTTTTAAAAAAGACGGAATCCTTGGGCTGATCTTCCTTGGGGCCATCCCACCATCCTGAAGCAAATCCTGGACTTCTGGCCGGGGACAGACTGTTGACCAAAGCTGTTGCCGCGATAAGTAGCATAAGGATCCTTAACTTTCCAGAGGTCAGTGAAACGAGTCCTGTCAGTGAGCTGCTGGTTTGCAAGTTTGTCTGCTATTTATCTAAAGATCTCACCTTATCCCCTGAACTTAACAAAAGCAGAACAGGTGGAATTTAGGTAAAATCCATGTTGTTTTGGATCCTTGACCCTGCTCTCCACTCCCTCATGTCCCAGAGTCATAAGCTTCAGTTCCTACCAAGTCAGCTGTGCCTGCCTATGGTGTGGCTCTGTTTTAGCCTGGGATAGAAAAGGGAGAAGCACTCATCATCAGAGGTGTCCTGCGTCCTTCCTCACTCAGTGCACAGGGAGGAGTCATTTATGTCACTATGAGGATTACTAGTGGAGATCAGCAAGGGTTTATTCTCTGGGGCTTATTTAGATCCTGCCTAAATAGGGATAACTATATTTGGGATGGCTGAACTACATCTGTAGATACCCTAGTCCTTGAACCACAGGCGTCCAGAGTCCATCCTGAGCAGAGACGTCTTTCAGGCCTCTCCAGTGTGAAACGTAGATGCCTTCAAGGGAGTTGCTCCTGAAGGTTTCCTCGTGAGCCCACACCCTCTGCTGTGTTCATAGTTTGTAAGTTGTATGTTACTGTTTTCATGAGCTCTTCAAGAAGCATGTGGCTCTATGTATTGTCTCTGCTGTGCACATGGAGGGAATATCCCACAGGCACTCATGCAGGGCTGCTGTTTTCCCAGAGCCTAGGACAGCTTCCTGAACACTGAGGATGCCTGCTAGGTAACAGAAAGCAGTCGACCTCTCCTCACATACACAATTTCTGTTTCCAGAGATGGTTGATCCTTAAGAAATCATGGTGAAGTATCTTCGCAAAATGGGTAGACTGATTTTTCCAGAGTGGGTATAAAACCTGGAAATTCACTTTTCCCCCCGTTAGTTTCCATACATTTTAAGGTTTTATTTATTTTTTTTTTTTTTAATTTTTATTTTTTTAGAGAGGTTTGTTCCTTTTAGGGAGATTTTGGAACACTAAAAACTGTACACATGTAAGGCATTACATATTTAGAACCTTTGTTCTCAAGAGGTTTGGAAGCATTGCTTCTGTTTAGATGATAGAGGACCATGTAAGATGAGCCTTGGAAGTTGTTTGTTCCGGAGAAGACACAGGGACAGAGGTGCTACCTGGTGTGGGATGAGGAAACGATCCCCTAGTCTGGCCAGGCATTTCGATGCATTCAATCTCAGTTTATTCATAAAGCAGAGAAGAGAGTCCATACTCTTACAAATGAGGAGACTGAGACCCAGACTGGCTGGCGGCGTGGCTGGCAGGTTGCAGTCAGGTTCAGAACCCAGAGCTCTGGTTCTTTGGCTCCTCCTTTCCCTGTGGGTTCCCCTTTGCCCGTTGACTCTGGTGCTTCCGTGTGACCCAACACGGGGCCTTCTTTCTGCCTCGTCCCACTTGCTTGTGAGGCCGCATCTGCGTGCCTGCTGGTGGTTGGGAGTACTCTGAAGATACCTGTTACTTGTCCCTGGCAAACTCCCCTTTGACCACAGCTCCAGCTATCTGGCTTTGTCCTGAGTCCTGGTGCTGATGCTGGATTTGGAGTTTGGACTTGCTAGGCGGAGACTGCCTTTCTCATCAGACTTCGACTTAGCAGCACCTGTCTCAACCATGGGCTCCTCGGGCAGGCGTGTGCCTCTCCACCTCCTGGTCTCCATTCCCATCACAAGGCTGCGTCCTCCTGGATTGGACAGGCTGACTCTGACACCTGGTGTTCAGTTAGCAAGCATTTGTTGAAGGAAAGGCTCAACTACAACTTATCAGGACTTCTGAGTCCTCATTTTAGCATTTTTCAGTTGAATAATGAGATCTGTGACTTTGCGTTCTTCATATTATCTGACCATCAAATGGAATCATGCCATGTATTAACTGTAGTGAGACAGTATATGTCTGTATTATTACGATGTTGGTATTCCTCAGGAGAAAGCTACTACAAAAGTCCAGCTACCAAAAACAGTGAAGCAGTTTCCAGGATATTAGCAAATTGCAAACACAATAATTTCAGCAGCAACAAAATGGAACTATAGCTTAATGCAAGGTAACTCTGTTTAAAGGTACTTTATGTTTCAAGAAATGTAGCCTTAATATTTTCTTAAGAACAGTTTTTGTAAAGGAACAAACTGGGGTTAAATTTTTCAAAATGTTTTATTTGTGTAGCTTAGTGAGAGATGATAAAAGGTTATTAGCAAGTAACTGAGCAAGAGTAACCAACAAGGAGACAGCTGTGAAGTTAGGGAATATCCCAGAAAAATGTGGGAAGAAGAGTAGGATGGAAATGGTGCCCTTCACCCGGAAGGGCCCCCAGAAGAGTGCGTGTCTGTGCGAGTCTCCTGTGAGCACTGACCTCACAGGCATCTACCCTGCTTAGTTGTCCCTGTTGTCCCTGGCCTAAAGGGGACCTGTGTGATCATGTCACAATAGTCTTTTATAAATCTTTTCAGTCTGAGAAGTGATTTTAAAAAATACTTTCTACTTTATTATCTGAATATGAAAAAACATTTCAAAAGTCAAACTATGTAAAAAGATATACTCAGATGAATTTGGCTCTTGTCCCTGTCTTTTCCACTCCACTCCACTCCACCCACCCCCCACAGGTAAGCATTTTCATTAGTTTTTACAGAGACAGAGCTCTAAATTTAAAACATTTTGTTTAAGAAGTGAACATTGCAGTCTGGGCCATATATTGCATGGTCTTCAGTATGTCTGAAGAACAAAGAGAAGTTTGGAAGTTTTATAAAAAGGATAAATGTAAGGGATTGTTTTGAAAGAGAGTTGTTCATTGGCACTAAGTAAAGTTTTGGGGAGCTGGCAAGCCCTCATTGGTGTGTGATGGGGCTGGGCAAGCTAGTCTGAGAGTCAGGGCAGGCAGTTTCAGCAGCCAGGCTTGCCGAGAATGACTTTTTGGAGCAGTGCTATGTGCCCTGAGTACTTTGCCCCTCTGGCCTTGACTCTGTTAGTTGGGTATGACAAGAATGACCCAGTTCTTGTATCAATTTTCACACTATCCTTCCTGTGATTTTTTTTTGAAAAAACATTTATTGGTATATAATAATTGTACATATTTATGGGATACATGTGATGTTTTGATGTGTGCAAACTATGATTCTTTTTGTATAAAGCAGGCCAAATGTACACGTTTCCTTTTGCATCAAGGATGGCATACTGGACGTATGTTTTTGTTTTTGCGTATGCTTTTTCACTAACACCATATCTTGGGGATCATCTCACACTGGTTCTCAGAGGCCTTTGTTCTTGCTGGAGGTGGGCAGAGTGGGTTCCTCAGGGGAGCTCTCTTGAGTGCAGAAGACACTGTGCTGGGGGCTATTTTGCTACCACAAAGAAGCTGTGTGACCCAGAAGAAGACACCCACCAAGGGCTCTGGTGCCTTAATTTGTAAAGTGGTGTTCCTCATATTGCTGTATCCCAGAGACAGTGTGCATTCGGATGTGTGGCATTATTTTGTCTGGTTGGAAGAAAAAGTCCTTTCTGAAATGCAGTGCATTAGTGATGGAGGTGTGCTGCCAGAGTATGAAGTGACTGCTTCGGATCTGGAAACGCTTTAGACCAAGAGGAATTGCAGAAAAGGTCACTGCAGAGGCCAGAGCCTGTCCTTGTTTCCAGTGCCAGCCTGTGCGCCCGGCTCTCGCTGCGTGGCTGTGGCCTGTCTCTGAGGAGAAGCCGTGGAGCAGCCAGGCCCCAGGCGGGGAGGGGTCTTCAGGCTTGAGTTCTGATGTTCCCTGGCCTCACTTCTTGGTTGCGTGGAACTGAAGTGTCAGGTTCCAGAAACGTTTGACTGTCGGTGGCGGTGATGGAGAATAAGGGAGACCCGTTTAAAGTGACACATGGAAGGCAGGCCTGGTTTCTCCGTTTATCACAGAAGACTCTAGTGAAATAAATTATAATTTGGGGCAGAGACCTGAAATTGCTCTTCCTTGCCAAAATAAATTGATTTCATCAGCTGTCTGAGCTTCATTTCTTAAACTGGACAGGAACTAACCTAGTCTAAATAAAACTCATTTTCCATTAATAAAACTAGGTCACTCCAGGCTGCCAGAGTATGCTAATGAGTGTCTTAAAGCACATTCTCCAAAATTCAGGGGTTCACGTCATTTTCATAACCCATCATATGTCGCCAGCATGACGATGGCACTCACCTCTCCCATGGCATGCCACTGTAGGTGTGGGGCATGTCTCTAACTCCATTCCAGCTGCAGGGCAATTATGGCAGGAGGGCATTGCTGTACACCTGCTGGGGCTGCGGACAGGCTAAGAGGGAGCTGATCCAGCCACCCTCCCACCGGAGGAGGGGATTTGGGCAGGACGGCCCTGCCTTCCCCAAAGAAAGCTTTGTTTGCTGTGCCTTTGCCAGTGTTCCTGCTGCTGGGAGTTTTGCACCATAATGTTTTGAAGGTTTTATTTACACATGGGGGCCAATAAACTAGATCATGGAGGTAGGAAGTTGTGAATTTAAAACAAAAATGACAGCACGAATGGAATAATTTTAGAAAAGCCTTGTTCAGATAGGAAGAGCATCTCTGCATAGAGAGTTCCCTGAGCAGTGGGGATGCTGGCCTGCCTCACTTGCTGGAGGTTTGTGAGAGCCTCCAGGTGGCATCTGGCCCCTGCTCTGATGCCTGTGCACGCTCACGTGCCCTGCCCTGCCCTGTGGGGCTGGGCCCTGCCTCCGGGATGTTAGGAGCTGGACTTACCTGGAAAGCCCAGGAGAGGCTCCCATTGTCTTTCCTTGTTCCTCCTTTCTCTTCCTGCATGTGAGAGGGCAAGGAGTGAACCGTGACTCATAGCATCTGGCAGACGTAGGTCGGAGTGCGGCTTTAGCATATTCTGAAATATACAGCTCTGGAAGTGCTAAATCTATTGGAGATGTCTTTCTAAAACAGAAATTGGGGGGCAGTGGCAATCTTTGCAGTGCTTTATTTCTAGCATTCTTGTGTAATCTGAAGTATCATACCGAGTACATTTTAAACAGTGGATTGTCTTTAATTTACCTTTTTAATAAAATGCTGACACTCAGTGTATATAGAGATACGAAAGCCTATGAAAAAATAGAAAAACAGATGTTTTAAAGAAATAGAAAGTCATGAGAAAGGGGGCGGCTCTCCCTGTAATGCATTGTCTGCCCCGATATCCCAGCTTTTCATGGGTTAAGCTATATCCTCTCATCCTTCTTTGCTGCCTTTGTGAGAGCTACTCAGCAACATACAGATTCCTGAGTGCTGATAAACTTTTTCTTGCTTCTATTTGCAGTGCACGGAAGCCAAAAAGCATTGCTGGTATTTTGAAGGACTCTATCCAACCTATTATATGTAAGTATTTGCACCTGTCTGTGGTTTCATTCTGTGGCCGTACCTTTCCCTGGGAATTGTCTTGCTAAAGGTCTGGGTGTGGGATGGGGAAAGCCCGACGTGGCCCAGCCTCTGCTGCGGTGCCAGGCCTGCCTCGCTGGGGGATTAGCAGGTGACCTCACCGTGGTGTACGGCCCACTCAGACCAGTTGCACTGAGGACAGCCTGAAGTCCTGTGCCCTGTTCTGTGATGCAGGTGAGCTCACTTGTGAGAGTTTAAAGGGGGCGAGATATCTGTGGAAGGCAAATATTATATTGGCGTGTACACATTTTCTTAGGCAAAGAGCAAGAATCATAGGAGCAGCCTTACGACCTTGAACAGGACAAGAAACAGTCCTCAGCGGAGCCACTGTGACAGTGTGTGTGTGTCTGTGCGTGTGTGTAGGAAATCACAATGATCACCTGTGTCTGAGGCCTCCTCCCCAGAGAGCTGTCATCACAGCCTCTTGTGGCTCTTGGCTCAGAGTGGGTTATAATCCTTCCGGTGCCCCCTCGGTGTCTGCCAGTCTTTCTGTAATGAGGGCATTGCTGCATTTTCTTCGTGCGATTTTTGTATGTTTGTAATATCTGCTGTGGTAACCACCAGCCCTGTGGAGCCACCTGCCTTGGTGACCATATTAACTCTCCAGGTTATCAGTCACTGTTTTTGATTCTGTTTTGAAGTTCCTTAGGTATTGAGTGGAATGCCCTAACCAAAATTTCCCAAAAGCTCTATTATTTTTAGTATTGAGTTTTGTAAAACCTGAGATTCTTCAGGCATATATATTGTAGTCTAGCAGAAGTACTATATATTCTAGCATATAGGGTAATTGGATAGGAGATATATAATAGGAAAAAGGGTTATTTTTTAATCTGCCAAAACATACATTTTTCTTACCTATCATTATTATTTGAGATGGAGTCCTACTCTGTCACCAGGCTGGAGTGCAGTGGCACAATCTCGGCTCACTGCAGCCCCTGCCTCTTTGAGTTCAAGCGATTCTCATGCCTCAACCTCCCTAGTAGCTTAGATTACAGGCATGTGCCACCATGCCCAGCTAATTTTTCTTTTTTTAGTAGAGACGGGGTTTCACCCTGTTGGCCAGGCTGGTCTCGAACTCCTGTCCTCAAGCAGCCTGCCTGCCTTGGCCTCCCAAAGTGCTGGGATTAGAGGCGTGAGCCACCTCGCTCAGCCTACCTGTCATTCTTGAGGAGCCCAGTGTATGAGGGAAGGGCTGTGTATCTGTGAGTGGGGGGTGAAGCACAAGGAAGCTGGCCATGTTCCTCATCTTGGTTTCATACTGACAAGCAGGAGTCAATGTGCCCTATGGCCTGGGGGCCCTGGAAGGAAGCCTCTGCAGCTGCAGAAAGACAGACCCCACTTGGAAAATAAAGCAGCAGCGTAAGGACTTGGGCTGTAATTACAGAGTTGTCAGGTTGAACAGAAGTGGTTGTGGGATAACAGGAAGAGAAAATATTTTGGTTCTTCTCAGCATAATGAATTTTCATCAGTATGGTTTATTTCCTTGTTCAGCTTCTTGCGCAAATGTGGACCTTTCGCCTCCTCCTGTGTGCTCTTCCTTAAAAACCTGTTTCTCCAATTGTTTTATAGGTCAGCTTTGTCAGAGCTTGGGCATCAGAGGTCACTGCTGTTCTTGTATTGACTTGTTCATTTGTTCTTTATTCATTCACTTGTTCCCTGCATATTTTGAAAGTGTTTTGCATTGCATTGAACTGGAGACAGGGAATACAAAGACAAGCCCTGCTTTTGTCACTCAGGCCTGTGGCCCAGTTTCCTTTCGTGCTTTTCTCTTCCCATGGTGGGGAGAAGGATCCAGAGCTCCCTAGGTGCACTGTCCAGAAAAATGGAAAAGTGAAGTCACCATGAGAACACGAAGCTCAGTGTGAGAATAACAGCAGGTAACAGTTATTAAGTACTTACTCCAGGCCCTGGCATTGCCCTGTGCCCTGTACGTGAATTAAGGTCTTCTGATCTCATGATGCCAGGAAACCCCAGCCCCACCCACTAGTCTTCTCTGTTCGGCCTCTGGTCTTTCTGTTTATCCCCTCTCTTCCCAGTGTCCTCACCCAAATCCAGATCTGCGAATGTCCCTCTGAACCCTTGCTGAAACTTTCTAACTAGTCTCCTTTCAACCTCTTCTCCCATCCAGTCCTCACGTCTTTCTAAATTTCCATGTCACTTTCTTGCTTAAAACCATCAGGAACAATGTCCTTTTAACAGTAGACTTTCAAGAGAGTGTCTGGGTTTATCTTCCTTCTTTATTGTGAGTCTCATGAGGGCAACAAGTTACAAATACTTGGCTTCCCAACAAGGCGTAGGATAGTGCCCGGCACATAGCGGCCATCCTCGATTTTGAGTGGATGCATTTCCTTGCAGTTCCCACCATGCAGTCAGCAGCACCAACCCACGTAGGGGACCTTTGATCATTCTCCAGTTCTCTGAGCCTCTTCTGACTCAGTTCCCTGTCTCCATAAGAGTTTGTTCCTCCCCTGCTGTTTTGGCTGTGAGAGAGTGCTGACAACACCAGCAAACTCCACCACGCGGCAAGTTCTTCAGGATGGGGCCATGGCCTGTGCATTCCGTAACCCTGCTGCGTGGCCCAGTGCGTGGTACCTGATGTTTGTCATCATGTTCGTGCAGAGTTCACATATTTGCTCTGTTACTTTTTTATTTAATTGAAGTGAAATTCAAAGAACAGAATTAACCATTTTAAGGTGACACGTGAAGTAGCATGGAGCACTTTCCCCACGTGATGCGGTCCTCACCTCTGTCTAGTACCAGTCTTCCCATCCCTCCACTCTGTTGTTTACCAGCTCTGTGACCTTATCAGCTGCTTCCTCTATGAGATGTGATTGCGAATTCTGACCCTCCAGGTTTGAGGCACAGGGCTTGCACATGACCAGTGCAGAAGTCCTATAAGAACATAACCTACCCAAGGCCAGCTCACCTTTCTGTTACATATGCTCATGAGATGAGTGCTACAGACTCAGTGTGCCACTTCCCTGCACATGCGAGGGACCACAGTGTCTTGACACAGAGGTGAACTCAGTGTGGTGTCAAGGAGAAAGTTGTTTTTTTGGGGGCCAGCCAGCATACATGGGGTGGCTTGTCCAATATCCTAACCGGTCCAGATATTTAATACTCAAAAACTGTCTTCTCCAAAGCTCTCTTCTCTGCTGTCCATCAAGTTGGGATCATGAAGCATTTTTCTTAAAGGGGAATGAATAGAAATTGCTTAGCTGTATTCTACTCCTTCCAAGCTTGTCTCGCTCAAGGAGAGGTCTGCTACAGGCAAGAGACGGTAGCTACACCCCCACTGGAAGTGCTTGACCTGCAGGAGGCACAGCTGCCCTAGAGTTAACCTTGAGGGCTACATTATTGTTGATCTCTGAAGCCCACTGTGGTTTCTGCTGCCTTGGTGCAGAAGGCAGTACAGGTACAGGAGACTCACATGTAGCCCAGGCTTGCCCTGCTGCCGGGGGCCTCGGCCAAGGGGGATGCAGGGAGGCAGGCAGGCTGCCATTGCACACTGCTGCCAGCCTGGCCTCTGAACACATGGCCGGTGTGCAGGGTGCTGTCCTGGAGATGGTGACGGCTGCACTTTCATCCACAGGTGTCTGTGGAGGGCCCACGACGTGTCAGTTGTGTTGCGTTGTGGTGTGCAGGACAGGGAAGGTACCTGTGCCTCAGGCAGCAGTGGTATAGTCATGTGAGTGTGACTAGTCATTTCTGAAGCATCTTCAACATTACATTAAAAAAAAATTAGGCCGGGCACGGTGGCTCTTGCCTGTAATCCCAGCACTCTGGGAGGCCGAGTTGGGCTGATCTCCTGAGCTCAGGAGTTCGAGACCACCCTGGGCAACATGGTGAAACCCTGTCTCTACTAAAATCCCCCCCCGCAAAATATTAACTGGGCATGGTAGCACAAGCCTGTAGTCCCAGCTACTCGGGAGGCTGAGGCGTGAGAATCGCTTGAGCCCCAGAGGCAGAGGTTGCAGTGAACCACACCTCTGTACTCCAGCTTGGGCTACAGAGTGAGACTCCATCTCAAAACAAAACAAAACAAAACAAACAAACAAAACCTTAAATTATAACAGATCTCATCTAAAAAGTACATTTCCAGTATTTTCTATGTTTCATTTCATCTGGGTAAAGTGCTAAGATTCTCCGAAATAGATACTCCTTACAAATATGTTTACTCAAGGTGACATCCTGTTTTGTTAGAGGTTGTTTTTTTTCCTTCCCCTGCAGAAAATATATATTTCAAACAACATCTCTGTTTTGTGAGTGTAACTCACCATGCAGAATGCATTGAGGAGGGAACATCTAGGTTGCAAACTTGTTTTAGAGATTTTATTCCTATATTTGATAATCTGATTGCATTTTGTCTCACCGGAAATCCCAGGTGGCAGCCGCCTTCTCCCTACTTTGCCTGTCTCTGCATTTCATTCCAGTGTGCCAGTTAGTAAGCTAACAGAGACTGATCTCTTTTAATGAAATGTAGGTTTGCCACTGCAGCTACCTAGACATAAAAAATGTTCTGATTTCTCTCATCTCATCTATTCTGATTTCTTTGTGCTAAATGATCTCTCTCTTTCTACCCTATCCCTGCATCAAGGTTTGTTTCATTTCCTTAATTTGATATTTTTCCATTTTTGGTCTGGGAGACTGTGTATTACATGTATAAACAAGATATACTTATTTTTGAAGAAAAAGACCCTTCGGGATCTGAACAGAAAAGCAACACATTCCTGTTCCCTCCAATAATGTTTCCCCCCTTTACTTCCCTTCACTACCTGCCTTTCCTGTTGCAATCTGCCCTTCCAAGAGCTCTGAATTAAAATGTGCCTTTCTGTGCTTTGGTTCAGGGCTTACTAGGTGTCTCCTCTTAGTAATGTGGTTTAAAAACAGCAAGTGGCTGTGTGGCCTCAGCAGCTCCCACCCCTTGGCTTGCATTCTATCCTCGAGACGAGCTTCTGCTTGGGCCTTGCTCCCTCAGCTCCTTTGCCAGCACGGCCTGAAACAGGGGCCACCGTGTGAGCTTCCTGGAGCCCAGAGATGAGAAGATAAAGGTGGGAACTGACTGAGGAGCATGTCCTGCAGGATCCAAAGCAGCAAACAGCCCATTTCCCTCTCAGTCCAGAAAAGTGCTGCCGACTAAGGTGGCATTTGTCAGAGAAGAGCCTAGATGCAGGTCCACGTCCGGGAGCTCAGTCTGATGTCCAGGTGTCTGCAGGCAGCACTGAATCCTCCTCATCAGGTGACAGAGAGCTCCTGCCTGTCACAGAGTCTGTGCCTGCTGCTTCTGTGGCACAGAGGGGAAGTGGAGTGGCTTGGGAGGAGGTAGCCCCAGGTGCTATTCAGCCTACGGCTTCAGTTCTCTTTAAAAAGGCGTGGTTGTGGTGCCTGCTGCACTGGGTTGCTGTGCAGTATGAATACTGCTGTGCCTGTGAGATACAGAGTAAGGACTCAGTCACTATTTGGGATGCCTGTATTCTCTCTGATATTTGCAGTTTCGTTTGGCAGATTTTAACATGGAGCTTGGAGAAGATCGGGGGTTCTGTGTCCAGAGGTGGCTGATGGGTCTCCTGATTTTACCTGGGGACCTCTGCTCCAGGGGACAAACTCACCTCGTTGCCGGGCATGCTGTTGGTGACACTCTGGGAGGCAGCCCGTCCCAGCCCGTCTTCAATATCTGCCAGTGGTTACCTGGGCCTTCCTCGGTGCCTGAGTTGACACCACCACCCCTTTGTGGGTAGTGGGAGGCCTCTTGGGTCAGGAGCAGTGACTATAAGAAACGTCACCCTCTCCACTGAGATTTCCAGCCCAGGTGCTCCTCAGCCCCCCAGAGGCCACCTGGCTCACAGCCACCACCCTAAGAGGACTTGGTGCACAGAAGAGCAGAGAGAGGGCGGTGGCTTGGGAGGCAGCAGCAGGCTGGAGGTGACAGGGCGTGCCTGTATGCCAGGGTGTGGACAGGGACCTCGGGAGGCTCCTCCACAGCTGACAGAGGTGCAAGTATGTCACACAGGGTCCAGGGCTTATCCAGCAGGAGGCAGAGCCCATTCCAGCAGCACTGCACAGCTGCAGCTCACCACAAGGACAGCTGAGACCTGCCCACTTCTTTGCATCTGCCTTTGCAGCAGGACAGAGCAGAGGACGGCCCCGAGTTGTCCCAAACTAGCTGAGACACAGAGTCTGCCAGAAACACAGCCTGGGAATGCAATGGCTGACATTTGTGGAGTGCTTGCCTAAGCACACTACGGTGTCATCTCCAGAGACCTGGGGATGAGGGTCCCTCTCTGCAGCCCATACCCCTCGTTGGTGCATGGGTTCCATGCTCCTTCACGACAGTTGCTGAAATAAAACATCTGTGTGTCTCCTCCCTAGACTGGGAGCCTGTCTTGCTGATTTTTATACCTTCTGTGCTAACACAGGTCCTGGCCCATAGAAGGCCCTCAGTATACCTTTAGGAATGGAGACAAATGGTGGCCTAAGGAGGGTTGGAGACAGAAGGAGTGATTCTGAAAGCAGTCTTTGGGGATGGAAAATATTTAAGGGACTGGAATTCAAGAGATCATCTTTAGACCAGCTGTGCCATCAGGTTGCTGTGTGATCTTGGGCAAATGTCCAACCTCTCTGGGCCCCCGTTTCCTGTGTTAGATCACCTTCAAGGTCTCATCCTGCTTATTCCACAGCACTCTGGCTGGCTGCTCGGAATAATTTATAGCTTAGAGAATAAAAGATGAATGGCTGAGCAGGCATGTGTCTTGTAGCAGAGACAAGTGACAAATGGGAGATGGATTTTAGCTCATGAAGGGCCCAGCCTGCCTGCCAAGTACAAAGCGACCACCTCATGTCTCCTTCCAAGCCAGTGAGTCTTCTTTCTTCTGCAGGTCTTGGTACTGACATGATGGTGTGAGAAAGGGCGCTGCTTCCAGTCAGGCACTGGGGTGGATCTGGGAGCCTGGCCTCACTGGACCAGATCTCGTGGCTCCTTAGACATATCAGGTGCTTTCTGACAGTTACCCGGACTTCAGACGATGACTGTTTCATGTGACTTTAATAAGCCAGAGAGAGCTAATGATTTAGATGTGCACATTTCTTGTTACTATGTATTGAAATGACTCTCTGTCCCCCAGAAAATTGAGGATGGGTTAGAAATGGTGGAGTATTCTTGACTGGACACCAATGATTTAAAAGTGAAAATAGCCTTGTGGCCCTTTGAAAAGCTGGGAGAAGGAAAAGATTTGACTCCGAAGTTTTACTTTACTTACCTCCATTCTCTTTTTTTTTTTTTTTTTTTTTTTTTTTTTGAGACGGAGTCTTGCTCTGTCGCCCGGGCTGGAGTGCAGTGGCGGATCTCAGCTCACTGCAAGCTCCGCCTCCCGGGTTTACGCCATTCTCCTGCCTCAGCCTCCCGAGTAGCTGGGACTACAGGCGCCAGCCACCTTGCCCAGCTAGCTTTTTGTATTTTTCAGTAGAGACGGGGTTTCACCATGTTAGCCAGGATGGTCTCAAACTCCTGACCTCGTGATCCGCCCGTCTCGGCCTCCCAAAGTGCTGGGATTACAGGCTTGAGCCACCACGCCCGGCCCTTACCTCCATTCTCATAGAATGCCAGGAAACCCTAAGACCATCCTCATCTAGTTTTACCGACATGGCAGCTGACACCAGGAGATGCGGTCTCCCTGGGCCTGCAGCATCTTTAGAGGTCTTTTGCATGACTGGGTCACATCTCTGGCTGTCACATGGATGGGGCAGAGCTTCAGGGTATTTGGGTTCGGGCTGTTCTGTTTGCTCACTTATTTTAGTTTTTTGTTCAGCTCACTTATTTTAGTTTTTCCATTGAAGGAAAGAATGTGGGGAAGCTTCTCAGAAGTCAACTCCACTGAGACGATAGGGAATTGACACACCGCCAAGCTCAAAGGAGAGCATGGAAGGGAAAAAATGGACGGTTGCATGTTGTCAAATGGCTGGATAAAGGGAAGATAGGATCCATGAAACAGAATTAAGGAATATTATCATCAGTGTCATGCCTTACCGAGTACCTGTAATGTCCAGAGCGCTACTAAAGTGGGAGGGAGCTGGTGTGTAGGGATGATGGGAAGTTAGGGATGAGGGAGGCAGGACCTGTCCTGGAGGAGCCCAGGGTCCAGGGCTTATCCAGCAGGAGGAGGAGCCCATTCCTGCCAACACTATCGATTTTGACCAGGCTGCTTTCAGGCCCTATTCCGAGGTCTGCTATTGGAGTGTGAAGCTTCTTTTAAAGTGCTTACATTACCCTGTGTTGTTGGCTGCCTCTGGGTTCATTTCTCTGCTGTGAATAATTAATGCTGTGAGTGGATGAAGTGCTGTTCACAGGTGTCAAATCGAGATCCAGAGACAGGGTTGGCAGAGCCAGCACCGCTGGGCTGCTTTACCTTCCTGCTAGGAGCGCAGGTGCCAGAGTCAGTCCGAGGCTCCCTGGACACAAGGTCACCTCTGAACAGCAGGCACCCTTTATGGCTCTGCAAGCAGACACTGAGCCTGATGGGGAGGTCCCTTTTTGCAGAAGTCAGCTGGACTCCTTTGCTGAGCTCTCCTCCCACAGCACTGGGGCCTTCCAGGATGCATGGAAGAGGGCAGTGGGGGTGGGGGCACTTCCCTGGCTGAGCGCTCCATATGCCTGCTGCAGACCCTCACTGTTCTGCCATCAGGAGATGGAGCACAGCTTTCGGGTTGCAACCTGGAGGGGGCAGATATTCAAGAGCAGAATTTCTTTTCTCTCAGTTCTTGGATTTATCAATGAAGATTCCTAGTGTAAGTTGAAGACACCTTCTCTATAACAGGGAGAAATTTTCGCTGGTGATCTTCTGCTTAAGCGCTTTAGACCCCTAAAATGTGACCTTGATTTCTCTCTCTTTTTTTTTTTTTGGAAATGGAGTCTCACTCTTACCCAGGCTGGAGTACAGTGGCACGATCTCGGCTCACTGCAACCTCCGCCTTCCAGGTTCAAGTGATTCTCCTGCCTCAGCCTCCTGGGTAGCTGGGATTACAGGCACGTACCACGACGCTTGGCTAATTTTTGTATTTTTAGTAGAGACAGGGCTTCACCATGTTGGCCAGGCTGGTCTCGAACTCCTGACCTCAAGTGATCCGCCTGCCTTGGCCTCCCAAAGTGCTGCGATTACAGGTGTGAGCCACTGCTCCCAGCTGAACTTGATTCCTTTTAACTATACATTGTGAGTATGCTTCTAAATCAGTGTACAAAGCCCCTCATTCTTTTTGATAGTAGCAGAATATTTCCTGGGGATGCCTCCTCATTCATTTATACAGGTAGTGCCTATATTTTGGAGTTTTTGTTTTGTTTAACTGTTGAAGGTTCTCAGTTCCTTGTCTGTAATTCTTGTAAACCCAGAAAATCTGAGACAGGTCTCAGTTAATTTAGAAAGTTTATTTTACTAAAGTTGAAGACGTGCACCCGTGGCACAGCCCCAGGAAGTCCTGACAACACGTGCTCAAGGCGGTTGGGGCACAGCCTGGTTTTATATATTTTAGGGAGACATGAGGTATCATCAGTATATATAAGAAGTACATTGGTTTATCCAGAAAGGCAGGGACAAAGATATTTTTCTTTTACATTCTAAAATTTTTAGCTGTGCGCATAAACAAATTTTTAATAATTCACTTGGTAGCAAGAACATATTTGAACAGACAGGCTATTTATAGTCTTTAAAAATTCCATTTGGTACGATGTTTCATATATTTTAATGCTGGCCATATTATATGGGGTAAATTTGCAGAAATTGAATTGCTGAATCAAAGCTTATGCTTATTTTATATTCTACTAAATACTGTCCAGCCGCTCTCCCTGAGGGTCGTCATGATAATAGGCCATCATTGCCTGGGAGCACCTGTTTCAAACTGTCCTCACCAGCACTGTGTTAACATTTTAATCAGTGTCCTTTGTATGCTTTGAGTTCCTACTAATTAATGTATTGTTCCCAGCTTTGCTGAGTTGCCTTTCTGCTGCAACATCCCTTCTGTTTAAGTCAAAACCGTTACAAGGTTCTGAAACCAAGGTGGATACCTGGGCTCTGCATAGAGGAATTAGATGGGGTTGCTCTCAAGCTCACGTCTGGTGTAAAAGATAGAGGCCTCTAACAGTTAACCACAATATTGCACATGGTGAGAACTGTAGAAATGGGGGTCCTGCCAAGGGAGGAGCAGGACGGATCGGGGAGAGCAGGAGATGGTGTTGGGAGAGACCTCACAGGGCTGATCTTTGAAGCAGCACGGAGCAGTCAGAGAATTTGGGAAGAGTGCAGGCATGGGAGCATGAAGGTGCAGGGTGCAGTGAGGACCACGGGGCTGGAGTCCAGGGTGCCTGGTTGATGGCAGGAGATGAGATGGGAAAAGGAGGGAGAAGCCTAGCGAGAAGAATCTCAACTGCTCAGTCTGAGGGGCTGAGACTCCCTCCTGCATGCAGCACTGTGGCAGGCCAGGTCTCACCAACACAGGCCTCCATAACAAGTGTTTCAGTATGGGCTGAGTGGTTAAGTTAAATATTAAAAGCTAAAAAAAGCCAGTGCCGTTATATAAAGGCTGGGATGTAACAAAAGCCCACCAGGAGTTTTGCCTAGGCCTTTCCTGGGCCTTAAAGCATGACAAAATAACAAAGGAATTCTTAACATGACCCATTTAGGATTAAATAAGTTTTTTTTTGGTGTCTGAAGAAAGTCCCCAGGCCTCCACAAACAAGTTTATTGGGGGTCTGAAGGAACTCCCCAAACCTCTGTGATTTAGCAGGAGACAAGATAAGGATAATCACCCCAGCACTTGGACCCATTTAGATTTACGTGAATTTACCGAGGCTCCAGTTATAGTTGTAGTTTAAAAGAAGTTAATCACTTATGTCTAGATGAATGCACACTTACAGGTAGACATATAGCTTAGAAGGTATATAAGCTCTGGAAAACTTTGTAATTTTGAGTTGGTCTGTGATTTGTTTTTCTAAGACCACCAGAGCGGGCACAAAAGAACCAGCGACTAGGCAAGTGTAGGAGCAAAACTGCAAGTTTATTTTGGTCACCTAAGGTGTGGGGAAGAGGTCTGTCGGCCTCCGGCAAAGAAGGCCAACAGAGTCCCCCGGTGGGGCTCTCGGACGGAGTTCCCACAGTCCCGACATCCCGACAGGAGTGGGGCTGTGAGAAGGCCGCGCGTGGCGTCCCTCCGGAGCGGCTTTTCTAGGAGTGGGAGGGCAATAGGCGGGGCACGGGCGTGTCGGGGGGGGGGGGGGCGTTCCGCAGGTGCGACCAGGTAAATGTTGGTCTCTTCGGATTGACATCACCTGGCGCATGCCTAGTTGGTCTGCACCTTCCCGGGTCGCTGGCTGCATTTTCGGGCGCACGGGAAAAGTTGGGGGGGGGATGAAGAACCCGGAAGTGCACCATCCTGCCTCCGTTCATCCAAACATTCCAACCTTTTATTGGTAATAGTGATAAGGGGCACCGTGGTCTGTCTGGCTACTTCCTGCTGTTAAGGGGCGTCGTTAAGGTCGGGGCCCATGGTTGGCATTTGGACGCATGGATGAAAAATAAAATAAGGCACAGTATTAGTATAGGAATGAGGAATGGAAGCATTTGTTGGAATAGGGGCAAAACCCAGAAGGAAGGTCCCAGCAAGGTTGAGGAGTATGAGATAGTTAAGAAAATTTAGTAAGTTTGAGGCGAGTGGGGGAAAGCCAAACTGATTTCCACTGATTGTTTTTGGTAGGGGCCCTTTTTAGCTGGGAATGAGGAACGAGTGTGCAGAGTAGTTGTTGGCCAGGCAGCAATTAAGGAGTGGAGTTTTTGTGGAGTGAATGGCTTTCCGCTTACTCCTACTACAGAGATATTGGATGGAAGGCTAGGTCCAGAGAAGGACGGCAAAACAGAATAGGTAGCCTCGCTGTTGATTAAAAAATTGTCTTACCCGCTACCAGGAGAGTTACCCGCGGCTCGGCGAGGGTGATGGGGGTCCCCGAGTCTCGGCACCTTCAGTTGTCGTCGTCCAGATGTAGGAGCTGGAAGGAGCTCCCAGGATCCTGGGAAAGGGGGTCACGTGGAGACGCAGCACCTGTTCTCAGGGTGGGGCAATCAGACTTCCAGTGTCCTCCCTGCTAGGAAGCAGGGCAGGGGGTTGCTGGTGGACGTGGGTTAGGACATTCACTGGCCCAATGTCCTGACATCTTGCACTTATAGCAAGGCTGCGTTGGGGCTCGGGGACCTTGCGGACACCTGTTGGCATAGTGTCCTGCCTTGCCGCACTTATAGCAGGCTCCTTTCGTAGCCTTGGAGTCTGCAGAGTGTGTGCTCTCTGGCCTGGGGTTACGACTGGGCTGTAAAGCCACTGCTACGAGCTGTAACTTCTGTTTGAGGCGAGCCTGCCGTCTCCTCTCTGGAGTTATAGACCTTAAAGGCTAATTTAACCAGGTCTTGTATTGGTGCCTGAGGACCATCCTCTACCTTTTGAAGTTTTTTACGAATGTCAGGAGCTGATTGAGAAATGAAATAAGACGCCAAAATGGTGGCCCCTGTGGGGGAGGCCGGATCTAACCGGGTATAGTGGGTTAGAACCTCAGTCAGTTGAGGGTAGAGGTTAGGATAACCTGGAGGTTATGCCAAGTTAAGTCATAGGCCTGACAAAGGTATCTAAAGTCCTTTATGTAGATGGTGGGATTAGCTGAGAAATCACCTAAATGCTTCTCAATTTTGTAAAGATCGGCCAATGAAAAAGAGACATGTACTCTGACTACCCCCTCCGCCCCAGCCACCTCTCACAAAGGTGCTAACACTGTAGGAGGGTGTGGGCAGAGATAGGGGACTCAAGACAGCCAGTTGGGGGCCCCGAAGGAGGCACGGGACCGAGTGGATTACTAGTAGATAAGGAGGAGGAAGGAGGAGTCTGGATGGGGGGAGGAGGAGGAGTCTGGGCAGGAAGGGAGGGGGTGGAGAGAGCGGGGAGAGAAGGAGGAGTATAGGGAGGAGAGCTTAAGGCCCAAAAGCCTTGTACGTAATTAATTTCGGACCACTTGCCTAGCCACTGGCAGAAATTGCTGAGGTCGATCACGCCACAGTGGAAAGGAAAATTAACCGCTTCCTCCTAAGGTCTTGTTCAAGGTGTAAGGTTTTTAAATTGGCTAGGAGGCACCCTAAGGGGGTGCTTTTTGGAAATTTGGACTGGGGCGTTTCCCGTTTGTTTCTTTACCAACACAATGGACACAATGGAAATGGAAATGGATCCCTGCCTGGCTTCAAAGAGTCCGTTGGAACCAGCAGAGACAGACTGGAGGCTCATGGAGCCAAAGTGGAGATTACCTTCAGGCGGACGTCTCCATCCTGAACGGGTCTCCCGAGCCACTTGGTGGCTCCAAATGGACCTCGGACCTGCGCAGGATTTTGGCCGAGGGAGGTAAAGAGGAGACAAGGGCACTTACCCCAGAGAGGCCGTGAGAGTGAGGGAAGCGGGTCTCAGGTCCTGGTCCGTCTGCCGCGTGGAACTAGGAGGAGGAGGAGGCTCCCCAGACCCTGGGGGCCCTGAGGAGGGGTCTCCTTCAGGGTTCGGCACCAACTGATTTGTTTTTCTAAGACCACCAGAGCGGGCACAAAAGAACCAGCGACTAGGCAAGTGTAGGAGCAAAACTGCAAGTTTATTTTGGTCACCTAAGGTGTGGGGAAGAGGTCTGTCGGCCTCCGGCAAAGAAGGCCGACAGAGTCCCCCGGTGGGGCTCTCGGACGGAGTTCCCACAGTCCCGACATCCCAACAGGAGTGGGGCTGTGAGAAGGCCGCGCGTGGCGTCCCTCCGGAGCGGCTTTTCTAGGAGTGGGAGGGCAATAGGCGGGGCACGGGCGTGTCGGGGGGGGGGGGGGGTGGGGGGGGCGTTCCGCAGGTGCGACCAGGTAAATGTTGGTCTCTTCGGATTGACATCACCTGGCGCATGCCTAGTTGGTCTGCACCTTCCCGGGTCGCTGGCTGCATTTTCGCGCGCGTGGGAAAAGTTGGGGGGGGGGGATGAAGAACCCGGAAGTGCACCATCTTGCCTCCGTTCATCCAAACAGTCTGGCCATAATTTCCAGGCCTTCTACCAGTAATTGGTTGCAGAAATAAAAATTCTCTTCCTCCCCAGTTCATCTGCATCTCATTATTGGGCCACAAGAAATAGCAGCCTGACCCTCAGTTTGGTCTAGGAACAGTATGACGACACAGTCCTCTGGTCTAAAGGGGAGGAGGTTGTGGCTGTAGTAAAGGCAAGACAGTCTGACTTCTGTAGAAATAGGGCTGAGGAACAGGCGGTGGTCATGAAAAGCATCTCACAGAAGAGTCGATATAGAGGTAAAGGGAGACAAATAAATTACAGGTTTCTGGTTGGGAAGACAGTGAGAGGAAGACCATGGAAAGAATAGGTTCCGGGAAAGATTCAGTTAGAAGACTGAGTAGAGAATGTCATGTATGCATGTGGAGTTTGGACTTCTTGGAGAATACCCAGGAAATTGAGCCAGTGAGAAATTCACTTTTGCAGCAGAGGTGGAAGAGGGCAGGATGTAGTCCAGAGCTGGAATGCAGACTTAAGAGTTCTGAGCATTTGCATATAACAGCTAACCAGCTGCTATAGTCTGAATGTGTGTGTCCTTACAAAATTCATATGTTGGAACCTAACACCCAGTGTATTAGTAGTAAGACGTGGGGCCTTTGGGGAAGTGACCGAGTCATGAGGGCTCTGTCCTCATGAATGGGATTACAACAGAGGTTGCGGGGAGCTCCCCTGCCCTCTTTTGCCCTGTGAGAACACAGCAGCAAGACATCATTTATGAAGCAAGGAGCCCTGACTGGATATTGAATCTGCTGGGCCTTGATCCTGGGCGTCCCAGCCTCCAGAACTATGAGCAATCAATTTCTGTTGTTTATAAGTTGCCCAAGCTCTGGTATTTTGTTATAATAGCCTGAATGGACTAAGACCAACTCAAGTAAAAATAGAGCTGAGAAAGTAAGCCAGGTGTGAACCTCAGTGTAAGTTTCCAGAGTTTTTAGGTACTAGAATCTATCTCCCTTCCGATCTCATTGCCAAACTCAGCTAATTCCGTTAGTATTTATAATGCCTGTGTGATTTCAATGATAGGAAATTTATTATGAAATTAAAATGGATAATAAATTTGGGGCAGGGTCTTGCTCTGTCACCCAGGCTGAAACACAGTGGTGCAGTACTAGCTCACTGCAGCCTCAAACCCCTTGGCTCAAGTGATCCTCTCACCTCAGGCTCTGAGTCACTAGGACTGTAGGTATGTGCTACCATGTCTGGCTAATTTTAAAGATTTTTTATAGCGACAGGTTCTCACTGTGAGTTCATAAACTGACTTCTGTTTTTCACTTTTGTATGGAAAATGAAAAACTCCTTCCAGAGAAGGTGGTTTCTGGTAATTACTGTGTCTCTGAAAGAGACATATGGCCAGGATTTATTTTTTTAACCTTATATTTAGTCAGCCAGAAACTAGGAGGATTGTTTTTCAGGGTAGGATTGAATAGAACTAATTTTAAATGATCAGCAGTTTACTGAAAGAAGAAAGAGGGAAAACCTCTACCGCAGAAACACAAGGGTGGAGTTTCAAAAACTCTGGGCCAGGTGCAGTGGTTCACACCTGTAATCCCAACACTCCTAAAGGCAAAGCCAGGATATGACCCAGAAGGTTATGCCATATTAAGGCTGGAAATGCGCAAGTGTATTAAGTAATGTTATAAAGAAGCTTGTGGGGCTGGGCGCACTGACTCAAAGTGCCTGTAATCCCAGCACTTTGAGAGGCTGAGGCGGGCGGATCACCTGAGTTTGGGAGTTTGAGACCAGCCTGACCAACATGGGTAAAACTCCGTCTCTACTGAAAATATAAAAATTGCCAGGCATGGTGGTGCATGCCTGTAATCCCAGCTACTTGAGAGGCCAAGGCAGGTGAATCACTCAAACCTGAGAGGGGAAGTTGCAGTGAGGTGAGATCGTGCCACTGCACTCCAGTCTGGGCCACAAGAGCAAAACTCCGTCTCAAAAAATGGTGATGAGTAATACATTTTCTCGTAATAGACTTATAGTTGGGAGAGATGAGTGTGAGGCAGTGATGTCATCTGAAAGGGAAGCGAGCTTGCAAGAGTTAGTGGACAACGTCCTGATGATCACAGATGACTTGTCTAGGAGGGAAGAGGCAGGAATGCCCAGGGCACCAGTGTGCCCAAAGACAGCCCACCAGGCTGAGATTTTAGAAGGACATGGGCGAGAGATGGGAGGTGGGCTCATCAGGGCAGTCGCCAGAGCAGTGGGGACCTCTTGAAGGCATCAGGAAATTATTAAAAGGGTGTTTTGTGCTTGATTACAATTAATTTGAGTTTGCCTCTCTAAGGTCATATTGAGTTGGTCTTTTATGGGACCGTGAGACCAGGACATCAGTAATCTGACTCTGCCGAGAAGATCAGTAATAAATAGACCAGTTAGATGGATTTATAACTGGTATAATAGCTATATTTATAAAATTATGATTAGTAAAATCTCAACATAGAAGGAACGTCTCTAATGGAATTCACCATTGACTTCATCAGTATTTTAGCATTGACTTGAATGAAAATAGGGAAGGCATGCCATGTTGATCATATGTACAAGTTGTAGGTAGAGGAGGTCCTTCCTCCCTTCCTCCCTCCCTCCCTCCCTCCCTCCCTCCCTTCCTTCCTCCCTCCCTTCCTTCCTTCCTTCCCCCCTCTCTCTTTCTTTCTAAATTAAGGTATAATTCACATACTATAAAATTCACGTGCCCATTTTTTTAATCCCGATGCTGAAACTGATCTCCATCTGAGTAGAGAGCATCTGGTTATGAGTTGGGCTGAGCTCATGGGCTCTCACCTTTCCGTATTCCCACCTCACCCTCCTTTTCTGCACACTCCTGGACTCCTTGCAGCTAAGCCAGGACTCACTTCGTGGTGCAGCCTTCTTTCTCTCCCTTTGGTTTTCTTTCTGCAGGCAGCCTGCTGGACTTTGGTAAGATCTCAGGTTTTGAATTTCAGTTTCAGGGCATGGAAAGATTCCTCTTCATTTTCAGGCCCCAGTCTCATCTCTTCCTGACCCAACTGTGGATTTTTGGACATGGCCATTCTAAGTCATGTTTGTGATCATTGCAGAGAGGAGGAGCAGAGTTGGTCGAGTGGCCTGAAATTCAGCAGTCCTGGGTCCCAGGAAAACTTGACTCATATCCTTCATGTCAGTGACAGAAAACTGGAAGAAATCGTGAATGCCTTGAGTGACAGAATGAGGATCCAAAGGCTCTTGACAGGATAAAAGTAAAGGGCCAGATTGCATAAGTTTACCCTTTTTATGGATAAGCATGAAGTCCTATATTTGGGTCCCAGACTGTACTACACCTGTACAGCATGGGAAGACAGAACCTACTGAGAAGAACTTGGAAGTTTAGATGGAAGGTTTATTAGGATTTGACTGTGTCACAGTTGTTAAAAAGGTTAATCCTGCCTGAAGCTCCAGTAAGTGTGGAAATGAGAGTAAACTGGGATTCTTCCCTAAAGAGAAACCATAATTTTGCCCAAGATAGATACTGTTTCCTGGAGAAGACAAGGCTTGGGAGAATATGTGAGTCCCTTTGGACACTGGAAAGAAAGACTGTGTGAGTCATGAATCAACCTAGCGGGGCCTGCCTTGGATTCTGCACAAGGAACAGTGCCCATGGTCATGGAAGGCAGTGAGTGGCAGCCTCTGCCTGGGCAGGTTGGAGGGGAAGGTCAGTCACTAAACGATCAGGTGGATTCCTTGATCCAGGTGAGGCATAGAGCTCTGTAGTCCTTACGAGATTTGCTGGGCCACTGGGTGGCTAAGGATGGAGCCCTCCTCTGCTCCCCCAGAGGCTCACATATCCTTTGGAGTTTTCTACTGAAACTTTTATAGGGCTCTGTGTTTAGATTACTGGAGAGCCCAGTTTCTCATAGGTAGCTAATCAAAGGCCACTGATAAGCCTGAATGTACTTCCTTCTTCTAACTCGGGAAGCCTCCTTCAAGTATGTGCTGTGGGCTCAGCTCTGTGGAGAATGCAGATGATAATGAGTAGTGTGAAAAGCAGGGTTAGCTGGTAGGGGCAGTGTGATTGAGGAGAACAGACCAGCTGTCAAACTGAGAGACTGGGACTGGACGGGAGAAAGGAGGTGTTGTGCCAGCAAGTGCTTAGTGAAGAGAAAGGTTTGCTGAGGGTTAATCCTGCAGGCAGGAGAAAGGATTGGATTCTCGAACTCCCCCAAAAAAGTTACAGTCCCCACCAACTCTGTCTCCAGACCCGCACCCTGAATATTTTACTCAGACTTTAGCTGCTCCACCAGATGCAGAGATGATTTTTTGTAAATCCTTTTAACTGTGATTATTGCTAAAGTGGTGCTTAAGTTCAGGCTGATGTAACAGCAATACCAGAGGCTGTGGGGCTTAAACAGTGTGTGTTTATTTCTCACAGCTCTGGAGGCTGGAAGTCCCAGACCAAGGTGCCGTCAGCTCTGGTGTCTGATGAGGGCTCTCTCCGTGGTTCGTAGGCGCTGTCTTGTTCTATCCTCACATGGTGAGGAACGAAGCAAGCAGCAAGCCCTCTTCATGACTCTTCTTACAGAGACCCCAACCCTGTCACAAGGGCTTCAGCTTGGTGACCGGATCACCTTCCAAAAGCCCCACCTTTTAACACCATCCCATTGCAGGGTAGCCTTTCAACAACCATCTGGGGGAGACACTTTCCATCCATAGCAACAACACATGGAAAAGTTTACAAACTGACATTTGGCTTTTTTCTTTTTTACATAGAAAGATTCTGTGACTTCACTAACACTGAACATTCCTTGACCTAGTATGTTATCCTTTCCTACTTTGGAGATTTATGTAACCCAAAGGCTAAGAATTAAATGTGTCCAGTGGCCATACCCTCTTTCCTCCTGTACAGGACTAAGCATAACACATGCTTCCTTCTTAGGCTCCAAACTCCCGCAGTGGCTACCTGTTGTTTGCGTTTGTTTGTTGCTCTGACACATGTCTAAATCGTGGCCCATAGACTCTCAGACATACATTTCCTTTTACATGAGGAATCCCAGGGACTGCAGGTCCTATCATTGTCTAGGGGAGAGAAGCCAGACACCTGATTTTATCTGTATAATATACCTAGTTACCTGTCAGCAGCTGCTCAGCGTGGACTACCCATTCTCTGACCTCAGCAGAAATCTACATTTGTATCCAGGGGTACAGTAAGGAATACTTGGCTAACAGCAGTAAGTCAAGTCCAGGGGCCCATGTCTGCTGCTATACGTGATCTTTTCATTCGTTTGAAGTATCATGTGTATTTAAGAGTCTCAGGACTATAATTAGATATGCTGTGGAGCGAATTTAGTTAAGAGTAATGTTTCTTCCTTTCTATGGCAAGTCTGAGAATTTATACATGCGGCACACAGAGAAAGATGAAAAAGCCCTTGCTATTTTCTCCATTCTGATCTGTTCTGCAAAGGTGTAGTCTTGTGACGTCCTTGGGAGCAGCATTGCCATTCTGAGGCTGAGGGCACTAGGAGTGTTTGACTTGATGCATCCATGATGGGTGTCTTCAGTGTGCTCGACTGCCTGGTAATGTTTACTACTTTAATTAAGCTCAGTGTTGCAGTGAATACCTCTTTGTAATTGCAGCGTTTTGAAACATCAGCAGGTGTGTGTGCTTAGGGCCTCAATTTACCAGCAGCTTCAAAAGGAAGAAAGCAGCAGAGAGAAAAGGGGTAACAGTGTCAGCACCTAGGTAATTGTGTGCTCCTTTGAGTAGCTGGGGCCTGCCAGCATCCACACTGGGAGTTGGGCCAGGGCCGCAGATGAGCCGCAAGAATGTGGAGAGTGAATGGGTCTTCAGCTCATGGAAGGAGCATAAAGCGTCCCTGTGTTTTGAGAGAAGAAAGTGATAATCAGTTGACAGCGTGTATTTGCTGCTGGTGTTCCAAATTTGGATTCTGAAAAGTGAGCTAGAGCACATAGATGTTGTATCTTGCCAACAAAGAGGAACTTGTAATCTGTTATACTCCAGAGATTCCAGGACGGATATGTTCTCAGGCTGAGGGGTGTATGTGTGTTAATTCTGGACGAGGGCTCTGCATATGTCTGAAAGCTGGTAGTCTGCTCTCTCCAGCATGGGAGATAGAATGCCATAGGGCTTAGGTTTCCAGGCAGCAAATGCTTCCTTGTAAGTGTAAAGCTGAAAGGGAAGCATTTTAGCAAATTTAGCTCACGAAAAACAATTCAGTCACTAAATTTATTAGTGTGTACCTGTTTTCCTCTTTTATATCAAGTGCATGGCTATCAGTATTGGAGGGACCCAAGTATTAATACCTCTTAAGCATTGGCTGTGCTTTGACCTGGAGCAGCTGCCGTTATAGTTGGGGTAAAACCTGAGAGGGAGAGACACAGGAGCATTGTGGTGGCAGAGGGTGGTGGATCTATGGGAGGGAACTAGCAGGAGCTCAGAGGATCACGGCCAGTTCTCCCTAAGCTACGGGTGTCTGTCGTCTCTGTTCTGCACCTCCGTCTCCCCCCTCCCTCACCGTCAGCACCTGCAGAGAATGCTGTTCATGGCTAGGCAGTGAGCTGGGGTGTCCGATTTGAGAGGGTCTTCATGAGAGTTGTATCTCCTAGAATTTGATCACTTGAGGACAAAATATAATAGAATTAGGAGTAAAAATGGCAGTAGCCATTTGACTAAAGCCAGTTTCACCTAGACAGAAGATTAGCCCAGCACTGTTAACAGCAGAAAGTGACCTCACAGGGGGACCTGAGCCTGAAGGCCACCCAGAATCTCCCAAGAGGTTGAATGGGGCCAGTCCTGGACACACCAGAAACTTGAGCCTGTCCACTTTTAACTTGGGGCTTCCCTGGCAGCAGCTGTGAAGAGATGTGCCTTATGTCACAGCCTGGCACACATAGATTTTTGTGCATGTGTGTGGATGTCTGCTGAAAACAGCTAATGTTGCGGGAGCATCCACCGTTCACTACAAATCGACACCGTCCTTTCACCTAATATCGCATCTTACTTTATTATTTGTCTCTATGATTAATTGTATATGCTAATTGTAGAGCATTACTGACATCAAATGATACAGGCTTTTCTGGGAATCCTTCTGGTCAATATGCAGTTCCAAACTGAACAAAGAACCATGCAAGCACTATTAAAGAGTGGTTGCTGAGTTCATGTCTGTGGGTCCTGTCTCAGGGACCTCCTGTCATTTGCCCAAGGGTCTGTTTTTTTCACATTGTCTCTGTTACCATGGTCTTTGAAATTTCCACAGCAGGTTATAAAAGCAGGGCCAAAGAAGAATAGGAAAATCAAGTGGGGATAGAGAAGGTGACCCGTTGGTCATGAAAGGCTCCATGTTACCGGAGAGGCAGCATCTGTGCAAAATGCTTTCCTGAAGTGCTAGCCAAGTCCACTCTTGGCTTCTGCAGACAGTGGCCTGGGCTGGAGGTGCAACATCCCTAATGTCTTGCTTCTAAGCTAACTTCAAACATGGCACTAGTAATACTTTACCTCGTATGTGGATGTTTTGAAAAGTAACGAGACGTTTGTGAAGCATTTAACCTGGTGTAAGGTAAGAAGTGCTCGTAACCTGTAAGCTGTGTTCTCCTTGACTCTGTGGCTGTGTAGTAAATCACTATAAACATAGCAGACTGAAACAGCACACCCTTATTACTGCACAGCTCTGTAGATCTCAAGTCTGGGAAAGCACATTTGGGTTCTGAGATCAGGGCCACCTCATGAGGCTGAGATTAAGCAGTGGGCTGGACTGTGTTCTCACCTGGAGCTTGGAGTCTTCCTCCAAATTGATTTGGGTTGTTGGCAGAATTCGGTTTCTTGTGGTTGTAGGACTGAGGTCCTGCTGGGATTGCTCTTTGTGCCTGCAGACCACTCTCAGTGCTGGCCACATGGCCCTCTCACGTGGCTGCTATTAATACTATTTCAAAGCCAGCAGGAGAATCTTCAGTCTGCTAGGGCAGAGCCTTAGATAACACATCATCTCCATGAATGTTCTGTGATCGTGGGAGGGGCCATCCGATATTCACAGGGTCCTGCACACTGAAGAGGAGGGGATTATGCAGGGTGTGTTCTCTGAGGGGCGCAATTCTCAGGGCCATGGTTGCGTTCTGCTTTCCACACTCCTGAATTCACCACGAACCTCACCAGAGTGCTGAGGATGCCTGTCTTTGCACACTCATGAGAGGAAACAGTCCCACCTCTTCTAGTTTACTGTTAATTATCTGAACTCCATCCACCCTAAAAGCAAGAAGCCCTTCATCTCCCTCGACTGCTCCCTTCTCTTCCACACACATAGGCACACACACCTTGATCAACCGAGACCAGTGAGATTGTAGGGGAAGGCCTAGGGGAATTGCAGGAGGTACTGTTTGTGCAGGGCTCTGGCCTGCAGAGCTCCCACACTCATCGCCAGCATGCAGCCGTGGAACCAGGGGCACTAGGATGGAGTGGCCAGCATTCCCCCGTCCCGAGCGCTGAGACCCTGTGCCAGCTTCCCTCATTGACAGACTGGATTCCTGCGTGCTCTCTGTTCAGACATCATGTCCTCCCTGAGCATTCTGCTGGCTTGTGCTCTCAACCTACCAGTGCTGGCTCCATTTTTCACCACAGAAGAACTTATTACCATCTAACACAGTTTATGTTTTCTTGTTTACTATTTTCTCCCCCTTCTATAGAGAAAGCTCCTCCCTAGCAGGGTTTTTCTGTGGGTTTTCCCTGCTCCACCCTCAGGAAAGCACAGAGCAGGCTCCTAGTAGCCCCTTGGTGGCTGCTTGTTGGATGCATGAAGTGTCAGGAGTGCAAGTGGCACGATCTTGGCTCACTGCAACCTCTGCCTCCCGGGTTCAAGCAGTTCTCCTGCCTCAGCTCCCCGAGCAGCTGGGACTACAGGTGCACACACTATGTCTAGCTAATTTTTGTATTTTTAGTCGAGACAGGGTTTCACCATGTTGGCCAGGCTGGTCTCGAACTCCTGACCTCAAGTGATCCACCCGCCTTGGCCTCCCAAAGTGCTGAGATTACAGGTGTGAGCCACTGCACCCGGCCAGGACCAGCAGCATTCTTGAGCACTCATTTAGGTAACTCTCAGTGGGAGCCACTGGGAGCATCTCGTGGAAATCACAACACTTTGGGTACTGGGTAGGAATTCACGTTCACGGGCCAGGGGAAGACTGGACGTGAATGCTGTCATATTGTCTGTGGAATGGTGTGCGGGTGGATTGGGGAGGGAGTGTCTCTCAGCCCAGTTTGTCCTTGAAACGATAGAGGATTTAGCTGCCATTGGGTGCAGGGTGTTTACAGAGAGACAGCACCACGTCCAGGAGCCTTGGGCCTACTGGGTGCACAACCAGGGAAGAGTAGCTTAGGAGCTTGGTTCTGCTGAGTTCCAGGCTGCCGTTATCCCACTTCGCATCTTAACTAGTTTTCTACACATACTTCTCTACATAAAACAAGCCTATTTGTACTGCAATAATCTACAAGTGCCCAAGACCTTGGACTGAATTGTGTATTTCTCCCAGCTACTTTTTTTTTTTAAAGGAAAAAACTGGCTGGAACCTAGATCACAATTAGGTAAAGGTTTAATATTACAGAGAAGTGGTCCTCACCACATCCCTGCCAATCCATTGCCGCTTGGGCTCGAAATGCGCCAGTGAAAACTTCTCTGTAAAACGGAAGGGTTTGCCCTTTCATGGCATCTTCTCTTTTCAAGGAGGACTTGGGGTTGGGGAAGGGCAGGGAAGTCAAGGGCACTGAGTGCCTCACCCGAGACCTGCGCAAGGGCCCATGCTCAGGCAGCTCTCTGGGAACAGCTTCTGAGAATACCCCCAAGAGCTATGCCCTGCCAGGGGCCCGGAAACCTCAGACACATTGGGGGATGAGGGGAGGGAGGCAGCATGAGCAGTAGTAGAACCATCAGCACTTTATATGGTGATAAAGGCCTTAAAACTTAGTGCTGTGCAGGGCCCCTGCGGTTCCACCTGTTTTGCTGATGGAGAAACTGAGGCTCGCCGAAAGTCCCACAGCTAGTAAGTGGCAGGACCAGGACCACACCTGCAATTTATCTAACTCCACAACCTCTGCTTTTAGCCTCAGTGGGTGTGGTGGGATATTTCCATCTTTTCCTCATAGTTGGGGACTGAAGACAGCAGAGATGAGCACCACCTGGGTGCTGGGCTCCTGCGGAGCCTCCCTCCCAGCAGCATTCCTGGTAGGCTTAATGCTTGTCTTTGGTTGTGCCACCTCCCAGAAGGAATCCATTGGGATTTGGCACACAGGATGCTTGGTAAATGCAGGGCTTTGCATCACACTGACTGTGCCCACCTCAGCACCTTGCTTTGGGCCTCGGGCTGATGTCAGTCTGTTCTGCTGGTTGTGTGAAATGCCGTAGAGGCAGTTCTGTCCTTTTTGCTCTTAATGATTTCTTCCTTCAAGAATGATTACATTGAAGCCCAGCCTGGGCCACATGGCTGGTCCGGTGGCTGCTTCCAACTCAGTGCTGACAAGCCTGTGCCTCTCTCCACAGATGCCGCTCCTACGAGGACTGCTGTGGCTCCAGGTGCTGTGTGCGGGCCCTCTCCATACAGAGGCTATGGTACTTCTGGTAGGTCACAGCTCCTCCTTGCTCCCTCTTTGTTCCCCACCCCGAGAGCTCTGCCTGCCTGTCAGTATTGTCACAGCCTTGGGTGTGACACCTTCGCTTGGGTGGTGGCCTCAAGGACAGCCTTGGTCAGGAAAATGGGTATGTTTGGGTTGGCTTCATAACCGGCAATTGCACACACGGAGTTTGTGGGGAGTCTGTTTTTGTTTCCAAGGATTTGGGGGTGGGAAGAAGAACTCTGCTCTTGGGAAGGTGGCTGGACAAAACAGCCTCATCCTTCAGCAGTTCCTTGGCCAGTTTCTGAAATGGAGCCAAGGCTGGTTGTCTTGAAGGATCAGAGAATCGCCCAACTGAGACTGGCGGGCAATCAAGTTTCCATTGCCCTGACTCTTCCCCATCCATCTTGTGTTGGCTGACTCTTCACTTTCAAGATAGGCAGCCTGCACCCATGTGCCTCCTCCAGCTCCTCTGGGGCGCATACGGAGCAGTCCGAAGTCTGCTCCTTCAGCAGGAACTGAAGCGATGCCTGCAGCATCCTGGAAGGGTGGGAATGCATTCCATCGGGGGAGCCTCCTGTGGGCGGGAGCCTCAGGATGCCTGCTGGAGTGCCCTAAGCATCTGTTGGACTCGAGATGACAAGTATTGCTTCAGATGCCAGGGTGGCAGAGCACATGTGGGAAAGGATTTATAAACCAAAGCAGCATTTCTTGCACCCACCTGCTCCTCTTTTCCCATGCAGTGGTGATGCCCTTCAGTAAACTTCAAAAAGTATTAGAGTTTGTTTGCTGCATGACGCAAGCCTTTTTATGGTGTTAAGATTTTGACTGTACTGACCTTTTGAGGCTTTAAGACCTTACTGAGCATGTGACAGCAGCCACCTGAATTTTTGTGCGGTTTTGTCTTTCTGCCTTAACACCTGTGCCCAGGGTTTGATTAGGGAAGTCTGTAGGGAGTGGGAATTCCACGTGTTATGTGACCAGGATGTTCTTTAATAGTGATGCCTTCTTTCATCATCACCTCACCACCTCCTTGGCCTCACCTGACCTTACGACTGCTGGTCAGGCCTCCCTTAGGACCAGCCCGGTAAGCCCCACCTAGGTGTACCCCCACTAACAAGGGAGCTGGTATCAGGTCCCCACACTGCAGAGGTGCCAATACCTAAAACTCTGTAACAGAAGAATAATTGTTGTAGCCTAAGACTGTCCAAAGGTTGATGGCTCTGTGTGGATCTCCAGATGGAGGGGGCCAGTACCAGAGATGGGGAGGGCCCAGTGTCAGGGCCTAAGGCCCAGCTTCAGGGCAGGCCTTCCCTCCAGATCCTCCTGCCAGGACCTTGGGGTGGAAGAAGGCGAACCGTCTGGAGTGTGAAACCCTGAACTGTGAACGGGCTTGTGAGGATGTTGGCTTGGTCTAAAGCACCAGACGCATGATGATGAGGGCGTGAGAATGCTTGTAAAGCTTGTCAGTGTTCAGGCATTGTATGATCAAAAAGAAGAGAAATTTGAGAAAGTCCAGCTGAATTGTTAGGGCCTGGCAGCTTCTGTCGGGCTGCCTAGAAGCTGTACCTGCACTGGCAGCCAGGTGCTTCCTAGCTGCTGGCCAGGGTCACCTGTCAGAGGCAGGGCACCTTGGCGAGGCAGCACACGACGACTTGGTGGGCCCCATTTGGAGAAACTCCCACAAGTCGCATCACACATGGTCAGGCTGTTGCAAGGTCTGAGTGCCAGATGCCAGAAGATGGGGCTGAGTCATTAACGTTGAGATTGACACAGGGTTCCAAGCTGGTGATGTAGCCAGGGAGCACCTGGGGGTATGAGCTTGCAGTGCCTCACCTGAAATACAAAGGGCACCTGGGTTCCACCCCATGACTTTTCTCTCTCAATTAACATCGGGCCTGATAAGCACCAGGCATTGTGCTGGGGTTTTATGGAGAGGGCCTTAGGCAGGCAGACACCTGAAGAAGATGATATCTAAGCAGATAATGAGGTGTGGATACTTCAAAGCCAGAGCGCAGAACTTCTGAAGCTAGAAAAGTTGGAGAAAGCTACAAAGCTTTTGACTGGGTCTTCAGAGAGGGCGTTTGGGGCAGAGGGACAGCACCTTACAGGGCCAGAGCATAAGGAGAGTGAATGTGTGAAAGGTGATGGGAAGCTTCTGTGGTGAGGATGGGCATTTGGTGGAGAGGAGGAAGGGACAGGATGGGAGGGAGGGGCTGCTCTGCCGCCTGGGCCCCACGACATTTGAAGGTGTCTCCTGACCATAAAAAAAAAAAGTTTTGAAGGAGAATGCCTTCAGAGTTCCTGCCAACTCTGAGATCTTGAGGATCTTTTCACCAAGGAGGTCTGGATGGAATCATCAAGAATAGAGAAGGTGGACTGATGGCACCCTTGAGTGGACTCAGGAAGCACAGTGGGCCTGAGTGAGAACTGGCCTAGGTGGCACTGCGGGTGAGTCCACAGCAGGGTCCTGTGCGGAGTCCTGAGTGGGTCTGGGCAGGAATTGCACGGTAGCTGCACCAGTCCTTGGGACTGCAGAATTGAGAACTGCTACACTTGGGGCTGGGGGTCGGGGGAAGGAATCAAAAAACAAATTGAATTAAAGTAACCAGGTAACTTCTAATGTTAAAAAAAAAAAAGGCACAAACTTCCTCTCTTAATCCCTTTGAAAGCTTCCAAAACCTGTTGAGCAACCAAAGAGGACATCTAGGGAACAGCCAGCCTGCACCCCCAGCACTGCAAGAACTGCCTTTCTTACTACTGCTCCTCTGCCCCAGCCAACACCCTGCTGCGTCGTTTTCCTTGTTTTTAGAAACGCTTTCTCCTGCCCCTTTGTTAGTTTCTCTCTTTTAAAATAAGTTCTTGTCCTTGTGCAGTGGTGCACTTTGGGTGTACCCCCAGCACTTTGGTTGACAAAGGTGGGGGGATCACTGAAGCCAGGAATTTGAGATCACTGGGCAACATAGTGAGACCCCATCTCTACCAGAAATTATTTTAAATAAATTTTTAACATAAACATAAATGAACAGAAAAAGTTATCAGACTATGATTTCTGTAAGGGGTGAGGTGGATCCCGTGTAACTCCATTCCAGCCTCGCTTTATGCTTGTTCTCCATCAGTCTAAGGTGGGAGCTGCAATGTCATTTTCTTTTGTCTAGAAAAACAAAATGTTCCTACTACTGTTGGCAGTGGAACCAACATTTTAGCTTATCTTTTAGACAAGACCAAGATCTCAGGTGCCTTCTGCATTTTTCAATCCAGGGAGCCTGGTCTCTTGAAAGTGGCCAGTGGCGCTGAGAAAGTAAACCCTGTACACATACAGCCTCTCTGTGCTTTGTATATTTCTACCCAGATACTAACAGCAGGACTCAGTGCTGAGTGTAAGACTGTCACTGAGTCCACCTGAGGGAAATCAGTTTTAGGAGAGGAAGCCTTTCCCTTTGGGAACTTAGCAAGTTTTCTTGATGCCAAGCACATTAAGCCTTACGTTGCCACACTCCTGAATGGTTTGGGTCTCCTGGCTCCCCATGGCTGCTCTCTCCACCCATGATGGGGATTGAGCCTCCAGGCGTCCTGCTCCAAGCTTCTCCGGCCCCAGCACCTGCACTGTGTTCTTTCCACCCAGAATGCCCCTTCCTCCGCTTCAGCTTATCTCATTCTTCAGAGCCCAGCCCAGCTGTCACTAAAAGAAATGTGCGTTCGCAGTCTTGCTCACCGCCACAGATACCCTTGTTCAAACCTCTCAGTGCACTGAATTATACACTTAAAAATGATTACAACAGTAAATTATATTTATGTATATTTTACCCCCCCACACACACAAAATTCTTCTTGCATCTCTCGTTTTTCCTTTTTAGCACTTACCAGGTTGTGGATAAATAATTGTATAGGTTGGTATCTGTCTCCTTCCTCTGTAAGCTCAGTGTCAGCAGGGGGCATGGAGGGCCCTCACCTGCCTACTCACTGCCATGATCAGTGTGGTGATAGAGCATAGCAGGCGCCTGAAGATGACTTGCTGAATGAATAATGAATTAGACAGCAGATGACAAGGCCACAGTTTCAGTCTTTCCTGAGTCATTCCTGTCTCATGCCTCTGGCTTTTCTCCCTGCTCAGCCTTCCAAAGTTATCTGGTAAATACTTTTGGGCTGGCTGAAGACCTTCCACTTAATATCACATTAATATTCTCAAAGGCTTTATTGTACGCTCTTAAGCTTTTTTTATATGTGGACTGGTGCCAGTGACTGCGACCCACTCTGCTGCGTGCCCATCCTCACAGGGCAGCAGGTGCCCTCATCATGTGGGTGTCTGCATGGTTTCTGGATGGTTCCAGGGATCCCCTCATAATTTCAGTTCAGAGATGGGCAAGAGTTTGCCAGTTTTGCCAGTTTGCCAGTTTTGTCTATTACTAATTCTTCTCAAAGTGACTCTCCTCTTTTTCTAGAAACAAAAAGTATAGGGCAAATGAGGAATGGAAGGAAGCCATTCATTGGTTCATTCTGCAGTCATTTACTGAATGCTGATGAAGTGATAGTCAATGAGAATTCACAGATGGGTTGGACAGAGGTGCTACCCTTAAAGCGCTCAGCTCTGCTTCTGTTATTGATTGTATTTCTCTTGATTCTATTTTTATTGATTGTATTTCTGTTCCCATAGTTTCCCTATAATTAAGGTGTGCTCCAGGAAGGGTACTTCTGTTTCCTTGTGGGTGTTCATGTGGTCACGGAGACACGGTTTGGAAGGATAAATGTGCTCTGCCTTGCTGTTTTGACAGTGAAGAATGGAAAACAGGGAGACAGGCAGCAAGGCCAAGGCTGGATCGGCCATGGCGTTCAGACAGGATTCAGACGGCATCTCCTGTTCTAACTAAAATGTTCAGCTGAGGTCAGAGCCGTGGACAGGAAAGTGACTGCATGAGCTTTTTGAAACTGGCTGGCCATTTGAGCTGAGACAGAGCTCACTTACGGTGCTTCTGTGTGGGTGGCCTCACTGGGGCCTGTCCCAGAGGCCGCAGATCAAGCGTCTACTTGGTGCCTTCCACTAGAGGAATGTCCCTGGGTAAAATGGGCCCCAGAGGACCAACTTTGAGGTGCGAGCCTTGTGGCTATGCCTGTGCCCTCTGATCCGTGCATTGGGGAGTCATTGGTCCTGGACCCCCGAGAAGTGCGTGAGGCCTTTGAGCTGCAGGGCCGAGTCCTCAGGGCCCTCATCTGCCAGCACCACCCTCACGTCTGTCCTTTCCTCAGGTTCCTCCTCATGATGGGCGTGCTCTTCTGCTGCGGAGCCGGCTTCTTCATCCGGAGGCGCATGTACCCCCCGCCGCTGATTGAGGAGCCAGCCTTCAATGTTTCCTACACCAGGCAGCCCCCAAATCTCGGCCCAGGTCAGCCAGCCCTGTCCTTGTCTCTCCTCCCCGCGGTGTGTGTCCTCTGCCAACATTTATAAAGTGTACTGCTGCAGAATGTGCCAGAAGGGAGAGCTCAGGTGTGTTATTCATTTTTTTAGTTCTGATGACCAGCTCCATTGTGCATTTGTGCAGATAACAAACGTAAGGTATATCGCACACCCGTCGCCTCATATTCTTACAGTTATCAGTGTGCCACATATGCACGTGATGTGATGCAGTTTGTATAAGCATTTTATTTGCTCTCTGCCTTTTTCCTTAAACATTATTTCACATATAAATTTCTGTGTAGGAGCGGTAATACCCCTGCCATTCTTAATGCTTGTGGACTAGATATTATGTTACTAAATGGTAATTTGCTTATTATTGCTGATAATTTGTTTTCTCATGTTTCGCCTTTTATTCGTGCATTCAACAAGTATTCATTGTGCCGTTACTAGTATTCCAGATACTTACAAAGACTGTAGCAATAGATGTTTTTGTACAGATCACATTTAGTCTGTTTAGTGCATATCACCCAAAGTGACATCCCAGGGTCAAAATGAATTAACTGTTTCTTAATTCTTGTAAAACATTGCCTTGGCCATCTAAAACTCCTACATACTGTGGTGGGTGGTGTGGACTCCCTCAGGACACAGGCCAGGGAGCTCTCTGATGACAGCGGGGAGCCAAGGGTCCTGGAGGGCTGGGCTGGCTCCGCTCATCAGAGCACTGGTCTTCTGGCCACGTGTAGATTGAGGCTGGGCAGAGGGGCGTTGCTGGTGTCTGTGCCACCCTGCTCCCAGCCACAGTTTCCACGTGGGAGCCTGGGGATGGGACTCTGTATTGATTGTACACTGTGGATAGGTGGTCAGTTCTGGGAGCAGTGGTTGCCTTCGCTTTTACAAAGTTTCAGTTAAGAAAAATAAGTTCTAGAGATCTGTTGTACAGTGTAAGACCTACAATTAATACAACTATAATGTATAATTAAAATTTTGCTAAGAGGGTAGGTCTTATGCTAAATGTTTTTATCACACAAAAATAAGAAGAGTAGAGAAAGCTTTTGTAGGTGATAGAGATGTTTATGGAATAGAGTGCGACGATGGTTTTCTGGATGTGCCCCTGTCTTTAAACTCATCAGGTTGTAGTCTTAAACATGCACAATGTTTTGTCTGTCAATCAGACATCAATAAAGTGATTTTTAAATGGGAGAGAAGTAGAGGGATTGAATGTAAAAGGAGAAAATTATCTTCTCTCTTCTGTTTTCCTGAGAGAACAGGCTGTTATCAAGATGCAAAGTCATTTGCGTATTTGTTCTTGTACGGCTTTCTTCCACCAGATACTCCACAGGGTTTTCCTTTCAGAAAGAATTTTCTTTATTTTAAAAAATGTTGCTCAGAAAAATAGAAAATGTATTTTCCACAGCAGTTCACTGGGAGCTGTGCCTTAAACTTTCAGCCAGGTTAGTACCATTTTGAATCCATAAGTGGATTTTAGTCTTTGATATTTGGAAATATTTAAATCATTCCAGATTTGTGCTGTATCAGAGGGCAAAGTGCAAATTTCTGTTAAAATGAGAGATGCAAGCCGTCACTCACTGGGTCTCATCTGGATCAGTCAGAGAGGTTTTACTGCAGGGAGGAGCAGCCCCTGCCCCACTTGGCATGGGAGGCCCCACAGCCTCCAGTGCAGAAGGCTACATGTCCCTGGTCTGTGGTCCTCAGAGTCTACCGCTCATGTGAACTGGGGCTCTTGTGAGTAGGTGAGGTGCTGAGACTGTGCCTGCAGCTGCATAATTCTTTTGAACCCTGGCATGCCAGGGTTTTGAGAGGAGAATGCATCCCTATATGCACTCCTTTCTGGACCCATCCCTCTGTTCTGCAGAACCCTGCACCCCATCTACCCCCACCCCATCTGTCTGGGAGAATCTCCAACAACCAGGCCATTAGATCTGCCACATCCCTTATTTCACCCTGGCGCAGTGCCTGCTGGCCACTGGTCTCCGCCAGCTCCTCTGTCTTCCACTTGGCTACCAGAAGGGTCTTAAAAAACAAAAAACAGAAGCACATTGGCCGTGCTGTTTTTCTGTGGCAGCGTCTCTGCCGGCTCACCTGGCTCACGGTGTTAAGTCCAGAGTCCCTAGCTGAGGACCGAGGACGCGTTCACAGCTTCCTCAGACCCATCCCCGCTACTCTGTGTCCAGTTTGAGTGACCTCCTCTCTCTCATCCTACATCGCACTGAGGCCTGCACACACCCTCCATCTGCCTGGAAAATGCCTTCCTCCAAGGTGCCGCTCTGTGTTGTGCCCATAGTGAAGTTGTCTCTGGCTGCTTCACATCCTCCCCTTTCTCCCTGGGTGCCCTGCCAGGGGCTTTACCAGCTTTAATCCTCCACATTTACACTGGGCTCCCCACGGGGCTGTGTACAGGACTCATGGTCTCAGGCACCAAGTAGATGCCCTCATCCTCAGGCTAGGTGAACTGCAGGAGCTCCCAGGTTTGCAGCCTGGTAAACCAGGGTCGCAATGCATCACAACCACAGTCACAGCCTGGAGCACAGACCTGCCTGAATTGCTGTCTTGGTCCATATTTACTGCACACCTGCTGAGGCGCCTGCAGGAGCTCAGAACACCGCACAGCCTGGACGCCCGCCCTCAGTCACCGCTGCATGCATAGCTCCAGCACCTGTGTGAGCTTTGGCACAAACAGCTCTGTAGTGAGTGACCATCATGATTGCAAGGGAGAGAAAGTCGAGAATGCTAGGAAACCGTGTAAGTAGGAGACTCCATCTGGTGCACAACTCCAGGAAGGCTTCCCACAGAAGGGCCATTTGGATTAAGAATAATTAAGCCCCCAGCTCTCTAGAGTGAGGGGCTGCTGGTCCCAGCGCATCTTCTCTGACCAAAGTTTAGACTTGGTTTGCCATCCCTTTTTCATTTTATACTTCTTGCAGGCCTGCAGTGGTGTGGCTGATCCCAGGATATCCAGACTATCATAGGAAAGCAGGCTCCCAGGGCTCCCGGGAGTGTACAGTTTCCATCATTTCCCTGCCAGGTCCAGGGCTGGATCATTTGTTAACAGTGCTGAGCTTGGGAAGAATTCAGCTGTTTCCTAGACAGAGTAATAGTGAACACAAGAATGGAGTCAGCAGGGTCCTGCCTGCTGTTGGTCTGGACACCCACTTCCCCTGAGGGTGGCTTCACCCTGCTGCACCTGTCTGCTCAGATCCCATACTATCTGTGGCGTGGGCCCTGGGAGCATGGGGACTGAGGAGGGCCACACAGAGGTTGGCAGTCCAGGGAGAGAGAGGAGCCGAGGGATCCCAATGTCCCATGTGGTCTACAGGGTAAATGTCATGCCCGAGGCTGCCCGGGCAGTGCCAAGGTATGCAGGCATCTGCACAAAGCAGGGTGGGTGTTAGTGAATTTTCGGCAGAGCCTCATTTCTCTGCTAGTCTGAGAGGGGAAGTGGGTTTAGGCGTGGGATGCCTGTTAATGAAGATGAAAAAGCAGAGGGATTTAGAGGACCCAGACTCATCCACTGTGTTAGGGGAGGGCAGTGGCTCATACTCTGGGGTGTGGGGGTGGGGGGCTCACGTGGCACTCCTGCTGGGACAAGCATCACTGATGAGCATGGGAAAGCAGATAATCTGTGCATTGCAGAGGCTCCTGGTCGGGAAGGGGAGGAAATTGGCAGCATCGTGGTCCTGGGGGTTGGTGTGGGTTGGGGCAGGACTCTGAACATGGTGGAAAGGGGCTGGCAAAGTCAGCATGAGGCTGAGGTTCAGAGGTGGGGCTCCAAGGCCAGCCCAGGAACCAGGACCCAAAGGCTGCAGCTGCTGGCCACAGGGCTCAGGGCCTGGCCGGATTGTGCAGAGGCTGAAAAGTGGGAGGAGTGTGGAGTAGCTGTGGTTTGAGAAAGAGGCCCTGGTCAGGGAGTTAAGAGGCCTGAGGTCTGTGAGACCCAGTGTAGGCCACGGTCCCTTCTAAACCTCAGCACCTTAACTGCAAAATGAGACGGTTTGCAGAAAAGCACTCCTCATTCTATGTAATCTATGCATATAGTATCAGCCAAGATGCAGCAGCAGCAGAAAGTCAGAGCTCCTTAAATGCCCAACCCCAAATCCTTCACCATCAGGATGCTGGCAGGGTCCCACCAATATGTTCTCCTGGGTAGAGAGGAACAATTGTCTTCATTCGTTTATTCACTTTATTCGTTCATTCACTCTGAAAACATGAGCTAATTAGCTCCAGCCACTGTGTTCACACAGGTGGAGGGTGTGGGTGAGAATCCTCCCTGCTCTTTAGGAACTGTAGGGTGGAGAAAATGTAAAAGCCTAGGCTGAGGCAGCACTGTAGGCCTGGGGGAAGGAGGGGCTGGCTGGCAGGAGGTGGCCTCAGCTGAGAGTGGTACCCCTGTGATTGAATGTGGCAAATGGGTAGTTAAGGGAGCTCCAAAGGAAATGATGATTGAATTATGGTCCATCTTCTTTGTGGAATATTATGTGGCCACTAAAGGTCATGGTCAAGATGACAATTTGCTGGTACAGCAAGACCATCAAGGTGCAGTTAGGGAAGAGAGCATTGGATAATGTTTTTTGTGAAATGGTCGTGAGGCTAGCCAGGCCCAGTGACAAACACCTGTAGTTCCAGCCACTCAGGATGCTGAGGTGAGAGGATGGGCTGAGGCCAAGAGCTCAAGACTGTAGTAATTATGCCTGTGAATAGCCACCGTCCTCCAGCCTGGGCAACATAGCTTGACCCTGCCTCTAAAAAATGGTCCTGAGTTCCACTAGAGAATCCCGCAGATGCATAGAGACAGATTGCAGAGGACAGTCAATAATGAAATCTGTGGTGTTAATGTGATTTAAGTTTTGTTTAAAAATGATTTCCTTAATGTGACTGAAGTAGATGGAGTTTTCCCAACCGATAGTTTTCTTCCTTTCCAGCAGCCATTTGTGGTGAGTTCATTTATGGGTTTCTGACTATTCGTTCTCATGTCTCAATCCTGTAATAAGTCTGTCAGCCTGCAGTGACTAAATGACACCAACTGAGAGAAAATGGAAATAGTAGGGAGGGTGTTTTGACAGTTTAATTACCCTCAAGTCATAGCCCAAGCACAAATGCTTCGGTTGTGAGGACATCTGGCTTCAGAACTGGTGGAATGCGTGTCATTCTTTTCCAGTGCGACGGTGCTTCTGAGGGTGCTTCTGAGGTGCGGGGATGATGATGGGACAGCCTTGCAGGCCACCTCTCCCTGTTCTTCAGCCCCTGGGGCTCCAACATTTTCATTCTGGGTTTTTTCCTGAAGAAACAGGAGGGCAGAGGGATCCAGGGTGTGTAGCCGTGGGGGTTTTGTAAGGGTCTGTTGTGGGGTCTCACACTCATTTCCTGCCCTGTGCTGCCCTGGGCGGCAGCCTTCAGGATAGAGATTTTTGAGTTTATGGTTTTGCTGAAAGAAATCAACTGGAAATACTTTTTTGTTTACAAATCACAAATGCCAGTCTATTCATACATTCTCATAGCTACCAGAATATTCCTTACCCGTTCATCCCTGATAGCAGAAGGAAACTGGCTGATCAGGGTCAGGGTGAGGGGGTGTGGGTGTGGGAACTGTCTTACTTGGTGAGGGCCTCCCAATATGGCGGGCCTCCACACCAGCGGGAATGTTTCCACGAAGTCCTCCAGCTCTGTCCATCTGACATCCCATCTCTGTCTCCGTTATTCTTACTCAGCACTTCTCTTTCCAGCCCCCGTGCTGCCCCTCCCTGTGACCTCTGCCTTGCTGTTACAGTTTGCACAGCCCAGTTTGTGTAAAGTGGATATATCTAGAATGTTCTGCCATACAAAAGTGGCAGCTGTTTTTTTTCCATGTGAAAGCATTTAATGTCCTTAGCCACTATAAATAATGGCAGATAACGCACTTTGCACAGACTGTATTTCAAAAAGAATTTTTTACAGCCTGCTCTGTTGGTAGGCAATTTCTGTTGTTACATTACTCAAAACAAAGCTTGCACATCTGTGATCTTTGATCAGTGGGAACAGAAACTTCGAGCAGATTTAAGTCCCTTGCCCGCTGTCCTCTGCTTCGCCAGTGATGGGGCTGAGATGGAGCCCGAGCTCCTGGCCCGTCCTCGTCCACTCATGGGTGCCTGCATCTGGAGGGGCGCACTGCACGCACCAAGGGTCTCCCTCATGTTTGCTCACATGGGCCTCTGCATCCGACAGGCACCCCCAGCCTTGCTGGCTGCGTTCCTCTGGGAAGCAGAGCCTCCTTCAGATCCCTCAGCTCCCAAGTCTGCCATTGCACTTTTCTCCCTAAATGTATTAATATTTGAAATGGCTGCTTCCAGCCCCTCCAAGGGGTGGATGAGGGAAAATGTGGGCCAAACAAGACCGGAGGCTCCTTGTTGCAATGAGGCCTGCAGCCCCACGTGAAGTCCCTGTGCCTACACGTCCAGCCTGCCGTCTGTCACTCAGTGCTCTGTGAGCATACTGTGTGCGTGTCCCGTGTGCGGGCGCCCTATGTGGGGGCATGGTGCAGCCACAGGACAGCCGGGGTGATGAGGCAGCTGTCCCTGGGATGAGGACAAGATGACAGTGACTTCTGACCTCCTCTCATAGAAAAACGTGGATGCTGCACCACCCAAAGTGAAAGGCTGAAGTTGGAAGTCCCTTTTATCATACGCGTTTAAATTGCCTGTGGAAATTCAGCAAAAATATGACATGCATTTCCATTCTATCTGCCTTTTACTCTCTCAACCTTAAATCTACTTTTTGTTCTCTGAAGACTTCTAATGACTTGGGAAAATACTTTTAAAGGATGTGAAGTGGTGTTTTTCTGTCTGCTGTTTGTTGAGTATCAGTATTTTAAGCCTTGGTTCCCTGTGGAGGAGAAGTTGGCGGGTGGGGAGGTGGGCTGGCTGCTGAGATGAGGCCTGCACACGTGATGATGATTACTGAAAACAAAGCGAGGCGCTTAACTGGGCATGTGGCCACGGGGATTTGTTATTAGTTACCTTTGATCTAACTTAGGCAAAAGGGAGAACAAAATTATAGGGTCACAGAATCCCAGGTCTAGTCGTAAACAAACAAACAAAAAGAAGCCCTGCACAGTTTTAAAATGTTTCCACTAATTATGCTTCTGGGAGCAGTGCTGGGGTTTTCTTGTGCTGAGACTGCCTCGTGTGCTGTGGGCTGACGTGGGCTTGTGCTGTTGACAGCGGGAGAAGGTGCATACTGGATTCATGTCCCGGGGCTGCCCTCACAAAGTGCTACACAGACTGATGGCTTAAAACAGCAGGAATGTGTCTTCCCCCAGTTCTAGAGGCCAGAAGTTGGCATATCAGTGGGGGTAGGTTGCTTCCGGAGACTCTGAGGGAGAATGAACGCATACTTGTTTACAGTATTCTAAACATCTTTTACAGTAACCGTTGTCTTTGTAGTTATTTCTCTCCATTCTGTTTCTGGAGTGCCTTTTCTGCTTTTTCTTAGTTAGTTTTGCTACATGTTCATTGTATTATTTCAGGGAAAAAATGTCAAAAGAATCTCAAGGCTGGATGGAATTTTCAAGGGCACCCATCCTAAGCTCACTCCGTGCCAATAATCTCCTTACTTCACACCCGGCTGGCCGGCACAGAGACCATTCCACTGAGGACATGGTGCTGTCCTCAGCAGCTCCAGCCTGCACTTCTACCCACCCCCAGCACCTGTGCTTCTCCAGGTTCAGTGAAGAAAGACTGGTGAGGGGTTGGAAGGAGGCTCACGAGGCTGAATCTCCACAAAGTCATGTCTGATGTGTTTGACAGCTCCTGGGATGTCTCTACAGTAGCTCCTCTTGAAATCTAAAGCAACATATCCACATTCTAAACCACTGTCAAAGATAGTAACGAAAGTGAAATAGTGGGGAGAGGGCAGGGAAACAGACTAGATAAGAAACAGCAAGGAAACAGAAACAAAACATGACAGAGGAAGATCATCCACAGTCTGCATGGCAGTGAAGAGGAATGTGTTAACACTCCTCTGTAAGAAGAAAAAGACGGCCGGGCGCAGTGGCTCACACCTGTAATCCCAGCACTTTGGGGAGGCTGAGGCAGGGGGATTACCTGAGGTCAGGAGTTTGAGACCAGCCTGACCAATATGATGAAACCCCATCTCTACTAAAAATACAAAAATTAGCCGAGCCTGATGGCATGCACCTGTAATCCCAGCTACTCAGGAGGCTGAGACAGGAGAATTGCTTGAACCCAGGAGGCGGAGGTTGCAGTGATCTGATTGCGCCATTGCACTCCAACCTAGGCAACAAGAGCGAAATTCCATCTCAAAAAAAGAAAAAAGGACATGTTGTGTTAAAATCAAAATTCAAGTATGTTCTGCTTTAACGAGAGAGGCTAAAGAGCATGCGTGACATGGGAAACTAACAGGAATTCACCAGGAGGGATTAGCAAAGAAGGGGCGAGATCAAAGGTGACTTGAGAGCCGCACAGGAGAACTTCTGGAGAGAATCATAAACCTAAGCAAAGGAACCTGAGAGAGAGCTGTAAGAGGCACTGTCCTACTTGGCCAGGGTGGGGCATTGGGGTGGTGAGGACAGAGCACGTATGGAGTCCTTCCTGGGCCCAGAGCTCATGGAACTTACTGAAGGGTTGAGTGAAGGGAGGGACCTATCCTTCATGACTCAGATTCCCCCTCTGTAAGGAAGGATGGCAATCATAACATGTTACGAGGATCCATAGATGCTTATCAAGTACCTTGCACATGCTACTCAAATTACAGCCTGAAGACATGCATGCTCCCTGGAGCCTGTTAGAAATGCAGGCTCTCCCTCACCCCAGCCCCACTCAGAGCTACTGAGTCTAGGTCTGTATTTCAGCAAGGTCCTCAGGTGATGCAGGATGCCCCCTGCACTGAGAAGTGCTACAGGTTTGATGAAGACACAAACATTGAAGGATGGACTGTGCTGGCCACAGTCCTGTAAGTTGAGCATTAAGAATAGTGTGAGCACTTGTGAACTCTGCAAGGCCGGAGTGAAAGTTAGTAATCATCTTTTGGAATAACATGACTGCTTTTGCTCTAATTTTTGGCAGATGCTCGAGGATCTGCTCTGTGGGATGCACTGGAATTCTCTTTATTAACACAGTTATTTTTGCTTTTGTTTTAAAAAAGCAGCAGCAAGCAAAACTATTGTCTTCACTCAACTTCTGGTTTATACAGCTAGGAAAGAAAAAGTGAAAACTTTTAGCATGGGGGTTTCATTTTCTACTTAATCTTGCTCACCACATTTGTGCCTTTTCTTGTGGGACATCAGAGCCCGATGTCCTAAAGCAATGTCAACATGCATCCCAGCTGTGTTTCAAGTGTGTGGTCTCTGTAAACCCTAACAGGTCGGCCTGAAGGCTGGGTACCTAATACCCACGTCTTTTAACTCCCTTCCTCCTCTCTTCCCCAGAAGGCAGTAGCAGGAGGTTCTGTATGTATGTACCTCAAGAGGAAATGTACAGTGTATACAGTGGAAGAAGAAATACACAGTCTGCAGTCCAGTTCCCTTCTTCCCACTTACCAGTTTTTTGTGTGTATTTGAGAAATATTCCATAGATTTAGTAATATATGCCTATGAAAAGGAAGTCCTTTTAATATGGATAAAAATCATCTTTTATAAAAGGGGAAGATTTAATAGTCATGTCTTAAATTAATTTTCAAAATATATAAAACAAAAATGTAAAAATAAGAGGACAGAGTGATGGAAACTGTAGGAGTGTCAATGCATTGCTGTTAAACTGATCAAAATATAAAAATAAATGGAACATTTGAAAGAAGCTCTTAGATTTTGCACTACAAAGGTGTCTGAATATGTTTATAGAAATAGAAGCTGCATACCTCCGGATACTAGGGGCTTCGTTTTAATTAAACTTCGTGCCTCTCTGGCGATTTTGGGAAAGTTGCTCAGTTCTCTGAACCTCAAGCCCCTGAAGCTGGGATCCTAAGAGTACTTCCTTCATGTCCCCTGCTGAGCACAGGCCGGAGAGTCAGCACTCAGTGAGGGGCAGCAGTTACTACTCCCAGTAGGATACCTGAAGTTTGTAGATGTCGGTAAATGAACAAATGCGTGCTCTGCACCCACACTTGGAAATGAAAGACTACTCCCATGAATTATGTATTGAGTCAAAAAGGTGGGAGTGGAGGACCCTGCAGGGCTGATTCTTTCCTCCGCCCTCTTTCCAGGCTCCACCTCTGTTCTTCCAGCAGGTCTTCCAGGTCAGGAGCCTTGGGGCCAGTTGGCCTTTTCTCTCGACACCACCCTGGCTGCCACCACCCTTTGTTGAGAGCCTCCCTGCTGGTTCTTTTGCTGCCCCTTGCTTCCAGCAAGGCAGCCAGTGTCACAACAGGAGCCAGGGCTTGTGCTCCTAGCACTCCCATGGACCCACTGTGCCCACAGAAGCACTTTGAAAGGCCAAGGAGGCCCTCTCTTCTCTCAGCACCCCTCCTGGCTGCCCAGTGGGCTCTGACCTCTTCTGCGACCCCTCCTGGCTCACTCCCCTCCTGCCACTCACTGGCCTGTGGCTTGTCCTGAGACCCTCCAGACAGCCATTCAAGCATCAGGAAGGAGAAACAAAACTATTACTATTTGTAAACAGTTTATCAGTACTTACCTAAAAATCCTGGAGAATGAGCTCAGAAATATTTTTAAGGGTTGAGACAGTTTAGCAAAATGAGCAGATACAACCTCAAACCAAACCAAACTAGAAAGCTCAGAGGACACAGAAATGCCAATACTGAGCTGGCAACATGTCTGTTGTTTGTGAAAATGTTCTCTGGAAGAGTTAGTTCAAGGCTTTTGGCTACAAGTAACACATACCCCAATTCATCCAGCTTCAAAAATAAGAAAGAATTATCTCTCATGAAAGTCATATAGAGGAAGCGGCCGTGGTTTAACTGCATGGCTCAGCAACATCCTCGGGCTGGTCTCCTTCCATGGGCCCCTGCTGCACCCCTCAGCTCCTCCCCCCCCAGCTCCTCCCTCTCCACCTCCTCCTCCTCCTCCCCCTCCAGCTCTCCTTCCTGGCAGAGAGGTCCGCCTGGGTCCTCACAGATGCAACAGTGTACACTGGAAGGAGAGTCCCTTGGGCACATTGTGTAATTTATTTGGGTTTCTGCTTTTGAATCTATAAAATGGAAATTGTGTGTATCTCATAGCATTCCTCTGTGGCTAGAATGACAGGCTGTATGTGAGATACTTGGATCTGTGGGGGAAGTGCACTTAGCATGTCACAGGACCCTGAGGTCCTAGTTCTCTTCCATGCTTCCTGCACTGAGAGGTACTTGCTCAGAGGCAGGCAATCTGAATGCTCTCCCCAACGTTGATCCAGTCAGTTCTCATTTATCTTGGTCTTTCACTTTCCCTCACGCATTTTCTTTTTTCTTTCCCTTTCAGTTTGCAAACCATTCCCCTTGGGAGAGAATACCATTTAAGGTAGTTTATTTTGCTAGTTGTATTATTTCTTAATCTTCTTTATTCTCTGTGCACATGCAAAGCACCTTTTTTTGGCTAGAGTCATTGCTTCAAGCTGCAGCTCCCTTGGGCTTTGTTTTCCTGACTTCATTCTGTATTTGTTACTGGTAATAAGCTCATTTTGTAATTTTGCTCTTTAGTTACAGGGCTTCATTTGGAACACTCACATTTTTGTTCTCACCATGCTTATTTGTGATTGTGGAGTTGAGGTTTTGACTTTAAGGTGCTTTCGATTCCAAAGCCATGTGCCATAGAATCATCTGTGTGTGTGTGGGAACGTCTTTGCCGTGATCTCTCTGAAGTCTGTGGGCACATTCCAGGCCCTGCTGGCGTTCTGTCCGCGGGCTTCATGCAGGGAATGAAGTGTCCTTGCTTTCTCTTTCCTAAATAAGTCTCTGCCTCTGTGAGAACTGGGTCCACCTTGTCTTGGTTGCTTTTCTCTGTGAGAGCCTGAATGGTAAGCATGGCCAGCGTCCTATGAGGACGCTGTGGCCCATGTGCCCTGGGTTGGGAGGGGCTGACTAAAATGATGCCAAATGAGCAGAAGCTGAGCAGCTGTCTGGGTCAGCGCGGCCTCTGCGTGCTGCTTTCCCGGTTGCACTGCCTCCACCTGGCCAGGGTCCCTCAGCTGCTCACATGAGGCTCCGGCCTCTGGCCCCGCTGCCCTTTAACCTCAACTGCAGCCTCTCCAGTGTGGTCACCAGTTTTTTCACCTAAGGGTTCATGTTCTTGACAAGTACACAGTTTATTCACCTCCTATCCATTCTCTTTTATATTCCAAATACCTCTCCATCTCCATGTTCAAATATTTCAGTCCCATCCCACCAATTCCTGGCAGGATCCATCACTGCGGCTATGAACACAAATATACCCACTGGATTGGATGCAGGTGCTGGTGTTTCTGGTTCTGCAGTGTGAGTGGCCACATTGCAAACATAGCCTGGCTGCCTCTCTGCTACAAAGACCACACTCCTGCCCCTCCCTCACCTGCAGCAGGGGGTTGGGCTCCTCCCCTCAACAGGAGCCACAGGCTTGGCACAGGCTTGCTGAGTGGGGCAGCCAGTCACTCCTGTCATGTCAGAAACAGGTGTGTCTCAGGAAACCCATGCACACCCAGCACAATCTGGCAGCGCCAAAACCCAGATCCAAGTCGTCACTCGTTGCATCAGTCACTCCTCCCATGTATTTATGGAATGTCTGCCACATGCAAGGTGCCATTCTGGGCTCTCAGGGCACCAGGATGAGTGATGCTCTGTCCTCGTGTTCAGAAGGCTCAGGAAATCATACCATACTGGGCAATTGCTTCATACTCACGGGCGTGCCTTGTTCTGGGTGCCAGAGGACAGGGGTGCCTGCTCAGCTGGGAAGGCAGTGACAGGCAGCAAGAGGGGGCTGCCTGGTGATTCTGAGCTGAGACTAACAGATACATGGGAATTAGCCAGACCAGAGGCTGGGAGGAGCCTGGCATGAGGTGGCCACAGGCATTCCAGGAGACATGGTCTGCGTGGTGAAAGCCCGGGATATGTTATCTAGTGAGGGCCCAGGAGGGCAGACTGGATCCAGGCAGTGTGATTACTGCTGGAGAAGGAGAATAGGGCACACGGTGAGACACAAGGCTCTGAAGTGGGCAGGAGCCCCTCATAGCAGGCCCTGTCCCTCTGGAGAGCTCACCCTCCCATGAGTGATGGGTGGCGAGGAGTGTAGGGCCACGCCTGCCACAGCTTGGGTGGTAGGAATGAGCTCTGCCCCTGCTGCCCTGTGTTGAGGCCCCTGCCCATGGCTGGAGGGGCAGCTGGGCCAGAGGGGACAGAGCAGGGAAGCCAGGGCGTGGCTAGAGAGGAGGAGAGGTGAGACCAAAGACCCATGTGCCCTGGGTTGGAAGGGGCTGACTAAAATGATGCGGGGATCCTGGTGGAACTGGAGCGCTGTCAGGAGTCAGGCCCCTGGGCCCCTGGCCTCTGTCGCTCCTGGGCCACACGCCGTGTCAGCCGCCTCTCCCTCTCCCTACATTTCTGCCCTTCACTCTGCGGCCTGCTGGACTTTCCTGCACCCCCAGGGAAGATTGGCCCAACCCCTCTGACACGCTACTGGCCAGTCAGCTGGGCTGAAGAGGTGGCAGGTCCTGCTAAGAATACAGGCTGCCTGGCCGGCCCCCTGGCACCCGCGGGGCTGGGCCAGCTCACTGAGAAGGGATGGTTGTCAGTTAACATCACAGCTTATCCTCCCAGTCTTTGCTGAGCCTAGAGCTCCCTTTCAAACCATGCCAAGACTCCCAGTGAGGAAGAGATGATGGCGTTCAGAGTAAAACGACTCCAGCATTGTCTGGAGACAGATGACATGTCAAGGGTACTAGTGCAGCCCGGCTGGGAGGCTGGCTGTGGCGGCCCTTAATTCTTAGACAGCGCTCCACACAGGGGCCCGTGATGCCCCCAGTCTCCTGTGGCTCTCCCATCCCACCCTTGCCTGAACTTCCTTCTGCACTTCACCATCCTGTTTCGAGAGACGCCTGTCATCGTAGGAAGAGTCTGACTGTCTAGCTCACTACTGGGTTCAAGTCCTGGTGCTGCTGTAGCAGTAGTGTGGCCTTGGTGAGGCACTCACTCTTGCAGAGCCTCTGTTCTCCCACCCAATCCCCATCCTGTGCCATTCCCCACCGTGTGCACACGGCACAGGCTGGCCTGATGGACACTGGCGACATGAGGGGCAGCCGTGGTTTTACTCACCTCTTCTTACCCTTTCTACCCCATCTTCTGGAGAAAGTCTTCCTGCAACCCCAGCCTCTTCCTAGAATGTTTTGTGTATTTTCTTTAACCAAACCATCAACCACAAACCAGAACTGAAGGGCTCCTCCCAGGGCACACCCCGTGTAGGGAAGGGAGGTGTGGTGGAATCTCCTTGCTCCTGGCTGACACTTCTGTGCAGATTGTCCCCACCACATCAAATCCTGCACCAGTGGGCCTGTCGCTCCTTGTCACTATTTTGGCTCCCATCTGTGACCATCACACATTGCTCCCTTTGTCCTTGAGGCTTTTGGAATCTCCCTGGTTAGTTCTCCTGTTGCCCTTTCCCACATCCCTGTCAGCAAATGAATCACCTGGACCCGCTTCCCCTGGTAGTGGAGGCTGCCGGCCACGTTCACCCACCCCTCTGCCAAACCCGTGGTAGCCAAGTCCCTTGCTGTGCTTTTCAGGGCAGCACCGCACATGGCTCTGTCCACTCGGCCCACTGTCTCGGGTGCCTTCCTGTGTACCAGCTCCCAGCTAGTGGGCTCCAAGTGCTTCACCAGAGGCCCCTGCCTTCGCCGAGCTGTCTTCTCCCCAAAAGTCCTCTCTGTCCTGTGTGTCTCTCCCCACCCCTGCCCATACGTGCAAGCATTTCCATCCTCACAAAGGCACCTTCCCTTGCCCTGTGTGACTTCCAACTGCCACCTGTCCCCTCCTACAGTCTTCACCCCCACCCTGGACTGTTTTCTCCCTACTGCGGCAGGGACCTGTGTCTACCATGGTGTGAAACTGCAGAGAAAGAGCACGGTAACCCCAGGGCCACAACCACTGGAAATGTGCCTGCTTATTTTGATCTCTCTTCAGCTGGGGAGAGGACATCACTTTTTCCTGAAAATTCTTCCACCCCTTGCTGCCCTGGTTCCTGGTGAGCCACCTCCTGCCACGTCTTCCCATTGCCTACACGTCCTTCTCATCAGCCTTAGATGCTTCATGCTCCGCTCCTGGCCTCAGTGCTGCTCCTTCCTGCAGCCTTCTCCTGGGCATGCCCACGTTTCCATCACCACCTTCCCACAGGAGGCCCCAGAGCTGCTTCCGCCCTCTCCAGCCCAGCACAGACTTTTTCATCTGCCCTGCCCTTGTCCTGGTGCTGCTGTAGCAGTAGTGTGACGTTGGTAAGGCACTCACTCTTGCAGAGCCCCTGTACTCCTGTATTGCCCTGCCTGTTGGAGGGGCCTTTATTGAGACCAGAACCTAGGGCCTTTTCTTCTCAGCCCTTGTCTCCCTCCCCATGTGCTCCCCATCGTGTCAATCCCAGGCCAGTCATTGCTGACAGCTTCAGCGCCTCATTCTCTCCTCTCCATTTTTTCTCTCATATTCAGAAGCCTTCATCATGTCTTGCCTAGACTATTGCAATGCCCTCTTTTTAAAAATCCTCGGCTTTTTAATTGTATAACATATAGCAGGATCCAATCTGAATAAAACATAATCTCTCCCCTTGGGAAACTCATGGTAATGGCAGTAGATCGACTTGTAAATAGAACACACGCAAGGCGGTGGGCGAGATGCATCAGAGCAGCGCAGGTGGCATCTGTGGGACCACACAGCATCTCAATCAGGTAGTGTCTGTGGGACGGCACAGTTCAGGGCAAGGCGGCGGCTCACACAGGTGGTGTCTGTGCCGAGTGCCCTCCTGGCAGGAGAGAGTGCTCGGTGAGACACAGTGCAGGCCTGGCCTGTGCTGCTGTTCTACATGCTCTCCTTCTGCACATGCGCAGATTCCCATGGTCTGACTTATGTGGGCTTTGGAGGTTTGGGACATCTTGTGTACCTTGATGGGCATATTTCTAGAGTCAGAACTATATCACACTGTGTCAGGGGGAGAATTGCAAAAAAAAAACAAAAAAAACCCTACACAATATTCACACAGGGGCAGCTTCTTTGACACTTGAGTGTCTCCTTGAGCTAAATGAAGCCTCACTTCAAATATACCTGAGTCCTGTCACAAAATCAGCTTTACCCAGGGAACACCCAGCACTTCCACAGTTTCTCCTGATACTTTATTTACATATGCAGAATTCTATAGTGTTAACCTGCATGCTCACAGTAACAAGACCAAAAACAGCACCTCAGAGTGAGGGCTAGATTTGGGGTCGGGTGTCCAGCCTGTGCCCTCCCGTCACCTTCCGTGGTGCCCCCATGCCCTGCTCCTCAGCTTGTCACTAGGGAGTCTGCCTGCGGCTCCACTCCTGACCCGTGGAGCATCCATCAGCTGCAGCCCGGCTATGTGTGCCCAGGTGCACGGCCTCCCTGCCTATGAGTAACTCCTGCCCTGAGGACATGCTAGCCCAGCAGGGGAGAATGGAGACCCTACTTAAGAAATGGTCACCAGGCAACGGCGTGCCCAGAGGGGTTGTGGAGCTGCTGTGATCATGCCAGGCTGAGTTGCAAAGCCTGGGTGGTCTTTGCAGCTCTTCCCATAGTTCACCGCAGACGGCCTTACCTTACTGTGACCCAGTTCCCTCCACCCTAATGTGTGAACTGGTAGCGTGGAGTGTAGTCCACTAGAATCAAAGCCCCGAGAGGGCTTGTCACCACACCCCAGGTGCCCCCTTACCAGGCATGTTGGGTCCTTCATACACTGTCGCTGAGTGAACGGCGGGGCGTGGTCTGCTGGCGCTGCAGCCTGCGCATACTCGGGTGTGATGGAGCTTTCCCTTCTGTGCTCACCTATGTTCGTCTGTCTTTCAGGAGCCCAGCAGCCGGGGCCGCCCTATTACACCGACCCAGGAGGACCGGGGATGAACCCTGTCGGCAATTCCATGGCAATGGCTTTCCAGGTCCCACCCAACTCACCCCAGGGGAGTGTGGCCTGCCCGCCCCCTCCAGCCTACTGCAACACGCCTCCGCCCCCCTACGAACAGGTAGTGAAGGCCAAGTAGCGGGGCGCCCACGTGCAAGAGGAACGACAGGAGGAGGCCTTTCCCTGGCCTTTCTGTCCCCGTTGATGTTCACTTCCAGGAATGGTCTCATGGGCCGCTAAGGGCAGTTCCTCTGATATCCTCACGGCAAGCACAGCTCTCTTTCAGATTTTCCACGGAGGACAATATATGAACTCACACTATGTCTCCTCTGTTGCTTCTGTTTCTGACACAGTCTGTGCTCTCAGGTGGTAGTGTGGTGATAGTCCCTGAGGGCTGATGTCCTTACGATGGCGTGACCAGATCTTCAGGAGAGAGACTGAGAGGAAGAAGGCAGTGCTGGAGGTGCAGGTGGCATGTGGAGGGCCAGACCAAGCATCCCAGGCAAGCATCCTTCTGCCAGGTATTCATAGGAAGCCCCACGCCGGGCAGCTCAGCCAACGAAGCAGCAGCCGGCTGAGCTGAACCCAGCAGGTCGTCTGCTCCAGCCTGTCCTGTCGTCAGCCTTCCTCTTCCAGAAGCTGTTGGAGAGACATTCAGGAGAGAGCAAGCCCCTTGTCATGTTTCTGTCTCTGTTCATATCCTAAAGATAGACTTCTCCTGCACCGCCAGGGAAGGGTAGTGCGTGCGGCTCTCACCGCACGATGGGGCCTAGAATCAGGCTTGCCTTGGAGGCCTGACAGTGATCTGACGTCCACTAAGCAAAGTTCTTTAGATTCATGGGAAATCACTTCCTGCCCTAAACTAAGACATTGCATTTTGTGAGCTCTTGGTCTGATTTGGAGAAAGGACTGTTACCCTTTCTTTCGGTGTGTTTATGGAAGTGTATGTAGAGCGTCCTGCCCTTTGAGATCAGACTGGGTGTGTGTTTTCCCTGGACATCACCGCCTCTCCAGGGCATTCTCAGGCCCGGGAGTCTCCTTCCCTCAGGCAGCTCCAGTGGTGGGTTCTGAAGGGCGCTTTCAAAGCAGGGGGCACATCTGGCTGGGAAGTCACTTGGACCCTTCCAGGGAGAGAGACCAGCTGAGGTGTCTCTGTGAGATTGTATTGGGTCTAAGCGGGTATGTGCTGGGCTCCAAGGAGGAGGAGCTTGCTGGGAAAAGACAGGAAAAGTACTGACTCAACTGCTCTGACCATGTTGTTATAATTAGAATGAAGAAGATGTGGTTGGAAATGCATATTCCTGGATAGGAATCACAGCTCACCCCAGGATCTCACAGGTAGTCTCCTGAGTAGTTTGGCTAGCAGGGAGCTAGCTCTGTTCTGCTGCGTATAGTGTTGATGTGTGAACCCTGACCTGTCCTGTGTGCTAAGAGCCATGCAGCTTAGCCAAGGCGCCTAGATTACTAGATGTGCTGTATCACGGGGAATGAGGTGGGGGTGCTTATTTTTTAATGAACTAATCAGAGCCTCTTGAGAAATTGTTACTCATTGAACTGGAACATCAAGACATCTCACGGAAGTGGATATGGAGTGATTTGGTGGCTGTGCTTTTCACTCTGAGGACATTGAATTAGAGAACCTCCTGGGGAATTTTGTGGGAAACTCTTGGGAACAAAACAGACACCCTGGGAATGCAGTTGCAAGCACAGATGCCGCCACCAGTGTCTCTGACCACCCTGGTGTGACTGCTGACTGCCAGGGTGGTACCTCCCATGCTGCAGGCCTACATCTAAATGAGACAACAAAGCACAATGTTCACTGTTTACAATCAAGACAACTACGTGGGTCCAAACACTCCTCTTTCTCCAGGTCATTTGTTTTGCATTTTTAATGTCAGTTTCTCCCTTTATTTTTTGTGATGAAAAAGCACACTAAGAGCTGCCCCTGGAATCAGGTACAGCCAAATAGGCACCCAAAGGTCCGTGACTAAATTTTGTTTATCTTTTTGATAGCAAATGATGTTAAAAGACAGTGATGGTTAGGGCTCAACAATTTTGTATTCCCACGTTTGTGTGAGACAGATTTTGTTTTCCCTTGAACTTGATTAGAATTGTGCTACTGTGAACACTGATCCTGCATATGGAAGTCCCACTTCGCTGACATTTCCTGGCCATTCTTGTTTCCATTGTGTAGATGGTGGGTTGTGCCCACCTCCTGGAGTGAGACAACTCCTGGTGTGTGGAATTCCTGGAGTGTCCGTGGTTCAGAGTAAACTTGAAGCAGATCTGTGCATGCTTTTCCTCTGCGATAATTGGCTCATTTCTCTTTTTTGTTCTCTTTTGATAGGATCCTGTTTCCTATGTGTGCAAAATAAAAATAAATTTGGGCATGTGCTTTGATTGTTTTGTGGGGGAGTGGAAAGAGGGTGGAGATGAAGTTTCTAATGAGGAAGGGTGTACAGCCGATCCTTGGTTCAGTGGAGTGGGGTAGGCGGAGGATGCGCCTGGTCTCGGGAACCAGAAACTAGATGTTATTTGAGAATGTAAGATACAAGCCATGGAGACAGTTGTCCCCGGTGGGTAGGAAGACAGAAGCATTGCTAAAGTAATGTTTTGTTGATATTGTTAGTTATCCTTGAGCTAGGAATGTTTTTCACAGGTTGGGGGAGCCTTCATTTTAAAACACAGCTCTGCTTGGTCAGAAATAACACTTCTCTCACAGATGCTACTGAAGGGTGTAGCTGCTACAGTTAAACTGCATTTTAATTTATTTTTTATTTTTTGTTTTAGAGATGGGGTCTCACTATGTTGCCCAGGCTGGCCTCAAACTCTTGGCCTCAAGTGATTCTCCTGCCCCAGCCTCTCAAGCTGTATTTTAGATATATCACTAATTGACATAAAGTTTGCAAAGAAGCATTTTCCATTTTGCTTCCTTTTTTTGTTTGTTTTTTAGAGACAGGGTCTTGTTCCGTCACCCAGCCTGGCATGCAGTGGTTCAATCATAGCTCACTGCAGCCTCAGACCTCTAGGCTCAAGCAATCCTCCCTCTTCCCAAAGCTGTGGGATTACAGGCATGAGCCACAGTGCTTGGTTGATTTTTGCCTTCTTAAAGCATGAGTCCTAGAGTGTGGTCCCTCCCCTAAAAGTCTTCTGTAGAACTTTTGGGGACCACAATTGTGTCCATCCCTGGGCGACTGGCAGTGCACACCAGTGTATTGAACAGTCTGAGAAGCGTCTTAATGCTGTTTAATCCAGCACTCCCCCACATTAGTAGGCCATACAGTTCTTTTCCTTGTAGCAGGCAGTGCTGGCAGTAAGCACACCACTTCTGCCCACCCCATATTTGAGGACAGCTGTCCTGAAAGGCAGAACAAAGAAAGGGCAGCAATGCTTCCAGCTCTGGTATTTTGCACCCTTGCAGCTGGGCCTTTATTAAAATGCTGTTCTCAGGCAGGGTGCTGACAAATCCACTGACTACTTGGCACTGTGTGTGGTTTTTGAAAGTTTGTTTGAGTTTTTTAAAAATATATTTTGCATCTGTTTTCACCTTTAAAAGGCAACTGCCAATGACCCATTTTTATGATAAAACTAACTCAGAATACAGGTGCAGCCCCACTGATGTAAACCGCTTTTGAGGCTTTGAGGTTTTAGATGACAGTCATCTAAAAACGTCAGCTTCTCAAACACATCAGCTCCAGGCCTGGTCTGAGCCTGAGAAGCCCCTAGGAAGTTAGAGATTTTCAAGCTCAGAGGGCTCAGAAGAGGCCCAGTGGTTTTCATGCTGCATTAACCCGAAGGCTTCCCAACAATCGTCCAGGGGTTCCTCAAATGCTCGACTACAAAATAAAATATTTGACCACTTCTAGGTATTTTGTCCTGAAAAATTTAAAGCATACAGAAAAGCTGAAAAAAATTACCGTGAACACTCATAAACCCACTACCTAGATTCCATAACTATTTATATACTATAAAAACTAGTATGCTTTAAAAGAAAAAAAAAATACCTTTTCTAACACTTTATATACTGTATTTTAAAGCATTGATAGTCACTTTGATCCTAGAATAAGGTAAAAATTAGTTTATCCTCGAATACTGTGACTTTCCCCTCCCTTTTCATTGATCCTAAGCACAATTCTAGTCAAATTCTTCAGACACTGAGGTCTGACCCGCCCATTTTAGCAGGAAAACATTATCTTCCCTCCTGTCCCATGACACCCTGGGGGTTCACTCTGCCCTTAGGCCACAGACCTGTCTCCACATTGATGTCATTGACAGCCACTCCTGTGGGGTCCCATGCATGCTTACCTGCAGCTGCAGCTGACCCGGCCCTGCCCAGGCACTTCCAGAGGGGTTCCATCCTGGGCCACCTGCTGGGCCTATCCTCCAGCCCATCCCATAGTTGCAATACAGTCGCTCATCCAAACACACCTTCACGTCCCTCCGAGCTGTGTCTGCCACCAGAAACCGTGACCGTTGATCCATCTGATGAGTTTCCAGACCATTGCACCTCCTCTGGGAAGGGCCAGGCCTCAGCCTTTCCTTGGAAGCTCCTTGGTGCCTCTGCAGTTTGCCCAGGGGCAGCCAGCACTGCCACCATGGGCCACTTAGAGGGGAAGAGGGGAGCTGTGAGCTCCGAAGGCCCCATCACATTCTCTCTTCTCCTCGGGGCCTTTTTTTTTTTTTTTTTTTGAAACGAGTCTTGCTGTTGCTAGGCTGGAGTACAGTGATGCAATCTCGGCTCACTACAACCTCCACCTCCCGGGTTAAAGGGATTCTCCTGCCTCAGCCTCCTGAGTAGTTGGGACTATAGGCACATGCCACCACACTCAGCTAATTTTTGTATTTTTAGTAGAGACAGGGTTTCACCATGTTGGTCAGGATGGTCTTGATCTCTTGACCTCGTGATCCTCCCGTCTCTTCCTCCCAAAGTGCTGGGATTACAGGCGTGAGCCACTGCCCCTGGCCAGGGCCTTTTTCTCTGATTAAAAAATGTTTTAGTTACTCTTCAGCACTTAAGTATGTATTCTGAAAAAGAAAATACCAGTTTAGTTTGTTTTATATACTGAAATCCTGCTGTCAGTTTTACCTGATAGAAGGGGTATATTACAGGAACAAGTTTGATGGATACTAATCTCATCCAGGACCTCGTCATGTGGACAGGAAGTAAGTCAGAAGAGACTGAGCAGCTCACCTGATGTCGCAGCCACCTATGGGGAAGAAGACCCCACCTGGCCAGCTTCCTCCAGTGAAATGGAAGCAGAGGTCATTTACAAGGCAAATGTCATGACTTGAGATGCAAACTGCTCACTTTTATCTGTCCTTCCAAAATATCACTGACCTTCAAAAAATCTGTAACAGGCCAAAAACAAACAGTGTTGAGTAATTTTTGAAATAGGAGAGGTGGCTTTGACTGATGGGGAAGCAGATCTAAGGAGATAGAAGTTGAACTGTACACAGAAGGTGGCTGGGGAGGGAGGAGCTGTTTCTCAGAGAGGCTCCACATTGAGGCCGGCAGGTGCAGAGAGCAGAGGGGCCGTGGCAGGGACTGGGGAGATCGACCAGTGGCCATTGTGAGAATAGCTGTACCGGGGACCAGAAGTCTCCTGCCTGACTCCCTCCTGCCCCTCACCCCAGGTGCACAGAGCAGCTGGCTGCAGGAATTAATGGCCCAGAGCTTGTCTTCTCACAAAGGGATGCCTTACATCTGGGGTTCCCAACCCTCAGGCTGCAGACTGGTACTGATCTGTGGCCTGTTAGGAACTGGGTCGTACAGCAGGAGGTGAGTGGCAAGCGAGTATTACCACCTGAGCTCTGCCTCCTGTCTGATCAGCAGTGGTATTAGATTCCCATAGGAATGTGAGCGCTGTTGTGAACTGTGCAGGAGAGAGGTCTAGGTTTCATGGTCCTTATGAGAATCTAATGCCTGATGATCTGAGATGAAAGTTTCATTCTGAAATCATCCCCACCACCTCCTGGTCCATGGAAAAATTGTCTTCTACAAAACCAGTCACTGATGCCAAAAAAGCTGGGGACCATGCTTTACATGGTTAGGCTCCTGGCATGAGTGAGGCAGGCTGTTGGCATCACTACCTAATTTTAAGTGTTTTGAACATTTTCTAATTTATCAATTAAAATGTTCATAATTGGGCCAGGCACAGTGGCTCACACTTGTAATCCCAGCACTTTGGGAGGCTAAGACAGGAGGATCACTTGAATCCAAGAGTTTGAGACCAGCCTGGGCAATATAGTGACATCCCATCTCTTTTTTAAAAAACTAAATTAAAAAAGTAAAATGTCTCTGATAAAACAGACTTTAAACCATCAAAGATCAAAAGAGACAGGGTCATTACATAATGGTAAAGGGATCAATTCATCAGGAAGAACTAACTATCCTAAATATATATGCATCCAATACAGGAGCACCCAGATTCATAAAGCAAGTCCTTAGAGACTTACAAAGAGACTTAGACTCCCATACAATAATAATGGGAGACTTTAACACCCCACTGTCAACATTAGATGGATCAACGAGACAATGTTAACAAGGATATCCAGGAATTGAACTCAACTCTGCACCAAGTGGACCTAATAGACATCTACAGAACTCATTCTTCTCAGCACAACATCACACTTATTCCAAAATTGACCACATAGTTGGAAGTAAAGCATTCTTCAGCAAATGTGAAAGAACAGAAATTATAACACACTGTCTCTGAGACCACAGTGCAATTAAACTAGAACTCAGGACTAAGAAACTCAATCAAAACTGCTCAACTACATGGAAACTGAACAACCTGCTCCTGAATGACTAATGGATACATAACAAAAGGAACGCAGAAATAAAGATGTTCTTTGAAACCAATGAGAACAAATATACAACATACCAGAATCTCTGGGACACATTTAAAGCAGTGTGTAGTGAAAACTTATAGCACTAAATGCCCACAAGCAAAAGCAGGAAAGATCTAAAATTGACACCCTAACATCACAATTAAAAGAACTAGAGAAGCAAGAGCAAACACATTCAAAAGCTAGCAGAAGGCGAGAAATAACTAAGAGCAGAACTGAAGGAGATAGAGACACAAAAAACCCTCCAAAAAATCAATGAATCTAGGAGCTGGTTTTTTGAAAAGATCAACGGCTGGGCGTGGTGGCTCAAGCCTAGCACTTTGGGAGGCCAAGACGGGCGGATCACGAGGTCAGGAGATTGAGACCATCCTGGCCAACATGGTGAAACCCCGTCTCTACTAAAAAATACAGAAAACTAGCCAGGTGAGGTGGCAGGCACCTGTAGTCCCAGCTACTTGGGAGGCTGAGGCAGGAGAATGACGTAAACCCGGGAGGCGGAGCTTGCAGTGAGCTGAGATCTGGCCACTGCACTCCAGCCTGGGCAACAGAGCGAGACTCCATCTCAAAAAAAAAAAAAAAAGATCAACAAAGTTGATTGATAGACTGCTAGCAACACTAATAAAGAAGAGAGAAGAATCAAATAGAGCAATAAAAAATGATAAAGGGGATATCACCACCGACCCCAAAGAAATACAAACTACCATCAGAGAATACTATAAACACCTCTATGCAAATAAACTAGAAAACCTAGAAGAAATGGATAAACTGGACACATACACTCACCCAAGACTAAACCAGGAAGAAGTTGAATCCCTGAATAGACCAATAGCAGGCTCTGAAATCAAGTCAATAATTAATAGCCTACCAACCAAAAAAAGTCCAGGACCAGACGGATTCACAGCCAAAGTCTACCAGAGGTACAAGGAGGAGCTGGTACCATTCCTTCTGAAACTATTCCAATCAATAGAAAAAGAGGGAATCCTCCCTAACTCATTTTATGAGGCCAACATCATCCTGATACCAAAGCCTGACAGAGGTACAACAAAAAAAAAGAATTTTAGACCAATATCCCTGACGAACATCGATGCAAAAATCCTCAATAAAATACTGCAAACCGAATCCAGTAGCACATCAAAAAGCTTATCCACCATAATCAAGTGGGCTTCATCCCTGGGATGCAAGGCTGGTTCAACATACACAAATCAATAAATGTAATCCAGCACAAACAGAACCAAAGACAAAAACCACGTGATTATCTCAATAGATGCAGAAAAGACCTTTGACAAAATTCAACAGCCCTTCTTGCTAAAAACTCTCAATAAATTCGGTATTGATGGAACGTATCTCAAAATAATAAGAGCTATTTATGATAAACCCACAGCCAATATCATACTGAATGGGCAAAAACTGGAAGCATGCCCTTTGAAAACTGACACAGGACAGGGATGCCCTCTCTCACCACTCCTTCCTATTCAACATAGTGTTGGAAGTTCTGGCTAGGGCAATCAGGCAAGAGAAAGAAATAAAGGGTATTCAGTTAGGAAAAGAGGAAGTCAAATTGTCCCTTTTTGCAGAGGACATGATTTTATATTTAGAAAACCCCATTGTCTCAGCCCAAAATCTCCTTAAGCTGATAAGCAACTTCAGCAAAGTCTCAGGATACAAAATCAATGTGCAAAAATCACAAGCATTTTTACACACCAGTAACAGAGAGCCAAATCATGAATGAACTCCCATTCACAATAGCTTTTATTCAAAGTGAATAAAATACCTTAGAATCCAACTTACAAGGGATGTAAAGGACCTCTTCAAGGAGAACTACAAACCACTGCTCAGTGAAATAAAAGAGGACACAAACAATGGAAGAACATACCATGCTCATGGATAGGAAGAATCAATATTGTGAAAATGGCCATACTGCCCAAGGTAATTTATATATTCAATGCCATCCCCATTAAGCTACCAATGACTTTCTTCACAGAATTGGAAAAAAACTGCTTTAAAGTTCATATGGAACCAAAAAAGACCCCACATTGCCAAGACAATCCTAAGCCAAAAGAACAAAGCTGGAGGTATCACGCTACCTGACTTCAAACTATACTACAAGGCTACAGTAACCAAAACAGCATGGTACTGGTACCAAAACAGATATAGACCAATGGAACAGAACAGAGCCCTCAGAAATAATGCCACACATCTACAACCATCTTATCTTTGACAAACCTGACAAAAACAATAAATGGGGGAAGGATTCCCTATTTAATAAATGGTGCTGGAAAAATTGGCTAGCCATAAGTAGAAAGCTGAAACTAGATCCTTTCCTTACTCCTTATACGAAAATTAATTCAAGATGGATTAGAGACTTAAATCTTAGACCTAAAACCATAAAAATCCTAAAAGAAAACCTAGGTGATACCATTCAGGACATAGGCATGTGCAAGGACTTCATGTCTAAAACACCACAAGCAATGGCAACAAAAGCCAGAATTGACAAATGGGATCTAATTAAACTAAAGAACTTCTGCACCACAAAAGAAACTACCATCAGAATGAACAGGCAACCTACAGAATGTGAGAAAATTTTTGCAATCTACTCATCTGACAAAGGGCTAATATCCAGAACCTATAAAGAACTCAATCAAATTTAGAAGAAAAAAACAACCCCATCAAAAAGTGGGCAAAGGATATGAACAGACACTTCTCAAAAGAAGACATTCATACAGCCAACAGACACATGAAAAAATGCTCATCAGCACTGGCCATCAGAAAAATGCAAATCAAAACCACAGTGAGATACCATCTCACACCAGTTAGAATGGCAATCATTAAAAAATCAGGAAACAACAGGTGCTGGAGAGGATGTGGAGAAATAGGAACACTTTTACACTGTTGGTAGCACTGTAAACTAGTTCAACCATTGTGGAAAACAGTGTGGCAATTCCTCAAGGATCTAGAACTAGAAATACCATTTGACCCAGCCATCCCATTACTGGGGATATACTCAAAGGATTATAAGTCATGCTGCTATAAAGACACATGCACACATGTTTATTGCGGCACTATTCACAATAGCAAAGCCTTGGAATCAACCCAAATGTCCATCAGTGACAGACTGGATTAAGAAAATGTGGTACATATACACCATGGAATACTATGCAGCCATAAAAAAGGATGAGTTCGTGTCCTTTGCAGGGACATGGATGCAGCTGGAAACCATCATTCTTAGCAAACTATCGCAAGAACAGAAAACCAAATACTGCATGTTCTCACTCATAGGTGGGAATTGAACAATGAGATCACTTGGACACGGGGAGGGGAACATCACACACTGGGTCGTATTGTAGGGAGGAGGAGGAGGGATAGCATTAGGAGATATACCTAATGTAAATGACGGGTTAATGGGTGCAGCACACCAACATGGCACATGTATACATATGTAACAAACCTGCATGTTGTGCACATGTACCCTAGAACTTAAAGTATAATAAAAAATAAATAAATAAAAATAAAATGTTCATTGTCTGGAGTTCCTGTGGCTTTCCTACAGCCCCTGGATCTCAATCCAAGGTCATTCACCACAATGCCAATCCCACCTTGGAGAATTTCTCTGGCACTAGAAGAAAGAAACTCAGCTTCTGATTTCCCCCTCAGTCCCCGAGCCTCTGCCCACATTTGGCTGTGTCCTTTTCCAGGGATCTGCGTGCTGTTTAAAATGCTTTGTTCTAAAGCAGAACTCTTCTCTCCTTTCTGTCACTCTGTAGGAGGGGAGAGGAGTGCCTCCATTTTAACTCTAATGTTTTCTTCTGACTTGCACTATGCCAGCCTTTCTACCCAATCTACACCCAAGCATTTCTCAGCTAAAGTGATCCTTAGTAGTTTGAATTCTTGTCACAATCTGTTCAGGCTGCTATAACGAAATGCCATAGGCTGAGTGGTTTATAAACAAAGGAAATTTATTTCTTAGAGTTCTGGAGGCCCAAGGTCAGGAAGGCAGTAGGTGCGGTGTCTGGTGAGTGTCGGCTTCATGGTTCGTAGATGACTGTCTTCTTGCTGCACAGTCACTTGGCAGAAGGGGTGAGGGGGTCTCTCTGGGGCCACTAATCCATTCATGAGGGCTCCCTCCCCCTCATGACTTCATTTCCCAAAGGGCCCACCTTCAAACACCATTGGATTGGGGATTCAGTTTCAACATATGACATTTGGGGGGACACAGACATTCAGCCCATAGCGGTTCTCAGTGCCTAACATTCTTTGCCAAGAATGAGAGCACAGAGTAGATGTGAGAGAGTCCCTGTGGACGTAACTGTCCACTGCTGGTGTCATGGAAAGACCATGGGCTCTGAAGATGGACAGTCTCGCTCAAGTCCTGAGTCTACTAATTACTGGCTTTGTGTCTTACAGCAAGTGACTTAATCTCCAGTCTCAGTTTCCTCAACTCTAAACTGGAGATTATACTATTGTTTATACCAAGCTTGCACGTAGTGGATAATCAGCAAATATTTAAAATGCTCTGCTCTCTCTCATTCCACAATTCCTTGCGAAGTTGAAGCACAGTGGGAGAAGAAATGCGCTCCCACCCAAGCTTTGTCTCAACTGTGAGAAGTCTAGGTCTGTGGTATAGTCAGAGGAGTGTGAAAGGAGGAATTTTCTTGAGACATTATCCATGTAGTCTCCATCTTTCAGACTGATCATGTGAAGGAAGCCAAGGGTTTTCACATACACCATCACCACTCCACACATCACCTACCGTTCTCCTTGTCTTAAAAGGTTGATGTGTGTTGCCCAGTGGATGTTGAGCCAATCAGAGCTAGAAGGAGAAACCTTGGGCAGCCGCCTCTTTTTTCCCCTCACTACTTATATGGGATGAGATCTGTGAGCATCCCAGAACAAGCCACGAAGTGTAAACAGTATTTTGTCCATCCAGAGAGAAGGGCTTCAAGATAGCTGACTAGAGACACTTGGCACTTCTGCACAAAGAAGGACCAAAACTGAACAATCACATATCAAATGGAGCTTCTAAGAGAACAATGGAATTCATCAGAGAAGTGATGGGGAACATCTGAGGCTTGGAAGGAGAGGGAAGCAAAGCAGCTGGCCCAGCTGCGATCAGCTCTGAGCCAGGAGAAACCCCCCAATGCGGAGAGAAGAAAAGCAAGAGATGTTCAGCAGTCTACATTGCCACTGCTGACTCCTACAATCCTAGCCACAGGAGAGCCTCTCAGCCCTTGCGGGCCCTGAGACTAGTCTAAGGAGCATCCTCAAGTCCTCCAATGCCATTAGTCCAGAGAAGAACTTCACTACCCCTAGACCACACACCCCTAGACCAAGGCAGCTGCAGCATGGCACTATTTTGAGAGTCCAGCCTCCACCAGACTATATACTTCCCTGGGACTCAACAGCCCCTGTATCTCCACATCCCTCTGACATCCCCCCGACTGACATCCATCCAGAAGGCAGCATCACAACACTGGCTGGACCCAGCAGTATAGCCAGATCCCCAGGACTCTTAACTCATACAGCATTCTATGCTGCAGGGAATCAGTGATACTGTGCACTGGGGAGGCAGTCACCAGAACAAAGGGAACTGGATTTCATGCTCCCCAAAGCCTGAGAGCTGCCTGGGTTGGGCCACTGCCATCGACAGCAACCCCATCCTCCAACCTCCAGCAGTAGAGCCACTGTGCACCTGCACTATACCTTCAAGGGACCTGGGGACTGGTTTGCCAGGCACCATCCTGGAAACTGAAAACAGGTCTGCTGTACCTATCACCACCACTGGCACCCAAGCATGCCATAAAGGGGACCTGAGGATCAACCTGCCCTGCCCACCACAGCTGGCAAGTGCATGCACCATCAGGTAGGCCACCTGCCCACCACCTCTGCCCACACTAATGCATGTTGTCAAGGTGACCATGGGATCAGCCCACCCCACCTGCCACTTCTAGTGCCTGCATGCACCATCGTGGGTTCTCATGACAGGCCTGCCCCCTACTCTGCTACCACTGCTGGTACCCAAACATACCATCCGAGGGCCTGGGGATCAACCTGTTCAACCCACCACAGCCTGTGCCTGTGTGTACCCTTGAGAGAGCTGAGGATAGCTCTTTACTGCCCAGTGTCATCCCTGCCAATTGCCATGTACATTGTCTGGGGACTGGTGATCAATCCGCTCCACCTGCTGCCATTAGCATCTGCACATGCCTCTGCTGGTCTGAGAAGATACCTGCCCAGTCTGCCAGAGTGTGCACATGTTGTCCAGGCATCTGGGGATTGACTAGCCCTGCCTGCTGGAGCCTGCATCTATGTGCACTATTGTGGGGCCTAAGGGCAGTCCTGCCCTGACTGACACAGACCCTATTAGTGACCACATGCAATGTCCAGGGTCCTGGGGATCAATTCGCCCCACCCACTGAGCAGGTCATGCACACTGCTGGGGGGCGGGAGTAGGGGAGGAAGATTAGCAGGCTTGACCGACAACTGCCACCACTGGGGCCCAAAGACTGCCCCACCTGGCATCCCCATCCCCAGCAAAGACTTGCCACAGCCTCCACAGACAACCACAGCCCAGTCCACTGAGGAACTCACAGATACCACTGACACTGATTATAGCTGAAGAAATTATATGGAAAGTAAACTACTGCACCCACCCAAAATGGCAAAGCATCCTACCCAACCAATACTATAGATACATCTATCAGGAAAAGTCTTTTCCTACGAAAGCCAGTCCATCAAATTGAAAGAAGAGACAGACGGGATGCACAAGTATGAGTGTAAGGATACAAGAAACATGAAAAAGCAAGGAAACAGAATGCCTCTGTAGGAACACAGTAATTCTCTAGGAACAGGTTTGAATGAAAAAGAAATACATGAAATGCCCCAAAAATAATTTTAAATAATGTTATTACACAAGTTCAGTGAGATACAAGAGAACACAGAACAAAACCTGCAGAATACGTTCTCTCATCAGCACATGGAACATTCTCCAGGATAGGCCATATGTTTGGCCACAAAATAAATCTTAACAAATTTTAAAATTAAGATAATATCAAGTACCTTTTCAGACTACAGTGGAATAAAACTAGAAATAAATAATCCAGATACATTAGAAAAACAATTTATGATCTGATTAAGAAATTCAGCAGAGATAGATATCGTAAAAAAGAACCAAACAGAAATCCTGGGACTGAAAGGTTCAATGAATGAAGTTAAAAATATAATCAAGAGTTTCAACAATAGACTAGACCAAGCAGAAGAAAGAATTTCTGAATTTGAAGACAGGTCTTTTGAAATAACCCAGTCCAACCCCCCCCCAAAAAAAATGAAGAAGAAAAGAACAACAAAGAACAAAAGAGAAAGAGAGCCTATGAGACACCATAAATGAAATTTGAATATTGGGTATTCTGGAAGAAAAAAGATGGGCAAAGGCATAGAGAACCTATTTAATGAAATAATAGCTGAAAAATTCCTACATCTTGGAAGAGATCTAGACATCCAGATACAGGAAACTTAAAGATACCCAAATAGATTGAACCCGAAAAAGTCTTCCCCAAGGTATATTATCACTTGATGAACATTATAGCTTATAACTGTCAAAAGCCAGACCAAAAAAAATTCAAAAACAGCAAGAGAAAAGTCAAATCACATATAAGGGAACTCCCATCAGAGTAATAGATTCCTCAGCAGAAACCTTACAGGCCAGGAGAGAATGTGACAATACATTAAAAGTGCTAAAGGCATAGCATTAGGAGATATACCTAATGTAAATGACGAGTTAATGGGTGCAGCACACCAACAAGGCACATGTATACATATGTAAGAAACATGCACGTTGTGCACATGTACCCTAGAACTTAAAGTATAATAATAATAATAAAAAGAAACCAGACACAGAAGAGTACATACTATGTGAGTCCATTCATCTGAAGTTGAAAAAAGGCAATACTAATCTGTAATGGTAGAACTCAGAATAGTGGTTACCTTTGGCAGAGGAGATTAACTACGAGGAGACTCGGGAGGGCCTTTCGAAGAACTGGAAATGTCCTATATTGTGAGCTGGTATTTTTGCATGAGTATATAAATATGTAAGCATTCATTGATCTGTACTTTCAAGATTTGTACATTTTACAGTATTCTGATATACTGCAATAAAAATATTGTAAGAGTTATAACCAAAAAAAAAAAAAAATGCTAAAGAAAAAAGAAAACTGTCACCCAAGAACACTATACTTGGCAAAGTTGTCCTTCAAAAATGAAAGAGTAATGAAATCTTTCCCAGTCAAGCAAAAACTGAGGGAATTCATCACCACTATACCAGCCCTACACGAAGTGCTTAACATGGTCTACATCTGAAAGCAAAGGAATGATACTTCCATCACGAAAACATGAAACTCACTGATGGAGCAGATACAAATGAGAAAAAGAAAGGAATCAAATGTTACCACTAGAGAAAACCACCAAACCACAATGAAAACCAGTAAGAGAGGAAGAAATGAATAAAGAATGCACAAAACAACTAGAAAACAATTAACAAAATGGCAAGAGTAAGTCCTCACCTATCAGTAATAACCTTGAATGGGAACTGATGATGTTTCCCACTTAAAAGATATAGACAAGCTGGGCCGGGGGCAGTGGCTCACGTCTGTAATCCCAGCACTTTGAGAGGCTGAGGTGGGTGGGTCACAATGTCAGGAGTTCAAGACCAGCCTGGCTAACATGGTGAAACCCTCTCTCTACTAAAAATACAAAAATTAGCTGGGCATGGTGGCACGTGCCTGTAATCCCAGCTACTTGGGATGCTAAGGCAGGAGAATTGCTTGAACAAGGACCCAGGAGGCAGAGGTGGACTCAGGAGCCAAGATCATACCACTGCACTCCAGCCTGGGCTATGGAGTGAGACTCCCTCTGTCTCAAAAAAAAAAAAAAAAGAAAAAAGAAAGAAAAGAAAAAAGATATACACTAGCTGAATCCATTTTTTTTTTAATTTCCATAGGTTATTGGTGAACAGGTGATGTTTGGTTACATTATTAAGTTCCTTATTGGTGATTTGTGAGATTTTGATGTACCCATAAACCAAGCAGAATACACTGCACCCTATTTGTAGTATTTTATCCCTCACCCACTTCCCACCCTTTCCCCGTAAGTCCCCAAAGTCCATTGTGTCATTCTTATGCCTTTGCATCCTCATAGCTTAGCTCCCACTTATGAGTGAGGACATATGATGTTTGGTTTTCCATTCCTGAGTTACTTCACTTAGAATAATAGTCTCCAGTCTCATCCAGGTCACTGCAAATGCCATTAATTCATGGCTTTTTATGGCTGAGTAGTATTCCATCATAAAACACACACACATATATATATAGAGAGAGAGAGAACACAGTTTCTTTATCCAGTCATTGATTGATGGGAATTGGGTTGGTGCCACTGAATGCATTTTTAAAAATAACCCAACTATATGCTGCCAACAAGAAACTCACTTCACTTGTAAAGACACATACAGACCGAAAGTGAAGGATGGAAAGAGATATTCCACACATTCCACACAAATGGAAAACAAAAGTAATCAGGAATAGCTATAGTTATACCTGATAAAACAGACTTTAAGTCAAAAACTATAAAAAGATAAAAAGGTCATTATACATGATAAATGGATCAGTTCAGCAAGGGGATATATTAGATTGGTGCCAAAGTAATTATAGTTTTTGACATTAAAAGCAAGAACTGCAATAACTTTCACACCAACCTATAAAAATGCTCAGTATACATGTACCCCACACTGGAGCACCCAGATATATAAGGTAAATATTACATCTATAGGGAGAGATAGACTCCAATACAGTAATAGTTGGGGACTTCAACAATCTACTCTCAGCATTTAACAGATACCTAGACAGAAGAATCAATGAAGAAACATTGGATTTTAACTGGATTTTAGTAAGAACAGAAAATAAATAAACTGGACTTTAGATCAAATTTGACTTAACACTTACAAAACATTTTATTTTATCCAAAAGCTACAGAATACACATTCTTCCCATCAGCACATGGAACATTCTCCAGGATAGGCCATATGTTAGGCCACAGAATAAATCTCAGCACATTTTAAAATTAGGATCATATCAAGCATCTTTTTAAACTACAATGGAATAAAACGAGAAATAAATAACAAGAGGAGCCTTGGAAACTGTACAAATACATGGAAATTAAACAGTATGCTCCTGAATGACCACTGGGTTGATGAAGAAATTGAGAGGAAATTTTTAAAAATATATTTAAGCAAATGAAAATGGGAATGCAACATACCCAAACCTATGAGATACAGAAAAGCAGTGCTAAAAGGAAAGTCTATAGCACTAAATGCCTACATCACAAAAGCAGAAATATTTTAAATAAACAGCCTAGTGATACACCTCAAGGAACTAGAAAAGCAATGACAAACCAAACCCAAAATTAGTAGAAGGAAAAGTATAGTAAATATCAGAACAAAACAAAATAGAGACTAAAAAAGGATCAATGAGACAAAAAGTGCATTTTTTAAAAAAAGATACACAAAATTGATAAACCTCCTAGCTAGACTAACCATGAAAAAAGAAGATTCAAATGAAATCAGAAATGAAAAAGAAGACGTTATAACTGATACCACAGAAACATGAAGGATCATCAGAGATTACTATGAACAACTATATGCCAACAAAATGGAAAACCTAGAGGAAATGGCTCAATTCCTGGACACATACAACCTTCCAAGATTGAACCTGGAAGAAATAGAAAACCCGAACAGACCAATAACTGGTAATGAGAGTGAATCAGTAATAAGTCTCCCAACAAAGAAAAGCCCAGTAGTGGATGACTTTATTGCTGAACCCTACCAAACTTACAGAGAAAAACAAACACCAATTCTTCACAAACTGTTTCAAAAACAATTGAAGAGGAGGAAATTTTTCCCAACTCATTCTACAAGGCCAGCATAACCCTGACACCAAAACCAGAGGACGCGACAAAAAAGAAAGCTACAGGCCAATATCTCTGATGAACACAGGTATAAAAATCATCAACAAAATACTAGCAAGCTGAATTCAACAATACACCAAAAAGATAATATGCCATGATCAAGTGTGATTTACCCAAAGATGCAAGGATGGTCCAACACATGCAAATCAATAAATGTGATAGATCACATCAATAGAATGAAGGAAAAAACTATATGATTATCTCAATAGATGCAGAAAATTGTCTGATAAATTCAGTATCCCTTCATGTTAAAAAAAAACTCAACAAATTAGACATACAAGGAACATACCTCAACATAATAAAGACCATATGTGACAAATTCACAGCTGACATCATACTAAATGGGGAAAACCTGAAAGACCTTCTTCTAAAAACTGGAACCAGAACAGGATGCCCACTTTCACCACTCTTATTCAAAATAGAACTGGAAATTCTAGCCAGAGCAATCAGGCAAGAGAAATAAATAAAAGGCATCTAAATTGGAAAAGAAAATTAGAAAAGGCAACTAAATTTGTCGCTTTCTGTAGATGGCATGATCTTATATATAGAACAACCTAAAGACTCTACCAAGGAAAACCCTTACAACTGATAACTTCAGTAAAATTTCAAAATATAATATTAGTAGTGTTTTGATGCACCAATGATGAAAAAGCTGAACAATAAATCAAGAAGACAATCCCATTTACAATAATTAAAAGATAAAACACCTAGGATCTAACCAAAAAGGTTAAAGGTCTCTACAAGGGAAACTATAAAACACTAACGAAAGAAATAAACAAATGGAAAGACACTCCATAAGCATGAATCAGAAGAATTAATATCATTAAAATGACAATACTACCCAAAGTAAACTATTGATTCAAGGCAACATCTATCAAAATACTATTGTCATTTGTCACAAAAATTGAAAAAAAAATACCAAAGTTCATACGAAATCACAAAAGAATCAGAATAGCCAAAGCAACCCTGAGCAAAAAAGAAAAAGCTGGAAGCATCACACTACTTGATTTCAAAACATTACAGGGCTATGGTAACCCAATTGGTATAAACAGACACACAGACCAATGGAACAGAATAGAAAACCCAGAAATAAATCCATATGTTTACCACCAACTGATTTTCACCAACGGTGCCAAGAATATACATCAGGGAAAGGATACCCTCTTAAATAAATGGTACTGAGAAAACTAAATATTCATCCGCAGAATAATGAAACTAGACCCCTAATGTCTCACCATATACAAATATTAAAATGATTAAAGACATAAATATAATAAATATAAGACCTGAAATTATGAAACTACTGGAAGAAACCACAGGGGAAATGTTTCAGGACATTGGTCAAGGCAAAAATTTTGTGGCTAAGATCTCAAAAACAAAAGTAGACAAATGGGACTATATTAAGCTAAAAAGATACTGCAAAACAAAGGAAACAGTCAACAGAGTGAAGAGACAATCTGTAGAATGGAGGAAAATATGTGCAAACTATTCATCCAGCAAGGGACTAATATTCAGAATATACAAGGAACTCAACACAAAAAAAAAAAAAAAAGAAAAAAGAAAAAAAAAATCCCTTTTAAAAAGTAGGCAAAGGACATGAAGAGACATTTCTCAAAAGAAGACATACAAATGGCCGAGTATATGAAAAAAATGTTTAACATCACTAGCCATCAGGGAAATGCAAATCAAAACCACAATGAGATATCATCTGACCCCAGTTAGAAATTAGAATGACTAAAGACCGAAAAAAAAAAAAATGCTGGCAAGAATGTGGAGAAAAGAGAACTCTTACACACTGTTGATGGGTATACAAATCACTACAGTCATTATGAAAAACAGTATAGAGGTTTCTCAAAAAACTGAAAGTAGAACTACCGTATGATCCAGCCATCCCCAATACTGGGCATTTACCCAAAAGGCAGGAAATTGGTGTATCACAGGGACACTTGACCTGCATGTTTACTGAAGCACTATTCACGACAGCCAACATATGGAATCACCTAACTGTCTATCAATGAATGAATGAAAAAAGAAAATGAGACATAACTTATGCAATGGAATACTGTTTCACCATTTAAAAAAAATGAAATTCCTTCATTTGCAGCAACATGGATTGGAACTCAATGTCATTATGTTAAGTGAAATAAGCCAGGAAAGCGAGTATCACATGTTCTCAGCAATATATAGGAGTCAAAAAAGGTGATCTCATGCAAGTAGAAGGAAGATTGATAACTACCAGAGGCTGGAAGTTGCAGGGGTTGGGGAGACAGTGTATCATGAAGAGAGGCTGGTTAATGAGTACAAAGTTACAGCTCGAAAGAAGGAATAATTTATATTGTTCAATAGCACAGTAGGTTAATAATTATTTTATAATAGAAGAGAAAATTTATTATTTATTATTATACTTTAAGTTCAGGGTACATGTACAGAACATGCAGGTTTGTTACATAGGTATACAAGTGCCATGGTGGTTTGCTGCACCCATCAACTCATCATCTACATTAGGTATTTCTCCTAATGCCATCCCTCCCCTAGCCCCCCACCCCATGACAGGCCCTGGTGTGTGATGTTCCCCTCCCTGTGTCCATGTGTTCTCATTGTTCAACTCCCACTTATGAGTGAGAACATGCAGTGTTTGGTTTTCTGTTCTTGTGTTAGTTTGCTGAGAATGATGATTTCCAGCTTCATCCAAGTGCCTGCAAAGGACATGAAGTCATCCTTTTTTATGGCTGCGTAGTATTCCATGGTATATATTTGCCACTTTTTCTTTATCCAGTCTATCATTGATGGACATTTGGGTTGATTCCAAGACTTTGCCATTGTGAACAGTGCTGCAGTAAACATAGGTGTGCATGAGTCTTTACAGTAGAATGATTTATAATCCTTTGGGTATATACCCAGTAATGGGATTGCTGGGTCAAATGATATTTCTAGTTCTAGATCCTTGAGGAATCACCACTGTCTTCCACAATGGTTGAACTAATTTACACTTCCACCAACAACGTAAAAGCATTCCTGTTTCTTCACATCCTCTCCAGCATCTGTTGTTTCCTGACTTTTTAATGATCACCATTCTAACTGGCATGAGATGGTTTCTCAATGTGGTTTTGATTTGCATTTCTCTAATGACCAGTGATGATGAGCTTTTTTTCATATGTTTGTTGGCTGCATAAATGTCTTCTTTTGAGAAGTGTCTGTTCATATCCTTTGCCCACTTTTTGATGGGGCTGTTTTTTTTCTTGTTTAAGTTCTTTGTAGATTCTGGATATTAGCCTTTTGTCAGATGGATAGATTGTAAACATTTTCTCCCATTCTGTAGGTTGCCTGTTCACTTTGATGATAGTTTCTTTTGCTGTGCAGAAGCTCTTTAGTTTAATTAGATCCCATTTGTCAATTTTGACTTTTGTTGCCATTGCTTTTGGAGTTTGAGTCATGAAGTCTTTGCCCATGTGTTTGTCCTGAATGGTATTACGTAGGCTGTCTTCTAGGGTTTTTATGGTTTTAGGTCTTACGTTTAAGTCTTTAATCCATCTTGAGTTAATTTTTGTATAACATGTAAGGAAAGGACCCAGTTTCAGCTTTCTGCATTGAATCTATAAATTACTTTGGGCAGTATGGCCATTTTCACAATATTTATTCTTTCCATCCATGAGTGTGGAATGTTTTTCCGTTTGTTTGTGTCCTCTCTTATTTCCTTGAGTGATCGATGGTTTGTAGTTCTCCTTGAAGAGGTCCTTCACTTCCCTTGTAAGTTGTATTCCTAGGTAGTTTATTGTCTTTGTAGCAATTGTGAATGGGAGTTCACTCATGATATGGCTCTCTGTTTGTCTGTTATTGGTGTATAGGAATGCTTGTGATTTTTGCACGTCGATTTTGTATCCTGAGACTTTGCTGAAGTTGCTTATCAGCTTAAGGAGATGTAGGGCTGAGACAATGGGGTTTTCTAAATATACAATTACGTCATCTGCAAACAGAGACAATTTGACTTCCTCTTTTCCTAATTGAGTACCCTTTATTTGTTTCTCTTGTCTGATTGCCCTGACCAGAACTTCCAACACTATATTGAATAGGGGTGGTGAGAGAGGGCATTCTTGTCTTGTGCTGGTTTTCAAGGGGAATGCTTCCAGCTTTTGCCCATTCAGTATGATATTGGCTGTGGGTTTGTCATAAATAGCTCTTATCATTTTGAGATATGTTCCATCAATACCTAGTTTATTGAGAGGTTATAGCCTGAAGAGCTATTGAATTTTGTCGAAGACCTTTTCTGTATCTATTGAGATAATCATGTGGTTTTTGTCATTGGTTCTCTTTATGTGATGGATTACGTTTATTGATTTGTGTATGTTGAACCAGCCTTGCATCCCAGGGAGGAAGCCGACTTAATCATGGTGGATAAGCTTTTTGATGTGCTGCTGGATTCAGTTTGCCAGTATTTTATTGAGGATTTTCACATTGATGTTCATCAGGGATATTGGCCTGAAATTTTCTTTTTTTGTTGTGTCTCTGTCAGCCTTTGGTATCAGGATAATGCTGGCTTCATAAAATGAGTTAGGGAGGATTCCCTCTTTTTCTATTGTTTGGAATAGTTTCAGAAGGAATGTTACCAGCTCTTCTTTGTACCTCTGGTAGAATTCAGCTGTGAATCTGGTCCTGGACTTTTTTTGGTTGATGGGCTATTAATTGCTGCCTCAATTTTAGAACTTGTTATAGGTTTATTCAGGGATTCGACCTCTTTCTGGTTTAGTCTTGGGAGGGTGTATGTGTCCAGAAATTTATCCATTTAGAAGAGAAAATTTTAAATGTTCCTAGCATAAGAGAAAGATAAATGACTGAGATGAGAGATATCCTAAATACCCTGGTTTGATCATTATACCTTGCATGCTTGTCTCAAAATATGACATATACCCCATACATGCATACAATTGTTATGTGTCTATTAACAAAAATTTAAAAGTAAGGGCTGGATGTGGGTGATGAATAAATGAGGATTTGGTATACTATTTTCTCTACTTTTTATGTTCAAAATATTTTATAATAAAAAGTTAAAATGAATAATAAAATAACCAAAAAAGATCTCAAAAACCACTATATTTTGCACATTCATATTACAGGCACACTTTATTTTCTTGTACTTCACTTTATTGCTCTTTGTCGGTATTGAGTTTTTTACAAATTGAAGGTTTGTGACAACCCTGTATCAAGGAAGTCTATCAGTGCCATTTTTTTCCAACAGCATGTGCTCACTTTTTATCTCTATGTCACATCTGGTAATTCACACAATATTTCAAACTTTTTCATTAATAAATAACTGTTGGCCAGGCGTGGTGGCTCATGCCTATAATTCCAGCACTTTGGGAGGCCGAGGCAGGTGGATCACAAGGTCAGGAGATCGAGACCATCCTGGCTAACATAGTGAAACCCCGTCTCTACTAAAAATACAAAAAAAGTTAGCTGGGCATGGTGGCGGGCGCCTGTAGTCCCAGCTACTCCGGAGGCTGAGGCAGAATGGCATGAACCCGGGAGGCAGAGCTTGCAGTGAGCCGAGATCGCGCCACTGCACTCCAGCCTGGGCGACAGAGCGAGACTACGTCTCAAAAATAAATAATAAAATAAAATAAAATAAAAAATAAATAAATAACTGTTACAGTGATCTGTGATCAGTGATCTTTGATGTTACTGTTGTACTATAGGGTGCCAATAACCATGCCTATACAAGATGGTGTACTTAATCAATACATGTGTGTTCTGAATGCCTTACCCTCCATTCCCTCATCTCTTTCCCACTCTATTCCCTGACACACAACAAATAATAATGAAATTAGGCCAGTTAGTAACCCTACAATGGCCTATAAGTGTTCAAGTTAAAGGAAGAGTTGTATGTCGCTCATTTTAACTCAAAAGCTAAGTTTAGTGAGGAAGGCATGTCAAAAGCTGAAACAGGCTGAAAGCTAGGCCTCTTGCACCAGGTAGCCAACTTGTGAATGCAAAGGAAAAGTTCCTGAAGGAAATTAGAAGTTCTATTCCAGTGAACACACAATGCTGATATAGTCTTCAATTCTATGGAGGCTGAAAGAGGTGAGGAAACTGCAGAAAAAAAGTTTGAAGCTAGCAGAGGTTGGTTTATGTGATTTAAGAGAAGAAGTCATCTCTGTAGCTTGGAAGCACAGGGTGCAGCAGAAAGTGCTGACGTAGAAGCTGCAGCAAGTAATCCAGAAGATCTAGCTAAGACCACTGAGGAGGGTGGCTACACTCAACAACAAAGTTTGCATGTAGACAAAATAGCCTTCTACTGGAAGAAGATGCTATCTAGGACTTTATAGCTTGAGAGGAAAAGTCAGTGGTTGGCTTTAAAGCTTCAAAGGACAGACTAACCCTCTAGTTAGGGACTAATACAGTTGGTGAGCTAAGTTGAAGCCAGTGCTCATTTATCATTCTAAAAATCCTAGGGCCCTTCAGAATTATGCTAAATCTACTCTGCCTTTGTCCTATAAATGGAACAACAAAGCTTGGATGACAACATATCTTTTTACAGCATGGTTGACTGAGTATTTTAAGCGTACTGCTTCTCAGCAAAAAAGATTCCTTTCAAAATATTATTGCTTATTGATAAAAGACTGAATCACCCAAGAGCTCTGATGGAGACATAGAAGAAGATTATTGTTTTCATTCCTGCTAACACACATTCATTCTGTAGCCCACGGATCAAGGAGTCATTTTGACATTCAAGTCTTATTGTTTATGACATACATTTTGTAAGGCTATAGCTGTCACAGATAGTGATTCCTCTCATGGATCTGGGCAAAGTAAATTAAAAACCTTCTGGAAAGGATTTACCATTCTAGATGCCATTAAGAACATTTGTGATTCATGGGAGGCAGTCAAAACACCAACATTAACAGGAGCTTGGAAGAAGTTGATTCCAACCTTTGTGGATGACTTGAACCCCTTCATGGAGGGATTCAAGACATCAGTGGAGGAAATAACTGTAGATGTGGTGGAAATAGCAAGAGAAATATAATTTGAAGTGGAGCCTGAAGTTGTGACTGAATTGCTACAATCTCATGGTAAAACTTTAATGGGTGAGGAATTGCTTCCTATGGATGAGTGAAGAAAGTGGTTTCTTGAGATGGAATCTACTCCTACTAAAGATGCTGTGAATATTGTTGAAATTACAACACAGAATTTAGAATATATCAAAACTTAGTTGGTAAAGTAATGGCAGAGTTTGAGAGGTTTAACTCCAATTTTGAAAGAAGTCCTACTATTGGTAAAATTCTATCAAACAGCATCACATGCTACAGAGAAATCTTTCCTGAAAGAAAGTCAATCAATGCAGCAGACTTCATTGTTGTCTTATTTTAAGAAATTGCCGCAGCCAGTCCAACCTTTAGCAACTACAACCCTGATCAGTTAGCAGCAGTCAACACTGGGACAACACCCTCCACCAGCAAAAAGATTATGACCCACTGAAAGCCCAGATAACCATTAGCATTTTTAGCAATAAAGTTTTTTTGTTTGTTTGTTTGTTTTTAGATGGAGTCTCGAGCTGTCGCCCAGGCTGGAGTGCAGTAGCGCGATCTCGGCTCACTGAAACCTCTGCCTCCTGGGTTCAAGCGATTCTCCCACCTCAGTCTCCTGAATAGCTGGGACTACAGGCGCCTGCCACCACGCTCTGCTATTTTTGTATTTTTAGTAGAGATGGGGTTTCACCATATTGGCCAAGCTGATCTCAAACTCCTGACCTTGTGATCCGCCCGTCTCAGCCTCCCAAAGTGCTGGGATTACAGTTGTGAGCCACCATGCCCAGCCACAATAAAGCATTTTTTAATGAAGCTATGTACATTGTGGTTTTCAGACATAATGCTGTTGTGCACTTCATAGACTACAGTATAATGTAAACAACTTCTATATGTAGTGGGCGACCAAAAATTTATATGACTCACTTTATTGCAATATTCACTTAGTTGTGGTGGTTTGGAACTGAACCTGCATTTCTTTTGCCCCCACCCCATAACTTTTTTATTGTAATGCTCCTGTCTCAGATGGGCTGTGCTGAAGTGTCCAGAAAGGATCCCATTCCACTCCTGTGCCTGTGTGGAAGGGATCCAGTGCCCTCCTGCAAATGGTGTGGTGGGTGTAAGGATGATTATCAAGACACCTCCCACCCCCAAGAAGAAGGTGAAGGGAATTAAATTTGGGTCCTGTTGAATCTCCTCACTAGGAGATCTCCCTCTGATGCCAGCCCTGAAGATCCGGGCTTCACTTTTACAAAAAAAAGACGTATGTTCTTGTAAGGGTCTCAAGAGTATAATGAAGGAGGAGCAACGTGACTTGGTCTGTTTTCAACTGACAGGAATGCTGGAGAGCGCGGTCTTTTTCTTTCTCCCTGGACTCCAGAAATCACAAACAGTGCTGGTATCATTTGCCACAGACCTAGAATTCAGTGCACATGGAACAGAAGATTGATAACAAGCGTGTATCTGTGAAAATTGCCTGGGTGCAGCCCTTACTACAATCTTTCATGTTTTTGTAGAAGAAAGGAATTTTGCATCTTACTTTAAAGGTTACATGGAGAAAAGCTTTTAGATGTATATTCCTTACCAGTGCTGTCCACTAGAGGTATAATGTGAACCAGTGCATTGTTTTAATTTTCATTATGAACATTACTAAATCAAAAATTTTTTATTTTAGTGATATTCAGCCAATATATCAAAGTATTATCATTTCAACATGTAATTATATAAAAATATATGAATGAGAAATGTTACTTTGTTTCCATATTGTCTTCAAAATCCAGTTTGTATAACACATACTCAATGCACACTTCCACTTGGAGCGGCCACATTTCAAGGGCTAAAGAGCTGGTAGTACTGGTGAGTGATTTACTGGACAGTGCAGAACCAGAGTGCATAAGGAAATACTCAGCTTCTGGGTTCTGCGTGGTTACACAACAAGATCCAGTGCTGGGTGGTCCTCCCTGAAATGGCATCCAGGTGCTGCTGGGGACACCCAAGGGAAGAGGCGGAGGACTGGTGGGACCTCAAGAGCACCTCCAGGTCGGGGAGATAACACTAGAACCAGCCTGAGGTCTCCGGCCCCAAATATGCCCCCAACCACAAGTCTGTCACGCCACCTTCTCCAAGGGGAAGCTCAGGGGTCCCTGGAAGCAGTGAGATGCTCTCAGCAAATGGAAGTAGATGATAATGCAGTCCTTCCTCTTCTTTTTCTTTATTACCATCCTCGTCAGTGTGGGTGCACAGAAATGTAAGATGCGGACAGAGGGCAGAAATCCTGGCTTCTCATCGAACTGCATTTCCAAAAGTCTGCTGACCACCGGGGTGTTATGCCAAGTTTCTCCCCTCAAGCATGGCAGGTTTGTACTCAAAGGTCTCTGGGACCTCTGGCACCCCTGACATCCCTGATACCCAAAAGTAGGCGTGTTGAGGGGGCCGCAGGAGGGTGGCAGAACCTACCGAGGCAGGGGCGATAGAGGGCACAGTCCGTTGGGGTAGAGGGCTCCCCGTCTCCTCAGGAGGCCAGGCTGCTCACTGCTCTCCTCTGCCGGGATAGGTTCCGTGGCCAGAATGCCTCTGCAGGAATCTGGTCAGAGCTCAGCTGGCTCCTTTCAGGTGACCCCAGCCAGTCACCAGGAGGGGTGGCTTTTCATCCAACCTTCAGCTGTCTTTAGGGTGCCCCTGCACCTGGGGAGGGAAGGCCTGGGGCGTCGTCTCCCCCTCCTCTGTCCTGCGCCCGCTCCCCGAGCTCTCCTCCAAGACCGGCCCCCCAGCCCGGCGTAGTGCAGGCCTGGGCCGGGTGCTGCAGCTGAGCGAGGACGGGGCATCGGCAGGCCCCGAGGCGATGGCAGACGCAAATGGACGGGTGTCCCTGACCTGCACGTCCCTAGGGAGGAGGGGTTCGGACGAGGCGGGGCCGCAGTGGTGTGGCGGGAGGCTGGGATGGGAGACCTCCCGGGCCGGGAAGGCCAGCGTCCCCGTCCACCCGGGAGGAGCGCGGGCCCTCCCCGGCCGTCCCTTGTGCCTCGGGATGGGGACCGCCTGAGGCAGGGGCACCGACAGCAGCAGGGGACCCAAGGCGGCTCCGGGAGTGGACACCTGCCAAGCACTTCAAGGTCTTTATTTAATACCGATAGGTGACAAAGTGCTAGCAGCCGTCACTCTCAGCGCCTCCTCGGCCTCAGCGTCCACTCTGGCGGCGCTTGAGGGGCCCTTCAGCCTGCCCGGACACCGTGGGAGCCCCTCTCTGGGCTGGCTGAGGCTGGGGCCCCCTCCCTCTGCTTGCTGAGAGGTGTGGAGGGAGAGGCCCCCGCAGGAATCGGGGCTGCGCACTGCGCTCGCGGGCCAGTGTGAGTTCCCGGGGGCGCAGGCGTGGGCCCGGCGGGCCGGCACTCGGAGCGGCCGGCCGGCACCGCCGGCCCAGGGCAGTGAGGGGCTTAGCACCCCGGCCAGCAGCTGCGGCAGTTGTGCTGGGTCCCCCAGCAAGGCAGGGCTCGGGACCTGCAGCCCGCCGCATCTGAGCTCCTCCCCCTGCGGTGGGCTCCCGCGAGGCCTGAGCCTCCCTGACGGGTGCCGCCCCCTGCTCCGTAGCACCCGGTCCCATGGACAGCCCAAGGGCTGAAGAGCACAGGCTAGGGACTGGCCTGGCAGCTCTGCCTGCAGCCCTGGTGCAGGATCCACTAGGTGAAACCAGCTGGGCTCCTGAACTGGATGGGGACTTGGAGGACTTTTATATCTAGCGGGAGGATCGTATATACACCAATCAGCACTCTGTGTCTAGCTCAGGGTTTGTGAATACACCAATTGGTACTCTGTATCTAGCTAACCTAGTGGAGACTTGGAGGACTAGCCCTCTGTGACTCTGTCTAGCTCAAGGATTGTAAATTCACCAATCAGCACTCTGTGTCTAGCTCAGGGTTTATAAATACACCAATCAGCACTCTGTGTCTAGCTCAGGGTTTGTGAATACACCAATTGGTACTCTGTGTCTAGCTCAAGGTTTGTAAATACACCAATTGGTACTCTGTATCTAGCTAACCTAGTGGAGACTTGGAGGACTAGCACTCTGTGACTCTGTGTCTAGCTCAAGGATTGTAATGGCACCAATCAGCACTTTGTGTCTAGCTCAAGGTTTGTAAATACACCAATTGGTGCTCTGTATCTAGCTAACTCTGTATCTAGCTAACTAGCACTCTGTGACTCTGTGTCTAGCTCAAGGATTGTAAAGGTACCAATCAGCACTCTGTCAAATCGGACCAATCAGCTCTCTGTAAAATGGACCAATCAGCTCTCTGTAAAATGGACCAATCAGCAGGATGTGGGTCAGGCCAGATAAGGGAATAAAAGCAGGCTGCTGGAACTGGCAGTGGCAATCAGCTGTGGTCTCCTTCCACGCTGTGGAAGCTTTGTTCTTTCACTCTTTGCAGTAAATGTTGCTGCTGCTGACTCTTTGGGTCCAGGCTACTTTTATGGGCTGTAACATTCACCTACGTTAACGTCTGCAGCCTCCCTCCTGAAACCAGCCAGACCAGGGGGAAGAACAAACAACTCCAGAGGCGCTGCCTTTTAAGAGCTATAACACTCACCACAAAGGTCTGCAGCTTCACTCCTGACAGTGAGACCACGAACCCACCAGAGGGAAGAAGCTCCAGACACATCTGAACATCTGAAGGAACAAACTGTGGACACCCCATCTTTAAGAACTGTAACATTCACTGCGAGGGTCTGTGACTTCATTCTTGAAGTCAGTGAGACCAAGAACCCACCAATTCCAGACACAATACCAAACCCATGCCTTTATTTTGTATCTAACTATGAAAATAATTCGTGCTCATAGCAGAGATAGGTGCAGAAAGAGGAAATGCACACGGCCTACCACCCTGGTGAACAGCCCGGGACCCACACAGCAGTCTGTTTTTTCTCGGACATGGTATTTCAACGGTCCCCTCTTCCCTGCTAAGGATTAGGTTGTATACCAGTCCGGTTAAACTGCTCCAGTTTATTTAACTCCCTCTTTCCATTTTGTTTTTTACTTTTAAATAAAATATACCATTGAAAAGGATGGGCGTGTCCTGCGCGTGACTGCGGAGGCAATGCTGCTCCTCCAGGGGCTCCGCCTCCCCCTCCTCTGGGCCCACCATTCCCAGCGCCCTGGCAGTGAGCTGGGGCCGCGCTGGGCACTGGAACAGGATGCGGGAGACCTGAGTCCCTCCAGGCCTGGCCCTGCGGTGCTGCCAGGCCCCAAGGGCTCTCCCTTCCCTTTCTGGAGCCTGGGTGCGGAGGATCCCCCGGAAGATTCCAGGCTATGCAAGATGACGGAGCCTGGGTAGGTCCCTGGCTGGCTGCATGGAGCTGAGATCTCTTGCCAACTTCCAGGACAGGGGCTCGACTGAAAAATCAACCTTTATCGTGGTGCCCCACGGTTTGTTGGCATAATTGTGAATGATGCAAACCAAATACAGTAACATGAACACACTGTACGCCCATCCCACTTCAGAAATAGAAACGAGGTCCCTATGAATCTTCCTCATTGCAGAAAACACAAAAACACATTTTGTGTTTATAATTTCTTTGCTTTTATAATTTTACCACGTGTTTTGTTTCATTTTGAATTTTGTGATATTGATACATTTCTCCAATTTGTTTTCTTGCTTGCTTTGTTGCTAATTTTTCTCTAGTATAAATAATGCTTTGCTGAGCGTACTTGTCACTATGTTTTATGTACATCCACATTTATATCCTCAGAATAAAATATTGGATTTAAGTTGCTGGGTCCAAGTGTATGTACATATTTTAGGGCTTTTGACACATATTACCTCCAGAAGAACTATTATGAATCCTGGAGCCTTTGCCAACACTGTGTGTTATTGGGAATTATATGTATATATATAATGATTATAATGATTTTGAGTGAATGATAATGAATAATGGTTTTTGAATGAATGACAATGATTTGCCATAATTACCATGAGTTGTAATTATAATGATTTAGTTCATATATAATTGCCAATTTGAGGGAGAAAAAGCAGCCCCATTTTCTGTTCTTTTACTACATGAGTTCTTCACCACTTACACGAACCACCTTCTTGAAAGCGTCCATGGTTGTCAAAACCAAGGTTGGCGGGATTAAGCTCTCACAGAGAAGAGAGGGTTAGGGAGAAAATATGAAACACAGCATTAAATCTGTATTTACAAAATTTATATGAAATATTGCACTAGAGATGCATATGTATATGTACACATATTTTTATAGCATACATACTGCATTAAATGCATATGTATAAGAAACATGGCATTAAACATATATTGAATGGAGAAAATAGTAGTTCTCTTAGGTATTCATTCCCAACACACCATTCAGACAGCCCTCCTCTTGAATTGCCTTCAGTTCATTATTTAGTTGGCAGCATCACTCTGGGGTCAGTCTCTCCCCTGTCCTTTGAGGACATACAGACCTCACCTATTCTTTAAGTGTTTGAACCAGCCCCAAACCCAAACAACACCAGAGTCCTCCTTACAGTTCTTCAGTGAGCAAATCTTACCATGAACTTGGGAGTCAAACCAGCTGTGCCCCTCACTAGCTGGGTAAGCACAGGGAGGTATTCTGCCACACTCAGCAGTTCCCCAATCCAAATCAGGATAAAACAATTCCACTGTTGCTTAGTTTACCCAACTGCTGTTCCTAATCTGATGCCTTGCCTGATTCTTCTATAGTACCTGGAAAAGTCATCTATCATTTTCATTTGTCCAGTCTCCCTTGCAGCATGGGCATCATGTGACACAGTTTTGGCTGATGAATTGCACACAGAACTCTACACTGGGGGCCCTGGGAAAGATTTCACTTTTCTCATAAATGGGACTAGAGTTGCTGGCATTGCCACAAACCTATTCACCCTGCTTTGATCACTGATGTGATATCTGGAGCTGCAATAACTATCCTGTGACCAACAGGGAAAGGCCAACATAAACACAGAGACATCAGCTTTTATTGTTGAACTTCTGAAGCAGTGAGCCAATTCTAGGTTTATTATCTGAAAGAATAAATTCCTGTTCATCAGACGTTCTGTTACTAACCTCCTTATGAGATGGCTGTGAGAATCTTGTGAAGTAATGCTTGTAATGGCTAGATACAGTGCCTGACATTGTTAAATACTCATAACAAAATTTTATGATTGTTAGTAGTACCAACTGATGTCAGTTGCCACAAGTTCCTTCAACTCTGATATATGAGTCTGGCCAGGGATAAGAAGGTGTTTGTTGAAGATCATCCTTGGCTGCCAATTAGCTATCAGTGACCTTGGCCAAGTCTTGAACGTCTATGGACATGGTTTCCTCTGCTGTTTATAAAATAATACCAAAGTTCCCTTGCAGTTCTGAAATTATTTTTATTTTCCCTAGAAATTTTTTTCCATCACAGGATGTAGCATCCAGGCTGACAGGACCAGAGAAGAACGTCTACAGCAGGGAAGAGTGTGGTATCTCTAAGTTACATGTGCACAGTTTACAGTAGTCCCTCAGGGCACACAGGACTTTCCAGCCAGCACTTCTCATGCGGTGTAATATGAAGTGCTAATATCACTGAAGTAGTACTCATATCAAAAATGTTTCACCTGGATACCTCCACAGCAGTGTTATCCAATAGAACTTTCTATGAGGATGGAAATGTTCTACAAGGGCACTGCCCAATACATAGCCACTAGCTACATGTGAACACTGGGCACTCAAAATGAGGCTAGTGAGACCGACGAACTTAATTTTTAAATTTAAGTTAATCCTCATCAAACTAAATTCATTAATAAATACCCATATGTGGCTAGTGGCTACCATATTGGACAGCACAGCTCTGAAGGGTAAACCTAACTTCCCATTTATATGAAGTAGGATATCACAGAACAAGTTAAATGACACCAGAGAGAAAGAAGCAGACAAACCCATAAGGGAGAAGCTCTATACAACAGTCCTGGAGTCCCAGGAAAGTGCCATTATAAACAAAACAAAAACACAGGTTGAGGGGATTGTCCTAGGTTGACAGAGATGAAAGAAACGTAAAATATGTATTTAGACTGGATCCTGATTGAAAAACAATACAGACCTCAAAGTCAATTGGGGGAACACTGAGTATGGCTTGGATGCAACATAATATCATCAAAATCATTGTTAGTTTTCTCAGGTGCAATACTGGTATTATGACTATGTGGCAGGTTATTATTTTGAGAAGAGGCATATGAACTGTGTAGGAGTAAGGGGTCCCAGTGTCTACAGCTTATTTTCAAATGATGCAGCAGGTGTGTGTGTGTGTGTGTGTGTGTGTGTGTGTAGAGAGAGAGAGAAAGTGAGAAAGAGAGCAAAAGAAAGAGCACATGTGCTAAAGCAGATATGACAAAATGGTTTCCCCCCACTTCTGTTCTGTTATGCAAGATACATCTTCCAAGAGAGAAAATAGAAAATGTACCTAATAAATCCTGTGACTTATCAGGAAATTTCCAGGCAGAAGGTCAAAGATATTGTCTGGCTCCTCCTCTTTTTATATAAAGAGAAAGGAGAAATGTCAGAGAAAGAAGCCAAAGAGAGGGCGATTAAACATAAAGGAGTCAGGCTGGCTTCAAAATTCTCAGACCTTCCAGATGGCAAATAATGCCAAATTTAAGAAATGGCTTCCAGGCAAAAATAAAACCCAGGGTCCTGTCAGAAAAATATGGTATCAAGAGAAAATCAAGGGTATAGCTTGTAAAATCTCTTGTTAAGAGTTTTGTTAAGAGAAAATTCCGGGGTCATGCCTCAGACAACTGTTTAGATTAACAAAAAAGAGTTTCTACAAAGCTGGCAGGCATTGTGCCCCAGCAACTGAGCAGAGGCTGACGCCACAATGGGATGGACACATGGGGCCTGGGGAGGGCAGAGTGTATTTTTCAGGTGGAGGGATGTGAGTCCTGTATCCGGTTTCCAGAGTGGCCCTCAATCCTCTCTGCCTTCTGATATTTGTGCCCTTGTGCAGTCAATTCTACACTGAATACAATGCAGTGGAGGTGATAGTGTGTGACTTCTGATAAAGCGAATTGCAATTTCTGCCTTGGACTCTCTTGGATCCTTGCCATGTCACAGGGACTCAAGCAGCCATGTGAACAGACACACATGAAGAATGTACTGGGTTGGGCAGTGTCTCCTCAAAATTCATGTCCTTCCTGGACTCTTAGAATGTGACCTTATTTGGAAATAGGTCATTGCAGCTGTAACTAGTCAAGGTGAGGTCATACTGGAATAAGGTGGGCCCATAATCCAACATGACTCTTGTCTGATGATCTCTAACTTAAGTTGATGACATGGGACAAGCCTCCAAACCATCATCAAAGCTCTAGACTACAGTAGATAATTATAAAATAAAGAAGTTACGGCCGTGGGGTGATTTATCACACAGCAATAGATAAAGGGCCAGTCTTGTTTATAGATCTACACTCCTTCTGGCCCTTCCCTGCATTATGTTGAAGCAAATCCCGAACATTTCATCTATAAATATTTCAGCAGGCACATATCAATCTGAATTAAACATGACAACAGGCCAGGCACAGTGACTCACCTGGAATCCCAGCACTTTGGGAGGTCAAGGTGGGCGATCACCTGAGGCCAGGAGTTTGAGACCAGCCTGGCCAACATGGTGAAACCCTGTCTCTGTGAAAAATACAAAAATTAGCTGAGTGTGGTGATGTGCGCCTATAATCCCAGCTACTTGGGGGGCTGAGGCAGGAGAATCGCTTGAACCTGGGAGGCGGAGGTTGCAGTGAGCCGAGATTGTGTCACTGCACTCCAGCCTGGGTGATAAGAGCAAAACTCCGTCTCAAAAAAAAAAAAAAGTGACAATAATTCCTTCATGTCTTTACAGATCCAACCAGTATTTACATTTATCTGTTTTTTAAAAATTGCTTGTATCTGATCTAAATAAGGTTCACAGCATGAAATTTCTATCTTTTTGAACCTAAATTCTCTGTCTTTGTCCCTTTTTACATCCATTTGCTTTTTATGTTTTAAAGAAACCAGGTCGTTTGTCTTGCGGCTTCACACACTGTCTGGGTCTAGCCTCTTCCATCCATCCTCATGGTATTTTCCAGTGAGTTCCTCTGCCCTCTGCCTTCTGCCACTGTATTTCTTATAAATTGGTAGATAGAGAAGCTTGATCAGATTTAGGGGTGTTTTTTTTTAGGTCTACTTCAGAAGTGGTGTGTATTTCCATTAGAAGGTACGCATGTCTGCTTGTCTCCAGAGCGCCACCAATGATCACTGCCTAGACTCATTAACTGATTGGGTACAAAGCAGTACCAGCTGCATTCTCTTATTCTTTTCACATCCTTGTTAGGTTGAGGCACTGACGACCCGCTTGTTTGAACAGGCTGTAAGACACGAATATATAGCTTGTGTACACAATTTAATGCTTTGACTTCAGCATGTCTTCTGGCATTACTTTGCAGTCTCTGTCCACGGAGCTCTCGATGCTGTGATGTCACTCTCCAGTCCAATCTCATAGCCCGTCTTCCTCCACCCTTCGGAGAATGTAGATTAGTTCCATTTTTTATCCTTGACTTTGAAAGGTCTGGATGCTACTCTCATAAATTAAGGTCTGATGGAACCTCTGCCCCACAACTCACTAGCTGTGTGACCCTGGGCAATTCTACCCACCCTCAGCTGCCTCACATGTCATAAACTGTGTCTGAGAAGCCTATGTACAGGCTTATAACAGGGCCAAACAGGATAATTGAATGCAATGATGCTTATTAAGGGCTTTGCACAGCTCAATAATGGTCAATATTATTATTATACATTAGAAATGAAATGCACTCAAGCGATTAAACCCATTAAATGTATCAGAGCTTAGAATAAAGAGAATGAAGAATCCCTGTTGCTATATCCCTTGAGTAGGCCACTGGGAACATTACTGATGACTCAAAATGTGGTAATTTTAGACTAAGTTCCACATCTCCCCAGAAGAGCCAGCCATGTGTGAGGCGTGTGTGTGCCGAAGCTGCTTCGTCTGAATGGGAAGTGCAGTTCCCTGAAGGGAGGGGCTGCTATTCCCAGAAGAACCAAGGAAGTGGGGCAGGTCTGGCAGAAAGAAACAATGACCTGGGGGGTGAGGGTGGGGGTGCGTTACTGCTCCCTGATGGGGCACAGCTGCAGAAGCAACTAGTTCCATGATTAACTTTTTTTCCTAGAAAACTGTCTGATGTCCATGACTTAATCCTTAATTTAAAAGTGGCATGTATTGAACATTTCTACCGTGCTAGGTGCATTATTCAAATTATTTAATCCTCCCAGTAACCCTGTAAGGCAGTATTGAAGGTGGCAAAGCCCAGATTGGAACGCAGAGAGTCTAACGCCAGAGACCACTCTTGCGAGTGAACCACACCCTCACCTGCCCAGGCACTTGAACTGTGTGCTTGTCTCTGGATGTGGGAGACGGGAGTTTCAGGCATCAGCAGATGATGTCTGTGAGGCCTCATACTTTTCAAGTTGGGGCAGGTAAGCCAGGGAGAGGGGCAAGGCTTTTTGGTTTTGTAGTTGTATCACAGGCCATAGCAAGTCCCACTTCCTCCCGCTTCCCTCCTCCCCGGCCACCTCCTTCTGATGCGGGCAGCCCTTGAGGGCTGTTCTTCAAGGAAGGCTGCGGAGACAGTCATCTGCAGAGCGGGCAAGCAGCCTAGAGGCCGGGGGTCTTAGAAACAGAACATGGTCTGTGAACTTTGCCATCTAAGATTGAATATAGGCTTTCCATATAGGATAGAATCACAAAATGAAGGTATTAGCAAAAAAATCCCATGTGAGAAAATTTCAGAAATGCAGAGTCATCTGGGTGTATTCCGTGCCCCTCTCTGGTCCCTGAACATGGTTTTGGCACAGGACATCCATATGACGACTGTGCTAGCGGCATGTACTCAGTACTGCCCAGTAAGAGACCCAGGAAAAGTACTGAGATGCAAACCCTCATGGGCTTAAATACATCTGGCCTGTCTCTGGTCCCCAAACCCAGCAGGCTGTGGGGGCAGCGGGTCTGTGTGCGGGCCCAGGGACAGCCTGCACTGGGCACACGCTTGGGCTCCCTCCCAGGGTCCATGAGACCAGGCAGGCCTGCCGGCGTACCCCACAGACAGCTCAGGGTGAGAGGGCAGGAGACACCCGCCCAACTGGGGAAGCCGAAAAGCAGAGGAAGCAAGTGGTGACCAACAGCTGAACAGAGTGGTTGTGGGAGGACGGAGGAGCAGGTGAGCCCTGAGCCCAGCCGCTATCAGTCACTGGAAGCGTGGCCTCAGATCTCATGCCTCTGGCTGGCAGTGAGGAGGCTGGCTTAAAGGCAGGCTAGACGTCAGTCAGCCCCCAGAAGCCCTTTGCTTGAAAAAGTAAAACGGACGGTCTCTTGCCCAGAGTGAAGGTCAGAGTGCCACTGTGAAGGGCAGGTGGCTGGAAGCCTGCCCAGCAGGAGCTGCCAACCCCAAAAACTGATGCCAGGGCCCCTCTAAAAGGTCCAGCCAGATCATGCCTCACAGACATGAGCCACCCTGGCCAGCATTTCCACTCAGCGTTTGTCCCCACTCACGACTGTTCTGCAGCATGTCACTATGTGTACGCTCGAGGACAGCCGATGAGCCCATATGCAGGAAAAAGCAGGTGGAATACACTAAACAAGCTGAATGCCTGGCAAGGAACACACAAACGTGCCACCTGCTCTCCCCAGCGGTGACCACAGGAGCCCCTGAGGCTACCATGCAACCCGCCTCCAGATCAGTGTCATCCCAAAGCGTGGGGTCCCCAGCCAGCGGCATTAGTGTCATCCCAGAACTTGTTAGAAATACACATTCTCGAGCCCCACCCAGACCTACTGAATCAGATTCCTGCCCAGCAGTCTGTGTTTGGCAGATCCACTCGGTGCTCTCTGGCAGGCTGCAGCTGGAGAACAGCTCATTCATTCTCCTCTTGGGCGCTTTCACACTTTCTCTTCTGCCTTCAATACCAGCACCTCTGCCTCCTCCATCCTCAGGCAGCAGATGCTGCTGCACTGGCGCCTACTTCACTGAGAACTGAAGCTCGGAGGCAGCGCCCACCGCTCCCACCCCGCCCCTGCGCCCACCGGTGTCTGTTCACCCATAGTGGTGTAGGCGCTCCTGTCAGATCCCTAGTCCTGGGGCACCGGCCGCCAGGCCCTTGCTTTCTTGGAGAGTCACTCCAGCACTCCCACTGTGTCCTGTGTTACATCACCTCTTCTTTCCAACTGCCCATTATATCGTTCCCATCAAATTACGAACATCCTGTTATTTTTCTGAACTTAAAGTTTTTCTTGACCCTATTTCGCTCACCAGCTGTGACTCTCTTTGTCCTACCTTTTGCAACGAAACTCCTGTCAAATGCTGCCTGTGCTGCTGAGGAGTTCACTGCGGCCCTCCACACTGACTCCAATGGCTAGTGCTTGGCCTCTGACACAGGTGACCCCTCCCTTCTCCACGCACGGCTTCCAGGTAAACAGACTCTTGCCTCCCCACCTCAGTGACTGCTCCTTCTCCTCTTCTCTGCAGCTGTGGCCAGGGCTGCATCCTGGTTCCCTTCCCTCTCTCGTCCCCTCACTTCCCTGGTAACCTCATCAGGTCTCCTGCCTTTAAATAATATCGATAAGCAAACAACTCCAAAGTGACACCTTCATCACAGACTTCCCTCCAAACTCCAGACCTGCCCGCCTCTAATAAACCACCTCCAACTCAATGTGCGTACAACCTGGTTCCATCTCAGCCCGTCCCTCCCAGCCCAGCCTCCGTGCCTCAGCCTCTGGCACCCTGCCAGGTGTCTGGCCACTGTGCCCAAGCCATAGCTGACAACTCTCTTACTCTGCCCCTGACTGCCAGGAAGTCCTGCTGGCTCCAGCTCAAGATCCTTCTAGATTCCGACTCTGCTCACCACCCGCACCTGTGGAGCCACGGCTGTTTCCCTCCTGGACCCCCTGCCTGGGTCCCTGCTCCTGCCCATGTTCCTACAGTGATCCCTTTACAACATGGGCTAGATAATGCCTTCCTTTGCTCACAGCCCTCCAGAGCTTTCTGTTTCACCCATGGTCAGAGCCAAACTCCTAAGAATGGCCTTCAAGGCCTCTGTGCCTACTCCAAGGCCTGCGATTCTGCAGCGAGTGAGAAGTGCTTCCCTGGGGCCTCTGCCTGGCCTGCTCTGTATGAGGCTCCCTGTCCACACTTATTCATCTGCCAGCCTCTTCACTTTCTCTGAGTGTCGACTTTAGCGTCACAGTTACCGTTCTGTTTGAAAGAGCCTTCTGTGTACCTCCCACCATCAGTCTCTCTGATCCCGCTTACTTTATCTTTTTTCCATATCGTTTATTACCTTATAACATATAAGAAAATGAGCACACTTATGTGTACTGTCTGTCTCGCACTGCTAGACTGCAGACCCATTCAGGTGAGGGCCTTCGCCTGTTTTCTTCACTGATGGATTCCAAGTGCCTCCATAGTGTCTGGTGCTGAGTAAACACTTACTCAGCTGGATACATTAACTAGTTGGATAAATTAACATCCTCAGAGAGATAAGACACCAAAACCAAGAAATACAAATAAGGGCCAGGTGCGGTGGTTCACACCTGTAATCCCAGCACTTTGCGAGGCCGAGGTGGGTGGATCACCTGAGTTCAAGATCAGCCTGGCCAACATGGTGAAACCCTGTCTCTACTAAAAATACAAAAAATTAGCTGGGTGAGGTTGGGGGCACCTGTAATCCCAGCTACTTGGGCGGCTGAGGCATAAGAATCACTTGAACCTGGGAGGCAGAGGCTACAGTGAGCTGAGATCACGCCACTCCACTGCATTCCAGCCTGGGCAACAAGGTAGAAAGCCCGTCTCCAAAAAAAAAAAAAAAAAAAAAAAAAAAAAAAAAAAACAGGATACTATATAAAAGATACACTGAAATGAAAAATAAATTCCAGAAAAGAAAAAGAAATGAAACATTTGATAGAAGGACTGGAAGATAAAGTTGAAATCTCTCAGAAAGTTAAGTAAAAAGACAAAGGGGTGTAAAACAGAAGAAAGAAAATCAGGAAATATATTAAGAGGTTTAACATCCAAATAACCGATGTTCAAGTAAAAGAGACAAGGACAGAGGGTGGGGGCATTAAAGAAATAACTCAAGAAAATTTCCTAGAATTGAAAGACATGAATTTACAGATTGGAAGGGCCTATTAAGAACCAGGACTAAGCCTATTATCAGATGAAGAAAATCCTACAACCTGCAAAGCAAGATCAAATACAAAGAAACAAGAATCCCAATGGCTATGAAATCCCCACAGGCAGCAATGGGAGGTTTAGGACAGCAGAGCAATGCCTTGGGATATCAGTAGGAAAGTGATAACCCGTCAAGAATCCTATAAGCAGTCAAACTATGACTTCAGTGTCAGAGCAGGTGAAAGACACCTTTCTGGCACACAAGGACTCAAGATTTTAAGTTCCTCAGCTGCCGTGAGGGAGCAGGCACTGCAGATGCTCGTGGCCCTCCTTACAGCTACCAGGCGGCCTCTGTGAGGGCTCCTCGGGAGCCAGGCCACCTCTGGCTTGTCAAGAGGGTGTGTGTAGGTCACCCTCTCTTGTCCTGGGGATCACACCTAGTTTCCAGCAGCCAAGCACAGTGTTTGGTAACTTCCTTGCCACCTTCATTAGGAATGGTCTGAAAGCCTGGCCTTATCAGTTCTCGGAACTTTAGGAATGCTTATACACTTACAGGTGAATGTGACATTATGCCGCTCGGGACACATTTTTTTCTCCTATGGGCAATAACCTAAGAGTGGGGTAAGATCCTTATCAACATGTGAGCAGCAGCGCATCTGCTGGATGATCCTATGAAAGACACAAGTTACTCTTGTACAGTAATGAGGAGGGTGGAGAGGGCCACAGAACCAGGGAAAGCTCCCTGGGGCGCCCAAGAAAACACCAGAGCAGCTGAGACCCTGGTCTCTCTGAATTCCTGGATTTTGAATAAGCCTGAAACTGTGGCTTAGGACATCTTTGCTTCTGCAGCATCTTTTCCTCTTGAAGGACCCTGGGGCAGTTACCAACACACTTATGCATGCACACACGCACACACACACACATGCACGCACACACATGCATGCACAACTGTCTGAAAGCCCGGGGCTGCCAGGCAGAGCACTGACACGGGGTTGTGATGAGGCATGAGACTTTGAAGCAGGACAGATCTGTGTTTCCCTCCACAAGGCAGGCAGGCGAGCCTACTTCCTCACATGAAAGCCAATCGCCAGCACCTTCACCTGCCCCATCAGAGCACTTGCGTGGTCTAGAGGCTTTTCCCATTTGTCATTTTATTTAAATCCTCCCACCAACCAAGTAAGATAGATATTACCATTGTCCCAATTTTACAGAGAAGAAACGGAGGCTCAAGAAATCACTTGCCCAAGTTTCCACAGGGAGCAGGTGAGCTCAGAGGTGAACACAAGCTCCCAGGCTCCAGAGTCTCTGCTCTTAACACACACCACCCTGGCTTGGCTGTAAAATGTAAATATGTATTTATTACTTTCTTTGTAGACCATATACTCCTTGACAACAGGGACTACCACCTTCACCTTCATGCCCACCAGGTGTCACACTGCAAGGCCGAGCTGACCCCCACTTTCCTTTGGTCCACCTCCTGCTGTTATCTGGAAGAGGCATACAACATCCTTCACCCGGAAGCTAGCTGTCCTCACCTCACTGCAGAGGAACACTCCGGGGTTCTTCTGAGGGAGGCACCCTGAGTCTGAGCTCAGCTCGAGGCTTCTACTGTGCCGCAGAGGTGCCTCAGGCCCGATGTGATGCTGATTGAGGACAGGAGCCAGGGTGGTTTTTCATCATTCCACTCGCAGCACTCAGCACAATGCCTGGCACAGTGCTGATGCCCCGTAAGCATTTGCTGAGTGGAAGAAAATCGAGCCTCCCACCTCCAAACGAGAGAGGGAGCTGGGGACAGTGAGATTTGTGAAGCTGACTGATCTCAGGATAGCCCCAGGCATCTGAGAGTCCCTGCACCTCGGCCTGCAGGGAGCTGCAGTCTGGGTAAAACAGGATCATAAAGGAGCCCCGCCTTTGACAGGAGACAATGGATGGAATAGCCTTCCAGAAGCCCACTGGCCGGCTCACTCAGGGCTGCATGCTGTGCTGCGTGGACCACCACTTCCCATGCCCACAGCCATGTACTGGGAAGCAGAGAAGAGGCTGACAGGCACCAGGGCCTTGGTCACGATGGACTTGACACTGATGTGGAAAAGTCAGAACCTGCTGGCAGCGTCTTCCACCACAAGAGGGGTCTTCCTAAATGCGACGGCACCTCCTGATCCAATCCTGCGGCCATGTCCACCTCCCACAGCACCCCCAGCTCCATGCTTTGAAGCCCGGCTGGCCCACACACATTCTTTACCTCCCAACCTGACACTTCAACTTTTTCAGGTCACACACCGCTTTGAAGCGCTAATGAAAACTGGGAACTGTCTCTCCAGGTCAGTAATCATGTGCACACAGAATTCTGCATGCAATGTAGTGGGCTTATGCCTCCTGAGGACCACCAACCGTCCCATCCACATCACACATCCAGCCTGTCACCAAACTATGAGGCTCACGAAAGGTAGGGCCATAGAAGCCGCAGCACAGAGCCTGGGTGGGAGTGGAGATGGTTTGTAAAGATGTCTTAGGGAACCTGGACTTTAAACTTGGACTATTGTTTTTGTAAATTTAGCAAATGAAGCAACAGATGTGAAAACTGCCTAGTAATACTAAGTTAAAAAGCAGTTTCAATTCCGACAAACAGCTGTAGGGTCCCTCCCCACCTAGAAGGCCGCGGGGGAGTAGACATGACAGGGCCAGAGGAAGCAGCCCTACATGGTCCGTCCTGCTTTTCTGTTCACTAGCCATGTGCTCACGGGCACGTCGCAGAGCCCTCCAGGGTTTCCGTGGCTTTCCTCCTGCATCAAGCACCCAGGGAAGAGGGAGTGGGCGCACCATGAGCAGCACCTGGGTCTGACCCGACTGTCCCACGCATGGGCTGTGAGACGCTGGGCAAATCCAGCACTGTCTCGACTGTGAGAAAGTGGTATTTACAACAGTCTCCCTTCCCAGAGCTGCTGTGAAAACAAAGGGCCCATCACAAGGAGGGAGCTCGATAGATGCAGCTCTTCTTACCCAGGGTTCCAAAGGTCTTGTTGGAATCAAAAAGAATGCACGTATAGACACCTGCAACTAGGGCCGGGCACAGTTGCTGACACGTGTAATCTCAGCACTTTGGGAGGCTGAGGCGGGTGGATCTCCTGAGGTCAGGAGTTTGAGGCCAGCCTGGCCGATATGTGAAATCCCATCTCTACTAAAAATACAGAATTAGCCAGGCATGGTGGCTTGCACCTGTAATCCCAGCTACTCGGGAAGCTGAGGCAGGAGAATCGCTTGAACCTGGGAAGTGGAGGCTGCAGCGAGCCAAGATCGCACCATTGCACTCCAGCCTGGGCAACAAGAGCGAAACTCAGTCTTGAAAAAAGAAAGAAAGAAAAAGAGACCTGCAACTAGAACATCGTAACGCAAGCAACTGCCTTTTTTTTGTTTTTGTTTTTTTGAGATGGAGTCTCATTCTGTCTCCAGGCTGGAGTGCAGTGGTGTGATCTCAGCTCAGTGTAACCTCCAACCTCCACCTCCTGGGTTCATGTGATTCTCCTGCCTCAGCGTCTCCAGTAGCTGAGACTACAGTGGCTGCCACCGTGCCCAGCTAATTTTTATATTTTTAGTAGAGACGGGTTTCACCATGTTGGCCAGGATGGTCTCGATCTCTTGATCTCGTGATCTGCCCACCTCGGCCTCCCAAAGTGCTGAGATTACAGACATGAGCAATCAGGCCCAGCCACAACTGTCACGTTTTTAAGTGAAGAATCCAACCTTCGGAACAGTTGCCATTGCTCTTAACCAATGTCACTCTCAAACACGGAGAAATGAAATTGAATGATGATTCCATAGGTCAACACCACAGAACTGGCTTTTACTAACAAAACCAAAGAACCTCAAACACTTTTTGTGGACATCAAATTCCTTCCTTCATATTTTAAAATGACATTATGCATGTACATATTTTTAAAATTTAAACACATTTTAGAGAACACAATTGTGAACACAAATCCAAGAAATGAATGAGATGTACTGAAGTCTGATTCAAAAACTTCCCTTAAACTGACTTGTCAATCCTCTGTCCTGTGAAGTAAGTCCCGTTTCTCCTTTGCCTGCAGGGACTGAGCTGGAATTACTGTCACACAGCAGCACGTGAGACAGACATGAGGCAGGGGTTAATGCAGAGTCACAAACAGCACCTCTGTTGACATCTAGTGGGTAAGCAGGAAGGTGTCAACCCAGGTGGCTTTTTAAAAAACCTGTAAATAAAATCTCCTCCTTTATTCCACAGATTTTTAAAAATCTTTCCCTCAGTGTGTTCGAAAGACTAACTGTATTTTTCAAACATGTGTGTGGATGGACTCACCTGGGGAGACACCTGGATCCTAGGCCACCTTTGTGGCTGCTCTGCAGATGCCTGGCTGCACCAGCTGCCTCCTCCTCTGAGAGGGGCCGCCCTGGAGAGCACCGTGCTGACTGTGTTGCCCACTTGCTTCCCTTGGGAAACAGGGAGGCAGGACCTCTACCGAGTGCTGTGATGTGTTATGTTTTGACGAGGTGGGTGGGGAGGATGGGAACAATGCTATTTGGATGTGATTGGACATCGTGTGAGGTCTTCTGCAAAGCAGCTGCCCTCAGCTCGTTGATGACAGCATCCTGCCTGCAGGTGTGGGCTGCTGGACTGCCTGTAAAGCCCATCAGCGGGTCCAGGAGGTCAGGTAAAATAGGATCAGGATCAGTTCTATTCACAGAAGTCGTCAATCTAACATGAAAGAAAATAATCATGACTCAGGAGCAAGGGTGTCTGCAGCAAAGAGACTCTCCAGGCATCGTTTAGAAGCTGAATGTCACACATTTAGGGTGCCAGCTCCACACATAATCACACAAGTAAAAAGGAGGCTTTTCTCCTAAACTGACATTCTTTTTTCTCCTTTCTGAGAGGTGTGGACACTGGGGCTGGGAAATGCTCAGGCTGCCCCCTGCAGATGAGGACTGGGCTGTTAAGAGAGTCCATTTGTCTTTCATGACACAAGCCTTAGCTCACAAGACGAGAAGTCCTTAGTCCCAGACCACCTGTTCCATGATGACAGAAACCCTTCTAAAAACTGAAATCTATGTGACAGAATGAATGAAGGTAGGCTAACCCAAATTACTGCTCACATTTTTTAAAATAAAAGTCACACAAATACCATAATGATGTTGGTTAGAACATTATGTTTCTCATATCTATAAATGAGGGCTAGTACTTATCACCCAAAAGTAGACAAAAAATATGAAATGCATTCATTCCAAATTTAGACTTTGATAACTTTCCAAAAGGTTGAAATAAGTTTAATTGCAGGGACATGAGTCCAGCTGAGTGACTTTCTGTTCATCTGTAATAACCCATCTGGAACTGTATTTACTCTTCTTAGAACAGTAACTTATAACGTTGATAAACTGAGGTGGAGCCTGTTTTAGTAACATACACCTGGGTAAATGTTCTGGAACTGCCAGTGCTTAGTCACTGCTGTCTACAGTGTGGCCACCAAAGGCTTCTTGGGAAAGCTCCCTTTGGGTCCAGAAGTCTCACCCTCAAAGTTCCGGCTGCCCTGGACCCTCCACAAAGCACCTGAAGCTCTGCTGGGAATGGGGCCCTGACAGAGCCGTAACGCACCCTGAGGCTTCTTTAAAACATGAAGGTGAGTGCAAAATCCAAACAGGAAGCATTCAGCTGTGCCCTCCCAAACCACCCCAGCACGCCCCTGCGGAACTGCTTCTCCTATCCGTCCTTGGAGTGGTGGTTCCCTCATACTCATCTGGAAGGTGCCACAGAAAAGGCTGACAATGTATTATCACTAGGATAGACCCTAGATAATCTTTCTGATATACCAGATAGACATCACCTGTTCCCTCATTTGTCAATATGGAAGAAATCCCACTTTATACATTTTATACAGAAAAGTGGACACTGCCATACATTCATGCGTGGTCAGCTCTGAGCCCCCAGGAATAGAAGGGCCTTCCATTTAAAACAACTTACACCTGGATACAACAAACACCAAGAAACATGCAAACACTAGAGAGAATCTGTATGTGAAGAAGTCATAGTTTATACTGATGAAGGTGCCGTTAATGTTGATGGATGGCTTCGATCACTCATGCTCTAACAGAGGGGCCTGTGACGGTGTCTGTCTCTCTTTCAGGATTCCCAGTTGTTTCTGTGTCAGGCACTAAGCAATCTGGTGGCTTTTGTTCCAAACAGGTATTTTAGTTGTCTTTTTGCACCTTTTAATCCCTCTTCGAAGAGTCAAGTTCAAATGCTGGAAACCGTGATGTCTCTGGTCCCAGGACATCGGAGAGAAAGTGAATAGCGCCAGCCATGCCTGCAACGTAAAATGAGCCGCCTCTTAGGAATGGCACAAGGGTAGTGTCTAAGACAGTGACTTTTAATCATTTCCCTTACCAGGGGCTGCAAGCATGTGGGAAAGGTGCTGAGGACTCTAAAGATGACTTCATTAAAAAACAAAGATATCCTTATATTTAGCACCCAGCAGGTAATATAATAATACCAGCTTTCCTCACGGTCTTGTATTTTAAAAATTGGTTATTGGGCTTTAATCTTATATCTTGAAACTTTAAGGTGACATCACAGAATCGCTATGAAACTTACGGATGCTACTAATTACGATATTCCTACACATGGAGCTTCCCCTCTAGAACCTGTATATGCTCAAAGTTGCTTTTACATCTTCTTGATATTTGAAGAATGTTATTTTTAACAAATCTCAATTTGGTCAAAATCCCCACCCCAAATCACTGCAGTAATTAAGCAGCGGGTTTTCAACTAGACTCACAGCAGCATAGGAAGGATATGGGATGGAGAAGGCGCTAGTAGCCCACCAAGGCCTCCAGGTCTCCTGTCCCCACTCAAATCAGAACAATTCCTCCCTTATTAGGTTTTTGTTTACAGTTTTTCTTTTGATATAAAATTCACGTACAATGAAACACACAAATCCAAAGTGTACTTCTCTGAGGGTTTGTCAAATGCATATATACCTGTGCAAAAGAAACCCGATTAAGACCTGGAATATTTCCTTCACCCCAGAAGTTCCAAGTGCCCCTCTCCAGTCCCTCCCGTCCCTGTGGTCCCCCCAGGGGTAATCGGCAGCCTGGTCTTGGTCCACCAGGGATTACTTCTGCCTGCTTTGGCACTCTTAGGAGCATGGCCACAGTGTATAGCCCTTGCATCTGGTTCCTTTGTCAGGGTCCTGCAGTTCATTCATGTTCTGTGCATGTTCATAGTTGGCCCCGTCATACTGCTGAACAGTACATTGCAGACCGTTTCCCCATTTTTCCTACTGAAGGTCATCTGGGGTGTTCCCAGCCTTCTCTGTAAGTTTGTTTAAAGAAAGGGTTCCAGAAACTTATTTAAAAAATCAGAAAACCACTGACCTAGGAGTGCCCATGAGAAGTAAACAGGGACCCATAACGAGCATAGGAGGTCCCACAGCAGGCCCTGCAGGGACGAGCCTAGCTTTCCTGCTCAGGTGTGTGAGCAGCAGATCCAATGGGCAGCGCGCTCCAGCAGGAGTGAGCTCCTCCAGAAAAGGTGCCAGGTGCCAGGGAGCCCTCCCAGTGGCTCTTCCAGCCAGCCAGTTTGCCACAATGGCCTGCGTTGCTAGGCACATGGACTAATGATCCCTCCATCCTGACGGGAATTTGGTGGGAGTCCCCCACAGTTCTGTCTGCCAGGCACTGGTGAGGCACAGGGGAAGGAGGTGACCTATGAATTTCCCACCTTTAGGGTCCAAAGCTTTTGACGCACTGGGGTTCTGGAGGTGCTATTATCGACTAGATAAACTCCATTTAGAGTTCCGGCATTAACTCTGTTATATCTGATGCAAATGCATTGCACTTTTATGACATCAAGGACTAAAACTTTTATTCTAATAAATACTTTTTCCTTATGAGTTCTTTGAATATTAAAAAGATCATCTTCTGCAAAAGATGTGACACATGCTCTATTTTCTGCTCATATTTCTAAAAAGTGATTTAAAAATATTACCAGTATAAAAACTAAAACAGGACATACCACTACAGATGATGCAGACAGAGGATGATAAGGGGATACTACCAATAGGGTATACATTTGAATTTCGCCACAGGTACACAATTAACCGATTTCCCAAAATTACAAACTATGACAGCTCACCCAATATGAAATAGATAACTTGAACAGCCCTATAACTATTTTAAAAATTGAATTTCTTTTAAAAGTCTAGAAAAATAAATCTCTAGACCTAGAAGTTTGTACTAGAGAATTATACTAAACATTTAAGTTACATTAATACCAATTCTTCTACCAATTAACACACAGTCTGTCCCAGAAAACAGAAGAGAAGAAGATACTTCTCAACACAGTTTATTAGGTCAGTATGACACCAGATAAAGACAGCACAAAACAGGAAAACTGTAGGCCAGTCCCCTTCATGAATAGAGATGCAAAAGCCTTTACCAAAATATCAGCAAACAGAAAACACGCCCACACCCACATATAAATCTAATGAATATCCGGGCCTGTTTGTGGGGCTTCTCTGTTTGTGCTCCAGTCTTCCCTCCTCTGCGCCCTTGGTGGACTCTGGAATCCTTGCTGCTTTCACTGACTGCCTATCAGTGCTCTTCTTTTCAGAACTTACTTCAATATTCACTTTTGCTATTTTTTCTAATTACCAATATTTCTAATTGCCAATATTAATTATTCATACTTCTTTATATAATATTAAATCTATATTAAGTAATTAGTAAAGCTTCCCATGAATACACCAATATTAAGTACGCAACATTACAGATGAAACACAGAGGAGTAAACTATTTCTTCCACTGCTAACAGCAAGCCTTCAGTTCTGTCTGCAGAGACACCTCACAAAAAACCTATGAGCACTTGGAAGACAGTCACAGGAGCAAAAAATATAGGTAAGGTGAAGAAATTCAACATAATTTTCAGCAATAAGCTAATTTGCTGACTTATTTTACAGTTTGGAAGTATTACTTGAGCCAGGTCAAATGTCGACAGTGCCAGTCCACAGGGGCAGGAGAACCAATTTCACCCAAACATTTAAACCACAGTATTTTTCTCATTCTTACCTTCAAAGAGTGAATAGGGTCTGTCAGGAATGCGGCACCCGTGTGCTCCGTAATCTAGACACCACTCTGCAAACTGAAAAGAAAGGGATTTCTTTTTAAGACTGGAGTTTCTACTTGGTGAAAAGGCAATAAATGAGAATGCAACGTCTTCACAGGAATTAGGAAAGTGGACCCCCAGCTGTAGGGCATTCAGTGTGGGCTCCATGGGCTCCTGTGCCCCCTCTTCCAGGGGCAAGGCCTAGCAAGTCTTGTCACCTCTGCTTGTGGCTGCCTCAGCTGTAGAGTGGGGTCTGCTTTACGGCTGCTGGGAAGTCCGAGGTGAAAACTGAACAGCTCAATGACACTCTGTTCTCCCTGGCACCTTCCTCCTGCTGCTTCAGCTGACGATTCTAGAAGCAACTCGAAACGCCTGCTCTATCCTGAACAAAAAACCCTGGCTCTAAAATGGCCCTCAGCAGCAGCTGCCAGCTCCCCTGGCCCCAGCTGGGAAACAGCTTTGGCCCTGCCCGGGGCGCCGCCTCTCACGGCAGCCCCTCCACAGCTGCTGCTTGGCAGCCTCTCCACCTTCACAGCCCCTGGCTCTCAGCCCTTCCTGTGCTCTCCTCTGGGCTCCTTGACCCTTTTTTCTTAGACCTCTTCAATGGGTATTTCCATATCGTTTTAATAAACTTCCCTTTTGTGCCTAAGCTAACATAATGTGAAAGGTCATTTGTACACTAAGAATCGTAAGTAATAAACATGAGGAGTATCAAGTTCAGCACACATAAAAAGAAACTCACTCTGCTTTTACCCTCCCAATCTGCTCACTCTTAGCTTGTTTGATGGCCCATCTACCCAGTTTTCCGAGTCAGACAACAGAAAGACATTCAGATATTTCCATCTTCTCCACATTCAAAAACATGCATTAAATTCTGTGGGCTTTACATCATAGGTGTTTCTAAATGTCTCATTTTTTATCCCAACCTATGCTTTGGTTTATAACTCAACATTTCTTGCATTAATTACTAAACCGCGAAACTCAAGCTCGCCTCATTCTTCCTACTGGGACCACAGCGATCTTTCTAAAAGAGGAGTCTGAACATGGCAAACCCTTCCATGAGCCCCCATCTTCCAAACCGGTATCCAATGCTAGCTGATTACTAAAATTACTGGGAGAGCTTGAAAAATATTAGTGCTGGGGGTTCCTCATTTAACTGGTCTACAGTGAGGTCATTATTTGAAAGCGTCCCAGTGGTACAAGGTTGAGAACTACTGGCTACGGGGAAGGACTAACTTTCTCTGGCCTCTACCCACCTGTCTGACTTCACCTTTCCCTCCTCACACCTTTCCTCACCCATTTCCTTCCCTTTGCACCCCAAAGGCTGAAGTGCTTATGGAGTCAGGAACACACTGAGCTGGTTCCTGCTCTGCAGCTCTGCCCAGGCTATTCTCCTTATCAGAACTGCATTCCACCTCTGCAGGCCACCCCTGCCTGGCCCACCTGAAAAACCCCTCATCTCTAAAAAACTGGCGGCATCTCAACCCTCCTGCATTGCCCATATTTGCATAATCATCTACCATCATCACATCATCAAGGTTGGCCCAGGCCTGTGGAATCTGGCTGCTCCCCGCTTGCTGGCTCCTGTTCTGCCCCATCCCCCGTGCTCCAGCCATAGTGTCTGGGCGCTCACACCTCCGGGACTTCGGAACAGCAGTTTCTTCTGCTGACCTGCCATGCCAAATTGGGCCCTGCCCTCTTTCCTTCCACAGCCTCCTGCATGCTTCCATCAGTGGGGGAGCCACAGATGTGTGTGCATTTTCCGGTGCACCAACAAGGTGGGGCCCATTCCATCTGGGTTGAGAAAAGGCTTCATAAATTAACAGATATTCAAAAAGTATAAAGAACACATCAGCCGCAATGCCTCCATCTAACAAGGGTCACTGTACACACTTCAGTGTATTTTCTTCCCATCTTTTTTCTGTGTGCACACAACTACATTTTGTGAAATGTGTACATAATAAGAATACTAGCAAACATTTACTGAGTCTTGCTCTGTGCCATTCATCTTCACATGTCCAGTGCATGTTTACTGAGTTTCTACTCGGAGATATACACTGCTCCAAGTACTAATGTAGAATAGTGACCCAGACAAACAAGATCAAAAGCTTATGTTCTATCAGCCTACATACTCAAGAAACACGCAAAAACAATGAGCAACTGAGTGATCATCCACTTGGGGGTCTCAAAGGTCCTACTTAGAATGTCACAGTTCAGATCAGCATGGCAAGGAGCCACCATCCACATGCTGAAGGAAGAGTGCTCCTGAAGGGAAGAGTGAACGACAGGTCCAGCGGAAACAAGAGTGACACACCCCGTTCTTAGGGTGGCATGGCTGTATTACGGCAGGCTACAGGGCAGGGTACGGTGAGGAGACTAGGCAGAGACACAGAGACTAGGGCTAAGGTGCGCAGGGCTCTGACAACCTGGCGGAGAAGTGCAGGCTCCATCTACAGTCGATGGGAAGCCGCTGGAGGGTCTGGCAGGATGATTACAGACGATCTGCACATTAGCTCAGTTCTGCTTGCAACATCCTTAGGAGGTGGGTAGTATTTTTTTTCTATCTGTACAAATGAGGAAACTGAGGCTTGAAGAAGAGACACATTCAAACTCATAAAGCCAATTAATGGCACAGGTGGTAATTCTCATCAGGTAGTGACTCCAGGACACATATTCTTCAGAAGCCATTGACATTTGTGCTCCCCATTCTATAGACAGGGACACCGTGGCCCAGAGAAGCCACGGACAAAGCTGTGTCAGAAGAAAAAGAGGAAGCTACAGAGTTGGGAGAAACAGATTAAAAGAAGGAACAAGAGTTGTACTTCCGGGCTCCGTGCACACTCGGGGTTGTTCGGAAGCAGTTCCAACAGAGCCACCCTCACCTTGCAGGCTCGGTAGAGGTACTTCTTATCCTGCGTGAGACGGTAAAGGGACAGGAAGGAGTAGCCGTTGCCAGCAGTCCCATGGCAGATCCCGTAGCCCTTCCGCAGCAAACCTCGCTGCCAAATCACATCGCTACACTCCATGGCCTCTTTCAAGTACTTCTCCTCCTTAAAGACCTTGGCAAATTAAAAACAAAGCAGTGTTAAAAAGACGGTTTCAATGACGAGCTGGCAAAATACTTTCCCTTTCTGGTTAGGACATGGCATGATATTACGAAAACTGAAACTGGGGGTGAAAAACAGACAAACAAATAAACAAACAAACAAACAAAAAACAGCAGCAACACCATACATAGAATCTTGCAATCTCAATCCATTAGGCCAGTGGTCTCCAACCTTTCTGGCACCAGGAACTGGTTTTGTGGAACCATTTTTCCACGGCCAGGAAGGGGAGTTGGAGATGGTTTTGGGATGAAACTGTTCCACCTCAGATCATCAGGCATTAGTGAGATTCTCATAAGGAGCACGCAACCTAGATCCCTCGCATAAGCAGTTCATGATACGGTTCGCTCTCCTACGAGAATCTAACGTGGCCGCTGATCTGACAGGTGGCAGAGCTCAGACAGTAATGTGAGTGATAGGCAGCGACTACAAACACAGTTGAAGCTTCGCTTGCTTGCTGCCGCTCACCTCCTGCTGTGCAGCCCGGTCCCTAACAGGCCACAGACCAGTACCAATTCACAGCCTGGGGGCTGGGCTGGGGACCCCCACATTAGCCTATTCCCTTTGTCCTTCTGTTTCACAGTTTTACTAAAATAATTCTAAAATTTAGTCTTTAAAATTAAAATTAAAGCTGCCATATCTTTTTGGTAAGATGTTTTTCTTGTTTCTTGGCACGTACATCCCATAGCTCTAAAATTTCTGCTCTTGTAGAAGACAATCGAGAGAGTGAGGCCCTGTTAGCAGGGCAAGAATGTCCAACACACTGGTCAGCACACATCAACAGCACCCGAGGACCCTGCCCCACCAGGCTGGCAAGATCCATCTTCACCCATCCCAAGGAAGCGGGCACACAGCTTTCTGGGGTCCAGGAGCAAGCATCACCTCCCTGAGTTGTTTATATGGTCAGCTGCAGAGACAGGCAGGCTCAGTGAAGGCAAGAGACAGCAAGAAGCAGCTGTGGGTTTTCACCTCCTGAGATTCCCTTGTACGTTTTCTTCTTTCTCCTCACATGCCATATACTGTTTTCCTGATCCTTTCCTCAGAGTCTGTTCTTAGTTATCCCTACCTGCTAACTCATCCCACTCCAGTGCAAATGGGTTTTGGACAATGGATCAGAGGCACAAAGGTCATCACTACTTGGGTGGCAGGTCAGGTCTCTCTACTTGTGACTGATTAGCTGGGCACTCAGCCGAGAAGGGCTCTGAGGTTGCAGGAAAAAGGTGGAGGTGGGGGGGCTAGGCACGAACTGCAATCAGTGTCTACAGAGGGCAGAGCGGGAAACAGAGGCACAGCAAATCACCAGGGAGATTAAATGTTCCCAAAGTTAGGCTGTTAGGGAATCAGAAGCAGGACCCCCTCTATCAATCACAAAGGCAGCTAAGATGTGGGCTCTGGGGTCAGACAGCCTGAGCTGAGTCCCTACTGTCACCCTTTAACTGTGTGACCTTGGCTAAGTCACTGAAAGTCTATGTCTTAGTTTTCTCAACTATAAAAGGATGACCGTCCTTCACCTCAGTGGCTTGCTATGAAGATTAAGATGCGATCACTTCCTTGGAGCTCCTGGAACAGTGCCTGGCACATGGGAAGTGCTAGCTATTTCTTGGCTATGATTAACCATTACTCTTTCTATGGTATCGTGCCAGCACACATACTTCATTCTGTCACTTGCATCTTAAGCCTCTGAAAATGAACTGTAAAGGAAAACATGTTTTCCCATCCTAAGGAAATATTTGGTCAAAGCTAATGGGTGAGAAGATATTGTTTGAGAGATTGTGTCCTGAAATCACACAGAGTGAGGACAGCCCTAAATTAGTGAGCCAGAGCTGCCCCTGCTGGTGGGAGCCCCGGTGACTGAGGGTCCACAGGAAAACTGAACAGGGTTCCTTCATGCTGTCCCTGCGTCTGCGAGGTTGAGGCTGCTAGAGCCATGCCCACAATGCAGCCTGCACTGCTGCTTCTCAGCACCAGCAGCCTACCATGTCTGCTCCTGCCACCACATACACTCATGCTCTAAGCAAACAGCTATTTCTAACAGCGAGACATCCGAGAATTCAGAACTACAGAAAGAGCTCCTGGACTTAATCACAGATTCATCTTCTCCACATTGTATTACAGCAATCATACATGGGCTACAAAATGCACGTACTTATCCACATTACCTCCCCAAAATGGTAAGTTTCCCTGGGCAGTACAGGACAGAAAGTGCAGAAAGACAGCACAATGCAAAGGAAAACCCGAGGGCTCTGGAGTCAGTCAGACGCAGGGCTAGAGTCCCTGTTCCACCACGGCAGGCTGTGACTTCAGGCCAGCTGCAGCACCCAACCCGGGCCTGTCTGCCCATGCTACAAAACGGAGGGATCCCAAGACGACTCAAACATCAGAAATAGAGACAAGGGTTTTAGGCAGTTACTAGAAATATCTTCAAAGATGAAAAGGGAACTATACTCATCATCAGTGAACCCTCAGAAGAGAAAGGCAGAATAAGACAGAAACAAAGGAATATTCTGGACCTAGAAAAACATCAATAGGTAAAATTACAAAACTCGCTGGGTGGGTTTACGAGCAGGCTGGACACAACAGAAGAAATCATGAGTGAATACAAAAACAGGGAAATAGCAATCATCTAATCCTAATTACAGAGAAGAACAAGAAATCTAGAAAACAAAAGCCTCAGGAACCTGTAGGAAAAGAGGTGCCAGTCACCCAGTGTACTAAAAGATACACGTTTACAAGTTCAAGTTCAAAGGATCTTAAGCACGATAAATACAAATACATCTAGGCACGTGACAGTTAAACTATTAAAAACCAAAAATTAAGAGGAAACCGTGAAAGCCTGTAGAGAAAAAGCACACGTTCCATACAAGAGAACAGTGCAAAGAATGACTTGGAAACAACAGAGGTGGACGATGACGGAACAATGCCTTTAGAGCACCGAAAAGAAAAAAAGTCAACCTAGAATTCCCCATCCAGCAAAGATGTATTTAAGAATAAAGGTGAAATAAAAACAAATTTAAGACAAATGAAAATCAATTTGTTGTCACCAAACCTATGCTAAGTAAAATTCTACAGGATGAAAGAAATAATACCGGATAGAAATCAGGATCTTCAGGAAGAAACAAAGACCACTAAAAATGGGCAATACATAAATAAATAACAAAACTATCGTTTTTGCTTGTATCAATTAAAATAAAATATTCATGGCTATTTAAAGCAAAATTTCTGGCCAGCCATGGTAGTTCACACCTGTAATCCCAGCACTTTAGGAGGCTGAAACAGAAGGATCACTTAAGCCCAGGAGTTCGAGACTAGCCTGGGCAACACAGTGAGGCAAAAATTCTAACATTATATCAGTGGTTTACAACATTCGTAGATTTTATAAATATGGCAGATACAGTGCAAAGCTCTGGAGTAAGCAGAACCACCTGCCTATGAGTTTCTTACAGTTTATGTGAAGTGGCTCAGTGTTAACTCTAAGGACATTATGAAAAGTTAAGGATATATATTGCAACCCCTGTAGCATTAGTAAAAAAAATATGCAAATAGATACAGTTAAAGAGTTAACAGAGGCCCAGGCACGGTGGCGCTCACACCTGTAATCCCACCACTTATGACGGCTGAGGCGGGCGGATTACCTGAGGTCAGGAGTTTGAGACCAGCCTGGCCAACACGGTAAAATCCCATCTCTACCAAAAATACAAAAATTAGCCAGCTGGGCATGGTGGCACGTGCCTGTAGTCCCAGCTACTCAGGAGGCTGAGGCAGGAGAATTGCTTGAACCTGGGAGGCGGAGGTTGCGGTGAGCTGAGATCTCACCACTGCACTTCAGCCTGGGTGACAAAGCGAGACTCCATCTCAAAAAAAAAAGAGTCAACAGAAAAATTAAAAGAGAATCCTAAAAAATTTCCAACTAATCTCTCTACCTCCCTAAAAAAAAAAAAAGAAAAAAGAAAAAAGCAGGAAAGAAAAAACAGAGGGAGGAAAAACACAAAATGTAATTTAAAAAAAATTTTAAATGGCAGAGCTGAATCCAATCGCATCAATAATTATATTAAATATATATGAACTAATTCCAATTACAACACTGGGATTATTAGACTAGCTATAACACAAGTCCCACACAGGCTGAAAGCAAAAATATGTGTTACGCAAACAGTAATTATAAAATGCTGGAGCAGCTGCATTAATATCAGACAAAGTACATTTCAAGACAAAGAATATTACCAGAGATAAAAGGAACACTCCATGATGATAAAAGAGTAAATTCATTAGGAAAACATAACCATCATAAACATGTATTAGGACAGAGCCTCAAAATGCATGAAGCAAACAGTAAAAAAATTAAAGAGAAGAAAATAAACAGCTGGGAGACTGTAAAACTCCTCCTCCCATGACTGAGTAAACAAACAGCTGAAACAAATATGGAAGACAAATCTGTGAGGGTCAGCACACTACAAGCCCACACAGTCTGATCTGTAAACGAAGTTCCCTGGAGTGTGGTCATGATGGTTCATTCACACACTGGCTGTGGCTGCTTTTGTGCTACAATGATAGAACTGAGTGGTTGCTGAGATTACATGGACCGCAAGCCTAAAATATTTACTGTCCGGGTCATTACAGGAAGTTCACTGACCTCTGTAATTGAAGATCTGAACAATACATCCAACCATTGGCCTAACTGACATTTCTAGCACACTATGCCTGACAACTAGAGAATACACATTCCATGCAAATGCACGTGGGACATTCATCAAGACAGACTAAATACTGAGCCATAAAATACATCTAAGTAAATTTTAAAATGTTAAATCGTACATAATATGTTTTGTAACAATGAAATTAAATCAGAAATCAATGAAAATATCTATACAATTCTCAAATATCTGAAAAATATATAACCCACTTCTAAATAACCCATGAATCAAAAGAGAAATCATAAGGGTAATTAGGAAATATCTAAAACTAAATGAAAATGAAAACAAGACATAAAATATTTGGGAATGGAGCTAAAATAGTGCTTAGAGGAAAATGTAAAGCTTTAAATGCTTGTATTAGAAAAAAAGAAAGGTACAAAATCTAAGATTCCACTTTAAAAAGTTAGAAAACAGCAAACTAAATCTAAAGTCCATAGAAATAAATTTTATTTATTTTTATTTTTTATGTTTTTAATGACAGGGTCTTACTCTGTCGCCTAGGCTAGAGGGCAGTGGCACCACCATGGCCAGATAATTTTGGATTTTTTGTAGAGATGAGGTCTATGTTGCCCAGGTTGGTCTTGAACTTGTGGCCTCAAGCTATCCTCCACCTTGGCCTCCAAAATTGCTGGAATTATAGGAGTGAGCCACTGGGCCCAGACCCATAGAAGGAAGTTTTAAAAAGAAAAGAAGAAAAATCAATGAAATAGAAAATAGATAAAGCTAAAATTTATAAGTTTATTTCTTTAAAAGATCAATAAAACTTCAAAAAAGCTGCTATCTAGACTGAGGAAAGAGAGAGAGAAAAAACATAAATTACTAATATCAAGAATAAAAGAAAGGCCAGCGTGGTGGCTCACACCTGTAATCCCAGCACTGTGGGAGGGCAAAGCAGGTGGATCACCTCAGGTCAGGAGTTGCAGACCAGCCTGGCCTACATGGTGAAACCCTGTCTCTACTAAAAACACAAAAATTAGTCAAACGTGGTAGCTCATGTCTAGAATCGCAACTACATGGAAGGCTGCAGCAAGAGAATTGCTTGAACCTGGGAGGCGGAGGTTTCAGTGAGCTAAGATCATGCCACTGCACTCCAGCCTGGGAGGAATGGCGAGACTCTACCTCAAAAAAAAAAAAAAAGGAAAAGAAAAAAGAATAAAAGACTTTGGACCTTATTAAACATTAAAAAAATGAGATATGAGTAACATGCCAATACATTTGACAACTTAGATAAAATGAGAAAACATATTGAAAAACACAGTTAATCAAAGTTGATGCAAAATGATTCTACTAATGAAATTGATTTCATAATAAAAAATTTTCCCACACACATTTAAGCAAGTAATAACACCAACTGTACACAAAATCTTTCTGAAAATAAGAGAAAACACTTTCCAACTCATGTATGTGACCAGCATAATCCTGATACCCTATTCCTAATAAAAACAAAGATTTTATAGAAAAAGAAAATATGCACTAATAGAGACATAAAAATCTTTAAATATTAGCAAACCAAATCTACGAATATTAATAAAAAGAAAAGGATAAAAATCATGTCCAAGTGAGGTTTATACTAGGAATGCAAGGTCGACTCAACTTTTAAAAACCAATCAATGTAAAATCACCATATCAATAAAACAAAAGAGGAAAACCATAGGAGCATTTGAATAAATCCAGGGAAAAAAATGACAAAATTCAACACCCCTTCATGATACCCAGTAATAAAAGGAAACTTCTTCAATCTGATAAAAGACATCTAAGAAAAACAGTTAAAAGTACACTTGATAGGGAAATATTTAAAGTTTTTTTCTATCACTGTGAATAAAGCAAAGATGTCCACTCTGACCACTTCTATTCAATATTATACTATAGATCCTAACCAATGTAATAAGAGAGGTAAAGGAAATAAAAGGCACAGAGATTGAAAAGAATGAAAACTCACAGATACAATATGTGTACACAGAAAATCCCAAGTAAGCTATAAAAAAGCTACTAGAACTGATACATGAATCTAGCATAGAATATAAAGTCAATATACAAAAAGCAGCTGTGGCCAGTTACAGTGGCTCAAGCCTGTAATCCCAGCACTTTGGGAGACTGAGGTGGGCAGATCCCTTGAGCTTGGGAGTTTGAGACCAGCCTGGGCAATATGACAAAATCCCATCTCTACAAAAAATACAAAAATTAGCCAGGCATGGTGGTGCATGCCTGTAGTCCCAGCTACTTGGCTAAGGCAGGAGGATATCTTGAGCCTGGGAGGTAGAGGCTGCAGTGAGCTGTGATCACACCACTGCACTTCAGCCTGGATAACAGAGTGAGACTCTGTCTCCAAAAAAAACCACAATTGTATTTCTATATATTGGCAATAAATAATTGGAAAATGTAAATAAATTACATATCTAGGAATAAATTTAACAAAAGATGTGTAAGACCTGTGCAGCAAAAACTATAAGGCACTACTAACAGAAATTAAAGAAAATATAAATGGAGAGATATATTACATTTGTGAGCAGAAGGACTCAACATTATTAAGATGTCAGTTCTAGCCAGGCACAGTGGCTCATGCCTGTAATCCTAGCACTTTGGGAGGCCAAGGTGGGCAGATCACTTGAGTTCAGGAGTTTAAGACCTGCCTGGCCAACATGGTAAAACCCCCCGTCTCTACTAAAAATACAAAAATTAGCTGGGTGTGGTGGTGGGCACTTGTAATCCCAGCTACTCAGGAAGCTGAGGCAGGAGATTGCTTGAACCTGGGAGGTAGAGATTGCAGTGAGCTCAGATTACGCCACTGTGCTCCAGCCTGGGCGACAGAGCAAGACTCCATCTCAAAAAAATAGATGTCAGTTAGTTCTACCCAAATGGATCTAGAGATTCAATGATTCAATGCACTCTGACTCATAACTCCCATCCCTACAAAAAATGCACTCTGATGAAATCCCATCTCTACAAAAAATACAAAAATTAGCCAGGCATGGTGGTGCATGACTGTAGCCCCAGCTCCAACAGGCTCCATTTTTAGAAGCTGACCAATGGACTCTAAAACTTATATGAAAATACAAAGGACCTGGAACATTCAAAGTGATTCTGAAAAAGAATAAAGTTAGAGGTCTTAAGTTACCTGATCTCAAAACTTACAATAAATGCAGAATAAGAAAAATAACATGGTAATATCATGTAGGTAAACAGGCCAAAGTAACTGAATAGAGTCCAGAAACAGACCCAGGCTTATTAGGTCATTTGATTTTTGACAGAGGAACCAAAATCAATCAAATGGGAAAAATAAATGTCTTTTCCACAAAAGGTATCAGAACAATCAGATATCCCTATGATTAAAAGAAAAAACCACCTCGTTTGTTACCTCATGTAATATCCAAAACTTAATTTGAGATAGATCACAGGCCTAAAGGTAAAATCTAAAACAATAAAGATTAAAGGAGAGTATTATCTATATAACCTGAGGGTAGGTAAGGTTCCTTAGACAAAACACAGAAAGTAATTATCATAAAGGAAAACACTGAAAAATAGAATTTATCAAAATTTACAACTCTATTAAAAGATACCATAGGGCCGGGCGCGGTGGCTGAAGCCTGTAATCCCAGCACTTTGGGAGGCTGAGACGGGCGGATCACGAGGTCAGGAGATCGAGACCATCCTGGCTAATACGGTGAAACCCTGTCTCTACTTAAAAATACAAAAAACTAGCCAGGCGACGAGGCGGGCGCCTGTAGTCCCAGCTACTCAGGAGGCTGAGGCAGGAGAATGGCGTAAACCCGGGAGGCGGAGCTTGCAGTGAGCTGAGATCTGGCCACTGCACTCCAGCCTGGGTGGCAGAGCAAGACTCGGTCTCAAAAAAAAAAAAAAAAAAAGATACCATAAAGAATATGATTAGGCAAACTACAGACAGGGAGAAATATTTGTAAGATATATATCTGACAGAGGGGACTTTAACCAGAACATATACAGAATTCTTACAAAAATAGCAAAAAGACAAAAATAAAATAAAACAATGTAGGTAAAATACATGAAGAGACAGGCTGGGCACAGTGGCTCACACCTATAATTCCAGCACTTTGGGAGGCCAAGGCAGGAAGACTGCTTGAGTCCAGGAGTTCAAAACCAGCCCGGGCAACAAAGCAAGACTCCTACAAAAAATAAAAAGATTTAGCCAGGTGTGGTGGCACGTGCCTGTAGTCCCAGCTACTTGGGAGGTTGAAGTGGGAGGATCACCTGAGCCCCAAAGGTTGAGGCTGCAGTGAGCCAAGATCCACAACTGCACTCCAGCCTGGGTGACAGCGCAAGGCCCTGTCTCAAAAAATAATAATAAGAAGAAGAAGATATGAAGAGACACTCAACAAAAGAAGATACACAATTGACCCATGAGCACATGCAAAAATTAATCAACCCTGGTCAATCAGGAAGATACAAATAAACCACAATGAAAACCTACCAAAATAATTCAAATTAAAAAGACTTTTAACACCAAGTGCTGGCAGATGCAGAACAACCAGAACTTGTGGGAAAAGTCTGGCAATTTCTAAAACTAAACATACACCTACCCTGCGATCCAGTGATTCTACTCCTAGATATTAACCCAGAAGAAATGAAGACATATGTCTCCAGACAGACCTGTGCAAGAATGTTCATAGCAGCTTGTTCCTAACAGCCAAAACCTGGAAACCAATGAAAAACAATGATAAACTGGCCGGACGCAGTGGCTCATACCTGTAATCCCAGAAGTTTGGGAGGCCAAGGCAAGCAGATCACCTAAGGTCAGGAGTTCAAGACTAGCCTGGGCAACATGGTGAAACCCTGTCTCTACTAAAAGTACAAAAAATTAGCCAGGCATGGTGACGTGTACCTCTAATCCCAGCTACTCGGGAGGCTGATGCACGAGAACCGCTTGAACCCAGAAGGCAAAGGTTGCAGTGAGCCAACCCAGAAGGCAAAGGTTGCACTCCAACCTGGGGGAAAGAGTGAGACTGTGTCTCAAATAAAAAAAAAAAAGAAAGAAAAACAATGACAAACTATGGTACATTTATTTAAGTGATGCTTAAAATTAGGAAGGTATCAGAATCTTGAGTAAGGGGGAAAAAAGTATAGTTCAGAAAAATATTTTCAAGTAATTCTGATACCTGTTGAAAAACTTTCCATGTTTCAAATAACCAACTTGCAAACAAGCTTCGAGAACAGAATTTGTATGAAAGCATTTTCTGACATATATACAATAGTTGGTCATCAGGGGGCACTCTCAATGCAGTTCTATCTGGGGCTTCCCAGGGTAGGTGTGTGGGCATAAGCAGTGATGCTGTGGCTGCTGCCAAATTCAGTTCAGCATCTAAGGACTACACTGGTGTTACTCTGGTGGGGGTGTTACATGCTTTTTTTGGACATCACATTTACCTTTCCAAATACAATCTCATTTAACAAATGTATTTGTTTACAGCGGCTAAACCCACACAAATTGCTGATGCCCTAGGGCTCAAAACGTGAACAGAAGGAAGAATTGCCACCATTACCCATGATTTTTTGTCAGATAATCAAGAGCTGGCTGTAACTACTCATCAAAATAGCTTCCAGTTGTAACTGGATGTGCACAGATGTAATTTGTTAGAAAATCATTCACAATTAATACAATTCCTAATACAATGTAGAATATTGTTAAAATCTTGCCCTTTTCTTTTTCTTTTCTTTCTTTCTTTCTTTTCTTTCTTTTTGAGGCAGGATCTTGCTGTGTCACCAAGGCTAGAGTGCAGTGGCATGATCATAGCTCACTGCAACCTCCGCCTCCCAGGCTCAAGCCATCCTTCCACCTCAGTCTCCCAGGTACCTGGGACTACAGGTACGTGCCACTGCACACAGGTAAGTTTTGTATTTTTCTTCTTAGTAGACACATGGTTTTGCCATGTTGCCAGGCTGGTCTCCAACTCCTGGGCTCAAGCAACCCTCCTGCCTTGGCCTCCCAAAGTGCTGGGATGGCAGGTGTGAGTCATGGCACCTGGCCAAACCTTTACATTTTAAGGTCATCTAAAACACCATATAACTTTAAATTAACAAGTAATACACGTTCCTACACAGAAGAGTATACCCTACTAAATACTAACACATGATGAGCATCTACAGGGAGGGAAAATAAATTCTGTGAGTCTGGACTGAACTTACTGTTTTCTTTGTAAAGGATAATTAATAATATTTTTTCAAGTACTTGAACGCTTTACACCTTCATCAGCACACCTGAACAACTCAGGACTTCATATGCCAGGAGAAGAAAATGTTAGCACTTGTTATTACAAAAAACTTGAACATTTCCTACCTAATTTTAAGAGACGGCTTTAATAAATGGAGGCCCTCTCAATTTAACTGTAACTTGAGAGAAAACAGTGTGGAGCTGTGCTTCCCTAGCTTTGCCTCCCCCACCGCACCCGCCCTGCCTTGGTCAAACACAAACCCCACCCTCCACTCAGGGATGCAAACAGATGTGCGGACTCCGCAGCACATGGTCTGTTTCCCCGCTGGCAGAGACCTTCAGTCTACACTTATTTTCTGTAGTTTATACTATGAAGAGGATGTATTTTTACCCCCAATTGTAAGACCATATTACATATGCTTTTTCCGTTTTAAATTTTTCGTTGATATATAATAATTGTACATATTTATGGGTGCATGTGATATACATGCACATAATGTGTAATGACCAAGTCAGGGTATTCAGGATGTCCATTAGCTTGAGTATTTATCATTTATTTATGCTGGGAACATTTCAAATCTTCTCTTCTAGCCATTTTGAAATATAAAATATATATGCTTTTTTAAATTACCACTGATGCCTTCCTACCCCAGAAGATTCTGATATTCCTCCTTGTTCCTCATGTTCAAGAATCTTAATGTAGAGGACACAATTACGTTTTAAAGACTAAGTATGGGATCTTGACATCTTTGGCTCTACGCTTCCTGGAGGAGAGAAATTTGTTTTGGAACCAACAGGGCAAGGCAAGGTGTTTGAATGGTATTCTGTGCAGAAGCCCTGCCAGGAGGAGCTGGCCGCAGCCACCTGCAGCCTGTCAGTGGCAGAGCCATGCTGGCTTGCTCCCAAGTGGCCAGCAGTGGTGAAAACAGATGGTGGCCACTGTCAGCAGAACTCATGAAAATGAAACGGCCCAGGAGGAAGGGTCCCCACAGGATAGCCTGGTTCCTGGCACCTGCTTGCTCTCCACAGGGCTCTGCTGAAACAGACTGGAAAAGTACACCCGGCAGCAGAGATCAGCCACCAAGAACAACCAGCTGTGTCGGCTGAGCCTCTTTCACATGAAGGGAAAAGGAGTTTGACAAAAAGGAGCTTCCACGTTTTAGCAGTTATACATCTGTTTTAAGTATCAGAGGGCCCCCGTCTGTACAGTCAATATTGTGCTCACACGTTATTGTTGGACATTTATATTACAGACGTCTCTCTATGACACTGAAGTTATAACTTCTCCAAAACTCTAAAAAAGGGAGGCAGTGATTTGAACAGAACTATGTTTTAATGTAAAAGTGAGGGTACTGTTAGGAAGATACATGTTATTTTCAAAAAATACATTTCATCGTGTTTCACTGTGACCAAACGTCATAACTTTCTGAATTGTTTTCTTGAATGATCATATTTTAGATATGATTTGAATATTTTTGGTGGTGTTGTAGGAGGACTAAAAATTTCTGACAAATTAGCCTAAATCATGAGAGATAATTCTCCATAATTTTTCTGAGTAATTTATTATGGTGGCCGTAAAGAAAAAATAAAAATGACTCAGGTATCAATTCTTATTATTTCCAGGTAGAGATATGAGTTCTGCTCCATTAATTTCATCTATCTATCCTAAACAAAGAGAACTGGCCAAAATACTGTGTTGAACAGAGCAATCATTGTGTTACAGTTGTATACTCTGATGTATGAGCAACAATCTCCAACATCAATTATTACAAATACAGATGTATTAAATAAAAATAAAATTACAAAAGAAGCATTACTGGTTTTCAACTTATATGATAAATCTTAGTCCAGGAAGAAATCAATAGCGTTCTTAATATCGTGCCCAAACATATTTAAAGCCTACTAGAATTAACCAGTGAAGGTTCAGCCTATTTTCCTATAGTACCCCAGATGTATACAAATTTGAGTACCACCTATGTCTTGAGAATAATATAACAATTTTAAACTCAAAAGCTCTTGTACAATCATTATTATTATTAATAATCCAGCAATAAAGGCTTATTCAAGCAAGAAAATAAAATGATGTGAAAATGAACAAACAAGCACTTTGGTTATAATCCTATCCACTACTTTACTGGATACCCATACTCATTAGAACAAAAATCATCTCATCACTGCTGTCATCTACGTTTTCTTTTACACATGAATATAAACCCTGTTAACACACACAATCACATACACACACACACAGACTTGCAGCACTAATGGCAGTAGTGATGAGTGGTAAAATACAAAGACTTTATTTTGTAAAAACATTCATTCTAAAAGGTTTTTAGTGTACAGTCAAATGGCCTTACCAAAGCAAGACCAAAAACCTGACAGGGAAACCTGGCTCCCCACACAGGGGATGGCCGTGACAGTGGAAGCACTGACCTTGTACGCCTGCATAAGCATGTGGATGACCCCCGGGGCACCGTGGCACCAGTGCACCAGCCGGTCTGTTTCATTGCTTAACGATGATGGGTAATTCCCAGATCGGAATTTTTTGTGGCGCACGTAATCAATACTGGGTTTCACCATTTCTGTCAAAGTTTCTTGGTCCACTTTTGCTGCTGGCTTTAAACAAACAAAAATAAAACACAAATTATTTTTCTGAAGTTATTTCTTTTACATTGTATCACGGCTAACAAAATAAAACATCAATTACATGGAAAACAAAAGAGCACATAAAAGTCAGAATTAATTCAACTATCTGGTTATTTAAGACTTAGGCAGAACTTGTTTCAACTTTTTGAAATCTCAGTGTTATAATGTATTTTGTCTCCTCTTTGGTGGATGAGTAGTAAAGGAAATGATTAAATGGCAAGTGAACCTAGGAGTAGGTAGGTTTTGTTTTGTTGCTTTGCTTTGTTAAAATATGAATACTTGATACCCTTCCACGGGGCTCACCCCTTCTAGAAAGGCCAGGTACCCCTCTTCTCCCAAATCTATATACTGGCTTTGTTACTCAGCCAAATTATTTAACCTCAGTCTCTTTATCTCTAAAATAGAATAATCATAGTACTCAACTCCTAAGGCGTTTGTAAGGAAAAAAGGAGAAAAAAATGCATGCCTCACTCCTTCATCCAACAATTTGTGGCGATACTGGCTTTTACTAACTGAAGGTACTCATTAAATGTTACCTACTAGAATTCATTATTGAGTTTGTGTTTAAGTTTTACTACAGGGACTAAGACTAAAAACGTATTTGGAAAATATTTGCAAATTTTGAGGCATTGTTTTTTTAAAAGGACTTAAAACATTCAAATAGTCTCAAGTTACTGTACAGATTCCCATGAAAAAACCTGGTGAGAAGAGTCAGATGGCAAGGCTGAGCTAAGTGAGCGTCTTAGGGTGGCATGCCAGCCCACACAGCATCTTAGGGTGACATGTTAGTGCCACACAATGTCTTTAAGGTGACATGTTAATGCCACAAAATGACTTTAGGGTGATACGTTAATGCCACACAATGACTTCAGACTGACATGCTAATATCACACAACGTCTCAGGGTGACATGTCACCACTACATGACATCCTTAGAATGACAGCGTACACACAAAATCTTAGGGTGACATGTTAACACCTCACGTCTTTAGGGTGACATGTTAGCACCACATGACATCCTTAGAGTGACATGTTAATGCCACACAATCTCTTTAGGGTGACACATTAGCAACACATGACATCTTTAGAGTGACGGGTTAGCACCACACAAACGTCTTAGGGTGACATATTAGCACTACAGAACGTCTTAGGGTGACATATTAACACCACACAATATCTTTAAAGTGACATGTTAGTACCACATAAATCTGCATATTGGTGAAGTCTGAGATAGAGAACCTGTCTCTGGCCACTGATTTTTCATTTGGCTTTGGTGGCAAATGGCAGGGGTGATGTAAAGTACTCTCAAAACTGAAATAAAATATTGCATTGCTTTAAATTCTCATCATTCCATAACCACCAAAGTTTACAACATGACATCTTCTCCTACAGAATAAAAAACCTCATTTCTTCAACAAAAAGTTAATTTTATTAAAAATAAAGGAAAGATAATTTAAGGAATATCAATACTTCTAAATTTCATTGAAATAAAACTATATTTAGTAGAAAATCTTTAGGTGTTTTTCCTGATACACACTTAGAGAATGTATTAGCTTTTTAAAAACTATAGGTCATGAAGTTTATTTCCAAAAGGCTACATGGTACTTTTAAAATTACTTTCTTACAGGTAATAAATATAGAACCACTTTAAAAAGTCAAAAAATGTTGAGGAGCTTAATTCAAAGACCAACAGAGCATGTCCTTCCTAGGACACAACTGAGTTCCTTTTTGTTGTGGTGGTTGTTAGCTGCTTATTCATATTACCACGGTATTTCTAAACAATCCATGCACGGCTGTGCCCTGAGTCACTGATTCTATGCTTCCCCTTGTGGCAGATGAGGGACACTTTCCTTCCTCTAATCTTCCCAGGAGAATTTCACTCTGCTCACCATCCATAATCCTGTGTTCTTTACAGACTATATTATGCAAATATTATTTGCTCCTGAAACAGTAAATATACTGAATTAGATATTCTTTTACACCTTTTAGTTTTTCTTGGAGTAACTTTCTAACATTTTATTTGCTTAGTGTTCTTTAAACCAGTACCTAAGCTCTTTCATACCCACCAACAGCTCCGTAAAAAGTCTCTCGGTAAGATTTTCCACATGGTCAAATCTACTATGACTTTGTTTTCCCTGGAGGCAACTCTCCATTATCGGCTGCTTTCCAGGTCTTCTGTGCCACTGCTGTCCTGGGACTTGCACCTGTCAACTTCCTGGGGATTCTGCTCCCTCTCTTGTTTGGGTAGCCCCTCTTCCCTGGATCTGATCCTCTTTCTTAGAGCACTCCCTTGTTGTGGTAGACACCACACTCCAGTAGCTTCCTGAGATGGAGTACAGGGGAATGGGATGTTTTAAACAGTCTTTGCTCTACTCCACATTTAATTGGTAACTTTCTGGGCAGAATGCAATGTTGGAAATCATTTTTACTCAAAACTTGGAAGTCATTTCCATTTATCTTTTAGCTACAGTGAAACTGTTGCAAAGTCCAATGCCATTTTTGGACTTTGTACATAACCTTTTTCACTCTAAAATTTTTTTTTCTTTTTTCTTTTTTTGAGAAGGAGTCTCACTGTCACCCAGGCTGGAGTGCAGTGGCATGATCTCGGCTCACTGCAACCTCTGCCTCCCGGGTTCAAGCAATTCTTCTGCCTCAGCCTCCCGAGTAGCTGGGATTACAGGTGCACGCTGCTACACGTGGCTATTTCTTGTCTAATGTTTTAAGCACTGTCTCTTTATTCCTTTATCTTAAGCTTTCACAATGACGGGCATGATGTGGATTTGTCTGTCTCCATTCATTGTGTAGAAACCTGGTAGGTCTTTCCAATATGCAACTATGTCCCTCATTTCTTTCTTTTTTTTTTTTTGGAGACGGGGTCTCGCATGGTTGCCCAGGCTGGAGTGCAGTGGCATGATCTCGGCTCACTGCAACCTCTGCCTCCTGGGTTTGAGCGATTCTCCTGCCTCAGCCTCCCAAGTAGCTGGGATTATGGGTGCCCACTACCACGCCCAGCTAATTTTTTATATGTTTTTAGTAGAGATGGGGTTTCACTGTATTGGCCAGGCTGGTCTCAAACTCCTGACCTCAGTGATCTGCCCATCTTGGCCTCCCAAAGTGCTGGGATTATAGGCACGAGCCACAGCACCCAGCCTATGTCCCTCATTTCTGGAGCATATTCTTGTGTTATTTTCCTCCCTCCTATTGTGTGTTCTTCCTCACTAGGTCTCCCATTAGTCACATGCTGAACCTCCTGGATTAATCCTCTTACTTTCTTACATTTTCCTCTCCCATTGTCTATTTCTGCCCGCTTTCTAAGATATTTGACTTTGATTCCAAAACATTTTCATGAATTTATTAAAAATTCAGCTATTATACTTTTTATTTTCAAGAGCTCTCTTTTTCCATCAAATGTTTCCTGTTTCTTGGATGCAACAGCATCTCTTATTTCCCTGAGGATATTAATTATGAATTATTATTTCTTCAAAGCTTTCTTCCACTTCCTGCTTTCTCTTTGTTTTTATTTCTACTTGTTCAGGTCTCCACCTTTCAAGTTGGGGCTTTTCTGCCGTGTCTGCTCATCAGCTACTGGTCTGTGCTCATGCATAAGGCACAGCTCCTGGCTGCCCTCAGTGCATAGGAGGGACTGCAGAATGGTGGGAATCACTGTGGAGTGGCTGGATGGGGGATTGCCGGGGTCTCCAAAGAAGTAGACCAACAGGATGAATAAAAGTAGAGAAAGAGATTCACTCCAAGGAACTAGCTGCAGAGGCTTCATGAGTCCACAAACTGCCTGGGGTGGCCAGCAAGTTGGAGACTCAGGAAGGAGCTGCAGCTGGAGTCTGAAAGCAAAGTGCTGGAGAATCTCTTGCCTGGGGGTCCAGCATTTTGTTCTAGTCAGACCTTCAACTGTCTGGACAAGGCCCACTCACATCCTATGGGGCAGCTGGCTTCACTCAAATCCACCAACTTATGTAAATCTCATTCAAAAACGCCCTCAAAGAAACATCCAGAATAATGTCTGACCACGTCTGGGCACCAGGGATCAGCCAAGTTGACACATAAAATTAACCATCACGGATGGCAGACTAACGTTTTAATGGGGGCTTTCAAATACCTGTACTTATGAAACTTTTATCTGAGCTACTTGTTTCTCCAGAAGTGACTTCAAGTCCCGAGTGGGGTGGAGGTGGTGCTGCCCCTTGGGGTGAAGGAGAGGTGACGGTGCCTGAGGCTGGAGGTGACAGAGAGGCAGTCTCACCCTGGACCATGGACACTCATTCTCTCCCCCTATTTTTAGTTCTGTGCTTCACTCCAGCTCTCTTCTACATCTGGCTTTCCCGAAGCGAAAAGAGCCTAGTCAGTTTTTCCAGACCTAGCTCCTGTTGTCTCCAGCACGAGTTGAAGGATAGGCAGTTCCCTCCCTGTGCTGGGTGTAGGTTCTCACAGAGGTCCAACCACTGCACATGCTCAAAGAAGCCTCCTGTGCCAGAGCGCCACCTAAGCCCATGTGTGGCACTGCCTACTGGGGACATGGCGCTTTCTGCTCCTGAGTTCTGGGGTTCTGTGGAACAAACGGACTTGCTTCTTGTGGGCACCCTCCCCCTCGGGCACTGACACCATCTTTCATCCCAGCAGGTCAGCTGTCATTCTTTCACCTGCTCCAGTTTACAGGTTTGCAGCTGGAGCTCCAGATGTCCCCTAGCTTCATCAAGTAACTTTGGTTTCTCTTTTGTTGTTTTTCTGGCTGTTTGGAGATGATTTTCAAGAGAACTGTTTTTATTCTATCATGAAAGTGGAGTTCTTTTTAAGTGATATTTTAAGAGTTTTTGCATATATTGTTCTGATAGCCTTCCAATGACACTCTCCAGTTGAAACTACTACTTTTACATGACTAAACTACCAGACAATGAGAAATAAGAACCAAATTCTAAGCCCCCAACTCACTGAGCAGACCCTTTCTTGGCCGAGGAAGCCTGAGGCAACCTTGAAACTAAGCTACCAGTCATGACAGGCTAAGAGGTGGGGCTCACCCTGCTCTGCCCCTCCCGTGCTGACCGCATGAGACTTTCTGCCCTAAGGACTAAGCGGAAACCAGCCCTTTCAGCAGACTGCACTGGCAGTGACAACCACCTGACTGCTCCCCCATCTTCTGCGGCTTCAACAACCCAAGCAGCCAGCACTTGCCCCTAAGAAGGCGCCAGGGAGGCTCTGGCCAGCCTATGGAGGACACGCAGGGAGGGGTTTTGTTCCTCTGCTTCACACCTTTTGACTCAGAGGGCCGAAAACGCTACCCTCAGATCCCGCTCATGCCACCATTTTCTGAACATGGGTCTCAAGGAGCATGAAGCCCAACTGTGCAGGCACACATTTCTCTAGCAAATACTCCACTCCTCCTGCAGCTCACCGAATACATACATTCGGCCACCTGGCTTGGCATACGTTCCTGCTCCCTTTCCACTCCCTCAGAATATCTGTTTCTGGCTTCTAGCCCAAGGCTACGATTAGCCACCAGAATGGCCACCCTGCAGGCTGCAACCCAGTATGAGAAACAAAGCCCTCCTTTCCACATTTCTGAACCGTCATTCTGCACTGACAACAGCCACGAATCATGCATCAGGGAAGAGATGTAGGCAGCTCCCCTGCAGGCTCCACCACACCACTGCCTAAGAATCTTGAAAGAAAACCTGGCTCAATCTCTAAGTCAAGTACTTACTATATAGTGTTCCACGTTCTTCACTTTAAAAACAGATCAAGGGAAAATTTTATGATTTATATTACTCCCAAGGAAGTCCCTAATATACAGCAAAATCGGCCTAAACACATGAACGACACTGGCATGGTTCTTACATTACTATGTTCCCCTAAGGGAGTTAGCATTAAAAAAAAAGTTGCGGCCGGGCGTGATGGCGGCCTGTAATCCCAGTTACTTGGGGGACTGAGGCAGGAGAATTGCTTAAACCTGGGAGATGCAGTTTGCAGTGAGCCGAGATTGTGCCACTGCAATCTGAGACCCCGTCTCACACACACACACAAAAAATTCCTGAACCACTGTTAAAACATTTTTTCTGGGAAAATACAGAATACAGTATGATAGTTAATTTTTTTTTTTTTTTTTGAGACGGAGTCTCGCTCTGTCCCCCAGGCTGGAGTGCAGTGGCCGGATCTCAGCTCACTGCAAGCTCCGCCTCCCGGGTTTATGCCATTCTCCCACCTCAGCCTCCCAAGTAGCTGGGACTACAGGCGCCCACCACTTCGCCCGGCTAGTTTTTTGTATTTTTTAGTAGAGACGGGGTTTCACCGTGTTAGCCAGGATGGTCTCGATCTCCTGACCTGGTGATTCGCCCGTCTCGGCCTCCCAAAGTGCTGGGATTACAGGCTTGAGCCACGGCGCCCGGCCGATAGTTAATTTTATGTGTCAAATTAAACATGGTGTCTGGGTGTGTCTCAAAGGGTGTTTCCAGATGAGATTAGCATTGAATGGTAGACTCAGTCAGGCAGATGGCCGTCCCCAAAGTGGGTGCGCCTCATCCAGTCCATCCAAGGCCTGAACAGGAACAAAGGCAGAGAAAGAAAACATATGCTCCTTCCTGCCTGCCAGCTTCAACCAGGGCAACAGTCTCCTCCTGCCCTTGGACTGGGATTTGGCTCCCCTGGGTCTCAGTCTTCTGACTCGGAGTGGAGTTACAGCCCCAGTATCCCTGGGTCTCAAGCCTGCGACAGATCATGGGGCTTCTGGGCCTCCACAGTTGCATAAGCCAATTCCTATAAGAAATCCCATCTCAAATATAGTATTTATCTCCTATTGGTTGTTTCTCTGGAGAACCCTAACACATATACAAAATCTAACGGTTCAAAATAACAGTGCCATTTTAAAATGAGATATGGAATTCTGGTTACTTTGAAAGCGTGTACCTGCATCATGAAGAAAATTCACATGCCTGTAATCCCAGCACTTCGGAAGGCTGAGGCGGATGGATCACCAGAGGCCAGGAGTTCAAGACCAGCCTGGCTAATATGCCGAAATCCCATCTCTACTAAAAACACAAAAATTAGCCAAGTGTGGTATTGCATGCGTGTAATCCCAGCTACTCAGGAGGCTAAGGCAGGAGAATGGCTTGAACCCGGGAGGCAGAGGTTGCAGTGAGCTGAGATGGCGCCACTGCACTCCACCCCGGGCAACAAAGCAAGACTCCGTCTCAAAAAAAAAAAAAAAAAAAAAGGCCGGGCGCGGTGGCTCACGCCTGTAATCTCAGCACTTTGGGAGGCCGAGACGGGCGGATCACGAGGTGTCAGGAGATCGAGACCATCCTGGCTAACACAGTGAAACCCCGTCTCTACTAAAAATACAAAAAAAAAAAAAAAAAAAATGAGCCGGGCTTGGTGGCGGGCGCCTGTAGTCCCAGTTACATTGGAGGCTGAGGCAGGAGAATGGTGTGAACCTGGGGGGGGCGGAGCTTGCAGTGAGCTGAGATCACGCCACTGCACTCCAGCCTGGGTGACAGAGCGAGACTTCGTCTCAAAACAAAACAAAAAAAGAAAGTAAATTCAGAAAATGAACTATATGCATATATGCATGTTTTACTTTCTACAACAATAAAGAAAGACAAATAATACCTAGAAAAAGTTTTAATCCTGTGTAGACATGAATTTCCTAGTTTCCTTTAGTGAGTGAGAACATGATATGGTAGATTAGACATAAAAAGAATCTGAAGTAAAATTTTAAAAAGTAATATATAGGTTTTCCAGTCTAAGATATCTAAATTCTAATTCACATCATTTGACTTACTAGTTTTGTAGTTTTGTAGAATAAAGAAAGTTTAATTTAAAAGAAGAAAGAAGGAGAAGGAGGGGAGGTGGAGGGAGAAGGTGGGGAGGGAACAGTGGGCAGGACAGAAGTAGAGGAGGCAGGGGGAGAAGGAGGAGGAGGTGATGGCAGAGGCGGTTTTATGCCTTGTAGGGAAGAGAACATAGGCCACAGGCTAGGCTGAAGCCCTAGGCTTATGCTCAAGCCAAGCACAGCCTGAAACAATGTTTAGTGTGGGGTCTCTACTGGCCTGATAGAAGAGTCAGTACTTAATAGGTGTCAGGGATGATTGAGAGACAAAATCATAACCACAGCAATACACTCATCAAAAATACAGAAGACAACTGACAGCAAGCGAGGTTATCAGGACATGACAAAGTCACTGCCTCAGTTGGGTTCCGCAGGCCCTGTTGCTCCCTGAAGATTTTTCCCCATTAAGAGTTCCTACTGCAATCAGCAGGAGGACAAGCACAGAAGAAAAGGGTGGGCAAGCCAGGCACAGTGGCTCATGCTTGTAATCCTAGCACTTTGGGAGGCCAAGGTGGGTGGATCATGAGGTCAGGAGTTCGAGACCAGCCTGGCCAATATGGTAAAATCCCATCTCTACTAAAAATACAAAAATTAGCTGGAGGCGGTGGTATGCACTTCTAGTCCCAGCTGCTTGGGAGGCTGAGGCAGGAGAATCGCTTGAATCCAGGAGATGGAGGTTGCAGTGAGCCGAGATCGCGCCTCTGCACTCCAGCCTGGGTGAGAGAGTGAGACTCCGTCTCAAAAAAAAAAAAAAAAAAAAAAGTGTGGGGAAGAGATAACTAATCTGCTATAAGACTCCATACCAAATGTACTCAGGAACTCACTGGACTCTTAGAAATCCACTGCCTGTGGTTTATGAGGCAGAGTTACGCATCTGCGATTCAAAGTAGGGTATTTCAATCCAGTCTGCAGGATTGTTTGTATGCAGGATTCATTTCCCATTTCACGTTTGATCAAATATACTGTAGTGTGTAAGATAATTCTTACCTACCTGCATTAACATGTAGTAGATTCCAGCCATGCCATGAGCTGCTCCAACATACTGCTTCCGGTGCCACTGGTATAGCAGTGGGCAGCGCTCCGTTTTTCTTTCTTCCCTTGACAAAGTCTTACCTGACTCAATAATAGCATTGACTACCTACAGAGATAACAAGACAGCATAAATCTAAAACTGTATATGGACCCTGTTGTAGTTCAATTAACAGTATGTCATATATACATGACATATATATAGAGAGAGAGAGGCAGAAAACTTAATCTAAAAGTCTTTAAGCAGTTAGCAGCTAACATACTTATATTTCTTTTATAAATTAATAAATGTGGGCAGAAAGAAATCAGGAGCCAATGTCAGAGTAGGAAAAGATAGTAAGTCTAAGAAATAAAAAATTCTTTGTATAAAAAGTCAACCCAAAATCTAGAAAAACTTCTTATAAAAACTGTTTTGGATTTCTTAGTTGCTCCGTAGCTGCAGTGTTTTTCCCAAAAGAGCAGCACGTACACCTATCAGAAAAGGCTGGAGGAAGTGGCTTTATTTATGAAAGACTACAGGTATGAGGTCTGCTCTGGCATGAAGGATTTCAGCTAGATCAAAAGCGTATCATGTCTGGAATGATGGTTTCCTCACGTCTATCTCCTCTCATCCTTTTTGGGAAAGTATTCCAAGTTTTAGCTGGGCATCTGGCCCCCTAGTTACAGACAGCTGAACACAGACACTTGATGAAGTTCTGGCACTGGGATGGGAGCAGAAGTAAAGTGGGCAACTTGGAAACCGAGTCCCTAACAAGGAAGCTATGTGGCCTCCACATCCTCTTTTCCCTTCATAGGTTGAGGGGCTAAACTAGCTTTGGTCCTGCAAATAAGGGTATGCCCCTAGGATAAGGCAGAATGAGACATAAGAAGTTGGTCCCCACTCGTAACAGCCTGAAATGCTTACCAGCTCAGACATCTCATGAAAGATAAATAAACATTCTAACTCTCTAAAGCCGCTGTTGTTTAGCTTCACTAAAAACAGATGAATTAATAAAAGATGAAAGAGAGTACAGGTTTTTTTTGTTAATGTTCCTAGAAAAAAATAGGGGCTATTTCTTACTTTTGATGAGTACTTAAAAAAGTACTTCTTAAGAAATACTTCAGTATTTCTTACTTAAAAAAGTAATGCTACCTAGAAACAGAGTCCAGCTATTAATACAACTCAATGCTAGCAAACAGGTTTGAATGGTAGAGATGCCCATAGTTGCCCATATCCCACAGTACCTCTTTAATAGCTGACTCACACACGGTGCCTGGACCTATCTCCGTGTTCAGGTACAGTAAAGCATACAGATAACCTGCCCGTCCATAAAGCAGCTCATCAGGAAGGTCTGATTCTTGGCAGACAACCGCTCTCTGGAGTTGCAAAAGTCTAACCAATAAGAAAAATTAATTTTTTCCCAGAGGAATTCTAAAGTACTTCTTCCTGAAACACTAAACCTGTTGCTTTAGGAATTACCTATTATTTATTTTAAATTTAAAACTATGATTTTTAAAAATACTCCCAAATCCAGAACACAACAAAAATGTCTCCAGTTCACCAGTCCCCTTTTGAATGTCAAAATTAAAAATAAAACATCTTTCTGTTAATTTCTACCTTTACATCTATTTTAAACCATAAAATTTTATTTTGAAATCCAGAAGCAAAAGAAAGTGATTTAAAATTTAAATAAAAATGGTACTGCAGGCCAGGCACGGTGGCTCATGCCTATAATCCCAGCACTTTGGGAGGCTGAGGCAGGTGGATCACCTGAGGTCAGGAGTTTAAGACCAGCCTGACTAACACGGTGAAACCCCATCTCTACTAAAAATACAAAATTAGCTGGGTGTGGTGGCACATGCCTGTAATCCCAGCTACTTTGGTGGCTGAGGCAGGAGAATCCCCTGAACCCAGAAGGCGGAGGTTGCAGTGAGCTGAGATCGCACCATTGCACTCTAGCCTGGGCAACAAGATCGAAATTCCATCTCAAAAAAAAAAAAAAAAATGGTACGGCAATGTCACACCAATGCTTGGGAATTAGATTGTCGTTCTCTCTTTTTTTTCTTTCTTTTTCTTTAGAGACAGGGTCTTGCTCTGTTGCCCAGGCTGGTGTACAGTGGCAGGATGGTGGCTCACCGCAGCCTTGAACTCCTGAGCTCCAGTGATCCTCCTGCCTCAGCCTCCCAAGTTAATGGAACTACAAGCGCATGCCGCCATACCCAGCATTACCCTGTCTTTCAACAAACATTAACTGACTAGCACGTGCCAGATACTCTACCAGACCCTAGTAATGAGCCGTGATTTCTGCTTCTTCAAGAAAGAATATAAACCAATGGGTGCAAGAAAAGCTTACATTCCCTAATTGTTCCATCATTAGCATATCTAATCAGTTACTTAAGGGTTGAACCTAAGATTGGTTTAGTTATTATGGTGAATCTAAAGCATGTAAGCTAATTTTCATGCATTGAAGAAAACTAAAAATTGCTTAGGAAAGATGCTTAAAATCAAGAAGTATATTTATTTCTCCCAAAATTAAGGCACACACATGCTTGCACAAAAAGAGGGCATATGATCCCACCACTATGCTCAAGATTAACAGTTTGGCGTGATGTGTTTACAGCAATGGATGAAATTAAAAACAGTTTCCTTTTTGAATCTTTCTACAGCAAGAGCTTTCACTGGGAATTGGGAGAAAATGTTTCCAGTTCTAAAACTCACTTTGTGATGCATTCCTGGGACTCACAGTCACTTCTGAGTTTGTGATAAATCACAGCTCCAACAGCCAGGGGCCCGGCATCCCCACAGAGGAAGGTGACCCTCCGGCCATTCAGATTCCGAAGTGTTCTTTTTACGTAATCCAGGGATCGGAGCAGGTAGGTTTGGTCACATGTGACCCGGTACAACTGCAGGTACAAAAGGGCTATGCCTGGAATAATTTCCCACCCCAAAAGAAAAGCATTATTATCTTTTCCTTTTATCTTCAGGACATTATTTGTAATTATATGAAATACTTTCTACATAAATCTATGTTTCCAAAGGGGTGACACCAAAACAATACATATCATACATTTCTTTTGTTTGTTTTTTGTTTTTTTGAGACGGAGTCTTGCTCTGTCACCCAGGCTGGAGTGCAGCGGTGCAATCTTGGCTCACTGCAAGCTCCACCTTCCGGGTTCACGCCATTCTCCTGACTCAGCCTCCCGAGTAGCCAGGACTACAGTGCCCACCACCACGTCTGGCCAATTTTTTTTTGTATTTTTAGTAGAGACGGGGTTTCACTGTGTTAGCCAGGATGGTCTCAATCTCTTGACCTCATGATCTGCCCGCCTTGGCCTCCCAAAGTGCTGGGATTACAGGCGTGAGCCACTGCACCCAGCCCCCATATCATACATGTTTGAAAGATGAATAAACAAAACAAAACAAAACCAAGACAGAGAAATTAGGGAGGAAAGACCAGAAACCAAGTTCGTACATGTTAGCCTGGTGCTTGTCCTGGCACAGTGATGTAATACCTCTTATTCACAGACAAGAGAAGATACATCACTTCCTACTCATCCTCAGTTAATTTTCATTTATTCCAAAGTTGTATTCATTCTCCCTTGTAGATCCGAACTTGGGTCCTCTTCTTTTTACTTCTCATGAAATCATTTCTCCTATGTTATCCCAAATGATTGCTTTTCTGAACTTTATACTCTCTTCTTCCTTTATTTTTTTCCTATTGTTCTCAATTTTTCTTTTTTCTTTTTTTTTTTCTGAGACGGAGTGTCGTTCTGTGTCGCCCAGGCTGGAGTACAGTGGCCCGATCTCAGCTCACTGCAAGCTCCGCCTCCCAGGTTCACGCCATTCTCCCGCCTCAGCCTCCCAAATAGCTGGGACTGCAGGCGCCCGCCACCTCGCCCGGCTAGTTTTTTGTATTTTTAGTAGAGATGGGGTTTTACTGTATTAGCCAGGATGGTCTCAATCTTCTGACTTTGTGATCCACTGGCCTCAGCCTCCCAAAGTGCTGGGATTACAGGCATAAGCCACTGTGCCTGGCCTATTTTTCCCAGTTTTTCAATGTTCTTTAGTGAACAACCCTACAACTGACCAACCAACTGGTGAGTGAACTCGCCATTTCTGGAGCAGCCACACAGTACAGAGTAAGGTGAACAGTACAAATGGCGTGTGTGTTCATCACCCACCAACCTTTCCATTCCGGATAAAGAACAGACTCAGATCTTCAAATGAATCCAAGAATCTCCAGAGAAGGGCCTATATGGCTTCTTAAAGAAGCATGTTTGTATATCTGGGTTTGAGAAGACAATATGACAGCAAAGTTAAAAAAAAAAAAAAGAATCAGCATAAATATGTATTTACTAAAATCTTTTATAGGAACAAATATTGGCAGACATGACATGCTAGTGAAAAGGCCAAATGAAACATTTCTTTCATGTTTAAGTTGCGGTTCTTCAATATTCTAGTCTTTGTCTAATATCCTACTCTGATTTTTATTATTTTTCATTTTGCTTTTTTTTTTTTGAGACACAGTCTCACTCTGTTGCCCAGGCTGGAGTGCAGTGGTGCAATATTGGCTCAATGCAACCTCTGCCTCCCGGGTTCAAGTGATTCTCCTCCCTCAGCCTCCTGAGTAGCTGGGATTACAGGCGTGCGCCACCATACCCGGCTAATTTTTGTATTTTCAGTAGAGACAGGTTTTCACCATGTTGGTCAGGCTGGTCTCGAACTTCTGACCTCGTGCTCCGCCCACCTCGGCCTCCCAAAGTGCTGGGATTAACAGGTATGAGCCACTGTGCCCGGCTTCATCTTGCTTTTTAAATTTCTCCATATATCTAGCTGCTTCTTTCTTCTTCTATTCAGGGTATATTACTTCTCTTTCAAGTTAATCCTTAACACTTTTTGAAGTCTTTCATCATTATCCATTTCTTTAAAGATGTTGAGACAAACAGATAAGAAAGTCGCATATTTGGAAGCTCTGAAAAAAATTCTTCTGCATGAGTTGCTTATCATCGCCCTGACAGCATGTTTTCTATATTCAAAAAATACAAGCATACAGGAAACAGACAGTAAAAGTTAAATACCTACAAATTTCAAACATAATAATCACTATAAAGGCTTACAAATGAGTATTCCCTGATTGACTCAGAAATCTCTAAAAATAGGACGCTGATCTGATTAACCTATGAACCTAAAAACCTACAGTTACAGATACTTAATGCTTCAGTATTTTAAAGTAAATGGTAACAGGTAAAGTAAAAAAAAAAAAAGGTCATCATGTTTTGTCATTTTTTTGTTGGCAGGCACACATGTTGCACTAGGTAAAAGGAGCTAGAATGAACAGGCCTTAGGGATGTGGTGGGAGGTTCTGGGGAGCACGCGCCTGTGAGCAGGCTCAACCTTCTAGACAGCCTGTGTCTTTGGACTGTGAACTGCACCAGTGCCTCCCATCCCCACACCTTCAGTTGGCCAGGATGGCCAGCAGAAGCTGCAGCTGATTATCTCCCTTCCCCAGTGCTGAAAGCTAGAGTCAGCTGGAGCTAGGCATCTCCTTTGCTACGGGGAGGCGGGGCTGCGATAAACCCCTTGCAGGAGACACTCCAGCAAAGCAATTTCTCCAGAGGGCAGGCCTTGTCAAGAATAGAAGGTTCTGATGGAATTCAGTATGGTTCCTTCCCCCGAACCCACAAGAAGCATGAGGGGAGTTTTCCCTGATGTTCACCATGAAGATCTAGTGGAGCTCCTGGAGGTAAAGTTCACAAAAGTGTGAGAGCCCGCTATGACTGGGTCCCCATCGAGTTTTTAAGTCTCTCTGGCTGGTCCACACTTAGCCCCCGTAATTCACCATTAAAGTTTCGGTCAACAACAAACTGTATACGCACAGTCCCAAAAGATCATAATCATAATACCATATTTTTACAGTACCTTTTCTATATCTAGCTATGTTTAGATACAAAAACATGATTGTGTTACAATTGCTACAGTATTCAGTGCAGTAATGCTATACAGCTTTGCAGCCTAGGAGCAACAGGCTATATCACAGAGCATAGAGGTGTAGTTGGCTACACAGTCTAGGTATGTGTAAGCACCTCTATGATGTCTGCACAATGAAACTGCCCGATGATGTGTTTCTCAGAACTCATCCATGACGTGAAGCGATGCACGACTGTAATTCTCGGCATTCACCTGTTTCGCCAGTTTTTGGTGCAGCTGTTTGCCCCTGTGACCTCACTTCTCTGATGGAGCTAAGAAGAGCTGCTGAGTTTTCACTTTGTTAAGCTTTTTACTTGCTAGGATGCAATGGTGACTTGTAAACTCCTTAAATGCTAGACTGGAAAACCGAAGTGTCTCTTTAATTTATCTTGCTTTTCCTTTGCATTTTTTCCGTGATTGTTTCATTTAGTCACTTATTTATTAAGCAAACATTACACCCTTCCTAGACACGAGGACACTTTGCCCCCATGCTCTCTGTGGGGTCAGCTCTTTCTTTGGCTCCTTGCGCTTTGGTCTCATTTCTGAAATGATTTTTTATCTTTTCCTTAAATTTCTTTTCTTGGTCTGTCAGTTCTTGTTTCACATGCTCTTACTGTCTAGCCATCTCTGCTCTGAGTGTCTTTACCTCTGCGGTGTGAACTCCCTGCTTAACTAAGTTACAAAATGAATGCTGAAAGTGCTACCAATTTTCCTCCACTTTGTAGTGACATTGTCCTGGTGCGGTTTTCTCCCTCCACTGAGAAATTTTTATTTTTATTTTTCTTCCTTATATTATGGATAAAATAATTATATTTTTTCTTAAAATTGAATTTTTCTATATCAACTTTTTTTTTTTTTTTTTTTTGAGACCGAGTCTCGCTCTGTCACCCAGAATGGAGTGCAGTGGCTGGATCTCAGCTCACTGCAAGCTCCACCTCCCAGTTTTACGCCATTCTCCTGCCTCAGCCTCCTGAGTAGCTGGGACTACAGACGCTCGCTACCTCGCCCGGCTAGTTTTTTGTATTTTTAGTAGAGACGGGGTTTCACCGTGTTAGCCAGGATGGTCTCGATCTCCTGACCTCGTGATCCGCCCGTCTCAGCCTCCCAGAGTGCTGGGATTACAGGCTTGAGCCACTGCGCCCGGCCTATATCAACTATTAATAGGACAAATCCCTGGAAGGGGAAAATGGTTAGGGTAGCTTTCCCAACTTTTATTCCAACGGTGTCCTCTTGCTAAGTGATGAACAGTATATGTAATACACGAGGAGTCTGGTTGGCCAGATCTCCTGACTCTCAAACCCTTCCTTGTATCAGGAGTGCCCATTGCTGCTGCTTCCTTCCTTCTCTACACCATCAGCGGGGGCCAGCAAGAATGCCGCTCCACCTTGCAAGCTAAACCTGCTTCTCCACAAGCCATGCCTGTTCTATAGCCCTCCAACCCCATTCCCTGTGCACTTTCCACACCTTTATTCCCAGCTACTCCTGGCACTGCCTTCCCACTTTGCACTCGGATGTGCCCACAGAAGTTCCCACTGAGGCTGTGGCCCACCCTGCCTGGAAATAGCTATTTGTTGATTATGGGAGGGTGGGTGGGGTTGGGGTGATTCGGCCATGCCTGGACCCTGGGCTTTCTCGCCTGCACACCATGGCTCTCCACACTCGTTCTGGATGCTGCTTGTTTTTACCCAACATGACTTGTGTGTTTTCTGTCTCAAAGTTTTGCTAAAGGGATAAGTTGTGGGTGCTTCATTCATTCTTCTTCTTCTTTTGTTGAGACAGGGTCTCGCTGTCACCCAGGCTGGAGTGCAGCAGTGCACTCATGGCTCACTGCAGCCACGATCTCCTGGGATTGAGCCATCCTCCTGCCTCAGCCTCCTGAGTAGTTGAGACTACAGGTGTTTACCACTGTGCCCAGCTAATTTTAGAGATGGGGTCTTGTTATGTTGCCCAGGCTAGTCTCAAACTCCTGGCCTCAAACCATTCTCCCACCTCCATCACCCAAAGTGCTGGGATTACAGGAGTTAGTCACTGTGCCCAGCCTTCTTCTTATATTGTACACACAATTTAGGGAGGTATGGGTCTAGATGGATTCCATACATCTACCTGAACCTCTAAACCCTATTAATTTAAATCACTGAAACAAAATACTTATATGATGATTCCCAAAGACAGCAACAGCTAGGGATTTTTAAGCAATACTGATTTCTGGAACCCACCTCTGGAGTTCCTAATGTAACTATTCTGGGCTGGAGGCTGAGAACTGTAGTTTCTTACAAAGCTCTCTTGGTAATTGTGATGCACGGCCAGTTTAGAACCTAACAATCAGGGGTTTAGAAATCCTTTTTCAACAAACGAAAAAGTTGTAAGTAAAAGATTTTTAGGGGAAACCTGTGCGACTAATAGCTATGCTATTTTCCCCCCAAAATATCCTTATTCTTTGTATTTTACTTCAGGTTAACCACAATTACCTAGTTTTATTACATTTAAGACATCTTTGGCCCTGTAAGTGAACTGGCTCCATGTCTGTCTGGGTTTATAAGTTTGAAGTTTGAAATATGTAATGTCACTATGTAAATGCTGCATGCATAACAGGCAAATAAGCATCACAAAAAATGAATGTAAATATAAATACAAAAACAATGTTCACAAAAATGAATGTAAATATAAATACAAATACAATATTATCAGGGCCCCATGTTTGGTTCATGGTGGCTCTAATATGTATCTGTCTATGCTCATTTTTTTTTTTTTTTTTGGTTTTTTGTTTGTTTGTTTCTTTTTGAGACAGGGTCACACTCCTATTGCCCAGATTGGAGTGTAATGATGTGATCTCAGCTCACTACAACCTCCACCTCTGGGCTCAAACAATTCTCCTGCTTCAGCCTTCCCAATAGCTGGGACTATAGGCACAAGCCCAACACGCCCAGCTGATTTTTGTATTTTTAGTAGAGACAGCTTTTGCCATGTTGCCCAGGCTAGTCTCAAACTCCCGAGCTCAAGTGATCTGCCATCTTTGCTCTCCCAAAGTGCTTTGGATTACAGGCTTGAGCCACCACAGCTGGCCTATGCTGTTTAATTAAACTATAAGAATTCAGCAAGAAATCACTCTAAATGTGTATATAAATTGTCATTAGGAATTTAGTCAGACTTCAGTCTAATCCCTGAGAACAAGTCATCTTTTATATCCTTTATATTCCCTAAATAATTATTAGAATGTTCTGAATACCAGGTAAAATAACAAGAATGCAAAGATTAGTTAAGGCAAGTTAATTTTTCTTTTTTCTTTTTTTTTTTCTTGAGACGGAGTCTCGCTCTGTTGCCCAGGCTGGAGTGCAGTGGCCGGATCTCAGCTCACTGCAAGCTCCGCCTCCCGGGTTTACGCCATTCTCCTGCCTCAGCCTCCCGAGTAGCTGGGACTACAGGTGCCCGCCACCTCGCCCGGCTAGTTTTTTTGTATTTTTTAGTAGAGACGGTGTTTCACTGTGTTAGCCAGGATGGTCTCGAGCTCCTGACCTCATGATCCGCCCGTCTCAGCCTCCCAAAGTGCTGGGATTACAGGCTTGAGCCACCGCGCCCGGCCAAGGCAAGTTAATTTTTCAATTACATTTTTTGATGTGAAGTATATTATTGGTTGTTTAACTGTTATCAATAAAACAAAAATAAAAACATTTATGTGCACAAATGAGTCAAATGAGTACAGGCAGTAGGGTAGATAGTTTATATCACAGAACAGAGCGACCACTCACCACAGCCTGTCACAATGACCAGAGCAGCAAAGAATCCTTTAAAACTGACCCTAGGGCAAGTTTGCTCTTAATAATTACATTTTCTCAGACAGCTATATATTAGGTTAAATAAATGATGTTATAAAAAAAAGACACACTAAAGTTCAAACTTCAGGGAGAAAGCATTTCTTTAGAAATAAAATTCCAAATCATCTCATCATTGAAGACATAGAGCAAGACTTCAATTAAAAGGTATAAAATCAGTCAAGCATGGTGGCTCACACCTGTAATCCCAGCAGTTTGGGAGGCTGAGGCAGGAGGGTCGCTGAAGCCCAGGAATTTGAGACCAGCCTCGGCAACATAGTGAGACTACGTCTTTATAAAATAATAAAAAAAATTAGCCAGGTGTGGTGGCACGTGCCTGTGGTCCCAGCTACACGGGAGGCTGAGGTAGGAGGATGGTTTGAGCCCAGGAGGTCAAGGCTGCAGAGAGCTGTGATTGCACCACTGTACTCTAGCCCAGGCAACAGAGTGAGACTCCGTCTGAAAAAAAAAAAAAGTATAAAATCTTTATAATTTTATTTTCTTTTGTTTTTGGGACGGAGTCTCACTCTGTGGCCCAGGCTGGAATGCACTGGCACGATCTTGGCTCACTGCAACCTCCACTTCCCGGGTTCAAGCAATTCTCCTGCCTCAGCCTCCCAAGTAGCTGGGATTACAGGCGCCCGACACCACATCCGGCTAATTTTTGTATTTTTAGTAGAGATGGGGTTTCACCAAGTTGGTCAAGCTAGTCTTGAACTCCTGACCTGAGGTGATCCACCTGCCTCGGCTTCCCAAAGTTCTGGGATTACAGGCACCAGCCACCATGCCTGGCCAAATCTTTACCATTTTAAAAGAGAAGAAAATTTCAAAGTCAAGTCTTACATCTCATAATCTAAGAATAAAATGTATCAGTCTCACCTGTCCAGCCAGTATAAGCAGAGCAGTCATGGGGATCAGCTGTCTTCAGCCCTTCTTCCATTTGCTGCAGAAGATCTTTAATTTTGGTCTGGATCCGTCTTATTAAATTATGAATGATCTGAGATCCAAAAGAAGAGATAACTTTAACTGCACAAGAATGGGACAATGTTGTAATAAACACTTTAAAGTCTAAATTGTACAAACATAACAGACAGCAGTTACTTTCCTTGGACCATCTCAGTGCATCGTTGGCTGGAGTCTATCTTGGTTTTTATAAGGTTACGTTTTTTTTAACGTGATAATACCCTATTTAGACTATAACTCATAAGTAGAATCACAAAAAAGCAACTAGCAGAAATCAAACAATTTAAAAAAACAGAAAAGAAAAAAATGGATGGATTTAACTACACAAACATTTCAACTTCTGTAAGATAAAGAACAAAAGAAAGATGGTTTAAAAGTTAATGACAAAGGGGAAATACATGGAATATAAGATATAAATCAACAATAAACATAATACATAACTAGACCCCAAATTATTAACATCCTCATACAAAAGAAAAAACAAATGATAAGCATACATAAAACAAGTTCAATCACTCAGTGATTAATGAAATGCATATAAAAACATGTACTATGAATTTATCAGATTAAAAAATAGTATTGTATTAAAAAAATTAAGTCCCAAGACTAAGAGCAAACAAAACAGGTATTCTTATTCATTGTTGGCAGTCTTTCCCAAGAGAAATATGCAATATTCTTCAATAATGTAGCTGACAGTGTTGTTAAGATCTTTCCTACCTTTGCTGATTTTTTTTTTTTTTTTTGCACAACAGTTTCGCTCTGTCACTCAGGCTGGATTGCAGTGCAGTGGTGTGATCTCAGCTTACTGCAACCTCCTCCTCCTGGGTTCAAGCGATTCTTCTGCCTCAGCCTCTTGAGTAGCTGGGACTATAGGTGCTTGCCACCACCCCTGGCTAATTTCTGTATTTTTAGTAGAGATGGGGTGAGACAGAGTTTCGCTCGTTGCTCAGACTGGAGTGCAATGGTGCAATCTTGGCTCACTGCAATCTCTGCCTCCTGGGTTCAAGTGATTCTCCTGCCTCGGCCTTCCGAGTAGCTGGGATTACAAGCACCCGTCACCACACTCGACTAATTTTTGTATTTTTGGTAGAGATGTGGTTTCACCATGTTGGCCAGGCTGGTCTTAAACACTTGACCTCAAGTGATCCACCCACCTCCCAAAGTGCTGGGATTATAGGAATGAGCCACTGTGCCTGGCCCACCTCTGCTGATTTTTAAAAATCTACTTGCTCTATCAATTAGTCAGAAACCTCCCATTATGACTATCGAATTGTTTATTTCTCCCTTTAACTCTCTCTCTCTTTTTGCTTTCATCTATTTTGAAGTTCTGTTATTAGGCATAGACAAATTAATGACTAGTATGTCTTCCTGACAAACTGACTCATTTTCATAATGAAATGTCCTTCTGTGAGACTGTAAAGAAAATACTTTTAGGTTCTGCACAATTAGGGCTTTGAGGGCAAATTCTACTGAAATTTGGGATTCTGGACTAAAAGTAAACCTTAGGAATTAAGGTGTGCAGAGTGTGAACCTGAGAGAGGTTTCCTCAACCCTGGATGTGCATGTTTACATTTCAAAGTGCATGAGGCCCCAGAACCAGGAGACATTTCTGACTTGTAAAACTGAAGACAATGGGCTCGTCTTTTCCATACAGATATTTATGTACATTCTGAAAAGATTAAAGAAAGATGCTGCTAATGAGACTCTCAGAAAGGGAAGGGGCGACAATTGCCCTTTCCCCTTTTATAAAAAGCACAGAAAATTTACTTTCCTTCTTTCCTTATCTACAATACTGGCTTTGCCAATGAAGGCCATCATACCCTACCTGCACTGCATTGTATCACAGATAAGAACTGGGACCTGGGAACTGCCCACTGGTTATTTGTGGTCAGGTAAATAGGAAGAAATTCCTGATTCAAAAACCATTTGCTATATTCAGGACAAAATTAATTAACATAAGTATCAAAACCCTCTTTACCTGCTCAACCTAAGAGCTACTTTATGGGACATTTTACACACAGTCACTAAGTTTTCAGATGCCCACTGCTTGCTTACTTGGCTATCCATTCACTTTCAACCTTTGTCTTGATATTTAAAGTTGATCTCTTGTGTAGCACACAGTTAGGTTTTTGTTAATTTATTCTGATAGAGTCCCTCAGCAGACATGAGCAGAACCCTCTTCATTGGCAGGATGCCCTAAGAGAAAGTGTGGTTCAGTCAGCCCTGAGTGGGAAAAACCCCATCTGTTCCTGCAGACTCACCTCTAGGCTGTACTTTTTAAAAACTGGAATGAATTCAACCCCCAGATCCTCAAAAACAAACATCTAACTTTCTTGTGTAACACAGCATGGCTCCTGTGCAGAAAAACATCAAATTTGCTTCCTTAGTCTTTTATAAGCAAAAGCAGAATAAGGAGGACAGGGTAAAAAAACAAACAAAAAAAAAAAAAAAGAAGAGAGAAAGAAAAGAATAGAAAAGACAGACAAAGAAACACAGAAACAAGAGGCAGAGGCAGAGGCAGGCTCAACTGTTGGCTGTTGTAAAGCCCCCAGCCCCCTCCAGGTTTCCCTAAGGATACTCCTCCAAATGACTGCTACCAGTGGAGCTGGCCAGGCCACTCAAAGGCAAACTGCCCCCAGTGAGATAAATGGGAAAAGCCCCACCCAACTTGTGCCCTCTGCTATCAGGGGAACCTGCCCCCAATATTTCAATGTAGGTTCTATTTTCCCGAAGTGTTGGCCAGTCTGAGAAATAAAGAGAAAGAGTACAAAGAGAGGAATTTTACAGCTGGGCCTCTGGGGGTGACGTCACATATCGAGTAGGACCGTGATGCCCACCTGAGCTGCAAAAACAGCAGGTTTTTGTTAAGGACTTCAAAAGGGAAGGGGGTGGACGAACAGGGAGTAGGTAACAAAGATCACATGCTTCAAAGGGCAAAAAAGGAGAACAAAGATCACATGATTCTGAGGCCAATAAAGATCACAAGGCAAAGGGCAAAGCAAAGATCACAAGGCAAAGGGCGAAATCAAAAACTCCTGAGAAGGGTCTATGTTCAGTTGTGCACGTATTGTCTTGATAAACATCTTAAACAACAAAAACAGGGTTTGAGAGCAGAGTACTGGTCTGACCTCAAATTCACCAGGGTGAGGTTTCTTCCCCCATCCTGATAAGCCTGAGGGTACTGCAGGAGACCAGGGCATATTTCAGTCCTTATCTCAACCATATAAGACAGACACTCCCAGAGTGGCCATTTGTAGACAAAGGTCTTAATTATTAAAATTCCTTGCTAGGAAAAGAATTCAGCGATATCTTCCCTACTTGCATGTCTGTTTATAGGCTCTCAGCAAGAGGAAAAATATGGCTCTATTCTGCCCTACCCCGCAGGCAGTCAGACCTTATGGTTGTCTTCCCTTGTTCCCTGAAAATCGCTATTATTCTGTTCTTTTTCAAGGTGCACTGATTTGATATTGTTCAAATACACATTTTACAATCAGTTTGTACAATAGTGGTCCTGAGGTGACGTACATTCTCAGCTTACGAAGATAACAGGATTAAGAGATTAAAGTAAAGACAGGCATAAGAAATTATAAAAGTATTATTTGGGAACTGACAAATGTCCATGAAATCTTCACAGTTTATGTTCGGAGATTGCAGTAAAGACAGGCATAAGAAATTATAAGAGTATTATTTGGGAACTGATAAATATCCATGAAATCTTCACAATTTATGTTCTTCTGCCACAGCTCCAGCTGGTCCCTCTGTTTGGGGTCCCTGACTTCCCACAACACTCTGTCACAAGCTCAGCCACTGGAAACAAGGCCTGAGGACCAAAGGGCTCCCAGGACAGAATTCCAGCCCCTGAAAGTCTTGAGCTGAAGGGGCTCTCTGCTCCAGTTGAAAACAGCTCACCTTCAGTGGTGACTTGAGAAGGTGGGAAAAATTTGTCTCACACCGTGTAGGTCCGGAGTGTCAAGGCTCTCCCTGACTGATGGAGATAAAGGATAAAGGAAAGTAGTAAAGGCGCTGGCCCCACACCTTGCAATAACTGGCTGACTCACAAGCCCTCCTGTAAAGCTTAACTCCTCTCCATTCCTTTTTTTTTTTTTTTTTTTTTTTTTTTAACACAGTCTCTCTTGCCCAGGCTGGAATGCAGCAGCACCACCTTGGCTCACTGCAGCCTCTGCCTCACTGCAGCCTCTGCCTTCAGGGTTCAAGCCATTCTCGTGCCTCAGCATCCCTAGTAGCTGGGATTACAGGCATGTACCACCACACCTAGCTAATTTTTGTATTTTTAGTAGAGACAGGGTTTTACCATGTTTGCCAGCCTGGTGTCAAACTCATGGCCTCAAGTGATCTACCTGCCTCTGCCTCCCAAAGTGCTAGGATTACAGATATGAACCACAGTGCCCAGCCCATTCCTTTCTTGTCTTTTCCTCTTTTTCTGTTCAATCCAGGGGTCCAGCCTTAAAATGGAAAAAGTCTCTAACATCCTAAGCCCTGATTTTGTCATTTTCTTTAAAACTCCAGCTGATTACATATTATGGCCCATTTTTGTGAACATTTTAAACTAATGGGCAAGCTACAAGAGAAATTCCAAGCTCAAATGGTTAACCTGTAATGTAGAGTTATGTAGAGTCTTCTAAAGCTCTGTTCCCCTCTTTTTTCCTAACTACTTTAAATCTGCTGTTACTAAGTTGCTGGTGCTAAGATAAGACTCATTATTTATGGTGTAACTAATATGTAAACATTGAAAACTCATTTAAAGTTAAAGAAAAGGAAAAGAGGTATTTTTAGTAAGGAAGGGTATAAAAAGAAATTTTATAGAAGAAAAAATCTTGTATGATAAATTATTATCTTAAAGTAAGGTTATAAAAAGGATGTTCGGAACAAGGCAAAGTCCAATATGTCGTAAATGGTCTGTGTAAATCATGAAAAGGTTCATGAAGGAGAATTTATGAAAGGAATTTTGCATGTAATTAAGTTGGTATAATTCAAAAAAATTATTTAGTATAGTCTTTCTAACATTAATTCTCTATGTTAAAACAAGGTTTTCTTAAGGTATTACTCTGCTCTTAATAAAACTGCACAAAGTTTTACTCAGAATTTTATAAAAGTTTCTTAAAAAAAAAAAAATCCTCAGAAGCATATCTCAGAAGTTCAACGTTTGCTGCATCCCAGTTTGCTGTGTCCCACTGCACTCAGCTTTTTCTCCCCTGGAGGAGGCCTAGGATAGTAATTCTCTTCTGCAGTCTTTGTCAGCTCCTGTAACTTTTTCTTCCAGTTCTGTTATTGTGGCCTAATGCTAAAATGTTTCATCTTGAAGGTCAACATTAACCAATGTTTTCCTCTAACGTAATTTAATTCTATACTCCTGGATTTTCTTGATATTTATCTAAATTCTCAAAGTAATCAAAAATGTCTCACACTGTTCCTATGAGTCATGTGTCCCCAGGCTATACTCATAGCCTCCTAACCCTAAACACACTCTTTCTGTGTCTAATTAAATTCAAACGCATTTTCATCAAGGTTAACTTCCAGGTTAACTAAATGGACACCCATCAGAAAAGTCACACTGTAAAAGGTTTTTCTTTGCCTTTTTGATAACTGGCTTTAAAAAGAACCCAAACTTTTATCTTCTAGAGTTCATGAGTTTCACCTTCAAATGATGCTGCAAATGGCATAGCAATCTCTCCCCAATAATGCCTGCTACCTTTATGAATTTCCCTGGGATTCAGATGAACACCAGTTTCACCCTAACATAATCCCCCTCTCTAACAAGTCCCTTCCTCTAGCAAGGTCCAATATCCCACGTTCCACAATCCAAAACAATAACCTGCATAACTTCTCGACCAACTAACAATCCTAGGTAGGGCCAGCTCTATGACCTGGTCAGCAGGAAGCAGTTGGAAGATGATACCTTCACCCACATGCCAAAGACCTGTCATTGTTGCTCTGTTACAGGGGAAATGTGGAGTCCTAGTTGGGGAAAAGAAATCAGACACTGGTGGGAGCAGTGGGAAGCAAAAAGAATCAGGTAAGCTAAAGTCTGTTTTTCTTCAGGGTCCAGAACACGTAGCCCTCCTGTGCCCAACTTATGACCAGACACCTACAAGTTAGCTCACTGCAGCCTTGGTGTTACTGGTACTGCACAAAGCTCTCCAGCACACATCACAGCACCATTCTATAAATTCAATCTCCAGCAAGTCTTTGTTTCCTTACAGTCAGCTTCTCTTCCACTGGCCTGACTGTTGCCTCCTTGCAACATCTTTTCCTTCTTTCTCTAATAAATCTGCCTTTCTGTACTCATAACTGTCTTGGTAAATTCTTGCACCCCCACGCCATCAGCCCAGACAGTCACCACTCACCCACAACAGTTTCCATCAGGTATCACCTCTGTTGCTTTTTTTTCAGATGGGGTTTCACTCCTGTCACCCAGGCTGGAGTGCAATGGCATGATCTTGGCTCACTGCTACCTCTGCCTCACAGGGTCAATCGATTCTCCTGCCTCAGCCTCCCAAGTAACTGGGACTACAGGTGTGCATCATTACGCCTGGCTAAGTTTTGTATTTTTTGTAGAGACAGGGTTTTGCCATGGTGCCCAGGCTGGTCTCCAACTCCTGGGTTCAAGAAATCCTCCCACCTCTGCCCCACAAAGTGCTGGGATTACAGGCGTGAGTCATCGTGCCCAGTCTGCCGTAACAAATTATTTTACGTGGTGGTGGTGATGGTGGTAGTATTTTAATCTTAAAATGTCTTAATTTGCCTTCATTCTTGAAGGATATTTTCACTGAAAAAAAAAAAATTCTGGATAATGGTTTCTTTCAGGACTTTTATGTTATTTCATTCTCCTCTGTCTCCATGATTTCTAATGAGAAATCAGTGGTCAGTGAAATTCCCTGTATATAATGTGTTGTTTTCCTCTGCTCCTATCAAGATGTGCTCTTTACCTTTGTCTTGATTTGGGCTTCTTTGTGTTTATTCCTCTCAGTGTTTTGAGGCGCATCCTGCATCTATAAATTTCTATCTTTCATTGAATGTGTAAAATCCTAAACCATTATTTCTTCAAATACTTTTTCTGTCCCATTCTTCCTCTGCTTCCCTTCTACGATTCCAATTACCAACAGCTGGATGGTCTGATGTAATTTAACAGGTCCCTAAAACTCTGCCTTTCTTTTTCCCTTCATTCTTTTTTTCTATTTTGCACACTGGATAATTTCTATTGATCTATTTTCAAGTTTACAAATTACTAATTCTCTTTCCTCTGTCTTGAAACCACCCCCTGCAAAAATTATAACAGTGAGAATATCATGACAGTGAAAGAGATCTGACCTAAGAGACTCTATCTTGCTTCTAACCTCCAAGCTGTCCTTGTTCATTCCTGGGTGTTGGCTGAACTAACTTTGAGAGGAATTTATTTTATTTTATATATGTGTGTATATATACACACACACACACACATATATATATATAGAGAGAGAGAGAGAGATGGAGTCTCACTCTCTTGCCCAGGATGGAGTGCAGTGGCACTATCTGGGCTCACTGCAAACTCTGCCTCCCAGGTTCAAGTGATTCTCCTGCCTCAGCCTCCCCAGGAGCTGGAATTACAGGCGTGTGCCACTATTATAGGAGTTATTAAGAAATTATTAGGCCGGGCGCAGTGGCTCATGCCTGTAATCCCAGCACTTTGGGAGGCCAAGGCGGGCGGAACAGGAGGTCAAGAGATGGAGACCACGCTGGCCAACATGGTGAAACCCCGTCTCTACTACAAATACAAAAAGTAGCTGGGCGCGGTGGCAGGTGCCTGTAGTCCCAGCTACTCAGGAGGCTGAGGCAGGAGAATGGCGGGAACCCAGGAGGCAGAGGTTGCAGTGAGTCGTGATTGCGCCACTGCACTCCAGCCTGGGTGACAGAGTAAGACTCCGTCTCAAAAAAAAAAAAAAAAAAAGAAATTATTTTAGCCAGATAGAGAGCATAAAAGGTCCTTGGTAAGGGTTTTTTTTTCTTGTAATAAAAGCAACTCCAGAAATGTTTCTTTTCTAGCAGAAAAACAGCTTGAAGGGCCAGGCTGGCAAGTATTGATATGGTAATGTGGATTAAAAACTACGTCTGCCCAACATGGCCACCCCCAGGTATCTCCACCTGTGCAGGACATCATAGTGGCCCACATTGCATATTAAAAGGCTAGGATGGGAGGGTCAATTATTTTGAGGGCTATGTGAATGACATACCTAGTCAAATCAATCCCCTGGGCCCTATGTAAATCAGACACTGCCTCCTCTAGCCTCCCAATATAACTGACCATTCCTCCTCACTCACCACACATGGGGTTTCCTCTCTCTGCTTGGAGCCCCCCTCCCTCTGTCTCTGTAAGGAGGAACTTCTTCCTTCTTTCTTGCCTATTAAACTCTCCACTCCTTAAAATCACTCCATATGTGTCTGTGTCATTTTATCTAAATCAGCAAGAGATAAAGGACCCTGGTGTTCCTCCAGTCATCAGAGCTGTATCACCACCACGTCCCACTAATTTTTTGTATTTTTAGTAGAGACAGGGTTTTGCCATATTGCCCAGGCTGGTCTGGAACTCCAGACCTCAAGTGATCCGCCCACCTCGGCCTCCCAAAGTGCTGGGATTATAGGCATCAGCCACCGTGCTGGCCAAGAGGAATTTAATTCACGGTTTAATTTTGAAACAAAGATAACAGCCCTTTCCCAAAACAAACTCCCTTCTTGCCTGGGGACCAGAATGCCTTTGTAAAACTAACAAATTAGCCACAAGATTAGAAATTATGGTGTCGGAGTCATGAACCAGAGGCCACAAGATTCCAAACCTCCCCAACTGCTCCTAAGGATAATATCACTACTGTAAAACCTAAGAATGGTGCTCAAGATATATTTTCAGACCCTGCATTCTGACGCACCAGCTGGTGCCATCCAGACTGGTAATCGGGCTCAACCGGTTTTGTGATCCCACCCAGGAACAGAAGACAAGAAGAAGAACCCACTGTGACCCCCTAAGATTTCATCTACGATCCGACCAATCAGCACTCCCACTCCCTTGCCCTCACCCACCAAATTATCCTTTAAAAACCCCAGTCCAGGTTTTCAGGAAGACTGACTTGAGTAAAAACTCCGGTCACCAGTTCAGCTGGCTTTGTGTGAATTACACTTTGTGTTGTGATTCCCGTCTTGATAAGGCAACTCTGTGTGGGCAGCGGGCAAGCAGAACTCACAGGGCACTGACAGTCTTCTCCATTCCCCTGCTAAGGCCATGCAGTAATTTCTGTCATACACTGTATTTATCAGTTCTAAAATATCCATGAGACTCTTTTTTAATGGTTTTTACTTCCCTACTGAGACTTCATTTTTCATGAATTGAAAGCATATTTTGTTTTATTTCATGGAGAAGAGTTACAGTAGTCAGTTTAAAATCATTGCATACTAGTTTCACTATCTGGTTCTTTTCAGGATTGGACCCAGCTGATGTTCTTTTCTTTTGAAAATATGTCTTTTATGTAGAAAAGCAGAATATGCCACCTCAAAATCATGCATTTTTGACATACGGATGAATTTGAGTTGAAGACAACTGAGAAGTAGATGCCAGAATAGCTCTCTCCCCTCCCCTACCTGACTAAAAGCAGGACTTAAAAACTGTGTCCCTCCTTCGCTCCCAACCAGGGAAGAAATCTTCGGAGGGCATCAGCCTGAAGAAGGCAGCACAGAATTCTACATTACAAACCCCATTTGTTTGCCATTCTATGATTTGCATCCAAGACACTAAAAGCCCCTGTCCTTTGTCTTGTCACTGCTCTAAAAACGCAATGCTCTTTGCTGAAGATGAGATATAAGCTGGGTTTCTAAGCCATCTCTGCGAGATACACTCATTCCATGGGTACGTCCTACATGCATATGAAATACACACATTAAAACACTCATTTGTTTTTCTCTTCTTAATTTGTCTTTTATTACAGGGGTCTGTCTCAGCTAAGAACTCTGAGGGGTAAGAGGAAAAACAATTTTTCTCTCTTACACTATGATCCTGGTTCTACAGATAGCAGGTAACTTTGCCCTGCATCTGGAATATTAATTTGTACACTGTTTTCTTGCTTGTATTAAATTGCAAATTATGTTTCCGGGGCAGCAGCTCTCCTCTCAATTCTTATCTTTAGTCTTTAGCTAAGCTTCTTTGTGTGTGTTCCAGACACGGGTTGTTCAGAATTTGATTGGATATATACACAGACAAGATTTTGGGATCCCTCCTCTGGCTCATTCCCTTTCCCCATTATCTTATCAGCCAGTTACCCATCTTAGATTTCTGGTTCCCTGAAAATGTGTTTTTCCCACAGGCACACCCTGCCACCACTGAGTGTACCATGTAAATGAAACTTAGCTCCAGGATAAAAGACATGGACACAGAAACTTCTTTCACAGGGAACGCACTATAATAGAACCTATATAGGTTAGGCATGATGGCTCACACCTGTAATCCCAGCACTTTGGGAGGCCAAGGCGGACGGATCACGAGGTCAGGAGATCCAGACCATCCTGGCTAACACGGTAAAACCCCGTCTCTACTAAAAATACAAAAACAAAATTAGCCGGGCGTGGTGGCAGGCGCCTGTAGTCCCAGCTACTCAGGAGGCTGAGGCAGGAGAATGGCGTGAACCCGGGAGGTGGAGCTTGCAGTCAGCTGAGATCCAGCCACTGCACTCCAGCCTGGGAGACAGAGTGAGACTCCGTCTCAAAAACAAAAAACAAAAATCAAAACAAAACAAAACAAAAACATACCCTATAGAAATTCACTCTTCCGCCAGGGCGTGGTGGCTCATGCCTGTAGTCTCAGCACTTTGGGAGTCCGAGGTGGGTGGATCACCTGAGGTCAGGAGTTCAGGAACCATCTGGCCAACATGGTGAAACCCCATCTCTACTAAAAATACAAAATTAGCCAGGCGTGGTGGCACACGCCTGTAATCCCAGCTACTCAGGAAGCTGAGGCAAAAGAATCACTTGCACCCGGAAGGCAGAGGTTGCAGTGAGCCAAGATGGCGCCACTGCACTCCAGCCTGGGCAAAAAAGAGTGAAACACCATCTCAAAAAAAAAACAAAAAAAGAAATTCACTCCTCCAATCATGCACTATAACATACTCTATAGAACCTCCCTCCTCCTCCAATCATGCACTGTAACATATTCTATAGAACCTGGACATAATACAAAAAGGCAATTACACTGTGGTCTGTTTATTCTCCAGTGCCTTCGAGCAGCTGCTTTTTATATTATATCCAAGTCTTATACTTGTTTTATACAGGGCGTCCTCCAGCAGGGTCTTAGCCCATCATTAAAGTATAAATCCCCTAAAACACTTTTTAAGTTAAAAAAAAAACCCCAGTATACAATCTTTCTTTTGTTGCACTCCAGCTGCATATTATATATCATAAAACCCCCATCCGTGTCCACATTTTTAAGTCACTGAAACTAATAGCTGAGCATTCAGAGATGGGCAAATCTATTTTGAGACTAACCAGTTGTGCCCAAGAGGATTTAAACATGCATATTGACAAGTATATATTTTTGCTATAATATAGGTACTGAATATGACTTTCCCCTTTGACATTATATTTATTAGTTGCCAAAGACTAAAATAGGTAGGCAAGACAACAAATTCTATTAAGTGACTAAAATATAGCATTAGCTTTCAAAATTGTATCTTTTCATTAAATGTTATTCAAAGTAATAAGTAAATTACAATAATTTCTACTCAACCATGATGGTAAAATACCTTCCCTTATAGTGAAAGCTGAGTTAGAAATCTAAGGTCAAGGAGAGCTTCATGAAAATCTTTATAATTATGCTCACTTAAAACGATAAAGATGGCACACCAAAAAACACAGTATCAATATTTCACCCACCTTAAAGGTGATATTATGAGTTAACTAGACAAACACATGCACTTAACAATCTTTACTTACTAGCAATGCTTTCTGGATTTGCCATTCCCTATGGTTTTGGTGATGTTTTTGTAAATGCATTTAACTTTGCTTCTGTTAATGAATGCACCAAAAAGAGTAACCGTATGGTTCTCCATCCAACTTTTTTTTTTTTTTTTTTTTTTTTGAGACGGAGTTTCGCTCTGTCGCCCAGGCTGGAGTGCAATGGCCGGATCTCAGCTCACTGCAAGCTCCGCCTCCGGGTTTACGCCATTCTCTCGCCTCAGCCTCCCGAGTAGCTGGGACTACAGGCGCCCGCCATCTCGCCCGGCTAATTTTTTGTATTTTTTTTAGTAGAGACGGGGTTTCACCGTGTTAGCCAGGATGGTCTCGATCTCCTGACCTCGTGATCCGCCCGTCTCGGCCTCCCAAAGTGCTGGGATTACAGGCTTGAGCCACCGCGCCCGGCGTCCAACTTTTTAAAAACTTTTTGACTCCAGGTTAGTAACTTACACCTCCTGTGTCTTGACCTTTGGTTTCTACAGTAATCAAAGAGATGCAGAATCATTTGCATGAGAAGGAATAAATGGGGGATACCTCTTTAATACCTGCGGTGGCAGAACCCATAAGATAGTTCCTGGCCCATATCTAGTCCCCATACCCTTCCTGCTTGTTAACAGAAATCTGATTACATTCAGAATAGCAGGGCATCCAGCCCCAGAAGAGACGCTTGATTTCCCAGGCCCGTTATGCACAAGGGTGGCCACATGACACAGTTCTGACCAATGAGACCTAAATGAAAGTCTTCTAGGAGGTCCTGGGAGGTTCTTATTTTTCATGATAAAAAATAAAGAACTTCCCTAACTTTTCTCCCCTTCTGCCTGCTGATTAAAGTACCTCTAAGTTGAGTTTTCTAGGCCTAATGCACACTCATATGCAGTCTTAGCTCTATCACGATAACCTAATTCCAAAGCATATACTACTAACCCTTCACTCCTCATAAATGCTACTGGAGCATATTTTTAAGACTTATGATTGCTTTCTCCAATTCCCTTTAATATTTGCCAAAATTTCACTGCAAAAACCATTAATTTCTCTGCCCTTTGCCATAAGGTACTTTTTCTGGTTCCCCTTTTCCTATTTCTCATAAAAGAGGCTTCTAATTTGTTTATACTGGAACAAAATTCTCATGTACAAAAAACATTTATTATGCTCTAATTCTATTCACATTTGATGGAGATTACTGTACCAGGAGAAATTTTAACTGGTTTGTCTCATTTAATAATGGTATTTTATTTATACATACACACACACACATATATACACATGTGAATATAGATATATGCACACACACAATTTTTTTCCTTTTTTTTTTTGAGGCTGAGTCTCACTCTCTGTCGCCCAGGCTAGAGTGCAGTGGCGCGATCTCAGCTCACTGCAACCTCCTACCTCCTGGGTTCAAGTGATTCTCATGCCTCAAGCCTCCTGGTAGCTAGGATTATAGGCATACGCCACCACATCCGGCCAATTTTTGTATTTTCAGTAGGGACAGGGTTTCCCCATGTTGGGCAGGATGGTCTTGAACTCCTGGCCTCAAGTGATCCACCCACCTTAGCCTCTCAAAGTGCTAGGATTACAGGAGTAAGCCACTGCACCTGGCAAAAATGGTATTATAAAGATAACTAACAATTATCGAGAACTTACTATGTATTTGGCACTAAGTGCTTTATATATTTCAAATAATCTTCACATCATTCCATTTTTTAGGTAAGAAAACCGAGGCTTACTTGAGGTCTCATGACAATGAGACAAAGCTCTTGAAACTCTGACTAGACTGTCTACTTCTAAAGTTCCCGGGCTGCGCATTCTCTGCTTATTGTGAAATTTTTTGCTTGATTCTATATTTACATTTTACCTTTGGATATGCGGGACTTACAGCCTTCACTCATTCATACTATATGAATAGAAATATGTACCTGCCGCATAGCCCAGAAACAGCAGGAGCAGTTAAAGAACTTTGGAGGTTTTATCTCTTAACTCTGAAATTGATTTTTAGCAATTACACTGCAATTGGGAAGAAAATGTTCTTTTCCTACATGGTGGGTAGACAATTTTCCCAAACAAGAATGCCCAAGTGTATTATAAAGCAGAAATATATTGGAGTAGATATTAATCGCTGGTTGTGAAACTCCTTGTGAGGTGTCACTGCATCTATGATTCCAAATGATGCACAAGGCACATTTATGGCAAGATTTACTTCTCTTCCTCACATGTTTTCATGGTAATAAATCTTAGAATCAAATAAAAAAGCTTTTTTCCTGGGGGGGGTAGGGTGGGAAGAAGAGATAGAAGAGGAGGGGGAAGGGGGATTAGGGGAAGGAGAGAGAAAGAGGAAGGGAAAGATAAACAGATGGCAGACAGACACTGGGTGATACTGAAGCATACAAATTACACCAGTTATATTCTTGAAAAACGTTTCAAGAAATTAACTTTCTTTGTATTCGCGATGTTTTTTCCATGTACATCACAGGAATAATTGAGGGGAATAATTTATTTCCTAATTTGTCATTTGCTAGAACATATTCACATATTCTGTACCTCTCTCCCTCAACTCTAGATTTTAGAGAAGGTAAGAGCTCAGATCAGTATATTCATAAGCTACATTTTATATTGCATATGAAAAAAAGGTAGATTTTACAACTTTTTACAATTTTACAAATATTTTAGATAATATCAACACTCTAACAATTGTTACTGAAGATAAAGGATGAAATTTTCTTTATCTCGGCATAAAGCAGAGCAAACAGAATTGGCATATTAACAAATTCATATATGATAAAATACCCAGCACTATATATATTTTTCTAACTTTCAGATACCTTTGAAATAGGTGAGGAAGAAATAAAATGTAGATGATTAGCAAATCTGGAGTATAATATTAGTTATTCTTTTGAAAAACAAATAGTTAATGCTTTTCATGTACCAGGCACTGTTATTGGGACACAAAGCTGAATAAGACTGGGTACTCCCCAAAATGTCCCTCGTCTAATGAGCCAAATGTAAAAATAATTATGATTCCATATAATAAGTGCCTGACTAGCAATATGCAATATGGTATATTCAAGAAAATATATAAATGTATGCAGACTGATATCTGAAAACAATCTTACTTCACCCTTGTGTAAGGCATTTAGGAGTTTACTGGGGTTGTTACCAGATGCCCGCTCACAAGTAGCAGGCAAGTGTGTAGCTGGGGCATTCAGGAGGGTGGAGACGGGATGGAAAGGCATCGACAATCACTGTGAGTCCGTTAGGGGGCTTCCTGGTGGACCCAGGAGACCCATTCTTTGATTAGGGAGTATCATCAGTGGGGCACTGTGTGGACTAGAAGGCCCTGAAAGCTTGCTCCGCAATGGGCTAAAAGCTGAGGAGCTTGCTTTGCAGGGCTGTCCATGTGGAGTCTGGTGGATCCTGAGCCCCATGAAAGGAATGCATTGACTCTAAGACTGTTGTTGCCCTTCACTGCTATCATAAAAACTCTATGGTGAAGCTACAACTATTAACCCCATTTACAAATGAGAACTATGAGAACTATGAAGCACAGGAGAGAGGTAAAGTAACTTACCAAAACTGATATCAACAGTAAGGGGCAGACTGGAGTTTGGAGCCAGGCAGCCACTCCAGACTACAAGCACTAGAAACCTTTATGGTAGGCAGGATGGCCCCCAAAGATGTCCTGGAACTTGAAACAGGTCACAGACTACAAAACAGGGAGAGAATGCTGGATTATCCAAGCAGGGCTCATCTAATCCCATGAGCCCATAAAAGCAGAGAACCTTCTCCTACTGAAGTCAGAAATATAGGGCAGAAGGTGAAATCAGATGTGAAGTGTGAGAGAGGCTTGAACTGCGGGTGCTGGAAGGACCACGTGGAAAGCATGGGCAGGGCTCAGGCGGCACCGAGGAGCAAAGGCCAGCCAGCAAGGAAGTGGAGAACACTCGTGCAGCCACAATGAACTGGATTTGGCCAACAGCCTCAATGAGCCGGGAAGCAGATACACCCTCAGGGACTCCGGGAGAGAAGGCAGCCTTGAAGACACCTTTTTTTTTTTTTTTTTTTGAGACGGAGTCTCGCTCTGTCCCCCAGGCTGGAGTGCAGTAGCAGGATCTCAGCTCACTGCAAGCTCCGCTTCCCGGGTTTACGCCATTCTCCTGCCTCAGCCTCCCGAGTAGCTGGGACTACAGGCGCCCGCCACCTCGCCCGGCTAGTTTTTTGTATTTGTTAGCAGAGACGGGGTTTCACAGTGTTAGCCAGGATGGTCTCGATCTCCTGACCTCGTGATCCGCCCGTCTCGGCCTCCCAAAGTGCTGGGATTACAGGCTTGAGCCACCGCGCCCGGCTGAAGACACCTTGACTTTGGCCTTATGAAATTCTAAGCAGAGGAGCCAGTAGAGCCAGACTGTACCTGGACTTCTGACTTCATTTTAAAGATGATAAATAAATAGGTGCTGATTTAAACGGCAAAACTGGTGGTATTCATGGCAACAATGGAAAAAGAACACAACTTTCTTAGCTAATCCTTTGAGTGGCTTTGGAATGGCCAAGCAACAGAGTCTGCCTGGGCAACTCTGAGAAAGACCCTGGAGGAAGAAGCCTCCCACAGGTATGTCACAGAAAGACAGGAGCTCGCTGTGTGAAAAGCAGGGGGGCATTCTGTGCTGAGGGACAGAGATGATATTTAAAATGCATTTAGGAGAAAGCCATGGGCATTCCTGAAGAAACAAGTCATTCCATCTGAAAAATACAGAATATGCAATCATTCTCTTTCTAAAATACTTGTGTTCTTCTGTACTTTTTATGATAAATTTAGTGCTAGTGTGAGGAAATAAAACTGCCATACATAAAAATACAGAAAACTTAAAACAGATTGACAATTAACTTGTAAAAAATTATGATCTTAACCATAAATAGAGGAGAGTGAAAAGTCTAAAAACAAGAGTTCAACATGCACATAATAACTAACTCCTAAAAAGAAAAAGGTATGTTTTGAATAGTTATGCATAAATTGAACATTTAGGCATGAGTAATACTTGAAATGCACCAGGAGAGTTTAATAAAAAAAAAAAAGATGGTTTTATTATTACTACACTCCTAATAAATGGGGTATTTGAGATACTTAATCTAATTTAATCCTCTTGATAATCCCAATTTAATCCTCTTGATAATCTAAAACAACATTATCATCATGGTATGCATGCAGAAACTGAAGCTAAGAGAAAATAACTTGCCTACATTTTAAAGATGATAAAAATAGTTTTTTGACTCACATTTTACATATGTGATGATGTGCAAACTTTGCAAACTGTATACCATAAAGTAATTCTTTTCTTAGGAAAGATTTTAATAAACCTTTCTGCTGAGGGGTATGGGTGGGGGAAGTGCATTTCCTAATTCAGCTCTCCTAGGCTAATGATCATTTGTAATGTTAGATATATGAAGATATGATGTGATGTTATACCTAGCAAGTGTGTGGGCTTGCTTTGTAACACTCCATTTTGCAAACAAAATGAATAAAACAAAAGTCCCCCAATCCCTACCTCAAAGCTAATTACTACATGGGAAAAGTAGGCAGGAGTGGAGAAGCTGTATCTTCTGACAGTAAAGAATTAGATGGTAGTGAAAACATCTACCTTTAATAGTGGTATTTTCAATAACAGGTCCTTACCTAAACTGAATCTATCAAGATAATGCTATTTTGCAGAGTTGTTTGAAAATAGTTCATTCTGCTAAAAATAGTCATAGATTTAAATAATCTGGTCTGCTTCTGTTTTCTTATTTCAAACTCAGTAATATAACAGAAAATATTCTAGATTACATATCCTAAGCACACACACCTCAATCCAATTTTGATGTGTATCATAAAAATTCATCTGCTGTCTATGCTCTGTAGGGGATATATGGCATAACCACAAGGAAGTTTACAATTGCAATAAAGAACCAAGGACAAACTGCTAAGTGACAATATATTAATAAACTGCACACAAGGGCTCAAAACATACATAATTACAGTTCAAGGGACAAGGAACCCATGGAGATAGTGGGACTTTGTGGTCAAATTATATTTAATTATGGAAAGCTCTCAGTGAAAAGTTAGGTTTCATTTTGATTAAACAATTGCTGCATGGTACTAACTAAAATCTATAAAAGACAGGAACGTTTTTGGAAAAACTCAGTTTGTTACATTCAATTCCGTTCACGCAAAATTTGCTCAAAACCTAGTCTGGCCCTAGTCAACTGCTAGTTGCCCTTACAGAGCACACTCCTCACCCAGAACTCCCAAAGCATATTACACAGTTCTTGACTTATAGTAGCCTGGAATGTCATCCAGGAGTCCAAGATGTAACATTCTAGATACAGAATAGTTTTTAAAATACAAAATTATATCATTAATATGCAAAAAATGATTCTCATAAAAAATAACAATTTTTAAAATTTCAATAGATTTATTCATTCAACAAACATTTACTACCTACTGCATTCCTATTTCAGTATCAAGCAGTGAGGATGTTTAAAAATAACTCCCTGGGTGTGATGGCTTACACCTGTAATCCCAACACTTTGGGAAGTTGAGGCAGGAGAGAATTGCTTGGGCTCAGGAGTTCAGGACTATCCTGGGCAACATGGCAGAACACCATCTCTACAAAAACGATTTTAAAAATTAGCTGGGTGTGGTGGAATACACCTGCAGTCCCAGCTACTTGGGAGGCTGAGGTGGGAGGATCTCTTGAACCTGGCAGGTCAAGGCTGCAGTGAGCTATGATTGTGCCACTGCACTCCAGTGAGGGAAACAGAATAAGACCCTGTCTCAAATTATTGAGACATGTCTCAAATAAATAAATAAATATTTAAAAAATTAAAAAATGATAACTCAAGTACACTCAAGAAAAAATTCCTGTTCTCAGAAAGGAATAAAGTGGGAAAAAGAAACAGAAATGTATTACAGTAAGCCCTTGGTAATCATGAATTAAGTGTTCAGAGCTTCTGTTTGAAGTTTCAAGCATAAACTTATGAATCTGGAGACCCAGGCTTGATAGATGACAATTTTCAATCTTGCTGAGGCCCAAAGGTGCACAGCATGAGCTGGTAGGTTCTACTATGGGTAGAATTCCCAACCTCCACATTTCCAAATGGTTTGGTTATTTCTTATCATCTCACCACCAACAGGAGTTCCCACTCCCTTTCAGAGATGACGAGAGTGAAGAAAGTATGTGTATGGAATTCAGAAATATGGAAACTGTTGGCAGTCTGAGGATATATCCATATGAATATTGTACACCTAACCCTATTTTCCTTAGAAAGAAAAGGAGACAAGAATAAGCATTTATTTAAGGAGCAAAAACAGGTATGTATTTTTTTTCTGCATTCCACTGAAAATATAAAAGGTAAAGAAATTTTTCATTATCACATTTTATGCTCTAATACAAATAAGCTACATCTATAATAATGTTAATAGCTATCATTAACTGAACTCTTACTACTCACCTATGTATCAGTAACTATGTGTACCCAGGTACTAACTGTACTCAGCACCGTTCTGAATGTTTTAAATGTATTAACCTAATTAGCCATTACAACAACCCAGTGAGGAGGGGGTGGTTATATTACATCTACATTATTAAAACTTTTAGCAAATACGTTATATTACAACTATGTTATATTAAGAACCTCAGCCTTTCAATTTAACCATTTACATCAAGTTGACGAGGTAAGAAAAGCAAGGTTCAGCGTGTGATTAAATAACTTGCTCAAAGTCTACAAGTCATAAATGGCAGAAAAGTAGGAGTCAAAAACACAAGACTATTAAAGCTCTTACCTGCTCTATACTACAATTTATTTCCAAAAGATGGAAAATGTTCATGTATAATATCTTTTTAGTCTCCTCTCCATAATCTTGCCATTACCCTTCTATGTCAATATCTTTCCACATCAGGAATTGAAAACTGGCTGGAGGTTAAGTTCATATTAAAAGAAAATTTAATAAAGCTATATGTAGAACAGTTTTCCTCAACGCTTCTCAAATGTATGAGTTCTCTGGCATGAGGATCTTGTTAAAATGCAGACTGCGGTTCCTTGGGTCTGGAGTGGGATCTGCATTTCTAACAATTTTTGAGGAACGGCTGATGATTTTGATCCACAAACCTCACTTTGAGAAGTTGTAGAGTATATTCCCCCACCTTCCACCTGACACACACACACACACACACACACACACACACAATTTAGTTCATTTTGAATAAAGATTAAAAAATTACATTTCTCTGGGTATTAGGGTAGTATTGATTTCCTTATGCTTCCATCATATATTATGATGTTAAACAAATTTTAAAGTTTCAAAACAAAAATGTGGAAAATTAAATAATCATAAACTAAAGCATTTCCAACAGCTCAAGATTGTGTAAAATTATAGACAAGTTTTCCTGATTTTTTTTCTGTGGAAAAAGTTGTAAAGTCCTTTGGATTGACCAGAAACTATAAAACTCCTAGAAGAGAACATGGGGAAAAGCTCCCGGACACTGGCCATAGCAATAATTTTTTTTTTTTTTGTTGTTGTTGTTGTTGTTGTTGTTGAGACGGAGTCTCGCTCTGTCGCCCAGGCTGGAGTGCAGTGGCCAGATCTCAGCTCACTGCAAGCTCCGCCTCCCGGGTTTACGCCATTCTCTCGCCTCAGCCTCCCAAGTAGCTGGGACTACAGGCGCCCGCCATCTCGCCCGGCTAATTTTTTGTATTTTTTTAGTAGAGACGGGGTTTCACCGTGTTAGCCAGGATGGTCTCGATCTCCTGACCTCGTGATCCGCCCATCTCGGCCTCCCAAAGTGCTGGGATTACAGGCTTGAGCCACCGCGCCCGGCCAGCAATAATTTTTTGGTATCACACCAAAAGCTCATGGCACAAAAGTAGAAATAAACAAATATTACCTATATCAAATTTAAAAGCTTCTGCACAGCAAAGGAAACAATTCTTAAAATGAAGCAGCAGCGTATGAGCTGAGAAAAATTCCTTGAGCCCAAGAGTTTGAGACCAGCCTGGGCAACATGGCAAAACCCTGTTTCTACAAAAAATACAAAAATTAGCTGGGCATGGTGATACTCGCCTGTGGTCCCAGCAACTCAGGCAGCTGTGGTGGGAGGATAACTCGAGCTCGGGAGGGAGCCACAATCATGCCACTACATTCCAGCCTGCAAACACCCAAAACTATACACAGAGAACAAAACAGCGGTTACCAGAGGCACTGAGTTGGAGGAAGGAGAGGAAATAGTCAAAGGATACAAAATGGCAGATATGTAGGACAAACAAGTCTAGAGTTTTAATGTACAACATGAGGACTACAGGTAATAAAAACGCACTGGATGGGGGATTCATGCTAAGTGAATAGACTTCAGCTGCTCTGGCCACAGAAACAAAAAACAGTGGGTAATTATGTGACATTGGGAATACATTAATTTGCCTCTCTATAGAAATCATTTTACTACCTATACGTATCACATAACATCATGTGGTATACCTTAAATATACAATTTTAAATTTCATTTTAAAAGAATCCTTTCAATCCATGAAGTCCTTCAGCATCAACTCCAATCACCCTCTTCAGCCTTATTACCCCCAGTGCCATTCACGTTCCCACTTCTCCAGTCATGCTGTACTCCTCGATATTCTCACAATGTGGTATCCCTTAAGTCTTTGCTCACGGAGTTCCCTACCTGAGCCTGGAAAACCCCCACTTAATCTTTCAAGGACCATACAAGTATCATTTTAATGTAAAACGCCTTCCCTGATGCGAATGGGCAGAATTAACATGTCTTCTTTCTTCTCGTGTGCCCCCAAGATATTCTTTACATATGGTCACTTACTGTAACACTCATTGCAGGAGGCTACACTTCTAGCAACGGTACAGTATCACAGCAATTTCTCTGCCAACGAATGAGGTATGGCCATGCCCTCTCTAACGAGTTCAAGATTTCAGCCCTGGCTGAGCACTCTACAGTTCATGGTATTTATGCTCCTGTATAATCCCTCCACTTGAGCGTGGGCTGGATTTACTGTCTTGCTTCTAATATGATACAATATGGCAGGCGTGATGGTATGTTACTTCTGAGATTACATAATAAATACAATGACTGCAGCTTCCATCTTGGGTGCTCTTGCACACTTTTCTCTTCGATCACTCAGTCTCAGGGAAGCCAGCCACTATGTCATGAGGCAGCCCTAAGGAGTGGCCCATGTGGTTAGACACTGAAGCCTCCAGAAAACATCTAGCAAGGCCGACTAACAACCATGTGAATGAGCTTTGAGCAGATTCTCTTGCCCCAGTTAAGCCTTAAAATGACAGCAGCCCTGGCTAAGCTTGAGTGCAGCTTCTCCAGAGACCATGAGCCAGAACCACCCAGCTAACCTGCAGCCGGATTCCTGACTCTCAGACACTACATGAGACCGTAAGTGTTTATACAGATGCTAAGTGTTGGGATAATTATTACACAGCAACACAGCTAATCACAGGGGCCTTTACTCGAGTGCCCTCTCAGCCCTAGGGGTGGGGCTGCTCCTTTTGTCTGCTATTCCTGTACTCTTCAGAGTTCTCTTTCTTCTCATGAGACAATCTCGCATTACTCCAGTCTCATAGTTTATAACAATTATTTATATTAAACTTTTCCTATTAAACTCTGCATGGTATCCATCTCCTGGATGGACTTGAACATCAGATATAAAGCTGCTGCTGCTCCTGGTCAAAGAACAACACTTTGAGAATCACTGGCAGAGATTAATCATGATTCAGCTCCTGGAGCTGGGCTCAATTCTCCTTAAGTCCACAGTCACAACAAAATCAAGTAAAAAGGAGGAAACGGCTGTTAGATGAGTAACTAAGAGTGTCTGCTTCAGAGGCCTTCCATAATTGAAAACAACTGCTACTATATTGGTTTACTGCTTTTCATAATATTTGGCCCAATAATGTAAAAAATGTTATAAATACCAATGTATGGAAATATGGCTCAGAGAAGCAGACTTGAGTGGTTTTAGAATCAGAGGCTAATTTTATTGACTGATCACACCACACACCTAGGCAGCCAACCTAAAATGAGATAGAGTAAATGACTTAAAGAATACTTAGTAATAAAATGTTATTGTGTTGGTAAATTTTTGTAATCCTTACTGGGTAACATCATGGAGAGAAAATTATTCAATGCTTAACTTACATATTAACAAGTTACCCTAGGGGCACCACAAAGTTCAACAAACTGGGTGGCTTAAAACCACATAAATTTATTTTCTCATAGTTCTGGAGTCTACAATTCAAAAACCAGCGTATCAACAGGGCCGTGCTCCTCATCAAACTTACAGAGGAGAATCCTTCCTTGCCTCTTCTAGTTTCTGGTGTTGACTGGCAATTCCAATCTCTGCCTCCATCATCACATGGCCATCTTCTTTCTCCCTATGTCTCTTTCTTCTAAAATTGTTTTTAAAAAAAGAGACAAGAGTCTCACTATGTTGCCCAGGTTAGTCTTGCACTCCTGCCCTCAAGTGATCCTCCTGCCTCGACCTCCCAAAGTGCTAGTATTACAGGCATGAGCCATCACACCCGGCTCTCTTCTCTTCGTATAAGAACACCAGTCACATTGGATTAAGGGCCCATCATATTCCAGTATGACCTCATTTTAACTAATTACTTCTGCCATAACCTTATTTCCAAATGTCACATTCTGAGGTTCCAATGGGTTAGGACTTCAACCTTCAATACCTCTTTTTCTGGTGGGGGACACAATTCAACCCATAACACCCTCATTTTCTTGAAATTTCATGTCTACAAAAACAAGGCATAGTTTGACATCCTCAAATTGCATTCTTATTTTTAAAATCAAAAATTTAATCTGTCAATCATAAAAATATTAATAGGGAGGACAGTGGCTCATATTCATTTTATCTGATGACTTTCCAATTATCAAGAGGCAGTCTTTCCACCTTTTAAGACCACTATCCCTCTCATTTTCACATTCAACAACAATATGATGTCCATTTCGTCCTTTCTTTAGCATATACTCATAACCACTGGCATAGGTCCCCACCCCAACTTAACATTTCATTGCAGAGATATCACAAGCCCCATTAGTTACTTGTAGTCTAATTTTCTTTTCAACATAAATCAGGTATACAGCTGAGGTCAAAAATCACATTTATCCAGATATAAAGGGTAAAAAGAAAAATATGCAATTTCAGAACTTTCAGTTCAATTACTGTTTATCTCCTGTGAAGTTGCAAATGAAACTCACCTGATTCCCATGACTCTATCATTATTATTATTCTCATGTCAAGAGTTCATTTCATTCATCTTTCACTAAACATTTGCTGTAACCTACTTACTCCAAGGATAGTATTGAGATGGCAACTGGTAATAAGAATGAATGATGCAGTTTCTTCAATGTTTGCCAGATTTTTATTTTTGTTATTAAAAAATGAAACACTAAGTCACAAATGAAACACATATTTGTATGTAAAAATAGAAGAAATCTAGAGAAAAACCAATACTGAATATGAATTGTAAACTGTGTAACTTAAATCATCAGGGGGAAGAGGTTAACATTGAGGCTCTACTGAAGGTACTACATCAGGCAGTTTGCTAGGCAATTTATATGCTTCATCTAATTCAGACACACCCCATGAGTTAGGACTTGTTCCCACAGGTTTGCTTGCTTTTGTTTTTGAGACTGCGTCTCGCTTCTGTCGCCCAGGCTGGAATGCAATGGCGAAATCTCGACTCACTGCAACCTCGACCTCCCAGGCTCAAGCGATTCTCATACCTCGGCCACCCGAGTAGCTGGAACAACAGGCGTCCACCACCACGCTCAGCTAATTTTTGTATTTTTTTTTTTTTTTTCACAGAGACAGGGTTTCGCCATGTTGGCCAGGCTGGTCTCCAACTGACGGGCTCAGGCAACCAGCCCGCTTCGACCTTCCAAAGTGCTGGGACTACCGGTGTGAGCCACTGCGCCCGGCCTGTTTCCAGTTTTTAACCACATTCAAGAAGAGAGAGGTTTACAGAAGTCACTTGCCTTAGATTCCATATTCAGACCAATAGCTCTTTCAAAATTACCTTCTTAGTATTAGCCAACTTGTCCCCTTTACAAATATGTAAATATGGGGATCCAGGGAGGTGAAGTGGGCATTGGAACACGTACCTCAGTGGAAAAAGAAAACCTGGTAAAGGTACGGTTTTAGCAAGCATGAAAACAGTTGTGCTGATACTCAATCTTTTATTTCATTTCCACTTTTTGCCTCCCACCTTAGATTTTGTTCAGACAGCCCGTGAAGGCTGACAGGGTATGCCACCCCAAAAATATGTCTCTGGCATAAGCATTACTTTAAGCTAAAAGCACTTGAAAAACTAGAAGAGTGTTCTAAACTGCCTCCTTTTCTTCCTAAAAGGAGATAAAGTTGTAAAAGATGGCCTCCCTACGCCAGGGACAAAGAAGCAGTCGGCACCGCAGCCGGGAAAAGCGGAGATTTCTACCCAGACGTGGTTCAAACAGTTCCATCTTCCGTTACCCTCTCCGCACACTTTACTCTCCCACAGCTGCTACTCTTGGTTCTGCCTAGCATTAAAGTATTTGGGTTTTGCCACTTCTTTGTGTCTTTTTTCACGTATAACATGTTCAAGAGATGTGTATTTTTTCTCCTGTTAATCTGTTTTATGTCAATGTAACGCTGTGGCCCACCTCGCGAGCCTAAGAAAGTGAAGTTTGGCCTCCTCTTACATCCACTTCCCATTCCTGGGCACACAGACAGTAATAAATCTACATGGACAATGCTTATTTGTCAGCAGGAGCCCAGGGACCAGACACGGCCAAGGAAAGCCAGCCTCCAGGCCAGATGTGAGGAGCAGGTCGCCGGCAGAGCGTTCCGCCGAGTGGCGGGAGGTGTCCGCGGGCCTCCCCCGTGCACAAGCCCGCACCGCGAACCGCCGCTCAGACCAAGAAGGAAAGCGCACTGTACGCGCATTTCAAAGGCGCGCGGGGCCAGGAGGGCCGAACTGCTGGAACGTGGCTCACGCAGCTGAAGCCCACGAACCCTACGCGCCGCTCAAGCGAAGGCCCGGAGCCAGGTTCCAGCGGCTACCATCCTACGCCCTCCCGCCCGAGGCCCTCCCAAGCGCGGCGCGCGCCTGTGACGTCACGCCTGGCGGAGGGTGGACGCTACCACCGCCGCGCTCCCCCTCCGGCGCCGCGGCGGTCAGGCCGCCGACTCACCTTCCCGTCCTGATGAAACGGGAGGCCGGGCTCATCCGTGGTGGCCGGGGGACGAACATAGCCTGTCTCTTCGGCCGCTCCGGCGGCGAGCAGCGCCCCGGTGGCGGCCTCGTAGTCCGGGAAGGGGTTGGCGAACGCCCGTTCCTCCATTTCTGCCTCCCCTCCCAGGTGGAGCTTCAGCCTCTTTGACATGGTCTCGCCCATCTCCGCCACGGTACGGCGCGCGGGCGGGGACAAACCTCCTGCCTCGGCGCTGCGGCTCGCCCCGCCGCCGCCGCCGCCTCCTCACGGGGCCTGCGCAGAGAGCGTCCTCTAGGAGGAGCGAGGCCGCGCGCTGGCAGCAGGAGCGGGGCTTCTGCGCTGGGACTGCCTCGTCGCGGGCTGCTGGCACATCAGGCGGCCGCGGAGGCGGTGGGCGCGGTGCCTCTGCCCTGCTCCCGGCGCCTCTGCCCTGCTCCCGGCGGGGAGGAGCGGGCTCGCGGGAGCGCCCGGCGGCTCACAGCCTGCTCGCGCCTCCCTGCACCTTCCCCGTGGCCCGCAGAGCCAGTCCGCGGCGACGCGCACGGCCGGGGCTGGAGTCCCCGGGTCGGGATCGCTGCGCCCGGCTAGCCGTTTTGGCGATTTCCAGAGAAAACCGAACGCCCGCAAGGGCCACGCTCCCGCGGGGAAAACCTGTAGAGAAGAAGTCGCTGTCACTCAAGGTGTGTGCGCGTCGCCGACCGGGGCGAGCACAGCCCCTGGCGCGCGGTCGTCAGCCTGCATTTCACCGGCCCCTGCTGCGCCAGCCCAAAGGAATAGCAGCAGTTCTTTGATATTAAGAAGAAAAAAAAAATCTCTAAAGAACAGAATTTCAAAACAGCCTCAAACACTGCAAGGCTAGTCTCCGAAGGAGGGGGAGGGAGACAGTCCCTCCTATTCATCACTGTTGGAGGGGGGGTGTCTGGGAGGAGGAGCCACAGGCCTTTTTTTTTTTTTTTTTCTTTTTATGTTTTATGTTCAGTCCCTTTGTTTTGAATAAATGGACTTCTTTGGTACCGGGACATAAAATGAAAGCATACTTAATTATCCAAATATTTTATCGACCAGAAAGAGTCCTCCAGTGTTAATTAGCAAAGAGCGTAGTATGTATTATAAAAATGACATAACCAACCAGATCTTTGCATTTGTATAATCGTGATGTGGTTTACTTTAGTCTTCATTGGTTCTCTTTATTTTTGTTGTTTGTTTAGAACCAAATACGTGTAATGATTTCTGCTCCTTGAGGAAAATGTCTTATTTCCGTTTTCTTCCGCTCAGTAAACATTGAACACGAAATGGTACTAGGTGATGGAGAAATAAGAGATTAAAAAGATAGTTTTGGCTCTCTGGGGATTCCCAGTTATTGGGTGAGAAAAGCAAGGATTACAGCATAGCTGATGTAGGTGCTTTTCTGGAAGCAAGCAGAGATACACATTAATGTAATGTAAAAAGTGACTTGATGAAGAAAAACACAGTGCCGAGCACAGGGAAGGCTCAGTCCCTCCTGCCTAGGTGGCCTCAGTGGAGTGATGTGGGAAAGTCTGGCTTCCCACTACCTCTTCTAGTGTCCCCCCCAACCCCACAGGGCTGGACATGTGAAACACACCCCACCAAGAACATGACCATGGGAAGGTACAGTGTAGAAGAAAATCATTTTGAAGGGGATACTCAGCATAACGATCTTCAAAGTTCAGGGAAACAGAACAGATACAACAGGATGACTGTTATAGCAGCATCCCGTAGCACCACTCTCCTGCTTTCCCCTTTCCTGGGGTCTTTTCTCCCATCAAATTTTCATACCTACACGGTGTAGGAAAATCCACTCCAGGAACTACTGATGCCAACATGCTTTAGGAGCCATCCTTATCGCACCACAGGGATTCAACTAGACGAAATAACCCACAGTAGATGTTGCCCAAAGCCTGGGGAACAATCACGCCTTGGACAGGTACAGCAGAAACGTCCACTGCGGGCTTTGTTAGGTTAAGCCTAGTGAACTCTGAGCTCTCCCTGCGCAGAAGGGAAGTGAAGATTGTCTCTTCTTCCTGCAGTCTGCTGGTGGATAACTGGTAACTGTTGGCAAGTACACAAACCGGTCCTAAAGACCAATATTTTCAAAAGCTGAAAAATCGAAACCCAATTTAAGGAATCGGCATGTTTTCCTAAATGCTGTCTGATCGGCAGATCCTCTGCTCTCCTGGACAGCTCACTGACACTATTTTATGGAGAAGTGGCAGGTTCCCTTTCTTCAGCCTCCTGTCCCCTGGGGGCTTTTTAATGCAGAACACATGGGATGCCTTCTGCGGCCCTTTCACACCGAAGGCTATCTTCCCCCGTGGCCACTCTTGAGCTCTTCAGTAGTACAGAGACCTGGGTCAGTTCCTTGAAATTACGATTTTATTTTCCTTAGGACAAGCTAAATTCTTAGGACACCCTCCCACTCTTCTGTGTAAGAGAAGGGCAAGAGGACATACATTCCGGCCCAAAGCACACCCGAGGAGTTGTGAGGACCCCTGGCAACCGACGTTTCTCTCGAAGACAGAGTCAAAGGACACGATGTGGGACAGGGCGGCATTGTGGCACCACGCTGAGATCTGGGGCGCCGTTCAGGCTGAGGGCACTGGGCAGAGCAGCACCTGGGGAAGCCGCTGGGTGCGGTGCATGGGTCACAGCCCTCCAGGGAGGCCGCCGGGCGCGGTGCGGGGCAAGGCCCTACTGGGTGGCCGGCGGGTGCGGAAGTAGTTATCAGGGGAGGATATGTTCATCCTTGAAAATCTAAGTCAAAATAAGCAATGTCATCCTCTTCCATTTCCCAGCACCTAACGTGGATGCCCCAAATGCCGCTGAGCTTGAGCTCCCTTCTAAAGCCACAGCAGGCAGCAAGGTGGGGAGGAACCCCAGAGGCGGGAGGTCACTGGGGGGCGGGGAGGGGGTTTCGGGGCACAGAGCAGCGGTGACTGCTCGCAGGGGCAAGCCCAGGCTCCCCGCCTGCGGCACTCCCCACCAAGTGGGGCCTGAGACAGGAGGAGCTGAGGTGGGGGTGCCTCCCTGAGAAACGCCACCCCTCAGGACAGCTTCATCTGGAGCGCCCCAAACGTGAGAGACAGGAAAGTGATGGAAAACCCGGGGCACGAGGGCTCACTGTGGGGTTCAGCCATCGCCGAGCCCTGGGGCCCCGCAGACAGCCCCGGCTCTCCTCTGGTCAGGTACCACCCCCTGGCCGGGGAACCAAGCCTCAGGTGCTTGCAGGGCTAGAATATATGGTTCTGAGAACTGCGTGGCGCTGGGTCAGAACCACGTGGGGCCTGTATTATGTATTTCAAAACTTCATGCTTCCCTGCAGCCTCAAAACCGAAAACAGGCAGTGAGCCCCCCATCCCCCACCCCGCCCAGGTGGCCAGATGCCCGAGCCTGGTGAGCTGGCCCTGCCACAGTTCCCCTTCCTGCCCTCCTGGACTGTGACCTAGTGACAGAGATTCTTTGCTCTACCATACTAGTCAGGCTCCTGAATCTCCTTCAAGGCCCATCTGCACACTTCCTTATAAAATCCAGCTTTAGCAAAGAGCCTTGCTAAGTCACTTTAGCAAGAACCACTCCCTAATATGTGATCACCCCCATTATTTGACCAGGTTCCCCATCCCTCACCATCCCCTAGGTGTTGTTGGATCATCCTGGCCTGTGTTCAGCAAGAAGCCTTTTAGGTAAGATTAGTCAGTACCCACCTTACCCCTCATGTTATCTCTTAGTAATTTTCCATCCAGTCACCCCCATCTTGCTTCTTGGCTATCCATTTCCACTTGTATTGGGAATTAAGCTCAATCTTTCTCCCCTCACTGCAGAATCCCATCGTGGTAGTCCCCATACCATTAAGGTCCTCAATCAAGTCAGCCGTGTGCTGTGAATGGTGTGAATGTTTTTCCTCTCTCAAAATCATGTTGAGACTTAATCCCCAGTGTGACAGTAATCCATTCATGGATGAATGGATTAGTGGGTTGTCTCGGAGTGGGACTGTAGCTCTCTATATGAAGAAGAGAGACCTAAGCTGGCACACTCAACCCCTTGCCATGGGGTGCTCTGTGCTGCCTCCAGACTCTGCAGAGACTCTCCACCAGCAAGAAGGCCCAGGCCAGGTGTGGCCCTTTGACCTTAGACTTTTCCAACTCCAAAACTGTAAAAAATAAATTCCCTTTCTTTATAAATTACCTAGTTTCAGGTATTATGTTATAAGCAACAGAAAACAAATTAAGAGCCTGTGCTTTAACAGTTGACATTGAATAATTTTCCTGTAATATTAGAGACACTGAACACACTGATGAAGCCCCACCTGCTTTTTGCTTGTGTCCACCCTGACCCCCAGTGATAGCACTGTCTCACAGGTCCCCACTCCCTCTGCTCCCCTCCCACGTGGTAGAGCCCCTCCCTTTGCAGGGTGGCCCCTTCATAGTGCACAGTGACTGCCTTTCTAGGACCTAGAAGCACAGTCAACTGGTTTCTGTGCCTCCCCTGTGTCCCCGTTGTGGCCGCACCTGACTGATGATGAAAGAATAGAAAACAGGGTCTCTGTCCACAGTACCACCTGTGGAAGGGTGGTAGGAAAACAGAAGGTAGTCATGCTGAGTGAAGGAACTGCTCTGCCAATAACGGTGCACTTTCCCCACCTCACAGCAGACCACCTCACAGCAGACCACATGGGGACTCTGAGGGGTCTGGTGCTGTGGCCATCATACCTGTCAGCATGACAGAGACAGTATGGCACCCTGAAGAACAGTGGCAGCACTCAGGGAGTAGACTTGTTCATGAACATAAGACACATAAGACACCAGGACGACTCTTGTTAAGATTTGGGAGGAGACTGGTTTGCAGGCAATGAGCCATTGAAATTCATAGGTTAGTGAGATCCGCTTTACCTGGCACAAAGAGCAGCTGCAGAGGTCAGATCTTTTCTCTAAAACATACAAAAGTATTTTCCTTAACAAGTGCTATAAGGTACCATCTCAGGTCTCAGGTTGCTGCTTCTGCCTTTATCTACATGATTATTTTCTTACTCTTCTCCATGCAAAGAAATAGGCTTCTTTTGACACAGCCTGGACTACATTTGATGCAGCTTCTCCTTTTATAAAGAATGTGCTGGCCAGCTACTTCACTAGTGTCCCAAACAGATAATTGCATGGAAACCACCCCTGTCTGCCATGTGTCCATCTCTCATGGGATGTCGGGCTTAGTGTGAGGCATTTTGACATTGTTGAGACTATCGGTAAGGCTGCCCTCTAAGAATGGGTGAGACTTCCTCTTAAGTGAGTGGATGTCAGTCTTGCTCATCTTCCAGCTGGACCATATAGACAGGAATCGGGACTCCTGCCCCACTCAGAGCCCCAACCTCTTGGTCCAGACATGGAGGGATCTAGTTGTGTCTGGGGGGACATCCAAGTGACCAGACCCCTATTTAAGGGGAATACATTGTGCATTTTAAACCACAATATTATGTATGTGCTATCTTGATCTGTTCCCATTTTTCTTTGGAGCCTGATAGAGTTTGGATCCATGTCCCTGCCCAAATCTCATATTGAAATGTAATCCCCATTGTTGGAAGTGGGACCTGGTGGAAGGTGGTTGGATCATGGGAGTGGATTTCTCATGAACGGTTTAGCACCATTTCATTGGTGAGGTCCTCATTATAGTGAGTGATTTCATGAGATTTGGTTGTTCAAAAGTGTGCAGCACCCCACCCCCAACTTCACTATCTTCTCCTCTGGCCATATCTCATGCCTGCTCCCCCTTTGCCTTCTGCCATGGTTGTAAGCTTCCCAGGGCCTCCCCAGAAGCCGAGCAGATCATCATGCTTCCTGTACAACCTGCAGAACTGAGAACCAATTAAAACCTCTTTTCTTCATAAATTACCCAATCTCAGGTATTTCTCTATAGCATATGAATACAGGCTAATACAAGCCTTACTAAAGTCTTGTTTTAACAATTTCAGTTTGTGCTCACTCATATCACAGGAATGGAGCCGATTTGGGGTCAGAGCATCAAAGGGAGGGAGCTGTGCCCAGTCTGCCATTAGCAGGGGGCAGCTGTGGAAGTTAAGAAAACCCAAGAGGGTGTAAATCTTGGGGAACAGGAGTTGGAGACATAAGATCCAGTTACCCTCCCCATGTGGTGTTTCTCCATTTATTTTCGTGTTTGGAGGATCTGTCCTGGTTATTTCAAGGATACAGTGAGTTCCTTAAACTTCCTAAGAAGCTGTCCTGTGAGTTTAGGTCCTAAATTGTTCCATTCTCATGAGGACCCACTGAGCCACCTAGGAGAATATAAAAGGTAGAGGCTCCATGTTTGGGTATATGCCCAAGATAAATTAAAACATAAGTCAACGGGAAGACTTGTACATGAATGTTCATGGCAGCATTAACAGCAGCCAAAAAGTGTAAACAATACACACATTCCTCAGTTGATGAATGGAAAAATAAAATGTGACACTGTATGTTTCTACAAGAGAATATTATTCAACACTGAGAAGGAATGAAGTATTGATACTCGCTATGACATGGATGAATGTTGAAAACATACTAGACAAGGAAGCTAGTCAGAAAATGGTAAATACTGTCTGATCCTATTTATATGAAATGTCCAGAATAAGCAAATTCATAGTGACAGAAAGCAGCTTAGGAGTTACCAGGGGCTGGGAGAGGGAAGAGATGGGGAGTGACTTATTAACAAGTCAGGATTTTCCTTTAGGAATGATAATGTTCTGGAACTAGGTAGTAGTGACTGCTGCACAACATTGTGAACAAAATGCTACTGAATTGTACACCATAAAATACTTAAAATGGTGAATTTTATGTTATGTTTATTTTACCACATAAAAGGGAATGTAGTATTGATACATATGATAACATCGATGAACCTTGAAAACACTGTGTTAAGTGAAAGAAGCCAGTCACGGAAGATCACATATTGCATGATTCCATTTCTATGAAATGTCCAGAATAGGTTAATCTATTAAGACAGAAAAAATAGTCAATATCAGGAGCTGATGGGGGGAGGTTGGGAACCGAAGGCTAGGAGGTATGGGGTTTCTTTTTGTAGTGATGAAAATTATCTACAATGGATTATGGTGATAGTTGCACAACTCTGTGAATACACTGGAAGCCACTGAATTTGTACACTGTAAAGGAATGAATTATATGGTATGTGAATTATATCTCATTAAAGCTGTTACGCATACACACGAATCAAGGGACTGATGACCAGTACCTAGATAGCAGGGTGCCATGATCTGCCTATCAAACAATACAGGGAGAAAAAATGAATGATCTAGCTTGTATAATACCACGTGAGGTGGAGAGACTCAAAACACCTGGGCTCCACACTAGGCCATAAATTTTTTACTAATTAGAGAACACAAAAGAAGGCTTTGGATGTGAGCATTGGATGCTTCCCTCAAATGTGCTGTGACTTGTCCCCATGAGACTTAGTGTGCTGGGCAGAGGAAGAAAGAGAGAAGGATAAAGAGAAACAGACTTGGATGGCATAATGTCACTCTAGGCTCTTCCTCAACAATGTCCAAGTTCTTCTCCCACCCCTGGGATTGGCCAAGTCTGGCAATGTCAACTGGATGGGGTGCCCCAAGCCATTCCCAATTCTTCCCTTTGGAGAACTCTCCAACCCTCTACATTCTAGCCTACAGATACCCCAGGAGCTCTAGGACTTGTATCTCTGGAGTTTTTCTGGGGTATCTGTGGCTGGAACTTGTGGGGTTTTCCAGGAAATTGCCCCAGAGAGAGATTAAGCCACAAGAATGGTGCTGTCACAATGACTTGGGGTGATTCAAATCGTTTATGTAAATAGCCACCCTGCAAAACATTGTTTGTCCCAGACCCTACACAGCCCAGGGTTTGCTTTCCCCGACTTCAGAAATAATGCCAGTGGGAAAGGAAGAAGAGCATGTTTACCCCAGTTGCTCTGTCACAGTCAAAGCCCTGCTGGTTCTAAACCTCTCAGTAACTGTTTCCCTCCCTCCTATGTGATGCCTGGCATTAGGAGTATCAAAGGCGCTTACTGTGTGGGAGTTCATGGGCCCCAGCAGTGCTGAGGCGGCTTCATGGGGAAGCAGCAAGTGGGCAGCCACAGCTGTGATTTAAATCAGGTGGATTTAATTATTTTCAGCAAGTCAAATTAAACATTTGCTTGCTTGCCTACTGTTTATTTATATTTTTCCTGATTGTAAGTGTTTATGTGTTTATAAAGAAGTATTTGAAAAAGATAGAAAGGCACAAGAAGCAAATAGAAGACATCCGTAATTCTACCAATTTGACACAACCTCCTGTGGACATGGAATGTTCAGACGGTTCACAATATCAAGGAGAATTCCTACTGGAAAAAGGCCACTGAAAATAAATTCAGTTATATTGGGATGGAAATCTCATCATCAATTGTTTGATAGAGACTGTATCATAAAAAGTTAAACTAAAAATTGTGAAAAATATATTGTTTATATTTCACATAAGGTGGTAGTAAGTGCAGCTACATTCTAATTCCTAGAATGAATAAAGATGAGCTCAGTGTGTTCTTTGGCATAATTGTATGGCAGCATAAGATGTCTTTGACTTCACACTTGAGCTGTACATTTTAAGACTATTGTGCAAAGTATATGAGGCCTTTAAAAGTTTGTCTAAAGCCCTCTCAATTCTTTCATATTAATTTTTTTTTCTTTTGCTGCGTATTTTTTGTTGTTGTTGTTATCCTATTTAATTTATTTTCTCTTCTTCAGGCAAAGGCTTCAGTTTATGTCACTATTTGCATTTCCATCAGTGAGCACAATTTTGTAGGCAGTTCAAAATCAGGAGTAGACACCTGGGGGATTGTAGCAATTTCAGGAGTGAGGGTCAACATAAGAGCCCGGTGCAAGGCATGCAGTCATGATGGCTGGGTACCGTGACGATCCTGGGTTCTGAGGGATACTTGGACTCCACTTGACAGCACTGAAGCTGCTGGAAGCAAGCCTCCTTTATAAACTGCTTACCAGAGCTGCATGCTTTATCTCCTGGATAGAGTTTCCCTTTCAACTCTTCCCTCTCAGGCTTCCATTCCCATGTGGGCTGCTCCTTCCTGGCAGTTTGTCTGAGAATACAGATCAACCTGCAAAACAGCAGATTCCCAAGACATCTCTCCTGAGCAAGCCTTTGCTGATTTTTCTTCTTGCCAGCAACATTTTGCACCTTATGCATACGAAAAATCTTGGCTTTTTTTTTTTTTTTTTTTGAGATGGAGTTTCACTCTTGTTGCCCAGGCTGGAGTGCAATGGCACAATCTCAGCTCACTGCAACCTGTGCCTCCCAGGTTCAAGTGATTCTCTTGCCTCAGCCTCTCAAGTGGCTGGGATTACAGGCATGTGCCACCATGCCTGGCAGTTTTTTTTTTTAGAAACGCGGTTTCACCATGTTGGTCAGGCTGGTCTTGAACTCCTGATCTCAGGTAATCCACCCACCTTGGCCTCCCAAAGTGCTGAGGTTACAGGCGTGAGCCACCATGCCCGGCCTGAATAGTTCTTCTTCTCTTGAGACACAGGGTATAAGAAAAATATTTTTATCTTTTTTCACCTAGATAAAAGTTCTTCAGACATGAGTTCATGAATACATGAAATTTTTTCATATTTGCACTGTCACTACAGACTTTGATTTTGTATTCTGGTGGAGAGCCTAGGAAAAATTTCTTTCCATCCTGTTTGAGAACCACTTTGTAATGGACATTTATTTAATAAGACCTCTGCCTTCCACTAAATGTAACCATTTGTCTTCCAAATAAAAAACACCATGCTACTCTTAAAAAATATATAAACTAAAATTTATATGGAACCCAAAAGGACCTCAAATTACCAAAGCAATCCTGAGGGAGAAAAAAAAGTCAAAAGCATCACACTACCTGACTTCAAAATGTACTACAAAGTGTAGTAACCAAAACAGCATGTTCTGGCATAAAAAGAGATACCTAGACCAACGGGATAGAATAGAGAAACTAGAAATAAATCCACATATTTACAGTCAACTGATTTTTGACAAAGGCACGAAGAACACTCACTGGGGAAAGGACAGTCTCTCCAATAAATAATGCTGGAAAAAGTGAATAGCTACTGCAGAAGAATGAAACCAGACCCCTACCTCTTGACATATACAAAAATAAATTCAAAATAGATTAAAGACTTAAATATGAGACCTGAAACTGTGAAACTACCAGAAGAAAACATAGGGGAAACACTTCAGAACATTGGTCTTGGCAGAGATTTATGGAAAAGACCCCAAAAGCACAGGCAACAAAGAAAAAATGATCAACCAAGCAAAGAGACAACCAGCAGAGTAGGGGAAAATATTTGCAAACTATTCATCTGACAGGAGATTTTTTTTTTTTTTTTTTTTTTGAGGCGGAGTCTCGCTCTGCCGCCCGGACTGGAGTGCAGTGGCCGGATCTCAGCTCACTGCAAGCTTCGCCTCCCGGGTTTACGCCATTCTCCTGCCTCAGCCTCCCAAGTAGCTGGGACTACAGGCGTCCGCCACCTCGCCCGGCTAGTTTTTGTATTTTTAGTAGAGACGGGGTTTCACCGTGTTAGCCAGGATGATCTCGATCTCCTGACCTCGTGATCCGCCCGTCTCGGCCTCCCAAACTGCTGGGATTACAGGCTTGAGCCACCGCGCCTGGCAACAGGAGATTTATATCCAGAATATATGTTGAACTCAACAGCCAAAGACAAAATAATCCAATTTTAAGATGGATAAAAGATCTGGATAGACATTTTTCAAAAGAAGACATGCAAATGGCCAACTGGTATATGAAAAAATGCTCAACATCACTAATCATCAGGGAAATGCAAATCAAAACCTCAGTGAGATACAATCTCACTCCAGTTAGAATAGCTATTACCAAAAAGTAAAAAAAAAAATAGCATGCTGGTGAGGATGCAGAGAAAAGGGAGCTCTTATAAGTGTATACATCGTTGGTGAGAATGTAAATTGGTATAGCCATTATGGAAAACAGTATGGAGATTCCTCAAAAAACTAAAAATATACCTACCATGTGATCCAGCAATCCCACTACTGGGTATATATTTAAAGAAAATGAAATCAGAGTGTCAGAGACATCTGCACTTCCGTGTTTGTTGGAGCACTATTTACAATAGCCAAGATACGGCCCCACACTCTATCAACAGTCAAATAGATAAAGAAAATATGGTACACATACACAATGAAATACTATTCAGCTGCCAAAAAAGATCAAAATCCTGTCATTCATGGCAACATGGACAAGCTTGGTGGATGCTGTGTTAAGTAAACTATCCAGGCACAGAAAGACAAATACAACATTTTCTCACTTCTATGTGGAAGCTAAAAAAGTTGATCTCAGGAGGATGGAGAGTAGAATAGTGGTTACCAGAGGCTGAGAAGTGTGGAGGAGATGGGAAGAAGTTTGTTAACAGACACAAAATTACAGCTAGATGGGAGAAGTAAGTTCTAGTGGTCTATATAGAACTGTAGGATGACTCTACTTGACAACAATTTAGTGCACATTTGCAAACAGCTTGAAGAGCAGATTTTGAATGTTCCCAACTCAAAGAAATGATAAATGTTTGAGGTGATGAGTATGTGAATTACACTGATTTGATCATTATACATTGTATATACATGTGTCAAAATATAACACTGTACTTGTTAAGTATGTTATTATATGTCAATTTAAAAATTTTAAAAACTAAAAACAATAAACAAATCATAACTAAAATGAAAATAAAAGCAGGGTAGCTGTTTCTTCACTGGTGTATATGTTTCTTTAACTCCATGTCCTTCATGCTATTTTCTCCTGGTACAAGCAGGATTCATTCACATTAAATTTTTGTTTTGAATTAAGTCTACCATATTTTACGTGTATTTTGAATTCCATAGGAAATATTTTGGCTGGGTGCAGTAGCTCACAGCTGTAATCCCAGCACTTTGGGAGGCCAAGGTGGGCAGATTCCGAGGTCAGGAGATTGAGACCATCCTGGCTAACACGGTGAAATCCTGTTTCTACTAAAAATACAAAAAATTAGCCAGGCATAGTGGCGCACGCCTGTAGTCCCAGCTACTCAGGAGGCTGAGGCAGGAGAATCGCTTAAATCCAGGGGGCAGAGGTCACAGTGAGCTGATATTGCACCACTGCACTCCAGCCTGGGCGACAGAGCGAGACTCCACCTCAAAAAAAAAGAAATATTTCAGTAACTTCTGCCAGTGGATCTCTAGACTGTGAAGATGTTGGGGACAGAAGATGGGGACAGAAGCTCAGGTGGGAAGGAAGAGTGAGTGGAAACCAATTTCAAATGTACTCAGTTTATTAATTTTTTCCCACATTGTGATTATCTTTACTTCCCTGCAAATATGGGGCTCTTAATAAATTTATGTACTTCTTTTTAATATTTTTTCTGTTCATGTATATTTGCAAATTTGGTGTACACATATAGTATACATATATACTATGTGTATGTGTATATACTATGACCTACACATAGTATAGATACACATATGTAATATGACCCCAAACTTGCAAATATACATGTACAGGAAAAATATTGGAAAAGAAGTACATAAAAAATAAATAAGAAGTACATACAATAGCATATGTATGCTATTAAACATTATATTTGTTATATCTTCCCAATGTATTGATGCTTGCATCATTGTGAAATGTCTCTAGAAATATTGTTTGACTCGAAGTCTATTTTGTCTGATATTGTGACTGCCACTTCAGCTTTCTCACATTTTCTACATAGCCTGTCTTTTTTCACCTTTGACTTTCAACCATTGTGTCCTTTGCATTTAAAGTGTGTCTTGGCTCGGTGTGGTGGCTTACGCCTGTAATCCCAGCACTTTGGGAGGCCGAGGTGGGCGGATCATGAGGTTAGGAATTTGAGACCAGCCTGACCAACATGGTGAAACCCCATCTCTAAAAAAAATACAAAAATTAGCTGGGCGTGGTGGTGTGCTCCTGTAATCCCAGCTACTCAGGAGGCTGAGGCAGGATAATCGCTTGAACCTGGGAGGCAGAGGTTGCAGTGAGCCGAGATGCACTGCCACTGCACTCTAGCCTGGGCGACAGAGCAAGACTCCATCTTAAAGAAATACATAAAAAAAAATAAAGTGTGTCTCTTGTAAGACTTGAGTTCTAGTTCTGGTTTCTTTGCCTACTTTGGGACAATTCCTTGACTTCTCAATCTATTTGTATTGCCATGTATAAATAAAGGATATTGGACTAGAGCAATTCAATCACATATTGTCAAACAACTGCTCTGTCCTTGGTACTGTGCAAAATGTGCTAGGGGCTATCACAGTGAATATACTCAATATACATATAGTGTATACTCAGTATACATATAGCTCAATGCCTTTAACTAGTTGCAGTTAGAAAACAAACATTTAGTAGAGCTCTTTGCCAGACTTCTATTTAATTAAATTGCCAGATCCACTGTTGTTTCCCATTATCTTTGTAAACATACTGAAAATAAGTGGTGGGCAGATTATTAGGATCTAATATGGCATACCAAGAAGTTTGTACTTTATTATGTATTGTATGAAATAAACCACTGAAACTTATCAAAAAATAAAAGTGTGTCACTTATATGCCTTGCTGTTTTATCCATTCTCAACCATTTAATTGGAATGTTTAGTCCATTTAGGTTTAGTATAATTATGGATATGAATGGATTTAGGTATAAAATTTTGTTGTTTTTGTCTTCTCTACTTTTTGTTATTCTGCTCCTCCTTTTCTGCCTTCTTTTGGGTTAACTGAATTTTTTTTTTTTTTTGGTATTCCATTTTAATTTCCCCCATAGGCTTTTTAGCTATGCCTCTATGTGTTTTTTGTTAGCTTGTTTTTTTGACAGAGTTTCTCACTTTGGCATCATTGACATTTTAAACTAGATAATTCCTTACTGTGAGGAGCTGTCCCATGCATGCCCTGTAGGATAGTTGGCAGCATTACTGGCTTTTACCCACTAGATGCTGGTAACATGTCCTCCCCTCTAAATTCCCCACCCAACAGTTGTGACAATAAAAAAAAAAAAAGTCTTCAGATATTTTTTGCCACATGTTGCCCTGGAGAGAAAAATCACCATCAGATGAGAACCAATGCCTGAGGATTACAGCATGCGTCTTTAGTTTAACATGGTCTACTCAAGTTAATGTTGTCCTCCTTCACATAAAATAAAGGCATATAGGCCGGGCACGGTGGCTCATGCCTGTAATCCCAGCACTTTGGGAGGTCGAGGTGGCTGGATCACAAGGTCAGGAGTTTGAGACCAGCCTGGTCAACATGGTGAAACCCTGTCTCTGCTGAAAATATAAAAATTAGCTGGGCGTGGTGGCAGGTGCCTGTAATCCCAGCTACTTGGGAGGCTGAGGCAGGAGAATCACTTCAACCCAGGAGGTGGAGGTTGCAGTGAGCCAAGATTGCACCACTGCACTCTAGCCTGGTTGACAGAGCAAGACTCCATCTCAAAAAAAAGATAAATAAATAAAATAAAGGCATATAGCTCAATATACATCTCCTGTAAATTGCGTTATTGTTAGCATATACATAACATCTACCTGTTATAAACATCACAGTGCACTGTTATAATCTTTAAACATGTCTTTTTTTTCTTTTTTTAAGACAGAGTTTCCCTCTTGTTGCCCAGACTGGAGTGCAATGGAGCGATCTTGGCTCACTGCAACCTCTGCCTCCTGGGTTCAAGGAATTCTGCTGCCTCAGTCTCCTGAGTAGCTGGGATTACAGGCATGCACCACCATGCCTGGCTAATTTTTTTTATTTTTGGTAGAGACAGGGTTTCTCAGTATTGGTCAGGCTGGTCTCAAACTCCTGACCTCAGGTGATCCGCCTGCCTTGGCCTCCCAAAGTGCTGAGATTACAGGCATGCTGGGATTACCTCACCCAGCCTAAACATGCCTTCTAAAGAAATTAATAAAATAAAAAAGAATTTCAAACCTGGGTGTCTGCTTGACAAAGATCCTGTCTTTGACCAAACTCTAGATAGGCTCCTCTGAGTTATTTTTGGACTAAGACCTGTCATTGGGCCTTGTCCTCAAGAGCTCAGGTGTAGCAAGAATCTCAAGTCAGTTTACTGTCACCTTCAATAGCTGATCAAATTCCTCATTCTCCACCAACTTCCTGGTGACCTCTGATCACCCTGGCCTGCCTTCAGCAGGAGTCGTTAGACCTCTGTAACCAGAACCCCCTTGCCCCTGATGTTTCTTCTTAATACTTTTCCACCCACTGACCTCCACCCTGCTCCTTGGCTCTATACACCAAAAGGTATCAGAGACAAGGCTCAATCAATTTAAAAGTTTATTCTGCTAAGTTTAAGGATATGCCTGTGACACAGCCTCAGGAGGTCCTGACAGTATGTGCCAAGGTGGTTTGGCTAATGCTTGGTTTGATACATTTTAGGGAGACATAAGACATCAGTCAATACATGGAAGATGTATACTTGTTCTGTCCGGAAATGCAAGACAACTCAAAGTAGAGAAGGGGGTTGCTTCTAGGTTATAGGTGGATTCAAAGAAGATTTCCTGATTGGCAATTTGTTGAAACAGTTTATCTAAAGACCTGGAGTGTCTGGGTTAAGAGAAGGGATGTGGAGACCGAGGTTCTTATGCAGATGAAGGATCATGGTAGCAGGCTTCAGAGACTAGATTACAAATGTTTCTTATCAGATTAAAAAAGCCGCCAGACTCTTTGTTAATTCTCTCCTGGATCAGGACAAAGACCTGGAAAGGGAAGGGGATTCCCTACAGAATGCAGATTTTTCCCTACATGAGACAGCTTTGCAGGGCCATTTCAAGATATGTCGAATAAATATATTTTAGGGTAAAATACTTCAATTTCTTTCATGGCTTGCTGTCGGTCAGCTGATGCTATACTAGAGTCAGGCTGGGATTTGGTATCTTATTGCTACAAAAAGTATTAAGATCTCTGTTTTAATGTTAATGCTGGTCAGTTGTGCCTGAATTCCAAAGGGAGGAAGGTAATAGGCACGTCAAACCCCCTCTTCCCGTCATGGCCTGAACTGCATTTTCAGGTTAACTTTGGAATGCCCTTGGCTAAGAAGAGGGATTCATTCAGATAGTTGGGGGGCTTATAATTTTAATTTTTAGTTTACAGCTGTAAATTCACGCTTGTCTTTGCTGTATTCAGACTTGAGCCCAGTTCTATTCTGAGGCTCCTTTCTCCTATTGCAGTAGTTCCTGAATAAAATCTTTACTGCTTTAACTACTGTCCAACTCTAGTTTTTCTTCAACAACCTGCAGTGGGAAGTAGATGAAATATCTGTTCTTTTAGTTTTCATTTGTTACTTTACTGCTGGCCCTACAGGGATCCTCCCTGTGTTTATGTAGTGAGGACTAAGTTCTGAATTTTTATCTTGCCCAAATTCCTACCTAAGGGGTCTAGGGAGTCATGCCCTATAAACCATAAATTCTCATCAGATGGGTTTTGACCCTATATATTGTGACTTACTTTTCAATCTGACTCTGGCATAACATCATGAGACAAGAAAAAAATATTTAACCCCAAAATATATTTTCTTGCCATACCTTAAAATTGCCCTGCAATGTCTCTTGTGGGAAAAATCCACATCCTATAGAGAATCCCTTTTCCCCTTTGTTTTCCTTCCTTCCTTTCCAGATCCAGGAGATAATCAACTAAGAGTCAGGCACCCTTTTAGGTCCAAAAAGAAATATTTTACAACCTGTTGTCTCTCTGAAATCTGCTATCTGAGAGATTTCTTTGTACTATAAAACTTGGTCTCCACAATCCTTTATCTTTTTTTTTTTTTTAGATGGAGTGTCACTCTGTCACCCAGGCTGGGGTGCAGTGATGCAATCTTGGCTCACTGCAACCTCTGCCTCCCGGATTCAAGCAATTCTGCTTCAGCCTCCTGAGTAGCTGGGATTATAGGCATGTGCTACCATGCCCAGCTATTTTTTTTTTTTTTTTTTTTTGAGACAGAGTCTTGCTCTGTCACCCAGGCTGGAGTGCAGTGGCACAATCTCAGCTCACTCAACCTCCACCTCCCAGGTTCAAGCAGTTCTCCTGCCTCAGCCTCCCGAGTAGCTGGGATTACAGGTGTATGCCACCACACCTGGCTAATTATTGTATTTTTATTAGAGACAGGGTTTCATCGGCCAAGCTGCTCTCAAACTCCTGACCTCAGGTGATCTGTCTGCTTCAGTCTCCCAAAGTGCTGGGATTATAGGCGTGAACCACTGAGCCTGGCCCACAATCCTGTATCTTTTTTTTTTTTTTTTGAGACGGTATCTTGCTCTGTCACCCAGGCTGGAGTGCAGTGGCACAATCTCGGCTCACTGCAAGCTCCACCTCCTGGGGTCATGCCATTCTCCTGCCTCAGCCTCCCGAGTAGCTGGGACTACAGGTACCTGCCACCACACCCAGCTAATTTTTTGTATTTTTAGTAGAGACAGGGTTTCACTGTGTTAGCCAGGATGGTCTCGATCTCCTGAACTCGTGATCTGCCCGCCTTGGCCTCCCAAAATGCTGGGATTACAGGCATGAGCCACCGTGCCCAGCCAGAACCAAATGAATGTATTTCTTAAATGTATTTGATTGATGTCTCATGCCTCCCTAAAACAATGCACCCCGACCACCTTGGGCACATGATCTCAGGACCTCCTGAGGGCTGTGTAATGGGCCATGGTCACTCATATTTGGCTCAGAATAAATCTCTTTAAATATTTTACAGAGTTTGACTCTTTTCGTTGACTGTAGTTTATCAAGTCAGCCCAGAATTTAGGCGGAGTTTATAATCAGATGTAAGTGTTTCTCCCCTCTGTGGTTTTCTCCTTTCCAGGATTTCTTCGTAACTTTCCAGCTGTTCTGCCAGTCTAAATTTTGTCATCTGACACATCAAGCCAATAAGACTGAGGTTTCCAGCTGCACTGAGCTCTCTGTGAACTGGGGAGGACCTGCAGGCCAAATGCTGCATATGGCAAATCTTACACACTGTGGTTCCTGATTCTCATGGCCTGATTTCACTCTAGTTACTGCCTGCTTTTGGTCATGCTCCAATACCTGTAATCAACCTAAAATAATAATAATAATGATAATAATAAAAAGGTCAGACTCTAGTTTAAAGCGAGTTTATTCAAGTGCAAAGATTGAGGACAGGCCACACAGGAAGCCCAAATTTCAAAGAATGGAAGTCAGTGCTCCAGAGTGTAGAAGTTTGGGATCATTTACATGACAAAGCTTAGGGCGCTTTAACAGAATTTCAGTATCTTTCTATGGAAGACTTAATGTGTAGTTAAAGTACAATGATATGACTAGTGTAGGTAGTATGTTTCTTTCAGGGAAAGGTATATTTAACATTCCACCCTGAAGATGTGACTGTCATGGGGTCTTGGGCACCATGTGGTCTGAGTTAGGAACTGGACAATAAAGATAGTTAATCTATAACAAAGATCAGTGATTGGAAGGGGGAAAGTCTGGTCTCTGGTGTCTCCTAGGCATTTACAGGGCAAGAGCAATGAGGAAGAGAGTTAAGCTATAATCTAAGACGCAAAATTGCAAACATGCTACTGTCTCCAGAGCTTAATTTCCTTCCTTGGCAAAATACATTTAGAAGGTCCTGAAATTTTATTTCACACTACACATTTTTTGTCTTTTGACCTATTATATTCAAATTTTATCAGTGTTATCTGGCAATAAATTGTGAATGTTTTTCTGTCAGTAAATACTCTTTTGTAACATAATTTTATTGGCTTCATATGCCATTGTATGATCTACGAGAATTTATTTTACCTATTGTTAGACATATAAGTGTTTCTGTTTGTTTTAGTAAATAATGAAAAGCAAGAAGATCTCATTAGCTACCAGGTGGCTGCCAACTGCCCGTGTGGAGTAACACTGACCTACATGGCTGTGGGCAGCTGTTCACTCTGGACTGTGCAGGACGCATCCCTGGGAGCACGGCTGAGGATGTGTATGGTGCTCCCTGTGCTGCACTGTCCTAGGCCATGGCTAGCAGCCCCTGGGACCCTATCAGGGAAAAAGAGGACACGAAGTGCTTGTGTGACCAGAAAGGGGTCCCAGTCCAGACCCCAAGAGAGGGTTCTTGGATCTCCGCAATAAAGAATTCCAGGCGAGTCTATAGAGTAATGGGAAAGCAAGCTTATTAAGAAAGTAGAGGAATGAAACAATGGCTACTTCATAGGCAGAGCAGCCCCGAGGGCTTCTGGCCTTTTTTTTTTTTTCTTTCTTTCTTTTATCCACAGTCTTACTCTGTCGCCCAGACTGGAGTGCAGTGGTGCGATCTCGGCTCACTACAACTGCCGCCTCCTGGGTTCAAGCAATTCTCCCGCCTCAGTCACCTGAGTAGCTGGGACTATAGGCACGTGCCACCATGCCCAGCTGGTTAATTTTGTATTTTTAGTAGAGAAAGAGTTTCACCATGTTGGCCAGGCTGGTCTCGAACTCCTGACCTCAGGTGATCTGCCTGCCTTGGACTCCTGAAATGCTGGGATTACAGGCGTTATCCACTGAGCCTGGCCTGAATGGCCATTTTTATGGTTATTTATTGGTTATATGCTAAACAAGGGGTGGATTATTCATGAGTTTTCTGGGAAAGGGGTGGGAAATTCCTGGAACTGAGGGCTCGTCCGCTTTTCAGACCATATAGGGTACCTTCCAGATGTTGCCATGGCATCTGTAAACTATCATGGCACCTGTTAACTTTCATGGTACTGAAGAGAGTGTCTTGTAGCATGCTAATGCATTATAATTAGCATGTAATGAGCAGTGGGGAATGATCAGAAGTCACTCTTGGTTTTGGTGGGGTCTGGCTGGCTTCTTTACCACAACCTGTTTTATAAGCAAGGTCTTTGGGACCTGTATCTTGTGGCGACCTCCTGTCTCATCCTGCGACTTAGAATGCCTAACTTCCTGGGAATGCAGCCCAAAAGGTCTTAGCCTTATTTTACCCAGTGCTGTTCAAGATGGAGTCGCTGTGTTTCTGATACTTGTAGAATCCCAGTGAAAACATGAGTTGAAGACTCAGAACTAAATAATTGCTTGTTAATATGGAAATTATTAGTCATGCCCTAATTATTTGTCACAAATAGTCTATCTAAACCTGGTGTTGCTGAGGGAAGCATGGATTACATGCATTTCTTTTTCTATTCATTTCTGCTTTGTGCCTAGGTGCTGTTGATGAAAAGAGTCAAACTCTGTAAAATATTTTAAGAGATTTATTCTGAGACAAATATGAGGGACCATGGCCCACGACACAGCCCTCAGGAGGTCCTGAGAACAAGTGCCCAAGGTGGCCAGAGCACAGCTTGGTTTTATGTGTTTTAGGAAGGTGTGAGACATCAATCAAATACATTTAAGAAATACATTGGTTTGGTTTAGAAAGGTGGGACAAAAGCGAGGGCTCCCAGGCTATAGGTAAATTTAAACATTTTCTGGTTGACAATTGGTTGAGGTTGTCTGAAGACCTGGGATAGATAGAAAGGAATGTTCAGGTTAAAGATACAGGATTGTGGAGACCAAGTTTTATTGTGCAGAGGAGGCTCTTAGGTAGCTGACTTTAGAGACAGAGGGTTGTAAATTGTTTTTTATAGAACTTAAAAGGGTGCCTGGCTCTTAGTTGATTATCTCCTGGATCTGGAAAGGAAGGAAGGAAAACAAAGGGGGAAGGGGATTCTGTATAGAATGTGGATTCTTCCCACAAGACATTTTGCAGGGCAATTTTAAGGTATGGCAAGGAAATATATTTTGTGGTTAAATATTTTTTTCCTTGTCTCATAATGTCATGCCAGAGTCAGACTGAAGAGTAAATCACAATATATAGGGTCCAATAAAACCCATCTGATGAGAATTTATGGTTTGTAGGGCATGACTTCCTAGGCCCTTTAGGTAGGAATTTGGGCAAGATAAAAAATCAGAGCTTAGTGCTCAGTGCTTTTGTCCCTTTGATCCCTTTCCCATGTCCGATCATACTGGCCCCTTCCTCCTCCACTGCTCTCAGTACTTGCTGCAGTCAATTGGCAGACATTGTGTAAGCCTCCCTGCACAGAGACGACAGCTTGGCAACAGGGTGTTTGCAAAAACTTGCCTAGCGAAGAGGAGAACGTGCTTTACTGCTGATTTAAATTTAGGAAAACCCTCCTGCTGGGTAGAGCTTGTGTTAGAAGAGAAGGCATCTCCACAATAAATCACATAGTTACAGTTTCTTTGCTGACCTGGATATTTTAGAGATTCTTAGTTAGAAAACCCATTAGCTATAATGAGACAAAAAAATTATTTACACTCCTTTCTAGGATAACATTTTGACTGAAATTTTATACATAGGATTATAAAAATAAAAATAAAATCCTATCTGTTGGAAGGAAAGAAATAAAGAGAAAGAAAAAGAAAAACAGAAAGAGAAATAGAAAGAAAAGAGAGAAGGGAGGAAGGAATGAGGGAAAAGGAGAGGAAGAAAAGAAGGCCTGAAAAGAAGGGAAGGAAAAAACGAAGGGAGGGAAGTAACTCCCATGGACTCCTGGAGTTACTGAGCCCTGTCTTCTGGGTGGGGCCAGCTGGGGTCCCATAAGAAAAACCCTCGATGTGCTGCTGTCTTTTCAAATGAGTGTTGATATTGCATTCTTATGAGCGACCACAGTTTTAGAACGTTAATCCCTCATAGACACAGTTTTAGATCTTTTATCTCTCCATCTGTCAGCAAAAGAACTGGCAAGGGTAGTGGTGAGTCATACGATGATAATTTCTTCTAGTGTTGTGTCATTTCCCTGGCAATATGAACACCACAGACATTCTTTCTGCTTGGGCAAAAAGTTTCTCTTTATGGCATTTTATTATTATTTTTAGTAAATGTTACATACCCAGAATGGGTTTTTAGGAAGAACTGAGGATTAACTGAGATTGACTTCATCTATACTGGGTCCTGTCAAATGTGGATTTACCCTCCTTCTAGTACCTGGGTAACAAAATCAAAGATAGTGAAATAGCTTGAAACAACCAATCAGATTAATAAAGTAACATGCAAAAGAAAAATGATAGGTTGGCCACCATGGATCTCACATATGTATAATTTATTGTGGCTGGGTGTGGTGGCTCACACCTGTAATCCCAATATTTTCGGAAGCTGAGGCAGGCAGATCACCTGTGATCAGGAGTTCGAGACCAGCCTGGCCAGTGTGGTAAAACCCTGTCACTACTAAACATACAAAAATTAGCCTGGCATGGTGGTGGGCACCTGTAATCCCAGCTACTTGGGAGGCTGAGGCAGAAGAATAGCTTGAACCTGGGAGGTGGAGGTTGCAGTGAGCCGAGATTGCACCACTGCACTCCAGCCTGGATGACAAAGTGAGGCTCCATCTCAAAAAAATAAATAAATAAAATTTATTGTTACCACCACCAAGAGGGTACCCATGGCTTTTTTGGGTTCACAGATTCTTCAGACATTTTACCATCTAACACCAACATAATACCTGCTGGTATCACTGAAGTGGGTAGCACAGAGGAGCAAGGCTAGCTAAGGTTGTACATCATGACAAGACATTATTTAAATCTGAAAAAAATACTCCCATAAGTTTGCAAAACCTTTTCCCATCACCATAACAACCTACACCTTTGGACAAGCTGTGGGAACATAATTAAAAGACATGAAGATTGAGCCTACTAGTTTGATTTTGTCCTGATTCCTGAAATATTTATCCTTAGGAACTTCAGCCATAACTACTTCTTGCTATCTTTTGCATCTTGTGATACGTAGCACTGAGAAATATACCAGTGGCTCCTGGTATGTTTTCAAAAAGGCATCCTACATGCCCTCTTCAGGTTTGGTATCATATCAGTCTATAAGTTAAATGCCCTCATTATATAAAATCCAGTGCCTCCAATGGGGGTCAGGTGGAGTCATTAAGAGTGTTGGCTCTGCAGTCAGACTGCCTGGTCTGCAGAGCAGCTCTGTCACTTACCAGTGGTGTGAATAACCTTGGGCGAGTTACTTCAACAGTCCATACCTCAGTTTCCTTATCTGTAAAATAATAATATTAGTAATGGTTAAATGAGATAAGACATTTGAAACCCAGTAGGGTGCTCAGTATATCACAAATGCTCAATAAATTATAGTTAATGATATTATTAGTATATTATGCAAACTGTTTCCCATAACTTTTTTTTTTTTTTTTGCCACTTTCAGACATTAAAGCAATCCAAATCTTTTTTTTTTTTTTTTTTGAGGCAGAGTTTTGCTCTTGTTGCCTAGGCTGGAATGCAATGACGCCATCTTGGATCACTGCAACCTCCACCCCCCCAGTTCAAGCGATTCTCCTGCCTCAGCCTCCTGAGTAGTTGGGATTACAGGCACCCACCACCACGCTCGGCTAATTTTTTGTATTTTTAGTAGAGTCGGGGTTTTGACATATTGGCCAGGCTGGTCTCGAACTCCTGACCTCAGGTGATCTGCCCGCCTTGGCCTCCCAAAAGCAATCCAAATCTTAATGTAGTCCTATTATGGTTAGTGCTATTTAACAATGAAGAATTGTTGCCTAGCTCAAAGCCATAAAAATATTTTCACATGCTATCCTCAGGAAGCTTTATTATTTTACCTTTCACATTTACATCTATAACCCACCGGGAATTATTTATGTGCACAGCATGAAGAGGGGATAATTTTCATTTTTTCCAGTTGACTATCCAACTGGCCCAGCATTATTGCCTTTATTCATCATTCTGTACTGCTGACTTTGTCATAAGTCAAGTATGTGCACCCAGGGGAGTCTGTTTCTGTTCTGAATTGTTTCCTTTGGTCCATTTGTCTGTACTTACCCCAGTACTGTTTCAACTGTTGTACTTTTACACTTAGTCTTGAAGTTGGATGGAAAATTCCCACAACTTGGTTCTTCTCCTTCAAGATTATCTTGGCTATACTAGGTCATTTGCAATTCCACATACATGTCCAAATCCACTTGTCAGTTTCCAAAAAAAAAAAAGGGGAGAAAAAAAAACCCTTCTGAGATTCTGATTGGGATTGTTTTGACTCTATAGATCATTTTTGGGAACACTGGCATTCTTATAATACTAAGTCTCCCAATTATATGTTTATTTAGAACTTTTAAGTTTTGTTTCAATACTGCTTTGTGGCTTTCTGTGTAGCGGTTTTGCATATCTTGCATTAAATTTACTCTCAGGCATTTGAATTTTTGAGGCTGTTTGTAATTGTTTGTTGCTAGTGAATAAAAATACAATTTGTTTATGGACTAAAAAAGACACCACTTCTGAGTGTAAAGGTGAGCCACAGGCTAGGAGGAGATATTGGCAGCACCTTATACTGACCAAGGCTTTTATCTAGAATGTATACAGCTCCTATTAAAGAGGAGAAAACAACACAGTGGAAAAAATGGGGAAGAGTCCTGAAGTGATTTTAAGGGAGAAGACCATCCCTCATATTGTCTTATGCCCAATTTCTGCCTCCAAAGAAAGAATAAGTAAAAACTAAAAGGCAGAAATGAAATCCACAAGCCGACAGCTCAGGGCCACACCCTGGGCCTGGTAGTTAGAGACTGACCCCTGACTTAATCTGTTATTTGCATAAAAAAGGCACTGTGAAGATCCCTGTCTGTTGTGGGAGGACAGAGACCCCAAACAGAGGGACCAGCTGCAGCTATGGCAGAAGAACATAATTTGTGAAGATTTCATGGATATTTATTAGTTCCCCAAATTAATACTTTTATAATTTGTTACACCTGTCTTTACTGCAATCTCTAAACATAAATTGTGAAGATTTCATGGACATTTATCACTTCCCCAATCAATACTCTTATAATTTCCTATGCCTGTCTTTAACCTCTTAATCCCATCATCTTTGTAAGCTGAGGATGTATGTTGCCTCAGGACCCTGTGATGATTGCATTAACTGCACAAATTGTTCGTAAAGCATGTGTGTTTGAACAATATGAAATCTGGGCACCTTGAAAAAAGAATGGGATAACAGCGATGTTCAGGGAACAAGGGAGATAACCCTTAGGTCTGACTACCTGGGAGCTGGGCAGGACAGAGTCATATTTCTCTTATTGCCAAAAAGTGGTAAGAGAAATATTGCTGAATTCTTTCTCCAGGAAGGAATATTAATAATCAATAGCCCTGGGAAAAGAATACATTCCCAGGGGCAGGCCTCTAAAATGGCTGCTCTGGGAGTGTCTGCCTTATGCAAACACTGCATAAGTGTCTGAAGTGTCTTAGGCACTGGAGCGGAAGTGAGGGTCTGGTTGGAGCCTCGGGCGGGTGGAAGGGTCTCCAGGCTGCTCTAAACAGCTGGTCAGAGAAAGCAGGGGGCTGCAGGTTGTGGGGCTGAGGGGCGGAGACGGCCTAGGGCTGTGGGGCTGGAGGCTGTGGAGCTGGGGGCAGGGACACGTGCCAGAGGCCAGGGCAGGGCACAGGCTGGGCTGGGCTGGGCTGGGAGGGTATGCTGGGCCTCACGTTCTCAGCTGCTCTGGGCTGCCTGGCGCCCTGGCCTAGTGGAGATGTATGGCGCTGTTTTCGAAGAGGCCTAGGGTGGGAGGAGAGGTGCACAGGCAGGTAGGCAGGTGGACGGGCGCCAGTGCTTGGTCTTCTGGGACCTTCCAGATCGCCTGATGCACGCAGGCGCCATGCCCCCACGGGAGCTGTGCTGTACATGCAGCTCTGGGTAATGTGTCCTAGGTGGTCGACTGTGAGGCTCCCCAGGGAGCACTTGTAGGGGAGGCCTAGGCACTGAGGAGAGTGGGGACTCATCCACCTGCCTGCTGCAGATGGATGGTCACAGATGGCTCTGAGGTCACAGATGGCTCTCCAGGTGGTGTGGGTGACGATGGTGTTGGTGCCGAGTGGAACATGTTCAGCGGGTTGGCCTGCAGCTGATGCTAATGTCAGTGAGAAAGCCATGGGTCTTGACAAAGGTGTCATGCACCACGTGCAAGGCTGTATGGCCGTGGTTACCGGGCCAGCTCCAGGCCCTAGGTGGTGCAGGGCGTCCAACAGTCCAGGGCATGGGTCCCAGTGGGGAGGTGTCCCCCAGAGCTTTCTCAAACCTCCTCACGAAGCCCTCGAGGCACTCTTCCCGCTGGCAGGTGAGCTCAGCAAACTGATGATGCCACGCAGCCCTGGGTCTCTCAGCCACCCCCAGTGGCAGCAACTCCTCTTCGCAGACATAGCGCTGGAGGAGGACACGCGGGACTCAGTGCCTCGGGACAGCAGGTTCCACAGGAGTCGCCCTTGGGCCTTGGGCCTTGGGCCGTGAAGAAGACTGAGCGGTTGGTGTGGGATGGGGAGCTGTTCTCGAGCTGGGCCTGGGTTAGCATGCGCTCTTCCAAGGGCTGCACAGGGCGGCCCAGTTCAGGTTCCCCACCGGGGGCTGCTCCAGTACCTGCACGAGAAGCTGGCCCTGGGGGCCAGCCTGCCCACCAACTCCGCTTCCTGGGACACATCCTGTGGCTGCGGGGCTTCACAGGCGGCTGAACTCGGGGAGGGTGTTGGTGGCAGTTTGGGTAGAGGTTCTTGCAGGGGTTGCCGGTCTCAGGTCATTGTTTCCTCATTCTGTGACTTCTCCACACAGTTGGAGGTGCAGAACCTGAAGCACTTCTGGATGAACAGGTTGAGATGGCACTGGTGGATGACAGTGGCGACTTCACCCCTGAACTCTTTGGGGATAATGGGTCTCTTTACATTCTGTAAGGATAGACTGTGGGCGAGTCACTTAGGGGTGATGGTGGTGGTGGTCTTGGATGCCATCCCCAACCACCTGTGGGTCTCAAGCAGCTGGCTGAGGGGCTCGGGGCCTCATTGGGGGTCTGGCTGCCGCTTACCATAAGGGTCTTCTTGGCACCTGTAACGGCTGCAGCCAAGTGGGTTTGGGGGTGTGGGTGATCCTCTTGGAGGGAGGAAGGCATCTCCGCCAGCCTGGGGCAGCCGGCAGCCAGCTCACCTACTTCCCCTGCGCCTGCTGGGCCCGCAGGTAGCCAACTAACTCCTGTGCCAGCACACAGGTGGGGCACCACAGGACTCCTCGTCTAGGGCTCTGCCTCGGGCCTTCCTGGGAAAGATGAGATCATCCTCTTCTGAACAGAGTGGTCAGACCCGAAGTTCTCTTCCTTGCGGGGCTGAGGGCCAGTCAACCTTTGTCCTCTGTGTTGATGCTAGTGGACTCGTTGAAGATCCACAGGCACGCCACCAGGGGGTCAGAGTGAAGTCCACCTCATTCTCTAGGGCTGAGTAGTCCACATCCTGCCTGTGATGGAGGAGAAAGAGGAGGAGTAGGATGGGCCAGGGAGGGGGGCGGGGAGTCCTTGAGCCGCTTGGATGGTCCCTGAGCCTCCCCGAAGCCCAGGCTGGAGACTGAGTCTAAGTCCCAGCTGAGGCTGGGAGGGCAGGGGCCCACACCCTCAGCACCACAGATTCTGGGGCCCTGTCCTCACTCTCGTCTCCAAAGAGATCATGGTGGCTCAAGACCCGCTTCTTCAGCTTAGGGAGTCCTGCGAGGCATCCAGCAAGCAGGCCTTCCACTCCACCAGCTTCCCTGCAGGGGCCTTCGTGTACTTCCTGTCTGGGAGGGTTGGGGGAGCAAATGGACCTCAGTGGCTGAAAATGGCTGCTTCTTGGTCCCGTCCCCTGCTCTACCTTGCGGCAGGGGCTGCTGGCCTGCAGGCCCTTCTTGTCCACACCGGGCATCTCCTGGGGCCGCCCTCAACCCTTGTCCTTGGTCTTGTCCTCCTTTTGGGCACCATCTTTACGACTGTGGTCCCGCTTTTCTTCCTCGAGTTTCCCTTCCTTGAGGCAGCCACCATCCTGCCAGGCCAGGCCTGGGGAATCGCGTGTGGCTGGGGACTCCACGTGGAGCTGCAGGGCTGTCTCCTTGTTCTCCTGCAGGCCCTGTCCACAGCCTCCAGACCCTCCCTGGAGGAAGGCTGCCTGGTAGCCTGGCTCTTGGGGCTGGCCCTGGCTTTGAGCAGGGCTGGCCATGGTGGACTCCTTGGCGGCATTGCAACCGCCAGAGTGGTGGCAGGGCTTTTTGAGGGCAGAGTAGAAGGCTTACTGCCGGGGAAGCCCAGGGCCGCCTGGTGGCCCGTTGCTCCCAAGAGCTGGCCGGGCTGAGGTGCCAGGCCAAGTAGCTGGAGAGCGGCCCAGAGTTGTCTATCACCTACATGCCACTGGGGACAGGGCAGCTGTGCCGTGGGGGCTGGCTCATGGCCTTGAGGACCAACTCCATGGCATCGCATCCCCTGTGCCTCTGCCTTGACCCCTGTTCAGGGAGGCCAGCAAGTGCTTGCTGCCAGGCTTGGCAGGGGCTTACAGGCCACAGATGCCAGGGCTGTAGTCACAGGCCAGCAGGAAGGCGTCCTGACCCAGGCCCGCCGTGTCACCAGCATTCTTGCAGTTGTCTTCAGCAGCTCCCCTCACAGTGCATGGCCTCCATGGACCAGCCCCAGCCCCAGCCCCAGCCCCAGCTCCATCCCCAGCACCCAGCTCGAACCCCAGCCCCATCTCCAGCTCCAGCCCCAGCCCCAGCCTCAGCTCCAGTCCAGGCTAGGGCCCTCCCCCAGGCCCAGGCTCCTTTCTCCCTCTGGGCGAGGTTGGGATGGGGCTTGGGCAGCTGGGGGTTGTAGAGGTCATAACCCATGTCAGAAGTGGCTATAGGACAGTGGGCAGGGTCCCCAGGAGCCCCAGAGCAGTAGGGACAGTCCGTGGTCCAGAAGAAGCCAGTGGAGCAGAGGAGCGTGGTCTGTCCCACGGCCTCTCGGTGCCTCACAGACCCATAATTTATTTTGTAAACTGTATGACAGTAGCTACTAGAGCTAAATTTACACATATCTTATAATCCACAGTTCTATTTCTAAGTATGTATGCAGCAAAAATGCATGCACATACCAAAAAACACATGTGGGAATATTCACAGCATCATTATTTGTAAAGCCTCAAACTGAAAACACCAAAATATCCATCAATTTTAGGACAGTAAAAAAACTGTAGTATAAACATGTGTGATGTAGCTGAAAAATGACTCCCACAAAGACATGAGGTCCTAATCCCTGTGATACAGGAGGTGGAAATAAATTATTTAAGTTGATAGGGTGAAAGAGTCCCTGACAAAAACTTACCTTTTAACAAAAAGCAGCTTAGAAATTACTTTCTTTTAAAACACACACAGTTTAAAGAAATTGCTTTTTTTCTAACAAAGAGCAGTCTGGAAGATTGGGCTATAAAACATGAATAAGCACTTCGGCACAGAGGGGGAGCTTTCTGAGTAATCACCAAACTCCACATAAACACAATGAGTCCCAGTAAAAACAGTGGGCCTTAATGAGCATATTCCTTTCCCGATTTTGGGCACACTAAGCTAGGGAAGCTGAAAGCTTGCATGGATAAAGGCTAGCAGCTTGCCAATAGACTTGGGGCTTGGCGTGTTCAATATGGAGGCTCCATTTCCCCCCACCCTTTTTTTTTGTTACCACAAAAACTAGGTAATGGCCAGGTGCCGTGGCTCATGCCTGTAATCCTAGCACTTTGGGAGGCCAAGGCGGGTGGATCACCTGAGGTTGGGAGTTGAGACCAGCCTGCCCAACATGGAGAAAGCCCGTCTCTACTAAAAATACAAAATTAGCTGGGTATGGTGGCACATGACTGTAATCCCAGCTACTCAGGAGGCTGAGGCAAGAGAATCGCTTGAACCCGGGAGGCAGAGGTTGTGGTGAGCCTAGATCGTGCCATTACACTCCGTCGTGGGCAACAAGAGTGAAACTGTGTCTCAAAAAAAAAAAAAACAAAACAAAAACCAGGCAACATGGCACCAACCATGTTAAAAAAAATCCATCTGCATAATAAAATATTGGGGTGGGGCAGCCAGCTTCTTCCCACACTATGCAAATGGCACACCTGTTTCAACCAATCTTTCATACTCTATGTAAATTAAACACTGCCTCCTCAAGCTCACCTATAAAATCATCTGCATTTCACCTTGGAAGTGGCAGCCCATTTCTCCAGGACCTCTCTCTCTGCAGCAGGGAGAGCTCTTTTTCCTTGGCCTGTTAAACTTTCACTCTAAATCTCAGTCATAGGGTCTTCACAGCTGTGATTGAGCTAAAGATCCTGAGAGAGGGAGATAATCCTGAATTATCCAGAGGGGCCCTGAATGCCCTAAATGCAATCACATGTGTCCTTATAAGAGGGAGCCGGAAGGAGATTTAATACAGAAGAGGAGATGGCAATGTGGCCAAGGAAGCAGAGATTGAGTGGCCATAAGACAAGGGCTGCTGGCAGCTTCCAGAAGCTCCTGGAAGTGAGGACTCTCTCTTAAAGCCCCTGGACAACTGTGGCCCTGCTGGGACCCTGGTTAGAGCCCAGTGATACTGACTTCACGTTTCTGGTCTCCAGAACTGTGAGAAAATAAATCTCCATTGTTTTAAGCAGCTAAGGTTGTAGTAATATGTTATAGCAAACATAGAAAACATACACCATGCAGTGGTGTGTAAATAATAAATAGGCCAGGCATGGTGGCTCACGCCTGTAACCCCAGCCCTTTGGGAGGCTGAGGTGGATGGATCACCAGGTCAGGAGATTGAGACCATCCTGGCTAACATGGTGAAACCCCATCTCTACTAAAAATACAAAAAATTAGCTGGGCGTGGTGGCATACACTTGTAGTCCCAGCGACTTGGGAGGCTGAGGCAGGAGAATCACTTGAACCCGGGAGGTGGAGGTTGCAGTGAGCCAATATCACACCACTGCACTCCAGCCTGGGTGACAGAGTGAAACTCCATCTCAAAAAAAAAAAAAATTAAAATTAAAAAATAAAAATAAAAAATCAACTAAAAATAAATGAAGTACTCTACACACAGCGTAGATGAATCTGAAAACAATCACATTGAAAGAAAGAAGGGAGAGTCAAAAGAGAACCTACCATGTGATTCCAATGACTCAAGGTTCGAAGTAGTCCAAATTCATCTTTGTTATTAGAAGTCAGGATAGTGATCACCTTCCAGAGAGGAGCAGTGACTGGGAGGGGCATGAGGGCTCTCTGGGGCTGTGGTAACGTTCAGTCATTTAGGTGCAGGGCTGTGCTCACCTTGTGATGGTTCGTTGGACTGTGGTCTTACCATTTATGCACTTTCTGTATGTGTTTCCCTTCAACAAAAATTTATTTAAAAAAAAAAAAAAGCCTGAAGGAAATCTGCTGCAGTCATATTTGATGCAATGCCTGGAGTGGGAACAGGGCTACCATCTGCTCCTTTATTACCCTCTGCCCTCCCCTTCTGGGCCTACTTGGCTTGGATTGTTTCAGTTTAGTGCTGGTTGGTGGCTTCTGTGTTTTGCTGTGTATATGTAGATGGTGCATGTGTTTTGTGGGGAGGGACAGTGTTCAGCTTCCCCCCTAACCTTTATCACAGAGTATCCCCTCAAAAAGGGGCTGCTGTGTCTCCCTTTAGGCACACAGTAATCCATATCTATAACATCTCTTCAGTGTGGGGCTTGCCCTGTCTGGCCCTGTGCCCTCCTCCAGCATCTGCTCTTCATACTGCAGTGGCTTATGCCCTCAGAGCTTCCAAGACCTGGGACAGACGAAGAAGCAAATCCCTCCTGCTCTTGGGCACACCCCACAGTGGGCCCTTCTCATCATGCTGGCCTGGGTTCCTCTAGTGAACTTTCCCACTTGCAGAAAGGATCCTCCAGGTAGAAAGAGGCCAGTCCTTCTTCCAGGTACCTACAGTCTCCATAAATGATTCCTCTAACTCCCCTCTCCTCTCTTGGCTTTGAGTAAGTGGGTGAGAGAAGCACCTCTTTCTTTTGCATAGAAGGAGAAGAGAGAAGTCTCTCACTACCAAACTGGGCAAAACCACAGGATAATTCTGACCCCCCACCCCCACCCTTCCTCATTCCACCCCTTCTGGTAAGGCAGGTGGAGGGGTGTGGTTGAGCCTCTTTCTTCAATCCAAGGCTTTGGGACTGCTATCTTTCTCTAATTGTATTGAGGGTACTGAATGTCTCTCCGTCCGCAGCTTTGGACTTTGTCACTAACTCTGGGACACATGGAAAAGCCCCGCTCAGTGATTTGTCATCCCAAGGTGCCTGCCCCAATCTCTGCAGACAGAAGAGTGCTGTAGAGATGGGCCCAAGCAAAGCATGCAGACAAGGGTCCCTGGCCTGAAGTATGCAAGGATGCCTGGCAGGTTGGCTCTAACTGTATTTTCTAAGCTTGTATAATTTTTTGTTTTTTTTTTGAGTCGGAGTCTTTCTGTTGCCCAGGCTGGAGTGCAGTGGTGCAATCTCGGCTCACTGAAACCTCCACCTCCCGAGTTCAAGTGATTCTCCTGCCTCAGCCTCCTGAGTAGCTGGGACTACAGGCATGCACCACCACACCCGGCTAATTTTTGTATTTTTAGTAGAGACGGGGTTTTGCCTCATTAGCCAGGCTGGTCTTGAACTCCTGACTTCAGATGATCCATCTGCCTTGGCCTCCCAAAGTGCTGGGATTACAGGTGTGAGTCACCACGCCCGGCCAGCTTGTATAGTTTTGTCTGGTTGGGCCCTACCGATAGTTTTGTAAGTGGAGGAAGAAACTATCTTTATATTTCCTTGATCCCTGGTAGTTTGCTTGTAATTGAAGACAATAAACACCCATTCTACCTGTCTTTATCCATATTCTTACCCTGAAAAGATGAAACTTTTTTCTCATATTTTTGATCATTTGTAATTTTTTCTTCATGCCAAGGCAGTACCTCCTCTCTAATAAGTGGGTGATATCCCGTCACCACCTGCTAGTTTGATATTTTGCTGCAAGTACTCACCCAACTCAGCAATCTGCCTAACAACGTGACTTGGCCCGAGGCATGCACAATCATCACAGAAGATAGCTGGATTTGTTCTCTCAACCTTCGTTGCATCCTGTTTATATTGGATATAGTTGCAAAGCTCAGATTATATCCTTCGGACCCCTTGCTGGGTAGGAAGTGGCACGTACTCTGGGCACGCTCTCTGGGTAGAGACAGTACAGCGAGGTGGAGACAGCGAGGTGGAGGCAGTGAGGTGGAGGCCACTGTGTTTTCAGGTGCTGGTGGTCAGAGTTGGAAATGAGAGGCTTCTGTGTCCCTTCTTCACCTGTGGGAAGGCAAAAGGCAGTGGCTGAACTGGCATTTTCTTGTCTTTTTTTTTCTTTCTTTTTAAATTGACATGGAATTTACCTAGAGTGATATACACAAAGGTTAAAGAAGTTTTACATACGTTCATACTCATGTAACCACCACCTAGCTCAAGTTACAGACATTTCCAGTACTGAGGAAATGGAATTGAAAACAAATTCTCCTGCCAACCCAGAAAGCCTCTCCACAAGTTTAGAAGAGAAAGAAAACAGTTTTATCATTGAATACACACTAAACTCATGTAACACATATCACGGGCAATCCATGAAAGAGATTGCAAAGATGGAAAGAAATCAACCATGTGTATAACCTGGCAGATACAACTCATCACATACTTGTTCTCAAGAAAATGACTAGTCCTTATGTAAGAGAACTTGGCAGCACCATTTTTCACATATAGTTCATACTACATTTGATATGGACAGGAGGCAGGGAAATACTGGGTAGAAGAGGGAGGTTCCCCAGCAAGGGCCCCATCCTCAGGCCTGGAAACTCAAAGCCCTAAATGGGAACAGGCATTCCTGTTTTCATGTCCAAATATTGCCTTTTGGCCTACCACACCCTCCTATCCTGTATCCATATAAACCCAAAACACCGGGCTCCATAAGCAGAAGAGCAGGGGAACAGAAGAGTGGTAGAGTTGCAGAGAAGGAGAGAAGAGAAGGAACCTCTGAACATTGAGAGGAGTTCAGCTGGGGATGGTCAGAGAGGTCAGTTGCAGGATGGACAAACTCCAGGGGAAGATCAGCTTCCCACTTCATCCCCTTTCCAACTCCCCATTCATCCCACTGAGAGACACCTCCATCTGGTAACAAAATCCTCCTCATTTAGCATCCTTCAATTTGTCCATGTGAACTGACTCTTTCTGGATGCCGGACAAGGACCTGGGTACCAAGAGGGCACTGAGCTGGTTAACATGTAAGCCATCTGTGGACGGCAGAGCTAAAGTAGCACTGTCACATGTCCGTTGGAACTTTGGGAGTTGCAGGCACCCACCCCTAGGCACTACCATGGGGCTGGAGCCCAAAAGCACTCACCCTGGCTCCTGCACCTGCCTGTCTGTGGGCTCCCCCTCCTATAAGGGGTTTGAGCGTGTGGTAGCCTAGCATATGAGCCACACCCCTGCTGCAGGTCCTGCGAGGGGGGTCAGGAAACTCTCCTGTTTCATATTCACCTGGTAATTGGAGTGGTCACTTGTGCTTGCTAATTGCCTTTATCCAAAAGAAAATAAAATGTGTAGCCAGGTGCCTGCTGAAGTTGGACTCCTACCCTCCCCTGGACTCTGGGGATAGGGGGTTGGTTCTCTTCCTTGATGTTTACATTTCAAAGAGATGGCTCCCAGGTACTTGAGAAAAGCATCCCTGGATTGTAAGACTGGCAAGAAGCTTATTTAGCTCTTAGAAAGATTTGCATAAATCTATCTGAAGAAGAGAGAGAAAGAACTTATGATGAGGCATTTTCTAAAATAAATCCTCTAAGCTGGAGGCCATTATTCTGAGAGAAGTAACTCAGGAATGGAAAACCAAATACCATATGTTCTCACTTCCAAGTGGAAGCTAAGCTATGAAGACACAAAGGAATACAGTGATATAATGGACTTTGGAGACTCAAGGAGGAAGTTGGGGGGTGAGGCTTAAAACACTGCATATTGGGTACAGTGAATACAACTTGGTTGCCCTTTGCACTAAAATCTCAGATTTCACCACTACAGAATTCATTCATATAACTGAAAGGAAAATATCTTGGGCCCCCAAAATCACTAAGGAAAATTCAAGCTGGAAACGACTTAGGGCAAACCTGCCTCCCATTCTACTCAAAGTCACCCCTCTGCTCACTGAGATAGATGCATATCTGATTTCTCCCTTTGGAAAGGCTAATCAGAAACTCAAAAGAATGTAACCTTTTGTGCATCGCCTATCTGTGACCTGGAAGCTCCCTCCCTGCTTCCAGTCTTCCTGCTTTTGCTTCAAGATGTCCCACCTTTCCCGACGGAACCAGTGTACTTCTTACATGTATTGACTGATGTCTCATCTCATATAGAGCTTTCCAACTATATCCAATATAAAACAATATCAAAACTAAGCTGTGCGCCAACCAGCTTGGGCACATGTTGTCAGGACTTTCTGAGGCCGTGTCACATGCATGTCCTCAACCTTCGCAAAATAAACTTTCTAAATTAACTGAGACTTGTCTCAGATTTTCTGGGTTCACATAACCAAAAACCACTTATACATAAAAATTAAAAAATTAAGTAAATAAAAAGAAATAAAAATTAAAAAATTAAGTAAATCCTCTAAAGAAAGAAATGGGGGGGGGGGTCTCTTTTGCTTCTTGTACTGGAGAAAATTCAAGTGTTCTTTTTTTACATTTGTCGTTGCCCTTACACCAGAACCTGAGAAAGCTCCCACAGGCCCTTTTGTTTTGGGGTCCCATCCCTAGCTGGATGCCTTGTTGAAGGCTTCACCTGACCCAAGAGAAAGTTACATTGTTGGTTAAACTGGGTTGCAGCACAGCTTCCAGTGCAGGAAGACTAGGGAAGGCCGGCACAGGCTTCTAAACCCTCCCTCTACTGCTTGCTTTCCAGAGGCAAACCACAGACACCTGTGTCCACCCAGGCATAGCCACTTGAATCCTGCCGTCCAGAGTCCTCATAGGAAGGTAGTCGCATGGACACGAGCCTGTGATTGAAGTTGAGGATGTGAAGTCTTCATGTTTACGTGAGACACTGCTGACTGAACATTCTGCCCCCTCTGCTGTGGGACTAGTTATATTTCCCAGTAGTGCTCAAAACATAAATGTTCTGTAGCTAGCATTAAACATTTAAATAACAATTACCTAACTTCACCTGCTGTTCATATTTTGCCACCTTTTCACTAGCAGAAAGTATGTATGTTTGTATGTATTGTTAACCCAAAATATCTGAGATAGGTCTCAGTTAATTTATAAAGTTTATTTGCCAATATTAAGGACCTGCCTGTGACACAGTCTCAGGAGGTCTGACAACATATGCCCAAGGTGGTCGGGCCATAGCTTGGTTTTACATGTTTCAAGGTAACATGAGACATCAGCCAATATACGTAAGATATTGCTTCGGTCTGGAAAGGTGGGACAACTTGAAGCTGTGTTGGGGCTTCCAGAACACAGGCAGGTAAGAGACTAATGGTTGCATTCTTTTGAGTTTCTGAATAGCCTTTAGCCTTTCCAAAGGAAGCAGTCAGATATGCATTTATCTCAGTATGCTGAGGGGTGACTTTGAATACAATGAGAGGCAGATTTGCCCTAACCAGTTCCCATTTTAACTTTTCCCTTTTGCTTAGTGATTTGGGGGTCCCAAGATTTATTTTTATTTCAAAGTGTGTTTGTTTATATGCATTTTTGTATCTATCTATATTAGATGTTAAAAACTGCTGAACAATGTGTAAGTCATGTCACTTCACATGCTTCTCTTAAGAATGATGTTCTGTATAACCACAACACTGTATTCAAGTTCCCCAGTTGTCTCAAATATATCATTTAAAGCTTTAAAGAAAAAAATCCTGGATCTAATCATGTTCGTGTATTGAAACTGGTTTAATGACTGTAAATCTCTTGAAATTTTTCCTCCTGTCTAACTGAAGCCTTATATCCTTGAACAGACATCTTTCCAGCCCATCTCCCTCAACTGCCCATCCCCTTCAACCACCCAACCCCTGGTATCCATCATTCTATTTTTCACTTCTGTGAGTTCAACTTTTTAGATTCTACATATGAATGAGACCATGCAGTGTTTGTCTTTCTGTGCCAGGCTTATTTCACTTAATACAATGTCCTCCATGTTCATCTATGCTGTCTTGGGTGACAGGATTCCCTTATTTTTTTTATATGTCAATTAGCTAGATTTAGTTATTCCACAATGTATATACACTTCAAAATATCATGTTGTACACAAGAAATACATGCAGTTTAATGTGTCAATCTAAAAAGTAAAAAAAAAAAAGTTGTGTTGTTCGATGTGATGTTTACACTAATTTTTTAATGGTTTAAGTGAGACTTTTGTACATCAGCTTTAAACATTTTTCAAGCTACAAAGCTTATGGTAGGACTTTGGGTTTTTTTCTCTTTTTATTTCTGTGTTTGAGCAGAAGCATAATTATATCTTGAGGAACATCTTCTGGAAAAATGACTCAAGAGCCTTTTTTTGTTTTGAGACAGAGTTTCCCTCTTTTTGCCCAGGCTGGAGTGCGCTGGTGTGATCTCGACTCACTGCAACCTCTGCTCACTGCAACCTCCGCCTCCCGGTCCAAGCGATTCTCCTGCCTCAGCTTCCTGAGTAGCTGGGATTACAGGTGCCCACCACCACACTCGGCTAATTTTTTGTATTTTTAGTAGAGACGGGATTTCGCCATGTTGGGCAGGCTGATCTCCAACTCTTGACCTCAGGTGATCCGCCTGCCTCGGCCCCCCAAAGTGCTGGGATTACAGATGTGAGCCACCATGCCCGGCTCAAGAGCCTTTAAAATTTCATGTTATTTGATCTACTGATTGTACTTATAGGAAGACTTATAGAGGAAAAATTAGACGTGCAAAGAGTTACAAATAATAATGTTTTCCAAGTTTTAGTGATAACACTAAAAGAGTCCAAAAGCTGGGAATTACTTTTTATTTTCTTATTATTTTTTTTTGAGACTGAGTTTCACTCTTGTTGCCCAGGCTGGAGTGCAGTGGTGCCATCTTGGCTCACTGCAACCTCTGCCTCTCAGGTTCAAGCAATTCTCCTGCCTCAGCCTCCCAAGGAGCGGGGATTACAGGCATCTGCCACCACACCCAGCTAAGTTTTGTATTTTTAGTAGAGATGGGGTTTCACCATGTTGGTTAGGCCGTTCTTGAACTCCTGACTTCAGGTGATCCGCCCACCTTGACCTCCCAAAGTATTGGGATTACAGGCATGAGCCACCGTGCCTGGCCCCAAAATTGGGAAATTCTTCTGAAGTGTTTTCATTAGAAGGAATATGACACAATGACTAAAGTCACATTATGGTAGACTATAGCCCAGCTTGGGAAAATGTTCATGATGAAATGTTTATGAGTAAAAGTCAGGATATGCATCTATATTCATTTTTATAAAAGCAGATAATAGCTGCAAAACAATGGTAAAAGCTAAACATTTGATGAAGGAACAAAAGATTTGATGAAGCAAAAGCAAAAATTAAGCATTTTGTCTCCTTGGGCTTTTTGGATAGATAATTAGAACATTGCCATATGTTGTAATATGTTCTTTTAGAAGAGAAGAATATGTAAGAACTAAGCTAGCAAAACAATAGACCAAACGTTAGTAATATTCCAGTTCTGGAATTCCTGGGCAAAACCATGAACAATTTCTCATAGATTATTCAAGAAATAAATACAAAGTGTCAGTCTTAAATCCAAATTACAAATGTCACCAGCAGAAAAAATCAACAATTACTGGCAAATATTAAAACTGCACATAAAAAATGGTTGTCAGAGATTTTCTAGAACTGAGGGAAGGGGGAAGAAAAAAAAAAAGAGATTTTCCAGAACTGATGGAAGAATTGTGATTTTTCTGTAAAGTCTTGACTTTGTAGAAATTGGCAACAAAAGGTGAACTCTGAATTTCTAGATTTTGTCACAAAGACTCACTTTCTTTTAAAATGTGTCTTCAGTTTTCTGTTGATGTAAGAGAATACTACAAACTACAAAATTTATAAAGAACAGGAGTGTGTTTGACTCACGGTTCTGGAGGCTGAGAAGTCCAAGAGAATGGCACCAGCATCTGGCAAGAGTCTTGCCATGGTATAAGTGCATCCCACTGTGAGAGAGAGAGAAGACAGGGGCCAAGCTTATCCTTTTGTCAGGAGCCCTCTCCTGTGATAACAGCATTAGTCCATTAATGAGAATGGAGACTTCATGGCCTAATCTAACCCCTTAAAGGCCTTACCTCTTAATCCTGTTACAATGGCAATTAAGTTTCCAAAACAGAAACTTCTGGGGGATGCATTTAAACAACAGTATGTGGGAAATAAACTTTTTCATGATCAGGTTTAAAAAAAGTTTATACCCCAAATAACTGAGAAGGATTAGTTTTATTTTATTTGTAGACCCTTAAATAGCAGGGCCAGTCTTCCAAGGCCTTTTCTTTCCCTGAACGGTGGGCAGGAGCTCAGAGGGGAGCATTCACAGGGTGCACATGGGGAGAATGGATGTGGGAGAGTTGTCAAGGTGCCCCACCTGAGCAAGAACTCCATAGCACCGGAGAAAGCAGAGAAAATGCCCACCTTCTCAGAGCCAGAGTGACGGGAGTGGACTGTAAACCAATGGGCTCTTCTGGAATGATCTGGGTCATTTGTGCTATCCGAGTAGAGGGGATGCTACCTGTGCTGGTGATACTCTGTTCTTCTCGACCCAATCCCTCAGTCCACTCTCCACCCTCTGTTTTTCTCCTCTGTGCTTAGGGATGCTGCCTACTGCAGACATTGTCCCTCCTGCTCTCATGTCCTTGGGTTTCCCAAAGGGTTTGGCCAAGGGGAGGCACTGGCTGATAGGGGGTCAGAGAGTGGGAGGAGAGGGAAGTTGGGTATGTATTTTTCTTTCTTCCTGTTTAGGCCTGGTTCTGGCAGGGAATGCACCCTCTATGGGTAGATTCTTCTAGAACTTTAGCTTTCACCCAGGGTCTGGTAACACCATTGCCTGGGACAATCAAGCTTCCCACGATACCATACGCTCTGTGTCCCTTAACTCTGCCCAGTCTATGTAATCATTCCCTTCATTTAAAAGCGTCTTCAAAAATCCCACATGACTGTGAATCACTGGCGTAAACCCCGAGTGAAATCACTGGGTTCCTCCTGAAGAGACTTCTAAAGGGCACGATCACATCACTCACAAGTGGATCAGCTTGTATTGATGGCACCACTGCTATGCTAGAAAGAAACTTGGCCATTAAGGAAAAAATCTTCAAAGCGTGATTATTCTTTGTATGCTTGGCTGTTGTCTACCTGCCTTTGCCTGCTTTAAAACTAAAGGATATTTTGGGAATCTGTGGGAGCTGTCATATCACAGGACTTCCTCTAAACCAATGATCCTTTGTGCTTTCTCTGTAGAAATTGGTACCAAGCAAGCAATCTTTCTTTCTCATGGAGAAGCAATGGAGCTTCTCCGTGCAGCAATGCTGCCTCTCGACTAAGCAAAAATGGAAATTATGTCTTCAAAAATAGGGCATTTATTCCTTCTCTACAGCATGCAGCACATTCATTTAGACACCTAAAATAAACTGAATGTATGTATGCAGAGCTAAGTTGACCAGAGTGAAAAACAGAGAGAAGCTGTTTTTATTGGAAAACATTCTGATTTCTATGAAGCATATTGAAAAGAAATTTTATTAACTGTTTCTCTAGGAAAAATAAATGTTATTTCAGGAAAGGAAGGAATGAGAAACCAGCTGAATTGCAGTGGCATGATGTTTGGACCTTTGAATGCCTCTTTATGTAAGAATCCTAATTTAGCCAAAATTCCCACAAACAAAATTTTACCATTACTGTCAATGACAACAAATATTGGATGTATTTATTTAACTAAGGACAGTGATTTGATAAAAGGGTAGCTCACTGAATTATGAGCCAACAGTCAAATTTAAATGGAGTTTGAAATAACAAAACTTGAGATTTTTTTCATGTATTTAATTACACTTTTATTGACTATAAAGGCAAAGGCTAGAGATTTTGGTGACATTTGAGACAATAAAAAAGATTTTTCATCATCGTTATACTTTGAATGTGTCCTCCAAAATTCAAGTGTTGGACACAATCCCCAGTGAAATAGTGTTGAGAGGTGGGACCATTTAGAAATGATTAGGCCATGAGGGCCTTCCTGAAAGGATTAATGTTATTATCCAGGGAGTGGATTCACTATCTCCAGAGTTGGCTTGTGATGGATGTAAATTGAGCTTGTCATCACTCTCTCTTGCCCTTCTGCCTTCCACCATGGGATGACACAACAGGAAGGTCCTTGCCAAATGCCAGCAGCATGCTCTTGGACTTCCCAACCTCCAGAACTGTAAACCAAACACATATCTGTTCATTATAGATTACCCAGTCTGTGTGTTCTGTTATAGCCACCCAAAGAACTAAGACAATCACTTTTACACGTCAAAGCTCAGAAACTACTAAAATTCAAGTAATGACGTGTAACTTTAGTTTGTTTTGTGAATAATATATAATAAAATCCAAAGCAGCAATCTCTTAAGCTAAAAAGGAAAATATCTTGGCTGAGTAGGCAATGTGTGCCCTATTAGGACCCCAACTCATACAACTCTCAATTGGTACTTCCATTTCGGCTGCATGAGGCACTGAAGCAGATTAAATATGATGTACAGAAGAAAAACAAATCTACTATTCACAATAATCCATTCCAAATAAAATATTTTCCATGAAATAAAAATGAAAACCAACAGACGGAAACATTTTATGTGTTAAATAAATTATCAATGAAATAGATCAATAGATTTTGCTTTGGTAAATGTTTTCTGAAGTACAATTTATCAATAGTTATATAATTTTCAATAAGATATTTGTGTTCATAATCACAGTCAAAAATCCATCAGGCTGGAAAATAGTGGTGTCGAAACGTCCTGTATCTATACAGAGGTTAACATAAATCCTTACTTTTCTGAACTCCATGCCATCCTACCATTTCTACCATTAGAAATGAGAATAAAACCAAGAGCAGCACATACAGAGATGCTGGGCTCACCCAGTGTATTAGTCCATTTTGTGTTGCCATAAAGGAACACCTGAGGCTGGCTAATTTATAAAGAAAACAGGTTTATTTGGCTCACAGTTCTGCAGGTTGTATAAGAAGCATGGAAGGCCAGGCATGGTGGCTCCTGCCTGTAATCTCAGCGCTTTGGGAGGCCGAGGCAGGTGGATCACTTGAGGTAAAGAGTTTGAGACCAGCCTGACCAACATAGGTGAAACCCAGTCTCTGCTTAAAATACAAAAATAGCCGGGCATGGTGGCACGTGCCTGTAATTCCAGCTACTTGGGAGACTGAGACACGAGAATTACTTAAACCTGGGAGGGGGAGGTTGCAGTGAGCTGAGATCACGCTACTGCACCCTAGGCTAGGTGACAGAGTGAGGCTCTGTATCAAAAACAAACACAAAAACAAAAACAACAACAACAAAAAACGAAGAAGCATAGCACCAGCATCTGCTTTTGGTGAGGCCTCAGGTAGCTTCCAGTAATGGGAGAAGGCAAATGGGGAGTAAGTACATCACATGGTGAGGAGGGAGCAAGAGAGAGAGGAAGAGGTGCCAGGATCCTTTAAACAACCAGCTCTCGTGTGAACTAACAGAGCCCAAACTCACTTGTTATCATAAGGAGGGAGGGAGGTTACCAAGCCATTCATGAGAGATCTGCCCTCATGGCCCAAACACCTTCCACCAGGCCCCACCTCCAACATTGGGGATCATATTTCAATATGAGATTTAGAAGGGACAATTATCGAAACTATATCACCCAGTGATAAAGATTTTAGAATGGGCCACCATTAGTACACAAATAGGTACAGAATATGGAGGAAAAGATAAGCTATGTTGTACTAAGTTGAACTCTAATGTGGGCAAAGAGTGTAGCAAGGAGGTTGGTTAAGTATGTGTTAAGAAAATGTGTTAAAATGTATTTAAATTTTTACAAAATGTGTTAAGAGTGTTAACACTAAGTGGAAAACTTGGGTAGAAAATAGTAGAAATAAAGTTGCATCTGTTTTATAGTGGCAAAGAAAGAAGGTTGCCCTGTCGCATTAAAGGCAAAGTGCCAGATTTGAGCAGTCTAAGGCTCTGTATACCAACCAGTTCATGCCCTGTCCAAGAAAGGCTATTCTTCGAGAGCCACAGGACCCAGCTGATGAGGTCAGGGTGTATTTTGGCCTCCAGGACAGTCCTTCCAAAGCCTGGCTAGCAGTCCTTGGCCTGGCAATCAACGATGAGCCATGCCGATCTGATTATATCCCAGTAATGTTGAAATTCAGACTGAGAAACTCAGTTTCTTGGGGAAATGGTACTAAGATTCATTTATTCTGGGGGGCTGAAATGGTCATTTTTAGGCATTTGAAAGTGGAGGAAGCAGAGATAACTGGGGTGGAGGGCACAGAAAGCAGCAAGTAGAGGCGAGGAAATCCCTCAGGCAGTGGGGAGACAACATTGTCCTGGTCTGCCTCCCTGGTTTTCCTTTCTACTCCTTGTATGTTCCATATGTATTTCCCTTTGTTTCCACCCACATATATGGATAGCCTGTTTATTAATTCCACCCACTTCCTCTACATGCTCAGTGTGAACCGGTCTCTGTCACTATCAGTAGCATTTTCAAATAAATCTATTGACTTGGATTGGATTCAAATCCGCTTGTGCATTATCTGTGACATCCAGAGATCTAGGCATCATGTCAGGGACTTCTGCAGGATTGCTCATTAGCTTAGCAATATTCTCCCACACACCGGATTGAGATTTGTGTCTTGCAGGGGTGCAAGCTGGAGTTACCGAGGAAGAACTGAAATTGCAAATGTTTACCCCATGAATGCCAAGATTTCAGTGTGCATGTGTGCATATGTATATTTATGTACATATGTATTATACTCGGTGTTATAATACAGTAGGTTTTGCTGGTGTTAGGATTGTTGTCAATTTGAATTTTTTATTTCTTAAGCTTTTGATAATCAGTATGTATTATTATTATATTTTAAAAAACAACCGCTGCATTATTCAAGAAAAAAGCAGGTGAGCCTGAATTGGAAGATCTATACAATTAATGTATAGAGCCTGGGTTGATTAAGAAAGTGTGCATCTGTAATTTATACAAGCTGTGCCAACAATTTTACCCTGAAGTCTGCATACAATGTCACATAATAGCTCTGCTTGTCAAGGCTTGTGTGTATGTTCTCCTGGGGAGAAATCGTGGGAGAGTAGAAACGGAAGCGAAGGCAACAGCAGGAGCTGACTTCTTGGAGGAGTCCTTCCCTCTAACTGTGGCGGAGCCAAATGTCGAGGGCCTGTGTCCTTGGAGGACAGGTGCTTGCTGGCTCACTTTCCTCTAGTGAGCGCCTTGTTTTAGACTTATGTTGGAATGCTATGCATCAGAGTTAGCATAAAATAATGAAAATTACCATCACGGCGAATGCTCTCTGATCTTGAGGACCAGGAACTCCCCTGTACGAGCTTCACATTTAAAATAACATAACCTCCCCCTACTCCAGGTTGTTTATCCTGGAAAAACTCCCTCTTCCCCAGCTTGTGTTATGCTTTGTAAATCAGGTCCAGAGGAAAATAATATTTGGAAATATTTTATTCTCAGATCTGACTTTCTTGGCTCACACTCGGTGGCAGACCCAGAACAGATGTCCTGTGGGCCCTTGGCCAATGGCTTCATGGCTGGCCGTCTGTGAGCCCTTACATCTTGGCTGAGGTGACGGCCACCTGATGTTTGTTTTAGCGGGACAGTTTGGCACGAAGGAAAACTCACTAACTACTGTTTCACGTTAAATTTTCAAACAACTTGAAGTTTCATACGCGACTATTGTTTCTTGGCCACCAGTCTAAGAAAAGACAATAACGAAAAGAGGAATGAATTGCTTTTCTTAGTGACAAAGCCAATCATTATTGGAAGCCCAGGCCACCCTCCTCCTTCCACTTTGTTTCCTGGTAAAGTGAGAGGAGAAGGATCTGGGTTTGTGGGTACAGGACCCACAAACTACTCTTGTTGCTCAAAGAGTGCCTTAGCGGCCTTACATGCCTGCTGATCACGGGTCTCTGGAATTTGCTGCCAATACTGTGAGGAGCCAGAGTCTGCATCCTGCTGTGGGTGCTGAATTCCTGCCACTGCCCCCAAGTAGTGCCCTGTATGTACCTCGTACTCTGGCAAGACCACCGGCCTTAGCAAAACACCAGGCCAGGATGCTCCTGCTGCATTTCCCTGTGGCGTCTCTTGACTGGAGCTCTGTTCAGCAACTGCATAAAGGCTGAGTCAGCTTGCCCCGTTTCCCTCAGAAATAGCTCATACTTTGGAATTCTAGAGAGTACAGTATCACAGTCGCTAATATGGCAGAGTTGGATGTGTCCCAGGGGCCAGACAGGGCCAAGTAAGTGTGGTTTCCTCAGCTTGCCAAGTGCCGTCTAATCTGTTTACTCCATTCCTGTGCTCCTGCTTTCTGCCAATCACGGCAGAAAATAGTATGTTCTGCTGGCAGTTTTGATCCACACTGGCCGGCAGAAAGCACTGCAGTGATGTTGCCAAAGGTACTACAGGGTGAAAATGCTGGGGCGACTTGAAATGCAGGGTTTGTGACATCTGAACAAGTTGATGTAAAATCAGAAATTTGGATGACTAGAAGTCCTTTAACATTTGAGAGGGATTCTTATCCATCATTCAGCCGGCAGAATGACCATCAATTGGTGGATGTAAATGGAAGGAGCAGCGGGGATGTGCCTCACCGCTGCAGGGATCTGACGCAAAGGAGGTGGTGGGGATGCACCTGTGTTCTCATGACTGAGGGGGCTCCTATCTCCGTGTCATGAGGCCTCTCACTCACAGCAGAAAAGCTCTTGGCCCTAATGGACAGCACCAGCACTCATAGCACGGCCACTGTTCTGAAACTCCAGCTCTGCCACATGTCACCTCTCCCTGCTGCCCACCTGGCCGCAGGTGAGCACCGTCTCCTTGAGCATGGTCAGCCCCGGCAGCCTTCTGAAGGACTCTTTAGACCAGTAACCCTCCTCCCTTTCTTCCTCTCTTCCTTTCACACTCCATAACAAGATTTTTAAATGCTCCTTTTTTTTTTTTTTTTTTTTTGAGATGGAGTCTCGCTCTGTCACCCAGGCTGGAGTGCAGTGGCTGGATCTCAGCTCACTGCAACCTCCGCCTCCTGGGTTTATGCCATTCTCCTGCCTCAGCCTCCCGAGTAGCTGGGACTACAGGCGCCCGCCAACTCGCCCGGCTAGTTTTTTTTTTTTTTTTGTATTTTTTAGTAGAGACGGGGTTTCACTGTGTTAGCCAGGATGGTCTCGATCTCCTGACCTCGTGATCCGCCCGTCTTGGCCTCCCAAAGTGCTGGGATTACAGGCTTGAGCCACCGCGCCCGGCTTAAATGCTCTTGAATACCGTCAAGTTGCCATTTAATATTTTTAAATTTAGGTTTAAATAGGTACTATAAAGGAGGGAATATCTTACAGAGTATAGATATTGGCATTATGATCCATGGTCTCTAATCCATGAGTCAAATACATGTATTGTTCATCTTCCAATGTGGTATTATTTTATTATTTTGTGGCATAATTTTATTTGTTATTTATTTTAGATTTATTTGTATTTTTGTCAAATAATGTGAACAATATAATATCAATCCTTTGAATGTTGTTGGAATTTGCTTTCTGGCTTTATTTCCTTTACATTTAAAGAAACAGACTTAGTTTACATTTTCTCAAATGTTACAAATGTGCTTAAAAAGAATGTATTTTTCAGGCAAATCCATAGAAACAGAAAGTATTAACAGATCGGTGATTGCCAGGGGTGGGGTGCAGGTGGGGTGAGAAGGGAACAGAGAATGACTGCTAATGGGTATGGGTTTCTTTTAGGAGTGACAAAATGTTCTGGAATTGGAGAGCACAACTTTCTGAATACATAAAAAACATTTTTAAAAGCATGAATTTTATGGTATGTGAGTTATTTTTCAATTAAAAATATATTTTCTTCAATTATTGATGCAAGCTTGTTATTTTTTTTCTTCTGTCCCCAGAAGCAGGAGAAAATGTTAATTAAGTTTAAAGTATTCTATATCTTTCTAATTTTATGTTTCCTTCATCTATTAAATATGTTTAAATTGACGGTCTTGACAACATTGAAAAAGAAACTGGCTGGGTGCGGTGGCTCACCCCTGTAATCCCAGCACTTCGGGAGGCAGAGGCAGGCAGATCACCTCAGGTCAGGAGTTGGATAGCAGACTGGCCAACATGGTGAAACCCCATCTCTACTAAAAACAAAACAAACAAACAAACGAAAAAAAACACCAAGCCTGGTGGTGGGTGCCTGTAAACCCAGCTACTCGGGAGGCTGAGGCAGGAGAATCGCTTGAACCCAGGAGGCGGAGGTTGCAGTGAGCCGAGATCACGAGATTCTGTCTCAAAAAACAAACAAACAAACAAACAAACAAACAAACAAAAACTTAATTACTATTGGAGAATGCTAGTGAATCAACTCATTATTTTGAAAAGTGGCACATTAAAAAGTGTTACATAAATGAAAGAATCAAACTTTTGGCTGGGCACGGTGGCTCACACCTGTAATCCCACCACTTTGGGAGGCTGAGGCGGGCGGATCACGAGGTCAGGAGATCGAGACCATCTTGGCTAACACAGTGAAACTCTGTCTCTACTAAAAATACAAAAAACTAGCCGGGCGAGGTGGCGAGCGTCTGTAGTCCCAGCTACTCAGGAGGCTGAGGCAGGAGAATGGTGTAAAACTGGGAGGTGGAGCTTGCAGTGAGCTGAGATCCAGCCACTGCACTCCATTCTGGGTGACTGAGAAAGAAAAAGGAAAGACTGAATTAGAATGTTACCTTTTCATGACCAGTGATGCCAGTAATGCATATTAATGGTAGATAACTTCATATATATATATATAGAGAGAGAGAGAGAGAGAGAGAGAGAGAGCCCTACATTATATCTTCCTCCTGGAAGTACACAGCACCACCTATGAAGAAATTTGCAAAACAGTGGATCAAGCCTTCAATTACCCATTTGCAGGAAATAACAGAAGAGAGAGAAATATATTAAATGACACCTCAGTGATTGAATCAGATAAATCCATACTAAGGTGAACATGACAGCATGAAAGACTTGGTTTCTTCAATAAGTAAATGTCAAAGAAAAACAATATGAAGGGAAACCTTATAGATTTAATAGACATATTAACTAATCTGAACATGTGAACCTTATTTGGATCCTAATTCAAACAAATTTAAACACATTTATCACATTTGTGAGATAATTGGATATCTAAATACTGATTGGATATTTGATGCTACTGAGGAAATTAATTCTTTCTAAGGTATGACATTGGTAACATGACTACATTATTAAAAAAGTGCCCTTTTTATTTTATTTTTTAATGCTTTAAAAATTTATTTACTTATTTATTGTAAGTTCAGGGGTACATGTGTAGGATGTGCAAGTTTGTACATAGGTAAACATGTGCCATGGTGGTTTGCTGCACAGATCATCCCACCACCTAGGCGTTAAGCCTAGCATCCATTAGCTATTCTTCCTGATGCTCTCCCTCCTCCCACCCCCACTCTCCAACAGGCCTCAGTGTGTGTTTTTCCCCTCCATGTATCCATGTATTATCATCATTCAGCTCCCACTTATAAGTGAGAACACGGGGTATTTGATTTTCTGTTCCTGCGTTAGTTTGCTGAGGATAATGGCCTCCAGCTCCAACCATATCCCTGCGAAGGACATGATCTCATTCCTTTTAGTGGCTGCACAGTATTCCATGGTATATATGTACCACATTTTTTTTTTTTATTCAGTCTACCATTGATGGGCATTTGGGTTGATTCCATGTCTTTGCTATTGTGAATAGTGCTGCAGTGAACATACATGTGCGTGTGTCTTTATAATAGAATGATTTATATTCCTTTGGGTATATACCCAGTAATGGGATTATTGGGTCAAATGGTATTTCTGTCTCTAGGTCTTTGAGGAATCACCACACTGCCTTCCACATTGGTTGAAATAGTTTACATGCCACCAACAGTGTAAAAGCATCCCTTTTTCTCTACAACTTTGTCAGTATCTGGTTTTTTTGTTTGTTTGTTTGTTTTTTGTTTTGACTTCTTAATAGCCATTCTGGCTGTCGTGAGATGGTATCTCGTGGTTTTGATTTTCATTTCTCGAATCATCAGTGATGTTGAACTTTTTTTTTTATGTTTGTTGGCCGCATGAATGTCTCCTTTTGAGAAGTGTCTGTTCATGTCCTTTGCCCACTTTTTAATGGAGATGTCTGTTTTTTTCTTATACATTTGTTTAAGTTCCTTGTAGACTCTGCATATTAGGCCTTTGTCAGATGGATAGATTGCAAAAATTTTCTCCCACTCTGTAGGTTGTCTTTCACTCTGATGATAGTTTCTTTTGCTATGCAGAAACTCTTTAGTTTAACTAGATCCCATTTGTCAATTTTTGCTTTCGTTTAATTGCTTTTGGCATTTTCATTATGAAATCTTTGCTGGGGCCTATGTACCAAATGGTATTGCCTAGATTTTCTTCTAGGATTTTTATAGTTTTGGGTTTTACACGTAAGTCTTTAATCCATCTTGAGTTAATTTTTGTATATAGTGTAAGGAAGGGATCCAGTTTCAATTTTCTGCATATGGCTAGCCCATTCTCCCAGCACCACTTACTGAATAGGGAATCCTTTCCCCATTGCTTGTTTTTGTCAGATTGTTGGGGATCAGCTGGTTGTAGGTATGTGGTCTTATTTCTGGATTCTCTATTCCATTCCATTGGTCTATGTGTCTGTTCTTGTACCAGTACCATGCTGTTTTGGTTACTGTAGCCTTGTAGTATAGTTTGAAGTCAGGTAGTGTGATGCCTCCAGTTTTGTTCTTTTTGCTTAGGATTGTCTTCACTAGTCAGGCTCTTTTTTTAGGTCCATATAGATTTTAAAATAGTTTTTTTCTAATTCTGTGAAGAATGTCAATGGTAGTTTAATGGGGATAGCACTGAATCTATAAATTGCTTTGTGCAATGTGGCCATTTTCACCATATTGATTCTTCCTATCCATGAGCATGGAATGTTTTTCCATTTGTTTGTGTCCTCTCTGATTTCTTTGAGCAGTGGTTTGTAGTTCTCCTTAAAGAGATCCCTCACTTCCCTTGTTAACTGTATTCCTAGGTATTTTATTCTTTTTGTGAAAAGTGCCCTTAATCTTTCAGAGTTCATACTAAACCATTCCTGGATGAAGTGACATAATGGTTAGGATTTGCTTTAAGATAACATGGAAGAGGGTAGAGTGAGTGATGAAATAAGCTTGGCTATGGGTTGTTAATTGTAGTTCAGTGATGGGTACATGAGGGCTCACTATACTCTTTTCACTATACTCTTTTTTATTTGTGTTTAAGCTTTTTTTCTTTTTAAGATGGAGTCTTGGACTGTCACCCAGGCTGGAGTGCAGTGGCACGAACTCAGCTCACTGCAACCTCCGCCTCCTGCCTCAGCCTCCCGAGTAGCTGGGATTACAGGCGCCCACCACCACACCTGGCTAATTTTTCTATTTTTAGTAAAAATAGGGTTTCACCATGTTGGCTAGGCTGGTCTCAAACTCCTCACCTCAGGTGATCCACCCGTCTTGGCCTCCCAAAGTGCTGGGATTACAGGCATGAGTCACTGCACTGGGCCATGTTTAAGCTTTTTAATAATCCTTATTTCAAATGGGAAATGGAAATCATTTGATAGGGATCTTTCTTTTTTGAGATGGAGCCTTGCTTTGTCACCTAGGCTGGAGTGCAGTGGCGGAATCGTAGCTCACCTCAATCTCCACCTCCAGGGTCCAAGTGATTCTCCTGCCTCAGCCTCCTGAGTAGCTGGGACTACAGGCGTTGGCCACCATCCCTAGCTAGTTTTTGTATTTTTAGTAGAGATGGGTTTCACCATGTTAGCCAGGCTGGTCTCAAACTCCTGACATCAAGTGATCGGCCTGCCTTGACCTCCCAAAATGCTGGTATTATGGGCATGAGCCACCACTCCTGGCCAATGTTAGAGATCTTACTACTAGTCTTTGGCTTGATCTTCAGTATCCTTGGTACCTCTGTTTCTATATTATAAAAAGAAGAATAATAGTTAACCCACTTATCGTGCATTGCTGCTTCGAGTCATGTGCTTTATTTATGTGATAATGGCCTGTAAGAGCCCTGAGCCATCTGCAGCAGGGTGGCAGGTAATTTCCATGCCTATTCAGACTTTTCTTTCTTTCTTTCTCTCTCTCTCTTTCTTTCTCTTTCTCTCTCTTTCTCTTTCTTTCTTCTTTCTTTCTTTCTTTCTTTCTTCTTTCTTTCTTTCTTTCTTTCTTTCTTTCCTTTCTCTCTCTCCTTCCTTCCTTCCTTCTTTCCTTTCTTCCTTCCTTCCTGCCTTCCTTCCTTCCTTCCTTCCTTCTTTCTTTTTTAGACAGAGTTTCACTCTTGTTGCCCAGGCTGGAGTGCAGTGGCACAATCTCGGCTCACTGCAACCTCTGCCTCCTGAGTTCAAGTGATTCTCCTACTTCAGCCTCCCAAGTAGCTGGGATTACAGGTATGTGCCACCATGCCTGGCTAATTTTGTATTTTTAGTAGAGAGGGGGTTTCTCCATGTTGGTCAAGCGTTTGGGACAGGCTCTTCAGGGGCAGCTCTGACGATGCTGCCCGTGTCTGCTTTTCACATCCCTGTACCTCTTTCCTCCCAGCAAGACCAAATGGAGTTGAGAAAAGATTCCCTTTTAGGGGATATCACAACTGATCCCACAGAGATACTACCATCAGAGAATACTATAAACAATTCTACACAAATAAACTAAAATCTAGAAGAAATGGATAAATTCCTGGACACATGCATCCTCCTAAACCAGGAAGTAGTTGAATCTCTGAATAGACTAACAACAGGCTCTGAAATTGAGGCAATAATTAATAGCCCACCAACCAAAAAAAGTCCAGGACCAGACAGATTCACAGCCAAATTCTACCAGAGGTACAAAGAGGAGCTGATACCATTCCTTCTGAAATTATTCCAATCAATAGAAAAAGAGGGAATCCTCCCTAACTCTTTTTATGAGGCCAACATCATCCTGATACCAAAGCCTGGCAGAGATACAACAGAAAAAGAGAATTTTAGACCAATACCCCTGATGAACATCGATGCAAAAATCCTCAAGAAAATACTGGCAAACCAAATCCAGCAGCACATCAAAAAGCTTATCCACCACGATCAAGTCAGCTTCACCCCTGGGATGCAAGGCTGGTTCAATATATGCAAATCAATAAATGTAATCCATCACATAAACAGAACCAAAGACAAAAACCACATGATTATCTCAATAGACACAGAAAAGGCCTTTGACAAAATTCAACAGCCCTTCAAGCTAAAAACTTTCATGAAACTAGGTATCGATGGAATGTATCTCAAAATCATAAGAGCTATTTATGACAAACCCACAGCCAATATCATACTGAATGGGCAAAAACTGGAAGCATTCCCTTTAAAAATCAGCACAAGACAAGGATGCCCTCTCTCACCACTCCTATTCAGCATAGTGTTAGAAGTTCTGGCTAGGGCAATCAGGCAAGAGAAAGAAATAAAGGGTATTCAAATAGGAAATGAGGAAGTCAAATTGTCCCTGTTTGCAGATGACATGATTGTATATTTAGAAAACCCCATCATCTCAGCCCAAAATCTTCTTAAGGTGATAAGCAACTTCAGCAAAGTCTCAGGATACAAAATCAATGTGCAAAAATCACAAATATTCCTATACACCAATACCAGACAAACAGAGAGCCAATTCATGAGTGAATTCCCATTCACAATTGCTACAAAGAGAATAAAATACCTAGGAATCCAGCTTACAAGAGATGTGAAGGACCTCTTCAAGGAGAACTACAAACCACTGCTCAACAAAATAAAAGAGGACACAAACAAATGGAAGAATATTCCATGCTCATGGATAGGAAGAATCAATATTGTGAAAATTGCCATACTCCCCAAAGTAATTTATAGATTCAACGCCATCCCCATCAAGCTACCAATGACTTTCTTCACAGAATGGGAAAAAAACTACTTTATAAGTTCATATGGAACTAAAAAAGAGCCCTCATTGCCAAGTCAAGCCTAAGCAAAAAGAACAAAGCTGGAGGCATCATGCTACCTGACTTCAAACTGTACTATAAGGCCACAGTAATCAAAACAGCATGGTACTGGTATCAAAACAGATATATAGACCAATAGAACAGAACAGAGACCTCAGAAGTAACTCCACACATCTACAACCATCTGATCTTTGACAAACCTGACAAAAACAAGAAATGGGAAAAGGATTCCCTATTTGCTGGGAAAACTGGCTAGCCATATGTAGAAAGCTAAAACTGGATCCCTTCCTTACACCTTATACAAAAACTAATTCAAGATGGATTAAAGACTTAAATATTAGACCTAAAATCATAAAAACCCTAGGAGAAAACCTAGGCAATACCATTCAGGACATAGACATGGGCAAGGACTTTGTGACTAAAACACCAAAAGCAATGGAAACAAAAGCCAAAATTGACAAATGGGATCTAATTAAACTAAAGAGCTTCTGCACTGCAAAAGAAACCGTCAGAGTGAACAGGCAACCTACAGAATGGGAGAAATTTTTTGCAATCTACCCATCTGACAAAGGGCTAATATCCAGAATCCACAAAGAACTCAAACAAATTTACAAGAAAAAAAAAAAAAAAACATCAAAAAGTGGACAAATGATACGAACAAACACTTCTCCAAAGAAGACATCTATGCAGCCAACAGACACATGAAAAAATGCTCGCCATCACTGGTCATCAGAGAAATGCAAATCAAAACCACAGTGAGATACCATCTCACGCCAGTTAGAATGGCAATCATTAAAAAGTCAGGAAACAATAGATGCTGGAGAGGATGTAGAAAAATAGGAACACTTTTACACTGTTGGTGGGAGTGTAAATTAGTTCAACCATTGTGGAAGACAGTGTGACAATTCCTCAAGGATCCAGAACTAGAAATACCATTTGACCCAGCAATCCCATTACTGGGAATATATCCAAAGGATTATAAATCATGCTACTATAAAGACACATGCACACATATGTTTATTGTGGCACTATTCACAATAGCAAAGACTTGGAACCAACCCAAATGTCCATCAATTGTAGACTGGATTAAGAATATGTGGCACATATACACCATGGAATACTATATAGCCATAAAAAAGGATGAGTTCATGTCCTTTGCAAGGACATGGATGAAGCTGGAAACCATCATTCTCAGCAAACTATCACAAGGACAGAAAACCAAAAATTGCATGTTCTCACTCATAGGTGGGAATTGAACAACGAGATCACTTAGGCACAGGGTGGGGAACATCACACACCAGGGCCTGTCTGGGGGTCGGGGGCTGGGGGAGGGATAACATTAGGAGAAATATCCAATATAAATGATGAGTTGATGGGTGCAGGAGAAATATCCAATATAAATGATGAGTTGATGGGTGCAGCAAACCAACATGGCACATGTATACCTATGTATCAAACCTGCATGTTGTGCACATATCCCCTAGAACTTAAAGTATATATATAAAAAAGAAAGAGTGGGACTGACTGAAATCAAGAGCCTCCTGATATCATGCACCGAAGACACAGCATCATCTACTTAGTATGATTGCCAAAATATTGCACCTAAATCTAATCATGAGAAAACAATCAAATTCAACTTGGGGGACGTGCCACAAAAAAATCGGCCTCAATTTTTAAAAAATGTCAGTGTTGTAGAACACAAATACAAAGCTGTAGAACTGTTCTGGATTAAAGGAAACTAAAAGAACATTAAAAACTAAGTGCAATTGATTAGATTTTGGATAAACAGCAACAAAAAAAGCTATGAAGGACATTACTTGGACAACAGGGTAATCTGAATATGGACTTAATTAGATAATCATATTAATATTAAACTTCTTTTGTGTGATAATTTTACTGTGGTTATGTATGTGTTCTTAGGAGGTTTATGCTGTATTATTTAGGAATATCATGATATCTTTTATTTATCTCTAACTATTGAGGAGAAAAAGAGAGCAAATGTGGCAATGTAAAAAACTAATGTGCACAGGGTATATATACAATATGCATATATATATATAACATATAAAAAAATTCCCTTTTAGTTGCAGTGGCATTTCTTACCCGGGGTCCAGCCAGTTTCTGAGGCCTGAAAGGCTGAGGCAAGGGTCATCTGATGGTTGGCTCAGCTCAGTACCTGAGCACATTCAAAAAGCACTGCGCTCCCTCAACTGCTTTCTGACTTCTCCAGCGCCTTTGTGATTGCTGACCCTACTGTCGTGATGATGTCACTTTAAAAAAGATGCCCTCGCCAGGCGCAGTGGCTGGTTCATGCCTGTAATCCCAGCACTTTGGGAGGCTGAGGCGGGTGGATCACAAGGTCAGGAGATCAAGACCATCCTGGACAACATGGTGAAACTTCATCTCTACTAAAAATACTAAAATTAGCTGGGTATGGTAGCAGGCACCTGAAATCCCAGCTACTTAGGAGACTGGGGTAGGAGAATTGCTTGAATCTAGGAGTCAAAGATTGCCGTGTGCTGAGATTGTGCCACTGCACTCCAACCTGGCAACAGAGTGAGACTACGTCTCAAAATAAAATAAAATAAAAATAAAATAAATAAATAAAAAGGATGACTTTTTATTTGGTCCCAGGGGCCGCTTCAGGCTGAACTGGCATTGGCTCAGGACACAGGCTCCACACTATATTTGACGTGTGTGGCAGGACAGTGGGGCTCCCAAAGGACAGCTCTTTGTGACCAGCTGGACAGCCATCAGGGATCCAAATGAGCTGGAGGTGTGTGTATAAGTAAGGGTTTGGCTTTTTCCTTAGGATTCAAGAATGGGGCAAGCAGGTGAGCTACAAGGTGAGACAGACTTCCCTGCCCTCATCCTGTTTGCTGTAAATTCCCCTCCAGCTGTGGTGGGAAAGGCGATGCCCTGAGGACACCCTGTGGGGTGAGCGGGGGAGGACGCTCAGGAGGAGGTGGCGTGGTGCCCAGGGCCTCACAACAGGAGCTATCTTGCCCTTTCCTGCCAGGCTTCTGGCTGAGGAGGGCCCTTCATTACTGTCTGAAGACCACCTTCAGTGATACAGAATAAATGAGCCCAAACTGGCAACTGAGTCAATATATGAGCCAACATTGAGCACAACTTTTTTTTTTTTTTTTTTTGAGGCAGAGTCTCGCTCTGTCGCCCGGACTGGAGTGCAGTGGCCGGATCTCAGCTCACTGCAAGCTCCGTCTCCCAGGTTTACGCCATTCTCCTGCCTCAGCCTCCCGAGTAGCTGGGACTACAGGCGCCCGCCACCTCGCCCGGCTAGTTTTTGTATTTTTAGTAGAGACGGGGTTTCACCATGTTAGCCAGGATGGTCTCGATCTCCTGACCTCGTGATCCGCCCGTCTCGGCCTCCCAAAGTGCTGGGATTACAGGCTTGAGCCACCGCGCCCGGCGGAGCACAACTTTATTCAGCTACTTCAAATGCCTCATGGAACAAGGAAGGACCTGTTAAATACATTAATAAACACATTTGAAATATCCCTTTTAGGAAGCTGAAGGTCAAACTTCATTCAGGCTGTTCTATACAAGGGTCGTTCTATACAAGATTTAGTAAATAAAAATACAGGACACTCAGTTGAATTTCTGATAAACAACGGGTAAGTTTTTGTGTAAGTAGGTTTCATGCAATATTTGGAACATATTTACATTAAAAACTTATTTGCTGCTTATCTGGTATTTAAACATAACTGGATGGCCTGTATTTTATCTGGCACCCTACTTCATATGTAACTTTTCAGCTTTTTCAACTTTCCAATTAAATTGTGACCAAGAGACAAGACAGGCAGCCTATGAGCTGTGCGGTCTTTCGGGCTGATGAAAGGAATGGGATACACTTTTGCTAAGTAATGATGGAGAGCAAGTTGCATTTTCTTCTTAGAAGAAGTGTTTTTTTTTTTTTTAGACGGAGTCTCGCTCTGTCGCCCAGGCTGGAGTGCAGTGGCTGGATCTCAGCTCACTGCAAGCTCCGCCTCCCGGGTTTACGCCATTCTCCTGCCTCAGCCTCCCGAGTAGCTGGGACTACAGGCGCCCGCCACCTCGCCCGGCTAGTTTTTGTATTTTTAGTAGAGACGGGGTTTCATCGTGTTAGCCAGGATGGTCTCGATCTCCTGACCTTGTGATCCGCCCGCCTCGGCCTCCCAAAGTGCTGGGATTACAGGCTTGAGCCACCGCGCCCGGCCCGTTTTTTTTTTTTTTGAGACGAGTTTCGCTCTGTGGCCCAGGCTGGAGTGCAGTGGCAGGATCTCGGCTCACTGCAAGCTCCGCCTCCCGGCTTCACGCCATTCTCCTCCCTTAGCCTTCCGAGTAGCTGGGACTACAGGTGTCCAACACCACGCCCAGCTAATTTTTTGTGTTTTTAGGAGATACGGGTTTTCACCGTGTTAGCCAGGATGGTCTTGATCTCCTGACCTTGTGATCCGCCCACCTCAGCCTCCCAAAATGCTGGGATTAGAGGCGTGAGCCACCGCGCTCAGCCTCTTCTTAGAAGTTTTTATATTTTTTTATTAATTGAGACAGAGTCTTACTCTGTGGCCCAGGCTGGAGTGCAGTGGCGTGACCTCTGCTCACTGCAATCTCTGCCTCCCGGCTCAAGTGATTCTCCTGTTTCAGCCTCCCCAGTAGCTGGGATTACAAGTGTGCACCACCAAGACTGGCTAATTTTTGTATTTTCAGTAGAAACGGGGTTTCACCATGTTGGCCATGCCAGTCTTGAATTCCTGACCTCAAATGATCTGCCCTATCTTGGCCTCCCAAAGTGCTGGGATTACAGGCATGAGCCACCATGCTGGGCCTCTTCTTAGAAGTTTTTCTTTCTTTCTTTTTTTTTTGAGATGGTATCACACTTTGTTGTCCAGGTTGGAGTGCAATGGTGTGATCTTGGCTCACGGCAACCTCTGCCTCTGGGTTCAAACAATTTTCCTGCCTTAGCCTCCTGAATAGCTGGGATTACAGGTGCACACCACCATACCTGGCTAATTTTTGTATATTTGGTAGAGATAGGGTTTCACCATGTTGGTCAGTCTTGTCTGAAACTCATGACTTTGTGATCTGCCTGCCTCGGCCTCCCAAAGTGCTGGGATTACAGGCGTGAGCCACCGTGCCCAGCCTTCTTAGAAGTTTTATAAGTTTTCCAGTTGACCCGTTTCCTCTCCATTTCACACGTAGCCAGGTTGTGCCATTTTACTAATTTATTTGGTCCCTGGGAACACAGTGAGCGATGTCTACAATGTAAGAGGTTCCTGGGAACCTCAGAATAGCGCTGGCCCCTAGATCCAGCTGCGAATGTTCAGAAACCTGCACTAAATGGGCACAGAGAGAAATTGCAGCACCCCTGAAAGGCCCAGTAGGCACCTTTGACAACATGGTATGTAAGGCTCACCTGGAATATGACCTTTTGGACATGATGCTGCTGTGTGGCACCAGGTTGGGGAGCTGCTCAAACTGCTCCACTGCAGACAGGCAGATGAGATGCCTTGCCCCGCACCCAGGAAGCCTGCTGTCATCTTCAGGTGCTACAATTTCTGGAGCTTGGCTAGTTAGTTTCACAAGGAGATGTCAAGCCCCTGCTTGAAGGAAGTGACCTTCCAGCCAGTAGTGTACTAGGGTGAGGTGTGGACGTATCTGGAAAATCTGAAATGTGTTAAAGATCAGCACAAAACGCAGAACCCAGAGGATGGAAGAGGAAGACGTTCAGAGGGCCATGGCTGCGCCACACTTCCCTCCCTAACAAACAAGTGTTCCAGGAACTCAGGGTTCGCAGATGAGAGGTCGCTTCCTCCTCTTCCTCCAACTCTCCTTTCCTGACCTCGAGTCAGTTGTATCTTGCCACCAAATCTAGACCTCACTTTGAATTCTCCGTTTCAGTGAATGATCCCATATTTGCTTGAACAAATGTTTATGTAAAACTCAGCCATGTCCTGCCACCGCATTACCTGCTGCTCATGCTAGAGATCATCCTAGAGTACCTCTCCCCTCTCCCCACAACAAGCCAGCCTTGGTCTTGGGGAGCCTACCTCAGCATTGCTATGTCACCGTCTGCATTCCCACTCTTAGCTGAGGCCCTCATTTCAGCTTCTTATATTCTCTGAATATATTTTGCTGCTTCATGCTGCACAGATATTTTACATTTGCTTTTCTCTGTCCTTTTTTTTTTTAAATTATACTTTCAGTTCTAGGTTACATGTGCACAACATGCAGGTTTGTTACATATGTATACATGTGCCATGTTGGTGTGCTGCACCTATTAACTTGTCATTTACATTAGGTATATCTCCTAATGCTATCCCTTCCCCATCCCCACAATAGGCCCCAGTGTGTGATGTTCCCCTTCCTGTGTCCAAGTGATCTTATTGTTCAATTCCCACCTGTGAGTAAGAACATGCGGTGTTTGGTTTTCTGTTCTTGTGATAGTTTGCTGAGAATGATGGTTTCCAGTTGCATCCATGTCCCTACAAAGGACACGAACTCATCCTTTTTTATGGCTGCATAGTATTCCATGGTGTATATGTGCCACATTTTCTTAATCCAGTCTGTCGCTGATGGACATTTGGGTTGATTCTAAGTCTTTGCTATTATGAATAGTGCTGCAATAAGCATATGTGTGCATGTGTTTTTATAGCAGCATGATTTATTATCCTTTGGGTATATACCCAGTAATGGGATGGCTGGGTCAAATGGTATTTCTAGTTCTAGATCCTTGAGGAATCACCACACTGTTTTCCACAATGGTTGAATTAGTTTACAGTCCCACCAACAGTGTAAAAGTGTTCCTATTTCTCCACATGCTCTCCAACACCTGTTGTTCCCTGACTTTTTAGTGATTGCATTCTAACTGGTGTGAGATGGCATCATCCTGATACAAGACAGGGATGCCCTCTCTCTCTTTCCTTCTTAATCTTTACCCAGTTTATTTTAACTCAGCCTTTAAAAATCAATCTAAGCTTCAGTTCCTTTGGGAAGCTGACTTTGACCTTCCCCTCCAATTTGATCTGGTTCCCTGTGTGTGTGTGTCCAACTTGTGAGCATAAAGTAACATCTAATCCATTATACTACAATGGTTAATGCATTGGCCAGTCTCTTCCTACACTCTAGGGCCTTCTTCACCTTGCTTTGTGTGTGTGTGTGTGTGTGTGTGTATGTGTGTATTTCTTGGAGGTCTTATGAGGCACAGGCAGCTTTTTCAACTTTCCAATTAAATACCTAGGATGGAGCTCATTATCTTTTCCTTCGAATCCTGCCTTCCTTCATATTTTCTAGCAATGGTCGCCATGTTATCCTCCTAGCACCTCAAGCTAGAGTCAGCCCTGACCTCATGCCCTCCATCCCTTTTCAAATATGTCACTAATATCTCTTGATTCCAGCTCCAGGACACATTCTGAATCTGTCCATCTCTTCACATCCCTTGTCCCCACTTAACTCTAAATTGGTGCTTCTCAACTATAGGTGATTTCCCCCAACAAGGGACATTTGACAATGTCCAATGGACGTATTTTTGGGTGTCATGACAGGGGGAGGGAACTGTTGGCACCCAGCAGGCAGAGCCAGGGATGCAAAGCATGCTGCTGTGCAATGTACAGCCCTCACAGCAAAGATCAATGTGATGCCAAATGTCACCGGTGTGGCTATGGAGAAGCCTTACTCTACACCATCCCTTCTTACCTGCCTGGCGAATTCACCCAATAACCAACACACTGCGTCCATTCTTGCTACACCTCTGACCTTCCTTCACAGGGCCTTTATAAATGCTAATTTGACCATATTACCATTCTGCTTAAAATGCTAATGGTTTCCCAGTGTTTTCAAGATAAATCTCAAAATTCTGAAGGTGGCTCACTAGCCTTGCATGGTGTGTCCCCTGCCAAGGTCACTGTCCAGCCTGTGGCTCTCTCCTCTGGCTGCCTGTGCTTCAGGAGTGCTGGTGACTGCCTCCTTCCGTTCCCTGGCTCCCTCCCTCTGTAGGTCATTGGAGCTTCCACTTCCTTTTGCCTGGAAGGCTCTCACTTTCCCTTACCTCCCTTAACCCTACTCCTCCAGCTCCTACAGATTTCAGTGCAGAGACCTTCTCACCAGGGAGGGCTTTCTTCACTTCCCAGACTGACTGTTTGGGAACACCTAGTTGCAGCACTATAATTGTAACTAACTAGTAATTGGTTGTTGGAAGTCTGACTCTTATGCGAATCCCCAGAGCTGTATCCCCAGAGCCTACTGTGGGGCTTCCACCTAGTCGGGCCTCAAAGGGCTATGAGCAAATGAATGAAATATGTAGTGCCTACCGAATACCACTTCTGGTACACAGTAGGCACTCAGTAGTACAGTAGGCATTCCTTAAGGAATGGCTGACTATGTCAACATCCTTGCGTCTACATTTTATTCAACTTGAATGAATGAGATTTTCTGAATCTGTGTCCAGTTCCTGTCCTAGCAAACCAGGTCAAAGGCATCATGCTCTTCTGAGAGGTGTTTCTTTACTTTCGTTCGGTTTCAAATTTATTTGTAATGACAAGTAAAGGTGCTAAAACCACTATTACCAGAGTGCAGCTGGGGATTTTCTATGGCTCTGACTTCAGACAGCAAATTTAGATGCTCCCTGACTCCTGAGAAATAACAGTTCCCACCCACACTTCATTCTCCATTCTTTCGACGCTGACTTTTATTGGACAATCTTAATTCTTCAGCATTCCTGGTGGCGTGTTTAACAGGCTTCCTGGTTTCTTAAGCTCACAAAGCAGAGCAGCCAAGTCACAGAAGGAGTGTTCTGAGCCCTGACTTAGTGTGGGCACCAAAGGCATGGGAGGAAGAGCACAGGACTCTAACAGAACTCGAGGAACTGTGTCTGGAAGGTTGAGGTCCAAATGTGCAGGGGCCAAAAACGTAGAGGTCAAGGCAGAAAACTGGGGTGAATATTAGGTTCGTGGTAGGAAATGTCCAGTTGTGTCAGTGTGAATCACACAGAAGGTGTGGTGGAGACAGTCAGCTCCAGACAAGTGAGCTGAAGTCTCTGAGTGTCAGTGTCCTCACCTGTAAAATGGGGCTAATGAACACCCACTGCATGGGCTTGTGAGGATGAAATGAGCTGGTGGCTCAGGCCTGGTGTGGTAACGGAATGAGGTGGTGGTTGAGGTCTGGTGTGGTAATGGAATGAGCTGGTGGTTGAGGTCTTGTGTGGTAATGGAATGAGCTGGTGGTTGAGGCCTGGTGTGGTAATGAAATGAGCTGGTGGTTGAGGCCTGGTGTGGTAATGAAATGAGCTAGTTGTTGAGGCCTAGTGTGGTAACGAGGGCCTACCGCATGGGCTTGTGGGGAGGAAATGAGCTAGTGGTTGAGGCCTGGTGTAGTAACAAAATGAGCTGGTGGTTGAGGCCAGGTGTGGTAATGAAATGAGCTGGTGGTTGAGACCAGGTGTGGTAATGAAACGAGCTGGTGGTTGAGGCCTGGTGTGGTAATGAAATGAGCTAGTTGTTGAGGCCTAGTGTGGTAACGAGGGCCTACCGCATGGTCTTGTGGGGAGGAAATGAGCTAGTGGTTGAGGCCTGGTGTGGTAACAAAATGAGCTGGTGGTTGAGGCCAGGTGTGGTAATGAAATGAGCTGGTGGTTGAGGCCAGGTGTGGTAATGAAATGAGCTGGTTGTTGAGGCCTGGTGTGGTAACGAGGGCCTACCGCATGGGCTTTTGAGGAGGAAATGAGCTGGTGGTTCAGGCCTGGTGCAGTAACCAGCACCCACAGCATAGGCTTGTTGTGAAAATGAAATGAGTTAGTGGTTCAGGCCTGGTACACAGTACGTGCTATTTAGGCATTAGCCATTACTGTCAACTCATATTTAGCTTGCATTTGGGGGAGTTTCAGCTTCAGATTAGGAAGGTTATAACTCCCAGGAGGAAACAGCCCAGGATAAATGATGAAACCTGCAATCAGGGATCACAAACTACATGCAAAAAGAGGCCAGGAAGCCAATATGACCAAGCCAGTGGGCCCGGTGGAAACCTACGCAGGAGAGATATGTGCCTCCCTCAGGGGCAGCAGCTGCTGAGCCCAGGAGACCCAACACTCTGGGGAATGTGGGCCCAGCAGGGTCACAACTTCCAAATTTTCAAGAGCAGCTGGGAATCCTGATTTTATATGAGGTCCTCAATGTTCAGTGTTGGCAATACATTCAAAGTTGTCTTGTTATTTTGGCAAGATGTAAAAGTAAAAGTTGCTTTGCTACTTTGGCAGGGTTGCCAGACCATGATAGGCATGATCTGGATACAGACAAGGCTTGCAAGCCCGTAACTGCCACTGAGAGATTATCTGGTTGCTCTAGAGGCCTGGCCCAAAGGAATTTCAGACACTGAGCAGCTGAATGTACTAATGACCAGACGGTTTTCAACACCACAGGTATTTGGAGTATGTGAGTTGCTCAAAGATGAACAAGTGTTTCCCTTGATAAGAGATGAAGATAGACTTTATATAATATAGTTGGGAGGTTTGTAAAATAGTTTAGCAATGAATTGCCTGTCTGTGCTTAGAAAAGTAAGAAGTGGCTAGAATTTGGCATTGGATTCGATGAAAAACTATGCCAAACCAGCTTTTTTGTTTGCTTCTTTTTTGTTTTTGGACACAGGGCCTTTCTCTGTCACCCAGGCTGGAGTGCAGTGATGCAATCATGAATCACTGAAGCCTCGGCCTCCCATGCTCAAGCGATTCTCCTGCCTCAGCCTCCCAAGTACCTGGGACTGCCTGTGTGCACCTCCACCCTCAGCTAAGTTTTGTATTTTTTATAGTGACAGGGTTTTGCCATGTTGCCCAGACTGGTCTCGAATTCCTGGGGTCAAGTCTCTGCCTGCCTCAATCTTCCACAGTGCTGGAATTACAGGAGTGAGCCACTGTACCTGGCTCCAAAGTAGCTTATTTCCTTTCGAACCCAGTTTTAAGAGCAAAAGATTGGTAGAGTGAGCAACGCTGACACTGAGGTTCAGCAAGGCATTTGATCTTTATTTTTATTTTTTATTTTTATTTTTTGAGATGGAGTCTCGCTCGCTCTGTCGCCCAGGCTGGAGTGCAGTGGCACCGTCTCGGCTCACTGCAAGCTCCACCTCCCGGGTTCACGCCATTCTCCTGCCTCAGCCTCCTGTGTACCTGGGACTACAGGGGCCCGCCACCACGCCCGGCTAATTTTTTGTATTTTTAGTAGAGACGAGGTTTCACCTCTGTAGCCAGGATGGTCTCCATCTTCTGACCTCGTGATCCACCCGCCTCGGCCTCCCAAAGTGCTGGGATTACCGGCGTGAGCCACCGTGCCCGGCCGGCATTTGATCTTTTTACTTTGTTTTGTCCATATTGCCCCTTTGGATGAGAGGGAAATGCAGGTTAGACAATGATGCAATGGGCATGAGTGTTGAGCAATAAAGTCTAAGTGCATGTCTTTCTCAAAAGGTAGTCTAAGGTCCAGAGAACCTCAGGGAAAACAGTACAGGGAAATTGCTCTCAAGAAAATAAGAGTTAAAAAAAAAATTAAGAAAATTACATAGAAGGGAAATTCAAACAGAAAAGGATGGGTGTGTGGTGGACTTTCAATAGTGTGTGTGAAGGCCTCTTCCACACTTTCACTGGGGACTTCAACGATGGTGTATCTCAGACCCAATCTCATTTCCCAGCTTCTGCCTTCTCCACTCGTTGCACTACCTCCTGCTGGATTCGAGGCTGCCCTGTCCTCCCAGCCTCTGGACCAATCCCCTCCAGGCAAGCTCATCAGCAACTGCTTGCTCCTGGACTCCGATCAGAAAGTGTGGAGTCTGTAATCCCATGGCCTTGCCCAGAGGGAGCTCTCTGGGCTCCAGTTTGCTAGGACTGGTTTCCACTGTACTTCCCATCCTGTTCTCGCTAACTCCTCTTCTCTTTCTTTCCACATTTCAAACAACTGTAACCCCTAAGAGAGCTCTCCTGGGCCGTGGCTTCTTGTCCACCAGATTCTCAATTCCTTCCCTCACAACCCCCTAGAACAGGATTCCACGGTCTTCCTTGAGAAATACCAGGGCCATCTGTGGCCAAATCCATGGATAAATTGGTCATGTTCATTGGGTTATGCATCTCACTTGCTCCTCCTGGCTCTGTAGCCTCTGGGCCTCACCTCCTCTCCTGGTAAAAGTCATTTCAGGTCCTGGCTTCCTCTTTGACCCTGCCTGCTCCAGGGTGCTGTAATGAAGCATCACACCTCATGCCCAATTCTGAGATATGACTGACAGAATCTACATGGTTGTCACACTTATGGATTATATTGAACTGTGGGACAAAACCAGGGTTCATGAAGACAGTAACAGGTAGAAGTTAGCAGAAAACGTCCTGATCTTAATCCATAGACCCACTTGCTCAAATGCAGAATGAGGATTGTGGTATCTTTTGCTAAATCAACATATAGATTTTTAGTGCATTTATTAAAAAGTTGTCTCAGTGTGAGTCATCGGTTTGTGAGGTACCTGCCAAAAAAAATGAGCTCAGACTGCATTAATCCAAATATAGAAGTCAGCAGGCAGAGAGTGATAGCTCCACTTTACTTTGTGCTGGCTAGCCACACCTGGAATAGTGCATTCATTTCTGGAAGCCACATGTTTAGAAAGCTAAAAATAATCTGGAACACAAAAGTATGAGTCAGGTGATGAAACTAAAAACATGCCAAAGTGAGAATTTACTGAGGGACTAGGGAATGTTTCACCTTCAGGAGGGAAGGTTTGGGGGATACAAAATATGTCTTCAAGTTTATGGAGGGCTAGATGTCACATGGAAGACCTTTTTTATGATCCTAAGAGGTTGACACTGAAATGATTTGTCGAGAGCTTCAAGGAAGACCTGCCCCCAAGTCAAACTGACCCCAAAATGAAATTGTCTGCTTTGGCAGGTGGAGAGTATATCTGTCATTGCAGATGTTCAAGCACTGGCCAGATGACCACTTGGTTGGGATGTGGTAATCGCAGGTCAGGCATCAGGGGAATTTGGGGTTATGGGACCTTTACAATCCCTTCTAACTCAGACATTTAAAAACATTTTTATTTTAGATTCAAGGTTTGTACATGTGCAGGCTTGTTACATGGGTATATTTTGTAATGCTGGGACGTTGAGCTTCCAGTGTACCCATCACCCCAGTGGTGAACATTATACCCAATAGATAATTTTTCAACCCTTATCTCTCTACCTTCCCCACTTTTTCCTATTATTTTCCCCAGTGTCTATTATTTCCATCTTTATGTCCATGTGTACTCATTGTTTACCTCCCACTTACAAATGAGAACATGTGACATTTGATTTTCTGTTTTGCAGTTATTTCACTTAGGATGATGGCCTATAGTTGCATTCATGTTGCTGCGAAGGACATGACTTCATTCTTTCTCATGGCTGCATAGTATTATATGGTATATATGTATCATATTTTCTTTATCCAGTCCACAATTGTTGGATACTTAGGTTGATTCCATGACTTTGCTGTTGTGAATGGTACTGTGACAAAGAAGTGCAGGTATCTTTTTTGTATAATGATTTCTTTTACTTTGGTAGATACCCAGTAGTGGGATTCCTGGGTCAAACAGTAATTCCATTTTTAGCTACTTGAGAAATCTTCATACTGTTTTTCATAGAGGCTGTAATTGCATTCCCACCAACAGTGTATATTTGCATTCTCATTGTGGTTTCAGTTTGCGTTTCTCTGATGGTTAGTTATGTGGAGAATTTTTTCATGATTGTTGGCCACATGTATGTCCCCTTTTGAGAAATGTCTGTTTACGTCCTTTGCCCACTTTTTAATGGGGTTGTTTATTTGTTTTCTTGTTGAGTTATTTTAGTTCCTTGTAGATTCTGGAGATAGTCTTTTGTTAGAGGTGTAATTTGAAAATATTTTCTCCTATTCCATAGGTTATCTGTTTACTTTGTTGATTATTTATTTTGCTGTGTAGGCTTTTAGTTTAATTATGTCACATTGATCTATTTTTGTTTTTGTTGCATTTTCTCCCATTTGGAATGGGAATAAAATGTTTGCAAATTATACATATGGTTAGGTACTTTTATCCAGACTACATAAAGAATTTTTACAACTCAGTAATAAAAAGACAAGTAACTCAACTAAAAATGGACAAGGATTTGAACAGATATTTTTCAAAGGATATATATAAATGGCCATTAAGCACGTGAAAAGATGCTTAATGTCATTAATCATTAGGGAAATGCAAATCAAAATCACAAAGAGATACCATTTCACACCCTCTAGGACTGTAATCAAAAAAGATAGATAAAAAATGTTGGTGAGAATATGGAATAATTGGAACCTTCCTGAACTGCTGATGAGACTATAAAATAGGGCAGCCACTTTGGAAAACAGTCTGGCAGTTCCTGTGGAGTTACCATATGACCCAGCAATTCTACTCGTAGGTATGTACCCAAGGGAAATGAAAAGCATGTGCACACACCAAGGCTCATATGCAAATATTCACAGCACCATTACTTACAATAGCAAAACAGTATAAACAAGGAAAATATCCAGGAACTGCTGAATAGATGAATAATATGTTTAATATACATCCAATATGATATTACTTGTCAATAAAAAATGATGAAGACTGATGCATGCTACAACATAAACATTGAAAATATGTTAAGTTACAGAAGACAAATGCAAAAGGCTACCTTTTATATAATTCCATTTACACAAAGTCTCCCGAATAGGCAAGTCTGTAGAGACAGAAAGTAAAGTAGTGGCTGTCTGGGATGGGGTTGTGGGGTGGGAATGAGAACTGACTACTGCTGCATATAGTGTTCCCTTTGGAGGTAATAAAAATGTTCTAAAGTTAGATTGTGGTGATGGTTGGACAACTCTGTGAATATATTAAAAACTACTAGACTTAAAATGTAAAACCCTTTAGATGGAGGAATTCTGTGGTATGGAAATATTTCAGCAAGGCTGCTAAAAAAACTAAGAGAAGACAGTCAGATGAGGAGGAGGAAAGAGAATGACAAAATAAAAAAGAGGAGAAAGGGAAGGGAGAAGAGTGTCTGCCTTGTCTTTACAAAGCCTTGGTAAACCTACCTTCAGATGCCCTTAAGACGGCCCTATAGTGAGAAAGACCAAGCTGAAAATCACAGGAGGGGTCAGAACACCCATGTCGAGGGCATCCAGATTTGCATCACAGCTGTGGAACTTCTACTTCAGCAAACAAAAATCTTTTATTTATTAATCTCTTTCCTTTCCTTTCCCTGTCTTTCTTTCTGTCTGTCCTTCCTTCCTTCCTTCCTTCCTTCCTTCCTTCCTTCCTTCCTTTCCTCTTCCTTCTCTTTCTTTCTTCTTTTTTTTCTCTCTCTCTCACTCTCTCCTTCTTTTCTTTTGATTTATTATACAGGCTGCTAGCAAACTTATCTGACCCTTGCCTTCAAGGAAACATTATCATTCTGGACAGGTAATCAACCTATTCTGTGCTCCAGAGTGAGACACCATCACTATCTTCCACGGCTGCTCATATACAAACATCTTTGAGAATGTAACTGGGCAGCTTAGCAGCTGAGCCTTAAACCACACTTTAAAACTTTATTTTTTCCTCTTTCCTCTTCCCCCACCCCGTTGTCTCAAGATATGACTTTGAAACGAGCTATGTATATGTTCATCTTGAACCACAGCCTCAGAATGTGCTGTAACCTCCACTTCCCATCCTTTTCCATTCTATGCCCCCATGCCTTATGCACACTTATTTACCAAGATGCTTGTTAAGCACACACCATGCTCACCTATCTGGTCATCTACTTTCTTAGAGGCTTCAGGAGTGGGATCCTCATAGGGACTAGACACCTCCGGAATTCTCTCTCCAACAAAAGATGACTTCAGGGTTGGAACCCACTGCCAGATGAAGAGTGATACAAGATTAACTGTGATTAATTTATAACCTGGTAGGATCCACGATGATGACAGTCCCTTCACCAAATTGAACAATAATTCAAGATGAGCCATTGGAGTGGGTCTTGCTGCCTGGCACCTCCTAATCACCAACCCTAACTCCTACCCCTCACCTCTTCTGCATTCCAAACCCTTTCTTTAAAAACCCCTGCATTCCCTCTACAACTCATTGTTATTTTAACTTCTTTGTACAAGCAGCTAGCAACCGGACCCTTTTGTAGGTCACAAGAAGACCATCCAGAACAAAGCCTCTGCTTGCCAGACATACAGAAACGCAAGACACCCCTGGAGAATTCTCTCCTGGAAGGGCTTTCAGGCTACCCATTTCTTGACTGAATGAGCTTTGGTAGTTTGTGTCTCTCAAGCACTGTGTCCACTTTATATAAATTGTCAAATTGATTGTTATACTATTGCTCATGTACACTAAAAATAAAATTCTATGTCCCCCACTGACTGCATGGACCCCCCTGTTGGCCAAAGGAGACTCCAGATAAACCTCAGAAAACTGAGTTCCCAGTCTCCATGGGAAGGTAAGTCGAACACACCTTTTTACCTGCCGTCCCTTTTGGAGTTTAGGCACAACACCTGAGCAGCATTAGTGTTAAAGTAGAGATCTGAACGCTGACAGAACACACTCTGTATGTGAATAAGACACCAAATTAAAAATAAGATCTAAGGCCAGGTGACGCAAGGGTTGTCATCTGCAGGCTGTCAATCTTGCTACATGGCATCTTTATCTTAATGTAAAACATTCCTTTCTGCTGACTCCAACTTTTAGTCAGAACCTTACTTCTTTAATCAATTGCAAACTAAGGAATCTCTGAATCCTGCCTCTTCCGCTGAACCAATGTATATCTTCCATGAGTTGATGTGTATCTTTGCCTGTAACTCCTGCTTCCCTGAAATGTATAAAACCAAACTGTAATCCAACTACTGTGGACACACTTTTTCAGGACTCTGAGATTGTGTTTCCCCGGGTTGTGGTCACTGGTGTTGGCACAGAATTCCCTCTTTAAAATATTTTACAGAGTTTGGCTTTTCCATTATCACTCATAATACTTTCTTTTAATATCTGAATTTGTAATGATGATATATTGCTTATTCCTAATATTGGTAACTTATGTCTTCTCTACTTTCTCCTGATCAGTCTGGTTAGAGGTTTATTAATTTTATTCATGTACTTTAAAAAAGCACATGAGAATTTTTTAAAGCACACGATCTCATTGACCATATCTTTTTCCGTCTATTCCATTGATTTCCACTCTAATTTTTATTATTTTCTTTCTTCTGCTTAGTTTGGGTTTAATTTGTTCTTTTTTCCCTAGGATCTTAAAGTGAGTTAGACCCATGATTTCCTCTAATATAGGTGTTTAATGTTATGAATGTGCCCTAGAAGGCAATGCTACTTTAAGAGCATCCCACAATTTTTGTGTGTTTTCTTTAAATTTTCATTTAGACTGATTTCTAATTTCTTTTTTATTTATTCTTTAATCCTATGTCTTATTTAGACTTGTGCTATTTAGCCGTGTGCAGTGGCTCAGGCCTGTAATCCCAGCACTTTGGGAGGACAAGGCGGGTGGATCACCTGAGGTCAGGAATTCAAGACTAGCCTGGCCAACATGGTGAAACCCCGTCTCTACTAACAAATACAAAAATTCGCCGTGCATGGTGGTGCATGCCTGTAAATCCCAGCTACTAGGGAGGCTGAGGCACAAGAATTGCTTGAACCTGGGAGGCAGAGGTTGAGGTGAGCCAAGATCATGCCACTGCACTCCAGGCTGGGCCACAGAGCAAGGCTCTGTCCCAAATAAAAATAAATAAATAAAAATAAAAAAAAAGAAAGAAATGTGCTATTTTACTTCCAAATATTTGGAGATTATCCAGATAACTTTCATTATTTGAGATTTTATTATTTTTAAGCTTTATTGAATATGTTTAGATATACAAAGAATTGCACATATTTAATGTAAACATTTTGATGAGTTTGAACATACGTGTTCAAACCTATAATACCATCACCACAATCAAGCTGAGAGGTGACAACGTGCTAGCAGCTCTTGCTCGCTCTCAGAGCCTCCTCCGCCTAGGTGTCCGCTCTGGCCGTTCTCGAGGAGCCCTTCAGCCCGCCGCTGCGCCGTGGGGGACCCCCTTTGGGGCTGGCCGAGGCCGCAGCCAGCTCCCTCTGTTCGCAGGGAGGATGGGGAGGCGCGGGCAGGAGCCAGGGCTGGCGCGGTTCCGGGTGGGTGCGCTCAGTGGGCCCTGCACTAAGTGCAGCCGGCTGGCACCTGCTAAGCTTGATCGGGGTAGGAGCTCCCTCTGGGCTGCCAGAGTGCCCGGGCTAGGTGCCGCAAAGTCCCGCAGAGAGTGCCATTGAGAGGTGAAGCCGGCTAAGCTTCTGGATCCGGTGGGGACTTAGAGAACTTTTCTGTCTGGCTAAAGGATTGTAAACGCACCAATCAGCACTCTGTGTCTAGCTCAAGGTTGGTAAATGCACCACTCAGCACCCAGTCAAAATGGACCAATCAGCTCTCTGTAAGATGGGCCAATCAGCTCTTGGTAAAGTGGACCCATCAGCAGGATGTGGGTGGGGTCAGCTAAAGGAATAAAAGCAGGCTGCCTGCGCCAGCAGTGGCAAGGTGCTGTGTTCCCTTCTATGCTGGGTAGCGTTTGTGCTTTTGCTGTTTGCAATAAATATTGCTGCTGCTCACTCTTTGGGTCGGCGTCACCTTTAAAAGCTGTAGTACTGCCTGCCAAGGTCTGCGGCTGTGGCTCCGGCTCCGGCTCCGGCTCCATTCCTGAAGTCAGCGAGACCACGAACCCACCAGAAGGAAGAAACTTCTGACACGTCTGAATATCAGAAGGAACGAACTCTGGACACCATCTTTAAGAGCTGTAACACTCAGGGCGAGGGTCCGCGGCTTTATTCTTGAAGTCAGTGAGACCAAGAACCCACGAATTCTGGACACAAAGGTACTAAACATATTCATCACTTTCAAAAATCTTTTGTTTCTTTGTATGTATATTTTAATCTTTAATATATTGTTGATTTCTAGTTTAATTCCATTGTATTTGAGTGACGTATTTGGTAGAATTTGGGTTTATAAAAATTTACCAGTACTTGCTTTATGACCCAGAATATGGTTTATTCTGGGTATACTTCAAAAGAGTGTATATTTTGCTATTGTTGCATGGAGAGGTCTATAAATGTCAATTAGGTCAGATGGGATAAAAATGCTGTTCAATTTTTTTTTACATTCCTGTTGATTACTATCATTTGTCCTTTTGATTATTGAGAGAATGGTGTTGATATCTCTGACTGTAATTACTGTTTTGCCTATTCTTTATGTGTTACCAGGTTTTGCTTCATGTAATTTGAAACTCTAGGAACATAAACATTAAGATCGTTATGTCCCCTTGTTTGGTTTTTGTTTTTGTTATTTTTTAGGTTTTTTTTGTTTTTTTTTGAGATGGAGTTTCGCTCTTGTTGCCCAGGCTGGAGAGCAATGGCGGGATATCTTGGTTTACCACAGCCTCTGCCTTCTGGGTTCAAGGATTCTCCTGCCTCAGCCTCCCGAGTAATGGGATTACAGGCATGTGCCACCGCGCCTGGCTAATTTTGTATTTTTAGTAGAGACAAGGTTTCTCCATGTTGGTCAGGCTGGTCTTGAATTCCTGACCTCAGGTGATCCGCCCACCTCGCTCTCCCAAAGTACTGGGATTACAGGTGTGAGCCACCACACCCAGCAATGTTTTTATTGTTTGTTGAGAAAGAGTCTTGCTCTTTCGCCCAGACTGGAGTGCAGTGGCATGATTTCGCCTCACTGCAAACTGTCTCCCAGATCAAGTGATTATTGTGCCTCAGCCACCTGAATAGCTGAGATTACAGGCGTGCACCACAATGCCTGCCTGAATTTTATATTTTTTAGTAGAGACGGAATTTTGCCATGTTGGCTGGGCTGGTCTTGAACTCCTTGGCCTTAAGTGATCCACTCGCCTTAGCCGCCCAAAGTGCTGGGATTGCAGAGGTGAGCCACCACACCTAGCCCTCCTCTTGTTGAATTCACACTTTTGTCATTATAATAATGTCACTCTTTGTTCTTCGCATTATTATTTCCCCTGAAAGTTCTCAGATAATATTTTTAAAATGACAGAGCCTCTACAGCTTTCGTTTGATTACTGTTACTGTATCTGTTTCCATCGTTTTACTCTGTGTCTTTATATTTAGCATAGGTTTTTTATAGGCTGCACACGGTTGTGTCTGCCTTTTAAAAAATTTAGTCTGAAAACTTTTGCCTTTTAATTGGTACATTTGGCTCATTTACAGTGTGAAAGGATAATTTTGGTACTCCAAAAATCACTAAGCTAAAGGGAAAAGTCAAGCTGGCAACTTCTTAGGGCAAACCTGCCTCTCCTTCTATTCAAAGTCAACCCTCTGCTCATTGAGTAAATGCATATTTGATTGCGTCCCTTTGAAAGGCTAATTAGAAACTCAAAAGAATGCTACCCTTTGTCTTTCACCTACCTGTAACCTGGAAGCCTCTTCCCAACTTCCATTTGTCCTGTCTTTCCAGATGGAACCAATCTACTTCTTACATATATTGATTGATGTCTCATGTCTGACTAAAATGTGTAAAACTAAGCTGTACACCAACCACCTTGGGCACATGTTATCAGGACCTCCTGAGGCTGTGTCACAGGTGCGCATCCTCAACCTTGGCAAAATAAACTTTCTAAATTACCTGAGACCTGTCTCAGATGTTTGGGGTTCACATTTTGGTAACCACTGAGGGATTCTGAGTGGAGGTGCCTCTGGCCTTTGACAAATCTCCTGTCTGTTCTTGGTATCAATTTGACTTATCTTTATGGCTCAAACCAATAAGACAATTTGCTGAGGCCTGGAAGTACCCACTCTGGAGAATTCCTGATCTCCCAAAATTTGGTCAAGATCTAAAGTTCATTTTGCTGTACGACTCCCACTTCTTTAAGTTTTACTTGCTTCTAACACAAGGAAGGCAAGTTTTCCTGCTCTGATGTTGAAGGAAAGCTCCTTCTGGGCTCTATGGAGTTTGAGCTCTTGTCCAACAGGGAAGACAAGTTTAAGTTTTTTGCTGCATCTAGGATGGTGGAGAGCAGTCTTCCACCTGAGACCTGTCCCTAGGTAAGTAACTGAATTGGGATTTATGTTGGCTAAAGTTTAATTTCTCCTTACTGTTAGAGTGCTCAGTAATAGCATAAGTTGTGTGATCGTTTGTTTTGCTTAACTGTTTGTTTTTTGTTGTTGTTGGTTGTTTCCTGTTGCTGCTGTTTCAGTCTTTCTCCCATTGGGTTTGACCAACTCTATCTGACTTGATCAAATCTGAAGGAAAGTTCCAAATTACGGGAATGAGGCCTCCAAAGTGGCTAAATTCCCATTCACACACACAAAAAGGTAGTGAGGTGGGGGGAGAAAGATGGCCAGCAAAAGGCAAAAAAAAAAAAAAAAAAAAAAAAAGGAAAGGTTTTTTAATTGGAATACTTAAGGGGCTTTATTAATGTAACGAGGCCACATTTTTGCTAGCCAGGCCAAACAGAAAGAGCAGTGGCTGTCGCCCTGCATTGCAGTTCCATAGCTAAAGTTCTGCCTTCTCTTTTCACCACAGGAGCCTGGATTTGGTTCCCAAATTAAGTCCTTTCTCATTTGATACTTGGTACTGCTGAAATAGCAGCAATTTGTCCTAGCAGAAATATGGTAATGAGATTTTAAAAGATGTTTTTAAAGGAGCTCAATTGGACTAAAGGTCAGCTTAATTAAAAGCTAACATCCAAGGTTCATGTGTTGTGTTTGTACTTAAAAGACTTTCATGTTTTTGTTTTTGTTTTTTTCTTCTAGGACCTTGTTTTTTTTCAGCAGAAGTTTTTTCTTCTCAGTTGAATGAATTCTGTTTTCTTCATTTACTTCCCTTTCTTTTGCACCCTGTGTTGCATGAGGGGCCTAAAATAGTTTTAATAGACTGGGATTCCTTAAAGAAAATAGAAAAGGTGCCAGACTCCCTTTTGGGGAGAAACCTCTGTTTTCCCTTATGGAATCCCAAGAGTGTAAATAGACAAGTTCATCTCAGCTCTTAAACAGCTTGCTTTTGTGTGTTACCTGATTTTTACTAAAATAGTTATTGCAACAGAGACTACTGTTGTGTTTTTAAGGAATAGTGTAGGTTAGACACTTATAAATGTTTTTGTTTTAAAAAATTTTTAAGTGCACTGTAAAAGCATCGTGTGGTCTAGCCTCATAACAATTCTCCCTTTTTGGAGACTCAGGATTCCAGTGTCAGCTCTGCCCAGAGCTCAGAGATCCTTAAAATATACGTAGTCTCTATCTAAATAAATTAATCTCCTTAGACAATCCTATGATAGATTTCAATAATTTTATGTTTGATTTGGCATTCATCTGTAATCTCCCTCTAGCACCACCAGACTTTTTTTCTGTCTACCTTGAGATGTAAATTTTGCTGATTTTTCACCTACGAATTATTTCCATCAATATGCAGACTTAGGGCTATTTAGCTGACAACTGCCAGAGTAATGAAACAGGTTATCAAGAGTTTGCAAGTCTAAGATAGGAAAAAAAAAAGAAGGTCTTATGAATCTATAAGATGTACTTCTACTGCTATGCCTAATACTGTTACCGGTGGAGGGTCTTGGCTACAAGTTTTCCAGGTCCTTGGCATTTTGAACAAAGAATTGAACAAAACTCACAAAGTAGCAGAGGAATGAAACGCAGCAACACAGCAGTGAAAGCAGGAATTTATTAAAGTGAGAAAGCACTCCACAGGGTGAGAGTGGGCCCCAGAAACCAGCTCAAGGACTCAGTTACAAATTGTTTTGGGCTTTAAGTACCCCATTTGAGTTTTTTTTTCCCCTCTGAGAGTTGTGCTCTTTTGCCCAGGCTGGAGTGCAGTGGCATGATCTCAGCTAACTGCAACCTCTGCCTTCCAGGTTCAAGTGATTCTCCTGCCTCAGCCTCCCGAGTAGCTGGGATTATAGGCGCCTGCCACCACACCTGGCTAATTTTTGTAGTTTTAGTAGAGATGGGGTTTCACCATATTGGCCAGGTTGGTCTCAAATTCTTGACCTCGTGATCTGCCTGCCTCGGCATCCCAAAGTGCTGGGATTACAGGCTTGAACCGCTGCCCCTGGCCCATTTGAGGTTCTCATTGGCTACCGCTTATCTGGATTTGGTCTGTGGCTAATTTAAGACTGAGGTGAATTAGCGCCCTGTGCAGATGAAGGGATGGTCCCCACTTGGCCTATAGCCAACCCAAGGCACCCTCCTTTTCCCCCTGAGATGTGGTGGAAGGGGAAGGGCTGTAGCAAGAGTAGCCTTTGATCCTTTGTTACCTGGGGTGGGAGACAGGGTTTTTCTCTTTTGATTTTAACTGTAGGAAGTTTGTGATGACCTTAGGCTCCCTGCCCACAGACCCAGGTGTTTTCCTTTTTATCCCGCTTTGGGAAGTCAGCTTGAATGGGCCTTAGATTCCCTGCCCCCAGGCCTTGGTGTTTTTTCTTTTAGGAAGTCAGCACAAATGGGCCTTATGTTCCCTTTCTCCTACCGTACTCTCCTGACTCAATAGTCTTATGTATTTATGTGTTTGTACACAATGTTTCACTACTAAAAAGATATAAAAGGGCTCTAATTAGTTGATGTAAAGAAAAATAAAGCACTTAGGTGGCTGGCAAGATGACGGAATAGGAGCTGCCCTGGTCTGCAGCTCCCAGCAAGATCAATGCAAAAGGCAGGTGATTTCTGCATTTCCAGCTGAGGTACCCGGCTCATCTCACTGGGACTGGTTAGACAGTGGGTGTAGCCCATGGAGGGTGAGCTGAAGCAGGATGGGGCGTCGCCTCACCCAGGAAGCACAGGGGTCATGAAACTCCCTCCTCTAGCAAAGGGAAGCTGTGAGGGACCATGCCATGAGGGATGTTGCATTCCGGCCTAGATACTATGCTTTTCCCACAGTCTTTGCAACCCGCAGACCAGGAGATTCCCTCAGGTGCCTACACAACCGGGACCCTGGGTTTCAAGCACAAAACTGGGAGGCCATTTGGGCAGTAACCAAGCTAGCTGCAGGAGTTTTTTTCATACGCCAGTGGTGGTTGGAACACCAGCAAGACAGAACTGTTTACACCCCTGGAAAGGACACTGAAGCCAGGGAGCCAAGTGGTCTAGCTCAGTGGATCCCACCCCCATGGAGCCCAGCAAGCTGAGATCCACTGGATTGAAATTCTCACTGCCAGCACAGCAGTCTGAAGTCGACCTGGGATGCTAGAGCTTGGAGGGGGAAGGGGCGTCTGCCATTACTGAGGCGTGAGTAGGCGGTTTTCCCCTCATAGTGTAAAAAAAGCCGCTGGGAAGTTCGAACTGGGCAGAGCCCACCACAGCATGGCAAGGCTGCTGTAGCCAGGTTGGCTCTTTAGATTTCTCATCTCTGGGAAGGGCATCTCTGAAAGAAAGGCAGCAGCCCCAGTCAGGGGTTTACAGATAAAACTCCCATCTCCCTGGGACAGAGCACCAGGGGGAAGGGGCAGCTGTGGGCTCAGTTTCAGCAGAGTTAAATGTTCCTGCCTGCTGGCTCTGAAGAGAGCGGCAGATCTCCCAGCACAGTGCTTGAGCTCTGCTAAGGGACAGACTGCCTCCTCAAGTGTGTCCCTGACTCCCATGCCTCCTGACTGGGAGACACCTCCCAGCAGGCGTTGACAGATACCTCAAACAGGAGAGCTCTGACTGGCATCTGGTGGGTGCCCCTCTGGAACAAAGCTTCCAGAGGAGGGAGCAGGCAGCAATCTTAGCAGTTTTGCAGCCTCTGCTCATGATACCCAGCGTCTGGAGGGGGCCTCCAGCAGACCTTCGGCAGAGGGGCTTGACTGCTACAAGGAAAACTAACAGAGGAATGACATCAACATCAACAAAAAGGACATCCACACAAAAGCCCCATCTGAAGGTCACCAACATCAAAAGCCAAAGGTAGATAAATCCATAAAGATGAGAAAAAACCAGCATAGAAAGGCTGAAAATTCCAAAAACCAGAACGCCTCCTCTGCTCCAAAGGATCACAGTTCCTCACCAGCAGGGGAACAAAACTAGATGGAAAATGAGTTTAATGAATTGACAGAAGTAGGCTTCAGAAGGTAGGTGATAACAAACTCCTCGGAGCTAAAGGAGAATGTTCGAACTCAATGCAAGGAAGCTAAGAACCTTGAAAAAAGGTTAGAGGAATTGCTAACTAGAATAACCAGTTTAGAGAAGAACATAAATGACCTGATAAGCTGAAAAACACAGCATGAGAACTTCGTGAAACATACCTAAGTATCAATAGCCGAATCAATCAAGTGGAAAAAAGGATATCAGAGATTGAAGATCAACTTAATGAAATGAAGCATGAAGACAAGATTAGACAAAAAAGAATGAAAAGGAAAGAACAAAGCCTTCAAGTAATACAGGACTATGTGAAAAGACCAAACCTACATTTGATTGGTGTGCCTGAAAGTAAAGGGGAGAATGGAACCAATTTGGAAAACAGTCTTCAGGATATTATCCAGGAGAACTTCCCCAACCTACCAACATTGAAATTCAGGAAATGAGAGAAAACCACAAAGATACTCCTCGAAAAGAGCAAACCCAAGACACAATCGTCAAATTCACCAAAATTGAAATGAAGGAAAAAATGTTAAGGGCAGCCAGAGAGAAAGGTCAGGTTACCCACAAAGGGAAGCTGATCAGACTAACAGCAGATCTGTCTGCAGAAACCCTATAAGCCAAAACAGAGTGGGGACCAATATTCAACATTCTTAAAACAAATAATTTTCAAGCCAGAATTTCATATCCAGCCAAACTAAGCTTCATAAGTGAAGGAAAAATAAAATCCTTTCTAGACAAGCAAATGCTGAGAGATTTTGTCACTACCAGACCTGCCTTACAAGAGCTCCTGAAGAGAGCACTAAATAAGGAAAGGAGAAACCGGTACCAGTCACTGCAAAAACATGCCAAATTGTAAAGACCATTGACACTATGAAGAAACTGCATCAACTAACAGGAAAAATAACCAGCCAGCAGCATAATGATAGGATCAAATTGACACTAAACAATACTAACCTTAAATGTAAACAGGATAAATGCCCCAATTAAAAGATACAGACTGGCAAATTGGATAAAGAGTCGAGACCTATCAGTGTGCTATATTCAGGAGACCCATCTCATGTGCAAAGGCACATAGGCTCAAAATAAAGGGGTGGAGGAATGTTTACCAAGCAAATGGAAAGCAAAAAGAGGGGTTGCAATCCTAGTCTCTGATAAAACAGACTTTAAGCCAACAAAGATCAAGAAAGACAAAGGGGAGGGCATTATATAATGGTAAAGGGATCAATGCAGCAGGAAGAGCTAACTATCCTAAATATACAAGCACCCAATATGGGAGAATGCAGATTCATAAAGCAAGTTCTTAGAGACTTACAAAGAGACTTAAACTCCCACACAGTAACAGTGGGAGAAGTTAACACCCCACTGTCAATATTAGATCAACAAGACAGAAAATTATCAAGGATATTCAGGACTTGAGCTCAGCTCTGGACCAAGTGGACCTAGTAGACATCTACAGAACTCTACACCCCAAATCAAAAGAATATACATTCTTCTCAGCACCACATCACACTTACTCTAAAACTGACCATATAATCGGAAGTAAAACACTCCTCAGCAAATGCAAAGGAGTGGAAATCATAACAACAGTCTCCGACCACAGTGCAATCAAATTAGAACCCAGGATGAAGAAACTCACTCGAAACTACACAGCTACATGGAAATTGAACAACCTGCTGCTGAATGACTACTGGGTAAATAATGAAATTAAGGCATAAATAAATAAAAACTGATGAGAACAAAGATAAAATGTACCAGAATCTCGTGGACACAACTACAGCAGTGTTTAGAGGGAAATTTGTAGCACTAAATGTCCACAAGAGAAAGCAGGAAAGGGCCGGGTGCGGTGGCTCAAGCCTGTAATCCCAGCACTTTGGGAGGCCGAGACGGGCGGATCACGAGGTCAGGAGATCGAGACCCTCCTGGCTAACACGGTGAAACCCCGTCTCTACTAAAAATACAAAAAACTAGCCGGGCGAGGTGGTGGCGCCTGTAGTCCCAGCTACTCGGGAGGCTGAGGCAGGGGAATGGCGTGAACCCGGGAGGCGGAGCTTGCAGTGAGCTGAGATCTGGCCACTGCACTCCAGCCTGGGTGACAGAGCGAGACTCCGTCTCAAAAAAAAAAAAAAAAAAAAGAGAAAGCAGGAAAGATCTAAAATCGACATCCTAACATCATATTTAAAAGAACGAGAGAAGTAAGAGCAAATAAATTCAAAAGCTAGCAGAAGACGAGAAATAACTAAGATCAGAGCAGAAATGAAGGAGATAGAGACACAAAAAATCCTTCACAAAATCAGTGAATCCAGGAGCTGGTTTTTTTGAAAAGATTAACAAAATATATAGACCATAGACCAGACTAATAAAGAAGAAAAGAGAAGAATCAAATAGACACAATAAAAAATTATTTGATTAAAGGGGGTATCACCACTGATACCACAGAAATATAAACTACCATCAGAGAATATTATAAACATCTCTTTGCAAATAAACTAGTTAATCTAGAATAAATTGATAAATTCCTGGACACATACACCCTTCCAAGGCTAAGGTAGGAAGAAATTGAATTCCTGAATAGACCAATAACAAGTTCTGAAATTGAGGCAATGATTAATAGTCTACCGATCAAAAAAGCCCAGGACCAGATGGATGCACAGCCGAATTCTACCAGAGGCATAAAGAGGAGCTGGTACCATTCTTTAGGAAATTATTTCAAATAATAGAAAAAGAGGGACTCCTCCCTAATTCATTTTATGAGGCCAGCATCATCCTTACACTGAAACCTGGCAGAAATGCAACAAAAGAAAATTTCAGGCCAATATCTCTGATGAACATCAATGCAAAAATCCTCAATAAAATACCAGCAAACCAAATCTAGCAGCACATCACAAAGTTTATCCGCCACGATCAAGTTGGGATGCAAAGCTGGTTCAACATTCACAAATTAATCAATGTAATCCATCACATAAACAGAACCAATGATAAAAAACACATGATTGTCTCTAGATGCTGAAAGGCCTTTGATAAAATTCAATACCCTTTTATCCTAAAAACTCTCAATAAACTAGGTATCGATGGACTGTATCTCAAAATAACAAGAACTATTTTATGACAAATTCACAGCCAATATCATACTGAATGGGCAAAATCTGAAAGTGTTCCCTTTGAAAACCAGCAGAAGACAAGGATGCCCTCTCTCACTACTGCTACTCAACACAGTTTTGGAAGTTCTGGCCAGGGCAATCAGAGAAGAGGAAGAAATAAAGCATATTCAAATAGGAAGAGAGGAAGTCAAATTGTCCCTGTTTGTAGATGACATGATTATATAGTCAGAAAATCTTACTGTCTCAGCCCAAAATCTCCTTAAGCTGATAAGCAACTTCAGCATAGTCTCAGGATACAAAATCCATGTGCAAAAGTCACAAGCATTCCTATACACCAATAATAGAGAGCCAAATCCGTGAGTGAACTCCCATTCACAATTGCTACAAAAAGAATAAAATACCTAGGAATACAACTTGCAAGGGATGTGAAGGACTTCTTCAAGAAGAATTACGAACCACTGCTCAAGGAAGTAAGAGAGGACACAAACAAGTGGAAAAACATATGCTCATGGATAGAAAGAATCAATATTGTGAAAATTGCCATACTCCCCAAAGTAATTTATAGATTCAATGCTATCCCCATCAAGCTACCATTGACTTTCTTCACAGAATTAGAAAAACTACTTTAAACTTCATATGGAACCAAAAAACAGCCAGTATAGCCAAGACAGTCCTGAGCAAAAAGAACAAAACTAGAGGCATCATGCTACCTGACTTCACCTGATACAAGTCTACAATAACCAAAACAGCATGGTACTGGTACCAAAATATATAGACTAATGGAACAGAACTGAGGCCTCAGAAGTAATGCCACACATCTACAACCATCTGATCTTTGAGAAACCTGACAAAAATAAGCAATGGGGAGAGGATTCCCTATTGAATAAGTGGTATTGGGAAAACTGGCTAGCCATATGCAGAAAACTGAAACTGAACTTCTTCCTTACACTTTATAGGAAAATTAAGTCAAGATAAATTAAAGACTTAAACATTAAAATCTAAAACCGTAAAAACCTGAGAAGAAAGCCTGGGCAATAACATTCAGGACATAGGCATGGGCAAAGGCTTCATGAGTAAAACACCAAAAGCTATGGCAACAAAAGCCAAAATTGATGAATGGAATTTAATTAAACTAAAGAACTTTTCTGCACAGCAAAAGAAACTATCATCAGGTTGAACAGGTAACCTATAGAATGGGAGAACATTTCTGCATTCTGTCCATATGGCAAAGGGCTAATATCCAGAATCTACAATGAACTTAAATTTACAAGAAAAAAAAATCCCATCAAAAAGCGGGCAAAGGGTATCAACAGACACTTCTCAAAAGAAGACATCTATGTGGCCAACAAACATATAATAAAAAGCTCATAATCACTGATCATTCAAGTTTCATGCAAATGAAACTTGAGTGATTACACCAATCCCTCATTTTTGGAGTTGGTAAACTCAAGCAGAATTACCTTATGATTTAGCAATGCCTTACTCTTGGGGTAGTTTTTAGCAATGCCTTAGTCTTGGGGTAGATTTTGCTTGTCTGGTGGTGTTTACTGGTGATCTTCTGTGTGTGATACTTATTCTTTAAATCAGAAAGTATCTGAGACAGGTCTCAATCAATTTAGAAGTTTATTTTGACAGTTAAAGACATGCCCAGAAGAAATAAGCATGGAATCACAGCAACAGTCTATGGTCTGTGCCTTTCTTCAAAGACGATTCTGAGGGCTTCAGTATTTAAAGAGAAAAAGTGGGCTGGAGCAGAGAGGGAGAGGGGACGGTCACATTATTGAATGCATGTGTTGTAAGAGGAAAGGAGCAGGTAGGGGAGTAGTCAATCATGTATTCTTATGCTCAGTAAATCAGCTCTTTACATAAGATAATGTGAACATACAGTAGCTACCTGTGGAGATACTTAACCTTTAATCTGTAGCTTTCTGCTTAGGAACAGGAGGAAAGGCAGCTTCTTGCAACGGCTTTCAGTTAATTTTTTTTTCTTTTGGTAAAGTGAATTGAGGTTCCAGGTTTTTAGTTTCCTTTCACAATCCTCGACCTATGCTGGTTCATGCAGAACCAATTCTTTCTGTGGACCTGAGAAATATATTAACTGTAGAAAAGCCTCAATATCTGTCTTCAGTTGTTTTCAGTTAGCAGCTGTAAAACCATTTTCAGCACATCCTGCTGAAGGCGGTGGCATGAGCTCTGTGGAAGCGTGGTAGACTTCACAGGGATGCTTCACCCCAGGTGGGAGGACATAGCAGGACCTCTGGGAGGCATCTGCCATTCAAATAGCTTCCCCTGAAAATGGTGAGATGCTGGATCATAATCTGTGCTTCAAGTGCATCTTGTAAGCAATGATGTGGCCATCTGCTCCATTTCCCAAGCCCTGTTTTCATTCTGGTTAGTTACTGCATGTAATTGTACAATTATAGAAGGTAGCACTGTCTGTCAGTGTCTGCTCAGTAAATATGTGAGCAGATTGGGTTTTGTATTTTAACTACTTCACACTCAGAGTTTCTAATGTACAACTGAAATTCTATGCACTGCGTATTCTCTGTAACTTCTATCTGACTCTATATACATTAAAACACATGATCAAGACCCTGATAGAAGAAAAACTTCAGCCAAATTAAATTTAAAGGAGTTTAATTGAGCAATGAATGATTCACAAATGGGGCAGCCTCCTGAGCCAGAATAGGCTCAGACTTTGGCACAGCCCTGTGGTGGAAGAAGATTTATGACAGAAAAAGGAAAGTGATGTACAGAAAACGGAAGCGAGTTACAGAAACAGCTTGTCATTTGCCTTATTTGAACATAGTTCGAACAGCTGGCTACATTTGATTGGCCAAAACTCCATGATTGGCACAAGGAGGTGTCTGGTGATGCCTTCGCTTGTTATAGCTCGTGATGTGCAGAAAAACTTTTAGGCTGAACTTAAAATATGTAAGGAGGCAGCTTTAGGCTAAACTTGGTTTAAAAACGCTAAATACTTTAGTCAGGGCACAACTGAAAACAAAATTTCTTGATATCTTTACTACTTTCTTGTTACAATCACTTAATGATTATTTTTATAAAAGCTTTTTACCAAGCTATAAAATGAAATTTATCCTTCTGTGGAAACTAGTCTTCTGCCTGTTGGTAGTTTAATGATAACACAACCAAGGAGCTGTTTGAATGCTCCTCTATGACAAAGTTGGCTACAGTAAGATAACAAGCACACAGCGTCATAAGTCACACACTACAAGGACCTGTCATTTAGTTTGACACAGCAGGGTCACTTGCAGCTCATTAAACTGCAAGTGAGTCACTTGAAAAAATACCTCTGCACACCATGGAAGTTGGCTGGAATCCCAGGCAGGATTGACACAGAAGTTTGCTTCTGATATTCTCAGCACTGCTTTTCTACAGCTTTCTCCTGCCCTGTTATGTTCTTCTCCTGCTCACCCTCCTCCACTTTAGGTGCTCCAAATTTTTCTGTTCCCCATTGACACAAGTAGATGACTTTCTTTTTTTTTTTTTTAATTTTGAGACGGAGTCTCACTTTGTCATCCAGGCTGGAGTGCAGTGGCACAATCTTGGCTGACTGCAACCTCTACCTCCTGGGTTCAAGTGATTCTCCTGCCACAACCTCCGGAGTAGCTGGGATTACAGGCATGCACCACCACCCCTGACTAATTTTTGTATTTTTTGTAGAGACGGGGTTTTGCCATGTTGGCTAGGCTGATCTCAAACTTCTGACCTCAAGTAATCCGCCTGCCTCAGCTTCCCACAGTGCTGGGATTACAGGTATAAGCTACCACACCCAGCCTGAAGAGAAGGCTTGATTTGCTGCTGCTACTTCTGCCATACAATAGCATGCTTAAATTTCAATCGCTAACTTAACAGTGAACTAGCTTAACAGTCAACATTCAGGAAGGTTTTTTTTTTTTTTTTTTTAAACTCCATTTGGACTCTGAAACCACAATGGGCTTGTTAATGAGTGCAGTCTCTGGGACGAACTAGAGAAAACTTTTCGGGAGTCCAAGGCATCACCTGAGAAGATGCCCCACTCTTCCAGAGTTAAGGTGGAGTGGAGTGGTTTGCAGGACCTGTGGGAGGAAAGAGAAGACCTCAAACAAGTGTCTGCCAAGGCAGCAGCTGCACACCAAAGCCAGAGAGCCTCTCAGCCAACCATTTGCCCTCTAGTCTCCTAGGAACAATCTGTCACTCCTTAGCCATCTCCAGTTATTTCCCAGCATCTCTATTGCTTCCTGGGGGTTGTGGGTGGAATCTTTGTGCTAGAGTTGTTTTTTTTTTTTTTGGTTGGTTGGTTTGTTTTTAGATGGAGTCTTGCTCTGTTGCCCAGGCTGGAGTGCAGTGGTGTGATCTTAGCTCACTGCAACCTCCACCTCCTGGGTTCAAGCAGTTCTCCTGCCTCAGCCTCCCGAGTAGCTAGGATTACAGGAATGCGCCTCCATGCCTGGCTAATTTTGTATTTTTAGTAGAGACAGGGTTTCACCATGTTGACCAGGCTGGTCTCAAACTCCTGACTTCATGATTCACCCGTGGCGTTGGCCTCCCAAAGTATTGGGGTTACAGGCATGAGCCACTGCACTTGGCCTGTGCAGGAGTTTTTGTGAGTAGTTTTGCTAACAATTTTAAAAGGTGGTAAATTGAATATCTAAAGTAGAAGAATTCCTGAACTAGATATTTAGGACATGTAGGTCAGTGTTATAGATAAAATGTAAGTTCTCTTACATTTAAGAGAACTAATAACTTAAGATTTCAAATTAAGAAACACAGAGATTTGTGGATATCAGAAAGGTAAACTCGACTTCCTCAAAACACCTCATATCTTCATAGGAAATTTAAATTTCTAAGCTAAATTTTTGACTTTCTGTCTTTAAAATATATCCAATGCACAAAATTATTTTATACTAATTTGTTTAGATGATCCTTTTCTTTTTTATGAACAAAGACTTCTTAATCTTATTATATATACATGATAAAAATCAAAGATTACTCATAATTCCACAAACTAGAATGAATCACTGTTAACAGTCCTTCCTTCATTCCTTCATCTGATCCTTGTTTCTGTCCTTCCCTGCCTCATTCTGTTTCCTTTAAATTATGCACAGTATGATTGTATGATACACACTCTTTGGAGCTGGTTTTTTACTTAACCATATATATACATTGGATATCTTACCATGTAAACACATATTATTCTTCTAGATAAGTTTTAATGGCTGTATGGTATTTTATTGTGTTAAAGTGAATTAAATATGGCCTGAGAAGGACTTCGTACTTCTATATTTGAGTCCTTGTGGACAAACTGTAACCTAACTTAATAGGTAGACAAGATTGAAAACCTAACCTAGGAGTATGCAGCTGTCACAATCGCTGAGTCTTGGCCAATCCCAGTAGCCATACTTCAACCACTCATACACTGCTGAGTGTTCAAACTGTGTTCAAATAAGGCAAATGCCAACCTGTAGCCAATCTGGCTGTTCTGTACCTCACCTCCGATTTCTGTACACCACTTCCCTTTTTTTGTGTATAAATTTGTTCTGACCACCAGGCATCCCTGGAATCTCTCGAATCTGCTGTGATTTTGGGGCTATCCAATTCACAAATGATTCATTACTCAATTAAACTCCTTTAAATTTAATGTGGTGGAAGTTCTTCTTTTAACAGATGGTGTCAGAAGTGGGATTCGAGGTAGAGCTTTGATGACCCCAGGAGTGCTGAGTGAACAAGCAAGGTGCCTGCTAGTCCCACTTGTGTCCACTGATCTCTTGGAGTGGCTGGTAATTGTGAGTAATTCTTTCTTGGATTTCAGAGCTCCATGGATTTGTGTTTTGAACTCTGAGTTTCTTTGAGCAAATTTCTGATCAAAACTGGGTTTGGAAGTCTTGACAGAAACGGTGGCTTGGATCTAGTTGAGGCCTCTTACATCTGACTGGGTCAGAAAGAAACTGATAGTAAATGGTAATGTTGTAGGGTTTGTAAAATTTGACTTTTCAAAATTCATAGGGACTTTTGTGTTCTATCCCTTTGTTTCATTTTTCTTGCATGCTAAGGTAGGAAAAATCACTGGCTTAGTTGATCAAGGGAATGAAAGAGATCAAATGAAGAGACTAAGAGGCAGAAATGAAGTCCACAGGCAAACAGCCCGGGCGGCGCCCTGAGCCTAGTTAAAGATCGACCCCGGACCTAACCGATTAAGGTTATCTATAGACTCCAGACATTGTAAGGACAAACGTTGTGAAAGTCTCTGTCCTGCTCTAATTACCAGTGTCTGCCACATATCTTAGTCCTGGGCCCAGTACAAACAATCCTCTATTTTGTCCCAACTTCCTGAGCCCCATATGCCTGCCCGACACAAACACATGAAGAAAAACAACACCTGGGGAAGCTGCAATAAGGTTACAACCGTTTGTAAAAGCGCAGGAACCGATCAGAAGGCTGCTAAAAGCATAACTTCACATTAACATGTAAACCCATTGTAATGCTGTAGCCTAGAGAAATGCCTTGTTCCTCTGTAACCTGACCAAGTCCTGTTTACCTCGAGCTATAAATAGCAAGCGCACGCATTGTTTGGGGCCCTCTTGTATGTTGTGGAACGGAGGGACCAAGTTCGAACTTGCATTAAAGATCCTTGCCGCTTGGCTTTGACTCTGGACTCTGGTGGTCTTCTTCGGGGAACAAACGGTCTGGGCATAACAGGAACATGAGAGCAAAGCAAATATTATAGGTAAAAATGGGATCCTTAATTTCTGGAAACGAGTTCCTTCTAGCTTATACATGCGTAAGTGTGAGGCCAGGGAAGCAGGGAACCAGTGAAGCCTTACAGAAATAGCGAAATCTTACTAAAGATAACTTACAGTGGAACATTCCAAATGAACAACACCACACTGAAACGCATTTAAAAATGAAGGCCCCCAAATTCATCTCACCTGAGGGTGTCTATTAATATGTGGAAGGTTCTAAAAAGATTCAGAGATGACGGGACCCTCTGGGGACAAGTTTGAGCCTTTCGATGTGAAATTGAGTGCTAAGCAGAGTGGCTAGTGTCTATGTTTTGTCATGTGTATTTTGTTCTGGCCACAAAGGAAAAAGATAATTATTTTTTATGTTATGACTTGGTCCCTAGGGCTGTGGTATGGCAAGCTGGGTCACTAGGGCTGCCCAGGGAAAGGGAACCCAGAAGCCTGGCATGTTGGCAAAAGGGAACGAATTTCTTACCATGCAGTCTTCTGGCCTCTCTCTCTCTCTCTCTCTGTGCAAACTGGTTGAATGAATGGTAAAAATCCCTGTTTATATTCTCTATAAAGTTTTGATTAAAGCAAAAAAGGATTCTAAGGCTATTCTTAAGCTGTAGCAAATCTGCTGTGCTTTGTGTGTCTTTCTGTATGGTTCTGTCATAAAGAGGAGTACCTTAGGCTAGAACATGGGCTTAGGATCCCGTAGGCCTGCTGTTCGGGCCAGTGCGGCAAACTGGTCAGTTACAAACTTTGCTGCAGGTCTCTGAAGGAAAAAACAAAAAACAAAAATTACAAACTGGATGAGGTCTCCATCTTGTTTTATGTCCTTGGGAGCTTGACCTTGTAACCAAGTGGTGATACTTTCTCTTGGTCTTTACCTTCCAGGGAACAAGAATTTTGGGGTTCGTGTCATAGTTAGCACTAAAATTATCTTGAGTAGGTAAAAGCCTTTGCAAGCTTAAAATTAACTGCTCTAGACTCCTCCTGGGAAGAGCAATGAATACTGCCCGGTGCTGTGGCTCAGCAGCTAAGGCTTTGTCAGTTTACATTGGCAGCCCAGGTTCAATCCTTGTTTAGGGAATGAGTCCTTCCTGTTTTGATATCTGCATGACTTTTACCATTCATTGATTTTCTTCTCCTCCCTGAACAATTTCTGGTTTCCCTTCTTGAATTTTCAATTTATTTATTTATTTATTTATTTATTTAAGACGGCGTTTCATTCTTGTTGCCCAAGCTGGAGTGCAGTGGCATGATCTCGGCACACTGCAGCCTCCGCCTCCTGGGTTCAAGTGATTCTCCTGACTTAGCCTCCTGAGTAGCTGGGATTACAGGTGTGTGCCACCACACCCGGCTAATTTTTTGTATTTTTAGTAGACACGGGGTTTCACCATGTTAGCCAGGCTGGTCTTGAACTCCTGACCTCAGATGATCTGCTTGCCTCGGCCTCCCAAAGTGCTGGCATTACAGGTCTGAGCCACTGTGCCTGGTGAATTTTCCTTTCTCTGAGCACCTGGGAGGTTAACTTTGGTAAAGTTTAAAAGCCAGAAATATTGGCCACTTGGCATGGCTAAAGTTGGGTAATAAGAGATTTAAAAGATTTTTTTTAAGAGTGTTGTGGTTAAACGTCAACTTAATTGAAAGTGGATATCCAAGCTATAGGTACATTTAAAAGACCTTTTTGTTTTTCTCTTAGATCTTGTTTTTCTGGAAAAAGGTTTTTTTCTTCTCAGTTGACTGGAATTATTTTTTTCTATTTTGTCTTGCCATTCTCAATGCACACATGAGAGGCCGAGATCACTTCTATTAACTTGAGACTCCTTGGGAAAACAGGAGGTGCCACATAATCCATTTTGGGAAAAATCTGTTATTCTCATAGAACCCCAGGAATTGAAAACGGATAGATCTCTTTTAAAAATCTAAGGCTCTGTTCTGTTTTGCGTTACGTTATCTGACAGTTTTGACTTTTGGGAGGTATCAGAAATTACTTTGCATTATGAGAGAACTTTGGTGTGTAATAACGAGGTAGGAAATCTACTTTAGTGATGGCAGATGGCAGTTATGGCAGGGATACTCAGTTCTTCGCATGTTTGAATTAGAGAAGCAAGCTCTTGGCCACCTGGAAGGTGTGGCAATGTCCCCACCCCTCACTGAGAAAGAAGGCTCCAATGGGAGATGGACTGATTCCCTCTTTTTTGGGATCTAGGATCTGGTATAAATATGGGACCCTTAATTTTGGAGGTTCGTTTTTGTCTTCCAGCTCTGCCTGCTTATTAAGTCCTAGAAACTGCATGATTTCCTGGCCCTGTTCCTCCAAGGACTCCACCCTAAAGCCAATAATCCAATTAAAAAACTTAAAAACTGGCCAGGCGCGGTGGCTCATGCCTTTAATCCCAGCACTTTGGGAGGCTGATGCGAGAGGATCTCCTGAGGTCAGGAGTTCGAGATCAGCCTGGCCAACATGGTGAAAGCCCGTTTTTACTAAAAATAAAAAATTAACTGAATGTGGTGGCATCTGCCTGTAGTCCCAGCTACTCAGGAGGCTGAGACAGGAGAATCACTTGAACCCAGGAGGCAGAGGTTGCAGTGAGCCGAGATAGCGTCAGTTCACTCCAGCCTGGGTAACAGAGTGAGACTCCATCTCAAACAAACAAACAAACCCTTAAAAACTGGCAAATGAAAAATCTTAACAACTACTGGGTCTTCTGTCTTTCTCTGTGTGTAGTTATGTATGTGTTGTGTGTGTGATGTTTATATAAAAGAGCTCTAATTGGTTTAAAGAAAAATAAGCACTTAAATATTTTGAAAAAATAAAAACTGTAATGTCTCTTAGTTCATATAACTTTAGTAATCTTTGGGAAATAACAGCTTTGCAGATTATTGGTAAATTAAAGATATTTCATCTAAATTAGGCAGGTCAGATATTAGGTTTACTAATTGCTTTAAGGTTATAAATTGCTTTAAATTATAAAAATTGTTCAACTTGCCTACTTTACAGCTGGGTAAGGCCTGGGGACATGTGGAGTCAGCCAAATCCCTAGCTATGCTGGAAAGAGTCTTATCTGCACTTCTGTGTAGTACCCTAGGCTCCATACCTAGATACATAATTAAAATAACCATACCTAAGCTCCATACCTAAGTACATAATTAAAATAACTTACTAGGTTTTTCACCAAAATTAAAAATTACTAAGAGTTACCATTATCACATGTGATTGAGACTACTAAAAAAATAGTTTTACATGCAAGGTGTGTTAGAAAAGTAAAATGTGTTTTAAGTAAAAGATGATAAGAAGGTATGGGAATGTAAATTTTTGCCTAGTTTAGAGGGTTAAGGATTGTTTTAAATTATGTAAGATAAAGCCAAAGGTTTGAACAAGTTGTGGATGGTTTGCGAAAAATTAATCTTGTGAAAAGAAATTCTGTGTGGACATTGGCTAAAGTTCAAGTGGGAATTATTAAGGTTTTCTGTAAATTGAATATTGGAATAAAAGCACAACAGGTTTTTCTTGCAGCACTGCTCGGTCTTTCACAAAAATTGTTAAGGGTTATAAAAGGTGTATGAGAATCTCACCTTATGGTCAAACTGATTAAGATTGATTTGTCTATAAGGTTTTATTAAAAATTAGGGTTGACATTAATAGACTAATGCAAGGGTAAAATTTGGCTTTCTCTCTTAAATGGGATTTTCATGTAATATTAAAGGATAATGAAAGATTTTTGTTTGCCTGTTAAATAAACTACAGGAAAAAAAGAGGAAAGACAAGAGACAGTTTGCATGGAAAGCTAAGTCTTCCCTCTGATGAGAAAAAGCTTTTGCCTTTTTAAAAATTTTTAAGTGGCTAGGCACGGTGACTCACACCTGTAATGCCACCACTTTGGGAGGCCAAGGTAGGTGGATTGCCTGAGGTCAGTAGTTCAAGACCAGCCTGGCCAACATGGTGAAACACTATCTATACTGAAAGTACAATAATGAGCTGGGTGCGGTGGCAGGTGCCTGTAATCTCAGCTACTTAGGAGGCTGAGGCAGGAGAATCACTTGAACCCGGGAGATGGTGGTTCCATTGAGCTGAGATCGTGCCATGCACTCTAGCCTGGGTGACAAGAGTGAAACTCAGTCTCAAAAAAAAAAAAAAAAGTTCTGTATTCCAAGACTCATTATGGAAAAGATAGAATGATCCAAATTAAATATATATTGGTGTGATGACTTCTAAATTGCTAACATAGTTTATGAACAATGTTTAGTTGTCACTAAACATTGTCAAAATGTTTATTTTGACAAATATAAAAACCATATTCCTGGGAAGACAATCAAAACTTCAGGTATATTCTGCTATTTGATGGGCCATTTAAACATTTATAAAGGGATTTCATTCAATTGTCATTTTCAATGCCTGTTTTCTGTTTGTATAAATATGTTCCCATGCAAGAGGGCTGATGTTACAACAGTAGCTTACTATGCCACAGTGTGTTTTCACCAGGTAAAGAAAGCTTTTTATGGTTCACTGAGGACAATCAACCCATTCACAGTCTAGAACCTGAAGACTGGATCTTCTGAGAACATCAGAGAAAGACTGCCCTTACCATCCACGCTGAAACAAAACTGTGGGTCCTTGAAACTTGGGTTCGTAATCTCACAACTGAGAAGGCTTTCTTCACACTCGTGGAACTGTATACCCCTTAGAACCCTTGAGGTAAATCTAACCAGGGAAGTTTCTCCCCGGAAGAAGATGGCATATTTGATGTGAACAGTTTTTCCCAAGATCACGGATCAAGACTCTTACCTTCGAATTTTTTTTTCCTTGCTTATGCCTCTATGAATAATAGAAGTAAAAAGGGGGTCTGTAATGTGCACTTACAGAATATGCTTTTATTTGTGAAGGATTTTGCAGCCAGCCTTATTCATGGATAACCTTATACTTTGATAGATAAAAGATGAAGGCCAATGTAGGTGAGAAACTTTAATGATACATATGTCACATAGGCCACATAGTCAGTCAGAAACAGAACTTCTCTTAATCTATACCATGAGTTAAAGAGAACATTGCCAGGATGCTTTCACTCTTCTAAAAGGGCATCATTTATTATGTCCTTTTTCGTGGTTTGGAGTAAAAGAGGCAATGATTAGAAATGTATCCCTCTTAATAAGCTCTATAGCAAATTCTTCTGTAAAGGCTATGGTTACACAACAGACTTTAAACTCTTTTATGAAAGTTACGCTAAACAATAGAATTGCTCTAGATTACTTACTGGCTAAATAGCAGTATCTGTGAAGCTGCTGGCACTATGGTCTATGGAGAAAACATCGGGTATTACAGAGATTCAGTTGTAGGGGTTTAATGAAAAGACTGCTTAGGCAAGTAGACTCTTTATCTAGCTCATTCTTTGATCTATTTAATTTTAGGTGGTTTAGTTTATGGGGACCCTGGGTAAGGAGCATTCTCCAAACTCTCGGTATTATCCTCTGGATAGCCGTAATAGTAATATTCCTGGTGCGCTTCATTCCCTCAAAGGTTTTAAATGTTTGCATGCAGCCATCTCTAGAATGTCAAAGGGTCTGTCTTCAACTGGAATGACAAAAGCTTCAAGGAATCTGCAACCATGGGGACACCATAAGCTATGAATGAAGTGCTGAGATGAGAAACCAAAAATGATGGTATCAGAGTGGCACTAAGGCCCAAGTTTTAGTCACGCTCTTACCTAAGTGAGAACTTAAGTAAAAATTTTGAACAAAATAATGAGAAGCCATTGTTTTGGAGCTTATGCACTAGGCTCCAACAGACCAAACCAAACAAAAATGGAGTCGCTTGTGCTAAATGTGACATAATCAAACTAAGATTTTAAGGAAACACATAGGTCCTGTAACAGACCAGGTTTTGTTTTTCTTTGTAAACAGGACGTTCCAGCATAAGGAACTACCCTCTACTCAGTCCTTGCTCCCACCTTTGCAAAACTCATTGTTCTACTGTTCCCCAGTGGGCTTCAAGGCCGAATAGTACATTTACCTTGGTGATAATGACATCAGTGACTAAAGTTTTGGTCAATCGCTGAAAATTGAGAAAATGACTAAAAGGGGAGAAGTGTTAAGGTTAATGAAATATGGCCTGAGAAGGACTCTGTACTTCTGTATTTGAGTCCTTGTGGATGAACTGTAACCTAACTTAATAAGTTAGGTTCTCAATCTTGTCTACCTAAGCGTATGTGCCTGTAACAATAGCTGAGACCTGGCCAATCCCAGCAGCCATTCTTTAACCATTCATGCACTGCTGAGTATTGAAACTGTGTTCAAACAAGGCAAACACCAACCTGTAACCAATCGCGCTGTTCTGTACCTCACTGCTGATCTTTGTACATCATTTCCCTTTTTTGTCTATAATTTTTTTCTGACCACAAGGCACCCCTGGGGTCTCTCTGAACCTGCTGTGATTCTGGGGACTGCCCAATTTGTGAATGGTTCATTTCTCAAATAAACTCCTTTAAATTTAATTGACTGAAGTTTTCCTTTTAACAGTTGTATAGAGCCCCAATTCCTACTTCATGGATGTGAAATGCCCAGGATGCTATAAAATCACCACGATCTTTAGCCATGCACAAACGGTAGTTTTGTGTGTTGGCTGCTCCACTGTCCTCTGCCAGCCTACAGGAGGAAAAGCAAGGCTTACAGAAGGATGTTCCTTTAGGAGGAAGCAGCACTAAAGGCACTCTGAATCAAGATGAGTGGGAAACCATCTCAGTAAACACATTTTGGATAAAAAAAAAACAACCAGTTGTATAATTTATACAATTTCCAAATTCGCACTACTATAAATAACTCTACAATGAATAGTCTGTTTTCTTTTTTCTTTCTCTTTCCCTTTTTCAAAGTTTTTTTGAGACATCTCATTCTATCACCCAGGCTAGAGTGCAGTGGTGTGATCTCATCTCACTGCAGCCTTGACTTTCTGGGCTCAAGCGATCATCCTACCTCAGCCCCCAAGTAGTTGGGACTACAGGCAAGCACCGCCACACCTGGCTAACTTTTGTATTTTTGGTAGGGACTGGGTTTTGCCATGTTTTCCAGGCTGGTCTCAAACTCAGCTCAATCTGCCTGCCTTGATTTCCCAAACATATATTCTTATTGACTTCTAATCTTACAACAAATTCCTACATATAAAGTGATCATATGACATTTTGGGGGCTTTTGATGAACCCTGCTGAGTTGCCTTTCCCAAGGACTTTCCCACCTGTGGGTGATAAAGGGTGGGGGCGAGGTAGGGCAGGCTCCTAAAACCTTGCCAGGCAATGGCCACAGCTTCTGAGCCTCCCCTGGAGAGGATCATTCTGTAAGGGCCTCTCAGGGGTGGATCTGATTGAAGCACTTGGAGAGGAAATCGGCAGCCCCTCGTCAAGTTCATTGCTTCACAGCTTTCCTCTCAGTGCTTCCCTTAATCCTTTCCTTTCTTCCTCACCTGGGCTGAGCTCTCTGGGTCTGGGTCTGCAGGATGGGGTTGGTGGGGTAGGGATGCCCCACTTCCCACCTCCACACCGGGGTCTGACCTCCCTGGGCAGCACAGGAAGAAGGTGAGCTTGCCTGGAGCCCCCAATAATTAGGAACCACTGCCCTCTAGTGTCTGCAGTGCTGTGAAGATTTAAATATTAAAATCCACTCCAAGCCCTGAGGAGTGCCGCCTTCCCCATGGGCACCCCTCAGGGACCCTACAGGCCAGAGCAGTGCAGGCCTGAGCTAGAAAATGCTCATTAGGAGAATTAAACATCTGGGGAAGGATTATGAAATCTAATTTAGAATGGCTCGGGACTGCCGGGGAAGTGGGGAGTCCAGAGAGAGGACTGAAGATACATTTTCTTGATAGATCACATTAATTAGAGGGTGGCAGCAAATGTAGGTTTAAGGAAGAAACAAGTGACTGGGGAAAACACTTCTTGGGATGCCTAGGAGGTGTACGGAATCTCCCATGAGTCTCAAGATGGACCTGAGGCTTGCAGAGTTAAAAGAGCCCTCCCAGCTCACTTAGTCCACTTGGGAAGAGCCATTGGTGCTGCTGTCCCCAGGACCCTGCTCTGAAACCTGCCCTGCATTCCAGCCTGGGCCCTACACTGAGACCCACCCTGGGTTCCAGCCTGGGCTCTTTTCTGAGATCTGCCCCACGTTCCAGCCTGGACCCTGCTCCCAAGATCTGCCCGGTGTTCTAGCCCAGGCCCTGCTCCAAGACTTGCCCTGTGTTCCAGTCTGGGCCCTGCTCCAAGACTCAGTCCGGGTTCTACTCTGAGACCTGCCCAGTGTACCAGCCTGGGCCCTACTCCGAGACCTGCCCCGCGTTCCAGCCTGGGCCCTGCTCTGAGACCTGCCCTGTATTCCAGCCTGGGTTCTTCTCTGAGACCTGCTCTGTGTTCCAGCCTGGGCCCTGCTCTGAGACTCGCCCTATATTCTAACCTGGGCCCTGCTCTGAGACCTGCCCTGTATTCCAGCCAGGGTTCTTCTCTGAGACCTGCCCTGTGTTCTCTACTGGGTTCTGTCTCTCTGACTCAAAAATGATGGCGGTGGTGGTGCAGTTTCTTGGGTGGGGGGATGAGGTTAGAGCTGTTCAGCCCTCGGGCTGCTGACACCACTGTGGGCTACAGGGGCAGCTTCACTCCGGGAGTTCAAACCCCATTTCAGCCACCTTTTTATTTGTTGTGGAAACTTAGGTAATTTCTTAAACTTCTCAAAGACTCAGTGTAATTGACAAATGGGATCTAATTAAAGAGCTTCTGCACAGCAAAGAAACTACCATCAGAGTGAATAGGCAACCTACAGAATGGGAGAAAATTTTTGCAATCTACTCATCTGACAAAGGGCTAATATCCAGAACCTACAAAGAACTCAAATAAATTTACAAGAAAAAAAAAAACCTCATCAAAAAGTGGGCAAAGGATATGAACAGACATTTCTCAAAAGAAGACATTCATACAGCTAACAGACACATGAAAAAATGCTCATGGGGTAACATCACACACCGGGGCCTATTATGGGGAGAGGGAAGGGGGGAGGGATGGCATTGGGAGTTATACCTGATGTAAATGACGAGTTGATGGGTGCTGACAAGTTGATGGGTGCAGCACACCAACATGGCACATGTATACATATGTAACCTGCACATTGTGCACATGTACCTTAGAACTTAAAGTATAATAATAAAATAGGGTAAATAATGACTCCCAAAATCCATCTCCACCCAGGACCTCAGAATGTGACAGATTTCCGTATTTGGAAATAAGGTCTTTGCAGATATAATTAGTTGAGTTCATCCTGGATTTGGGTGGGCCCTGAAATGTGATTTATAAGATGAGGGAAAGAGATGCAGAAACACAGAGGGGAAGTCCGTGTGATAGTGGAGGAGGGGCTGGAGTGATGCCTCCACAAGCCAAGGAGCCCAGGTATTGCTGGGAGCCACCGGAATCTCAGAAGAGGCAAAGGAGGATTCTTCCCTGGAACCTTGACAGGGGACACGGCCCTGCTGATGCCTTGATTTGGAGCTCTTGGTCTCCAGAACCCTGACAGAATACATGTCTGCGTTTTAAGCCATGGGTTTTTGGTAGTTTGTTAGAGCAGCAGTGGAAACAAATACATGTCTGTGTTTTAAGCCATGGGTTTATGGTAGTTAGAGCAGCAGTGGAAACGAATACACCTAGTTTCCTGAGAAGCAGAATGAGCCCAGAGTCTTCTGCATGGGTTGCTGAGGCTGCCACGGAAACAGGCATTGGGAGCTGAGTCAGGGTATAACATGTTTACACAGCACCTCCCATGTGCCAGGCATAGTGCTATGTTACAGGATTTTAAAAGTAAGTGAGAATCTACTCTGTTCCTTTGCTGGTGAGACTGTCAAGTCGACCTCCATCTCTCCTTTCTGCATGAAAAGGTCTAGGAGCAACACTTTTAGAAACTCAATGGATTACAAAATAATTTTGCCACTGACCATCTATTAAATGACTGGAAAACTTCACAGCTTCAGGCTCACTGGCGTGAGTCTTTCTATATCCAAGAGGTGGAGTTTATATGTCCTTTTTGGTTCAGGTGGTTTTTAAACATGTCTGAGAATTCTTTGACACTCCTATCAAGAAGGGAGGCCTATGTCTCCTCCCCTGTGACTTGGTTAGCTGGGGCTGCCAGAAAAAGTACCAAGGATGCGATGGAGTGGCTTCAACAGTGGAAATTTCTCGCAGTTATGGAGAGTGAAAGAAAGTTCTGGAGGGTGAAAGTCACACCAGCGTGGTCAGGTTCTGGCGTGGGCCCTTCCTGGCTTGCAGACAGTGGCTTCTCGCTTTTTTCTCACATGGCTGAGAGAGGGAGGGAGCAAGCCCTGTGGCATCTCTTTATAAGGGCACTGATCTCATGATGATGGCCTCACCCTCATGACCTCATCCAAACCTAAATCCCAAAGGCCTCATCTCCAAACATCATCACATCAGGGGTCGGCTCTTCAGCATGTGAATTTTGTGGACACACCTCAGTTCATAGCACCTTGAGCCTTTGCAATTCCCTCTATGAGTAAAATGTGATGCTGTGTATGAGTTGGTGTTCACACTGCTGTAAAGAACTACTGAGACTGGATAAGTAATAAAGTTAAGAGGTTTAATTGACTCACAGTTCAGCATGGCTGGGGAGGCCTCAGGAAACTTACAATCAGCAGAAGGCAAAGGGGAAGCAAGGCACCCTCTTTGCAGGTTGAAGGCAGCAGGAAGGAGAAGTGCTGAGTGAAGGAGGAAGAGCCCCTTATAAAACCATCAGAACTCGTGAGAACTCACTCTCACGAGAACAGCATGGGGGAAACCACCCCTGTGATTCAATCGCCTCCACCTGGTCTCTCCCTTGACGTGAGGATTATGGCGATTACAATTCAAGATGAGATCTGAGTGGGTTCACGAAGTTTAACCATATGGTGCTACATGCCTTCCAAGGGTGGCCTAAACGAGGTCCTAATGGTTTCTCTTGAGACACTCACTTATGGAACCCAGCAGCCATGCTATGAGGAAGCCCAGGCCTCACTGAAAATCTGTGGACAGATGTCCCACCAACAGCCCCAACAGAAGACCCAGCTGACAGCCAGCATCACCCACCAGTGAGGTGTGTAGGAAAGAAGCCTAAGAGAGGATTCCAGCCCCAGCCACTGCCTGATCACGTGACAGAGTCTGTGTAAGAACCCCAGGACAGGGTCCAGCCAAGCCCCAGAGCTGCATGTGGGTCATAATTATAACAATTATTATTATTATTATTATTATTATTATTATTTGAGACGGAGTCTCGCTCTGTCGCCCAGGCTGGAGCGCAGTGGCACGATCTCCACTCACTGCAAGCTCCGCCTCCCGGGTTCACGCCATTCTCCTGCCTCAGCATCCCGAGTAGCCGGGACTACAGGCGCCCGCCACCACCCCCGGCTAATTTTTGTATTTTTAGTAGAGACGGGGTTTTACCGTGTTAGCCAGGGTGGTCTCCATCTCCCGACCTCGTGATCGCCCGTCTCGGCCTCCCAAAGTGCTGGGATTACAGGCGGGAGCCACCGCGCCCGGCCAACAAATGATTATTATGGTTTATGCCCCATGGTCATAGATACCTAAATCAGCAATCTCCACTGCCTGTTTGTTTAGCTAAGGCCCTTTCTGCCATACCCTGACTTAAGTGGGAATGGTCCCTGCACCCTTGCATGCCTGCCTGCAATGAAAGAAAGGGCTGCAACATTGTGTCCCTTCACCAGGCTTACGCTTAGCCTCAGCTACAGTCAGAGCGTGAAGCTCTTTGTCTGTAGCCATGGTTCTCAGCCGCAGCTGCTTATAAGAATCACCCGGGGAGATTTTCAGAATTGTTATGCCTAGGTTACAACCCAGACCAGTTAAATCATAATCTTCGTGAGTGTGGCCCTGAAATCAGTATGTTTCAAAGCTGTCCAGGGATCTGAATGTGCAGCCCAGCTAGAGAATGATGGAGAGAGTGGGTGAGGCTCAGGCCCACCCTGCTGTAGAAGGGCAGCCTCCCCCACCACCAGGCGCAGTGATGCCAGCACTCCCTCTCTGGAGGAGCACTGGCACTCTCACAGGGGAAATAGAAATTTGGGCACAGGGATATATTTACTCTTCTCTATTTCGTGTCAGTGAAGTATGTCATACCCGCATCAGCTTGTTCTTTTACCTAATGCCCTCCCCTCTTCTTATCAGACCCGGCACCCGTTTCCTTTGGAAAGGGTCTTCTGATCATTCCAGGTGTATCAGTTGTCTTTTGCTGCACTACAAATTACTGCAAAACTCAGAAGGTTAAAACAGCAATAAACATGTATTGTTTCATCCCATTTTGTGGGTCAGGAATTAAGGAGGGCTTAGCTTGGGTGGCTGTGAGTTGGAGTTGCCATTCAGATGTCAGGGAGGAGTGTAGACACCTGATGACCTGACTGGGGCTGAGGGAGACATCTCCATGGTGGGGCACGCACGAGTCTGACATGTTTATACTCGCTGTTGGCAGACAGCTTTGGTGCCTCACCATGGGTGCTTCTGCACAGGGTTGCTGAGTTTCCCCACAACTTGGTGTGTCAGAGCTTGCAATCCAGAGAGACAGAGGGGAAAGCTGCAATATCCTTTTATGACCTGACCTCATAACCCACACAGTATCATTTTTGCAAGATCCAATTGGTACACAGGCCAGGGGTATTCACTGTGGTGGGGGCTCCTCAGGGACATGGCTATCTGGTGGTGGGAATCCCTGGGGGTCATCTTGGAAGCTGACGCTTCCACCAGGCCCCAGTCACCTCCCTCAGATCTACTCTCTGCACCAATAGAATCCTATGAGAAACTTCTAAGAGCAGAGATTCTCAGATGCTACTTGCGATGCTTGGATGCAATCAGGCCTAGAAATCTGTATTTTAAAAGATTCTGAAAGCAGTATCGGTGATCACATGGGAATCTATAACTGTAGAGTTTTGGCACTCCGTGTCTGACCAGGTGGGGTCCTCTTTGGCTTCTTCTCCCATGGGCCGGGCCACGTTAGGGGAACCCTGCAGTCCAGAAGAGGGGCCTGGTGTTCGTTCAGGAGCAGCCATTGTATCCCTTTTTCCTTTTCTGGCCATGCCTGTGTTCCTCTCCTGTCACAACCACATATGGCCAGCAACTGTGTGTGGCTGCCAGGACATGGGGCTGTGTGGTGGGAAGGGAAAGGGATTTGGGTACCCCTGACCCTTTCCATTTGGAGAATAAGAGTTTTGCAGATGAGCTGGGGAATACTCTATGTTCTGAACCCTCTCTGTGTCCTGCCCTTGCCTGCGTTTTAGTGTAGTGGTTGAGAGCCAGACTTCCCAGGTTCAAGCCCTGTGTCTTCTAGTTACTCTCATGATTTAGGGTGAGCTATTACAGTTTTTGTGACCCTGCATCCTGAGCGAGGCAGCTGGGTGGGACTCGTTCTTGCTCCTGTGTATCCTTCATCATCTGTCTGCTCTGGGATCTGTGGTGTTCATGGTGGAGGGCTCAGAGAGGCAGCCGCATGCCTGGCCTGTTCGGCTGCAGGCTAGGGGAAGGGAATTCATGAAGGAAGAGTGAGCGTGACTTGCTGCTGAATTCCAGCAAGAATTTCAGCATGTATGGGAAAGAGAGCAGTTAATAAAGATTTCCCCTTAGACAATAGGGAAAATATAGGTGTAATCTGCTGAAATGGGGTTGGCTGAGGGAACAAGCTTAAGGTATTTGGTAAGAGGTTGTTTTGAGTTTTCTAAATTTGAGACACCTACTAGACATCTAAGTAGGCATTGGGATATTTGAGTTTGGATTTCAGGGAAGATGTTGGGGCTAGAAATAGATATTTAACGATCTGAACATTTGGCTCTCATTCACATCAGGGGTGGGTGGTGGACGAGAGAGAGGGGAGGACCGGCAAAGGGTCCAGCAGTGAGCTGCCACGGAGGGTGCAGCAGCTCAGGGGGACGTGGTCTAGAAAGGTGGGAGATGCGAAAACACGTTTTGTGTTTACGGTAATACTTGGAGTGGTGTCAGCAGATGGGGGACTGATGATGCCCAAGGGAGAGGAGATAATTTATAGGCGCACAGTCCTTGAGTTGACAAGAGTGGGATGGGCTGCCTGAGGAAGGAGCAAGGGGCTTTCACCAGCAGCCACAAGGTGGGCAGGGGCTCGCCAGGCCCAGGTGCAGGACGTCCTGCAGAGGTGGCGGCAGTGGAAGATCATTGCCTGTGCACACTCAGCAACGTAAGAGGTGATGCCGTGGTTGGAGAGTGAGGAGAATGGAAGGGCCTGGGGATTTTGAGCAGTGAGCGGTTGTGAAAAATATCTTCAGGGGAAGGGAGAGCAAATGGATTCTAGAAATACGGAGAGTCACTGGGCGGGTGGGCAGGCCTTGGGATTTATGGTTATCCAGCCAGCGAGGCTGTCAGCACCAGCAGCCCCTGATGAATTCCGTTTGGTGCTGAGTCCCTCTCTCCCTGACAGGATGGCTTTCCTGAGAAGGAATCACCCAGAACAGGTGAGAATTGACCTTCATCCTAACAACCCAGAAGAGAGCTACAGGACGGGAAATCACACCGAGTGGCCAGGAAGATGTCCTCTGTGTATGAACACATGGAGTATCCCTGTCACTTGCCTGGAGCCCAGCTGCAGTGATGGCAATGGCAGGAAGGCAGCCAGGAACTGTCTAAGGGCCCAGCATTTCCCCTGCTCAGGGAAGGCAGCAGCCGGGGCAGCCTCCTGCACAAGTGCGAGAGGAAAACAGTGAACCAAGCCAGATACAGTCCCCACCTTCCTGGAGCTCGAGCGGGGTCAGGCTGCTTTCCGTGAACTTCTCCCGGGTGGCTCCCCTGCTGACTGACTGTTTAAGGAAGGTTCCCGGCTGCAGCCCAGCCTCTGACACTCCTGGGTATTTGGAATTGGAAGACTCTCTTCATTCCGTACACTTGAGGTCCCCAAGTCATGGCCCAGTTGACAAAGTGTGTCCTGAGCCAGGACCTTGCCTGATGATTTTCTTCAAGGTTGGTGCCAGCAGCCCTGACTTCTTCAGTGAGGGAAGATAGGCTCCTGGCCATAAAATCCACCTTGCAGGTCTGCAAGGGTCATGTAGCAGGGGCATGACCTTCCATGCCAATCCCATCTGATGCTGGGGTGTCTGACAGACAGCCAGCGGCAGGCGCAGCAGGCCCTCTTCTTTTAGCATATAGAGTTCAGGCTGCTGGTATGCTCTCTCAGGTCCAGAAAATCCGAGTACCAGGAGGGCATCACGCTGGGAGATACTTACCCAGAGATCTTTGCTGTCCTCACTGCAGTCTGTTCAGGCTTCCGTGACAAAACCTGATAGACCGGGCAGCTTAACTGACATTTTCTCATAGTCCTGGAGGCTGGAATAGTCCAAGATCAAGGTTCCAGCAGGGTTTGGTTCTGGTGAGGGCTCTCTTCCTGGCAGGCAGACTGCCGCCTTTTTGCTGCGTTCTCACATGGTAGAGAGGGAGAGAGAGAGCTCTGACATCTCCTCCTCTTTTATAAGGACACCAGCCCTATTGGATCATGGCTTACCCTCATGACCTCAGTTAACCTTAATCACCTGGTGACAGCCTCGGTCTCCAATACAGTCACGTGAGGAGTTAGGGCTTCAGCAGGTGGAGTTTTGGGAGACACAGTTCAGCCCATAGCAGTCCTATAGCTCCACCTGGGTGCAAGAAACCCCTTACAGAGTCCCACACAGGCTCTGTCCAGCAATATTTGGTTGTACTTCTGGATGGCTGGATTTCTGAGAGTGGCACCTCAGAGCAGGCATGTCCTGCTGTCTGGAGTGAGGAGCCTGGGATAAAGGGCTGATGTTCCTGATTCTGAGGCTCCAGTCCTTTTGGAGGGAAATGGCATTTCTGGCGTTTCTGCTTCTCTGGCTGTCTTGGCACTATGAGGCTGCTCGAGGCACCTGATGTGCCCCATGTGAGGCGGCACCTTCCCCTCCCTGCCCCAGTGGCCCAGCCCATCTGGCATAGTGCCAGGCCTCATGAGGATACTCTCTCTGCTGCCCCCAGGGTCACTGTTTCACATGAACTCTGGGGAAGGGGGTGGGAGCTGGGGGGCTGTGCTCAATATATGTCCTAATTTTAGATGTAAGATGGGCAGATTTCCCTCTGTTCTAGCTAGGACTAATGATATAAGCCCAAATACAATCAGGTCAGGAGCAAAAGGGTCCTTCCTGACTCTCAGAACTAGTTCAGTGAGTTTCTTCAGCAGCAATGGGGTCAGGCTGTCAATGCCTGCCAGGAGTCAGCCTCCTGCCCTCTCTCAGCTCTGCTGTGCACTGACTGGACCTTCCCTGCTGTGGAAAAGAACTCCAGTGCTCCAGGTGCACATGATTCCTGCAGTTGGCAATTGAGTAAGGAAGGAGAATTCTTTCCTCAAATGTCTTTACCCCTATTCATGAACATTCTAGTTGCTTTGCTTGGATCCTGTTCTGTGGGGTCTGGAGGCATGGGGCACCCTGATTGGCCTGTCTTGTCATGCAGGAGGCTGTGGCCCTGGGTTGCCAGCCTGGCAGCACTGTGTCTGGTGCTGGGGTCTCCATGAGGAAGCTGCGTGTAGACACAAGTGCAAGTTTGCTTGCTCCTCAGCCTCTCCACGGCGTGCATCTGAGGTGCAGGCTTGGCCATATTGCCCACACTCAGAAGAGAGCATCAGGAACCTTCTGCTGTCAGGACAGCTGGACCACGTGCCTCCCATTCCCGGGTCCCAGCATGCTGTGGCTGCCTCCGTTCAGCTGTGGTCTTCCTCCCGTGCAGCATGCTCCTCCCAGCCCCATCGCTGTCTTTGCAGGCTGATCAGCATGGTCACGAACATGGGGCCACACAGGGGAACTGGTGTCCCACACCTGGCCTCTTCTTGCCTGAGGTGCTTGTTGGCCATAATCATATGGCTCTTTGGCCCATCCCAAGGTGGCCTTCTGTCAGCATGCTTTTAACTTTCTGCCAAGTCTTCCTTGTCTTGCCTGTGTGTGTGTGTGTGTGTGTGTGTGTGTTTTTCCATTGTGATTTTTTTCTCCAGCATGTCCTCACCCTCTTCAGGCTCTGCTCAAGCCAGCAAGGAGGGGCCAGGAAAGGTGGGGATGGCAGCTGCTACAGCTTAGTTTCTTTTTCTTTTCTTTTCTTTTTTTTTTTTTTGAGACTGAGTCTGGCTCTGTCGCCCAGGCTGGAGCGCAGTGGCCGGATCTCAGCTCACTGCAAACTCCGCCTCCCAGGTTCACGCCATTCTCCTGCCTCAGCCTCCTGAGTAGCTGGGATTACAGGCGCCTACCACCTCGCCCGGCTAGTTTTTTGTATTTTTTAGTAGAGACGGGGTTTCACCGTGTTAGCCAGCATGGTCTCGATTTCCTGACCTCGTGTTCCACCCATCTCGGCCTCCCAAAGTGCTGGAATTACAGGCTTGAGCCACCGCGCCCGGCCTAGTTTCTTTAAAGTTGTGTCCTTGGCTTTGTGGAGCTTGAGGGGAGGTTTGTAGGCTTTAAATATTTTTTGCTCTTTGGATGGAAACCTAGGGCCTCCCGGTGGCATTCTCCTCCACTGGAGGGTGCTGTAGTGTAGTAGTAGTAGTTGTGGAATTGATTTAAAAGCTGTTTGTTCCAATTTCAGTAAGAGGACCATGGGAGATGTCACCATGTTAGACTATGGGTTGGTGGTCTTTGGGGATGGTGGTGGGAGAGGGAGTTCCCATTGTCCATCATCCCAAGATGCCATTAATGCTGGGACAAGAAGCAGGGCTCAGGGAAGTGATCCCAAGACAGGAGTGAGGACAAAGCCCTCATCTCCCAGGGGTGGGGTTTTTGTTCCAGCCTCTGAAGTTTGGGAAGCCTATGTCATCTTGTATAGGGTGTGGAGATGCCTCACGGAGGCAGTCAAGGCCCAAGGTGGGAAAGTGGTCCCTGGGGGATGGACGGGGGTCTCATCCCTCATGCAGCTGCACAGCATCCTGAGGCAGGGCCTCATGGTCAGATGTGGGGTCCAGAGTCAGTCAGACCCAAGGACAGGCTGGTGGTGTCATGTGTGCCCAGCCTGGGGGGCTATGGTCTTGGGGGTCCTGAGGGCCAGGAAGGTCTAGTGCTGGCATGGAGGCCTGGAGTGTGTTGGGCAGCCTGAGACCAGACCCCGGAGGAACTCTCAGGAGAGCCTGGGCACATTTTGAAGCATATTCATTGCTGGAAAGGAATACCCCTGCAGAGTGGGTCTATGGGAACAGTCAGTGGTTTTCCCCAGTTTAATCCTTCGGTTCTGGCATTCAACAATTGATTTGCTGGCTCCCAGATTACAGCTTTGTTTTCTAAACTCTAGCTTGGTCTTTTCCAAACTTGGTTGGTGGTAGGCTTTGGAAGAATAATTTCACCAAACTTCTCTGAGACCCAAGTGTCAGATGACTAAGAGCAGAGCTCAGGAGCCAGAGTGGTTCTCTAGCTTCCGCAGTCACCTGTCATGTAAGTTACTAGCGCAGGGGCAGCTCTGAGTGAGTGTCTCCTAAGCGGTTTCCTTAGTGGGTAGAAATAAACGAAGACCACCCAAATGAGAACAAAGGCTGTTTATTCAGAGCTGCTATAGCAAGGGGGTCCGCGGCCATCACTTGTGTCCTGACAGACTCACAGGCAAGTGAGGAGTGGAGAAGCTTCATCATGGAAAAGGGGAAGCTTCAGAAGCCTGGTGGAGGCTGTGGGCCTGGGGAAGCCGGAGGCAACTGGTGAGAAGTGGGCATCCCATGAGATTGGCTAGGGGACATACTGGGCTTTCTCTGGTTGGTCCTAGATTGGAAGCAGGGACAAAAACTAGGAAAACTGTCAGTTATTAATCAAGTCCTGGCCCTTTGGGTCTGATTGTTAGAGAATGTATTGTTTAATTTCTCACATTATTTCTAGAGATAGCAATCTGAATTCTTACAAGCCTGGCATGGAGCAGGCTGGCCTCCTGGACTGGTTCCTGTAGATGTCAGCTTGGCCTCCTGGGCTGGTTCCTATAGATGATGGCTTGGCCTCTTGGGCTGGTTCCTGTAGATGATGGCTTGGCCTCCCTGGCTGGTTCCTGTAGATGTCGGCTTGGCCTCCTGGGCTGGCTGCTGCGGGGGCTGGGTGGGAGTTCTACTTTTATAGATGCTCTGGCCATTGTGCATTTGTGTACTCAGTCTCTGAAGTGCTCGGCCATAGTAAGCACTCCCTAAAAGGTAGCTATTATTGTCTCTCCCACCTGACGATGACCAGATTATTCACCTGGACTGTCTTAGAACTAAGCCTTGCCCATGTCAGTGGCTGCTTGGCACGCACACTCTGGGCCATCTCCAGATCTGGCTGACTCTGGCCTCATGTGGTCTTTCCATGGCAGCTCTAGCTAGGGGGCTTTGGCACATCAGTGCAGTCAGATGACATAGTGGAAATATTTGTTGAATGGATTGCTAGACTCCTTTTCTAGAGGCTCAGGGTCCACAACCAATGTCATCATATTATATGTGCTTTGCATTTTAAATTCTCTGACATCATAGTCTTCCCCAGGCCAGTGTACATCCTTTACAGGGAATAAGGCACTTTCAGAATGTCTTATCAGTCTCTCCCCTCACATTTCCTGATTTTTTTTGTGTCCTTTTCTCACTCATTTCCTTTGGTATGTTCCTTTGATTTCCAACTTTTCCTTAGTTTCTCATTATTCTGACTATTTCCTAATTTTCACAGCTTCCAAAATACTTCCAGAATGGGAGATTGTATTAGTTTTTCCTATTGCTGCTATAAGAAGTTACCGTAAACCTGATGGCTTAAAACAACACAAACTTACTACCTTAGAGTTCTGGAGGTCAGAAGTCTCATGGAGCTAAAATCAAGGTGTCAGCAGGGCTGGTTTCTTCTGGAAGCTCCAGAAGAGGATCCATTTCTTTGCCTTTTCCACTTTCTGGAGGTCACATGTATCCGTTGGCCCATGGCCCATCCCTCCCTCTGAAAGCAAGGAGAGTAGTATCTCCAGGTTGGTCGGCGTCTCTCTCCTATCCTCTCCGACCCCTGCTCTGTTATATTTGAAGGATGTTTACATTCATCTCATTTGATTCAAATGTTCGAGGTTGTCAGTGTCTGCATGGTTTTGATGACAATGGTTCATTCAGGGAGGTAAAGGACCTTGCACACACCCTGGTGTGACCCATGGGAAACTGGGATCAGAAAGCAGCCTTCAGACTGAATCATCTTCTTTGCTTCTTACTTTCTCAGATAAAGAAACAAAAGCCAACAGAGGTCAAGTAATTTTCACAAGGTTATACAACTTGCTTACATAAAAGCAAAATCATGGAGAAAATCCGTTGGTAAAGATAAACAGTATTCTTCTCAATTATTTTCCTGCAGTTCTTTTATTCTAGTCCAAAGCAGATTTCTGAGCCAATGGGTAAACACACTTAATGGCTTTTTTTTTGAGAAAAGTCTCTTCATATCCTTTGCTTGTTTTTAGATCAGGTTATGTGTTTTCTTGCTATTAAGTTGTGTTCCTTGTATATTTTGGATGTTAACCTCTTAGCTGTATGGTTTGCAAATATTTTCCTCCCATTTCACAGGTTGTCTCTTCACTCTCTTGTTTGTTTCCTTTGCTATGTGAAATCTTTTTAGTTGGATGCAATCTCATTTGTCTATGTTTGCTTTTGTTGCTTGTGCTTTTGCCAACATATCAAAAAAGTCATTGCCCAGACCAATGTCAAGAAGCTTTTTCCTATGTTTTCTTCTAAGAGTTTTACAGTTTCAAGTATTGCATTTAAGACTTTAGTTAATTTTGAGTTTATTTTTGTATTTGGTATGACATAAGGGTCTAATTTCATTCTTCTGCATGTGGACATCCAGTTTTCCCAACAGCATTTATTGAAGAGACTGTTCTTTTTCTGTTGTGGGTTCTGGGCATATTTGCTGAAGATCAATCAACTGTGAATGCATGGATTTTCTTCTGGACTCTGCTCTGTTCCATTGATCTATATTTCTTTCTTTTTTTTCTTTTTGTTTTGAGACAGAGTCTTGCTCTGTCGCCCAGGCTGGAGTGCAGTGCGCCACTAGAGTGCATCTTGGCTCACTGCAACATCTCCCTCCCAGGTTCAAGCAATTCTCCTGCCTCAGCCTCCCAGGTAGCTGGGATTACAGGTGCCTGCCACAGCCTGGCTAATTTTTGTATTTTTAGTAAAGGTGGGGTTTTGCCATGTTGGCCAGGCTGATCTCAAACTCCTGACCTCAAGTGATCCATCTGCCTCGGCCTTCCAGAGTTCTGGGATTACAGGTGTGAGCCACCTTGCCTGGCCAATTAGTCTATATTTCTTTTTTTAAGTGACCACCATGTTGTTTCAATTTCCAAAACTTTGTAGTATATTTTGAAATCAGATAGTATGTTTCTAGCTCTGTTATTTTTGCTCAAGATTATTTTGGTTATTTAGCATCTTTTGTGGCTCCATGCAAATTTTAGGATTATCTATTTCTTTGAAAAATGAAATTTGAATTTTGATAGGAATTGTATTGTAGATCACTTTGGATACTACATTTTGACAATGCTAATTCTAATAATTCATGAACATGAAATACCTTCCCATTGATTTGCATTTTCTTTCATTTCTCTCATCAGTGTTTTATAGTCTTTAGTGTTCAGCTCTTTCACCTCCTTCCTTAGTGAAATTTTCTCAAGTATTTTATTTTTTTGTAGCTATTGTAAATGGGCTTTTTTCTTGTTTTCTTTTTAGTTTGTGATTGGTATTAGAAACCCTACTAAATTTTGTATGTTGATTTTGTATCCTGTAACTTTACTGAACTTGTTTATTAGTTCTAACAATTTTTTTGTTGGAGTATTTAAGATTTTCTATATATAAGATCATGACATCAAATGGAGAAAATTTTACTTCTTCATTTCTGATTTGAATGCCTTTTATTTATTCATTTATTTAGCCTAATTATTCTGGCTAGGACATCCAGTGCTATATGGAACAGAAGTGGTGAGAGTGGGTCTCCTTGTCTTGCTCCTGATCTAAGAGAAAAAGCTTTCAGCTTTTCACCCTTGAGTATGATGTGAGTTGTGAGTTTGCCATATATGGTTTTTATTATATTGAGATGCGTTCCTTCTACATCTAATTTGCTGAGCATTTTTTATCATGAAAAGATATTGAGCTGGGCATGGTGGCTCACGCCTGTAATCCCAAGGCAGATGGATCACTCGAGGTCAGGAGTTTGAGACCAGCCTGGCCAACATGGTAAAACCCTGTCTCTACTAAAAATACAAAAATTAGCTAGGTGTGGTGGCACATTCCTGTAATCCCAGCTACTAGGGAGGCTGAGGGAAGAGAATTGCTTCAACCTGGGAGGTGGAGGTTGCAGTGAGCTGAGATTGCGCCACTGCACTCCAGCCTGGGTAACAGAGCAAGACTCCATCTCAAGAAAAAAAAAAAATCGAAAAAACATATTGACTTTTGTCAAATGTTTTCTCTGTGTCTATATAGATAATCATGTATTTTTTATCCTTTATTCTATTAATGTGGTGTGTGACATTTATTGATTTGTGTATGTTGAATCATCTTTCCATCCATGGGGTGAAACTCAGTTGATCATGGTACATGTGTGTACTGTAAAATTCCGTTTGCTAGCATTTTGTTGAGGGATTTTGCATCTATGTTTGTCAGGAATACTGGCCTGTAATTTTCTTTTCTTATAGTGTCCTTGGATGGTCTTGGTATTGGGGTAATGCTGGACTTGTAAAATTAGTTTAGATGTAGTCTATCTTCTTCAGTTTTTTTTTGGAATAGTTGGAGAAGGATTGACGTTAATTTTTCTTTGTATAATTCACCCATGAAGCCATCTGGTTTAGGGCTTTTCTTTGATGGGAGGGTTTTGATTACTGATTCAATTTTCTTACTTATCATTAGTCTGTTAAGATTTTTCAGTTTCTTCATTATTTAGTCTTGGTAGGCTGTTACATTCTAGCAGTGGGTCCATTTCTTCTAAGTTGTCCAATTAGTTGAAGTACAATTTTTAATAGTCTCTTACAATCTTTTTTATTTCTGTGGTATCCACTGTAATGTCTCCTTTCTCATTTGTAATTTTATTTATTTGAGTCTTTTTTTTTTTAGTTAGCCTATCTAAGGGTTTGTCAATTTTATATTTTCAAAAAAGTAACTCTTATTGCAATTGATCTTTTCTATTGTTTTTCTAGTCTTGATTTCATTAATTTCTGTTCTGATCTTTGTTATTTTTTCCTTCTGCTAAGTTTGGACTTAGTTTTTTCCTCTTTTCCTAGTTCCTTGGGATGCAACCTTAGGTTGTTTATTTGAGATTTTTCTGATGTAGACATTCATTGCTACAAACATCCATCTTAGAACTGTTTTTGCTGCATCTCATAAATTTTGGTTATGTTGTGTTTTCATTTTCATTTGTCTCAAAATATTTTTAATTTCTCTTTAAATTTTGTATTTGACCCATTGATTGTTCATGGGTGTGTTTAATTTCCATCTGTAAATGAATTTTCTGGTTTTCCTTTTGTTACTGATTTTTTAGTCTCATACCATTATGGCTAGAAAATATACTTACTATGATTTCAGTCTTCTTTTTATTTTTTTATTTTTATTTTTATTTTTATTTTTTTTTTATTTTTTTTTTTTTGAGACGGAGTCTCGCTCTGTCGCCCAGGCTGGAGTGCTGTGGCCGGATCTCGGCTCACTGCAAGCTCCGCCTCCCGGGTTCCCGCCATTCTCCTGCCTCAGCCTCCTGAGCAGCTGGGACTACAGGCGCCCACCACCTCGCCCGGCTAGTTTTTTTTTTTTGTATTTTTTAGTAGAGACGGGGTTTCACCGTGTTAGCCAGGATGGTCTCGATCTCCTGACCTCGTGATCCACCCGACTCGGCCTCCCAAAGTGCTGGGATTACAGGCTTGAGCCACCGCGCCCGGCCGATTTCAGTCTTCTTAAATTTGTTAAGACTTGTTTTGTGGCCTGATATACAATCTTTCCTGGAAAATGTTACACATACACCTGAAAAAAATGTATATTTTGCTGTTGTCGGATAGAATGTTTGTATATATTGCTTAGATTTATTTGGTCTACGGTGTTGTTCAAGTTGAGTGTTTCCTTATTGATTTTCTGTCTGAATTGTCTGTTCATTGTTGAAAGTGAGTTGTTAAAGTCTCTTACTGTTATTGTATTGCTGGGTATTTATCCCTTCAGTTCTACTAATATTTGCTTTATATACTCAGGTGGTCCAATGTTGGGTGCATATTTATAATTGTTATAGTATCTTAATAAATTGATGACTTTATCATTATATGATTGATTTGCTTTAATGCGACCGCCAGAGCAAATGCCAGAGAAAAGGCAAGTAGACAAGGCAAAAAAAAACTTTATTTACAAGACAATGTGAAGGAGGGAGCGAGGTTCACCGGTCTCCAGTGGTGGAGGCCGACGAAGTCACTCCGGCGTTCTCGGGTGAGGTTCCTAGGTCCACACAGGAGCAGAGGCCAAGGAAGTTCACACTGGCGTTCTCGGACGAGGTTCCTGGGTCCTGCGTACGAGGAGGGGCCAGGGAAGTTCGCACCGCCCGCCCGCTGGGAGCGGCTTTTATGTCCTGGGCCCGGGAGTGGGAGGGCAGTGGGCGGGACATAGGCGGGTCGGGGGCGGGGCGGTAGGCATGGCTAGGCGGGTTCCGGTTTTTCTCCATCGGAGGTCGGGTTGCGCCTGTGCAGTCGACCCATGTCTTTCCCGGGCGTGGGAAAGTTGACAGTGAAGAACCCGGAACTGCGCCATCTTGCCTCCGTTTGTCCAAACAGTCCAACCTTTTATTGATAATAGTGATAAGGGGTGCTGTGGTCTGTCTGGCTACTTCCTGCTGTTAAGGGACGTCGTTAAGGTTGGGGTCTATGGTTGGTATTTGGACGTACGGATGAAGAAGCATCTGGTTGAAGGTGACGTGCGTGATCTCTTGAACTTTGGCTGGGAGAAATTTGATTAAAACAGGAGTGAGACATAAGACAAAACAGAGGATTAGTATGGGAATTAGGAACGGGAGCATCTGCTGTATTACGGGCAGCAGCCATACCGGTGGTCCAGGGGTGAAGGGGGTATTGTAGGTTTTTAATTCTGCTTTAATCCTGTTTAGGGTTTGGATGTTAGTGTCTACTAGGCCTGACTCATTTACGTAATAGCAGCATTCTTCTCCTAAGAAGAGACATGTTCCTCCTTTTTCGGCAGTAAGTAAATCTAATGCTCGCCTATTTTGTGCTGCTACCTGGGCCACTGAGGTAATTTGACGCTGCAGAGAGGCCAGGCTTTCAGCTGAAGCCTCTATGGCCTCTCGGATTTGAGCTGCTAGAGATCGGGTAGACTGTACCGAGTGGGCAAGTGCCCCAGTTCCAAGCCCTGACGCCACTAAGGAGGTGGCCAGGGAGACTCCGATGACTAGGGGAAGGAAGACAGCCCGTTTTTGGAGATCATTAGGAGGAGGGTTAAATTGACGAGTTCAGCTACTTCTGCTTTGCTATATAAGGTTAAACTAGGTCCTAGGGACACTGGGACACAAAGGGATTGACCAATGGATGTGTGATTAAGGACCTTGAAGAGGGTTTTGTTGCACCAGAAATAACCTCCGATGGGAGCCGTCTGGGTCTTAGCGGGTGGCTGGGTATAGTTACACCAGGAGGTGTTTGGGGTAGAGTAGCAGAAAGGAAGGATTGGACTTTCTGGGCTTTGGTATAGTGGGACTTGGAGTAAGAACGGTTTTTGGGAGGTGCCTATGGAGTTAGTTGTAGCCCTGAAAGCAGTAGGTAAGGGGACTGCCACTAAGGGGGCTCTTTCAAGGGTTGCACAGAGGAAACAGTGGGAGAGATTTGTTAGGTTGGCTGCCCATGTTAGGTTTAACCCTTGACGGACTAGTTTTAACCATGAGAAGGGGTCCTTATTGGAGGAGTGTAATTGATCTTGTAAGGCCTGTTCTTGTGCTTGTATGGCTAAGGTTAAATTCTGTAGGGCTTGTATGTTTTGAGGAAGGGATTTTTGCTGGACAAGTGTTCTTTTTATCAGGAGAGTAGCCATGGGATATGAACTAAGGATTGTGTAGCCTGTGTAGAGTCCACCTTTGACTCCGTCTGCCCATCGGGGGTCCCATGGGTCTTTGATATTTAATTGGTATTGAAGGGGGGTTCGTTGATTCGCAATGGTGAAGAGAACAGTGGGTTTCTTCTGTCTCAAGGTTGCATAATGGATCTTACAATAAATATAAGGGCATCCTAGGTTCTTTTGTTTCCAGTAAGTCTTACAATTGTAATGTGTCTGATCGTGCAGGAAGCAGAGAGCCTTAGCTCCGGCCACACTGCAACATGATAGGGTGAAATTTATAGTAAGATGGGGTTGGCAGCCTGAAGGGGGGCAGTCAGCAGTGCCTTGTAGCTGTGAGTGCTGTTTATTTTTGTGTGACCAAGTTTCAACTATAGAGAATCTCCATATGAAAGTTGGGTTAGTAATAGAGATTGAAATGCAAGAAAAAGATAGTAATATAAGTATGAAATAGTACTTCATCTTCAGTGTAATCACAGGGTACACTTGTCACTGAAGATGTTCTATAAAGGTAAGTGGGAGAATCATTGTGATGGGCTATTATCTGGAGGCAAGTAGGGATCTGGGGTAAGATATTGGAATTCTGTTATGTTTATATAGAGTATGGCGAGAAATCGGGATAAGTGCAAGGGGTCAGGGAACATGCGGTGGTTGGGAGAGTTTGGTGAATTTGAGACGGGTAGGGGTAAGTCTAGTAGATGTCCACTGATTGTCTTCTGTGGGGGCCTTTTTTAACTGTGATATATGGACACCCAGTGTGTGTGTCCTAGAAGTTTGGCTGCTGTGTATGTGGCTAGGAGGACAGCATAGGGGCCTTTCCACCTAGGCTGAAGATCTTTGGCTTGGATATCTTTTAAGTATACTTGGTCTCCTGGGCTGAGAGAGAGATGTGGGCTATAGGTGTCTTTTGGAGAGGGGTGTGCTAGTTCTGCATGTTGTCTCAGGAGTTGTCTCAAGAGGGTGAGGTATGGGAGATAAGTTGCCAGTGGGGAAGAAAGGGTGGGTAACTGCTGGAGGGTGAGGGGCCGGCCGTAAACTAATTCAAACGGACTGAGGCCTGTTGGACTCCGTGGGGCTGCTCGCAGCCGGGTTAGGGCCAGGGGAAGGAGAGTTACCCACGATTGTCGAGTCTCGAGGGAGAGTTTGGTGAGTTGCTGCTTAATGAGCCCGTTGGCCTTCTCTATTTTACCAGAAGACTGAGGTCTATAAGGGATGTGGAGTTTCCAGGTGATGTGTAGGAGGGCTGCCACCTGTTGGACTACCTTGGAGATGAATGCTGGGCCGTTGTCAGACTGAAGAGTGAGCGGGAGGCCAAACCTAGGAATAATGTGTTCAGTGAGTATGGAGGCAACTATATTGGCGGTTTCTTCTGTAGTAGGATAGGCTTCTATCCATCCTGAAAAAGTATCAATGAGGGTTAAGAGATATTTGAATTTTTTATGCCTTGGCATGTGGGTAAAGCCAATTTGCCAATCTTCGCCTGGTTGGTGCCCTCTGAGTTGATGGCTCAGATGGGGGTTGCGCAATGCGCCTTGAGGGTTTGACTTGAGACATGTGGAACACTGTCAGTTGATTATAATTAGGTGTTTCATGAGTGTGGGGCAGTGAATGAGGGGGCTTAGGAGGTTATATAAAGCTTTGGGTCCTATGTGTAGGGAATTATGTATGTCTTTTAGAATGGTGTGGAGTTGAGTTTCAGGAATAACTAATTTATTATTGAGGTAAATCCAATTGTCTGTGGCTAGTTTGGCTGTTGAATCTTGTAATAGTTTGGTCTTTTCCTCTTGGGTATAAGTAGGGGTATATTGAGGAGAGAGAAAACAAATAGAGGGAAGCGTGGGAGTGGAGAATCCGGCTGCCGACTTGGCAGTGGTGTTGGCAAAGTTATTGCCAGCTGCCACCGAGTTAGATGGAGTCTGATGACCTTTACAGTATATGATGGCTGCTCTGGAAGGCGCTGATAAAGTGTCTAGCAGTTTGAGTATCTGTTTTTTGTTGACTATAGGGGTACCACTGGTGGTTAGGAACCCTCTCTCTTTCCAGATGACAGAGTGGGTATGTGCAATCAAGAAGGCATACTTGGAGTCTGTGTATATGTTTACCGTTTTTCCTCTGGATAGGAGGAGAGCCCTAGTTAGTGCGATAAGTTCTGCCTGCTGTGATGTTGTTCCTTGTGGTAAAGGCTTAGCTTCTAGGACAGCAGAAGATGTAACTACCACGTATCCTGCCTGTCTGTTTCCTAGAGAATTTATAAAAGAACTGCCATCTACAAATAGGGTTAACTGTGAGCCTTCCAATGGCTGGTCATGTAAATGTAAGTGACTAGGTGGTTGGGCCTCTAAAAGTTCTGGACAGGAGTGTTCAGTACTAGGTTGCTTGAGAGGGTCAGGAAGTAGGGTTGCTGGATTCAGAGAGGAACAGACTCCTAGGGCAATGGTGGAGTCTTCTATGAATAAGAGGTGAAAGAGTTGGAGTCTGGACGGGGTTAGATGGCTACTACTTCTGTGGGCAATAAGATCTTGAAGGCGGTGAGTAGAGAAGACTGTTAGGTTACCACCCCTAATGAGTTTCTTTGCTTCTTGGGTTAGACAGGCTGCTGCTGCCAGGGCCCGAAGACAGGGCTGCCACCCTTGTACGGTGGGGTCTAATTGTTTAGATAAATATGTCATGGGGCGGTAGGTGGCGCCTATAGATTGGGCTAAAAGACCCACTGCAACTTTTTGTCTTTCATCTGTGAAAAGCTGGAAGGGGCGTTGGAAGTCTGGGAGTGAGAGAGTAGGATGTGAGAGAAGGCAGTTTTTCAGGTGAGTGAAATGTTTATAGATGAACTTTGGGTTAGACAAAGGTCCTTGGGGAGTCTCCTTGACAGCTGCATATAGAGGCTTAGCCAAGATTCCGAAATCAGGAATCCAGTGTCTGAAAAATCCTACTAGGCCTAGGAAGGATTGAATTTCCTTAGCGTCTTGAGGAGGAGAAAGATTTTGTATTAGAGTTAAGCGGTCTGTAGTAAGTGAGCGCGTCGTAGGAGTGATTTCAATACCTAAATATATGACACATTGTTGTGCGAGTTGAGCTTTGTGTTTGGATATTCGGTAACCTTTGGATCCTAGATGATTAAGGAGGATCGCAGTGTCTAAAAGAGAGTCCTGTGCCATGGGACTACAGAGTAAAAGGTCATCTACATATTGGAGAATTTTACTATTGGCAAGAGGACAGGAGGCTAAGTCTTTTGCTAGGGCCTGCCCAAAGAAATGGGGGCTGTCTCGGAACCCTTGGGGAAGCACTGTCCATGTCAGTTGGGTGGAGGTATGGGTGTCTGGGTCTTCCCATGTAAAAGCAAAAATAACTGACAATCTGGGTGCAGGGGAATAGTGAAAAATGCATCTTTTAGATCCAGTACAGTAAAGTGTGTTGTATTAGGTGGAATGAGAGAAAGAAGAGTATAGGGGTTGGGAACTACCGGATGGGTGGGACAAACAGCTTCGTTGATAAGACAAGATCCTGCACTAACCGAAAAGTTCCATCTGCCTTCTTTACAGGTAGGATTGGGGTGTTACAGGGAGAATGAATGGGGATGAGGATGTGTTGGCTGAGTAACCTAGTAATGATTGGTTTTAGTCCTCGTAAGTGCTGTGGAGAGAGAGAGAACTGTGGGCGGGTTGGAAACTGAGATGGTTTCTTAAGTTTTATAAGTATTGGTGGATGATGGTCCGCCACGACAGGAGTGGAGGTGTCCCACACTTGGGGGTTGATAGGAATGGGGAAATCGGGGAAAGGGTTAGTAGGATTGTTGGAGTCATTTGAGTTAGTCAATACTAGAAGCAGATGGCGGGTAGGGTGGGGGGCACTAGTAGGGATGGAGATACAGGCTTTCAGTTGACTTAAAACATCTCGGCCCAGTAGGAGAGTGGGGCATGAGGGGATAATGAGGAACGAGTGTGCAAAATAGTTGTTGGCCAGGCAGCAATTAAGGGGTGGGGTTTTTCGAGGGCTGGACGAGGAGCCATTGACTCCTACAACAGAAATATTGGAGGGAAGGCTAGGCCCTTCAAAAGACGGCAAAACAGAGTAGGTAGCCCCGCTGTCGATTAAAAAATTAATTGTCTTACCCGCTACCAGGAGAGTTACCCGCGGCTCGGCGAGGGTGATGGGGGTCCCCGAGTCCCGGCACCTTCAGTCGTCATCCAGATGTAAGAGCTGGAAGGAGCTCCCAAGGTCCTGAGAAGGGACATAATGTTGAGGCGCCATGCCCGTTTTCAGGGTGGGGCAGTCAGACTTCCAGTGCCCTTCTTCATGGCATGCTGGACAAGGAGTTGTTGGCAGACGAGGGTTAGGACACTTTAGCCCAGTGTCCAGCTACTCTGCACTTGTAGCACGGCTGCAGTGGCTCAGGCCGTTGGGGACTCTGGGGACATCTATTAGCCCAATGCCCTGGGTTACCGCATTTATAGCAAGCCCCTTTTATTGTCTTTGAGCCTCCGGGGGTTTTGCTCTCCAGTTTTGGGTTACGGCTAGGCTGCAAAGCAGCAACTAAGGCTTGAGTCTGGAGCTGTACCTTCTGCTTTAGGTGGGCCTGTCATTGGGCCTCAGCCATTTCCTCCCTTGAATTATAGACCTTGAAGGCCAACTTGACTAGGTCTTGAATAGGAGTTTGAGGTCCATCCTCTGCCTTTGGAGTTTTTTCCAAATATCCGAGGCCGATTGTGAAATAAAATATGATGCTAGAATAGTGGCCCCGGCTGGGGAAGCTGGGTCTAACCGAGTGTATTGAATTAAAGCCTCAGTTAGCCTGTTTAAAAATGTGGCCGGGTTCTCATCTGGACCTTAAATAATTTCTTTTAGTTTATTGAAATTTACTACCTTATTTGAGGCCGCCTGCATACCAGCCAGAAGACATTGAGTCATCATATCTCGTCTTTGGCGGCCTGGCTGGCCTACTTGATAGTTCCAGTCTGGGTCTATAGAGGGAACTGCTTGTTCCCCTAGTGGGAACGCAGGGTCTGTTAAGTGTAATTGGTTGGCATGCTGCCTGGCGGCCACTAGGATGTGCTCTCGCTCCTCAGGGTTTAGAGTAGAGGTAAGAATAACCTGGAGATCATGCCAGGTTAAATCGTAGGCCTGGCAAAGGTATCTAAATTCTATGGTATAAATTGTAGGGTTGGCAGAAAAATCTCCTAGGCGTCTTTCAATCTTTGAAAGATCTGCTAATGAAAAGGGAACATGAACTCTAACTACGCCCTCTGCTCCGGCCACCTCACGCAAGGGTGCTAAGACCGCAGGGGGGTTGGATAGGGTGGGAGTAGGAGCGGGGCAGTTAGGCAATCTTTAGAGCGGGTATGGGCAGAGATAGGCGAACTAAGATGACCAGGCGGAAGTGCCGAGGGGTCGGAGGGAAGTGTAGCCTCAACAATGGTGGGAGGGGCTGAGGAGGGAGGCGGAACAACCGCCAGAGTGGGAGGGGGAGGTGGAGCCGAAAGAGGAGGTGGGGCTGAAGCGGGAGGGGGAGGTGGGGTATATGGCGGGAGTGGAAGGGAGGGAGGGGAAGTAAGGTCTTCGGGCAACTCAGACAGGAAAGATGACTCCTCTTTTTCGGACTTTGTTAGGCCTGCGTCCTTAGCCAACATGACTTGAGCCAAGGAACACTGGCCACACAGGTCCAGACGAGAACGCAAGGCCCAAAATCCTTGTATATAATTAATTTTGGACCACTTGTCTAAGCGTTGACAAAAACTACTGAGGTCGGTTAAAATGTTAAGGTCTAGAGTGCCCTCAGGTGGCCATTGAGACTGATTGTCTAATTTATATTGTGGCCACGCCACAGTGGAGAGGAACACCAGTCGCTTTCGCCTGAGATCTTGTTCTAATTGCAAAGTTTTGAGGTTTTTTAGAAGACACCCTAAAGGGGAGTCTCTAGGTATTTTGGATTGGGGGTTTCCCATTGCCTTCCTCTTGCCAATAGGCGGAAATGGAAACCAAACTCTACCTGACTATAAAGCGTACTTTGGAGCCACTAGAGACCGGTGAGAGGCTCCTGGAGCCGGAATGGAGATTACCTCCAGGCAGATGTCTCCGTCCTGGACGAGTCTCCCATGGAACGGAATGGAGATTACCTCCAGGCAGACGTCTCCGTCCTGGACGGGTCTCCCACGGAACGGAATGGAGTTCCTTTGGGCAGACGTCTCTGCCTTTGGGAACTTCCCTGGGTCACCTGGTGACCGGAAAAAAAAAGCCTTGGGCCTGCGCAGGACTTCTGGTCAAGGAATATGAGAGAGAGGCAAAAGGTACTCACCCCTAGGAGACTTGGAGGTGGGGAAAGCGATGTCCAGGTCCTGGTCCATCTGGGGCGTGGAAGGAGGAGGCTCCTCGGACCTTGGGGGGGCCTGAGGAGGGGTCTCCTCCCAGGTTTGGACACCAGCTGATTTGCTTTAATGTGACCCCCAGAGCAAATGCCAGAGAAAAGGCAAGTAGGCAAGGCAAAAAAAAACTTTATTTACAAGCCAATGTGAAGGAGGGAGCGAGGTTCACCAGTCTCCGGCGGTGGAGGCCGACGAAGTCACTCCGGCATTCTGGGGCGAGGTTCCTAGGTCTGCACAGGAGCAGGGGCCAAGGAAGTTCGCACCAGCGTTCTCAGATGAGGTTCCTGGGTCCCGCCTACGAGGAGGGGCCAAGGAAGTTCGCACCGGTGTTCTTGGACAAGGTTCCTGGGTCCCGCATTTGAGGAGGGGCCAAGGAATTTCGCACCGCACGCCCGCCAGGAGCGGCTTTTATGTCCTGGGCCTGGGAGTGGGAGGGCAGTGGGCGGGACATAGGCGGGTCGGGGGCGGGGTGGTAGGCGTGGCTAGGCGGGTTCTGGTTTTTTTCCGTGGGAGGTTGGGTTGGCCTGCGCAGTTGACCCCTGTCTTTCCCGGGTGCGGGAAAGTTGACAGTGAAGAACCTGGAACTGCACCATCTTGCCTCCGTTTGTCCAAACAATGATAAACTTCTTTGTCTCTTATGACAGTTTTTAACTTAAAAGTATATTTTGTCTAAATATAGCCACTCTGCTCTCTCTTTTGGTCACCTTTTGCATGTAGTATCTTTTTCCATTCTTTACTTTTCACCTCTATGTGTTTTTAAAGCTAAACTGAATCTCTTATAAGCAGTATATTGTTACATCTTGTTTTTTTTACTCACTTGGTATTCCACATCTTTTAATTAGAGATTTTAATTCATTTACCTTTAAAATAATTATTGATTAGGTATGGCATTACTATTGTCATTTTGTTAATTGTTTTTAGTTCTTTTTGTTCTTTAGGTCCAGAATTTCAGTTTTTTTTTTTTTAATGGCTTCTATGTCTTTAACTTGTAATTTTGTTCATGTACTGTTTTTCCGATTTATTTAGTTGTTAATTTGTGTTCTCCATAGTTCACTCAGCTTCTTTAGCATGATTATTTTGAGATTTTTGTCAGGCAGTTAGTAGATCTCCATATCTTTAGAGTCAGTTACTTATTTTTTTCCTTTCGTGGTGTAATGTTTCCCTGATTACTTGTGATATTTGCCTTGCATTGGTGTCTGTGCTTTGAAGAAGTAGGTACTTCTTCTAACCTTTACATCCTGGCTTTGACAGTGAAAACCGTTCACCAGTCAGGCCATCTAGAGATTTTGGGTGGGCCACCTTGTGGGGATCTGTGGATAGGCTTGTTGCTGGAGTCTTCAGGCAGTTTGACCTGGTTCTGGGTCATCAGGTGGGTGAGCCTGTTTCTTGGATTTACAGGGGACTTGCCTGGTGCCAGGGTCCACTACAGTGGGCTTTTTGACTGGGCTTTCAGGAGCAGACTTGGAACCCATATCTGCAGGGCCTGGCTGGAACTTGGGTCCACAGGAGAGGATCTGGTACTGGAGTGGAACTTAAGCATGAGTCTGCAAAGGGATGACTTGGTGCTGGGGGACCTGGTGTCTGTGTCCATGGAGATTAACCTGGTCCAGAATCTGTGGGGGCTGGCCTCACACTAGGGTTAACTTGGGAGAACCTGGCATCTGGCCCATGGGGGCAGGTCTGGTGTCTGAAACCATGGGGATGGGCCAGGAGACTGCATCCCTAGGCATGGTCCTGGAGCCTGGTTCCACTGGGGCCAGCCTGGAGCCTAGTTCCATGGGAGTGGTCCTGGAACCTGAGTCTACAGTGACTGGCCTGGTGTTAGGGTTTATAGGGGAGGGCCTGGATCTTGAGTCCACTGGAGTCTGTAGCCTGAGGGCTACATCTTAAGTTTCCTTCCCACAGAGGGGCCCACCTGGTGTTGGAGAAGACATGGAGCCTAGGGTCATGGTGGGGGGCACTTGGGGTCTGGCACTAGAGGAGCTGATCACTGGGGTATTCCTGAAGTCTGGGACTATGGGAGTAGGTCTGGTGTTGGGCCAGTCCAGAATCTGAGGTGGGCCTGAAGCCTTAATTTGCAGGGTCAGCCTGGAGCCTTGAACTTTGGGGTCTGACTTGGCACCAGGTTTTACTGCTACAGTCCACAGCAAAATTGGGTGCTCACTTAACTCTCCCTTCCCCACATGGAGGGTATCTCTTTCCAGGCTGCACTGCCTGGGCATGGGGGACGAGTGATGTGGGTCATCTGAAACTGTCATTCCTGTCCTCTTTTCTATTTCTCTGCTGCACTCAGGTGCTGAAATCTCTCCCTTGGATTCCTTTGCTCTTATGAAGGTATTTTCACACATGAATAGTTGTTCAAATGGATGTTTCTGAGAAGGGACAGCTATGGAAAATCCTGTTCCACCATCTTGCTTGGGAGACTGACTGACCTTTTGAATATTTTTACTTACAGTAACGCTGTTTAAGGAGTAGATGGTTTATCCAAATGTAGATGGAATGGGATTCGTCCTTTCTATCAATCCCTCTCCCCTGAAATCGAAGGAAATAGCAATCAAGAGGCAAAAATTGTGCTAATCTGTTTCACCTTCCTTGTGTTGTTGTATTCATTTCTGTTAGTCATGTAAACATAAAGTTTTAGTGCCTTAATGAAACATCTTAGGTTTTTCCACCCTTTCATTTCTCCAGGGTCCACACATTCCACAGAGAGACACAATTTTGTGGGTACAGCTTGGCCTGGGTTTTAGTCATCTATAGTCATGACTTGTTATTGCTTATATTAAAAAATCCTATGCAGTGGTACTGGGAATGTCATGGATGAGGTGCCATTACTCACAGTAGGTGGGGACACAGGTGGTGGCACAGTGCACAGTGCACAGCATGCCCTTAGCAGCAGCAGCAGCAGCAGCAGAGGAGGTTCCCCACAGTCCCAGCCTCTGGGCCAATGCTGCCACCTCACCCCTTCTGCTCTTCCTCCCTTCACTGGCACCATGGCTGATCAGCTGACCAAAGAACAAATTGCTGAATTCAAGGAAGCTTATCTTATAAAGATGGTAATGGCATCTTTATCTTTATCTTGTAAAGATGGTAATGGCACCATCACAGCAAAGGAACTTGGAGCCATCATGAGGGCACTGGGTCAGAACTTAACAGAATCTGAATTGCAGGACATGATCAATGAAGTGGATGATGTTGGCAATGGCACCATTTAGTTCCCCGAATTTTTGACCATGATAGCTAGAAAAATGAAAGACACATATAGTGAAGAAAAAATCATGAGGTATTCCAAGTCTTTGACGATAGTGGCAATGATTACATCAGTGCAGCAGAACTGCATCATGTCATGACAAACTTAGAAGAAAAACTAATAGATGAAGAAGTAGATAAAATGATCAGAGAAGCAGATATTGATGGAGACAGACAAGTTGACTATGAAGAATTAATACAGATTATGACTGCAAAAATGAAGACCTACTTCCAGCCCCTTTTCTCTGTTCTAGAAGAATCAAATGGAATCTTTTACTTACCTCTTGCAAAAAAAGAAAAATGTTTATAATTTTCTGTTTCTGTTTCTTTCTTTTCTTTTCTTTTTTTAAAGACAGAATCTTGCTCTGTCACCCAGGCTGGAGTGCAGTGGTGTGATCTTGACTCACTGCAACCTTTGCCTCCTGGGTTCAAGCGATTCTCATACCTCAGCCTCCCAGTTAGCTGTGATTACAGGCATGTGCCACTACATTCAGCTAATTTTTGTGTATTTTTAGTAGAGACGGGGTTTTGCTATGTTGGCTAGGCTGGTCTCAAACTCCTGGAGTCAAGTGATCTGACCAGCTTAGCTTCCTAAAATGCTGAGATTACAGGTGTGAGCCACTGTGCCCAGCTGATTCATTCTGTTTCTATATAGCAAAACTAAATGTCAAAAGTACCTTCTACCCACACACACAAAATCTGCATGTATTTGTTGGTGGTCCTATCTGCTAAAGACCAAGCTACACATCAGTTTTACAATGTAAGTACATGTACTACCTTAATAATAAGGACTCCTTAAAGTTCCATTTAGTCATGATTAATACACTGTTTGGGCTGGCCAGTTTTTCATGCATGCAGCTGGACAACTGACAGCAGTCAGCCATTTGTATTAAAAAAAAAAGAAAAAAGAAAGAAAAATCCAAACCTATTCAATGGGTTCTGGTTCAATTTGTTTAGTATAAATTGTCATAACTGGTTTACTGAAAACAAACATTTAAAATTAGTTTATCTCAGGATGATGTGCAGAAAAATGGGGTGAAGGATAAACTCTTGAGACATAGCCCGACTAGTGGGATGGTCATCTTGTACTTCTGTGTGCCGTGATCCATGGTAATGATGACATACCCTGGTGGCATGCCCATGTATGTTGGTTTAGTGTTGTCTGCATTGTTCTAGAGTGAAATGGCTGTCACTGTTCACACAAATTTTTTAACAAGAAACATTTACCAAGGGAGCATCTTTGGACTCTGTTTTTAAAACCCTCTGAACCTTGACTTTGAGCCAGCAGAGTAGGCTGTGGCTGTGGGCTTCAGCACAGTCATCCACATTGCTGTTTTGTTCAACAAGTTACAGTTTACTTCCATTCCAAGTTGTAAATGCTAGTTTTTCCCCAATAAAAAGACCATTAACTTAAAAAGAAAATTCTAAGGAATCTACAGAATGACCACTAGAGCTAATAAAAAGTTGCAGTCTATATGATTAATAAGCAAAAATCAATGTAAATTTAGTATACTAACAGTAGAGAATTAGAAAGTGAAATTTTAAAAATTATGTTTACTATAATAACAGAAACATGCAATGTTTTGCAATACATCAACAAAAATGTGTAAGATCTCTATACTGACAACTACACAATGGTGGTGAAAATATTAAAGAAGACTTAAATAAATGGAAAGATATACCATGTTTATGGATTATAAGAGTCAGTATTACTAAGATAGTAATTCTTCCCAAATAGGTGTATACATTCCATGAAAGCCCAGCAGGACTTTTTGTGGGAACTGACAAAATATTAAAATCTATATGGAAATGCAAATCACCTAGAGTCTGCACAGCCATCTTGAAAAAAAGGAAAAAGAAGTTGGCAGGCTTACATTGCCAGCTTTCAAAACTTATAGAAAGCCAATAAACCTACAGCAATCAAGACAGTGTGGCACAGGCATGAGGACCAACAAACAGATAAAAGGAAAAGCATAGAGAGCCCAGAACTGGGCCTGCTATTACATGAGTACACCTAATTTGGGAACAGTGGTTATCCTTGTGATTATGGATATAAATATAAATAGATTATACTCAACTTGGGAACAGTGGTTTTTTTTTTTTTTGTCCTTTATTAAGTGTTGTCAGGTCAAGGAGGTATGTACTGATTGAAAAAAGATCCTGATTTTTAGGAAAAGACACAGCATATGGTGATGTTTTAGAGAGTTAAAATTTGGAGCCATTCTCTATATTCATTGGATAGACTCATCATCCCCCCTCTGCCTTTCAGCCTATGTAATCAGTAAGAATTATATGGCAGATAAAAATCTGGCATTTAAGAATGAATCAACTATTAGATAATTGATCTAATTTTCTCATGTCATCTATCTACATCTCTCATGTCATCTGGCATATGTTCTAGGTCAGTCCTGAGTTCAACTAGTCCTGTGATTTTCACTATTACTTACACTTGTTAGGTCACTATCGTGGGGTTCAGAATATTGGCGTGAGGTGGTGGCATGGGTGCTTTTTTTGGAGCAGTTGCGGGGTGGCATCCCTCCAGCATGACCAGGCCACAAGAAACCCCTTCCACCACAGGTGGTAGCAGTATCCCACATAATAAACCCTTGTGTGCCTTGTTACATGATAAACACTTTATATACATTAGACATTTTAACTTAAGTCAAACCTAAAAGGCAAGGTTATTTTTTCTACTAAATTTCCAACAACTAGGTGAACTCAAAGGAGGCTGAAAGACCAATTCTTATAAAAGAACGATTGTCCAAAAAAGAAAGATAAATTCTTCTGGAGAGACCAGAGACAGGAGCAACTCAGGAAACTTTTAATGGATTTTAATACAGGGTTTACAATGTTTTGAATCTGCAATTCTGAAATCCAAAGCAGCGCTGAAAATTGAGTGTTTTTAGTAACAAATTGGGTGGCAAAATCTGAACTCTGTAGCTCTGTGTGTTGACGAGCACTGTGAGTGCCCTAGAGGGGCATAAAGCTTTTGCCCACAAAATCCTTTCTTTCCTTGGAGCATCTCAGTGGAGTTGTGTTTTGAGAAATAGTGCCTGACATAAGATTGGTATTGCTACGTAAGACCTCTTTATTTCTTTTCTGCATAACTTTGGATTTTCCTCTTCAGTTTACTTTGACCCACTCTTTACAGTTTAAGCATGCCAGGTGGTAACTTGATGGCTTTGCATCTTAATGATCGCATCTATGCATAATTCTTTGGGGTTCGTTGAGCAGTTTCACATTCATTATCTTGTTTGGTCCTTAGTAAAACTCCTTTATTGTCAGCACTGAAGAAGTGGAGACTCAGAAGTCACACAGCTGGCATGTGGCAGAACCAGCCACGCCATGCCGCCATGCCGCTTTGAGGCCCTGTGACCCTCAGAGACTTAGCAAAGTGCCGTCTTCAGAACAACTTGTCAAGATCCTCACGGGCAGTCAGTGTCATGTTTTATATCGTGTACAACCTGCAGCACGGAGCGTGGCAGGGGTGAGTGCCACTGTCTAGGGACTCTCCATACCCTCCAACCTTCAGATGCAGGAACGGGAATCTCGGTCAGCTGTCTCCTGTGTTCCGGGTTTCTCTCCAGTCTCACCTGAGGTTGAAAATTCCAAATGAAGTAGGTGATAGTCTATTGATCTGAAGGGCATAGTGGTTCATGGGATTTTGCTGAGTCTACACCAGGTGTCAAAGAGTCTGGTGCCCAAACCTTGGCAAGGGCACGTGACTGATTACTTCCTTGTCAGAAAATGAGGGAGCCCGGCAGCGCTTGGGACCACCTGGCTCAGACTCTTCATTCCAGGCCAGACCACTGAGGCCCGGGCAGCGGGGTCCACTTACAGGACGTCGGAAGGCAGTGGGCAGGAGCTGGGCTCCTTCCTGCGGGGCCAGCTCTTAGGAGGCCGGCGCTGGGGCTTCGGGACTTAAGGGCCTGATCGCTGCGCTGCGCAGGCCGCGCGCCACCGGCAGAGAGCACTGGCGGTCCGTCGCGTTCCAGGGCGCCGGCTGTGGGGCGGGCCTCTCTGGCGCGCCAGTGTTTGCTGAGATTTAAGAGAGGGCCCTTACACTCAGTATAAAAACAGACCGACGATTCCAGGGCGCTGGCTTTTATGAAAATAGGAAACCCCACGATGCACTCTAACGTGTAGATGGGTTCGTCTGTGACAAGAGGAAGTTTGTTTGAAGGCAAATTTCGGGAAAATGTAGGCAGGCACGAGCCTTGGCCGAGCTCCTCAGAAATCCCTGAACAGTTGTTATCCAGGCCACGGTTCACATTGAGATGAGACAGGTGGAAAAGAGAGCTCGCCCTTTCTTCTTGCATTGTCACACGGAGCGGCTCTGTCCCCTTGCAGCGTGGGGTCCCCTGGGCCCGGGCGAAGCTCAGGCGGGAAGCAGCGGGGACAGAGCTCCTTCCTGTGTGAACCCGGGCAACTGCCGGCGGGCGAGGCCTGGATGGTGGTCGGGCCGCAGCCGCCGGGACGTTTGCGAGTGGGCCTGGAGTCAGGGACCTGGCCCTGCGGGGTCGAAGCGTGCGGGGCCGGGCTGAGCCGCGGGCTCCCGGGGCAGGGAACGGAGGTCCAGCCTTCCTGGCCACGCAGGGTCATGTTGCGGCTGGCGGGTTGGGGACACTGTGGGGGGGGGGCTCGGCCGGCAGGGGGCGCAGTCCGCCACTCCATCCGCCCGGTCTCCGCGGGACCCTGCCACTCCGGCCTGCTGGTGCCGCGGTCCCACCTCCTCCCTCTGCCCGCCTCTTCCTCCGCCTTCGCTCCCCGACCCTTCCCTCCTCCTCCCTCTCAGTCCGGCAGGGAAGCTGGGCTGGGCGAGGGGGGTGTCTCCTGGGTCCACCGTGGAAGCACGAGGCGCGGGTGCGGAGCCAGCCCAGGGCTGCCGGCGCGAGCTACAGGGCTGGCCTGGGGCTCATCCTATGCTCCCGGCGTGAAGAAGCGAGGGTCGCTGTGCTGGGTCTGTGTACTCAGTGGCCACGCGTCGCCCTCAGGACGGGGAACGGGGCGAGAGATAGAGATGTGGGTGTTTTCCCTGTGGAAGCTGTGCCCGAGGCCGTGGGAGTGGAGGGCACTGGGCTGAGAATGGAGACAGGATGCCCCGAGGGCCCGGGAGCGGGAGGGGGAGCGGGAGGTGGAGCGGGTCCCAGACAGCAGAGACTCAGGGTGGGAGGTGGCGGGACTGGGAGAGCCGCACCGGGGCCGCAGGGCTGCGCAGGGAGCTTCCTGCCCTTTGTACCTCAGGCTCCGGCAACTGATTTGTTGCACTTTTGGCAGGTGCAGGATCTGCGCTTGCAGCCACCTTACTTAGTGGGCTGTACCTGAGGTGACAGGCAGGGAGGATCTTCTCTGATGAAGTTACCCACATGAGTCACCACGGGATAAGGGTGAGCAGGTGCCACAGAAGGTAACACTGAGCGCATGCGGTTAAAGGAGCAGAAGGGAAAGGGTGAGGGCAGACCAACGGTTATTTTCACAACTCTTCTGTGTGTTAGTCAGGGTTCTCTAGAGAGACAGGACTAATGGGATAGACCTATATATGAAGGGAAGTTTATTAAGGAATATTGACTCACACGATCACAAGGTGAAGTCCCACAGTAGGCTGTCTGCAAGCTGAGGAACAAGGAAGCCAGTCTGAGTCCCCAAACCTCAGAAGTAGGGAAGCTGACAGTGCAGTCTTCAGTCTGTGGCTGGCAAGCTACTGGTGTAAACCCAAGAGTCCAAAGGCTGAAGAACTTGGAGTCCAGTGTTTGAGGGCAGGAAGCATCCAGCTGGGAAGAAAGATGGAGGCGGGAAGACTCAGCCAGTCTAGTCCTTCCAGGTTCCTCTGCCTGCTGTTATCCTAGCTGCACTGGCAGCTGATTAGATGGTGCCCACCCAGTTGAGGGTGGGTCTGCCTCTCCCAGTCCACTGACTCAAATGCTGATCTCCTTTGGCAACACCCTCACAGACACACCCAGAACAGTACTTTGTATCCTTCAATCACGTTGACACTCAGTATTAACCATCACATTCTGCAAGGAAGGTGTTTTATGTCCATTTTACAGAAGAGAAACAGGCTCAGAGAAGTCGATATTTGTCCAAGATCACAGAGCTAGTAAACCATAGAGCCAGCTTCTGGCGAAGCTTGAGCGATTCAAAAATTGAAGCCCCTTCACTAGGTCCTACTGACATCTGGATTCCACCTGACTACTGGCTGCACAATTTCCCCTTGAGCCAGTTCTTCTGTGGTTGTGCCCAGCTGCCCCGCTTGATAGAATTATCCAGAAGACACTTTTCAGTCTTTGTCTCCCATGCCATCCCTCTGGTGTTTGACCCAGACCGTGCACTCCTCGCAATGTTCCTCTCCTCTGACTCCTGCAAAGCCACCTGCTTGCTTCTCTGCTTATTTCTCCTCAATATGTTTCATTGGCTTCCTCCTCACAGTCCACCCGTGGTTACTAGTGCTCTCAAGGTTATGTTCTTAGATATCTTCTCCTTTAACTTCACATGAAGAAGCACAAAACACAATGGCATCATGGGCATGGAGGGAATAGTAACCTAAACAGCTGATGAATGTCAGATCCAGGAGCTGCTGGAAGATGACACAGATGCGTGGCCCAAATGAGGGGGTGGTGGGGAGAGAGGGTAGGAGCGTTTGTGAGCAATGAACCAAGCCATGTCCAGATGGGGGCTTAGGCAGAAAGATGGGGAATATGCGGGTCCCAGGAAGCTAACCCTTAGGAAATTGTTTTGGGTGGATGGGGGAATTTGACATGTGGAAGCTTAAAACATACATTTCCAAAGTCATGCCTTTAGGTTAGGAACTATTTTGAGTAGACACTTCAGGAAGTTTGAGACGTCCGTGCAGCCATCAGGAGCTCACTTTCCATGGAGCTCTTTGAGAAAGGGCCCAGAGGGTTTGAAGTCCAACAGTCAGGATTCATAGACACTGGGGATAAGGTTCGTGGATCACAGTGGGACAATAAAAATTGCTTTTCCCCTGGGGCGTGAGGGAGAATCTCTGGGAATTTGCAGAGCACTTGAAGAATGACACATGGTGACACTCACATGCCATCAGCCCAGCTCCAGAAGGACTTTTCACAGAAAGAACAGCACATTGGAAAGAGGAAAGCTCCCTTTCAGAAGCAGCTGGAAGCCTCTCCTCCCAGCCTGGACGTCCCTGGGGCTCTTCCTGTCCCTGCTGCTCTGCACTGCTGTTCCAGAGGCAAACTTGGCCCAGGAACCATATGCAACCCATCATCTCCTCTGGCCAACTTTTAATAGAGGGTGTCTCAGCTTAATTTTTAGTCAAGAGCAGGTCCTGGGACCCTGAGATCACTGAAGGTATTTGGTATTCAGTTATGAAACAAGCCCCTTTAGACAGACCTCAGACTTCTTAGTGGTGTCCCAGGCCCTCTATGCCCTTAACTTAGACTTGTGATGAGTTATCCTTGTGTCTGCTGGTCTTCCTAAATAGGGCTAGCCCCTGGAGGCAAACCTCATTGACTAATCCAGGTGCTCTTTCCAATGTGCGAGAGGCCCCCCCTCCCTAGGCTGCAGTTCCCAGCTGACGGGAGCTGACGCCTCAGAGGAGATGCGCTGACCCACTGAACCCTAGATCTTTCTAGACGTGTTTTTATTCCATCCTGCCTTCTCTGGCTCCCTTTTCTCTTGATTTCTGATTTGTGGCTTTGTGCTCCTAACCCTTTATTTTTTCATGTCGTTGTTTCTGCCTAGAATGCTCTCCTCATTGCCCGACAATTTCTCAGGTTGACTACCTTTTCAGACCTCAGGCCACTGTGATGCCAAACAGCAGCACAAACTCATGCTTCCCTCAGTTTCCACAGAAAACCACGGAATCAAGGAAAGACAAACATGGGCAATGGCAAAGTAGGGTGAAGCAAAAGACAACCACACCCCAATCTCCAGGGAAACTTTCACTGATGTCACCATGAATGGTAACCAATCGTCAAGTGTACCTCAGCCTCTTAAGTAGCTGAAACTACAGGCACAAACTACCTTTAGAGATGGGGTCTCATTATGTGTCTCAGGCTGGTCTCGAACTCGTGGCCTCAGGCCATCCTCCTGCATATCTGGGATTACAGGCATGAGCCACCGCACCTGGCTCTTCCTTCTGAACCAGTACAGGAGGGCCATGAGGAAGGTGGAGAACATGGGGACACATTCCCAACCAGCAAGAATGCAGCCCATGTGGGCTGGAGACATTCTTCATGCCCTGTTTTCATACATTGTGACCAGCCCAAAGAGATCTCTCCACTCAGAGATGAATGAGTACATCTTTCTTTCACCCACCAATCACCCGCTTGCAGTACAATATGCAATCTCTGGTGTGTTTTAAGCACAATGATTCAGCCCACCCTGACATGGGCCTCCCCAAATCTTTACCCAAACAGGTCCACTCCAAACCATATTAACAAGCCACGAGGCCTTTATCAGGGATTTTGTAGGTGTTCAGTGTAGAGGGTTTATGCTGCAAACCCTATGGTATAACTTCACTTAAAAATCCTCCAAATATATCTTTTCCCCTGAATTCTCTCCTGGAGTCAGCAGCCTTGTTTTCCTCCTGAGAGTCTCTGTGTCCGGGCCTCTCTGGCTGGGCTGCTGCAGCCCCTGACTTCCCTGCACAGTTCCTCTTAGTCTCTCCCATTTGCATCTTCATCCTCATTTGCTGCTGGCCTAACATAGATTGTCCTTGGGATTTGACCCTGAGCTGGAGGCTGCTGGCACTCTCCCATGCCTGCCCTCCCTTCTCTCTACAATAATGCATTTGGAATTTTTAGTTGGGTGAGCAACCACCCAGAGTAGACTCTACTTCCCTGTGAGGTGTGACCATGTGAGCACTCCGATGGGTCACGAGTGACTTGTGGACACCACCTCCGAGAAGGGCTCTGAAGAGTGGGGACGACACACTCTTTCTCAGCCCTTGCCTCCTTTCTCCGGGAATACTGTGGTTAGAATCAGGACAGCCCCCCGGAGGCTGTGTGCTGAAGCTCTGTGCCTGAGCCTCAAAGTGAAAGTAGAGAGAAAGAACATGGGCCCCTGATGGATGATTCAACCTTTTATTTCAACTGAAAAAAATGTTTCCAAGTTTTCTGTGTTGTATTTTTTTCTACATGCATTACTTTTTTACCATCCATAAAAAAATTCCACCATTTGAAACTTATTTTAAATTTTACTCTATCGACTTCCATGGTTTTCTCCTATCACAGAAAAAATAAAATAATTGATAGATTCTGAAAATATTTTACAGTTTTGACAATAGGATGTTGGAATGCTGGCAGCAGAGGTCCCATTTGGGGCCCCTGATTTGCCCCTGATTTTCTCTCTCCAGGTCTTCAAGTCTTACTGAGCTTTGTATCTACTGGCCCTGCTCTCCTGCAAACGATTTGACCCTAGGATTTCCCTTCACCGCAACATGTGAAGAGCAAAGGAGACAAAGTGAGGGGAGTCAAAGGGTGGTGTTGGTAGAGAGAGAAGAGTCAGTTCCTCCTAGATTCCTGCTTTTTGAGGAACCAATACAATGTTTTTGTTTAGGGGGAATGTAGTTACTGGGCCTTCTACTCACATGATCAAACCTGGACAAAAACCTAAAAGTGCTGCCTCTGCTTCTCATCCTTGGATGGAGCTCAGGGCCCAGGTCCAGCAGGCTCTTTGACTGGAGGAGTGGGAGCTGGGGTCGGGGAGGCAGACTCCACATGATGAGGCCTGCTCCACTGGAAATCATCTGGAGGGAGCTGTAGTCACGGCTCTCAGATGGCCAGGCATGCCTCCTGCCTTTGCAATCTGTGCAGTCCTCTCTCAGAGGAATGTGAAGAGATCGCTTTGCTGGAACCTCCTCACTTAACCTGAAACTCGGGTCATCGTCTGAAGGAGGCAGCTCTGTGTCACTCTTAATGATGAAACCAGAGAAAAGAGGCTCCTACTGCTCTAGTTTCTCCTCCGCCAGTATTCTGAAATTCAAAGATGCAAAGTCTCAGTAAACTCAAAATATAATTGAGCTTCCCTAGGAAAAAATCTGCTTAGTTCTGGTTCTCTGGCTTTTCTTGATCTTTCTACCCAAGGAGGTCATTTTCACAGAACCATATTTATCTCTTGCTAATCTCTCTAGTTAAATGATAAATATTATTTAATTACAAACCATTGTGCTAGTTGCCTAGCGTAAAGAGTTTGTTGTCTGCAGAAGCTCATGACCTACAGAGAGACAGTCACATGAGTGAATGTAAGGGCAGTAGCTACCACAGATACGCTAGCAGAGTTCGGCGGCGTGTGGCTAGTTTGGTTGGGGGGAGGAGGAGGATGCTTGGGTCTGTGGAAGCTTTATAGAGAAGGAGGGGTCGTGAGCCAAGTCCTATGGGCAGCAGAAACAGCTTCTGGAAATAGCCAAGCAGATATTGGGGTATGAGGTGCATGAAGAGTGATGATGGTGGTGGATGTCATCACACAAAACTAGAAATCAGATGGGGCTTCGAACACCACAGTGTATGCAAAGGATAATTCTGTATAATTCCAGAAAACAAAAGTGATATGTAGGCATCTGTGTGTAGACGAAAGAGGAAAATGCAAAGACCGTTTAGGAAGGAAGTACCCAAATCCTGCTGGTGAGTGCAAAGGAGACCACAAGGGAAAGGACGTTCAGAAGACTTTCCGCACTTGGCCAGCAGGTGCAGCGATGATGTGGTGTGGACCAGCTGAGATCCTGCCCTGCTGTGCCAACCCCACTCCACTAAAAAGGGCAGCCAGCATTTTCCTCCCACACTCTTTGATAGCTTTTGATATAATGACAGTTTGTAATATTTTTATAGAGTAGAAATATTCAGTCCTTTCTTTACTAAGGTTAACCAAAATTTTGTTTCTTTGTTTTTTTTTTTGAGATGGGATCTTGCTCTGTTGCCCAGGCTGGAGTGCAGTGGTGCAATCTCGGCTCACTGCAACCTCCACCTCCCAGGTTCAAGTGATTCTCCTGCCTCAGCCTCCTGAGTAGCTGGGACTACAGGTGCCTGCCACCATGCCTGGCTAATTTTTGTATTTTTAGTAGAGATGGGATTTCACTATGTTGGCCAGACTGATCTCGAGCTCCTGACCTTGTGATCCACCTGCCTCGGCCTCCTAAAACGCTGGGATTACAGGCACCAGCCACTGTGCCTAGCCCCAAATTTTATTTCTTATTGATAGTGTAGAAAAGGAATGGTTTTATTTTTGCAAATTTGACAAAAATATTCATCATGTTAATTTAAGGCCAAGGGCTTGGAAGCTACCCATGCAAGTGAGGGCCTTGAAACGTCTGCCTTTACTCCTCTGTATCTTTTTTGAAAACTTGTAAACTTCTTGAAAACTGCAAGGCTGTAACCTGGCAAAAACAAATAGCAAATTTTAAAAAGCTGTGTGATGCAGGAAATAGTGGATCCAAACCAAGAGAGCTCTGAAGAGAAGTTCCTGGAAGACAGTAATGCACCAGTCCTAGGAAGCAGCGAGTTTTCCTCGATGTGGGAAAAGGAAAGCTCTTTCCCCAAACACACAACACAGGTATTTGAAGATACCAGAAGGCTCCCGTATAGAAGCTCAACTACAAATGGCCAGTCTATACTTAGGACTCATAAAAAGGTCACACCATGTAAAGAAACTACATTTTTCAGCACAGAACTGCTAAGACAGAAAGAAAACCTGACCCCAGCTGGCTGCCTGCTATCTCTGACAGCTAGGAATCCTAAATTATGAATCAGAGCAGATAAGGGATTAGTGCAGTAATGTGGTAAATATTTTATTTCCCATTTTGACTTTGATTAATAAATAAACATCAGTGATTATATTTTATAAAGAAATAAATTCGATTTTGGAAAACTTATGTCTGCCCGCATGAGTTTGACAGTTTCCCGATACCTAATGACTTCTCTGATGAGATAAGCAGTGGCATGAACAGATGATTTGGAGTATCGTATAATGAAATATGACAACATTTGAAAAATTCTTAACTCAAAGATCCAGTGTTATCCGAAGGACCAGTGTGTTTTGCTACAAAATGCTGCTTGAGTAAAAGATCTTTTCAAGCTGCAGTGAATATGAATGTGACAGAATAAGAAGCCTTAATTGACATAGTTTCACGTTCCACATTGCAAGGAACTTTTGATAAACTACTATTTTTGAGTTTTGGTGTAATATCAAAAAGAATATCCACAATTACCCAAAAAAGATAAATACTCTTCCCTTTTCTGGATTTTCTGCAAATATTTCAACCATGATAGCATACCACAACAGATTAAAGATATTTGTGAAAACATAAAAGTGCCGCTATCCTTACTAAATTTTCATTTGAAAATCATTGTTTTTTAAAATAATTTTTTCATTTATGTTAACATGTAATTAGTTTATTATTATTTTAAATGAATTAATAAATACTTGAAAATTTTCTTACCTTTAATTTCTACTTCAGTGAGTACTGATAGATTTAAACCACATAACCAAAGCTCTTTGGAGTCTAGTAATTTTTTGAATACATTTTATTTAGCACAATCTCTGCCATTTAAAAATTAGGTGTTTTATTCCCACCATCCTCACCTCTATTACTGTTTTACTTACAAATACTCCTAGAAACCTCTGGAAATTCCTTGTATGCGTCTTCCTGTAGACATATTGCACTGACATAGCATTGAAACCCCCATCTGGGGTCATGTGGGGAGAAGGCTCGTTGTCCCTCCCGGGCCTCAGGGAATTGCAGGGGCTGTCATTTTGCAGACACACAGAGGCGTGTGGAGCTATTCTTGACATGGAGCTTCAGCAACAAAGCTCGGCAAAGCACAAAATGCAAAATAATCATGTAAAACATTAAGTGGCACATTATCAAATCACAGCTTGTAAATAATGCTATTATTGTAATTCTCAGGTTCTCAGAGAACCATAAGTTCAACAGAGGAAAATGGCTCATGAGACAAAAATGTCCATGTGTTGCCTACTCTGGTAAGATCAAACAAGTGTCGAAACCAAGCAACAGGGTTGGTCCAGTTCGTATTTGTGCTGACAGGTGGGGAACGTCAACTCCAGGAGCGCTGGAGTTTTCTCATGGTTGGTTTCTGTGCCATTAGCATGCCCTTGCAAGTCATCACAACTAGAATTGTTGTTACTGCTCTTCACAGGGTCCCCAACATGAGTTGTTGAATTGTGATAATGGGCCCTGTCAACTGAGTTTAGTTCAGGCGGGCACATAGCTGTCTGGTCTAAAACTGAGATTTTTTTTGTGGTTTTGCAAAGGTTCATTAAAATCCAGGTTGGGCATGGTGGCTCACACCTGTAATCTCAACATTTTAGGAGGCAGAGGGGGGCAGATCACCTGGGGTCATGAGTTTGAGATCATCCTGGCCAACATGATGAAACTCTGTCTCTACTAAAAATACAAAAATTAGCCAGGCGTGGTGGTGCATGCCTGTAATCTCAGTTACTTGGGAGTCTGAGGCAGGAGAGTCGCTTGAACCCGGGAGGCAGAGATTGCAGTGGGCCGAAATTGTGCCACTGCACTTCAGCCTGGGCAACAGAGAAAGACTCCATCTCAAAAAAAAAAAAAAAAAAAAAAGATTCATTAGAATCCAGACTTGCAAAGCATGTCAACTTATGGCAAAACATATGCCACCCATCTCAAAACCCTGCATTTTCTTTCAGTAACTTTGCAAAGCATTGCAGTAGTTGATGTTGTAGGGTTAGAAATTTGTTTGCGTGATACTGCTCAGCTCCTTTGGGTGCGGCCTGTCTGGGTTCAGAATCATAGCAGGACTGAACTCCTTCCTCTTGGCATTTGGCTGATAGTATTAGATATTCTTCTTATTAGAAAAATTTTGGAAATGACTGCAAAATAACTCCTGTAAACTACAAACTGAATGCTGATCACAGGCTGAGCCCTCTCTGATGAACTGCAGGCACAGTGATGAGGGTCTGCTGAATCACCAAGGCAGTGAGGTGTGGAATCTGGACACCAGGATACACATTCCACACTCAGCTTGACTGCAGTCTGGAATACTGCCTGGGTTGGAAGCAGCACATAGTTGGACTTGAATCACAAATAGCCCACATAGCCTGCGCAGACATTGGTCATGTAATATGTGAGAGGTCAAGAGCCTACGTTGATGACTGAGGAGGCTTCCAGAGCCCACTCTCCAGGAGACTCCAGTTGATTTTCACATAGCCCACTGCACAGGTAGCCACAGCCCTACCAAATGCTGCAGTAGCTTCTCTGCCCCATTATGGGTATAAGAATATTGGGGTGGTACTTTGCAACCTCACAGGACTTGAACGTAGTTCAAAGTGAGGTTAAAACCTGTGGTGGAAAAAATCTACCGTAGGGATTAGTAACAAAGGCCTCTGAGGAGTAGCAGTACTTCAAATCTTGGAACCACAGAACACAAACTTTCAGAGTCACTCTTTGTGGCACTATGCTCTGCTGGCCGTCATCCAGGTTCCCTGAAGTGGTGGGCTTTTCCCAAATGGGTTTCTCCCCTCCACAGTCTAGTGCTTCACTCTCATGAGGTTCCTTTAATCTGGAACACAGGCTTGGGGCCTTCTTTATTTCTTTGCTGGGTTTTGCATGGAAAAACATGCTTTTCTTGGGCATTGATAGAAAAAGTGAGAAAATGAAGGCTGTGGTGGCAAAGACTATGGCTATGTGATGCGGTAAAAGTGTGACCCATTCTCCAGGGATGCCAAGCGTCAGCCTTCGTGGGGGCCTCTGTGTTGGCTGTTAACGTGACACTCCTACGGTGGTCTCTCACTTCCTGGCAGTGCCTCAGGGCTGACCATGCTGCATGTGTTGATACAGTAGGCCACCTGGGAGGTGGTGAGTCTCCTGGAGGAGAACTCGACAGCCTGTGTGGTCTTCATCCGTTAGCCCAACAAGAGCAGCAGCTGGGGAATGAGGAAGCAGACCCCTTATGAGAGGGTGATGGGCTTGTGGCAACTCAAGAAGACAGACACCAGGAGCAGAGTGTGTCTAAACGGGAAGGACCTCATCTGTGATCTCTGCGCTCAGGTTTTTCCTTGGTCCAGATAAATATAGGATAAGGAATGATTCTGAGGGGTCTTGTCATGGAGAACAATCTGAGTAAGCAGAGGAGCATAGTGGGATACGTTGAGGAATTGCTTGGCAAAGTTCTGAAACAATGCACAGCTGTTTCTTCCATGCCCTGAGTTTCTTTCTTTCTGGAATCAGGACTGGCTTTCTGCCTTCAGATCCAATTTCTGCTCCTTCCGGCTACTGGCTGCTACAAATCCCAGACCCAATGCCCTTTTCTCTTGCTGGAATCTCTCATCCTCCTTCACGTAATAATTTTAAAAAATGAACAGGGATCTTGCGATAAAAAAGTTTAAGAATTGCTGCATTGGACAAGTTATGCTTAGAGGAAAACATTTGTTTTCTTCCTGCCAGATTCTTCAAAAACATTAATTTGTTAATAAATTGGGAGTCTCCAAGGGGTGAGAATTGTTAAATCAAACTAAATTTGGCCTGAGGCTGCCTCTGATCTTTGCATCTCTAGTGAACTGCAGGTTTTCCAAAATTTTAGTGTTCATTAAAAAGCTTGAATTTTCTCATTGGGAACTAGAGTGATTTTCTTTAAAGCAACAGGCCCAGTTTGTTCATTTCTGAGCACGTCTGCCTAATATCCAAGTGTAAATAGCATATTTGTCTGTCATTCATTAAGTGAATTTGGTGTTCCATGAAAAAGCTGGCTAGCTTCTCTTGTAAATCAAATTTAGCGGCCGGGAGCGGTGGTTCATGCCTGTAATCTCAGCACTTTGGGAGGCCGAGGCGAGTGGATCACGAGGTCAAGACATCGAGACCATCCTGGCCAACATGGTGAAACCTTGTCTCTACTTAAAATACAACAATTAGCTGGGCGTGGTGGCACGTGCCTGTAGTCCCAGCTACTTGGGAGGCTGAGACAAGAGAATCACTTGAACCCGGGAGGTGGAGGTTGTACTGAGCCAAGATTGCACTGTTGCACTCCAGCCTGGCCACAGAGTGAGACTCTGTCTCAAAAAAAAAAAAAAAAAAAAAAAAAAAAAAAAAAAAATTAGCACAAGCACTTTTCCTTGGGATGACTGTCACGGCTCAGCATTCAGTAGAAGTGCTTTTGCATGTGTTTCTCCAAAGACGATATACAAATGGCCAAGGAATATATGAAAAGATACTCAGCATCAGTGATCACCAAGGAAATGCAAATCAAAACCACAAGGAACTATCACCTCACACCTGTTAGATGTCTAGTATTAAAAAAAAACAAACAACAAAGGTAAGTGCTGCAAGCACGCAGCACAAGAGAACTTCCTTACTTTGTTGGTGGAAATACATTTGGTCCAGCCATTGTGGAAACATCATGGAGGTTCCCCAAATATTAAAAATAGAACTGCCATGTGATCCCGCAATCCTGCTACTATACACCCAAAGGAAATGGAATCAGTGTGTCCAGAGACACCTGCACTCCCACGGTCACTGCAGCACCTACTTACAACAGCAAAAATACAGCATCCACCTGTGTCCACCAATGGAAGAGTGGAAAAGGAAAATGTGGCGCATGTACATGAGAGAATGTGACTCATCCTTCAGGAGAAGAAATTCCTGTCTTTTGTGACAACACAGATGAGCCTGGAGCACATTATATTAAGTGAAATTAGCCAGGCACAGAAAGACAAATTCTATATGATCTCGCAGTCTAAAGTGGTGAGACTCATAGAAGCAGAGAGTAGAATGGTGGTTACTGGGACTGGGTGAGGGTGAGATCAAAGGCACACAGTTTCTGCTGTGCTGGCTGCATAAATTCTGGAGATCTAATTTACAGCAAGGTGCCTCTCTCTAATAGCTCTGTACTGAGTACTGAAAATTCACTACGAGGGTAGATCTTACATTAAGTGGTCTTGTCACAAAGAAATCCCCAACAAAACAGTAATAATAATAGCAAAGGGGCGGGAGGAACTTGGGGAGGGGATGGATGCATTTATGGCCTTGGTGGAAGTGATGGTTTCTGGGCTGCAGGCATGTCCCCAGACTCACTGCAGTGTACACATGAAATATGCACAGCTTTGCACAAGTCCATCAGCCCTCCATAAAATAGTTTAAAATAAGAAAATGAAATTAATGATTTTTGGCCCTCTGTCAAGAACATTCTTCAGTGGACTGAGCTTCTTTACTGTTGTTGTTGCTGTCTGATTGTTGACTATGCTGCGTGTGTGGTGAAGAGTGCAGTGCCCATCAGAACAGCGGCACTGAGGCCCTGACTTGTGCAGAGGCCCTGGTGGCCTTGCCCATCAGGGTGAGGGTCAGCATGAGACCTTTCCGCCCTTTATTCTGTAATTACTAGTTGGCATTCGACTTGAAGGAAGTGCTTTCACTTTCATTTGTTTGTCACTATGGACTCATGAATCCTGTTTACGCACTGGGTTATAATCTTTTGCCATCATCATTTATTTGGCTGTTCAGATTGTTATGAATTTGGCCAGAAAGTCCTGTGAAGCTCGCCCTTGTCTGCTGCTTTCCGCCCCATGTTTCTGCCTCTGGCTGCAGACAGGCCTCCTGTGCCTGTCACCAGCTGGCTCCTATCCAGGCATCAGGCTCTGAAGCCACAGGGCTATATGGTGGCTGGGCCTGCTGCTAGCCCCCCTTGCACCCAGCCTGGAAAAGCCGAGCCATGAGGGAAGAGGTCCTGCTCCCTCACTTGGCATTTTCTCTGCCTTCAGTTTCATTTGGTCTCTGACTGGAATGGGATGAGTTTGTAACACAGTGCAATATTTTCATTTCAGGACATTCAACAATATTTATAATATTATACAATTTTGGCCCATGTACTACTGAAAAGTTGTTTCAAAAGTTGTTTCCCCAGACTCAACAAAAATGAAGATGCATGTCTAGAAGACACTCTCTGGCAGGACTCTCAGGGTCACTCCTTAAGTCTCCTTGGCACTGACATTGGACAGGGCATTGTTAATATATTGACTGCTATAGCTGCCAAGCCAGAAGGGCAGTCTCTGTCTTCGTGGAGTCCAAGTTGTAAGTTGGACGAGAGATACGGTAGACCCACATGAAGAGGAAAACATTGGATTCATGCATTTTGTTCTGCCTTTGCCCGTTTTGTTTGTGTGGTTTTTGTTGTGTGTTCCTCACTGACATCTGAACGGACAAGGACAAAGAAGTAATGGCAATAGGGAAGGGACGGCACTACTGAGCAGCACTCACTGGGGCCAGGCCTCATGCTGGCCTTGCCACACTCTCTCTCACTTGGTGTTCACTGTGAACCAGCGAGGTGTGTGCCCGGGACCCCTCCTTACAACCACTTAGGGCTAACCCCCTGCTTTTACAGCTTTTCCTGTCACAAATAAGAACCTACATGGCAATGACTAAAATTTGTATTTACAACTGCTCCTGGGACTCACAGTGGCAGAGGCGCCATGCCTGGTGGGGTTGGCCAACATTAGGCAACCTGTCCCTGTGATAGGAACATGACTGGCTGAACAGGAGGCAGGAAACCTCTGCTTTCAAGGGTGTGTGATCAGATGCAGTGACTCCGTGTTCCTCTGAACCACGTGTTACTTCAGCAGGAGGCACACCTCTTTTCTGCATGCTCAAGGACAGGTGGGAGAGACATCCCAGGTGGCCAGTGGGAGCAAAGGACAGGGCGGTGGCTTTCAGTGGGGAACTGGCTGCTGTAGCACCAGTGACTGAGGAGGTACAAGTGGCAGCCCTGTGGTGACGCAGCCAGTAATGTCTCTCACACATCTGCAGTCTGTCACACCAGTCATTGGCGGCATTATCTTCATTTCATACATGAGAAAACCACAGTGCATCAGGGTAAGTCAATTGTCTGTGATCACAGGACTGCCTCGGGTTGAGTCAGGATTCCAGCCCATGTGTGCCCAAGGCCAGCGTTCTCACTGGATCATGCCAGTGAAGATTTAAAAGAGAGACAAACTGAAAAGAAGAGGCAGAAGGAGAAAGGCCTGAGCAGGTGTGGCAGGGAGAACGAAGAGGAGCAATCAAGAAAACATGAAAATGAGGGGGTCTGGGTGACTGGCCAGAAATTGCCAGAAGTCGTGTCTCTCTTCTTTGCCTTCATGGGTGAAGAAAAAGATCTTCCTCATCCATGAATTCAGGTGTGGTGCTGTAAAAGGCTTCAGCACGCATCTCTGCCTGGCATTTCATGATTTACTCTGTTTCAGGCTTGCAACAGGAGGGCTGAGCAGATTGATCTGTTGACGGTGGGCTTCTCAATTCTTCACAGCACAACGAGCGCAAGCCTGGCATCCGTCCAGCAAGACTGAACACCTGCGGCCCCCTCCCTACCCCCCGCATCTCCATGGACAGAGCCACCTGGCTCTCCTGTCACCTTGCTGAGACATTTCTGACTCCAGAAAATCTGCTAATAAAGCTCAACCTTGTTCCACAGTCTCAGCTGGAACCCTAGGTGGCTGGTCTAGCACCACCCTGGAAGCCAGTGGCTTAGTGCTGTCCTGGGAAGGCACTTGGCCTGACATCCACTTCTTCCCCGCTGCTGTATAGAGCATCCCTGACATAACTAACTCCAGCCTAGAAAACACTCCATTTCATATTTCACAAACACTATACCAACAAGGATAAGATGTTTTGTCTAAATAAGCAAATAAAAAACAATAGACAATAAAACAACAACATAAGTAAAACAAAAACATGAATACACAAATTAAAAAATAAAGACTGCATCCAACCAGATAAGGGCACAAACACTAAGCCTTTGGCAGCTCCAAATGGTCATCTTAACTGACACTGTCTTGCAGTCACTCGTGGTGAGAACTTGGCATCTGCCACTGAAGGCTCTGCCACCTCTGTGACTCTTCCTTCCAAGACTGACGGACCACTTGGCCCAGAAGAGGACTCTTTTTTTTGTCTTCTTCGCTTCCCCTGGACTGGTTCATTAACCCTTTTTATTATTTCGTTTTCCTCTTGCTGTTAAATGTTACTTTGTTTTTTGCAGAATATTGAACCTGTAACATTTATAGATTGATGAAGTTTACTATTATGTATGGTTTGCAATATTGTCTGACTTGTGGAGTGGCTTGAGCCTGTGTGCCCATGGCTCAGACTGCTGATTGGACAAGATGTACTAAGGAGAATGCCTCCTTGGGAGCTCCATGGAGCTCCTGGCTTTAGTGACTGAAATAGCATCAGTAGAAGTCTGACATTGTGGAAAGACACAAACGTGCCTGGACCTGGTTATTGCTAACCCTGCTCTGCTCATGACACCTGCTCTCCACTCCTTGACCAAGTGGACCGGGGGAGAAGCAAGGGAGGGAAGACACAGGCAGCCACTGCATTTTATTTTTCTCTCTTCTGGCCCCTGGTTTTGCTACCATAACATGGTTATTGCTTTTCACCAGAATCTGAGTTATCCTATGAGGCAGATACATTTGGTTCCCCAAACTGAAATCCAAACAGCTGTATGTCTTTTCAGCTTGTGTTTCTTTTCCACTTATAAAGGAGACTTGCATTTTACATAATACTGTGCATGGCATTGGGGGAACCTTTATGGTTTATGGTTTTTCTAATGTTTGGGAACAGGTGAGAGCATTGTGGGCATTCTATAAAATATTTACCTTGAATTGATGAGAAAAAAGCTGTGTCTGCATATTAAAAAGTCCAATTTCCTTCTAGATGAGTTATTTAAAAATTATTAAGCTAATTTCCACAGGATCATTACAGATTTTTCTATGTGACGAAGCCACTCCAACTGTGTGGGCTTTATTTCATGTGGGTGTGTAAAAGTCGCTCCAGTGGTGAATTGGAAACTTGCAGTGCCAGGAAGTGCTTCTGCAGGCTTAATGCACCTCTGCTCCTTCTTTTTTCAGAAAAATTCAAAAGTAAGCAGAATGGCTCCTTTTCACCTTCTGTGTGCAGCTCATCACAGAAGTGCAGCCATAACTGAGTTACTTGTCAGTCTTTTTCCTCCCAATTACAGTGTTTAGATGGGGGATGCTCAGAGAGAAGCTAGCTTGCTGGGAGATGTGAGCCCAGAGCACATGCTCCTCCTAGACTGTGGGCGGTACTGTGGGTGGTGCCCCACCGTGAGGAGCTCAGCAGTTTCTTCACATGGTGTTTTCCACCAAGCAAAAACATCCAAGATCTATTGTTTATGTAGCTTGTACTTTGGGTCAGGTCCCGGTTCAACTCCTAACGTTGACATTTTGTATTTATGTGACTAATACGTTATTAAGAAAGTTACTACTGTCTTTAAGATGCAGTTTCCTCATCTGTGAAATGGAATATTTGCATATTCCATATGTTATATAATATTACCGCCTGCCATACCTTGGCATAGTCTTTGAAGGACACAAAGCCTGAGTCCAGCACAGAGCTGGTGCTTGATGAATACCCCAGACATAGAGGAAGGCAGTATCTGGATTCCAAGTTCTTTTCCTATATATACATTTATATCTCTCTGAATAGGCATCTGTGTGTGTTTCTTTTATTATAGACAGGTTGTTCGACCTCAATCCATTAGAGATGGGGTAGCCTTATGGACCCTCTCGTCCCACATCTCACTGTACGGGGGTGCAGGGTTTGCCAAGATCCTACCCATTAGTGAGTAGCAGAGCACAGATGAGTTCCTTGGATCAGGAGGAGGGGGCGTGCTCCTGTCCTCTGTGAGATGAAGCTGTGCTCAACCCCGGCCTCGGATCAGGAGGAGGGGCAGTGCTCCTGTCCTCCTATGAGATGAGGCCATGTTCAATCCCAGGACAGGTGCAGACAATTGCTTTCACCTTCTAACTTTAGAATCTGGAGAGTCTCTTTTCGAAGCTGTCTCAGAGAGTCTTTGTTATTGCAAAATGCATGTGGGCAGGCTGGACCAGGCAGTGGATCTTGTTGTTTTGTTAGAGAGAAAGGAAAACTGACGTCCCATCACCTGCCAGTTAGTCTTGGTCTACCTCCAACCCAAACTTGGGCTCAGTGAAGCAGATTAATAAAGCGATGGGGCATCTCTGGCTGCTGCGAGCACCATGAATATGCATGCAGCGCAGGCCGCCGGCTGGAACCCTTTTCCCACCCTGGAATTCGCCAGTCACGTTTCTACTCTCTGGGTTTCTTTCTAAGTTGAAAGATTCTGGAATTGTGGAGCTGGAAGGGACGTTAGTGAAGACCATCTGGTCCAGTGTCCTCATTTTACAGATGAGCTAACTGAGGCCAGAGGGGAAGGGCCACTCCAGGGCACATTGCGAATGGCTCACAAACCTAGGACCAGGCCAGATCTCACAGCTCTTGCTCCAGAGGATGCTCAGTGCCTGCAGTGCTTAGGGCACTCATTTTTTTTTGCTGAATTTTGTTTATTGAGACTGTATGGAAAGCGATTTGAGGCTGAAGTTACATGCATTCAGGACCAAGAGAAATGCAATGAACCACAAGATCCTTCTGTGTTGGACCACTGAGCACATCGTGGAGTCACCCTGTCTCTTAGCAGTACAGGCTATGTTGATATGACAATATCACCTTAGAACTAACGAAATGCATTCCTGAGAAATAAAATGATCGTTTGTTTTCCGCAGAGCAATTCCAAGTCAGAGAAGCAATAACACTTTTTATGAGCTATTAAAATCGGTCCCATCTCACTAAGCAGCCTTCACACCTGTGGCAGTCCTCGCTTCCCTCGCAGGGGAACTACCTTGATGTCGGAGAAAACGATCCTTGAGTGAGGCCTGACACTGTGTCTGCGATGATGTGAGCCATCTGCAAAATTCACCATGGAGGACAGAATGCCACTTAGGCTAAAGCAGGAGGAAGGGGGTCTGTAATTCTCATCATCTTTTGTTTGAATGCAAACGAAACTACAGCCCAGGAAATGGATTCAATATACTTTGACAAAACATGGGTAATCTTACCAGCATAGTCTCAAGTGGAGAAAGGTGAACACCCAAGCTACAATTTTTCAACAAAAATCAAACAAAATGAAACAACATGTTGTTTAGAAATGCATTCATTTGTGATAAAACTGTTTTTAAAAAGCAAAAACATGATAGACACCCAATTTGGGATAGTGGCCATGTTTAGAGGGCTGCAGCCGGGATGCTGTGTAGGAGAGGCACAGAAAATTGGTGTTTGTAAATTGAGGGGTGAGTTTAAAAAGTAGGCAAGAAAGAGGATGCCAAACAAACTTCTGGACAGAACTTCTGACTTTGTAGCAGCCTTGCAGTCTTTATTAAGCAAGATGTGTTATGCCAATGATTTCAGATAATTTACTAGCAAGAGGATACTCAATTCTATCTTGTTTATGAATGAAAACTCCAAAGTAAATGAGGCTCTGTGCCGCGGCACCTTGTTATTTCTTGTTCTGCAGTGAATGACGAATGACCACCGTGATTATTCACTGTTCTGTGCTACCAGAGGGAGGAGCTGGAGAGACTGAGGGGGAAAAGAGTGGAAACAGAGCAAGCTGGGAAGGACTAAGGAGTCTTAAGGAAAGGCTCCAGGTAACAAAACGAACACACTAGGTGCTTGGCATCCCTTCTGGTTGCAAGATGGCTGCTGCACCTCCAGGCAAACGTTAGAATTCTAGGTGGGAAGAAGGGGGCGGGGAAAAAGCAAAGGGGTTCCAGGTCCTGGCCGTGGGGCCTGAAGCATGAGCGGTCTGCAGGGCTCTCAGTCTTTCCACACCCCAGGCTGCCCCCGTGAGTGCAGCGCTCCCACATGGAGTGGAGGCAACGATGCATAATTAAGCCAGAGAGTGCCCAAGTCTGGTACAATGGAGAAAATCAAACCCAAATCAGGAGGCTGGGCCGGGGGTCATGGTGAGTCAAGAAAAGAGGGTATTCTTCCCCACCTTCCCGCTAGAGCCACGGCAGGCCTGAAGCCGCTGGCACAGAGCCCCACAGGGGTGGGGGTTTGCATGACTGAAGTGGGGTGAGGAGGAGGCCTGAGAACTGCATTACCCGCACTTCCTCAGTGCAGATCAGCTGCAACCTCAACCTGCAACAAGGGCAGCGCTCGCTCCTGCCGGGTGTGCGGTCTGGAATCGGCCTTCCTGCCCTGATCTTGTTCTCAGCACTCCTAGGGCGCACCTGGGAGCAATGCGGAGCCCCTCTATGTCTACAAAGTTACGACTTTCCTCTGTAATGCTGTCACAGTGAAACAGCAAAAGAACACAACCCCATTTTTAAGGGGTCTTTACCCATTCCTGCACATAGGAGAGGATAATTTTAGAGTACAGAGAAAATTAACAGCAATCATATCATATAGTTTTTAAAACTAGCTTTAGGACTAAAGGATAAATATGTTACAACTATGTTTTGTGAAAGATTTCCAAGGGCACTGTGACCTGACCAAGAGCACTGTGACCAAGAGCACTGTGACAAGGCCATTCTCCACCTTCTTGGACCTGTGCTGGCTCACAGACGTTTGCGGTCCTCCATTACCTCTTGATCCCAACCCCCTCCTCTGTCCCCTGCCCTTAACATAAAAGAGCCTAAAGTTTGTAGCGACTTGAGATAGTGCTGTAGGATGCTAGTTGGCCATCTCCTTGGCTTGCTGGCACTCTTTTCCTCCCACCAGTTCTCTCGTGTGTTTGGATTCGAGCAGCGAGTAGCGGACCCTGGGTTTGGTTATCTCCGCCTGGAGCCCCGCCTGGGCTGCCCCGTGCCTGTGAGTTTCCTCCCAAGGCTGCTCAGTAGGCCTGCTCCTCACCCTCCTGCTCCGGTTTCCCAGGGCCTTCCTGATGGGTTGGACTCTGCTCTCTGGGCCTCCAATAGCCCCCTGGGGTTCTGCTCCACAGAACTGTGGGAGTGCGACATCCCTGGCATCCCCAGAAGCCTGGAAACGCACCCTGACTCCATTGTGCACGCTCATGTCCAGCCTCCGTTTCCCACCTTGCCTGAAGGAGGCTGCGGTGGGGCCCCGACCTCCACCCTAGAGAGTGGGCTGTTCTCTCTTGGATTTCTCCTGTGTGTGCACTGTGTACTGTCTGCCCAGCTGCATTTCTTCCCCCTTATTTTGTGCTAACAGTAGCCCCAGGTGTTAGGGTCGTTGGTGGAAACCCTAAATCCTGGGAGGGTGACCTCCTCAGCCCAGGTTGGAGGAATGCAGCTGCCCTATGAAACTCAGGCAGCTTTCACTACCTGGGGCCATTGACCTGGCAGATGATACACAACCAGGCCTCTAGGTTTCCTGATCCAAGGGGGCTGGGTTCAGTCACCATTCCTCTCTCCCTGTCCCTCATCTTCCTGCCTGGAATGCTAACTTGTCAGCTGAGCAGCAGCAGCAACCTTGCAAGCTGGTACGATGATGAAAGCTGGCACAGTCAGGGCGGTGCCTCCGGGCGATGCTGAGCCTTTCCATCTGCCCTGGGCTGTCTCCCTTGGGGCTTATCCTAAATAAGGAAATTAACACCTTTTTGTTTAAAGCGTGAACATTTTGGAATCACATTGTTTTCTGTGATTTGTGCCAGATTCATTCCTAAGTGACCTTCTCCCTTCCTTGTTGACCTGGGACTTAGGCACAGTGTTCCTCAAGGTGCAGCCCAGGTGAACGTGACAGATGCGCAGCAAAGACAGACAAGGACAGAGGGAAAAGTTCTCTCCTGTGGAAAAGGGGCAGTAGTAAGAGGCCTGCCCAGGCTCCAGAGAAGTGGGGAGTCCTAAGGGGGTTCCCAGGCCCGTGGTGGGTGAGGGAGCTGACCCTGGAAGAAGAGAGGCCTGGGCGTGGGGCTGGTTCTTCCAACAGGGCTGTGGCAACTCTCTGGGAAAGATTGTGCAGGCTGTGACCGAGCCTGCCAAGATTTTCCAGACCCTTGCAAGCAACTGCTGCTGCTAGTTCCTGTGGGGACACATAGCTCTACCTGGGAGAACCAGAGAAGCATCTTTTAGAGCTGTCCAGGGATTGCATGCCTCTCCCACCCGTCAAGACCCAGGTTGCTCCTCGGTCTCCAGGCGCCATGGGTGGTAGGAGGCGTTTCTTCACCAGAGCTAGAAAGTCAGGGCCTGCACTCGGAAGGCTGTGGGGGCACTGGGAATGCTTCCATCCACCTTTCATCACACGCTGAGATGCTGGGAGCAATAGGCGATTATGAGGGTGGACATGAGCAGATGGCAATGAGGATGGCAGACCTGGCAGCCTGGGACTTGGGCCTGGAAATGCCAACTGAGGATTGGGCCTGGAATGAGAGAAGCAGCCACATCGGGGGCAGCCAGAGGCAGTCTTCTGTTGGAGTCACGAAGTTGAAAATGAAAGTGCCCTGGAGCTAGGCGAGAATATGGGAGAACATTTATGTCTATGGGGAAAATAAGAGCCTTCTAAAGCAAGATGCACAAAGCATCACATTTATCAAAAAATAAAGTTGATGTAAAAAATTTAAAATTACATTTCACCGAAGATAATATTTACAATGTATAATCCATGTGATAAGAAAATTAAAAATGAAAATCCAGAATAAATAAAGAACTTTTATAAGTCAATAAAAAGACAAGGCTGGGCACAGTGGCTCAGAACTGTAATCCTAGCGCTTTGGAAGGTTGAGATGGGTGGGTTGTTTGAGGTCAGGAGTTCAAGACCAGCCTGGGCAACATAAGGAGGCCTTGTCTTTACAAAAACTACAAAAATTAGCTGAGGGTGGTGGTAACTGCCTGTAGTCCCAGACACTTGGGAGTAGAGGTGAGGGGATCACTTGAGCCCAGGAGGCAGAGGCTGCAGTGAGCTGAGATCCGCCACTCCACCCTGGGCAATAGAGCAAGACTGTCTCAAAAAATGAAAATAAATAAAAGGAGTGAATTCTCCACCTTCAACTGACGCATCCAGGTTCTCACACTGGGACTGATTGGAACTGACGAGGCGGAGTGCTCAACCCACAGAGAACAAGGCAGAGCAGGGTGGGGTATGGGTCTCCTGAGAGTGGCACAGAGTCAGGGGAGCCCCCAACCCAGCCAAGGGAGGTGGTGAGTCATTGTGCGAACCTGTCTAGGAAACCACACTTTTCCCATGGATCTTTGCAACCTGCAGATCAGGAGATCCCCTGGTGAGCCCATTCCACTGGAGCCTTAGGTCCGATGCACAGAGCTGTGTGGAGTCTCAGTGGAGTGGCACTCAGGCACACGTGGAGACCTAGGAGTTTTGCATACTCCAGCCCTGGTAATTCTGCCTAGGCAGAATTCCCCTAGGAAGGGCGCTAAATCTAGAGAGCCAAGTGGTATCATTCTGTGGCCCCACTGCTGCACCTCACAATTTAAAATCCACTGGCTTGACATTCTAGACAGCTAGTGGCAGCAAGCTGGAGATTGCCTAAGATGGACTGAGTTCCCTGGGGTGAGTGGCAGCCACCATCTCTGTGGTTTGAGTCAGCTGTTCTAGCCTCCTGGCTCTGGGGTGTCTGGGTGGTTCAGACTGAGAGGAGTTCCCCACAATGCAGCACAACTGCTGTGCCAGACTATGGCCAGACTGCTTCTTTAAGTGGGACCCCTGTCCATCCCTCCTCACTGGGCAGGGCTTCTCTGTGGGAATTTCAGCAACTCTAGCCAGGGTTATATGGACAGAACTCTGATCTCCCTGGGATGGAGCCCCCAGGGGGAGGAACAGCCTCTGTCTTTGCCATTTAGCCAACTCTTAGTTTTTCCAGCCTCCTGGCTCTAGAGAGTTCACACAGTCTGAATGAGGGAGGTTCCTTTCAGCACAGTGCACCTGCTCTGCCAAGGGGCAGCCAGACTGCTTCTTTAAGTGGGTCCCTGATCCTGTTCCTCCTGACTGGATGAGACCCCCACAAGAAGGGTCTCCAGACACCTCCTACAAGAGTGTTTGGGCCAGCATCAAGTCAGGGCCGCCCTGAGACAGGGCTCCCAGAGGAAGGAGCAGGCTGTCATATTTGCTGTTTTGCTGCCTTCACTGGTGATACCTCCAGGTGCAGGAGGGACTGAGGCAACTAGGTCTGGAGTAGACCCCCAGCAAACCACAGCAGCCCTATGGAAAAGTGGCCTGACTGTTAAAAGAAAAACAAACAGAAAGCTTCAACAACATCAACAACAAAAAAGGCTCCATTCAAATGTCAGCAGCCTCAAAGATTGAAGGTAGATATGCTCACAACGATGAGAAGGAATCAATGCAAAAATGCTGAGAACTCAAAAAGTTAGAGTGTCTTTTCTCCAAATGACTGCAGCACCTCTCCAGGAAGGGCACAGAACTGGGCTGAGGCTGAGATGACTGAAATGACAGAAGTAGGATTCAGAAGGTGAGTAATAACAAACTTTGCTGAGCTAAGAAAGCATGTTCTAACTTAACACAAAGAAGCTAAGAATTATAATAAAACAATACAGAAACTGATAACCACATTGCCAGTTTTTAGAGCAAAGTAACTGACTTGATGGGGCTGAAAAACACAACACGAGAATGTCACAATGGAGACACAAGTATCAATAGAAGAGTAGAATAAACCAAGTGGAGGAAAGAATCTCAGAGCTTGAAGACTCTCTTTCTGAAATAAGACAGGCAGACAAGAATAGAGAAATAAGAATGAAAAGGAATGAACAAAACCTCTGGGAAATATGAGATTATGTAAAAATATTGAACCTATGACTGATTGGGGTACTTGAAAGAGATGGAGAGAACAGAAGCAAGTTGGAAAACATATTTCAGGATATCCAGGAGAACTTCCACAACTGAGCAAGACAGATCTACACTCAAATTCAGGAAGTGGAGAGAACCCCAGTAACATACTCCATGAGAAGATCATCCCTAAGACACAATCTTCAGATTATCCAAGGTTGAAATGAAATAAGAAATATTAAGGGCAGCCAGAGAGAAAGGCCAGGTCACCTACAAAGGGAAGCCCATCAGACTAACAGTGAACCTTTCAGTGGAAACCTTACAAGCCAAAGGAGATTTTGGGGGCCAATATTCAACCTCCTTTTAGAAAATGATTTCTGACCCAGATTCATATTTGACCAAACTAAGCTTCATAAGCAAAGGAGAAATATAATCCTTTTCAGACAAGGAAGTGCTGAGGGAATTTGTCACCACCAGGCCTGCCTTGCAAGAGCTCCTGAAGGAAGCACTAAATATGAAAAGGAAAAACCATTACTAGACACTATAAAACCACACTGAAGTACACAGACCAGTGACACTATGAAGCAACCACATAAAAGAGTCTGCAAAATAACCAGCTAGCATCATCATGACAGGATCAAGTTCACACATAACAATATTAACCTTAAATGTAAGTGGGCTAAATGCCCCAATTAAAAGACACAGAATGGCAAGCTCGATAGAGTCAAGACCCATTGGTATGCTGTCTTCAAGAGTCCCATCTTACGTACAAAGGCACGCGCAGGCTCAAAATAAAGGGATGGAGGAAAATTTAGCCATCACATGGAAAACAGAACAAAGCACAGATTGCAATCCTAGTTGTGACACAACAGACTTTAAACCAACAAAGGTCAAAAAAAGACAAAGAAGGGCATTACATAATGGTAAAGGGTTCAATTCAACAAGAGCAGCTAACCTAAATATATATGCACCAATACAGGAGTGCCCAAATTCATCAAGCAAGTTCTTAGACTGACAAAGGGACTTAGACTCATGCAATAACAATGAGAGACTTTAACACCCTGCTGACAATATTAGACAGATCATTGAGACAGAAGATTAACAAAGATATTCAGTACCTGAACTCAGCTCTGGATCAAGTGGACCTGATAGATGTTCATAAAACTTTCCCCCACAAAACAACAGAGAATGCATTCTTCATATCACCACATGACACTTACTCTAAAATTGATCACATAATTGGAAGTAAAACACTCCTCAGCAAATGCAAAAGAACTGAAATTATAACAAACGGTCTCTCAGACCACAGTGCAATCAAATTAGAACTCAAGATTAAGAAACTCACTCAGCACTACACAACTACATGGAAATTGAATGATCTACTCCTGAATGACTCCTGGGTAAATAATGAAATTAAGGCAGAAGTCAAGAAGTTCTTTGAAACTAAGGAGAACAAAGAGATGGTGTACCAAAATCTCTGGGACACTGCTAAAGCAGTGTTACCAGAAAAGTTTATAGCACTAAATGCCCAAATCAAAAAGCTAGAAAGATCTCAAACCAACAACCTAACATCACAACTAAAAGAACTAGAGAACTGAGAGCAAACAAACCTGGAAGCTTGCAAAAGAGAAGAAATAGCCAAGATCATAGCAGAACTGAAGGAGATAGAGACATGAGAAACCCTTCAAAACAACAACAACAACAACAAAAAACAAATCCAGGCAAATCCAGGAGCCGTTTTTTTTTTTTTTTTTGAGACAAAGTCTTTCTCTGTCACCTAGGTTGGAGTAAGGTGGCCTGATCTCTGCTAACTGCAACCTCCCCTCCTGAGTTCAAGCAATTCTCCTGTCTCAGCCTCCCAAGTAACTGGGATTACAGATGCCCACCACCACACCTGACTACTTTTTGTACTTTTAGTAGAGATGTGGTTTAGCCATCTTGGCCAGGCTGGTCTTGAACACCTGGCCTCAGGTGATCTGCCTGCCTTGGCCTCCGAAAGTGCTGGGATTACCAGCATGAGCCACCATGCCTGTCTGGAGCTGGTTTTTTGAAGAAATTAATAAAATGAATAGACTGCTATCTAGACTAATAAAGAAGAGCAGAGAGAAGAATCAAATAGACACAATCAGAAATAATATGGGGGATATCACCACTGACCCCAAGGAAATACAAACAAACATCAGAGAGTACTATGTACATAAACTGGAAAATCTAGAAGAAATGGATAAGTTCCTGGACACATCCACCCTCCCAATACTGAACCAGGAATAAATTGTATCCCTAAATACACCAATAATGAGTTCTGAAATTGAGGCAGTAATTAATAGCCTACAACCAAAAAAGCCCAGGACCAGACAGATTTACAGGTGAATTCTACCAGAAATACAAAAAAGAGCTGGTACCATTTCTACTGAAACTATTTCAAAGAATTGAAGAGGAGGGATTCCTTTCTAACTCATTGTATGAGGCCAGCATCATCCTGATATGAAAACTTTGCAGAGCTACAACAAAAAAAGAAAACTTCAGGCCAATATCCCTGAGGAACATTGATGCAAAAATCCTCAATAAAATACTGGCAAACTGAGTCCAGCAGCACATCAAAAAGCTTATCTGCCACAATCAAGTAGGCTTCATCCCTGGTATGCAAAGTTGGTTCAACATATGCAAATAAATAAATGTAATTCATCATATAAAACAGAATTAAAGACAAAAACCAATGATTATCTCAATAGACACAGAAAGGGCCTTCAATAAAACTTAACATCTCTTCATGTTAAAAACCCTTAATAAATTAGGTATTGAAGGAACATACCTCAAAATAATAAGAGCCATCTATGACAAACCCACAACCAATATGATCATAAATGGGCAAAAACTGGAAGCATTCTCCTTGAAAACCAGCACAAGACAATGATGCCCTCTCTCACCACTCCTATTCAAGATAGTATTAGAAGTTCTGGCCAGGGCAATGAGGCAAGAGAAAGAAACAAAGCATATTCAAATAGGAAGAGAGGAAATCAAACTGTCTCTATTCCAGATAACATGATGCTATATCTAGAAAATGCCTTCGTCTCAGCCCAAAAGCTTCTTAAGGTGATAAGCAACTTTAGCAAAGTGTCAGGATACAAAATCAATTGTGCAAAAATCACTAGCATTCCTATACACTAACAACAGGCAAGCAGAGAGCCAAATCATGAATGAACTCCCATTTGCAATTGCTACAAAGAAAATAAAATACCTAGGAATACAGCTAATGAGGGAAGTGAAGGACCTCTTCAAGGAGAACTACAAACAACTGCTCAAAGAGATCAGAGAGGACAAAAACAAATGGAAAAACATTCCGTGTTCATGGATAGGAAGAATCAATATCATAAAAATGGCCATACTGTCCAGAGTAATTTATAGATTCAATGCTATCCCCATTAAACTACCATTAACATTCTTCACAGAATTGGAAAAAATGATTTTAAAATTCATATGGACCCAAAAAAGAGCCCAAATAGCCAAGGCAATACCAAACAAAAAGAACAAAGCTGGAGTCATCACGCTATCCAACTTCAAACTATTCTACAAGGCTACAGTAACCAAAACAGCATGGTACTGGTATAAGAACAGATACCTAGACCAATGGATCAGAATAGAGAACTCAGAAATAAGACTGCACACCTATAACCAACTGATCTTTGACAACCTGACAAAAACAAGCAATAAGGAAAGAATTCCCTATTCAGTAAGTGGTGCTGTGAGAACTGACTAGCCATATGCAGAAATTGAAACTGGACCCCTTCCTCACACCTTATACAAAAGTTAACTCAAGATGTATTAAAGACTTAAATGTAAAATTCAAATATAAAGTCCTTAGCAGAAAATCTAGGCAATACCATTCAGGACATAGGAATGGTCAAAGATTTTATAACAAAGACACCAAAAGCAATTATGACAAAAGCAAAAATTGACAAATGTGATGTAATTACAGCTAAAGAGCTTCTACACAGCAAAAGAAACTATCATCTGAGTGAACAAACAACCCACAGAATAGGAGAAAATTTTTGCAATCTATACATCTGACAAAGGTCTAATATCCAGAGTCTACAAGGAATTTAAATTTATAAGAAAAAACAAACAACCCCATTAAAAAGTCGGCAAAGGTCATGAACAGACACTTCCCAAAATATGGCCAACAAACATATGAAAAAAAGCTCAATGTCACTGATCTTTCAAGAAATGCTAATCAAAGCCATAGTGAGAAATGCAAATCAAAACCACAATGAGATACCATCTCATGCCAGTCAGAATGGTAATTATTAAAAAGTGAAGAAACAACAAATGCTGGTGAGGATATAGAGAAAAAGGAATGCCTTTACACTGTTGGTGGGAGTGTAAATTAGTCCAACTATTGTGAAAGACAGCGTGGTGATTCCTCAAAGACCTAGAGGCATGAATACTATTTGACCCAGCAATCCCATTACTGAGTATATACCCAATGGAATATAAATCATTCTATTATAAAGATACGTGTACATGTATGTTCATCGCAGCATGTTCACAATAACAAAGACATGGAATCAACCTAAATGCCCATCAATGATAGACCAGATAAAGAAAATGTGGTACATATACACTATGGAATATTATGCAGCCATAAAGTGGAATGAGATCATGTCCTTTGCAGGGACATGGATGGAACTGGAAGCCATTATCCTCAGCAAACTAACACAGGAACAGAAAACCAAACACCACATGTTCTCATTTATAAGTGGGAGCTGAATGATGAGAACACATGGACACGTGGAGTGGAACAACACACACTGGGGCCTTTCTGGGGTTGGGGGATGGAGAGCATCAGGAAGAATAGCTAGTGCATGTGGGGCTTAATACCTAGGTGATGGGATGATCTGTGCAGCAAACCACCATGGCACACGTTTACCTTTGTAACAGACCTGCACATCCTGCACATGTACCCCACAACTTAAAATCAAAGTTAAACAATAAAAGCACAAGAGGAGGAATGTCAAAGAAAAAAAAAAGACAAGACAAATCCAATAGAAAAAGTTCACAGAAGAAACGTCAATGGATAATAAAGAAAAACGTATTTTAACATGTTAATTTTTATATTATGTTTTATGTAAACATAAGCATATTTTTATATAAAAATGAGAAACAATGCCAATTTTTCACTAGGACAAGGCAAAAACCAAAAGCAAAATCCTTGAAGTGACACAAATTATGAAATGTGATAATATTAAGGATTGGCAAGTATGTGAAGAAATGGGCCCGCTTATATCATTCAGCAATTTGAAAGTATCTGTTGAAAGTTCAGCATCTCCATACCCCTGGACAAAGCAAGTCCTCATTGTGGTGTTTCTGAGAGAGCATTTGGAGGTACCCAGGAGATCCAGTTATGTTCACTGCAAAATTATTTATAATAGTGGAGACGAGAAAGCCTTCCAAAGGTCTATCAACAGGGAAATAGCTGTGTAAAAGAAGTTATAGTCACACTATAGAGTATTATGTGATATTTAACAAAGAACAACTTAGACTTTTATGTCATAAACAGAGGTCTCTAAGACAGTGCTGAAGGAAAACAGCAAGACACAGAATTATGATGGAGTAGGTGTCCCTCTCCACCAAAAGAAGATCCAGTAGCATCTATGACATTTTAGTTGTTATGAAGAAGGCTGTATCCATGTACAGCCTCTGTTGCATGGATGTTCATATCCAAGACTGTAGGTGAGATTGCAGCATTTAGGAAACTACAGAGTGGTAGGAGGAGGGTGTCCTGCCACTGGGGAGGGGTGTAGGGTACTGATGGATAAATGAGGTGGTCCTGATGCTGCTCAACAGACAGAGACAGGATTCAGGCCTTTCCTGATGAGTGGTTTTAATTAGAGTTGAGCTGGTCATTTCATTTTGCTAAAAGTCTTCCCTTTGATCACTGAGAAGTTAATTTCACAAAACAAGGAGAAAGTCACCACAGGAGCTGCCCTGTTCTGGATCTAAGCGGAAGGATTGCCTGTTCAGTAAAAGAGAGTGTGCAGGCAGGAGCTGTGCCAGAGGGTGCAGGCAGTGGCTGTGCTGGCTCAGTCATCAGCCCTTTATGGAGCACTTACTATGTGCTGGTTGCTGATGCAGGCACCAGAGAACTAAAGAGTAATATGGCACAGTCTCTGATTCCATGGAGCCTTTTTCTAGTCCGAAAAAATCTACACAGTGGGATATTCAATATTAACACGTTGTGTGAGGACAGAAGTACAGGGTGCTATGAAGGCTCTGAGAGGCGGGGCTTAGCCCAACCTGGGGTGCAGAGGTGGCTTTCTGTAGGTGACAGCACCTGTGCTGGGGCTTCGTGGATAGTAAGAGCTGGATGGTGTGAGGAGGATGCTAGTGCATGGCACAGACAGGACACCGAGGTGCGGAATGGGCATCGGCTGAGGAGCTTGGGCTTCATCCCCAAGGCAATGTGTGGTTGAAGGAGGTGAGAGCTGTGGTGAGAGCTGTGGTGAGAGCTGGGAAGGGGTGGTGTGGAGGAGGGATGTGAGGAGCCCACCTGCAGAGTCAGAAAGACAGGTTGGTGGGCTCACCCAGGGGTCCAAGTGAAAGATGATGGAAGGTCTGCATTGCTTTAGTTTGTAATGAAGAGCAAGGGGAAGTCGGGGTTATTTAGGTAATACTAGACCTGGCAAGGTGGAATTCTTTTCAAGTGGAGAGAGGTGTGACCTTCCGTAGGAAAGTTTACTGAGGAGTTTTGGAAGTTTTTAAAATAAGTAAATACATCCCTGAGAAAAACAGAACCATCTAAAGAAACCAATATGGCTGTTCTGGAACTCTGTATGACTTCAGGCTCATATTTTTAAAGTCCTGTGTGTCCAGGAAAGAGAGGGACATAGAAATAAGCTGCAGTTTCCTGGTAGGGACAAGGCTTTGCTGGCTTTGTTCCCATTCAATTCCCAGTGTCTAGCACAGTAGCAGGCATGGAGGTGCTTAGTAATTTTCATCAAGAGAATGCACGGATGAATGAACAAGTGGACGGACGGATGGATGGATGGATGGGTGGATGGATGGGTGGATGGATGGATGGAAGACTTCCTAGTGGCGAGATATGAACAAATAGTATTAACCTGGCTAATATCCTAAGTAACTTTTGTAGAAAATGCTCAAAAGGAACAAAGTAGATGTTTAAAGCTATTTTTGGAAAGGAAGAATTGCCATAATGAATGGGTGCTGAAAGATGACAACCCCTTGAGTCCACAGCCCCCTGCTTTGGACTGAAAATGCAGGCCTGTGCAGAAGTATAGATGTAGTGGAAGCAGCAGAGTGAAGGGACAGCGAGCAGGCCCAGAAGAGGAACCCTTCAAAATGCAGGCTGTAAGCCATATCCATGGGTCATGGCAGAAGCCTGAATGGGCCCTCTCTGTTCCCATCTGCACACAGGCTCCAGCAGTCACTAGGGCACAGGTGGCATCTGCACTGCAGTGTCCTGGGAGTTTCCTGTGTCACTTCCTTCTCAGCCTGTGGGTCAGAGCGAGTCATGTGGCCCACCTGACTCTGGGGCAGGGAAGCGCGACCTCCTCATGTGCAAGAAAGGGAGGAACGATGGGGAAGCTTGCGCTCTGGCAGACTCTGCCAGGAGTACAAAAAAATTGGTTTAAAATGCATGTCCTTTTCCCCTTAAAGTGATTTTTAAAAAATTCTTTATTTTTAGAGTGATTTTAGGTTCATAGCCAAATTGAGCAGAAGGCACAGAGAATTCCCATACAGCCCTTGTACCTCTATATGCACAGCCTCCCCCTTATCAATATCCCGCCCCAGAGAGGCTCACTGGTTACAATATATGGGCCTATCATGATCTCCCAAAGTCCATGGTTTACATGAGGATTCTCTCTTGGTGTTGTATACTCTGTGGATTTGGACAAATATATCCACCATCATAGGTTCATACAGAGTAATTTCCTGCCCTGAAAATCCCCTGTGTTCAGCTGATTCATCTGTTCATCCCCACTGGCTCCCTGCTAGCACGCATCTTTATACTGCCTCCCTGGTCTTACCTTTTCCAGGACCTCATTAAGGAGATCTTTATATTTTTCTAGACACAGAAGTATGCTGCTTTATCTTCTGTGTTATGTCTGTACTTTTTATAATGAAGAATGCTCTCTTAGAGCCCATGCTGAGTTTTTGATTTGTTCTTTAACATGGAAAGAGTCAGCCTGTACTCCTGCTTTGTTTTCTTATGTGATTAATTATTCTTTTCTTTAAAAATTAAAAAACGTCAAATGGTCTTCTTATCAATCTTTCTCTTTATGCCTTTGGAGTTTCATGCTATGCATTAGGATCATCTCCCCTTCCTGAGATTCAAAAATATTCACATACATTTTACTCAATACTTTGACAGTTTACTAGGTTGCAGGAGATCAGCCTGGTGGTCACCGGTTGCCAGAATCCTCCTCTGTCAGGTGAGGGTGAGGATGTCTCTGCCCAGGGCTCTTTGCCAACTTTCGTGTGTGTGTATGTGCGCATGCGCGGGCAGGTGCGTGTGTGCACATGTCTGCATGTGTAAAGCTTTGTTTTGGAGCACTGGCCTAGGTATTTCCACAGTGCTAAACACCTGGCTTGGCACAGAGTATGCCAGTAAATGTGTGCTGTGGTGGGCTGAGCGTCTTCAGCGCATGCTGGCATAAGACTGTGTGGATCTGATCGCTCTCAGGGAGCCCTGGGTCCTGGTCTACCCCAGAGCTGACTGGTTTTGGTTTGGGGTTGGTGTCCAGGCAGTGTGGTAGCTGATCTCCAGGAAATATCCAGCTGTGGAGGCGTTGGTCCCTAGCAAGGTTGGTATGACTTTTCCCTAATGAAGTTCTTAGGAAGGTAAAACACTGATGTAGTAGATCTATGATACTGTGTCCAAAACAGCAGTGTAATACTGCACTTTAAATATTTCTTCATCAGTAAAATGGAAACAATAATTTCCATCTTAGATGTGCACTCAAGACAATGTCTTGTCTATATTAAAACTCTCTCTTTCTCTATATATAATCACTTATTGTTTCCTTAGTTACAGTTCTTTCACTGTTCAATTAGAACTTTACTAAATTGTTATACGTCTTTGTTTTGGTTAAGGTCATAGATGAAGTTTGAAATCAGCCTTTATTCTGGGATGCTAGTGGGCCTTTCTCAGCTAAGGTCCCAGGACAGAACTACGCCCTACCAAAAATCAGTAGGTGACCGTTGTTTCTCTTCCCCCAGGGATGATGCATAACTAGCACAATTCTAGAAGGGTAGGAGAGAAGGTATTGATTACTTTCAGTAGATTCCTGCATGCATCAGGGATACATTCTCTTGTGGGACTGAGAACACCCAACACCCTGCTGCTTCAACTCCCTTTTAAAAGCACATTGCAACTCTTTCTGTTGCTGGTTCCTGTAGCCAATAAATTTAAAAATATTGTTTGTTTCTTAGGATTTAAAATGTGTTGTATTGAAATATTGACCCATCATGGCTGAGACTTGGATTGGTATCTCACTTCAAGAAACAGGAGTCAAGCTGGGCGTGGGCGCTCATGCCTGTAATCCCAGCACTTTGGGAAGCTGAGGCGGTTGGATCACAAGGTCAAGAGATCGAGACCATCCTGACCAACATGGTAAAACCCCTTCTCTACTGAAACAACAAAAATTAGCTGGGCGTGGTGGCTGGTGCCTGTAGTCCCAGCTACTCAGGAGGCTGAGGCAGGAGAATCACTTGAACCTGGGAGGCGGAGGTTGCTGTGAGCTGAGATCATGCCCCTGCACTCCAGCCTGGAGAGAGTGAGACTCCATCTTGAAAAAAGAAACAGGACCCAAACATACATTCTAGGTAATTCTTGGCTCTCCCTTACACGGTTGGGTGCATATACTTTGATTAAAGTCCTCTATCATTCTTTTTTCTCTTTCATCCTAAAATAAAGACACCTCTCTGTTGTGGACTGAATTGTGTCCCCCCCAAATTCATATGCTGGAGCCCTAATTCCCCAAGTGATGGTATTTGGAGATGAAGTTTTTGGGAAGCAATTAGGGTTACAGGAAGTCATGAGCATGGAGCCCTCAGGATATGATTAGTGTCCTTATAAGAAGAGACACTAGAGTGCTCTCTTTCTCTGTCTTTCACCAAGAGCCCAATCAGCCAGCATCTTGATCTTAGACTTCCAGACTCCAGGACTGTGAGAAGTAAACACCACTATGTCAGCCACTGGGCCCACAGCACTCTGTGAGTGCAGTGCCAGCTGGCTGACACCCTCTTACACCAGTGGGGATCTCATCATGTGCCTACATGGGCCGTCCTGGTCTCCCAGGAGCCAGGGCATTCCACCTGAAGTGGTCCCAAAAGGAAACACACAGCCCACCACCTCAGCCCATTAGGTCTGCGTCGTGGGCTGAGGGCTCCTCCACAGAGAGGTGTGCCGCAAGGATTTTGTTCTGGGGGAGAGAGATCAGGAAGAAGAGAAAATTAAATAAGAAATTGCTAAATGTTCTGTTACAAGTGGAAGGAAGGGGAAAGGCCATGAACAGACACATAAATGCTTTCCTATTACAATTACAGAAGTACTATGTATTCATTATAAAAATTCAAGCAACAGAAGTGTATCCAATAAGAAGTAAAATTTCCTCTTTGTCATTTTGTCATTTCACATTCCACTCCTTACTCACCAGAGGTCTCCACCATTAGTGAATTGACATTAATATTTCCAAGTGGTTTTCAGATTGTACACACACACAGGCATATGCACAAATAGAAGCTTTTTTTTTTTTTCAAAACAAAAATACTATTCAGTAACTTGTTTCATTTAAAACTCTCTCTAAGATATACCTCCATGTTATTGAAGGTGCATTTATTATTATTATTATTTTTGAGACGCAGTCTTACCCTATCACCCAGGCTGTAGTGCGATCTTGGCTCACTGCAACCTCCGTCTCCCAGGTTCAAGCGATTCTCCTCCCTCAGCCTCCTGAGTAGCTGGGATTACAGGCGCCCGCCACCACACCTGGCTAATTTTTGTATTTTTAGTAAAGACGGGGTTTCACCATGTTGACCAGGCTGGTCTCGAACTTCTGACCTCAAGTGATCTGCCTGCCTCGGCCTCTCAAAGTGCTGGGAATACAGGTGTGAGCCACTGCACCTGGCCGGATTTATTCTTCTATCAACTGCAGAGACTTCTATACTATGATGCTCCATGATTTATGGGATAGTTTCCCTTTCGATGGACATTAAATGTTTCCATTTTTTCTCCATTACAAATTGTGGTTTAGTGAACATTCTAGTTTATATGTCTTTCTATAGTTGAATACGTTCATATAATTTATCTTTACAAGTGAAGTTGCCATATCAAGAAGATATACAAATGTAAAATTTTGTTTGCCTTCCAAAAAGTTTATAGTAATTCACATTCCCACCAAAATGTGTGGTGAAAGGTTATTCTGTTATAAGTGGCATTTCTTTCATTGTTAGTGAGGTAGGCTATATACTCATTAGTGCTATTTGCCATTTGTATTTTTACCGTAGATTGTCCATTGATACACTGTCAACGTTTTAATAGTGCTTAATTGTTTTACAAATTCATTGGAATTCTTCACATTTTAGGGTATTAATTGTTGATACATCTTAAAAGTTTTTCTTCCTGTATATATATTGGCTTTTCTTCAGTGGTTAGTTATTTTTCCTTTAAAAACTGAAAAACATTGGATTTCCTTCTTGTCCATCTTTTTCTTTATGCCTTTGGGGTTTTGTGCTATGCACTAGGATCACCTCCCCTTCCTGGGATTCAAAATTATTGACATACATTTTACCCAATACTTTGTTTTGCTGTTATGTTTAGATCTTCGGTCCATCTGAAATTTGTCTTTGGGTAGAGTGTGAAATAGAACCATAATTAATTTTCATATGTATAGACGTTTTCTCCAAAATCATTTACTGGGTAGTCTGTCATGTCCGCCCATCTGGAGATGTCCTCTTTATCATGGACACATTCCTATGCACATGTGTCTGCTTCCAAACTATGTTTCCATTAATTACTGTGCAGATTTAGTTATTATAGTTTTATATAGTATATTTTTATATAATTCCTTCACTACTCAATTGTTTTCCAAATGTTGTTGGCTACTGTGGTACATTTTCTATTCTAGATTCCAAATTCTAAAACTTATACTCCCCAAAATAACCACTGAAATTTCCATTTGAATTGCACTGAATGTATGTTATATTTAGGGATAATTGGTATCTTTACAACATCGTCTTCATATCCATGAATGTAATGTATCTTTTTAAGTCTTCTTTTATGCCTGCAAAGATTCTTAGTTTTCGTTTTCATATTATTCTTGCACATTTAAGTTTAATTCTAGGTATTTTGTTGTTTTATTTCCTATTTTAAATGGAATTCTTTTCCATTATGTTGTCTAATTAATGATGGATGGTATGTAGAAAAACTACTGATTTCATTTCTATGTGCTCACCCTACTGATTTTCTTGTTTAATTTTGTTTTCAGCTAATTATTTTGGGAGAGGCAAACTTCTGTTGTAAAGGGTCAGATGGAATATTTTTGGTTTTGTAGGTCAAAGGATCTCTGTTGGAACTACCCAACTTGCCACTGTAGTATAAAAGCAGTCATAACAGACATAAATAAAAAGGCATGGCTGTGTTCCAATAAAACCTTATAGAAATAGGCTGCTGGCTAGATTTGGTTTTCTGACTATATTCTAATGATGCAAATACATCATGTTTAAGTAATATGTCTTCTCTTGTCTCCCAAAACGCTGGGTTTCTGAAGAGTGTTGAATAACAGAGGTGATAATAGTTATCATTGTCTTGTTCTGATTTAAGGTGCTAGATAGACTCTTGGTATTTCACTCTTATGTTTGATGTTTCTTATTAATTTTTGACAGATACTTTAATCCAATTAAACATGTTGTCCTCTATTTCCAAGTGACTAAGGGATTTTAACAGCAATGTGATTGGGTGTTATTGATGCCTTCTGAGCATGTGTTAATATTAACATTTCACCGATTATTTTCCTCATGTGTATAAACAAAATGAACTATCTTTTAATTCCTAGAATAAATAATTCCATTTCCTACATTTCATTTAGGATTTCTACATCTACATTCATAAATAAAGCTATAGTTTTCTTTTTGTAGTATCTCTCTGATTTTTAGTACTATTCAGACCTTGTAGAATAAACTGAGAAGCTTCCTATCTTTTTGTGTTCTGAAACACTTTAATACAAAAATTAGCTGTTCTTTGAAAGTTTGCAAGTACGCTCCGAAACCATTTGGACCTGGTAAATGTTTCAGCAATGAGGCTTGCCCTTCCAGCGTCTTCTGCGTCATTGATCTGCAGGAGAAATGCTGTCCCCTCCACATATCACGTCTCTTTGTCCCTGACCCCTAAAGTCTGTGTGCGGCACTGGCCAGTGTTCCCTTAGACTTGTCCTTGGGAAGCCAGTCAGTGCAGGCAAAGTGCAAATGCAGAGGGCAGGTTTGTTACTGCATTTCTGCTTGGGTTCAGGAAAGGTTAGATTATACAAGGGAGAAAGATGGAAGGAGAGGGGTATGGAGAAGCTGAAAGGGTGACAGGAGCAACCTCTTTAGAATGAAAATAGTCAATAAGGGGTGGCCCCAAGCCATCTGGAGTGAGAGAGGGATGGCTCTCCCAGTTCTCACCTCCACTCCCTCTGAGATAGAGCTGCACTGGAGGTTTTAAGGGCATTACTGGTTCAAATAAGGGACTATGCAGTTTAGAAAAGTGAATGGGTTTTTAGGCACCTGAAGGCTTTGGGCCTTCAGCTTCCTGTTGGGTTTTCAGGTGCCATTTGCCTGGGCATTGCTGCCTTCAGTCCTAAGTGATGCTGACCCTGGATTTCAGAGCCCCTGGCTTCCCCAGTCCCCCTTCCCCATCTATGGGCTACACCCTTTCCCTGGGGGTGGGCAGAAAGGACACAAAGCTGCCAATCTGGGGCCTGCTCCTCTCTCTTCTGTTGCATGCTCAGGTGCTGGGAATGTGGGGAGTCCTTGCCGAGTGGCCCTGGGCTGTGAGCCTGTTCAGAGCTTTCAATGTGCACACCTAGAAGCTCAAGTTGTAGCCCAGGGGTGGCCCACTGTGGGGCAGGATTAAGTGACAGGTGAGAACTGAGGGATGGGCAGTGCAGGCTCACTTCAGATCGACATGGGGGCAAGGAGCTGAGGACCGGGAATGCCCTTTGCTTGAGCTCAGAAGGGTTGACTCTCAGGAGCAGGATAAAAAAGAGCTTTCTGTTTCTTTCAGAACCCGGTCTCCAGGTTTTCTAGCCCTGCGTCCAGGTAGGGAGACAAATGGAAGGTAGAGGCCACAGAAGGCAGTGAGGGCAGGACTGGCCTCCCCAGGGCGCATGTCCCTGGGGCTCAGAGGTGATGAGCACAGAAGGGTGAGGGTGCTTCAGGGCACACATTTATAAATTGCAGACATCTGCCCATGGGCTCCCTATCATGCTTTGTTTATTGTTTTTGAGACCAGGGCAAATACCAAATGTGATCTTGCTGCTTCTTGGCTTGAGTGTTTAAAGGTCTTTTCTGGAGCAGTGGGGCCTGAGGCCTACGAGAGGTGCACCCACGGCCCAATAGGAAGAGCAGCTCCCTCCTGCGCGTTGGACTCTCCATTCTAGAGAAATTGCCCCTCTCCCCACACAGGTATGATGACTTTTATAGGATTATTGGCCCAAAGGGAAAACCTCTTCCAGCTGAAACCCCATCTGCACCCAGCTTCAGCTGGAATCGCAATGGTCAGCGACAAGACAGTAGTGCCACTGGGTCTGCCCTGAGGTGAAGGCTGTTCAGCGGGATGGCCGGCCATGGCCTCCACTTAGGGGAACATTTCAGGCTCAGAAAGCCAGCACCTCACAGTACTCCCCACACTTGCCTCATCTGAGGAATCCGGCCTTTCTCTATATGGACTAACCCCCCTAATTGAAGGCTTTGATTATAACAAATCTACGTGTGCCTGAGGTGTTCCCAGGCAGCCAGGGTGTGGAGGCTCAGGAGCTGACAGAGGAGTGGGTGGAGGCGAGGCCCAGAGGCCGGTGGGTTCCCACATGGGATGCTGGGCCTTGAGCAGAATGCTGGGAAGCTCCAGATTTTCTCATTCTTCCTGGACCTGGCTATTCTGAAGTCCTGCTTCCACATGGAAATGTGGTTTACTCTCAGCCCCATGTTTGTGCATAGGCAACGGATGGCATTCACCAGGAACAGCACAAAAGCAAAGCTGTGATCTTCCTGGAAACAGAGTCAGCACTGCGAGCATTAGGGGTGGTGTGAGCTGGCACAGCCTGCTTCCTGCCCTCACTTCTGTGTGAAAGAAATAAGTCAGGGCACTGTGCAGCCACCGGCTGGTGGAGGGAAAGGTGCTGGAGGGAGAGGCTTTACGAAAGTTAGAGCCACCAGGAGCCCCAGGGCCATCCCATCAGGCCAGGCGAGCTGCGTCTGGTGCTGGTCCACTCTCCGATGCCCATGGGAGGCACCCTGCCTGCCCTCCTCGCCCTGTGCATCCCCACCCAGCCTCCTGGCTGCTTGGCCCTTGATGCTGGGTTTTGGGAAGCTGTTCTCTCCTCTTCGGTGGCATCCTCTGCTTCATCAACAGGTTTGCTTTTTCTCAGGTGTTGAGTTCAAATCCCCTAACTCTACTTTTACAGCTAGAACTGAGAAAACTTGCCATACTCGTTTATCTGTTTAAGCATTTAGACACATAACCTGAGTTTTCCCATAAGATGATAATACCATGTTTTCACTGTATCTTTTTAATATTTAGCTATGTTTTATATATACAGATCCTTACCATTGTACTGCAGTTGCCTGCAGAATTCAGTATAGTCCCAGGCTGTACAGATCATTAGCCTAGGAACAACAGACTACACCATATAACTTAGGCATGTGCTGGGCTGTGCCATCTAGGTGTGTGAAGTACACTCAGTAACGCTCGCACAGTGATGACATCTCCTAATGATGTGTTTCTCAGAACATGCTCCTGTGTTCCTAAGGAAGCCTGACTGCAGTCTGAGCTCGATCTCCCTAGAACCCTCCCCTGCCACACCATGGCTATTCCCGATGTGCGGGTAGTGGCTTCATTACATTAAACATGGCAGTGAGAGGAGAGCTCCTGCCATGAAAGTTCTGGGTGGAGGGTGGGACCGCCCACACGTAAGGGAGGTTAGCGGGGAGTGTGTGGGCAGCCCCATGCCCATGCTGAGACCCACTTAATTCTTCTGATTTTTAGCAGAATCAGGGTAAACTTCTACTTATTTTGGTGCTTTGAAGAAACAAAACCTGGGCTTGCCATAGAAAAATCTGTTCCCTCAGGGAATTCCCTCTTGGCTCTGTGAAGGAGAAAAACTATGAAGGGATCTTGGGAATGAGGGGTCTCAGGGGCACTGGAAGGCCCTGGCATGTGACGAGCTTGAGTTGCAATGTACCTGAGAGCCCGAGGGGCTGGCCCAGCCACAGGAGGAAGCCTCTGAGCTGGCCTGGATTTTTTTCCCATTAAAAAGTTATCTGGTTCCTGGGGTGTGATGGTGATGGTGGGAGAGGCTGATAGGGAAAGGGGGGCTCTCTGTACTTTCTGCTCAGTTTTGCTGTGAACCTAAAACTGCTCTAAAAATAGTTTATTAATTTTTTAAAAAGTTATCAGGAAAGAACATCTACAGTTGGTTAGATATGATTAATAACTAGTACCAAAACGGCTTTGTTAACAAAGAATACATTATTATTATTATAAAGTACTCATGAGTAAAGAACAGTGAATAATATACATCTAATTTTTTAATACTCAATGCACAATCAACATTTCTGATCAACAGTATAAACCATATAAAAGAGAATTCTGCTTTTCATTTGTACAAATACTGCTTTCATCATTGCAAAACTTTCAAGGTTAAAACGTACCATATGTCGAAGCTACAAAGCTATTGCTTGAACATTTCTGAAACGAAGTTATTGCTGTCTGTTGTTAGTCGGTTACATTGTCACCTCTAACACCAGTCATCAAATCCACAGGATCTCTTAATTTCCAAGAGATTGTATTGTACAGCAAGATGATTTTTGTGGCCAAATCAGGTCATAGGATTCCTTTTTTTAAAAAGATAAGTAAATGCATCCAGAAATGTATGCACGAATTTAAGTTTTCCCCATAGTTTGATCTGCTAGGTGATAGGGTGGAGCTTCGTAGTGCTTCTGCTGGGAATTCAGATAGGATAGACTTGCAGTGTCAGAGGACACACTGTGGGTAGTGCAGAGAGACATGGAAGGAAAACACACTGTCTGCTACAGTTTTCATCCCAGGTATAATTTGTGAAGAATGTATAACAAATGTTTCTTAAAGCATGAATCCTCTTCTTGAATTCTTGTTTTTATAAAAGCCATCCAACCACTTACTTAATCCTCTTGAAATCTGCCTTTTGTAATGTAACTGATAGGTCAATGTTTTCTTTCACTGTGGGAAATAAAGCCTACTTGGTTGCTTTGGGGAGAGCAACAATGTCAGCTGCATAAGTATCAGGAATATTATATTTTATTTCTAGTCCACCCTTAATAAAGAGAGCAAGCTTAGGAAATGGAAAAGAGGTGTCTGTTTTATATTTCCTTTGCTTTTCAACCATTGTTTAGACACTCTCCCTTCTAGTGCTTGGAGAACCTTCATGGAAACTCTGTTTAGATTCTTGACTCTCGGCGACAGATGCGGAGGTCTTTGTGTCTCAGTTCTCTGGTCCTGAGGATCACATACTCCTGCAGACTTTGCCTCCAAGTCCAATTCCTTGTGGCTAATCCCTAGGCCGGTAGTTCTCAACTTTGGCTGCACACTGGAATGACCTCAGGAGCTTTAAAAACTACAAACGTTTGGGTTTCAGCCCCAGAGACTTGCCTTTAATTGGTCTGAGGTGTAGCTGGGCTTCAAGCTTTGTAAAAGCTCCTCAGGTGATAGCCAGGGCTGAATAACTTCTTTAGGGTGGCTAGGCCCAGCCTCGGTAAGACTGTTGGTGAACGAACCAAAGTGTGCTGAACATTATTAGGGCTCTCCAGATATGACTAGTTTATACTGATAGATGCATATCAATTTTAAATATAAAAATAAAATAATTTGCATTGAAGTCACAGTATATATATATAAACCAACAAAATGCTATGTTATTGCTTTTCTTACATGTACTGGGTCACACTGGCAGATGATGAGGGTATGGCATGCAGCTGGATTTTTCTAGTTGTAACAACAGACAGTGAGCCCTTTCCATGAACATTGCCCCAACAGACTCAACAGAACCTGCCTCAAACCAAGCTAAATGTGCCTTCCATCATCTTTTAAAATTTTCTAAATATAAAAACGATGCTTCTCTTCTTCACCATGACAATGACTTAGCTTAGCTCCCCAATGAGGTTGTGCCTTTTTGTAAGAGAGAGGCTTTCCTCTTGCCTCAACTTAACCCTTTTAAACAAAGATTTCCGTTTCAAATTTTGATTTTATTGCAGTCTCTCTAAAGTAAACTGTGTTTCCTTTAGTAGAAAAATGAGTTTCTAAAAATATATTGTACAAAGTTCAGTGCTACATAAAGAGGATGATATCCCACAAAAAAGTTACAAAAATAGATTTACATTTAAAAATCCTGTCTGTGTCTTTAATAGTACAAAGCTGTACCCCTGGTATGGCAGGTGTGGCTGGTGAGAGAGGCAAAGATTTCTGTTCTGTAAGGTTTTACAGCCCCCAGACAAGGAAATGTGAGCAGATCATTATATTGCAATAAAAGTGTGTGCTTATCACAAGAAAGAAATGCAGAGTAGACGTTGAGGGCAATTTCAATAGGTGTTGCCTACGCGGAATAGCAGCTCATTCACAAAGGAGGGAAGAGACTGGTTTCTATAACTTACTTAGAGAATGTGGAGGGTTCCCAGGGCTTTTTCAAGGCTCCAGTGGGGGTATTTGCCCCTTTCCAGCTGAACTGCTGGTGACGATGATGAATTGGAGGCTTTTGGAATGACCACTAGCAGCCAAGTCTCAGGCTTATCAGTGACTTATCTCTCCACTGCACATGGGAATCTCTACCTTACCCAGCCTTTTATTCTACTCTGACTGGGGGCCCTGGTACAGGCCCACAGTCCTGTACAACTGAAGACCCTAGAAATATGGGTTTCAACCCTGGTTGCCCATTAGAATCATGAAAGAGCCCCTGAGATTTGGGTTGAATTGGTCTGCAGAGACCCCAAGCCCCTTCTTTTGAAGCTCCACAGGTGATTCTCTTCTGCCTGAGGGGAGGTGCTGAGTTCCAGTCACTAACCAGCCTCATCCTACGCAAGTGCAACCAGAGGCCTAGTGAGAGTGGCACTGGGTGGGTGGCCCCCCAGCGAGTGCCAAGCAGACCCCCACCAGGCCCTTCCTTTAGGCTAGAGGTTCTGGAAACTTTGATGAATGTTGCAATAACCAGGGGGTGCTCTGAAAAGGCCCTACGGCTGGGCTGCACCTGAGAAAATCAAGTCACAGTCTTTCTGGTTGGGACCAGGAGATTCCCAAGGGCAGTCATCCTTGAGAACCAGTGCCTTTCCTGCTAAGCAATCCACAGTCCCCTTATGCCTGCAGTTGTGAGACAGAGGTGGTAAGTCACAACATCAAGAACTTTCAGCAAACACCTAAGCTTTGTTGTCATCAGCTGGAGTGCAATAGGATGCGTCCACAATGCTCCCCCTTACAACCTGGACTCACAGCGAATATAGAGTTTAGAAGACTCATCCCTTCTTTGATCCCTCATGGGGTGACAGGCATGGAGCAATTAGAGCAGCTCCTTAGAGATGATGCAAGAAGATGCACAAAGGCTGGCGGCACCTGTGAATGTGAGCTCTCAGCTCCTTACTTTCCTTTGACCTCTGTTTCCAAAGGCCACATCTGAAGCGGGGGTCATGGGGTAAGGTCTTCCAGGAACCTGATGAAGAAACAGCCGACAGGCTTCCTGTAGGGTATTAAGGCCAGGCTATCAATCAGGAAGACCTTCAGGGATGGAGTCCAAGCTTTGAGAACTGACGAACAGGGCTGTTAGGTGAAAATCATGGGACTTTGGGCAGCTCCTCTCCCAACCTGCCCACCATGGTCGCCAGATCCGTGGAGAGGCCAATGGCTTTGCGGCTTCTACCAGACAGAACTGTGCCTCCCTGGACAGATGAAGTGAGAACTATTTTGGGAAGTACAATCTTAAAATTAATACATTTAGCAACTAAACTTTATGGTGGAAAATTAAAATATGAAGAAGAAAGCTAGAATAGCTGTTGCTCTTTTATTATGTTAGCGTTTCAAACTACAAAAATACTAGAATTTAATGCTACAATGTGACTCACTTACAACTGACCTGCCTCACCAATCATCTGCTTCTTGACACATAAGTGACAGCAGAATGTGAGTCCTTCTGTTTCCCAGTTCTGACTGAAATATTTCTGTTTGTCCTGAGGTGAATGAATAATGGAAGTGGTTTACCGATGATAAAAAGTCTCAGATTCTTAGAAATGTTGCGTAGTCTTCTCACTAAGCATGTGCAGAGATGATAGCTCAAAATCCCTGTGGGGGATGCAACTTTTAGGGCTCTTGTGGGATGAGCCAAGCTCATCTCCTGGCTTAGAGGGAGCAGGTTGCTAGGGCGACTGACCTCAGCCTTATGCGGACTTCAGCAGTGAAGGCGTCTGGCAGCTGTTTCCTTGATCAGGGTGCCCCTGCTGCACCTGCACTTTCCATCTCCCCTGTGGCTGAGACCTGGTCATCCTCCTGTGAGGCCTCCCTGATGAACCTTCCAGGTCTCCTCAGGCAGGACCCAACCTTCCTGTTCTGTACTCTCACAGTGCCTGGCTGATGGGTCCTGTCTAGCATTTGTCAGGTTGTTTTAAGGTTAGCATCTTTGAGTCCATTTCCTTTGCTAAATTGTGAATTTCTCAGAATCAGGGACTATGTTTTATTTATCTTTGTATATTTCATACCCATACCAGGTTAGTATAGGTGCTTAGGGGTATTTGAGAGCATAATAGAGTGGAAATGAATATAATTTTATTTTCATTGAGACGAAAATCACATACTTTCTTAACAAAGCTGTAGGGGCCCTGACTGATCTGGGAGTCAAAAAATACTTTAAAAGCAAAAGGAACATTTTGTATGTGTGTGTGACTGAACTTAACTGTAGGCTGAAAATATTTTCTGAACCATTTCTTCCTTGATAAATTGGATGGGGTGGATATTGACTAGGGGAGTTTAAAACACTGTTTACAAAGGGCTGCTGTTAACCAGTCAGGTTACAGGGCACACACAGATTAAGAAAAAAGGTGGGATCCTAACTAGCTGAATCTTCCAATTGTAGAGAAATTATTTTAGCAAGGAACTTTTTTTCTTCTAAAACATCTGCAAATGTTGTGAAAGCATTATCAATTTCAAACCCTAGTTTCATATTTACTACCTGAATTCCACATTACTCATAATGCCACTCTCATTCGCACCTGTAAAATGTCCCGTTGTGGCCAGAGCTATAAGTGCTTGAATAGCTGACTCAGGGAGGAGACACTTTTTGTTTGACAAAGGGTAAGGATGGGGTCTGGGGGCAGCTGACCTGGAGGGAACATATACTCTTTGAGTAAATAGCTTTTAAAGTGAAGTAAAAGGAGAAAATTATCTTCCATGAGTAACCCAAACTAATTTTGGGGGGTTGGGGTGATGGCTAAAGGAGATTTCAGAGCAGCTTCATTTTTGTGGTCTCCTGCTCTATACCCCAAAGGACCTGATGCATTTCATCTGAGCCTCAAATTAGGAGATATGTTTTTGTTAGAACAAAAGCGGTGTTATCCTTAGGTATTCCACATTCTCAGCTGTAGGCTATTGGTCTGAATGCCGATGAATCCAATGTGGGCTGGAATCCGAGTTATTATTTGATGTGTCATCCTCTCTTGCTGATTTCATGACAGCAAGACAGGGGCAGCATACTGAGTTTCAAAACAATGGAATGGAAGACAAACAAGTCAGTCTAACGCTCACAACTGGAAACTACTAGTCAACCAGTGGGGAGTAAGTACCGTGGGGATATTTTTACAAAAGTAAGTCTAAGGAAGAATTCTATCCCCTCCATTTCTTTTTTGCCCAGGAAGGGACAGAGTGGCTTATCCTATTGTACCTGCCATGACTTGATACAGTACCGATCCGGCCTGCTGGGGCCATGAAGGGCTTCTTGGATCTTTAGTGTTTTGCAGTGGAAGCCTTGAAGCACAACCACTGGAATCAAGCGTCCACTGGAAGACTTGTGGCCTGTACTCCTTGCTCACAGTTGGGCCTGGATGAACTCAGGGTGGCAAGTGCTACCAGCAGGCTTCTTCCTTGTTGGAAGAGCCCATTGAAGTAAAAATGAATAGTGACAATGAAAAACTCCAAGATCCCCAATCAATAAAAATCCTGACATATACTTTTTTTTTTTTTTCCCCAAATATACCTCCTTGAAGGATAAACTTCTGCTCAAAGGGACAGTATTCTTGCTGGATGCGTTTCTGTAAATGCTTCACAGTTTGAAGACAAAGGAATGCACCTGCAACTTCCCAAAATGCACCCGAGGTGGAAGCACTTCCTGGCTGATCGGTGTAAACGTTGCGAAACCAGTCTGTGGGTCTAAGAGCTAATGCGGGCATGGCTGTTGGGATGGAGGACCCGCTGTGGCTTGGTCCTGGGTATTGAAAGAGTCTGGATTTTTAGGGCTCATACTGTCCTCCGTGGTCATGCTCCAATAAATTCACTGCTTTGTGGTGCGACCCTTAGGTATTCTGCATTTTCAGCTGTGGAGCCCTTAAAGATGCCATTTGGCTTGGCTTCCTTGGGAAAGAAGTCCTGCTGGTAGTCAGGGTTGTCCAGGCTAATTTGGTGGCTGCCTTTCTGGGCCCAATGAGCAGGGCTGTCAAATGTGCTGCTGACACAGGTGGGCTGGACAGTGTTGAGATACTCGGGGTTGCCCACTGCGGTGCTGTGGGGGTCCTGGTAGTGTGGGTCTCTGCTGGGCGCAGGGTTCAGAGGCTGATTGTGATAGACAGGATTCTGCACAGAGCCAGCGGGCCTTTTGGGAACGGACTGGTTTATGTATTCTGAAAGTGGAAAGAAATCAGAGGTGAAGTCATCAGCAAAGCACCATCCCATGCAAGATCCCCGGGTTCTGAACCCTGTGAATGTCTTCAACAAGGAGATTATGACAGGGAGCAGGAGCCTTGGGAGGGCCCTCTTGCTGTTGCTGCAAAAGAAAGTGGGTTCTTTCCTGCACTTCTCAAAGTAATGGACACGTGTGTCTTTTGTGAATTTAAAGTTCTCAGAGGATAGCCTGCCTTGAGGAGAGTGTGTGTGTGTGTGTATGTGCATGCATGTGTACATGTATGTGGGGTGTGTATGTGGTATGTGTGTCTGGTGTGTGTATATGTGTGTGTATGCGTGCTGTGCATGTGGTGTATGTGTGTAATGTATGTTTGTACGTGTGTGGTGTGTGCATGTGTGGTGTGTATGTGTGTGTATATGTGGTGTGTGTGTACATGTGTATGTATGGTGTGTGTGGTGTGTGTCTATGTGTGTATGTAAGTGTGGTGTGTGTGGGGTGTGGGTGTGTATGTGTGTGTACATATGTGTATGTGGTGTGTATACATGTGTGTCTGTGGTGTGGGTATATGTACATGTGTGTATGTGTGGTGTATGTGTGGTGTGTATATGTTTGTATGTGTGTGGGGTTTTTGTGATGTATGTGTGGTGTGTATATGTGTATGTATGTGTGGTGTGTGTGTGGTGTGGGTGTGTATGTGTGCATACATATGTGTATATGGTGTGTGTACATGTCTGTGGTGTATGTGTGTGGTGTGTGTACATGTGTGTGGTGTGTGTATGTGTGTGTATATATGTGTGTGTATACATGTGTATGTGTGGTGTGTGTGGTGTGTATATGTATGTGTATGTGTGTGGGGTTTTTGTGGTGTGTGTGGTGTATGTGTGGTGTGTGTATACATGTGTGTGTGTGGTGTGTGTGTGGTGTATGTGTGTGTATGTGTGTGCATGTGCATGTGTCTGTGTATGGTGTGTGTGGTCTGTGTATGTGTGTGGTGTGTGTATATGTGTGTGTGTATATATGTGTGTGTGTTAGCAGGTTGTGAGTGTCTGGATAAAGCTTAAAATTTATTAATATTAACTAATATTTAATTAGTTAAATATATGTTTCACAGGTCAAGAATAGAGCCAGCAGAGAGAACAGGGATCAAATCTGTCACACACACACATACACACACACAGATGTACACATATCATGCACACACTCACACACACACGTATGTCTGTGGTTTGTTTCATAAGCTGGAAATTTTGCAGATTCATTCTTAAAACAGAGGTACAGCAAACAACCCAGACACAACAAAGAGCTTGTGCAGGCTCCATCGTGTGTTTATCTGCTCCTTACGCCCTTCACTGTGTCTGCAAATCTGCCACTGTTTCCCCCTCTGGAGATGCTGGAGGGAGCACCTGGCTTGGACACTGGGTAGTGGAGACTGGCTGCTGCTGAGTGGGTCGAGGAGGCTGAGGAGCAGGAATGTTTCCAGACAAGCCACTCACCAGGCACTGGGAGGAAGGTGTCGTCTATGCTGTCCTCAGTCAAGGCGCCTGTGGGGTCTGAGCTGTATCGCTGTAAGAAGCTGTCTTCCTTGATGGGACAGCTTTGCAGCTGCAGGAGGAAATGAGGGAAGGTTACTCCAGTCAGGGCTGCTCCATCTTCAGTGTGTGCAAAAATCACCTGAAATCTCCTTGGGATGCAGGTTCTCATTCGTAGGTCGGGCAGGCCTGAGAGTCTGCACCCTAGTGGGTGCCCGTGCTGCTGGGCTGCAGGCTGCAGGGCAGGCAGCAGGGCTGTGCTAGGTGCTGTCCAGCAGAACTTTCTGCAGTGAGGGAGGTATGCTATGAGCTGTGCTCTTCAATACGGTCGCCACTAGCCACGTGTGGCTACTGGACACTTCACATGTGTGAGAAACTGAGTTTATATTTCATTTCATTTTAACTTACTAACATTTAAGTTGAAGTAGCCACATGTGGCTAGTGGTTTCTGCATGGCACAGTGCTGTCTAGACCAGAGCCTCACACTTCAACAGGCATCAGCATCACATGGAAGGTGGCTCAGACAAAGACTACTGGGCGCCACCCCCAGAGGTCCTGATTTGGTCAATCTGGGGCGGTGGCCTGAAAAATGGCATTTCTAAGAAGCTGCCAGGTGATGCTGCTACTGGTCCAGGAGCCACGCTTTGAATGGCACTGTGAGGCGTGACAGCCATGCAGGGAAAAACCCAAACAGGAAGAAAACTCAAGATTATCTGGGTTAAGATTATTTAGGTTAAGGCATTTTCCACCTATAATAGAGTCGTAGTACAGAGCTGTAAATGCTGGCTTATAAGGTGTTAATACATACCCCATTTCTATCAATGCAAGCCACAGTGGAATTGTTGCTGGTTGCACTCTGAAAAAGAAACAGAGAAGTTGCCCGTGGAATGCTTGTACCGCATCTCATCCACTTTTCCTGAATGCAGGTGGTGTGCCTCATGGAGGGTATATCATGAAGGTGTTTAATTTTTGTTTTAATCATTAGTTATAGAGCAACTATGTTTAGTTTTGATTTAATTCTGTTCCCTAGTGGACCTAAAAGGCTTACAATCAAGTTGTTGCAATGCAACAAAGTAATACACTTATTTAATTTATTTTGATTTTACCATTTGGTTAAAATTGACTTCATCTCCATGTGAGTTTCACTAGATGGTTGTTATTTTCCCTAAAATTCATTTTGTTCAATTTGAGAGACAGCTTGAGAGAGACAGAGGCTTCATACCAGAGAGCTCAGGAGGGGAGTCCGTGATGTGGACGGGCTGCTGAAGAAGCCCTGCTGTGGGATGAGGTACTCGTCGGCATCTACCACGTCGTCCATGTCTTCTTCATCCATCAGGGCACGGTAGAAGTTGGAGTCTGTAGGGCTTGGCAAATGCATTCTTTCATCCCCCTGGTGCAGAGATTTTGAGGCTATTAGAATGGCCCATAGAGATGCTATTCCACTTCTTGGCTATAGGAGCAGGGCTCTATTGCCAGCAGGTTCCTGTGTGTTTGCCAATTTTGTTATAATGAAATCCCCCTTAGTTCTCTGAATTATAGCTGCCTCCCCTCATGGCATGTGGGTGCCTTAAAATAAAACATGAACCGTCCTTTGATGCTTGAAAGCCCCTACATGAGATGCAAATAGCTTCTGAGGAAACAGGGAAGAAGCTGCAGCATTCATCGAGTGTGCACCTTGCTGTGAGGTACTAGGGAGTGTATTTTGCAACATATCTTATTAAATCTTTGAGACCAATCCTGTGAGCTTGGTTTTGGTATTCCCATGTTATGGAAGGAGATAGGTGGATCAGCTGCCTGGGTAATGGGACGAAGTGGAGAGTCAGGGGTGTGAAGCCAGGTCTGCCTGACACCAAGGCCAATAGACCATGCTTCTCTGTTAGACCTAGCTGAAGCTTTGGCTAGCTGGACAGTGAGGATGAGCGTGGGAGGAGAGTTCAGACGGGGACAGGGAGATGGAGTTGGGTGGGCCCCACTCACGGACCCTGCTTAGTTCATGATGTGGCCTGTGCCTTGACTGAGGCTTGCTCTAATGCGCTGGAGGGTTTAATAATGCGATCTGGGACACAGGGAGGCCAGGTTGGCATGTGACAGAGCACAGTGACATGAGATGCTTATTAGAGGGACTCTTCCCAATGGAAGGACAGATTGCGATTTGTACCTGAATAACAAGGTAGCGCTGGGGGTCTCGGGCCATTTTGGAGAATTCAATGATCAACTCACGGAACTTTGGGCGACTATCTGCGTCTATCATCCAGCCTGGGGAAGGAATGAGAAAAAACAGTGCAATTACAACACTGGAAGAAATGATAAAGATGGTATTGCTTAAAGAAGGCATTGGTGATGCAACACTTCCAGTCAAATAAGTGATGAAAGAACCAAGTCTTTGTGGTAGACTTTTCTGTCTTGGCCAACTAGTACTGGTTACTGTTTAAAGACCATGCCAGCACTGTACATTTGAATCAGAATAACAATAATGTCCTCTAGTTTTTCTACGCCCACTCTTCCTGGGGTCAGCATCCTGTGTTGTCGCCTGAGGGGATGGAGCAGTGTGGGTCTGTGCAATTGCTCTCTGTGAACTATCCTGACTGCAGGGTGCCCTGCACCAAGGTCCTCACTCGAACATCCACTCTCAGCATTCCTTCAGGCAGGAAATCAGATGCAACGTAGCAAAATAGGCTTTAAAGAATTTGAGGTTGGGACCAGGCCCCTGCCCCTGGCGTCTCCAGTACAGCACATACCCAGTGGGCATACATGCAAGTGAGAGAGCTGGCTGCGCTGGCAACTTCCATAGAAGGACACACTGTTAACTGTGCTGCTGCATGTGACTACCCAACAATCTAAATCCAGATTAAACAAGTTGGAGGTACGGCTACTGCCTGGAAATCCTCATGCCTCTTGAGGGATCACATTTATTTTCCGTCCACAGGATGTCAAGCTATTTTAGGCCAGACTGCTATGTAACCTTAGACGAATCACGTGGCTTCTCTGGATTACAGCTTCCTCAGCTCAAACCAAGGAAGTTAAAAAAGATTAACTCTGTGGTCTAGAGTTCAGAAAGGCATTAACATTTACATTAACTTGGCTCTGTCATATTCCCTATACAACTTTCTTTTGCAAATGCTCATCCCATGTATGTAATGCTACCTCCAGAGCCCACTGCACTCGTGAATCTGGTAGAATAATAGCATCAATCAAATTACACACTCTTATGTGCAGAGACTTCACATAAATCCACTGGTTTAAAAGGTTTAAGTCAAAGCAGAAATGTTGACTCTATTAGCCTTATGTTGTTACTCATTGTAATGCATTTAAAAACATTCAGTCTCTCTGGTAACAGGCTTCAAAATACAGGGCAACTCGGTATTTCATTGAGTAACTCAGCGAATAGAGTATTTCGGTGTAATGGCTTGTGGAAGACTTGTTTTATTTATTTGCTTGCAAACATAGGCAAATGTCAGGTCACACTGCCCAATGAGTCAAGAAGTATCTTTAGAAGAATGCTTGAAGGGGTATTTACAGATGTTTCTGGATTTGTGTGCCTGCCTTAAGTAATGTGATGACATTTCTCCAGGGATGCAAAGGCCCCAGCTGTTTGGCTAAGAGCAGCCACCAAGGCTCAGCTAGGCAGTGTGGACAGCCCCACTGGTCACTCACACTTGACCATGATCATGTAGACATCGATGGTACATATGGGTGGCTGGGGGAGGCGTTCTCCTTTCTCCAGGATGGAGGAGATCTCGCTGGCAGGGATTCCGTCATATGGCTTGGATCCAAAGGTCATCAACTCCCAAACGGTCACCCCTGAGAGGATGAAGCAAGAAGAGAAGGCAGTGGGATCATGAATGAATGATCACAATCCCTTGCTTTAGTCATCATTACTGGTTACTGTTTCTTGATGTTTAGAAACCTACATTTCTGTAGTTTGGGCAATTTGCTTCAGTGCTAGAAGCCTCGGTTCCCCTCTCTATAAAGTGGGATAAGAACAGTATCTGTTTCACAGGATGGCTGTGAGGACCCAACAAGATAATACAACTGAAATCTGTTGTGTTAGCGCAATGCCCAGCAAGTAGTAAGTGACTGATAAGTGGTAAACTTTGGTAATTAACAATAAAGACAACAGTAACTCTACTAGCATAAATATTATGCTCCAGACAGGATACATACTCAGTCACCTGCTCTGAGGGACCCGTATCTGCAGAAGGAGGAAGATGCAGATTCTGAACAGGGCTGTAAACTGCACATGTTTAGATCATAAAAAATTGGAAATGAAAAAGCTTATGTTCCTTTTGATAAAAATAAAAACCTCAAGAAGAAACTGAATCCCTGAACAGACCAATAATGAGCTCCAAAATTGAATCAGTAATAGCCTACCAACCAAAACAAAGCCCAAGACCAGATAGATTCACAGCCAAATTCTACAAGATGTACAAAAAAAGCAGATATCATTTCTACTGATACTATTCCAAAAATTTGAGGAGGAAGGACTCCTCCTTAACTCATTCTATGAGGCCAACATCATCCTGATACCAAAACTCAGCAGAGATACCACACAAAAAAAGAAAACTTCAGGCCAACATATCTGATGAACATAGACGTAAAAATTCTCAACAAAATACTGACAAATTGAATCCAGCAGCACATCAAAAGCTTAAGCCACCACAATCAAGTCAGTTTCATCCCTGGGATGCAAGGTTGGTTCAACATACGCAAATCAGTAAATATGATTCACCACATAAACAGAGCTGAGGACAAAAGCCACATGATCATCTCAATAGCTGTAGAAAAGGCTCTCAATAAAATTCAACATGTTAAAAACTCTCAATAAACTAGGTATTTAAGGAACAAACCTCAACATAATAGCCACCTATGACAAACCCACAGCCAACATCATATTGAATGGGCAAAAGCTGAAAGCATTCCCCTTGAAAACTGACACAAGACAAGGATTCCCTTTCTCAACACTCCTATTCAACGTATTATTGGAAGTCCTGGCCAGATAAATCAGGTGAGAGAAAGAAATAATGGACATCCAAACAGGAAGAGAGGAAAACAACTATCCCTGATTGCAGATGACATGATCCTATATCTAGAAAACCCCATAGTCTTGACCCGAAAACCCTTAAGCTGATAAACAACTTCAATGAAGAGTCAGTTGTACAAAATCAATGTACAAAAATCATTAGCATTCCAATATGCCAACAACAGTCAAGCCGAGAGCCAAATCAGGAATGTAATTCAATTCACAATTGCTACAAAAAGAATAAAATACCTAGGAATACAGTCAACCAGAGAGGTGAAAGATCTCTACAATAAGAACTACAAAACACTGCTTAAAGAAATCAGAGATGACACAAACAAATGGAAAACATTCCATGCTCATGGATAGAAAGAATCAATATCATTAAACTGACTATATTGCCCAAAGTAATTTATAGATTAAATGTTACTCCTATCAAACTACCAAGGAGATTCTTCACAGAACTAGAAAATACAATTTAAAAATTCACATGGAACCAAAAAAGAGCCTGAATTGCCAAGGCAATTCTAAGCAAAAAGAACAACGCTGGAGGCATGATGCTACCTGACTTTAAACTACAGGGATACAGTAACCAAAACAGCATGGTACTAGTACAGAAACAGACATACAGACCAATGAAACAGAATAGAGAGCCCAGAAATAAGGCTGCACACCTACAACCATGTGATCATTGACAAAGTTGACAGAAAAAAAAAAAAAAGCAATGGGGAAAGGACTCCCTACTCAATAAATGACAACTAGCTAGCCGTAAAGAAGATTGAAACTGGACTCCTTCCTTACACCATATACAAAAATCAACTCAACGGGATTAAAGACTTAAATGTAAAACCCCAAACTATAAAAACCCTGGAAGACAACCTAGGTAATACCATTCTGGATATAGGAATGGGCTAAGATTTCATGATGAAGACGCATCAAGCAATTGCAACAAAAGCACAAATTGACAAATGGGATCTAACTAAACTGAAGATCTTCTGCACAGCAAAAGAAACTATCGTCAGAGTGAACAGACAACCAACAGAATGGGAGAACATTTTTGCAAACTATAAATCTGAGAAGGATCTAATAACCAGCATCTATAAGGAACTTAAGCAAATTTACAAGAAAAAATGAAACAATCCCATTAAAAAGTGGGCAAAGGAAATGAGCAGACACTTTTCAGAAGAAGACATACATGCAGCCAACAAGTATATGAAAAAGAGCTTAACATTACAGAGCAATAAAAAAATAAAAATCAAAACCACAATGAGATACCATCTCATACCAGTCAGATAGCTATTATTGAAAAGTAAAAAAAAAAAAAAAAAGAAAACCCGACAGATGCTGGTGAGGTTGTGGAGAAAAAAGGAATGCTTTTACACTGTTGGTGGGAATGTAAATTAGTTCAATTATTGTGGAAAAGAGAGTGGCAGTTTCGCAAATAGCTGAAAACAGAACTACCATTTGACCCAGCAATCCCATTATTCAAAGGAATATAAATCATTCTACCATAAAGACATATGCATGTGTATTTTCACAGCAGCACTATTCGCAATAGCAAAGACATGGAATCAACCTAAATGCCCGTTAATGACAGACTGGATAAAGAAAATGTGGCACATATATACCATGGAACACTATGCAGCCACAAAACAGAACGAGATCATGTACTTTGCAAGAACATGGATGGAGCTAGAGGCCATCATCCTTAGCAAACTAATGCAGGAACAGAAAATCAAATACTGCATGTTCTCACTTATAAGTGGGAGCTAAATTATGAGAACACATGGACATGTAGAGGGGAACAACACACACTGGGGTCTATAGGAAGGTGGAGGATGGGAGGAGGGAGAGGATCAGGAAAAATAACTAATGGGTACTAGGCTTAATCCCTGGGTGATGAAGTAATCTGTATAACAAACCCCCATGACATAGATTTACCTATGTAACAAACCTGCACATGTACCCCTGAACCTAAAATGAAAGTTAAAAAAATGACAGGTACTAAAATCTAAAAAACACGAAACCACATAAAGATATAACAAGCATAGAATAAAAACCATCATATTTTTCCTTCAAAATCAAACAACTATGACAGTTAAAAACAAGTGAAAGCAGTGACAATTTTAGAACCAGTGTTTTTTCAGACAACCCCGAGTTCTCATGGCCCTCCCATCTCTGGATAACAGAGGCCATTCCCAAATGGAGCCACCTGAATTAATATACAGAATGCAAGCTTAACGATGGAAGGAAAGCAACGGTTTTGGGGCAAGAAAGTAGATTCTTGTGTCATCCCCTGCCCCCAACACACAGTCTATATGGATTTGTAAAAGAAAGACTGTCTCATTTCCAGATCTATGCAGTCAGTTTACTATTTAACTAGGTTTTTAAACATGCATAATGAATTCTATGGGAAGACAGGTTATTAGATATCGGAACAAATGGCGAGAGGGAGGAGAGTCAGTGTAGCCAGTGTTAGGTGGAGAATGGACTGGAAGGTGTTGTGAATTCTCTCTTTAGCTTGTTGGTACAACACACTAGGTCCCTAATTTATTAAATTGAATAATTTGCCTTGACTAGAGACTAGAGAGTAGAGAAAACAGGATATGATTTTTAGACTAAAAATTCAGGCTCATGGTCTGGTAGTTCCAGTGGGCTGCCCAGGCCAGTGATTATAATCTGCTGTGGCAGCCTCAATGATGTTGAAAATACACAGTGTTTTCAGTGGGAACCTACTTCTTGAGAATGGGTGTGACCACATCAAGGCACTAAGCCACTGAATTCGAGAGGGCTTCCACTTGTACATGGAGTGTGGGCAGTGCGCTGGCACACACAGGCTGTGCCTGGAGCGTGAGGGGGGGGACCTCGTGGATGGGACAGTTGCCAGGGCCAGATGGCCCAGCATCCCATCAGTCATGGCCAGGTGCTCAGGTTTTATCTGAACATACCTGGAGGACCAAAGAAAGATGTTGAGCAGAGAATGAAAAGTCTGATAAAGTTAAAAAATATGTACTTTGGGAGGCCAAGGCAGGCAGATCATGAGGTCAGGAGTTCGAGACCAGCCTGGCCTCTCTACTAAAGATACAAAAAATTAGCTGGGTGTGGTGGCCTGTGCCTGGAATCCCAGCTACTCAGGAGGCTGAGGCAGGAGAATCGCTTGAACCCAGGAGGCGGAGGTTGCAGTGAGCCGAGACTGCCCTACTGCATTCCAGCCTGGGCGACAGGGCAAGACTCTGTCCCAAAAAAAAAAAAAAAAGTTAAAAAATATATTTGGCCACTGTCTGGAGCATAGATGAGGGGGAGCAAGTGGGAAGAGGGGAGAACAGCAGGAGACCAGGCTGTGCCTGGGGCAGGAGGGGCCAGCTGCATGGGGACAAAAGAAATGGCTTGGGGCAGGACCCTGGGGTTCCCTCGTGGAGAGGAAATACATTCTGAAAATGGCTGAAAATAACAATGCATCAGCAGGCCTTTATTTCCTTATCTGCTCCATTAATCGAGGCAGCTCAGCTCACAGGTGCACACCAAACTTCACTTATTCATGGACACAAATCTCTGCCTTTGTATCATAAATCTTACATTTTAACAGAAGAGATAAAGACTCAGGAAATTTAAAAATGTGTATGTATTTGGAAAATCAGAAAGTTAATAATGCTATAGGAAAAATAAAAAATACTAAATAAAAAAGGACGATATCCTGAATAATTTTGCTTTTGTGGTACTGACTATATTATTCTCGGAAATTCCCTTCAATAGTGTGCTGCTCAAATACACATTTCTAGAGAGGTGAGGCGACTCCTCCCTTTGCTCCTGTCACTGTAGATAGCTGGGGTAACCGATTTTCCTCAGTAAAGGGGTAGGTTCATGGGTTCCAGCCTTTCAGTAAGTTGCTGGGTGAAATTCAAGGACCATATGTGGTAACGCAGTGGAACGTGCCTGGCACAGCGGTCAGAGGCAATGTGTCAGCAACACTTTCTTAACATGGGAGGCCCTTGTAGGCTCAGGACAGGGCAGGGACCTAGGGCCGGGTGAGGAGAGGGGCCCTCGTGAGGATGGGTACAGGCCTGTGCTGGGCAACAGTGGGATTCAGAAGAGGAAACAGAGAATCCTCTGGGGCCAGACCAGATGGTCCTCCCAAGAGCGAGAAGCAAGGGCCATCTCCCTTTCTTCTTTTATCCTTGCAGACATCCTCAGTGTGTGTCAAGCCGTTCTCTCTGACACATAAGGGCCAGGGTAGTTCATCATAAGCCTCATTTCTCTACTGGAACTTTTCCTCACCAAGCTGCTTCTGTCACCTCCCTCTGGTTCACTTCAAATTCATGGCAACGTTAATGGTTTGGTTAAAGTTAAAGTTTGGTCGGACTTTGCAGGGAGAGGCATTTCCTAAGCTCTTTCCCTCCCATACCCCCCTCCCTGCCAGACCAGCTCATCGCTATCTCCAGTGACTTTCGGACAGCAGCTGGACTCGATTTCCTCTGTCGTGTTTTCTCAGTACAATAGATAGATAGCAACAATTACATTATCATTAGTCATTATCTTGAAAGAAAATACTTGGATGTCAGAGGATATAATGTAAATTAACTAACAATAAAAGCCAGCTTGGCCTCAGTACAAATTCATTAGCATCAGGATTATGACTTACCGTAGCTCCAGACATCACTCTGGTGGGTATAAATTCGGTGTAAAATTGATTCCAATGCCATCCACTTGATAGGCACCTTGGGATGGTGAGAGATAAAGCAGTGAGACAACTATAGTTTCCCTCTGTTGGAAAAAGTTAACTCACTCTGGACCTAATTACAAGTGACACACACAGAGGAGCCAGGTCACCCCATGACCCGTCCCCCAGGCCTGGCGCCTCCTCCTGGCAAGAGGGGATTTCAGTCTGACGGAGTTCAGGGCTGCTCTGGTAGGTTTCTGAGCACCTCTGGGTCCTAGGCTGCTCTGGTGAGCTGGGGGCCCTGGTTGGGCCCAGTGGCCTCACTCATCCAGGTCTGTGTGTGTTTTCAGGGCCCAGCATCACAGGGTTGGTGGCTGCTAGGAGCCAAGCAGGCCAGAGTGAAACCTCAGAAGGGCATGGCTGTGGGAGGGCATTCGAGGGCATGACAGGGGACACGCATCCCTAAGTGCTGTGAGGGTCCCTAAGAGAAACCCGAGCCAGAAAAGGGACAGAAGGACTCCATCACTGCCTGTCCCAGCCACGAGCCACAGACAGCGCTGGGAGCTCGGGCCCGCATGGGGGCCTTTCCTGTTCCTTAGGTGTCCTCGACAGCAGTGGGCCACCAAGGCAGCTGTGACCTTTCCCAATTGTGATATTGAAGGGGACTTATACATCCTGCAGGGAGAGGCTGAAATCTAACCTTTGCTAATGATCACCTGGGGATAACATCCTCATTCACTGTCTCAGCAAGTCCCGTTCCCAAAGCAGCTCTGGCTCACACTGCCAGGAGACCCCGGCTGGACCCAGCTGCCAGTGACAGCTGCTGCGAGCTCACCCAGAAAGTCTGGAGAGCGTCCTCCCCTGCATGAGTTAGATAATACAGCTGGTGGGTAGGTAGCCTGGTCCCTGGTGTCAGGAAAATGCTGGCTGACCTACAAGCCACCTCCTTACTTTGCCTCCTTCTGCATGGTATTCTTTCTCTTCTGCACCCAGCAGTTTGGCCAGCCCAAAATCTGTGATCTTGACATGCTGTGGCGTTTTCACCAGTACGTTCCTGGCTGCCAGGTCGCGGTGCACCAAGCGCCGGTCCTCCAAGTAGTTCATGCCCTGAAACACAAAAGACCCTGTGGTGGGGGGCAGATCGTCATGGGAAGCAGCTCTGCATCTGAATTCAGGGTCATGTCCATGCCAGGCTCTGAGCCTCTCCAACTCGAGGACTTATGGCTGGTGAACGTTAGTGACTACTGATCCAAAGAATGGAAAGGCAGATGAAAGAAGATGTAACCCGCTGCTGACTTTTGTCCATCCAGTTCCTCAAGTTTTAAGCGCAAAGGTGCTCGTATATGAGGACAAAGAAGAGCAGGAGCATTGCTGCCCTGCTGCGACCTGGGCTTGAACTTGCTGGACTTGCCAGGCTGACCTTCATGCATGTGGTTTATCTGCAAAGCGAGGGTGGGGGTGGCGGGGACCATGCCCTCCTCACCAAGCTGGTGTAAAGGAATGTCTGTCACGGTTTTTAAGCCACACTCCCATTGTGCTTTCTTGGACTCTCTGACATGGTTCACTGCCTATGAAGATTTTTGTACTGTTTTACTTTTCACTGGTTTATTATTATTATTACTGAAACCACATGGATATTGAATATGCTTTTAGAAGACCCCACTCCCCTCACCTTCCTGGCTGCTTCCACAATCCCACTGCAATTAGAATCTCTGCTCTGAGAGTAAGAAAGAAAGAATATGTGAGAAGCAGCCAGCACAGCGCCCAACAGAGTGAATTCCTAGAAATGCTACCCTGACCCTGGCTGACCCTGACCCATGGCCTGTGGTATCCTTGTCACATGCACCTTCCTCCCTGCTGGCTGCTGGGGTCACTGCTGACCTCTGTTCCTCCTTGCTCGATGGATGCCTACCTTGCTGAGCCCAACTGCCCCAGGCTTTGGCATGAGTGTGGCAGCCTGCATCTCTCTGCAAGGGCCAGGCTGGCAGGTGGGAGAGGCTGGGAGGGGTCAAGTTCTGCAGACCTCTTTGTTTCTACCACTCTCTCTTCTGTGTCCACCAAGAAGGTGGGCCACCTTTCTAGTTCCCTTTATGGCTGATGTTCATGTACTTTCTAGTACAGAGTGGGCACCACAGAAGTGCTCGCTGTGGTGCAGCAAATAGAAACAAACAGGCAGCCCCAGCCTGCTCCACTCTGCCATTTCTGTATGAGGGATCCCACTGTAGTGTGGCTGCAGGGAAGAGCTGTAGATGTGGATGGATTCTCAAGTTTTCTGGCAAGTTGTTTGCTTTTTTTTTGCACGAATGTTATGTGAAAATGATGCGTTGAATTGGCATGTCAGAGCAAAATTAAAATTTTTTCTTTCTCAGGCAAAACCAGTCATCACAAGAACGTAGGGTCTTACAAAGATGCTATGCAGAATTAGTCTTCAGGTGCCATTTGTGAGGCCTTTAATGTTTTTCTCTTTTGGAAAAGAGACGCTTGCCTGACACCCACGTCTCATGACTACATGGACTGTCCCCTCACCCTGCACTGCCAAGAGCGCTCCTACGGGTTTCTGGTGCTGCTGGACGTTAGTGCTTCCTGCCTACTTAAGAGGAAATGAGCAGGTTCTTCTCCGGAACAACACTTCCAAATTAGGAAGTATTATGTCAGGATGGCGGGTGGAAAGGGAGAGGAGAGGGAGGGGCAGAAGCTGAGGAAGCGCTTCCCAAGAGGACTGGCCCAGACTCCCTGCTACTCTGGCAGCCTGGGTCTCCTTCAGAGGCAAGCTCCTTGCCCCCCACTCCCGTCTGCCTCATCTGACTCCTGGGATACTGACTTGCTCTCTGCCTGGTACCCTGTCTCTTACAGAGCAAGGCCTCTGTTTATTAAATATCATGAACTCCTGCCCACTCAAAAGGGAGAGTTAGGCTCTGCCTCTTGCTGGTTTGACTGAGTGTCTACCTTCTTGGCTGTGTGAACTCCCAGGCTGTCTCCCCTTCTCTCTTCTCTATCTCTTGATTTCTTACCCTCACCTTTGTTTTCTCCTTTCCTTCTACCCTGTATCTCTTTTGTTCATTCTTCACATTTGTTGAAGGCGTTCTCTGTGGTAGCTATTGAGCAGGAGTGGCACAGGCCTACAGTAAAGAGCCACACACAAGTCCCTGTGCAGGGGACCGGGAGCCTCTCCTTTTCTCCCTCTCTATTTAAAATGTGTGGTTTCTACATGTTCATTAAGATGTGTGGTTCATTAAATGTGTGGTTTCTACATGTTCATTAAGGAGGCCTTAATGAACAAGGAGGCCTTCAGAGCACATTCCCAGCTTCATTTCACCACCATTGCTAACTTCTCTTCTGCCTCTTTAAATGCTTAGCAGAGATTTTGGTATACTGGGCACATTTTTAAAACAGCCTGCTGAAGAATGAACAACTGAATGAATGAATGAATGAATGATTGAATGATCGGTGATAGCAGCTGATGGTGCTGAGCACTGGTGATGTGCCAGTCATTTCACACACATCTGTGCAGACGCCTTTTCCATCCCAGTCCCCATACAACCACCTCGTTAGACGACCTGGGGTCCAGAGGCTGAAGCATGTAGTTGCACAGACCAAATCCCCTGAGTCCTCAAGACCACTACTGGGACCATGGCTTTAATTCCCCTGCTGGGAAACGTGCCTGCTAAGCCAGAGGCTGCTTGGGGTTTTATATATATGTATGTATATATATACATACACACACACACACACACACATTATGTGTGAGAGCATGAGACAGCATGAGCACACACCTTGGTCCCGTGCCTCTGGGGAGGTCCGCATCACTCTGTCAGTCTAACAAATCCAGCTGACCTCTGGCCCAGCCCTTCCCCGCTCCTCAGGCCAGGGCTTTAAAGGACCTGAGGCATTTCCACACAGTGTCTGTTTCCTCAGAACACAGGTTTTCAGCAAAGGCGTGGGAAAGGGCAGAGAGAGCACAGGACATATTCTGGAATTCAGGTAATGAGCTGGAGGAGGGTTTTTAAATCAGAGACAGCTTTGGGACAAGGAGAGAATCTCATGTGAACTTAGAGGAGACTTGACGCATGGGTCTCTGTTCCACTGCCGGCACATTTGAAAGGACAACTCTGTGCCTGGCGCAGTTATGCTTTAACCGGTCCCCAAAGATAAGAGCCACGATACGGCCTGTGAGCTCCCAGGGTCAGAGCAGAGGCCGCAGGAAGCAATAACAGCAAAGCCTCAGCGGGGCCTCTCAGGAAACTCAGTTCCTGCTTCTTCTCCGAGACCCTCACTTTAATTGAAATTAAAGTATTTATTTTTGTTAATAACTACAGGAAAGCTGGAATGAATTTTGAAATACAGCACTGAGGTTAAAAGGGGATTTGAAAAGTCAGCCTGGAACTTCCACTCACAAAAAGGAAGGCTCTGCTCCACGTGGCTGTCGGGGCTTTTTCTGGCAGGGTTCCCCAGAGCGAGGGGCGGGGGCTGTGTTTGACCTTGAAGGGCTGGATGTTCCCAGGGGCTGCCGCACCCCACAAGTCTTGGGAGGAGTTCAGAGTGAGAGGCGGGAACTGGATTGTTTGTACTCTGTTTTGTAAATCTCCTGTGGAAGAGCTCATGGAGCAGTGACTTAGTGAGGAAGGAAGTGGAGGATGCGAGGATGAGAAAGCCGCATGGTTCTTGTGGAGTAGAGGGTTTTCCTATCAACACTATTTTGTTGTTGCTGTTGTTCAGAAGTATTTATTTAAAGCAAGATCAGAAAGAGGCTTAAGGTTCATCATCTTCAAATTAACCCACCTCTACCAGAACCATGCTGAGACCAAGATCACCATCACCTTTCCCCTGGGGGTTGGGGCTCACCCCTCACCTCCACTTTGGGCTGGTCCTGAGGCAGGCAAGGCCAGACATTCCTGACCACAGCTAGGGAGAAGGTGAGAGGCCCCGCAGGGCTTTCTCGGGCCTCAACTTCCAGGATCCCCCTGTATAAATGATGGTGTTCTCACCTCAACCTTTCAGCCCTTGGGGTGCAGGTGGGGAGGGCAGCCCCACCCCAGAGACCCACCCGCAGCTGGCAGAGGTAAGGGATGGGGTTCGGGGGACTCCGAAGCTACAGATCTGATGACGTGTTTAAGCAGAGTGGCCACCAGGAGAAGCCTCCGCTCCTGCCTCTGGACTCCAGATTTCAGAGCATCTGTGGCCTTGAGCTCCCCAAAAATGGAAGAGTCTGTTCCTCGGGCCATCTTGTCACCTTCCCAGGTGGGCACAGAGTAAGTGCTGGACCTCGGAAGGCAGGAAAGTGTCAGAATGTCCTATTCCCAGACAGAAGTGGTGTAGCACGGGCACCCTTGCTGTTCAGGGAGGGGGTGCTGCTGGGACCCCTATCCTGAGAGTTGTGCTCTGAGCTGGGGCATCCGTGCAGGCTGAGAGGCTGCGCCATGGAACTGGGCCACTTGGATCAAATCCTGAGATCTTGGCAAGTGACATGAACGCTGCATGCCTTTGTTTTCCCATATGTAGAATGGGTTAATCAGAGGGTGGAATGAGTTTATGCAGAGACAGCACTTGCTTAGACAGCACCCATGGAGAGTCCCGTGGAGGTGCTTATGATTGTCACCATTCCTCTAAATGCCAAATCTATCTTCTCTTCTCCATCCCTTTTGCAGCGACCTTGAATTTGGCCACCATCTTGCCTTTGTGATGAGGCTCCGTGTGCTTGGCCTTGAGGGGTCCACCCCTCCCTCCCCAGTGTCCCTTACCTGGTGGCTTCCTCCCTGTCCTCAGCATCTCCCAGTCAGAGTCACTTCCCCACCCTTGAGTGCCTTCATGCCCTATTCACAGCCAACTCTCACCTACAGAGGCCTCCAGGACAGGGAAACGACTTGTCATGCTGTTTGGTCTGCAGGACTCAGGGCTCTGGAGAGTGAGGGGCCATCTGGCTTGTTCTCTGCTGTCTTTCCAGAGCCAGGGGGCTTGGCTGACAGACCCAGTCCATTTGGCCTCGGAGCTCACCCTCCCTGCGCCTTGCACTGTGGCTTCACGACAGCTGCGTCTCCTGCTCTGATCTGCTTCCCTTCCTGTTCTGTATTTGTTGGCAAACTTGGGGAGATAAGAAATTTTGTCTTACTTCTATATATATTTCATGTGATGCTTAACACTAGCAGGTGCTTAAGAAATAAATAGTCAAAATGTCTAAAGATGATGAATGTGCTTCAATAGCACTGTGAGCTTTGGCTTCTTAGTGACATACTAAAGTGATCATTAGGTTAAGTTTAGCTACAACCCTTTGTGGAACATGCAAGAACAAATAAAAAAATAGCTCATATAACTGAAATCTCTGGTCCTTGGACCTAGGAACCCACAAAGCTGTGTGATGTGAACGTGCTGGGTAAGTCATCCTCTCTGGCCCAGTGCAGATGGGAGCAGGAGGTGCAGGGCTGAGTCACCACCCTAGGGCCACAGTTAGTCAGCAGGGGTAGGCTCTGCCAAATCCTCATCTGAGGATGGGAAAGCCGTGAGGGGAGGGAGTAGACCTGGACGACGAAGGCTGGAGCCCTCTGGGACCTGCCTTGAAGCTGCATTGGAAGCTACGTAGAGCAAGCCAGGGTCTCTTCTCCACGACAGCCTATCTCCACCAACGCACTGTGGCCCTTCCTCAGTGCTCCACCCAGTGTCACTTTCACTCTCTCACCGTCCTGCTTGTGCACTATGACACACACACAGCACGATCTGTCAGCGTGGTTTTCGTGACCTGGTGCCTAGGAATAGGCCCCAGTGGCCTGGAATGTGTTGGCGCCACCAGTGTGGAGTCTCCTTCCCTGTCTCCCAATGTGGACGGGATAGCCAGGCCCACTCAGCTCTTCTTCTTCTCCTTCCCATTAGCAGCTCACAGGCACTGGGGCCTCTTGTCAGTAGGGGAGCTGTGAAAGCGCCTAGGGCTTTTTAAAATGAACTTGGACCAAATTAAGTAGCCCACGTACTTGAAAAAAGGAAACTTTGAAGTTTCCTTTGATGTTTATCTGCATTAAATTTTACCACATAGATGGAACTGAGTATAGTTTGGTGCTCATAGATTTGTGGTCAGAGAGTGCCACTTGTAAGCCAGTTTCATTCTGAGAGCCTTGCCCTGCCGCTACCGTGCATAGTTCACCAGGCCTGGTAAACTGCCTCAGCACTGTAAATTGTTATTGTTTGCTGTACTACAGAACCACATCATTGTCTGCCTGAACACTCAATTCTGTGAGACTATAATCTGCAATGGTGATGAGAAAGCTCTGTTGTCCAAATAGTTTGGAAGAATGTGAGATGAGTTGCAGTCTGAATGGCAGGACTGTGCAGTCCTGGGCATGGGAGGCTCCACGGGGAGAGGGCGGTGCAGGAGCAGGGCTTTCCAAACGGCACGGATGACGGGATCTTTGGATGATTGTGCTGTGTGATTTATTCTGGGATTTACTAGCTGGCTTGTAAATCCCAGGAAGAGTAGACAGGTTTTCTTAAGTCTAACTTACTCCTAGTGCGTGAAAGCCACCGTGATCTCCTGCGTGGGGAATTTAGGAGGCACCTGCTCTTTCTGGCTGGTAAGCAGGTGGTGTCTTCACAAGCTCCTGAGATGGTTTTGCATGTGGAGAACAAAACCCATTTTCCCTGTAGAGGGCAAGGGATGTCTCTCTCATGGTCTACTGGTCTCATCCGGATTCCTCCCAGGACACCTCTGTTTTTTTTTATTCTTTCTTTTGTCTAGTTGATATCATTTTATGTAATCTCTTTAGCAGTTTAGTCAGGACAATGAAACCTGCATAACAGTGGCCAGCTCTCCCATCAATATTTAGAAGAAAACTTCCCAAGATAGTTTGTGCCTTTGTCAATCAACACAGGACATTTATAAGCCAATAAATCCCACTTTGAGGATGCCAGGAGTTTAGTTTCTAGTCAGCCACTAAGTGTTTCTGGGTAGTTTTACTTCAAACGTTTAAAAAGAAAAATTTTTAATACTCAGATACATTGTAAGTAACCCAAGAGCAAATTTCTGTCTTTACAATTTGGGGAATCATTGTTTTAATTTCCCTCCGGGGACAGCTGTTCCATCATTGCAGCTATTCAAATACAGAGGAATGAGATTTCTTTTGTGAACTAAAAAGCAAATCTCACAGAGCCAAAGTGTTAACTGCCCATAATGTAAAAGGACTTCAAATCAAAATAAAGCTAATCAAAGTACAACAAACACAAGAATGGCTTTAAATAACAGGTTGAAATTGTAGGTAACATTACGTAGAAAACTATCATGGAAAACTTTCAGGCCCTGGAAACTTAAACTCAGGCTTTCAGTAACTTCTGCTTAAATGGGACCCGCACTAAGTGAATTCTCTGTAATGGCACTATTATATTCGTTTGTAGAAGGCTAATTTTTGGGGTCAAATAAACCTCCACTTATCTAGGTCAGGCCGACTGGAGTGTGAGCGTGAGAAGGAGGGCCAGAGAGCAGCTCATGAGCAGCGGAGCTCAGGAGCAATGGTGGGCGCGTGACGGTCATGCCGAGCTAGGGAATGAGGGTTGGCGCAGATGTAGATTAGGAGGATGTTTCTGGGTATATTTTAGTGGCTGCTCCAACCTAGGTCAGCCAAAGGGGATCAAAGGAGGAAAGGAACACTCAGTGGGGATCAGGCTGGGCCCATGGTGGGCGATGTGAAGGGGCTCACTGCCCTCCCTACTTCCCAGAAAGACAAGGTGCAGAACACACTCCACAGCCGGGAGACCAGGCGCAGAGAGGCCAGCAACGTGCCCACGCTCACACGGCAAATGTGCCAGAATCCAGATCTGAATCCACAGTCCACTGGAGTCCTGAGCTCGTCCTGTATTGGGCGAAACCTGCCAAGACTACGTGCCCCTTAAGGAAAACAGTCATGTACACATTACACATGGATGGCCTGGCCACCTCTCCACCACGTGAGGAGTCACCTTTGTGGACCTGGGGGTTACTGGGAGACGATTAAGAACAGCTGCGGACTGTTGGCCCCCTCTGATAAGCGGGGGAGGGGCAGCTCCCACATGCAGGGCTGGGTTCGGGGGACAGCCAGGGCTCACCTCCTGGTTGGGACAGGTAGGCACAAACTCAAGTAAGCCATAAACCAACCAAATCTTCTGGGGCAATATGTGCTAAGAGGAAAGTAAAACCAGGTGATAGAGACTGCCGGGCAAGGAGGGCAGTGCTCTCCATTCCCTGCTTCAGATAACCAGGAGGAGAGCTGGGGAATCAGGTCTGGGTTCCAGGTCAGGGCATGAGTGGACCTAGCTCCACACACAGCAACACCTGCTCCAGGCTGACCACCTACTCCCCAAGACAGTAGGTTGCACAGTGTCCCCACATTTCACATCTACCCAGAACTGCAGAATGTGACCTTATTTGGAAATGGGGTTTTGCAAATCTAAAAATCTTGAAATGAAATCATCCTGGATTTAGGGTGGGTCCTAAATGCAATGACTGGGATCTTTTTTAATATATACCTTTATGGAGCGCAATGTTTGTTTTGACATCTATACACATAGTGGAGTGATCAAATCAAACTAATATATCTATCACTTCACATATCTATCTTTTTTTTGTGCTAAGAAGATTTACAATAGACTCTCTTAGCAATTTTCGAGCTCGATGACTGGTGTCTTTATTAAGAGAAAGGAGAGGGGCCTGTGGTTGCAGAGACACAGGAAGAGGCCATATGAAGACAGAGGTTGACGTGGGGAGGTGCAGCCCCAGCGCAGGGATGCTGGGGCCACCAGAAGCCAGAGAGGCAGGAAGATCCTTCCCAGAATGCTTGCAGGAGCATGGCCTTTCGATGCCTGGCCTCCAGAGCCAGAAGGGAATAAATCTGTGCTATGTTGAACTACCAAGTTGGTGATGATTTGTTGTGGCAGTCTTGGGAAACAAATGCAGCCACACACAGAAATAACAAGCATCTCCCAATAAAAAGAGGCACACAGGATCCTCTCCCAGGACCACTGTCTAACTACGGTCATGGGAGTGTTCTACTCTGTGGCCAAAGTTATGACCATGAGAATGGCAAAAACATTCAGTGATTTTTGTGGTCAGAGAAGCGTGAGCATTCCCCACTTCCTGGGCTGCTGGGGGCCGCCTGTGGCTGCAGCTGAGAAATCAATGCCTGATGGTGCTGGAGTGAAAGGGGCTGTTCAGGGTGTGCTGCTGTCTGGTTATCCTCGGAGGTGGTCCCTGCTTCTGCAATGCGGCCCAGGAGCTCCGTGATGGGAGGGAGTGGACCCAAGCACCACGGCTCCCAGCAAGAGCCTGCCTGGTGGTGTCAAGGGCAGCTGCTGGCATAAGAGCACTCCAGATGTTTTTGTTTGTCTTCTTGTAGGCCACCTTTTACATCTGCCTGGAGCTGGGCAAACACCTCACGAGTGACTTGGCAGGACTGACTGCCACAGCTAACCAGGGGAATGCAAGCAATAAGGAGGACCTGCCAGGCCGGGTGGGCATCTGCTCCCTCCCTCTGGTCCCTGGCACATCCCTGGACTCCCTGCCCTGCTGTCGGAGGGAGAGGAGGGGCAACAACGTATTCTCAGAGACAGGGCCTGCCTGCAAATTCTTTAAAGTCAATGGGGTGAAATATATACCCACTGTCAGAAAAAAATAGGACTTAGCAAGCTGAGTGCAAATAACTGATACAAGACTGGGATGGAGATGGGAGGGGTTTGGGGCAAAAGCAGAAGTCTTTCTGGGTCCACACAAGCTGTGAAATACCTGGCTTGTTGCTCTGTGCCTGCCTCCAGCACTCAGGCAGGACTACCTGACCACTCTGCTCTCTCAGCCCCGCCCTGGCTCTGGAGCGAGCCTGTGGAAAGGGGGACACTTAGCCAAAGCCCCAGCCACATAGCAGCAGCAGCTGCGCCCTCTGTTGGCTCCTTGCACCTGCTCACTGGGCCTCCTGCGAGGCACCTGCTCCACTCCACCACCATCACCTGGGTCCTCCTGGCCTCGGCCTGGCTTGCTTACCTTGTCATCAAGTCCTGACTGGGGGAAGCAATACTCCTTCTCCACTACAAATCACCACAGTATTCACAAAGAATTCCAGAGAAATAAGAACACAGACATCAGACCATACTGAGCACTCAATAAAGAGAAAATTCTTCAAAGGTAGCTGATTGATGAGAGTTTCCACATGCAGAGGGGACAGGCACCGATTCGTGCACAAGAAGATCCAACTTTATTGGATCCAAAATAAAGGAATGTGTGTGTGCTGCATGCATGCACACACACATCCCCATGGCAAACTCTCGCTATCCCAGGAGCACAGACCACATGTGAGGATCCCGGCTCCTTATCTCCCCTCCCCGATTACCTTTGCAATCTGCACACACCAGTTGAGCAGGTACTGAGAGCCAATATTGTCCTTGTGTTCCCGGACATAGTCCAGGAGGCAGCCGAAGGGCATGAGCTGTGTGATAAGCTGCACGGTGGAGGTGAGGCAGATGCCCAGCAGGCGGCACACATGGGGGTTGTCCACGCTGGCCATCACGTAGGCTTCCTGGAGGGAGGGAGAGGCGTGTCAGTGGGGCTTCCCATGGCGGCCAGAAGGAGGGGCACATGGACCCCTTCCAGGTGAAAACGCATGAATGTGATCTTGAGTTTTGAAATATATACTCATGGAGGAAAAGCTGTGCCTGCAAAAGACCTAGAGCAAGGACGTTTATGTAGGGCTGTGAAGTGACAGATGCAGTGGGAGGGTGCCCCTCCTGGGTGCATCTGGGGATTCCCCATGACAGAGAGGCCCAGGCAACAGTGGCCATCAGGAGCACATTGGATAAAGGAGGAACCGGAGTCACCTGATCTCTGAGTTTGGGAACTGATACTGTCTTTGTTATGAAGACCTCTGCCTCAAGGTTAAGGATGCTGTGGTTTAAAATATCATGAGGGCCTGTGGGACTCTGTGTGTGGGGTCCAGAACACCCTGGGTAATGACTGACCCTGCACATCAGGGACACTGGCTGCGGGTGCTGCAGGGGAGAGGCGATGGAGAAGGCATCTAGGGAGCACTGAGCCAGCGGGGAGAAAGGCCATCCTGCCCCACAGGCCAGGTTTGGCCATGACTGTGCTCTGGGAAATGGGTGGGCATTTGGTCTGGGGATCCTGCCCGCAGCACCTCTGCAAAGAGTAGCTGGACAAGCTCTTTCAATGGACCAGTCCCAGGCTTTGAAATGGACAGAGCATTCAATCTATAGTGACTAAAGGCTGCCTGGCTGCCCGGGACCCATTTCTAAAGAGAAGTGGTCTCTCTGTGCTGTGCCCCCAGACTTCCTATGGGAAATCCATGATGCACTGAGTCAGGCATCTGCTGCCCGCTAATTCCGGCTGGCTGCCAAGGCAGGGGCCTTCCTTTGACAGAGCCATAAATAAAGACTTTATTTTAACCCTTCTGCTATTCTTGGGCTGAGGAAGCTAAATTTATTTGCAGTCATGCACACAATGGGGCCCTCTTTTCTGTCTGAGAATAAGGGAATCTCCAATTTCCACTCATAAATTATCTTTTCCTTTAAAATACAAATGGTGGTGACCTTTTATTCAGATGTGGAAAAGAACACACGGACTGAAGCAGAATGCATGCAGAGCTGCTTTTCGCATCTCAGCAATGCCTGTGTTTGAGTGTGGACTTGGGCAAGTTAGTGTCTCTGCAGAAGTGAACACACCGGGCCAGGGTCTGAGATAGGGTGCTGCTCCAGGGTGCCTGGGCAGGTCAGGTGCAACAGGCTGGCGGGAGGCAGGGTGGAGATAGGAGACAGGAGACAAAGGCAAGGTGGGGTGAGGGGATACAGACAGTCAATCCTCAGTGTCTGGGGAATTGGTTCCAGGACCTCCCTCAGATATCAAAATGCGAGGATGCTCGAGCCCCTGACATAAAATGGCACAGCATTTGCGTGTAATCTACAAACATCCTCCCGTCTACTTTACAGCATCTCCTGATTACCTATAGTACCTAATACAATGCAAATGCTATGTGAATAACTGTTATGCTGTATTGTTTAGGGAATAATGACAAGAAAAAAAGTCCGTATATGTTCAGTACTGTTGCAATTTTTTCCCCCATGTTTTTGATCGTAGTTGACTGAATCCATGGATAGGAAACTGCAGACATGGAGGGCAAACTGTAAATATTTACTAAAATACAAATATGCTCACACACTTTCCTTGCCCTAAACCCTGCCCTGGCCTTCCCTGTTCTTGGGAAGCCCCAAGACTGCCTGCCCTCCTCCCTCCAGCCTCTGGTCCTGCTGCCCACTTTCTCCCCAGGAGAGCTTCCCTCCGCCCTTACCCACGGGAGGACCTCTGTCCCCAGAACCTTCCACCTCCTCCTTAGCAGACTCTTTCTCAGAGGAGCCTTCCTTGACTCTTCAATCTAAATGAAACTCTCCTGGTATCTTGCAGTTTTTCCTTCAGAAAGCAGCCTAGGCATTGCCTATGAACCTTTTAGAGCCACACATTCTTGGGCCCCACCCCAGGCCAAGAGGGTGAAATGCAGGAGACAGGCCCAGCCTTCCCTGTGAACAAACCGTCTGGATTCTGAAGCTTGATGAAGCTGAAGAGCCACTGCTTTGGGGCACTCATCATAATCTGTCCTTAAATGTTTGTGTGATTTAAAAAGTGCCCTTCCCACCAAGCTCTTTGAGGAAAGAATGGCTTGGTCAGCTCCTAACACACGCCTAGGGTCTAGCTGGCGCTCTGCAGTGTCGGGTCGCCTGGCACACACTTGCTCTTATATTGCCTCAAGTCTCTGCCCCGTATCTGTTGGCAAGTATGTGGCAACTGCTCTGAGGGCCTGGACCTTTGCTTCTTCGACATTCCAGCAGGGACTAGGGCAGATCTAGGCACATACCTACTTCAAAACTGTCAGGGTTGAACTGTACTGAAGTCACGCAAGGTCAAAGACTCAAAGCAAGTCAAAGTCCAGGCCACTTTCATTCAAGACAAACAAACAAAAACTATAGCTTTAAATATTTTCTGCAGAGTGTTTAGGCTTTCTATTTTCAAGGAGAGTGTGTGTTATTTTCCTTTTATATTCTAAACATAATGTCACAATTTTAAAGAAGAGAGATGTTTAATATCTGTGGACTCAGTAGATATTGAAAATATCCTTTCAACTCGGAGAAGTGCTTGTTTATAAAAAGTCAGAATGGGACAGGGTCAGGAAGTGTATTTTGTCTGAGGTCACCATAGTCAGAGGGTAAGCTGAGGCTGACGAGGTGAACGGCCCACCTGAGGCCACCCTGCCCAGGGTCAGGTCTGGGCCCACAGCCAGGTCTCCTGACCCTGGCTCCCTCCATGGCCCGCTGCTCACCCCAATGGTTCGGAGGCTCCCCAGGTCCTGTGTGTGAGGGCAGCCTGTGGGGCCTGTTGGGTGCTCCAGTTAACGGACTTTAGACGTGAGACACACACACACACACACAGCACACCTAGAAATCTGTTTTGCATTCCCTTTCCATTGCCTACTCTAAATTTAAACTGGAAAGCCTATGGAAAAATTAATAGGCCATAGGATTGCCAGAAAGCACAAATCACATCTCTCCCCCGAGTCTGGGAAGCTGTACAACCATAACACCAAAGAAACCCTCTGGCTCTTCCTATTTTCTCAAGATCTGGTTGAGATTTGAAAACATATTGTATTCATTTGAGAGGGAAGAAGAATCTGCAAACCAGAGCAGTTTGAGCAGCCCATCTGCTGCAGGGCCTCGCAGGGCTGACCTGGGGCTGGGAATGGGGAGCAGAGCGGGGGGCGTGGGTGTCGGCCACACAGAGCCTGGAGCCCTGCCAGGCCCCATCCTACTAACATCTGATAGACCCACTGGGCCATCACTTCCTCCCCACCCAGCAGGCACAATGGGAACGCTGTTCAGTCGTGTGTCCCGTTCGGTGTACGCAGAAGCTAAAGCGAGCTTTGTTCTCGGTTGTTTGTCTTGGAAGTGGTAAATGTGCACCGTGACCTACAGCAAGCATGCTTGGTATTCCACAACAATCTCCGCGGAGCCCCAGCACCCGCAGGCTGGCAGGCAGAGTGCCCATTTGGAGCCCCCATGGCTCCTGGCCCAGTCCCACCGCAGGAGTGTCCCTGAGGCTTTGTGACCTTGAAAGCCTGTTATTTTGTCCTAGCTGCTGACATGACTTTTGGTTCCTTCCTTCTGGCTTGTCTGCCTCATCTGTGAACGGCTCTACCGTAAGAATTGGGGTTCTATTAGCTTTTGAACTCCTTAAGGAGAGGTGTATGTCCAGCCTTATGAATGAAGGGCAGGTGTCCCCTGCATTTTAAGAACTTTACTCATTTACTAAGCCACTGCTAGCAACATGGAACTGGGCTGCAGTGTGTGTGCCAGCCGCGGGGCCTGGTGTCTGCAGGGGAACGTGAGTATGGAGTCATTGCTGCCGTGCATGCATGCATGCGAGTCTTTCTAAGAGCACACGTGGCCCCATGAGGTGTCCTGCCACACGATTAAGGTGCTATTTAACTCCCCATTGAAATTGGCCTGGGCACTACTGGTTTTTGCTTTCTTTACCAGAAAGTGCCTCCTCCAGCTTCCCCCTCTCCATCCCAGCACCGTGCCCTGCCTGCCAGGATTGCTGGCGAGGCCCAGGCAGCCTGAGCTGCAGGATAAAGCACAGGCTTCAGGGAACACTCCAGGCTTGTCGCCCTCTGACTGCAGCAGACATGACATCCACCATTGGAGAGGAGTGGGGACATGGCTGCAGTGAAGAAACATGGGGCAAGGAAATAAGATGATGGAGGGGGAAGAGGTGATGAGGAGACAGGATGAGCAGGAGGCCAAACTGAGCCTTTCTTTTATTTATTTAATATATTTAGAGAGATATATATCTCTCTAAATATATATCATATGATATTATATAAGATATATTCATATATCTACATATCTATAGAGTATATATATACATATCTATATTCAGATATATATAGGTATCTATATTAATATCTGTATCTAATTATTTTTTTGAGCAGGATCTTGCTTTGTCACCCAGGCTGGAGTGCAGTGGCAAGATTTTAGCTCACTGCAGCCTAGATCTCCTGGGCTCAAGCCATCTTCCCATCTGCTGAGTAGCTGGGACTACAGGCATGAGCCACCATACCCAGCTAATTTTTTATTTTTTTGTAGAGACTGGGTCTCAGTATGTTATCCAGGCTGGTCTCAAACTCCTAAGCTCAAGGGATCCTCCTGCCTCAGCCTCCCAAAGTGCTGGGATTACAGGTGAAAGCCACCATGCCAGGCCCATGGACGCTTCAGATGTTGGGTGCACTTAACTTTTAAGCCTTGACCTTATCTATCTTCTACTCCATTTCCAACTCCATAGAAGCATATTTCCTCCAATTAAAAGGTCCTGGGGGGCACTTTTCAGTGAACACTGCTTCCTTCCCAAAGCACAGCTATTGTCTTAGAATACATCCAAACCCTCCTCATACTGCATTATAAATACCACTGAAATTCCCATTTCAACATGATTTTATATAATTTATTAGGATGTGCTGAACGAATAAAAAATGAATTAAGGAAGCAAATTCTGCAGGGAGATTTTCCTACACAGCACAGGTGAGGGTCTAGAGATTTTAAGTGAAAGGCTTCACAGATTGCCCATCTTTCTGTATTTCTTGTGGTTATATTAATAGACTTAACATTTTGTTACTAGGACTTGACTCAATTTGTAAACCATTAAAATGAAAGCTAATTTTTCTTGATAAGTATATCATCAAGTTTTACAGATTTTTTATTGTACTATATCAATTCATCATCTTTCATTTAGAAGTATATCAACATGGCATTTCCCCTACTATAATAAAAGGAAGAAAAGCTGCTGAGAGAAAATTAAACTGTAGATTTTCTCCAATTAAAAAATAGTGTCTTAAGACAATTTTATGAAGGCCCATGTTCTCTTAGCTTGCTGTGTATTCTGTGTGTTAGACATGAGGTGGGGGATATCACTCTCTGGCTTTTGTCCTTCTTGGCTGTAAGATCAACTAAATTCTCTAGGGTTTTGAGGTAATAAGGACAGCCATTTTTCCTTTTCCTTGATTCTGCTTCCCTAGTCCGCTGCCTGAGCCCCTTGACCTCCTCTTTCACTTGCTCTGTGTTGGGACAAGAGTAAAGGTTTCCATGAACTCACAGCGAACCCAAGCCAGTGTAGAAGAGGCTCTGTCAGACCCCAGCCAATGTCTTCCCACCACTGGCTGGGGGAAGGCCCAGAGAAGGTGGAGAAAGTTCAATAGAATTGGTAGTAAGAAGATAACAATTATCTTGTGGAATTTTCCAAGAACTTATTCCACAAAGTAACAATGAACAGACACTGGAGAAAAATGTGAATTATTTTGAGAGAAAGTACAGCAGGTGGGCAACAGTTCATAGACTGCACGCCATCATATTCTAGGCACCTTTAAAAAAGCCATTTCAAAGATGAGATAACTTGGTGTAGTGAATTGAATGCAAGTTTCAGAGTCAGAAATAACAAGGGGTTTAAACCCTATCCCAGCCATATAATGGTCAGTCAATTTTTTTATGCCTCCATTTCTTCATCCAAAAAATACTGCAAACAACACCCATGCTCCAGGCTCACCAAGAGCACTCACTCATCATGCATCAAGAAACTAGTGCTGGGCAGATGCCAGTGATTGCCTGTTTCCAGCCTTTTGGGGTGAATACCAGCATGGGAGAGGCCAGTGTTGTCTCTAAGGGGAGGGAGTTATGCCCACTATAGCTAGAAAGGGAAAGACATGGAAAGTGAACATTTAGGATGTGGAGATGAGCAGGGTTTACAGCAGAGCAGCTGCCAGACATGAGAAAAGGTGGGCCCTGAGGTCCAGAGTCATGGACCCCTACACAGCAAAGCAGAAACTCACATCGAGGATTTCCTTGTTGGCTTTTGGAGATGTTGCTTCTCTTAATTCCTTGATAGCGACGGGAATTTTAACTTTCTCACCTTCTGGGATCCAGAGTCCCTATGACAGAGAGAGAGGGAAGATGTTAACGGGCAATTGTGAGACAGTGCCACAAGCTGCCCAGTGAGCTGGGTGGATTTTACCAGCAATGCATCCCAAAGTGAGGGACACTGGGGCAGTGGAGCCACATCCAAGGCTGATATTGCTGGGGGCTATGACGCTCCCGCAGCCCTGCAGCTGTTAGGCTCCACGAATCACACCGATTATTTAGATAAAAGAATCTCAAGCTTATAAAGCCTGTTATAAAGTCCGTGCAGATCATTTCATCCAGAATTTAATGATGTTGCGTCTAGGCCTAACTGAAATCAGATTTCATGCAAAGAGGATCTAGAAGAAGCAAATGAAGAGGAGCCCATTTTAGCTAGGCTGCATTCTGATGCCGTGCGGTGAGAGGCGGCCCTCCTTCCGCCCTGTGCTGCGCCCCACGGCAAGGTCAATGGCATCAGGACTACTGATCATTGTGGTTCTTGGAAAAAGAGAATCTTGGAAAAAGATTTCCTCTCAATAACTTGGGAAAAACACTGGAGTTTCCCAAACATTCAGTGAAACAAAGAGTAAAGTCGATGATGGAAATATACAGCTTTCGAGAACTCTGGGCTCCCCACCAGACCATGAGGGGCCCTGCGGTCCAGCCCAGAGACCTTACCTTATACACAGTTCCGAACGCACCGGAGCCCAGCACTTTGATCTTCTTGAATTCAGTTTCCTTCAAGATCCTCAAGAGAGCTTGGTTGGGAGCTTCTCCACTGGGCGTAAGAGGCTCCACAAGCTGGGGGGAACAAGAACACAGAGACAAGGGTCCCCTCAGCGCTCACCACGCTGGGAAGCAGTGCCAGACGTGGCCCAGCAGGGGGAGCAGCAGCCATGGCATGTGCTTGGGTGCCAGGACACGGCACTTGCCAGCTCATTTGGAAGGACAAATGTACACCTTCTTTACAGAGCTTGACAGAAGTTGGTAGAAACACAGGCTCTGATACAGGTGTTCTTTAAATGAACAGCTACCTTTCAACAAACACAATTTCTATTTCTGTTTCCACGCCTACTAGCTGGATTGAAAAACTCCAGTAGGGAAGTTGTGTGTGGCAGTCATTTTGGTGTCTGTCGGGGCATATCACATGCCTTTATGCTTATGAGCTGGGGGGTTGCTCTTGCCATAGATCATGGCTTCCAGCACAGGACTGGGCTGAGGCAGAGTCCATCATGGACAAAGCCACTGTGTAGACAATGGTGTTTTCCAAAGCAGGAATCTCTTGCCTCTGCCACAGTGCCAGCAGAGGATCAGCATCTAGACTTCCCGGCCTCCCTCCTACGCACACACAGGCACCAGCTCCTAAGCAGATGCCACACAGCTTTGTGGGCATTGAAGGGTGCAGTCTAGAAACATTGCCGTTTCCTCGGATGGATATACCAATATGTCACTAACTGGGTATAACTGCACATTCAGAGATTCTTTCTGCATCATAATACAATTATGTGTCTAACATACACAACTGCTAATGGTCCGTTCCCGGGGCTGGCCCTTGTTCCCATTGGGGTGCGAGGGCTCCTGAGCGCACCCAGTCCTGGTACTCACCTCCCTCTCCTGCAGCAGCCTCCGCAGTGTGCGCTTCCGAACGATGTGGCGCCTTCGCATGAAGAGGCCGATCCCCAGGGCCACCACCAGCAGCAAGAGGAGGGCCCCCACCATCCCAGTGGCGATGGACGGGATCTTAGGCCTGGAATGAGGTGGAGGAACAAGGAAGGGTGAGATTGCTGACAGATTCCATGGCCTTGGCACTCAACATGCCCCTGAATATTTCAGCACACTGACATCTTGTAGAATGATCTGGGAAAGTGAGATACTGTGTAGCTTCTAAAAGGAGAAAAAACAGGCTTCTAGGGCAATGTTTCCAACTTTCTCAAGTTCCCCCCAGTCTCCTACCAGGCCCAATTTTCCTCATTTTTTAAAATTGAGGCTTTATCTGGACCTCTCAATATGATGAGTGTTTTTCAATTTGTTGATTAACAAAATATAATTCAAAAAATAACTTAGACTTCAATAATGCTTTTTCATGGATTGGCATTTTGTTCATTTCAAGAGTATTTCCATGCAGTTGAAGTGCCGTAGTCCATACACATGGAGCAGGCACTGCCTCCGGTCAGGCTGTGTGAAGGGACTTTTTGACAATGCTGAGACTCCTCTGGGTCCTTGACTTGCAAGATGAGCACACGGATTGTGTGAAATACTCTCTGAATGAGCTTGAAGGGGGTTATAAAGGGATAGGATCCAGACATAGAAAGAATCATTGTGATGAGTGATGTCGTCATGCAGCCTCAATCCATAAGGTGCATTTAATCCTCCCTCCCAGAGAGGTCATGTCTAGTTCCAGAGAGAAGAAACCAGAAGCCACGTGTGTCAGCTCACTAGAATACCGGAAGATATACAGAATCATTTGCTATGGAGTGCATGTCCATAGAGAGCCACAGGAGTGAGGGTGGGTGAACAGGAGAAGAAAAAGATGGAAAAGAGCAGACGTAAGAAGGAATGGCCATGACTGGTTTCAAGGTGGACATGTGGTGGAAAGCCCCATGATTAAGATCCCTGAGATTGCAGGGTGGAGTGGGGAAGTTCTGCTGGGTGTCGTAGCAGCTCACTGAAGAGACGGGAGTGGAAGGGGACCCAGTCTCTGCAAAGTTGCCTTCTTCCTCGATCATGTGGCACTAATGGCAGGAGGGAGAGCTATGGTTGTCCACTCAGGGGCAGAAGAGCAGGCCAAAATGAAGGAAGGGCAGTGGTGAGGAAGGGACTTTGTAGACGTTACCAGAGATGGCAGAGTGGCCTGGAAGTTCGGTTCGTGTTCGGAAACATCCAGAATGGCAAACAGGTGCTTGGTGTGTAATTCCCTGATTCCCGGCTAGACGCCGTCGAGGGTAACACCACTCTTTCCTAGTGAGTTTGAACAAGATTTTACAACTTTGCTTTTCTCAGGGCTTTGCTCTGGCAAACTGGCCAGAGCTGATGTTGAAGGAAGCCCTTTTGCCTTTGCTGGGCAGTGTGTCTGGGAAAGAAAGCGAGGAGAAACACTCCCCTACGCTGGAGGGTGTCATCGAACAAAAAGGCCACTCATACACAGGCTTGTGATGGGACCAACGGGGTAAGTGGACAGAAAAGAAGAGGAGCTAGAGGCAGAGAAGGACACAGCAAAACCAGTGGAACCGAGGAAGTCAGAGGCAGGCCATGCATCAAGCAATGGTGGAGCAGGGAGCAGCTCCAGCACTGCGCGTCCAACCTTCCCTCCACTGAGGACAAAGTTGGCACACGGAGCCACGTGGAACCAGCTGGGCAGTCTCTGCAGACACCCTGGCTGGGGGAAGGCTGGCCCAGAGCCATAGAAACTTGATCAGGACAGAGGACAGTCAGAAACGCAGGAAAGCATCATCTTCACCCACAGCAGTGTGGTCATTCTTGATGAGGTCCATGTGATACAGAGCTGTGAACACTTACCCGTTCCTTGCACAGCCTTCAAGACCTGACCCAGTGCATCTGTAGGAAGTGAAAGAGAAATATACATTTTTCTCATTCTACTTCTTTGGCATATTTCTTGGAGATTTTTACTTAAATTATAAGGCAGTATATGCTAAACTACTCTTAAATAATTAAAATCACAATGTGTCTGAATGTTGGATTGGTGGTTAATTATTTAGTATGCATTTCTTCATTTGTTCATTCACTCAGCAAATATTTTTGAGTTTCTACTCTGTGACAGGCGTTGTTCTAGCACTGAACAAAGCAGCTAGCTTGTTATTGAAATGTTTTCACATCTGGCTTTTGACATAGATAATTGTCCCACAGCTGGCTCTAGAATTTCAAAGAGGGGCAGAAGGAACCAAGGCTAGAAGCATGGACTGGGGCCACGCTAATTACGGAGAAGCCTGGCAGCATGGTGTCACTGCAGGTTTCTGACAAATTCTGTGCTTTGAACAACCATCTGGCAGTGAGGAGGAAGAGGTCAGTCCTAGGGGTGATGGTTAGGCTACTAGATGGGGTGAGAGGCACCGGCAAAGGGAGTGGAAGGAAGGAAACTGGTAGGATACTCTTGAGAATCTGGTGGCCCACATGCAGAGGTTGCAGAAAGGAAAAGCGGGGGGGAACAGACAAGTAAAGGCATGAGGCTCAGTGGCTGGAGGAGGCTGTGAGGATCACAGATGCAGAAGGCCAGGCAGGGAGGTGGCTGCATCCACCCTGACCCAGCTGAAACTCTAATGGCAGAAGAGATGGGATCCATCCTAAGCATGACTCCTGAGCAGCTGGGCTCCCATTCTGGTGGGACACGCTACCATCATTACTTTGATTACAGGACGGTAGTTTAAAAAGGCAGAATAACGTGGCTTTGAGACTCCCATTTCCTGACTTGGGGAAAGATGGACAAGTACATTTCAATATGTGAGAGGCCTGGGGAGCCCTGGTTTAACACTATAATCTGGTCCTAACAGTTTCCGTTTCTGATCTCCAGGTCTCTAGTCTCTACACTGCTCTTCTTAATTTGGGGGTCTGGGCGCTACCTCTTTTCCATGGTGTCATGTAGTGCAGTCTTACCACTGTGGTGCCTTTGAGCTTAGTTCATAAACCAAACACGCAGGCTTCATAGGGGGTGGAATATACAGGAGGCCTCGTTACTGCTCACCCCATTACCTCCTGCAGACACCAAATAGTCCAAGACAGAAAGCAGTCACTCAGGAACTGTCCTTACAGCAGTCTCTCCCTGCCTGCTGAACGCAATACAATGGGAATACCCTGCAGAGGGAGGGCAGATTGAAACTGCAAATTTTCTACAACATGCAGAGTCTTATGCAGCCTCTGAAAGTGCTTTTGGGCAACCACAGGGATTGCTAACAAGAAGCTGTGACACACAAGCTTATAGGGAAAGGTAGACCAGTTGACCCTTGAAGAGAAGCTAGACAAGGACAATGGCAGGACGGTGCTGCAGGAGAGAAGGATGTGAGAGCGTCAGAAGGCGAGGGGCTCCTGCTGACGCTGATGAGGTCCTCGGTGACTCTGCAGTAATGACTATTAGGTATGAAGTCAAGCAGGCTATAGCATGTTATTTAATTCTGTCAGAAAAAATATTCTCTGTGCCCCATTTGATTAATTTTTTTTTGGTAAGGAATTTATACATATTTGCAATTATAGCAGTAACTAAACTTTGTTACATATAATTAAAATAGGCAAATTTTCATATTATTTGGTTTATCAGGATAAAGATTTCAAAGCAACTTTTTCCTCACTGTACTATGAAAATGCAGTTCCATTTAAAAATAGATATTCTGGCCGGGCGCAGTGGCTCACGCCTGTAATCTCAGCACTTTGGGAGGCCAAGGTATGTGGATCACCTGTCAGGAGATCAAGACAAGCCTGGCCAACATGGCGAAACTCCGTCTCTACTAAAAATACAAAAATTAGCCAGGCGTGGTGGTGGGCATCTGTAATTCCAGCTACTCGGGAGGCTGAGGCAGGAGAATTGCTTGAACCTTGGAGGTGGAGGTTGCAGTAAGTCGAGATCACGGCACTGCACTCTAGCCTGGGTGACAGAGTGAGACTCTGTCTCAAAAAAAGAAGAAGAAAAAAAAAAAGAGCTCTTCCTCCAGGGTCCCTCCCCCTCGTCTGGGTGGCTGCGCCTGTTAAAGAAACCCCTGTAAGTGTTTCTTTAACAATAGAAATGGAGAAGGCAATACATCCCGTCTGAGAAAGGAGAGAGACAATATATTCAGGAATGTTGTGCACATCATAAATACTCAGTGAAAGAAATTTAAAAAATTTTCCCTTACTCTCATCAACATTTCACCATATTTAAAAAATTAAACCCATTTCTATTGTGCAATTCCTATATAATTAATGGCTTTGGGAGAAGACACAGGTGTCAATAACAAGATTATATCAAACTATATACTCTTCTAAAAAGGTTCAGAATCAGGAATGTAATCACACATATGAAAGAAAATACTTATAAAATTCCATATGTCAAATGAATAGCATTAGGACTTTATTTGAAACAAAGGGAGAAATTGAAATTGTAGAAAGGAAATGCAGTTTTAGTGGGAGACTAAAGTCAGACAGTGAAGATTTATTATGACCTGGGAAAAAATAGAAAGACATTAGAAAAATGACCACTAACATTTTTAATTTAAATCTTGAGTAAATCCCCTCTTTCTATATTTGGCAAACTATTTCTTATACAAAGTAAGTGTATTGAAAATGCCAACACCCAATCACTTTCTGGACCTCCCCTAAGCCCAGTGACATACACTCACTGACACAGAGATACTGACACAGAGATACTGATGCACATCTATTCCAAAAGAGAGAAAAGGGGGGAAGATAAAACATTTATTCTATACAGATAATATAATTCTGTTTCAAAGACTTAGCTCCAAAATTGCTTATAGAAATAGATTAAGTGAAAAACTAGCAAAGCATCTTTTATACCATGCTTCATCGAGCTCACAAAGTGGCCAACAGAGCTGGCATGTTGGTATACCCAAAGGCAAAAATATGAAAAATCTTACATTGCTCCCAGGGAAATATTTGCTAAAATTCAAAATCAATTCCAGATTTTAAAAACAGTTAAAAACTAGGTATAGGTGAGTACTTCCTTAATTAGATAATTAGTATCTCAGACTAATAGCAAATGTTGTTTTCACGCTGAGACATTAGAGCTATTCCTGTCACCTTTAGATGCCAAGCTCTGATGTCCACTGTAATTATGTCTGATATTATTCTGGAAACTTGGCCCTTATAATATGATCTAATACTTTTGGAAAAGGTATTAAGATACTGCTGTTGGAGATTATATGATTGTTTTCCTAGAAAGTTCACAAATCCTCATCATGTCTCAGTCACCATCACTGCCACTATTGTTGCTCCCATGTCCTCACCACCATCACCACCATCATCGCCACCACCATTGTGACTCCCGCCTCCTCATCACCATCACCACCACCAACACTGTGACTCCCACCTCCTCACCACCATCAACACCATCACCACCACCATTGTGACTCCCACCTCCTCACCACCATCACCACCATCATCACCACCATGAATGTGACTCCCACCTCCTCACCACCAACACCATCAACACTGCGACCATTGTGACTCCCACCTCCCCACCACCATCACCACCTTCATCACCGCCACCATTGTGACTCCCACCTCCTCACCACCATCAATACCATCATCACCACCACCATTGTGACTCCCACCTCCTCACCACCATCAACACCGCCACCACTGTGACTCCCACCTCCTCACCACTATCACCACCCTCAGCACCACCACCACTGTGACTCCCACCTCCTCACCACCATCAACACCATCAACACCGCCACCATTGTGACTCCCACCTCCTCACCACCATCAGCACCACCACCATTGTAACTCCCACCTCCTCATAACCATCACCATCCTCAACACCACCACCATTGTGACTCCCGCCTCCTCACCACCATCAACACCATCAACACCGCCACCATTGTGACTCCCACTTCCTCACTACCATCAACACCATCATCACCACCACCATTGTGACTCCCACCTCCTCACCACCATCAACACTGCCACCATTGTGACTCCCACCTCCTCACCACCATCAACACTGCCACCATTGTGACTCCCACCTCCTCACCACCATCAACACTGCCACCATTGTGACTCCCACCTCCTCACCACCATCAACACTGCCACCATTGTGACTCCCACCTCCTCACCACCATCAACACCATCACCACCACCATTGTGACTCCCACCTCCTCATCACCATCACCACCATCAACAATGCTATCATTGACTCAGTATTCACCATTTTCCAGGCACCATTTTAAGTATATCACATATCTTAACTCATGGTCATAAATATCCTGTGAGCTATGGAGCATCATTATCCCAATTTACAGAAAAGAAAGTGAGGCACAGAGAAGGTAAGACCCTTGCCCAAGGCCACACAACTCATACAGATAGATTCAGAGAAAGAATGAGTAACATTTCCAAACAAGGCTGGGGATTTTGAGAAACAGAAGTAAGTGTGAACTACTACATGACAGCTCAACTTCTCTTTCTGATTGTTGAGTATGACCCAGTTTGATTGACAGCTTTACTATTCCCGTAAATTAGATACACACAATCAGAGTGCTTCTGCTAATTCCAATCAAAGTAGTTTTTTGCTTTTGTTTTTTTGGGACAGAGTTTTGCTCTTGGTGCTCAGGCTGGAGTGCAGTGATGAGATCTTGGCTCACTACAACCTCTGCCTCCTGGGTTCAAGTGATTCTCCTGCTTCAGCCTCCTGAGTAGCTGGGACTACAGATGCCTGCTACCATGCCTGTCTAATTTTTATATTCTTAGTAGAGATGGAGTGACCATCTCTACTAAGTCTACCTGTCTGACATGTTGGCCAGACAGGTCTCGAGCTGCTGACCTCAAGTGATCTGCCTGCTTTGGCCTCCCAAAGTGCTGGGATTACAGGCGTGAGCCACTGTGTCTGGTCCAGTTAAAGTACTTTTTATTCAAGTAGCAACAACTTAACAACCAACTAGCTTTTAAAAAGTGTCTTTAAGCAACATTCCAGGCAATGTTACCTTTTATTCATTGCAAAACAGTTAATCCTCATGCTAACCTTAGAAATCTGGAGAGATACGCAAAAGCCCCCGGAGACAGGCCGAGGTGGCAGCTGCCAGGACCTGTGCTCTTTTTGTCCCCCTACCCTCCTGTTGCAATGTGCAGCAAAGAACAACACAGGCCCGGCCGGAGACACGGTGCACGGCAGAGAGTCATTCCCACTGCACCGAGGCCTGCCCACAATCATGTTGCTACTGCCATGGTTGTGGGGGCCAAAACTACCTTAAGTAACTGACTCAAATACAAACCTCTGCAATTTGTTGCCTGAAAACTTTGGAGACATTTTCGATCTCTGAATTTGCGAGAGGAAATGTTCTGTTATCCTGCACTTTCCACTCACCCGTAGGTGCAGTTTGGATGGCACAGGTGGCACACGTGGCCGGCGTCTGCGTACTTCCAGACCAGGGTGTTGTTTTCTCCCATGACTCCTGCTGGGCAGGTCTTGACGCAGTGGGGGCCGTCAATGTAGTGGGCACACTGGATACAGTTGTCTGGTCCCTGCACCGAGGTGGAGAAAAATGTTCATGCATGTCTCTTTCTTTTCTCTTTCAAAATGGAAGTAACTTTTTACTTAAAATATTTAGTGTGTGTGAGTGTGGAAAGCCAAATGATAGAAAAATTCTTAAAGAAGAAAACCAGTTCTTCTGTGGTTGCACTTGCTTGATAAGGTCACTGTCAGTTGCTTAGCAGAAATTCTCCCTGTTTTTGAATGCATATAATATATACCAGCATGAACGAAATGATATTCTCTACATTATTGCATTCTGCTTAACACATTGTGGGCATCTTCCCTTGGTAAAACCATTTTCATTGGCCCATATGTGTATTTATGGTCAGACAGTCTTTCTTGCATATTATATTTGAAGCTAAAGGGAAGCTCAGAGGGAGGCAAATTTAAGAAAACCCACATGGGTGTTTCTCCAGTGACAGGAAGGTGGCAAGTCTCTGTGCAGTGGTTGGCGTATCCAGGACTGAGTCATATGCTACGTTTGATTCTGTTTGCAAAACTTGGAATAACCTTGCAAAACTCAAATAAAAGCATTGGGACTCAAACAAAAGCATTGCTCAGGTTGTGTGCCCCACACTTCAGAAGTAGCAGAAATAAAACCAGCAGGGAAAGGCTTTCCCCTTGGCTAAGTTCTCTAATGTCGGTTTTGTCCACTCAAAGGCTGCATGTGCCCAGAGCCAGCACAACTAGATGACTACGTCAATATCGCCAATTATTTTAATGACGGAAATTTAACCCACACCATGTAAACCTATAAACCAAGGCTTTACTTTGTAACCAGTCATGCTGGCAGCCTATCCCTCAAAACACGGTCCTGTCATCTACTGCCCAATTTAGAGAATGTCTAAAAAATGTTTTCAGTTAGTAGATTTACAGCTGGCTGTTTAAGCTCACATACAAACAGAGCTCCCTATATAATAACATTGAGAATTAACAACATCAGGACATTTTGTGTGAGAGGGGCATGGATTCTCACTCATATTCTTTACAAGATTATTGTAAAGAATATTGTATCTATATGTTGTTGAACATATAGATACAAAACTGTGCAGCTTAAAAAGTTTTGCTAGGAATTTCTTTAAAACTTCTTCAATTAATTATAAAGTAATGTTAAAAATTTGAGGACATTTGATGAAAGTGATAAAGCAATGCTGACTAGGTTAGGGATGGGGGAAACCAGGTGAAAACAGCCGCTGTTAAATGTGAGGATGTGATAAGCTTAGATAAGGTTGGGGTGTCAGCAGAAAGAGTGAATGTTCATCGCAGGCGGGTGTGTGCTAATGTCACAGACACTCTGCCTGGACAGCACTGTCAGAGCCTGCAGTCTCCTCTGGGAAGTGGCTCTGATGGCTGTCCTGCCCACATTGGATGCCCTGGGCCATCGTCACGGTTTTGGCTTCTGTGAAGGCCCTTCCCATGAAGTGGATTTGGATAGCAGCAAGGGGCTCTTACCCGTCCCGTGCAGGTGATGTTCATGACCTGGGGCAGGCATTCTGAGTGGCACTGTATGCACTCAGAGTTCTCCACAAACTCCCTTGGCTCGCTGAGAGGAGGAAGAGGAAACCTGTCAGCCCTCCCCTGATACATTGTTGCAGGAACACAAATCACCTCTCTAAAATTCCAAATAACTTCAGGTAATGGTCAAGGAGTTGGGACTCCAGGACTATACAGTAATATAATCAGCTGATTTTGTTAACTGAATCCTGGGTCATCTTCTCTCTGAGTAAACACAGGAGCTTCATTCATAATCAAGATATCTTTTCTGCATTTTCTACAGCATAATTTTTGCACATTGGGTAAGCAAGTCAAATGATAAAAGAAAAGACAATCCTGAAGAGGTGTTCCCTGCCTCTAATACCAGATTCATGGTTATTGAAATTAAGCTGGAAAAATGATAATCTTAGGTTAAGTGACAGAAAAAGGAAGGAGGGAGAATGAACTTGCTCAACGGTTATTACTAAAAATGGTGAGTGTGAAACACAGGTGTGCAAAACTTAGCTTGTAATATTTTGACATCCCTCAAGATGTACAGATCAATGTTAAGCAAGAAGCTGATGTTTGATTGAAAAGACAGAGTAGACGTGTGGCTGTTTGTCAGGAAGACTGGACTCTGCCTGGTTGTCAAGCATAGTTCTATCCTCCAGCAGTGAACAAGGAGTGTTTATTCTCAAAAGCATGTGCCTTGGCCAGGCGCAGTGGCTTATGCCTATAATCCCAACACTTTGGGAGGCCGAGGCAGGCAGATCACTTGAAGTCAGGAGTTCGAGACCAGCCTGGCCAACGTGGTGAAACCCTGTCTCTATTAAAGTTATGGAAAATGAGCTGGGCGTGGTGGCGCACATCTCTAATTCCAGCTACTTGGGAGGCTGAGGCAGGAGAATCACCTGAACCAAGGGGCAGAGGTTGCAGTGAGTTGAGATCACATCATTACACTCTAGCCTGGGTGATGGAGTGAGACTGTCTCAAAATACAGCAACAAAAATGTGTGTACCTTTCGTCTTCCCCTTTGGTCAGTGGCACCAATTAAACAAAATATGATACAGGGTTGGGGCTTCTGTGCTTCTTCTCCGGGTCACTGCCCTTGCTGAAGGGGGCTAGGCTTGCAGAGGGAGCAGGTGCTGCTGGACACCAGGCTTTTCTACACGAATGGAAGGACATAGGGCTCCCCACATGGGTATTTTCATCATCTTGCCTCTTAAGAAACACTTGAAAACTGAAAACATGAGACCACTGTCCATTTGTAGCTGTAAGGATTGCATTAATATTCCTTACTTGAAGTTGAAGCAGCACTACTGATTATGTGATTTGTTCTGAGCCTATCAGCTAAAGAATTCCTATAGAATTGAACTTGGTCCTCTTATCCTGTCCTAAATATTTCTGGATCCAAGCTGTGGTCCATGCCCAGAGAGTAAAACAGGAAGATTTCCTACAGCCTTCTGTAATTCCTATGGTGCTCACCAAATTTCCCTTTTTCTTTAAATCTTCTAAAACATGGCCTTGGCCTCTATCCTTCAGTTTTACTTTCCTATTTATTTTTTGTCCTCATTTGTCGTTCAAAGCCTTATATCAATATCAAGATCCTCAGAGTATCCACGAACTGCACCTTTTATTGATTGCAACTAAATTCAACAAGCATCACTATGAATTATTTCTTTGTCCGTGGGTATATTTAAAGCTCCTGGTACTGTTTGATGTTCAACACATGCTGGGGGCACATAAAACAGATATTAACTTGGCAATATAATTTGTGTTAATTTATTTTCACACACTAGGAATCGGGCACTGCAAAGAAAAGCCCAAATGGCCATGGTGTTGGCCAGATGAACCATTGATGACTGTCTCATTTGTCTTAGGAAATTTTTGTAGCTTAGACAAATTTAAGATACTTCCAGGAAAAGAGATTCTATAAATTATTGGATTAAATTAGGTACTAATACTTGCTTATTTCCTATTGTGATTAACTTTGCCAAAAAATAAAGCAATCAAACAAATTCCCATCTCCCCACAGAAAACCCCCAAACCTCCAAAAGCCAAGGGCAAAGAATAAAAGGAAAAAAATCAAACAGAATGCCTGTAAAGCTATAACAACAACCTGGAGCCTTATTTTTGATCAAAGCCAGAGGATTAAAGAAATAACCTCCTACCCCTCCAGGATGTTGCACTTGTCCACGCATTCTCTGCCTCGGCTGACATTCTGGCAGGAGACGCAGTCCCTGGGCTCCGGGCCCCAGCAGCCCTCGGGGGAGCACAAGGCATGGCAGACCTGGCCTGTGGCCTCTGTGGAGACAGAGTGGGTCACAGCAGTCAGTGACGGAGCAGGGACCCGAGGGGCCAGAGGAGATGGCACCTTCCCGGGAGGGGTCCTGTGCTCCGTGACTTTGGGTGGCACAGACATGCTGGGCATCCCTGAAGGAGGAGGACACAGACTGGGTTTCCCAGAGGCCGACAGTGACTGGAAGGACAAAACAGTTGTGCTGGCTGCTGGGAAGACTGAAATGTGCCTGACAGTGGAGGACAGGTCTTCCTCCTGGTGGGAGCCAGGTGCTCTGGCACCCGAGAGGGGGTGCCATGAGTCCTCCCCTTTGGCAATGGCATCAATTAAACCAGATGGGACTCCTTGTTTTCTGTGCTCCCACAGCCACCACCCCTGCTGAAGGGGCCAGGCGTGCAGAGGGGCAGGTGCTGCTGGGCACAGGGTGTGTTTTGATGGTGCCCAGGGCAGCCTGGAGCAGAGCTGGTGATGTTCTGATGACAAATCCCACAGCCGATAGGGGCCATTGGGCCATTGGCTGTGTGCTATGTGCTAGGCACCATGGAAGGGTTTTACACACAGAATTTCACTGAATTCTCTCAAAGCACTATGGCGTGGGAATCATTCATATCTCCATTTTATGGATGAGGAAGCCAAAACCTAAAGAGATGAAGGAAATTGACAGGGCCCTCGAAGCTAGGGAGGGCAGACCAGCACCTGACTCAAAGCTGACGCTGCCCATGGCCAAAGCCCAGCACAGGCCAGGCTCTTGCCAGCTTCAAAAGCTCTAGAGTAAGAACAGGAAGTGTTGATGTAAAGTGTTCATTCCATTCCTGTGTGTGTGTGTGTGTGTGTGTGTGTGTGTGTAGCTGCAATCTTTACAGGCTGAAATGAGCAGAGAGTGACCTACAGCTAAAAGGTAATATAACTAATACTAAATTTAGTTACTTAAATTACAAATAATTGGTAGCCTAAACCTCAGGGTAAATTCATCCTATTGAATAATAATGATCTGGAAAAAGTTTTAATGGAATTCACATGGTAATTTCACAATTAGGAATCTTAAGATTTTAATTTGCTTCTTAAGGAACTGAAAAAAGGATTTTAAATGGGAATAGCCCTTCAATATTCTAAATAAAAATAAAAGACCCATTAGAACCAATTCCATAAACAAAAGAGAAAGCAGTGACTTACTGCAGCTGTTTTCACCTCTGTTGCTTATAATTTTGGTTTTCTGACTGGAGGTCCCAAACAGTTTTTTCCAGTTTATTGTATTTGCATAGCACAAATTTTTGTTTCCCGAAATTATCACATCTCCATCGCTTATCTCCTTGAGGGAGCGTAATCCCAAGGATGTTATGTTCAGGCTGACGACCGCAAGAGAAAACTGACCACTACATTGGAAAGAAGAAAAATCATGTGGTGAAAATTATAAAAACAATGTATCCCTGAAAACTTTGTTTTTCCAGACCACCTTTGATTGGCTACAAACTGCTTTCCAATGACGGTAAGTCATGCTGTGGAAGGCACACACTGCAACTTTTGAAAACTGCAGGTGTTTTTTAAGTTCCTGCAGGCAAAAGCTAGTTCCTTGTTTATTTAGTATCTTTAACCCCAGTGGCAGATGGGGAGGATGAATAAAATGCTTTAATGTCATTATATTTTCTCCATTTTCATTTTGCCTGGAAATTGAGAACATATTCTAAAAAAGCCTCTCAAACAGCCAAACACACTTCAAAAGTGTGGGTTTGTCCTTCTGTCCACCACCCAACCTGTCCCTCTATCCATTCATATATTTATTGAACAAACACTTGATGTTCTGTGTCCTAAATTCTGTGCAGGTTAAATATGTTTCCTCCTCTCAAGGACCCTTGATCTGGTGGTGACACAACCCTGTAAGCAGATAATTTTGAGTTGGTGTGAAGAGCACAGTGAGTGTGGGCAACATGGAAGCAAGGAGCAGGGGCCTCTGAACAGGTCTGGGAGGGATGCCTGGGAAGCCGGGCCTTCCTCCAAAAAGCTATGCCCAAGGTTGTGAGGTCCTGAGAGCAGGAACTGTGGCATTTTCTTCACCATCCAACATGATGCTAGGACGCTATTGGGTGGTCCAATGTGTATATCAGATGACTGGATGGAAGTCATTCAGACTGAAGAGGGGATGTCTTCAGTCACCTGAAGGAGCAGGAAGGCACACGTTGGACATGAGAACCACTAGCCCCTGAAGGACCATGATGGGTGTGAGAACCACTAGCCCCTCCTGGACCACGATGGGTGTGAGAACCACTAGCCCCTGAAGGACCACGATGGGTGTGAGAACCACTAGCCCCTCCTGGACCACGATGGGTGTGAGAACCACTAGCCCCTGAAGGACCACGATGGGTGTGAGAACCACTAGCCCCTCCTGGACCACGATGTGTGTGAGAACCACTAGCCCCTCCTGGACCACGATGGGTGTGAGAACCACTAGCCCCTCCTGGACCATGATGGGTATGAGAACCACTAGCCCCAGCCAGACCATGATGGGTGTGAGAATCATTAGCCCCTGCTGGATCACAATGGGTTTAAGAACCACTAAGCCCCTGCCGGACCACGATGGGTATGAGAACCACCAGCCCCACCGGACCACGATGGGTGTGAGAACCACTAGCTCCTCCTGGACCACGATGGGTATAAGAACCACTAAGCCCCTGCTGGACCACGATGGGTATGAGAACCACTAGCCCTTCCTGGACTACGATGGGTGTGAGAACCACTAGCCCCTCCTGGACCACGATGGGTGTGAGAACCACTAAGCCCCTGCCGGGCCATGATGGGTGTGAGAACCACTAGCCCCACTGGACCGCGATGGGTATGAGAACCACTAGCCCCTCCTGGACCACGATGGGTGTGAGAACCACTAGCCTCTCCTGGACCATGATGCGTGTGAGAACCACTAGCCCCTCCTGGACCATGATAGGTGTGAGAACCTCTAGCCCCTACAGGACCACGATGATGCAGGCTGGGAGGGCTGGGCTGGTTTGGGGAGGGAGTAAAAGGCCAGAGTGCACCTTGTGGAGGAGCTGTCTGTAATTGAGAAGGAACCACAGGAAAGAGATCTGCATTTGCAGGAAGCTCTCATCTGACCCCAGGCTGGGGACTGGGCCAGCTGAGAGCACTGGATGAAAAGACTGATGTTCAGATGTTGGATGGCAGGGGGTTAGAGTATCATCCAGAGACTTCTCCTCTCCCTGCTGCTCTTCTTTCCCCCATCTTTTTCCTTTCTCCTACACTGATGAGTGGTCTTGCACAGGAGCCTGTAATCAATACCATTAGGAATTCTCCCTCACATATGCCCAGGGAGGCCAGACACCAGGGAAGAGCCAGATGTTCCTTGCAGGGCAGGCCTGGAGCTTCAGTGAGTCATGACCTGGAACCTGTGGCCACCCTGCCTCAGTAGGAGCTGGAATCACCAGACTTCTCATTAAATGTGAGAAGTAAGTAACCCTTATCTTGTTTAAATCCCTACAGCTAAGCCAACTGGCTCACACCAGCCATTCAAGAAAATTGCTCTAAATCTCTTGTTTTTATAAGAATCTCAGGCAAAGAAGGTATTCCAGAGAATTCAGAGCAAAAAGGCTTTTCTGGGAAGCAACGGTAGCCACATATTTAGTATCAGAGATTCAGAGCCAAGGGAGTTTATGGGAGGCAATGCATATTTCATGCACTCTTTTTTTTTTTTGAGACGGAGTCTCGCAGTCGCCCAGGCTGGAGTGCAGTGGCCGGATCTCAGCTCACTGCAAGCTCTGCCTCCCGGGTTTACGCCATTCTCCTGCCTCAGCCTCCCGAGTAGCTGGGACTACAGGCGCCCGCCACCTCGCCCGGCTAGTTTTTTCTATTTTTTAGTAGAGACGGGGTTTCGCCGTGTTAGCCAGGATGGTCTCGATCTCCTGACCTCGCGATCCACCCGTCTCGGCCTCCCAAAGTGCTGGGATTACAGGCATTTCATGCACTCTTATTCTCTTTAATGTTGCACAGTATTATCTAGTGCTTTAGGAGTCAAGTAGGGGCAGCAGTTCTCATAAGGAGGCTGCTTCCAAGGCGGGTTTCACTAAGAGATTCCCATCTCCTCCTCCACACCACTAAACTGATGATTACCATTACCATATTGAAGATGCTTATGTGTGAGCACCTGCAGGTCTATTCCGTTGTCAAAGCTGAAAATGTGGAAATTCTTAAAGAGTGGTGCTAAAAAGTCTATCTGGTCCCTGTGATAAGATGTGCATAACCTCAACTGCGTCCTGAGAAAACACCAGCCGAACTGAAATGGTTAGACAGTCTGCAAAGTACCTGAACAACACGTTTTATAAGAGTCCAGGCCATGAAAGACAAGGAAAGACACAGGTTAGAATGGACTGAAAAGATCTGACAACTAAGTGCAATGTGGGATCTGGAGTGGACACAGAAGCAGAAGCACTGGCGAATGCTGAGAAGTCTGTGGTTCAGCGGACAGCCTGTGCCAGTGGTCGTTCAGTCTTGATCCTTGTGCCTGCTCATGTGAGATAGCATTCGGGAATGCCGGAGAGAGATACAGGAGCTCTGTGCCCTAGCTTAGCAACTCTCCTGTTAAGCCTAATTTCCAACTAAAAAGGCAAAATATAATCTACCAGGCTTTGGCTGTGGTCAACTTACTGTTGCTTGGTCCTGCCGCGTATGATTTCTAGGTTCTCAAAAGCATGAAGGTCCGTCCTGTTTTCAGGCCAAGCCTGAATCAGCAAAAACCCTGTAAGGCAGAAGAGACTCAGACACACACCACACAGGAGTTTCTTTTTCGTATGAGACATTACTCTAGACTCTCAGGGACTTTGTATTATAGGAACAGTGAGTGGGAAAATTGGATTTGCTTTCTTTTTCGTTATCATCTTCTCTGAATGTACATGCGAATGGGCGGATGCAGGCCAGCCAGAGTTCACAGCTGCCTCTCGCCTCCCCCAGCGATTCTGCATGTCTCCCGCCGCCCCTCTGGCTGTGGCTCTGGGACCCCTGCTGCGCGGCGTATCTGATTACCCCGAAGAGGCTCCTGCTGCGATTATCTGCCAATTATGGATCTGGTAACACATACAAGGAGCTTTACAGATTTTCCTTATTTGATTCCAACCCTAAAACAGTCGTGTTATATAGGTCTAATTTTCCCATTTTAGAGAGGAAGGAAGCGGAGCTCAGGCGGCAGTCATGGACCCGAGGCTTGCCCGTGGCCCCACAGGACTCTGGCATCCAGTTTCAAAAGCCTGAGGCCTAGGCTGCCCCTCACCTACCCCTGTCCTCTCCCTCTATGTGCAGGGGTTATGGGTCACCAAGGCAGCTGGCTGGGGCCGGGTAGGAGGGAGAAAGCGTGTTCACATGGGCAGTGAATGACCCAGGCCTGGGCTTAACGTGTCCCCTTTTGCCTGCAGGGGAAACTGCACTTTTGAAAAGTATCAAAACATTAGCCATTAATTGTAAAATTTCGGAAGAAATGTTTTTATTCCAAGGGAGAAGGAAATATGTCGAAAAGTTCTCGCTCTAAAACACTGATTTCCCATTTATATTCATGTAATAATTCAGCTCAAACCTGTGATTTCCTTTACGGTTTTCAGAATATCCAGTTCCTGTGGATCCAGAGGCGGAGTGTGTGTGAAGGAGTCACTGAAACAAACAACAGGTGATTATTGATCACCAGTCTCTACCAGTTAAAAAGGCAGACTTTGTTTTTCTCTATACAAGTAACTGAACCTGTGACTCACCCCCTAAATGCCACCGGCAGGATGTGGAGATCGCCACTGATGGAGGTACAGTTTTTGAAGTGTTTAATATTTGTAGCATTTATGGAGAGTGTGTCTTTAAATTCACCAATACCTATTCCGTTACACACTGCAGAGATAAGAGAGACATGTATTCCGTTCACATTTGGTGGATTAAGAATAGCTAGGGATCCACAGGCAGAGGGAAGCAGGAAGGAGTTCCAGTTGCGGGAACTGCCACTGCCACATCATCCTTCATTCACTCAACAAACACTGACGGGGCTGGGGAGGGTGTGGGGGGCAGGGGGACACGAGGACCTATAGCACACTTTGGGGCTACAGCGGTGTAGGAGATGCCATCACTGTCACCCCACACCGACCTTGCATTCTCCTCATTATTTCCCATGGGCCGCGTGGAGCTGGACTGCTTCCAGCTCTGTCTTCCCTGGATTCTCCCCGGGGCTGGGCATCTGGCAGCTGCTGAGGGGCTGGCTCTGTGCACTGTTCTCATCAGAGCCCCCCACCCTATCACAACCTTCAGTGCCTTCCCATTGCCTAACCTAGCTTTGCAGCTCTTTATCTTCTGTTTTAAAGAAATGATATTTATAGTTGTTTTTTAATGAGAAGAAGATGTGTTCATTTGGAGGTGGCATGAAAGCCCAGCCTCAGCAGCTGAGAACAAGCCTCATCCGCACACCAGCGGGCTTCCTACCTTTGCGGCAAGGCCCTTCGCACTTCTTACACTTGCGGACGCCGTCTTCCTCCATCTCATAGCTGTCGGCCCCGCAGGCTCGGACGCACGAGCCGTGATCTGTCACCACATAATTACCTGGGGAAGAGAGCATGAAAGGAAGGTGATGACGGTGGCGCCAGGTGCTCGGGCCTCACACAGACAGTCCAGGTCCTCCTCTCGAGGACTGATGGAAAGGCTCCATCCTCCTTTGGCTTTATTTACTTTAAGGACAAAGAATGAAAGGTTGCAAATAGAAAAGGAATTCCGTTCAATAGTTTAATAAATTCTAGGCCACAACGTGGATAATACAGGTGTTTCATCAGGGCAGGAAACAGGTGCCAGGGAAAAAGCATGGCGTTGCTCACTAGGTTAAAGCAACTCTGTGAGCTCATGTTCTTCCTTGTAGGATCTGTCCTCAGGGCTTATGGTTAAAGCTGGAATGCTCATTAAAAATGCGTAAACCTAAAAAGAGCACTCTTCCACCGAAGCAGCTATAGGTGAGGCTGCATTTTATTCTTGCGGCTGATGCCAGCTTTGCTCTCCATGGGCCTTCCTGACGTGGCCCTGGGTCCCTTGAGGGGCCAGCTGTGCTGTGTCCCAGCAGGCACCTCAGCCCTCTCCTCCACCTGCTCCCACCTTTAAAGTAATTCATTTGTGTTGATAGCTGACTTCTGTGTTATTTTTAGGAGCTCTGTGTGTTCCTTTTTTTGTTTGTTTGAGATGGAGTCTTGCTCTGTCACTCAGGCTGGAGTGCAGTGGTGTGATCTCAGCTCACTGCAACATCTGCCTCCTGGGTTCAAGTGATTCTCCTGCCTCAGCCTCCTGAGCAGCTGTGATTACAGGTGTGCACCACCACGCTCAGCTAATTTTTGTATTTTTAGTAGAGACGAGGTTTCACCCTGTTGGCCAGGCTGGTCCTAAACTCCTGACCTCAGGCAATCCAGCCCCCTTGGTCTCTCAAAGTGCTGGGATTACAGGCATGAGCCAATGCGCTACTGTGCCCGGCCTCTTCCTGTTTTAAGTTCCCCAAGAAGATCCTCAAAAATATTTATAGGATCTTAGTGATTCTTCTCTGAACCGTCTGCTCTCGGTATCTCAGGCTCGAAGTATTTTCCTATGGATTTTAAAGCTCTATTAAATCCTATCTCAAAGACTATATCTGTGTCATCACTGTGGCACATTTTTCTTTAGCTTCGTTTGTCATTTACCTTATAATGGCTTATTATTTTGTATTTTTTTCCCCATACAGGGTGTAATATTTTTCATGTACACAAATCTGGCAGAGTAAAATCTACCCCTCATAATTTTTCTTTCAATTTTTTTTCTCAGTTAATCTCCCCTTCTAGAGATCAAGACTGGCTTCTAAAACTCTTTCATTAGACAAAGTTTTGCTTTCTCTATCAGGAAGTATTTTATGTCACAATTTCCCTAAACTCTGGAGTCACCAGTACAAATGTAAGTACAAACAAGCAAAACTCAAACCCAGACCATTAAAACAAAACAAAATAAAAACAAAGAGAAAACCTCTGCAATACTAACAGGCATAACTTTCACTAGAATTTTAACCACTCAAGAAGGCAGGTCTTCTGATAGACTCTCTGATTTCGGTCTATTAAATACCTGCTTGGCACAAGCACTAAATAGTGACATGCCCACGGCTTTGTGCCCAGCAGACAACTGAATACCCTCGGCTGTGGATGCTGGATGAATGGTGAGGGCTGAGCAGCAGGTGTTTCTCCTGTGAAGTGGCCTGGTCCCAAGTTCTACCCTGTGCACTGAGCAGCCCCCGTGGGTGGAGATGGCCACCACCTGCCTGCTCCTCGGGAGCAAGGCAGCCCCTCGCCTCTGTGCCTGGACGGGCACAGGGTTGCCTCCCCCTAGCGAGGCAAACACATCCACCCAAAGACTCTCCAAGACGGGATACTCCAGGGCTCAGCAGGAGACAGAGCGGGATAAAGATGCCTGATCAGTCAGAGGGCCCACAGAGGAGGACTCACGGGGACACTTCTTCACGCAGGTGGCACCAAAACTGTATTTGCCCTCAGGGTTCACATCCATCTGGTACGTGGTGGGGTTGTAGAGCATGAGTGGGGGGCAGGTGTCCTTGCACGTGGCTTCGTCTCGGAATTTGCGGCAGACCTGTGGAGGAGAAAGGACACGCTGGGCAAGTGACGTAAGGACACTCAGCGCCACACACGGAGGAAGCGCAGCACTGTGTTGACTCCTATCAGAAAGCCCAAGTTACCATCTTCACAGCTCAGTGTTCAACTAGTGGGGAAAACCGAGCTGGTGCCCTCTGCAGAGTCAGAAAGACCCTTCTCTAAAAAGTCCATTTTTTCTTAGGTGCACTGTCCCACCTATCATAATTTATGGATTATTATAAAAATACGTCTCTTTACTAACATACAGATGATGGAGTTCACATATTATAGCGGTGACTATGAAGTGAAACTATGTTTAAACTCAGATTACACTGGGCTTCCTTTATAAAGTACAGTTGAGGGTACATTTTATAATGTATTGCTGAATGGCAGAAAGCCTTGCTAGAACGATGCCCTGTAAAGGGGCCAGACCCAATGCAGCGGGGGCTCTCCCTAGGATCAACCCTACGTCTTCACAGTCTTCTCCCTGGGGCTCACATTAGAAACAGCCCAGGCCAACCAAGTCACAATTCCTGGGTCTGGGTCCAGCCTCTGGAATTTAGGAATCTTCCCTGAAACCACAGAGAGATCTGGATTTAGTCTTAGGGAGGGCTTCGTCACACCAGCTCCCACTCCAGCAGTCACATCCACCAGCCTTGGCGTCTCCAGGACTTCCAAGACACTTCTGACCTGCACCCTCCAGTGCTGCCCAGAGCCCACTGGGGCAGCAAGGCTTCTGCTGGCACTTTCTGCAGTAATGGGGCGAGAGTGAGTACTTCAGGACCCCTTGAGGGCAGGGTGCAGCTCAGGAGGTGCCTGAGCAGTGGTGGAGGAGCCGAGGGATCCGTGTCAGGAGGCCCTAATGCAGCCCCAGTCAGCAAGACCTGTGCGGTTCTCCATAGGTATCTTAGGGACCTCACAGTGTCAAGTCTCTAGAGGTATAGCTGATGTCAAACAATAAAGAGAGTGTGCTGCTGGCAACAAGGCACATTCATGTAAATACTTGCATGTAGTATTTAGTGCTTGTTCTGTGCCCAGGCCCTAATGCTGGACATCACAGGCATCGCATCATTTAAGCATTCAACTGGGGGGGACTTTGTTATGCATCATTGTTAGGTGGGGAAATGGAGGTATGGAGGTCCTATCATTTTCCCAAGGTCTCAGTGAGTGGTGGAGGCAGGATACTAAAGATACTTTGTCACCAGGCAGAGGGCAATATCCTGTCTGTTACTACAAATGCTAATTGACAGCTCCCCCACAGGAGGTCCTCTGTGGTGGTGTGGGTGGAGAGAGTGCAGCCATAGCCTGCTCCAGGGAGGCTGCCGGAGGGGCATCTTACCAGGCAGTCGCTCTCCCGGGGGCCCGTGCAGCCCGCGGCACACTGGTTGTGGCAGCAATCACTGGGGGACTTGCCGCGGCAGCGCCCGGAGCACTGCTGGGCACAGATGATTTTGGTCACTGAAAAAGAGCAAAGGTCCCCTGTGAGCTGAAGAGTGAGGGTAGGATCATTTCCCAGGGACGTCGCAGAGTGCTTGCAGACTTTTTCACGGAAAAGTGAAGACACATTTGCTTCCAGTGAAATCACACTCAAGCTAAGTCAAACCGTGCCCTTTTCTGATTGACTCTTTTTTCTCCTGATTTATTTTTAATCACTTAAGAGAACTGATCAGATCAAGTCTAGACTTTGAGACCTGCTAAATAATTAGATACATCTTGGGCAATGCAGGAAGCACATACAAAGAACAAAAATACCTGCTGGGAAGTAGTGTTTAGAAGGGTCTAACAGCCATCCCACAATTTAGCTTAAGGATATGGGGTCCGTTTTTGAGCTCATGTCCACAGGTTCCTTGGCCACTGAGAGGCTGAGCCAGACAGCCATACCCGGGAGAATGGCCCTCTCCATCATAAAGCACGGTCCACATGGAAAAGTCCCCAGAGAAACCGTGCTCAGGCTTCTGTGTAGGTGGATACCAAAGAAAGCCAGGGAGGGAGAGGAAACAAGAAACCTGGTGACTGCTGTCAACAGGGACAAGTCTTCCATTCCCAGGAAAGTGTGCTGTGTTCAGAGGACAGGGCTGGGGTACCTGCTGATGTTCACTTATTGTTGTTGTTGTTGTTGTTTTGAGATGGAGTCTCGCTCTGTTGCCCAGGCTGGACTGCAGTGGTGTGATTTCGGCTCACTGCAAGCTCCGCCTCCCAGGTTCACGCCATTCTCCTGCCTCAGCCTCCCAAGTAGCTGGGACTACAGGCGCCCGCCACCACGCCCGGCTAATTTTTTGTATTTTTAGTAGAGATGGGGTTTCACCGTGTTAACCAGGATGATCTCAATCTCCTGACCTCGTGATCTGCCCACCTTGGCCTCCCAAAGTGCTGGGATTATAGGCGAGAACCATCGTGCCCGGCACCTGCTGGTGTTCACTTATTTGTGACAGGCTGAAGCACCCAAAATAGCCCACCCTGGATTAACCACATGCGGTGAGATTTGCAAGACTGTCCTTCACCTACCAGTTCACATCTGGCCCTGTAATAAAATAACTCTCTGGAGTCTTCAAAGGGAAAACAAATCCAATCACCTAAGTAAGTGAAGGAAGAGAGGGGCGGTCACATGTGGGTCTGAGGCTGTTCACTGACTTACGTTTCTGGCAGTTCTCCTCTCCTGCACCCCAGCAGCTCCCATTGGGACAGCTTGGATCACACTTTTGGCCTGAAATGTAAAAGTAATAGATGCATATCTCAGTGAAAGGGAAGGAATGATGAGAAACTGATGACACCCTTTCCCAGGCCTGAGTTAAACACGTTCAATAAATGAAGACAATCTTTTCAACTTATTCTCTGATTGTTTGGCTGACTGGTTTGTAGAATCACTTAAGAGACTCCGATAAGAAAAGAAGATGAACCATGAACTGCTTTTATTTACATGTCAGCTGTGGAAACTGAGGCAGAGAGTAATTACTGATACAGGCCACATAAGAGAGAATTTTTCATGAATTTGAGGTTCCTTGCTTACAATCTGCTTGGGCATGGAGCATTCCCTGGCATCTCCCGCCACAGCTAGAGTGTCTCGTCTGGCTGAGCCTTTGGCATGGACCCACTGCTTCCTTGCTGTGTCCAGTCTTGAGTGACTGCATGTGTCAGCCGTTCTGGGATTTTTAAGTCATGGCCTGTAAATAAAACCTTCTAGACTCCAAACCAGAGAGAAGCATAGAATGGTACACAGAGGGTGAAATGTTAACAGTGCAGATCACTTTAATGACTGTGTAAAATCTTAGCTATCTGGTCAATTTTTGCAGTTTTTATAATTAGTTGATTACAAATTACAGCTGCAAAGGTTTTTCTCTCATCTGTCGTGTTTTCTTTTTATCAGTATTGAGAAGTCTGAAGGTCGAAGTGCTATATCTATATAGAAAGAGCAGGTTAACCACCAAATTTGTTAGAGAGTCCCGTCATGCAGATATCTTTTACTATGAAGACATAGTAAACTAGAGGAGTTCATGGGTCCCGAGGTCCCCTGCAGTCAGGAAGAATTTAGATTTCAAACAGAAAAGCTGACGATCAATCTCCCATGTGACTGTGAAGCCAGGATACCACCAGGGCGAAGGGCGCTAATGCCGCACTGGTGCTCCTTAGAGTCATGAAGGCTGGGGAGGCTGGCATCACGACAGTGACAGCGGGGGATGGACGTTGTGAGGAGGGAGGCAGAGAGACTGCGACAGAGGTCTAGAGAAAGCAAGGTCATACAGAGGCATGCTAAAAGCAGCTAGGTCTGCAGCGTGCAATCCCATTCTTTCTACTTTTTACCCTGTACTCACATATAATTTTCAAATTTCTATTATAAGCACGTAATCGTTGTGTAAGAGAGAAATGTTTAAAAGAAAAATGCATCTTTTCCTAACAGGGGAAATGTTTGCCAACAAACAAACTTAAGATCTGTTTATGATTCTAGTATTGACCATCTGTTACAAAAAAGAAATGCAGGCACATCGTATAAAATATGGATAATAGAAGAAAGCAAAAAGAAGACATGAGACTCATCCAGAGTTAATCAATATAGACATATAAGTCTATGTATATACAGGAATTGGAATCCCACTATACATTGTGTTATAACCTTAAAAACCCAGATGAAACATGACAATTTTTCCATGCCTTTAAATATGCTTCTATCTAACATGATTATCAATAGCATTGCTACAGCATAATTTATTCAACCAATCTGTTATTTTTAGATATATAATTTGTTCAGAAAATTTATTATAAGTAAGGCTGCAAGGATTCTTGTATAAGAATATGTTTGTACATCTCTTATGATTTTCACTTTCATTATTATTTCTTTTTCTCTTATTCCTAAGTGTGATATTCATTGGTCAAAGCTATACATACTTTGAAGCTTTAGATACATATTGCAGGCATATTGCCAAGCTTGGTTTTATTAACATACATGCCCACAAGCAGAACATGAGAATTTCTGTTTCTCCACAACCCAGGTGTTTAAAAGCAAAAGGAACCCAAATACTTCACGAAGGAAGATGTGATGCTTTCTTATTTTATTTTGACCTTTTTACTACATTAGAAAGAACATATTTCTTTATTTCTTGGCCATCTTTGTGTGTGTGTGTGTGTGTGTGTGTGTGTGTGTGACAGAAAGAGAGAGAGAGAAAGAGAGAGGGAGAAGGAGAGGCTGCTCATGTTCTGGGTCAGGTTTTTATTAAGAGATTCATCTCTTTCTTAGTCTTTTAAAGATGACTTCAGGGAGTGATATAGCAAGGACATTAACCCTCTTCATGGCAATCAGACATTGCACAATATTTTCCTGGTAGCCATTAACATATTTTACATCAAAGTTTTCTTTTATGATGTCAGATTTTGGCTTTTCTTCAACTTGATATTATAAAATATTCATCTTTACTTTATGTTTCCTTCTGGCACTTACATATATTTTAAATATTATATGTATTTAATATGCATTTAGAATTTATATTACATGGAGTAGGTGATGGATTTATTTTAATTTTCTTTCAAGTAAACTCACTCATTCTAACTTCTAATGCCCAACTTCAACATAAACATAAAAGCTGGGCACACTGAAATTTTTCTGAATCTTAGACATCTTGTCCATAAAATACTTAAACCATCTCATGAGATTTTTGTTTTTTTTGGTGAAGACTAAATGAGACCCATCCTGAGCAGGAATGTGTAGCCATAAAGCACCAGTCAAGAGAGGGGCTTTGTTTACCGCAGGAGCCTGGCAGCAGTCCCAACTTGCCTCTAGATGGGAAGAAGGGAATTTCAGGTATCAGGTCGATGGTGAATTTGCACTCTCCAATGCGACTAACCCAACCTACCTAGTTCTTTTTAAAAAACTCTTTATAGTTCTCTCACTGTGATATTTTCACCCCTAATAGTTAAGTCATTCCAGACAACTTATTGAACAATGAAGTATTCCCTTATTGGCTTGAAATGTCAGCTCTTTATGGACTTTTAATTTTGCTAGGCTTATTCTTATTTGTCTTGTTTTTATGTTTATTCTTAAAGCAATGCTATATTGGCCTATAGTTCAAAGCCCTGTAGTATTTGAGTCTTTTTACTGCACGAGCCCACCCATCATTCCCCTTTCCAGCACTTTCTTTGTGGGTCTTTCCCATAGCTGTTGTACAGAACATGGAGGCCTGCTATTGTGGGCTGCCTGACCTGATCCATGGCAAACACTGGCCCCATAACTGTTCCAGGTTCATTAAAAAAATGTGCACAATTTAACCTCCCCATTGTCCACCAGACAGCTGAAGAAATGCTAACCTTGATCTCATAATACGAAATGTTGCAATGTAAAATAAAGTTTTCAGTTTCTTGCAAACATAGTAGGTATCGGGATGGGTATCTGGTGGAATAATATATCTATAAAACAAAAAGCCTCAACACTCATGTTCACAGCAGCATTATTCAAACAGTCAAAAGATGGAAACAACTCCAGTGTCTGTAGATGGGTGAATGGACGAACAAAATGTAGTGTCAACATACAATGGAATGTTATTTGGCCATGAAGAGGAAGGACATTCTTAACACATGCTACAACATGGATGAAACTTCGGGACATTTTGCTAGGTGAAATAAGCCAGACACAAAAGGACAGATACTACATGATTCCACCTGTATGAGAGCCCCAGAGCAGTCAAATTCACAGAGACATCAAGTGGACTATTGCCTGCCAGGGCCAGAGGCTGGGAAGGAAGGGAGAGCAGGGAGTTACTGTCTAATGGGTAGAGTTTCAGCTTTGCAAGATGAAAGAGTTCTGTGTGTGGATAGTGGTGATGGCCACACACCAATGTGGATGTGTAATGCCACTGACATTATAACTTACAATGGTTAAGATGGAAAATCTTGTATTATGGGCATTTCATCACAATCTATCTATAAAATAAAAAATAAAACAAATATGCAAAAATCTAAAGTCCTCTAGTTGATGATTTTGAAGATTCATGTCAGATCTCTCTCTCTCTTTTTTTTTTTTTTTTGAGGGCAGAAAATAAACAGGCATCCACTGCACAGTTGTGGAGAAACAGAGAAGCAGGAAATGGTGATCACTTCTTATTCTAAAGAACAGAAAGGCCGGGCGATCAGGAATAGGCAAAGCCCAGGGGAGCTGGGTGAGTGTGAGGTTGCGTCTCAGAGTTCCCCATCAGCGCTGGCCTCAGCCAGGGCGCCACCCTGACCTGGCCCTGATTTCCTGCCAGGCTTCCCCACAGGCTGCCTCACTGGTGAATGGGACAGGGACCAGGCCACCAGCATTCAAGGAAACATGGACAGACTTCCTCCCCATGGGCAGTGCCCAGCTGTGTGTGTGACTCCATGTGGCAGTGTTTACGCCCTCAGCTGGGGGTGGATTCAGCCCTGGTGCTTCAGGAGGGCCGGGGAGCCTCTGGAGACTCAGCAGCATGCAGGAGTCTGGCCAGTCTCAGCAGGACAGGCTGGGAGAGGCCCTGGTGCTGCTCGCCCTGTGAACAGCAGCTCTTCTCGGGACACAAGTGCTGTCCCTGCAGGGGATCTGCCTCAGGTGGCCTGCACTGCCAACCAGCTGGGCTGCCACCCACCACAAAAAAACCATGTCTACGTCTGTGGTAAATACATGCTCTTCTAGTAGTCAGATATTTTGCTTACTTTTTGTTTCTGATTAATGTGACTTACTAAACATGGCTTCTCTCCCCCACCCCAGTGCTGTAGAGCTCCCCCGCATAGGAACTGGAGGCAGAGATAGTGTGCATGTGATACTTACAGCTGCCCAGGTGGTTCTGGAAGTCCATCGACATGTTGCTGAGAAAGTCGCTGCTGACTATGTCCCGCCACTGGATGCTCTCCACGTTGCACAGGGCAGGGTTGTTGCTGAACCGCACGGCGCCATGCAGGATTTCTGTGGGAGAATGGAACTGCTGTGAGCACCCTTTCCAGCTCCTTTAAATTCCCATGAAGGTTGTACGTGCTCTTCACATTTATGTTCTGCTAAAGAGATGCCATGGTGCAAACAAGAGTCCTGCGATTAGCCCAGTGAACTTCCTGGGGGACAGCCAGATAAAATTGTTAATGATAGTGCCATGGAGAAGCTAGGGTTTTCTCTGAATTGGGCTTTGAGCAATGATTAGAAATTTAGAAATATGGGGAGGAAGGAAGAGAATAGTTTAGTCAGTGGTCACAGCATAAATGATATGCATGTGGTAAGTTGGGGGTCCTGAGGGACTGATCGGTTGGACTGGAATGGTCACATGATGTAGGGGGTAGGCAGGGCAGGGAGGCAGGTCCCGAGCACTACAGTCCTGGATGCCAGGTGAGGGGTCAGCCTCCACCTTGCATGCCCAGGCGGAGCTTTTCATTAGAGAAAAGGGTGTGAGAGTGACACGAAGCAAGAAGAAGCTGAATGTATGACAGAGACAGATAGACTCCAGGGATGCACAGGGCGTTGGAACTGTACAGCTGTTTCCAAGTAAGAACTAAGAAGATGTGGAAAGGTCAGGGATGAATACATTCAAGCCTTTACAAAGTGGGAGTATTCCATTGATGACATTAAACATGAACATTGACAGAATGACATATGTGTACAAAACCCTGTGCAAGTGCTGTGGGTGCCGCAAGGATGAATTAGACCCACTGGCTTCGATCTGGGAGCTGACAGGCTTGGGGACAGATATGTCACACACTCTAACCACCTTATGCCCAGGGAGACCCTGACACACAGCGAGGCTGGGTACCTCGCTGGCTGATTTATAAGCACTATCTTCATTCATTCTCACAATGGTGCAATGACCATCTGTGATTTTAACAGAGAGAAAATCGACCTTTGATACATGAAGCAACGCCCAGCGCCCCAGGCAGGGAATGGGCGTGTGTGTGTGTGTGTGTGTGTGTGTGTGTATAGTACCAATGTGGGAAAGGAGGGATTCACCCCTGGAGGCTGCTAGGAAAAAGAGCTTTCCCAGGAGGGGACAGGCACACATCTTAGAGGAGTGTGGAAGTGAGGGCTGAAGGCTTCCTGCAGACAGGAGACGCAGTGCAGGGAAACAGTGGAACAGGTGAACGGCTTCTTCAGTGGATGTGCAGAAGCAAGGAACCGAGGAGGAAGCCTGGGGTCATGAGGGCTGAATCGTGGTGCTTTGTTTATCAGGTTGGAGACAACAGCAGAACCATCCGTGAAAACACTCATGAGAAAGCCGTGCACAGGTGGATGGAACTCAGGAGAGGGCAGGGCTGGAAACACCAACAGGGCTGTCCAGGCTGCTGTGGCAGCTTGGACAACAGACCAAGGAACTGAGAGAGAGCAGGGGGTGGGGTGGGGAGAACACAGAGGGAGAGTCAGAGCGGGCCTTCAGCACACCCCAGGCAGTGACTGCCAGAGGAGGGCCAGCACAGGTGAGGGAGGCTGCAGGAGCCACTTCCGGGTGGCTTAGCGGAGGAGGTAGGCACCCAGGTGTAACGGAGGCTCACCCTACGGCAGGCACTAGGTTAGCTATTAATGATATCACATTAACTAATCTGTATCTATACAATCCCAGCCTTGATTTAAAAAGCAATTATACGGAGGAAGTGGAAGGAGCTGCTGAGACCTTTTCCTACAGTCACTTAATTTTCTGCACCACCTAGGAAGTACGTCACCATTATTTTAGCAGCTATGCCATCCACATTTTTGAAGATGAAGAAACAGAGACACGGAGGGATTGGAGAATGTGCTCCGGAGCCTTCTGGCTGCTGAGGGATGGGGCCGGGCAGGAACCCAGAGGGTCTGGCTCTGAGGTCCAGGCACCGGCACAGGCTGCCTCCCTCCGAGACAGCGTGTGAGGCGCACTGTAGGAACCTGTGTACCAGGCCATCTCACAGGAAGCAGGCACAGCACAAGCATGTGCGCGGCTGCTCTGAGAAGCAGGGGGTGTGGGGGAATCACACAATTTTATAGGTGGTGAACCGAGGACCCACGCCTGGAGGTGCTGGCTTGGGTCCCAGAGCTGCACTCCTGTTGGGCTCCTGTCACTTCCGATATGACTCCCTCTGCTGGGCACCCCTTTCATCACACCCTTTTCCTACCAGCACTGCCTCCCTGTCAGAATTGCATGGCACAGGAGGGGTGTTGAGAACCCTGGGGCAGAGACTGGTGGCCATAGCTGGCTTCTCCATTCACTAGCTGGGGGCCTCAAGGGAGTTACTTGACTGCCATTTATTTATTTGTGAAATGGCAGAGCACAGCCAGTCCCTGGCTTACCATGATTTAACATAGATTTTCGACTTTGCCATGGTGTGAAGGCAATACACATTCAGTTAGCCCTCAAATCCGACCTAATGACGCCTTCACCCTTGGCGGGGTCCAGCCAGATAGGATCCCATCGTAAGTCAAGGAGCATTTGTACAATGCCTACTTTGAAGAAAGGTTGTGAGCGTTAAATGAAGTCACCGATTTAACATTCCTGGCCCCAAACCTACTGCCCAGTGAGGCACAATCACTGCTGTCTCCAGTTTTTAAAAATCAACTTCCCTCTCTTCTATCATCCTTCATTGTTTCCTCTCACAGGAGCCTCATGTGTCCTACTCAAAAAATTCAAAGTTCCAGAACACCTCATTCTCTGTCCTTAACTTACACATGGTTTTCTGTGTAGCAGTGCGACTCTCGAAACTGTCCTCAATGTGAGTTGATTTTTACTGCATGTATGTCTTTTATCCTTGAGGTCCAGGTAAAAAGACTGGCAGTTTATTCACTGTCTATGCACATAGATTCACGATTCCTGCCCAGCTTGTCTGCTCATACTCTCTTTTACTCAGAATCTTTACAATTTCTTACTATCTCTCCGTATTTTTTCATGTCCATGGAAACACTGGTACCCCGCTTAAATCTTCCCATTCCAGTATCTGCCATCTTCTCAGTAACTTCCCCTGCAGTATCTTACACACAGCTGGCACTCAGTGCACATGTACTGGATAAAAATAAAAGTCTTCTCCAAGGTAGAATTGAGTGACAAGCTCACTGGGAGCCGTCGGAACTGCTCTCTGCATTTATAGACCCCCAGCCTTGGCATCCCAGCCTCTCACCCTGTAAGTTTCTCATGGGCAGCTCCTTCAGTCCGGTTTTATTTGCATCATAGTTAGATAAGACTGCTAAGGCATAGGAATTTTCATAGTACATGTTTCCTCTGATGATCTGCAGGTTTTCCAAAGGAATCCGCTCCACAGTGTTGAGGGCGATGAGGACATAACCAGCCACCTCCTGGATGGTCTAAGAAGAGAAAACATAAATGCGTGATTTCTCTTTTGAGGACTCAAGAACTCAAGGTCTAAAATGGGTCCAGGGAGCCCTAGGACACTCAGTTGAACCCTAACGCCCACGAGTGCTCAACAAATGTAAAACAGGTAGATGACTGCAGTCATGGACACAGGAGGAAGCATTTCCACGATTTGCAACAATCCCTGCACGTTAGCCTTTGACGCCTGTGATAACGAGCAGTAAGCATTGTTCTGGAACGCTGTGCTCTCATGCCGCATGGGGTTCAACACTCTCCAGTGAAAATGGAAATTAAAAAGAATTACTTTGTATCTGTTTTGCATTATTTCTTATTTAAAAAGGAAAGGAGAAAGAAAAACAGAAGGCGAAGTAAATCTCATCCAAAGTTCAATGAAACTCTGAAGCCTTCAGAGCTGGCTCCTATGGGGTCATTAGCACCTATTGTGAAGTAATAATTCTGTGACCAGCTGGGTGAAACTCTTGGTAGCTTGATATCAGCTCTGGTAGGAGTATTTACACTAAGGAAACAGGCAAATGGTGCAAAGCAGGGCTTTTAAAAAGAGTTTTTAAGAGCTAGTATGGCAACACACCATGACTGAGGCAATGGTCAGGGATAAACATCTGTGTCTACGATGACAGTGGAACTCCAGATTAGCCTGTTTCTCTTTGATATTCTTTTCTAGCTATTACTTGACACTAGCTGGTAAAATGGCTTTCTCTTAAAACTCTCATTTGGAGCTCTGTAAGACTTGTCATTGCCACAGCAAAATTAAACACACTTCAAGTGGAATTCTGCCCAGGGCTTTCTCCACTTAGATTTTCTCCAATTTTATTTGTGTAGGAAAATCAAAGTCACCAACCTTTAAGAAGGAAAGATCGTAATTCCTCTGCACATAGGTAATTTCCAAATTCCCAAGGACCACCTCACAGTTATTGAACATCCTCTGGAGGCTGAGAAAATGATCTTCAAAAGTGCCCAACTGCGTGAGTTTGTTACTCGTGCCTTGGCAAACTGGAATAAAAAGAAAGATATCACATGAAATACTGAGAAATGCAGAAAAACTAAAATAAAACAATCCCTCAACGTCTAGGTAATAAGGCTAGCAGTTTCTTCACTCCCTCCACACAGAGACTCGCCCATTCCTGCCCAAGTCATCTGGTCACAAAGCTTACTAACTTTGTGAGCTTTAGTGACTGATAATACAAATTCTCACTGACAGATACAGCAAAGCAAATGTGATAAAAGATCTTTATATAAGGTGCAATTCATAGTAAGCGATGAAATTGTCCTATAATGCATGAAATTGCATTAAAATGCCAAAATAAAAAAAGTTGAAATTTAAAGGCATGGGCGGTAGATGAAAATTCTATGAAAATCTCTAAGACAAGATTAACCTGTAAGAGCTCTAGTAGGCAAAAAATAAATTTCACAACGTATTTCACTAATATAACTGCAGAGTTGAGTTAATGACTATATAATGAACTTTTTACTTCACAAAAATATAGTATGTCACATTGTTATGTGTGCAAAGAATGTCTACAAACATAGCATACACTGGGCAGTAGTGTACACAACATTGTACACCTAAAATCAGTGAAAAACATGTAAATTAAAAACCTAACTGGTTGGAGATTAAAAATATTATTCAAATGAATGCATCAAAGAATAAATCAAAGGTCTAATGTAGAATATTCAGAAAATAACAAACATCAAAATACAACATTTAAAAACACCCTCAGCTAGTGAGAAACCCACACATCCCTGTGTTCGTCCACACTCCGTGTTGATCCACCCAGCACAGGCGGAGGTGCAGTTACTTCCCTCACCACCAACACGCAGTCCTGTATGCTTGAGTCCTTATGGTTTCAAGGCATCAAACTTAATCCAAGAAAAAAGTTTTAAATTAAGGGACAAAGTTGGACCATATAAATTGAAGTGGTTATCCATTTTTAAAAGCAAAGGAGAGGATTATAATAAAGTTGTATTTACAGAACTAGCTCTTTGAAAGGCATGTTTAGGCAAGCATAACAAACAGAGTCTTGGGGCTTTTGAGGAGGAGAGTGTGTAAAGCGACTATAATTTGAACCCAAATTATCTTAAGAGTGAAGAAATATGGCCTCTGGCTTTGGATGTTGGATTGAGCCCTGGCCAGGTTCTTCCTCGTCTGCAAAGGCGCTCCTGCAATCACAGTAACCAGGTGGTAGAGCACAAACCATGGCCAAAATCAATACACTGGCACTTTCTTCAATGCTTTTTACATGTGCATTTCTATTTTATAGGCTTCTTTGTTCCCTCCCCATGGGAATGATTCTAAAGAGTATCATCGGACTGTCTGCCCTTGCAATGAGCCATGGAAATGAGCACATGTTCAGACAGCCATAACCAACCCAAAGCACTTACACAAACATTAAATATGAAGCAATCTTCACATCCTCTTTAACTCTGTGGGGATTTCCCTGTTCTTCCCTTATGTGTTCTCATTCAATTTCAGTGATAACGATAACTTTCACATGGGAACCATGACAGTTGACAAGATGGAGTCCCTCTCTCCTATCTCCAGGGGCAGAATTATTCCATCATTTTTCCAACCATAACTCTGGATTGACCCAGCATCTCTGGTCTGCTTTTCCCCAGGAGTATGGGGGAAATGAGTTTGTTCTGAATGCAACCTCAAGTTGAAACAATTGTATGGTTGTCTGTTACACATGCAGATAGGGCTAAACTGATTTCCCAATTCTAAAGTCCTTAAAAGATGTCAACACTGATGTAGGTACACGGTTGTGACAATAACACATGGCCTTTCGGTTAGCACACCTTGGAATAAAAGCTGCTTTCCCAGCTGACAGACTATGGCCTCTAACTCTCATTCCAACTAGACTGGCTGTGGTCCAGGTAGCCGTAAGTGTTGGTTGGGCCCCTCATGCCAAACAGGTGAATGGGGTCAACTAGAACCTAGGGCTGGAACACGTTGCAGAAGAGTTTCTTCAGGATGCAGACGGATGAAAACAGGCAGCTGCTTTCATTTTAAATAATCAAGGACATCAGCTTGCAAGTTTCTCTCAGTTGAACCAAAGAATTTTTATTATTAAATCAAAGAGTAAGTAACTTGTGTCAGTAAAGGAAAAATGCCATTTAAGATTAATCTATTACAGAAAACAATATTTTTAAAAAACCTGTACTTGTGCTTCTATTCATTTATTCAAAAAGTCCTAAATGAGCCCCAAATAACCCCCCAAAAGCCCCTTCAGGGCTTATTTAGCACTTTTTGAATAAATGAATAAAAGCACAAGTATTAGAAGCACTTCATTATCAATGAAGATAATGACCCTTCATTGTCTACAATTAGCATGAGTAACTTTTATATTCAGAAAAAGATCCTGTATTTGGGAGACAGTAACAACATTACATATTCTTGATGTAAATCTTAATTCACAAAACATTTTGGGAAGCAACTGGACAATTTGTTTAAACAAGCAAGTATGCCTAAATTCTACATCATGATGATTCCACTTTGGGAGACTTATTCTGAGGAAACAGACCTTATGCAGAATGTTGTTCATTAATTTTGTTAATAATGGAAAAAACTGCAAAGAAACTTAAGTGCCCAATTACTCAACATGTTTATTCTTGAGAATAAGAAGGCAGTTGACATACTATTTGATTCAATATAAGGCATGTCAATCTTGAATACTATCCTGGGTTAATAACTAAAGTATCAAAAGAAAACATATAAGGTTGTTTCTTCTGAGGCTTTCCCTTGTCAAATACCCAAAAGGAGACAGCAGCATTTAAGTGAAATCTAGGATGAGGATCAGAATGACTTGGTCTAGGTTTTCTAATTAAAACAAGGTATGATCTTGGTTCCATCCTTATACCAAATATCTCATGTTAGAAATATAAAGCAATGAGAAAATTTAATGTGAGACCACTTGTATGAGTAAATTACTTAAAAATTACAGTAACAAATTAGGTAGATTTAAGACAAAACTGCAAAGAGCAAGAGGTTTTTAATTAATCTAAGATAAGGTTTTTGTTTAGCCACTTCCTCATTGTGTGAACTTGAAGTACCTCTCCAAGCTCTCTGTGTCATGCTTTCCTCAAATATGAAAATGGTGACAATAACATTGACTTCTGCTGTGGTTTGAATGTGTTTTCCAAAGTGCATTTATTGGAAACTTAATCACCAATGCAACAGTGTTGAGAGGTGGAACCTTTAAGAGGTATTATAATTAGGTCATGAGAGCTGTGCCCTAAGGAATGGATTAATGCCATTATTGTAAGAGTGGGTTAGCTATCATGGGAGTGGGTCCTTGATAAAAGGAGGAGTTAAACCCCCTTTTTCTCTTCCCCACCACCTCACATGCATGCTCTCTTGACCTTCCACCATAGATTGACACAGAATGAAGGCCCTCACCAGCTGCCAAGCAGATGCCAATGCCATGCCCTTGGACTTCCCAGCCACTAGAACCATGGCCCAAATACATTTATTTTCTTTATAAATTACCCAGTCTGTGATATTGGTATAGCAACATAAAATTAACTAAGACAACGTCCCAGAAATGTTTTGAAGATTGAATAAATATATAAGCTTTTGACTTTCTTTTATTAAAGTTAACTATTGAGAATGCAACAGCAGCATAACATAACATGCATCTGGACCCATGTTAGGGGATGTCAGCCACTCTATATTGTCTTAAGTTATTGTCTAAACTGAGATGTTTGGATCTGCATATGGACTTACTCAAATGTTGGCCATTAAACACAGTTACTTTATAGAATATTTATCAAATCAGAAAAGAAAGAAGAAAGAAAAAGGAATACATTGTACTTTAAGAATTACATAAAAATATTTATTTAAGACTAGGTATTTTAGTAGTTTATTCAAAGAACGAGTTAATATTAATTTAAGTCTATACATTTGAAAATCACATAATTAAAAGTGTTTGTATCAAGTTCCATACAAAATGCTAGTGGTTTGCCCTACCCCTTGCAAATCTGAAGACAAATTCTACTGCATCAAGAGCAGCAGGCCCTATGACTTAGGTCTTCAAGAAAGTAACTTTTTGTCCTAAAATTTTATTTTGAAGATTTATAAATGTATAGAAAAGCTGAAAGAATTGTACTGCACACATCCTTATGTTAGCATTTTACTACATTCACCTTATCACATATCTATTTATCTGTCTGTCAGATGTGGTCCTCTAGTCTGCTTTTGGATGCATTTTAAAGTAGAGATATCATTATACTTCATATTGGCATATCACTAACCAGAGTTCGATATTAGTTTTCAGTCATCACTGTTGTTTTTAAGGTAACATCCACAAACTGTGAGAGGATTAATCTTAAGTGTAGCATTTAATGAGCTTTAACGAATGCACATGCTGGAGTAATCTGAATTCCTGTCATGATCGAAACAGTTAACTGTCATCCCTAATGCCTCTCCCAGTCGATCCTGCCCCCACACACCAGAGGCAACCGCTGTCCTGATCCATTTTCACTACAGAATAGCTTTGCTTGCTTTAGGACATAGATGGACTCACACCACACTGTCTTCTTGAGCAAGGCTTATGTCACAGCACAGTAGTTTTGAGGTTCATCTCTGTTGTTGTGCTCCACTTGGCTGTCAGGGGCTGGTTCAGGAAAGTGGATATAGGAAGTTATCTGTGCATTCTCTTTGGACATCTAGGGCAGGCCAGTGGTCTCATTATTATTTTTCTTAAGAAAATCCTCACTTTATTTTAACTGAAAAGAAAAGCAGTCTTCCTCCTTTAAGTTTTTAAATGTCTCTGGTTTTGTGGGGTAGGCCCTGTGGCCTTCCTCTGCTATTATGGGGGTGTATACCTTTCTGCCTACAAGCCTGGGCAAATCTATATTATTTATTAAGACACAGTATTAGAACAAGTTTCTCCAGATTTGCCCAAATCCACCTAGACACTTAGAATTGTCTAAGCAAAACTATAATTGTTTTAACTTGTTTTCTCAGCTATGCATTAATGGCTGCTGAGGTAGGAGCTGGGCTCTTGTCAGTCTCTCCCTTTGACCTCCAAGTTGTCTCTGCTTCCATCCCCAGCCCAGATCTTCGCATCTTTGCTTCCTTTGCATCTTCGAGGTACGAGGTACGCTTAAAGGCCTACTCCCTAGAAAAGCCTGTTCTGCAACTACATTAGCTTAAGTACTCACCATTACATTCTGTCACATTATCCTGCATTCTCTGCTCCCTAGCAGTGATCACTACTTATTATTAAGTAGGGAAACAATAATAATCATGAAATTATTATTTGCCTATGAATTTGTTATCCATCTTTCCCTACCAGATATACAGATGGTCCTCAATTTACTACAGGGTTATGTCCTCATAAACCCACCCTAAATCGAAAACAGCCATCGAAAATGGCATTTTGTAGACATGAAAGAATTGAAAAACACAAAACACAATATCCCCAAAATGCTGGTGACACAGTCCACTGTATAGAATCAGCTGTTTAGCCTCTTGGTTGCACGGCTGACTGGGAGCTCTGGCTCTCGGCCATTGTCTGGCATCGCAAGAAAGTAACATATCAGACATCAATTCACCCGAGAAAAGATAAAAAATTTAACATTAGAAGTATAGTTTCCATTGAATGTGCATTGCTTTCACACCATTGTAAAGTCAAAAAATCGTAAGTCCAACTGTAGTAAGCTGGGGAGTGACTGTACGGATGTGTGTGTGTGTGTGTACACATATGTGTATATATAGATAGCTTATTGGACCTACTGATATGAAATGCAAACACACATGTTGCATTTGTATATTTGTTGTGAAAGCAATGGATGGCCATGTGACCAAAGTCTTGGATGACTTATCCTGGGTTTCTCTGCCTTTCTGGTTTCCATGTGCCTGACCAGAGGAGGAGGTGGTCTGTATGGGAAGAGTGACAGTTCTTGCCACTTTCTGGTTGGTCATTATAAAATATTTCTAGCTTAGTCACATATTTAATTAGGCTTTAAAGGCCAGAGGATTTTTTTTCCTGCTTTCTTGCTGAAAGATTTAACAAAATCTCAAATAAGGTAGATGGATAGTTCATTTATAGGATGAACTTAAAATATATAAGGAAAAGATACTCAGTGAGTTTGCCAGAGGTTTCATTGAATCAGTATTGGTCATTTCTTTTGCTATACTAAAAATCTAAAAATGAACATGTATACACATCTCAAATGTGCTCAAATGCACAGAAGCATGACAAGAGGAAGACACACCATGTTTTTAACAATGACCTTTTCTGAATGGTAAATTTCGGAGTGTTTTTCTTATTTACTCTTCATAGTTTTTGTGTTTTTAAAATTTTCCAAGCTGACCATGTATTACTTTATGCTAAAAAATTACCAAAAAGAAAATTTTAAAAATCTGTAAAAAGTTTACAAAAATCAGTGTTAAAGAAGGCTAAAGAAGAATATCTTAAAAAATACAGTCCTTAAAAATTGAGAAATAATCATGTACATCTATGAAGACACTCAATGTACCACATAAAAACAATTTTATAAATTGACTATAGAACAAGACTGGTCTATGAAATTGATTTAACCCGTACAATAGTTTGTAATAATGGAAACTAGAAAACCTACAGTTGTGAGTCATAATGAAGTAATTGATTAAACAAAAGTAAATATACTGTTTTATTTAAATTTTCATTGTGGGTTTAATCAAAACTTTTGTGGGATGGAAAAAGTCATAATTTTGAAGACAATTTTTATTCATTTAACAAATTTTATGTTTTTTCCTCAGTTCCTTATTTTACCCTATTTTATTTCACAACTAATAAATGGTTCTTAGCTGATAGGCATCTGAAGATACCTGTCAAACTGAGTTTGAATCTATATGGGAACTTGAAAATGCACATGTGATATTCAAAAAGTCCTTTTGAATTTCTGACAATCTGCCACGTACATTATAATATGCCTTCTGGACTAAACATGCCAAGCTGTGGCATGCCCAACACAGCTGCAAACTAACGTGTCTCTAATTAAGTTAACAAGCAGAAGACTTGAAAATAACATCTCTTCATTTTGAGTTAGAGAGCAGAATATCCAAACTGCTGGACTTTCAACCCCATGATTCTCCTTCTAGCCATTAAAAGAATCCCAAACCAAGCTTGTGATTTGTGAAATATATACTAAGTAGAGTGAGAATACATTTGTAGATTGTCCCACCCTCTTGGGAGTTCACTGATGCTTGTGATCACAGGAAGGCCAGTTCATGAGGGACTATGGAATATGCTTCCAGTGACATCATCAAACTTCTACTGTGTGAAGATTGTGATGGTACCATTACGGGATGATCTCCAGCCAGTTACCTCAACACGCTAGGTCTCAGTGCTCAGTGTACTCTGATTAACATGGGATCAGTTCTGTGAATTTCACAGGGCAGTTGTAAGCAGCACTGAGATTATGGACATGAAAGGGCCTCAGAAATCACAGATCTCTCTAAATATGAAGCATGACACTGAGGCTTCACATGGCAGCAACTATTGCAATCTATTTCTGCCTACGTGTCTTCAGTGATACCTGTTTTACCTCCATTGGTTTTTAAACTAATAATCTTAAATCACATTCCGTTTTTTATGGACAACTGAATGGCTAGTAAATCAGAAATGAATTTGACCTGTTATTGGACTATAAGAAACAAAATTTGGCTAAAAAAGATTTCAGAAAGCAATACCCATTGATCTGTTATGTATTCAATACAATAAATTCATATTAAGTCCCTACTGTGTGCCTGGCAGCACTCTTTGCCCTGGCAGGCAGTTTCTCAGAACGTTTCCATTTTACACACAAGGACACACAGGGAACAAGGCTCCTGGACGGAGGAAAGCAGATGATTTACCTGGAACTGAACCTGCATGTGGATGGGGTGGGCCTCACTGTGTCCTGAATCCTGGAACTGGACCTACATGTGACTGGGGTGGGTCTCGCTGAGTCCTGAGTCCTGGAACTGCACCCGTGTGTGGCTGGGGTGGGCCTCACTGAATCCTGAGTCCTGAAACTGGACCTGGATGTGGCTCGGGTGGGCCTCACTGTGTCCTGAATCCTGGAACTGGACCTGCATGTGGCTGGGGTGGGCCTTGCTGAGTCCTGAGTCCTGGAACTGGATCTTTGCGTGGCTGGGATGGGCCTTGCTGAGTCCTGACTCCTGAGCAGGGGACATTGGAGAAAGGACAGGATGCTGGCTTGGATTCAAAATCCCTCTGTGTGAGAGGTTAGATAGCGGTGAGTGTGCTGGGCCTGGCTTCCCTTCCTAGACAGAGCGTGAGTAAGCACCTCCTCTTGGGCCAGCATTCCGCTTGTCTAATCTCTGCGCTGGGACTTTTGCTTACTCATGTTCAGGGGCTCTCTCTCTACACACGGGCATACTTTTGAAGTGAATAATACCACTTCCCCTCCAAAAGTCTGTGGGCCAGGCCGGCACTTGCACCCTGCACCTCCCCTGTGTCCAGGGCATCTGCTTTGCTGCTTGAGAGCTGTGTGCCTCCTCCAGTGGTGCCTCAGGCCTGCAAGGGAAGGGCAGTGCAGAGCCAGGGCAGCAGGAGCCCCAGCAGAGCAGGCCTCTCCCTTCCCAGCTCGCTGGGGAGCCAACAGCACCACAGAACCTGGGGTAGGACAGAATGGGGTAGTGTGGGCGTGGGGACGATGGGGACTGCATGATTATCACCGAAGGTGAGCTCAGAGACATCTGGTAGAAGGTAGGGGGAGATACAGAATTCCTAAATGGGGTTGGCCTCAAAGACCACTGCTGGAAAATTGGCTTCAAAACCCAGCCAGCTGACTTCAGGAAGCCAGCTCTTTGTTCAAACTCAAGACTGCCCTGTGCTACCTCCCTTCCCCTCTGACTTCACGCTCCTCTTTTTTACTGGAGAGCTGGTGAGCACCAGGCAGTAGAAAGGTGCCAAGGGTTGCTGGGGGCTGCGGACTGCACAGCCCAGCCCAGCCTCCACCGCCCCAGCAAGCTCACTGGGCAACTCACTCTTTCTTCCTCAGCTTTGCATGAGACAGCTCAGTGCTGCCTGCCAGGGTGCAACTCTTGTCTTCCTAGACAGGCCCTCACAACGGAAGGCATCCCAGCAAGATGTTGTGCAGGTAAAGAGAGGCAGGGCTTCCGGGAGTTCACCTCGCTGGGCGCAGTCCCACCCAGTCCACATACCTTCTCTCCTCTATCTTCTATTCAGCTCAGGCCTGTGACTCACTCCTTGATGACAAAGCCTGAGTAATATTTCCCATATGGAGCTGTTTATTTGCTGGTTGAACTGTCGCTCTAGAAGTCATGTGAATACTGAGCATGGCTGAGAAGCTCTGTGGCCAGGTGGAGTCAGCCACAGAGGTTGCACGATGACCCTTTGGCCAGGCTCACTCCACCCTGCTCTGAGATCCACATCAGGCACCAGAAGTTGCTTGTTCTTTTGTTCATTAATTCAACTACAACATATCTAGTAAAGTAGTGTGAAGGCAGCTGCTAAGGATGAATCAGAAGTACTCACTGCCCTGAAGGAATATGTGAGTCCTTTGGGAAGGCAACTTTACACATGAAACAGTCACAGGACATCTCAGAGCCATGTAGTGTAGAGATGTGCTAAAGGAACGCATGTCAGAAAGAGAAGTCACTCAGCTCGAGATCTGGGACGGAAGCACCAGTATTCCTCATTACCAAGCAAATGAAAACATAATACTTCACATTCAGATTAGAAGAATACATTGTCTACAAGTGCCAAGTGTTGGGTTTGGTAACTTCACCATATATAAAATACATAGTTCCACCATTTACCACTAAAAATAAAGTTTCTTCCATTTCTTTTTTTTAATGCCTTCCCCTTCTCTGGATCATTGCCCAAATTAGAATTGGGGGGTACGAGTTATTATCCTTCCTGGTTTGTTTATAGTTATCTGTAAGAATCACATCTTCATTCATTCTTCTTATAGACAAAAATCCTGAAACAGATGTGTAATTTGCAAGGAAATAAAAGATATCTGACTCAAAAATTGGGACTGGAAATTCTTTTTGCAAATGCTTCTCTGCAGAGAGATTTTGTTTGGCTTCCATGGGGAGGTGCATATCCACCCATAGCCCAAGATGGTTTAACTGTTCTTTTAAAATTTTTCTTCAATTTTTACCCATGTTTTTAAAAAAATCAATCTCTACTGCAGAATTGCGATTTAAAGCCATCTCTATAAACATACACACATTTACATTGGTTTACCCATGAACATTAGGAAAAAAGCACAAAAGCCTCTCTTTAAAAAAAAAAAAAAAAGACAACCAAAAATCTAAAGAAAAGAATAATCACTAAGATACCAGGAGAAGGCCAGTACACCAGTGTGCTTTTTTTTGTTTTGTTTTGTTTTTTTTTTTCTGAAAGCAAAGATGCTCCCTGCACTTGTCCCTTTGACCTCTGCAGCACTGGCCACAGAATGTCCACGTCTAGCTGCTCTGCTGTTCCACGACAGCTGTTAGCCTGGGAGGCTATGCTATGTGAATGCCTCTGAATGCTGACAGCACGAAGGGTCAGCAGCAGGGACCTCAGGGCATGCTGGGACACCCAAGGGCCTCTGAACTCTTCCCCTGAGGGTCAAACATGGAACTCTCAGTACTGACAGGAGCAGGACAGCCGGTGAATTGAATTGCTGGGGGGCAGAGGGCGCTCGGTGCCTCTGGGGTAGCATGGGGAGAAGCAGCTTCGGGAGGGAGTGTCTGAGGGGCTCAAGCCACTCCGCTTGTGGTTTCCAAGCCGACCCTAAGGTCTAAGCTCCCATGGTGCTGCTTCAGACTGGAGGTGTTCCCTGAGTCATTGTGATCCTGTCCTCTTTACTGTGGGGAACAGATGAGAAGCAGTAAAAGGAAGAAAAATAATCTTCCTAAAAAATTACTGGCTCAATTTTGCCAATGAGCAGTCCACTGCTTGCTTTTTTCTTTTTTTTTTTTTTTTTTTTTTTTTTTTTTGTTTTTTTGAGACGGAGTCTCGCTCTGCCGCCCAGGCTGGAGTGCAGTGGCCGGATCTCAGCTCACTGCAAGCTCCGCCTCCCGGGTTCATGCCATTCTCCTGCCTCAGCCTCCCGAGTAGCTGGGACTACAGGCGCCCGCCACATCGCCCGGCTAGTTTTTTGTATTTTTTTTAGTAGAGACGGGGTTTCACCATGTTAGCGAGGATGGTCTCGATCTCCTGACCTCGTGATCCGCCCGTCTCGGCCTCCCAAAGTGCTGGGATTACAGGCTTGAGCCACCGCGCCCGGCCTGCTTTTTTCAAGTTATAGAAACATGTCATGTTGTCAGCAGAACTACGGAGCCAGTAGCTCATATTCACATCATAAGGTATTTGAAGAGCAAAAAAAAAAAAAAAAAAAAAGAAAGTGGAAAGCCAGCCCCCGCCGCCAGTTTTGCGGACAGAACCACAGGCAGCTGCACTGTTACTAGCGCATGTCAGTGGGCACTGGGTTCAGTGGAGTCCACAGTTTGGAACCCTGGTGCCACCCCTATGAAAGCCACATCTTAATCATGTTGGGTCTGTTTTCTTCATTTGTAAAACAAGGACTCATGTACCTGTGACTCCTGGGAGGGGAGTGAGAGGGGAGAGAGTCCCTGGTCAAAGCGCCTGGCCCCTTAGTCAGACTTGAGTCTGCATGAGACTGGAGGGGTCACACAGGAGGAATACTATCCCTCTCTCCAAGCACTCAGAGGTCGCCGGCCTGCCTTCCTGCTCTCACGTTGGGACCTCACCACGGAGCGGGGCAGCTGGTGCTAACCACAGCTGAGCGGCCTGCCTGGACACAGGGATGCGTCTGCGGCTTGAAAGGAAGGCAGCTGGCCCTGTGTCTAGCAGGGATCCTGTGCCGGGCACGTACAGCTGAGAATTCCCTTCAGGGAAGCCAGCGTGCTCTCAGAACAGTCTCCACCCCACCCCTGTTCTTTGTCATTTAGAAAAGGGGTCTCACCTGACCCTCTGTGGTGGTTTTGTAAGTGTGGTTGGATTTGTATGCTGTGTGTGTGTGGGTTTTCATTTAATGCTTGTTTTTATTTATTTATTTATTTATTTATTTATTTTTTTTTTTTAGTAGAGACGGGGTTTCACCGTGTTAGCCAGAATGGTCTCGATCTCCTGACCTCGTGATCCACCCGCCTCGGCCTCCCAAAGTGCTGGGATTACAGGCTTGAGCCACTGCGCCCGGCCTAATGCTTGTTTTAAAATGAACTATCTTCTCACCTCCTTCTTAACTGAAGTCCTCCTTTTAAGTTTCATTTTAAAGTGGGTGAGGGGATGTAGCAGTGTGAAGACAGACCTTGTTCCGGGGGAGGGCGTGAAGCTTTCCCTTTCCCTGGCTACCCTGTAATCCCAAACTCATTCCTGGGGTCGTTGGCGAGGAAAAACTGACTAAAAAATCACTAACGACTACCAAGTTAACTCAGGAGAAGCCCCAGCCAAGTTTCTGCCATAGAAGAATCTTAATTTTGGCTCAGGACATTCTCACAATAGGGCAGTACTCCTGTTTCTAGAATATATTAGCCCTTCCATGAGGAGAGCTACTAATTAACAGACCAGTTCCTGCATGTAGGCACTTGATGTTAGACAGCTCCCCTGCCTGAAAAAATGAGTGAGTCGGGAATGCTATCCTGAGCTGGCTCTTTACTGCCCCAGGCCTGAGACTAGAGAAGAGAAAGCCTGAAACGGCGCTTGCCATGTCTCAGAGAAGGGCTCAGCAAACCTCCTCTGAATACAACCAGAGAGTAAATGTTTTCAGCTTCACCCATCATACGGTCTCTGTCCCAATTATTCAACTCTGCTGGGATAGTGTGAACACAGTCGCAGACCGTAAGCAAATACATACAGTCATGCTCCAATAAAACTTTATTTGCAAAAACAGGCAGCAGGTTGGGCGTGACCCACAGGTTGTGCTTTGCCAGTCCCTGTTTTAGGGAAAGGCCTAGCAGGAGGTCAGGGAATACATGATGAGGAGCCCCTTCATCCTATACTTTCTAGAAGACAGACCTGGTTGGAGTGATTCATTTTCCCCCCAGGCCAAACTCCAAAAGGATTTTCTTAGTGCTAAGCTCTTCCTATTTCATCATCAGCTAAATAAAGGAATTGAAGTAAGATACGAGGTCCTGAAACCCGAGAGGGAAATGCAGGGGCTGGGGATTGTTATTTGTGTGTATTTGTGTGCAGGGCAGTGTTGCAGCTCCGTTCTGGGCACAATTTACTTCTAGATTGGGATGATCACCCCTACCCCTGCCACTCCCACTGAGCATCCCTGCCTTCCCATACTCTACCAAAATGGTTGTCCACTCCTCCTGGACCATTCTGAGTGACTAGGAGTGTGTGAAGAAGCAGTCTACTCTTGTTATTGACAACCCTATTACATAATTGTTCCTTATGTTGAGCTGAAACCAGTCCCTTGATAATTTCCTTTGGCTTATCACAGATGCAATGTATTGCTTCTCTACCTTACAGTCCTGTAGATATTTTAAGACAATAATTGTTTCTCATCACGTTTCTCACCCCAGTGCTTTCCTGCAGATTCCCCGCCTCCACAGTCCTCCTGGGAATTCCACGTGTGTGGCCTCCCAGCACAACTACATCCTCTGCAAAGGCCTCCCCAGCCAGATCTGCTTCTTGGCTTCTGTAGTCCCCACGGCTTTCTCTCATGTATGAGCGCTCGCTCACACTTGAGTGCTGAAAGCATTCTATTATTTCACAGCACATTTTGTCCTTTAAAGAGATAATATATCATCTGAGAACAGCACAAACTTTTGTTTTCTTTAGCTTATTATTTTGAAAAATTAGCAAGCAATAAAAAGATAAATAAAAATTGTTGAATTACTAGAATGCAAGCAAGAACATCATATATAAGTTTTCAACAGACATGATTCCCTTTTCTGTACAGTGTAATAATGAATACGGCAGTTGAGTAATGAAAATGGAATCTGTATTCTATCTATTAATAGTAGGGCTGACGGTAAATTGCTCTCAAGTTTGGATGAGGAAGTATTTTTCCTTGCTTTGGTCTCCCCTAGGTTTTACTTTCCTATCACATCCTACTAGCTTAATAAAATTATATTTGCTATATATAGAATCTTGTAGAAAACCCATTTTCCAATTGAATATATTTGATATTTAACTAGAGTGATGTTTTCCAAAAACATGGAGTCTGCTAGAATACTAGATAAGAAAATATATCATTGCCATGCTTTGCTTCATTATTAATTACTATGCAAGAGAATACACACAAATAACTTACACGGGTGAGTCATAGAACACGCTTCATATATTCTTTAAAACATTCCTACTTTCAACTTTTCTCTTAGGTTTTCTTTTGCTTATGGAAAACCTTTTGTGATTCTCTTCTTTCATTAAACTTTCTTAAATAGCTTTCATATTTAAGGGCAATGTCTAAGGTGAAGGTGCTCCGCCATGACAGTAATTTTAGACCAAATAATATTTCAGTGGATTTCTTTAACTCTTAGTGATAAACTATTTGAATTTCTCCTCCTTGGGGACAATTAGAAATGAACTGCAAGGGGACATGTCAGCTGCTTTGATCAGCAGAAGTGTCTTTCAAATGCAGGCATCGTTGGGTGGTCTAGGAGACTCATGGTAATGAAGCAAGAAAAGGAGTGGAGCAACAGGGCTGGGGCCAAGTCCCTGGGTCCAGAAAACCACTATGAATGAATGCTGCTTGCACCCATTATAGGTCTAAGCATCCATCCAGGCTCAACCGCTCACTCCAGGAGGATGGGAAGCCTTCGTTTTGGTTCCTGTGCCAACTCTGGCTTCTCTGGCTGCTCCATTCAATCTGACAGAACATGTTGATGGAGCTAAGGTCATTACTGACTCCTGCAATGCCCTGACCATGTGAAGTGGCTTCCAGTGGCCTTTCCTGGGGCTGAGAGCAGGGCCTGGTGAAATGGACATATTATAAGAAGTCTGTAATCTGTAATCTGAAGCAAGCTTTTGTTTTTCTTTTTAAGTTGACTGCTTGGTTATTGAGGCCAGGAACCAGAGAAGGGAAAAACTGGAAGTGTGTACTTGTGTCTCAACTGATTCATCCTGAAGCTGTTTATTCTGGCCCACTGTCAAGTCTTTATAAGGGGGGTGTTGGTGGCAGAAAGGATTGGTCCTAAAGGCTATATGAGTGCCTTCTACTCAGCTAATTTCTGTGCTGTTGAACAGCCATTCAAAGCGTATTATTTTTCCTTGAAGCTGAGAAAGTTTCTATACAAGCATTCCTTTGAAAGTGCAATTAACTTTTATAACAATTTGTGTTTTAGTTTAAGAATTGCAGATGTTGTGTGGGTGGTGGGGGTGAGGGGGTGGGAAGGAGAGGATGAAGGAGTAAGGATATAGATGCCTCCCACTTGGAAAATGTGGTAACACTTCCTTTCATGGAAAAAACGCATCAATTTTTAGAATTACTAAAACATTTAGATGGTTGATGAAACAACTGAGAAGGCCGTGGTGTTTGGTTTGGGGGAGGTTGGACTGGATCATCTCCCAGCTTCCTCTCCTTCCTAATGAGACCCAGATCTTTGTGACAGGATTATCTGGAATTGTGATTTTATGCTTGGAAACAGTCCAAAGGTTGGGTAGCAGAGCCCGGCCACTCATCAAAAATGCTAGCTCAATTTGCAAAAGAAATACAAAACCCAAAATGTCACATCATCATCGGGATGTAACTATTGATGTGTGCGGGTCAGAGGAGCTCTTATTAGCTAGACCGTACATCAGTTTTCACTAGGGAATGTTTTCACCATTAGAAATATACTTTCATGGGCCCCAAGTCTATTCCTTATTATTTAGTGTTAGTTTGAGGTTAAATTGGGGGTGTTTGGGTTTCACTGAATGTTTGTGGCTATTTCATACTATGGTATGATCCTTAGTAAACTTTCTACCTCAAAATCCACACTACGTTTTGTATAATGAATATCTCACTTATCCCCTGACAAACAAAATAACATTTATAAAATGCTTTATAGTTTGCATTTGCTAATAATCTAGAGTTTCTAATTCATGTATACCCAGTACTTAAACTATTAACAGAAATCAACCTAATAAGGAAACTATTGAGATTCAATCCCACTAGAATTAAATCCCTTTGTATATGTGTGACTTCTATGAAAGTAGCTAATCAAAGGCAGTGCAGGAACATCTCTCTCCCCGTCACTGGTGTGTGGGGATGAGGTGTGCAGTGGGGCCACCTGGCATGGTCTTTGAATGCATGGGTCCCAGCTTCACATGCCTGCGTTTGCACCCAGCTCTGCCAACACTAGTGGGGTCCCCTTGGGCAAATGACTTATCTTTACTAGCTTCACTGTCCTTGTCTGTTAAATGGGAGTAGAAGAATGCCTCCCTCATGGTCTGTTGCAAGGATTAAATTGTTAATATTTGCACAACACCCAGAAGAGCGTCTAGGTCATGTAAGTGGTTGCTGTTGTCATCATCCTTTTAGGATTAGTGTGTGCAAAAATGAGCAGTCCTGGGACATGGCATTGACTGGAACCAATGCTGTTCCTGCCCTCAGGAAGCTTATCATCCAGTGGGGAGACAGACATTCACCAAATCATCACAGCATCACAACTGTGATTATGCCATGGGGATGATCTAAGAGTGCAGAAACCTGACCTGGTCTGAGAGGTTCTGGAGGGGTTCCTTGAGGAAGCAGTTCAGCTGGGCTTCTAAGGACAAGCAGGGCCCCGCCACATGTGGGGAAGAGTTGGGGGAAGGGGACCTTCCTGGCAGGGCAGGAGGAGAGGGATTGTGAAAGGCTGCCTGACTGGACAGAGCCTAGCAGAGATTAAGCTGAGAGTGTGAGGGGAAGGAGGAGAGAGAGGTTCCTGCTGCAAGGCTTGTAAGGACTTTAGATTTCATTTGAAAGGCACTGAGAAGCCACTGACAGATTTCAAACAAGGAGGAACATGTGCAGATGTATGTTTTTAAGAATACCTCTGCGTTTTGGAGGGGGTCCTAGATGGCACCCAGAAGTGGGCATGTCTGTGAAAGCACAATGCGAGGGGCCCTGTAGTGCTGGAGTTGCTCTGGACTTCGCCTGGGTCAGTGTCTCATCCTGGCTGTGACGCTGCAAGATGTCTCTGTGGGGGAAAGCTGGTACGCTGGATTTCTCTGCATCATTTCTTATAGCTAGTATGTGTGAATCTATACTTTTCTCAAAACAGACAGCTTACTTACATAACTTCTTGAGATGTACAAGCTGTAGGACAGAGCTCTTGCAAAGAAATATCATCCTTAGGTATGTATTAGCTTTATGGGAGGAGCTGGCACCCCAAAGCTGGAGCACCCAGTGCTGTTGGAAATGAGCCTGGCTTCTGGCAGTGCCCTGGTGACAGGTGACTCTTTTTCTCTAACTGAGATAAATGGAGTTAGCCACAATAGCTTGTAATTTTCAAATAGTATGATTTCTTTTCTTATAAAGATAGAAGCCATTACTTTTTAAAGCATGTGGTTTCAATGGTGCATACTCGACTTATGACTAAGAATCAGTTTTCTCAATCCCATGTTGCACCTTTTAGTATTAAATAATGTCCTTCTCCCAACTTAAAACAAAAACACAAAAACAGATCTCACTGCCACGTGGAGAAGGCCCCATTAGGCCTCCAGGGAGTGTGGAGAGGCCCCCTAGGAGGTGACAGCAGAGCCTGGGATCCCACCACTCAGAGCTCATCTGCAGCACAGCAGCAGGGGCATCCCTGGGAGCCTGCTGGAAATGCAGCCCGAGCCCATCCCAGATTTGCTGAATCAACATCTGCACTTTATTAAGGTTCCCAGGTGACGCTCATGTATGCTGAGCTTTGCAAAACAGTGCACCAGGGAGATGGCAGGGCGAAGGGGCACAATGGACCCCCCGACAGCAGTTAAGCAGGGTGAATCAACAGACTTGGGGATGGCTTAGCTACAGAAAGATAGAAGAGAGTGGCATCAAGCAGTTGTTGACATCTCCAGGTCAGAATCGGGAATGTTTGAGTGAATATGGCAGTAGGAACATCGGAGGCTCAGGTTTATAGATTGTGAGTTTGGTCTAGAGTGAGGCATGTGGGGCAGCCAGCCTGAGATAGCGTCTGGTCTTTCAGTTAGAGGAAATCAAGGCACCCAATGGACGATCAGAAGGGAACAGATCCTGACTGTTGTCATCTTGGCTGGAATCCAGTTGAATTGCCCCCGAGGGATCCATCCTTTGGGTCAGTTATGCCCCATCTAAACTTGCAGATAATGATAATGCAGATTTCATGAAAATCCTAAGATCCACAGCTATTAGTATAAAGCCCTCTACAGTTTTTCAACCATAAGTTGCAATCAAAGGATATCATAAACACCACCATGGTTTTTAAATTTATAATTTTGAAAATCTGAAAATTTAAGAACTGAGTTAAGCAAGTCTCCAAGCCTTGGCCCAGGTTTGTTCATTTTTCATTTTGAATAATTTAGTCAATTCATGGCCAGAATACCTCTACAAAAACCTGGTAGAAATTTGAAATATACTGATATCAATAAAACATGTTGGAACAAAGGTTTTAGATTTGATTGAGCTAGTATGGAATGTCATAGGGACATTTTCTGCCAGTAGCACTGGGAAATATATCAAGTCTGAACATTTTAAAACCATGACTGATAGGGAGCAAAGTTGTTTCCTATAATTTAAGCCATGGCTTTCTTGTTCATATCCCTATTTCTTTATGCACTTTCTCTAACTAGACTCTAGAACTACATGCATACATTAATACACACACACACATCAAGCACACATGTACATTCATACTTTCATGTGCATACACACATGCTTGCAAACAGATGCATAAAACACACATACAAGTACAGAACACATGCCCACACATGTATACACACTTGCACACACATGCACACACACAAACATCCATTTACACACATGCATGCATGCACATGCAGGCACATACACATGCACACACACAGAGCTTTAATTCTAGTTTGAGTTAAGAAAAACTTGCTGCTCTAGTCTTTTATTACTCTCCCCTGCTGCTTGATCCCTCTAGGTTTCTTCTCCTCTAGGCTTTCCCCCTCATAAACTGTCTCTTGGATTTGAATTGACATTCATATCCGTAAGATGTTGTAGCTCTAGACCTCCTCTTGCAAAGCCTCCTGCAATAAGGCATATGATAAATGTGAGATGGAGATCCTCAAGCTGCTGCCCGCAATTACTTATGTGCACCAGTAGACTCTGAAGACATTTCATAAGGAGGTGCACTTAGCTATGAAGAAATACATTTCCTACAGACGCCACGCCAAAAAGGAAGACCAAAAAAGAGAAAAATTTATCCTTTCTGGGATACATAATCTGAAAGAGAGATATGAAGTATTTTTAGTTAAGTTTTCTTTATATTTGTTTGTAAAAGGAATGATATATCAATTACTATGAGCAAGTAAAATTTGCAAATTAATTTCTTAATTGATTGCACAGATATTTGTTTCAAAGAATGACTCTTTAATCGCCTGGCTTTGACCACAATATCACCACAATTCCTTGAGTTAATCTGAAACTTACTAGGTTGCACCAGGAAAGGTTATAATCACATACCACATTTTCTTCTCCCAGACATGACATTTAAGATACGACCTGATAAAATAAAGGTAATTAGGTAGATGATTTTCAGTATCTTCTATAGCAAGCCTGTAGACGAAAAAGGAATTCCTGACCTAGTCTTGTTGATTTTTTCTTACTACAAACTAGCCTGGTCACCCTTCTAAAATATCCCACCATGTGAATTATTTTGATAAGATCTTTGCATTGAAGGTTGCACTGTACTAGTGTAAACCACTAATTAATTATTCAATTCATCAATTAATCAGCTATATACTGAATACAAGACACTGCACAGTGGCCCCAGCACTGAAGGAACTCAGTCAAATGGCAGAAAAGCAAGTCAGTCATTACTCCACAATGTGACAGATGCTGTGGCAGCAATACTCACATGACATGCTGGGAAAGAAGTTGAGGCAGCTGCTAATTTTCAGCTAAGAGAGGATGAGGGTCACCTCATCAGACTGAACAACTAAGAAAAGTGTCCCAGAGGATCTGAGCTGTCCTGTGAAGGATGGCTTGGAGGTGGGCAGAGGAGAAAAGGGGAGAAAGGGGAAAGGGAACAGAGAGTGAGAAGGCACAGAGACGGGAGGCCGTAGGAAGAGTCTCACGTCTGTGAGAGAGTGAGGATCCCGTGCAGGTTGGAATAGCTCCTGCCAAAAGTGAGTGGAGCTCAGAAGGGCAGGAATGCACAGGCCAGTGGGGGCAGGAGGCTGTGCATTTCTTCAGCAGCACACAGCATGGCTGTGTGGTTCCCCCCACTGCTGCCAGCAGCCTAGTGAGGACACACGCTGCACTGTCCCAGGCATGGACTTTGCAGGTTGGGCAGTAAGAGGGGAGAAAGGAAACACTAATGATGTGAGGCAGTGTCATGCAGGCTGGACAAAAAGAGGGAGTGAGACCAGAGGGGAGCTGCCAGGTGAAAAATCACATTGCCAAAGGCCAAGGTCAATGGAGGACTAGAGTGCTCCATGAGCAAGGCTGAGAGTGCTGGGAAGACAGGAGGTCAGAGAGAAATGTGGCCCTGAAGACAGGAGAGGTAGAGCCTTCCCGGTTATGGTGGGGTCGCAGGGGCTCCTAGAGAGCAGATCTCTTCAGTGAATTGCCTTGTTGCACAAAGATTATCTAAAATTGTTATCATTTCCTTCCAGAAGTGGGCTCAGGTCTCCTCTCCAAGTCCTTTTTGGATAGTGAAGAATCAGTAAAGAGCCCCTAATGCAGATTAAAGAGAGACGCCCAGATCCACTGGACTGAACTGGGCAGCAGGGAACTGCCTTTGAAGAACAGGCCCCACATGGGACAGCTCCATTCCCAGTCAAGGTCACCGTCACACAGAGGCCATATATATTTGATAAATGACTGAATCAATTATGGTACAAACTTGACTGCATCACTTAAATGCTTTTCTATTCCGGTAAGAGGAAGTTCTTCTAATACTAACTTCAGTTTAGTGGAAGTTACCCAGGAAAGCTCAGTAATCCAAAATAGAAGACAAAGCCACCCATTACGTGGCAGAGTGCTGTGTGTGTAGGGGTCTGTTTCTTACGGTAATCCTCTGAACCAGGAGTTCCAACGGAGAGAATGCAACTGTAGTGGTGGTGGCTGGGCAGAAGGCTGAGAGGGAGACAGAGCGGAAGACAGCACAGTCACGCTGCTGGCTACTAGGACAAATGACAACTCTCGAAGGACAGTACCTCACATTCCTCTCATCACAGAAAATAAGAAGGTGTGTAGGACATTCTTCTAATGGTTGAACTCTTACCTAAGAAGGGCAACACACAATGCCACTGAAATGCCATATGGTATCTGTCAGAGAGGCATGGGGCTCCCATTGACTCCTCCTCTGTTGAAATGGATTCTGAAAGAGCAGCGGCAATGAGAGAAGAGAGCCGCCTTTTCCTGGGGATGTCTGCCAAAAATGGTTTACCTTCTCTTCCATATCGGAGTTTTATCCCTCAATCTATGTATGGTTGTAAGCAGCTAAGCATTCAGAAGTTTGGATTGTATGGACTTTCTGAAGAGGACAGTGTGAGGAGCTCGTTTTTATACTAAATCAGAGACTTCATCCCTGCACAGTCTGACACACTTCCCTGTGTTGTAAGACTTGGATTTAGTTCATGGAAACTTCCAGGCTTTCAAAACAGATGACCTCTCACTAGAAGATCCACTTATCTCTTTCCCCTTGGCCCTGTAAACCAGCCCAGCAAAGTCCCAACTTGCAACAAACAGGCAATTCACTCTACCAGAAAACAGTTACCTAATCTCTCAAAAATGACACCTGGCCAGTTTCTAACCATAATGCCTTTGGACTCATTTCCATCAACATGTCTTCCTATGAGCAATATTAACAATGCCTTTACATCTGTAGGCACTGTAACTAGTGGAGAATACAATAAAATAATAGGAATATGCAGCCTGATGAATGCCATCCACTCCAAACGAGTGTTATGAGATGTGTGAACAACGTTCCCAGGAGAACTAATCTGTTCACCATTCAGCAAGTGCTCACTGAGCCCCGGATGCGTGCCAGGTCCTGTGTGTGCTGTGGAGATACCAACAGTATCTGCCTGGATGGAGGTGACAGTCTAGGAAGGGGGATAGATGTTAAATACACAAGTAAATATTTCTCCCACCACCACCCATTGGCTGATATAAAAGGAAAATGGGAGATGCTTTGCAGATGGTTCATTTCCATGTAAACGTTCTTGTGGTTGTAATACATTGTTTTCTCTACTAATGGGAATAACTTTCAAATGAAAAAAATGGAGTGATTATTTGTCGAACCAAAGTGTTTTCTTCATTATTAATAAAATTGCTGAACATCTCTTTAGTAAGTGAAGTCATTCACACTGGGTACCAGGAAGTGGAGATAGTCACACATCAGCCCTCTTGGGCCTTCCATGTGTAGGCGGATGAAAAGGAACCACGAGGGTTGGTGGCATCCCTGAGCATTGGAGAGCAGGCTGTGTAGAGTGCTCTTGGTCATCCTGTCTGCAGTCCTCCTGCCAGGGAGGGTGGCACCTGATCACAGAGAGACACAGCAATACAACAGAAACACTGAAAAAGAGTAGCCTGTCCTGGCCCACGTCAGCGGCCTTGGGTCCATCCAGGTTTGTAAGAAACAGGAAGGTTTTCACTTGTATCTAGCTACCCAGCCAGCATACCAACCTCAGCACTATTTGTATGTCAGGAACTCATGAGACCTGTGCTTCTCAAACTCTCATGGACATAGGAGTTACCCAGGACTTTGCTAAAATGCAGATTCTGAGATTCTGGAGGACCTGGCCAACTGCATCTCTAACACACTCCAGGGATGGTTGTGCCCATGGCCCTGGGGAGGTGACACAGATTCAGAGCAGTGGTCACCTACTGCAGCAGAATGTGTCCTCCAATAGAAGAGACCTTTTAAGACATTGATAAGGAGGGGTTAAGGGGAGAGGAGAACCAGGGCAGGGTGGGGTCATGCAGCCCAGGAAGATAAAAGCAGGGGACCGTGTTGTTGAATGCTGCAGAGGGGCCAGGCCACGTCAGAGTGAGGGGAATCCCACAGATGTAGCTACAAAGGGATCCTTGTGATACCTTTTTTTGAGCACTTCCTAGATCAGTTTCAGTAGAGTGGCTAAACACAGATATTATATCCTGAATAAATTCAGGCTTTAAACAGGAGAAGACACACAGTGAGACTCTCTTCCCACAGCATTTGCTAGGGCAACACCAACTCCAATTACACTGAAATTCTAGTTTCCAAATAGTTGATGGTTGTTGGGGATGTACAGCATCGGAGCCAACATTGTCCCCTGTGTGTTTCTGAAACCACCCTGAAGGTTGTGTTGGTCTCAGGCACTATGTCATGGCTTACTGTCTTAAACCAGGAGAGTCTGACATCCAGTTCTAAGGCTGTAATCCCTCTCTGTTACACCTCATGGGAAAAGGGTTTGTAGGTCATGATAGACACTGTATGGAGAAATAGGTACTCAATTCCTTAGGAGGGCACTCTCTCAAAAGGCCTGTAGTTATTGATCAAAAATTAATTTTATAGCTTTCACATTCTTATCAGATCAGACGTATTAGAATATTAAGGTCTTGATGATGCCATTCTCTTCCTGCCACAATAAATTGAATGGCACTTGAATTGTAAAATGAGCAGGGGAGAGAGCAGAGTTTTAGGCTTACTTGGTCCACTATTCACTCCTATTCTTTTCTCCTTGACTTTGGAGGAAAGGTAGGATTTGTTAATAAAAATGTTTTCAAAATTTATTTTTAAAGTTAAACTCTAGCTTTCTAGTATGAGTTTTTTAAGTAAAACAACCAATTTTCCCATGAGTTTGCTACTGAGAAAACACTGAATAGGAAGATTTGGGGGAGCATTTAAGGCTGATGGGCTGACTTCTCACCCCTCCCTGTGTAGCCCTAGGTCCCATCTGCCCTGGGACACTTCTCTGTGGTCCTGCAAGATCACAGCTCCTTTGTCAGCCCCTGGAGCTCTCACCCACGGCTCTGAGCGATTAAGTGACTTGTCATGTGCCAATGGACATGAATTTCTGGAGGGCAGAAATGGTGTCTATCCAACTAGCCACAGCCAGTGCCATGTGGTGGCCTGACACATAGTGGACAGCTGACACGTGTTTGTTGAATGACTACTCCAAAGGTGGCAACCTTCCACACAGCTGGGGATTGGGGGTGAAATGCGCTCAGAGGCTGGTTCACCTGCTCCTACCACTCTGGTCTTTGGGATGGTGCCTTCAGATACCTACTGAGCCTATCTTACTCTAGTAATATTTTAAAGCATTTGAGATTACCAGTGCTTCTCAAACTCCAGTGGACATAGGAATTACTCCTGACCTTGCTAAAATGCAGATTCTGAGATTCTAGGAGGGCCTGACCATCTGCATCTCCAACATGCTTCAGGTGATGGTTGTGCCCACGGCCCTGGGGAGGTGACACAGATGTGAAGCAGTAGCCACCTATTGCAACAGACTGTGTCCTCCAACAGGAGGTCCCCATTAGTTTCAGAAGCACTGGCAAAATGCTCAAAAGGGTAATCTCTGTTTAAGCATTTTATGAATAAAGAATTCATTAATGAAAAATGAACTTGTACTAGGCACTTTAAAAATCACCAAAATGTCAAAGTGTAATTGTAACGCAATTCTGATTTACAGACACGCCGAGTCTGAGTGGTGTCAGGCCCTACTCTGGTCCAGATTCCCTTCCTTCTCCTTTTCCAGGGACCCAGTTCTGCACAGGTGCATGTCTCAAACTAACTCCAGTCTTCCCAGCATCAGCACTGAAGTTCTAATTGCAAATTCTCAGTTTTTTTTGGCCTATGAAATCTAATCTTTTCAAACTTCTGAAGCCTCAAATATACACTTTACCAATGCTTTTCTGCAGCCCTGACTGTCATTCACCATGATGCAGAAACACATACACATATGCAAACCCTCAGGAGACTTGGTCTTCCTTGCTGCTTAGCTGAGGGCACTCTGCACGGGGTCTGTGGCACAGAAGGATATACCGTCTAGGACTTGCTTGCAGCAGCATGCCCTGGTGGCTGCTTTGGGATTACTTTACACAACAGAGATCTATTAAAGGGCCATGTTCCCTGGAGGAGTTCTCCCATCACTCCAGGTGGTTTCCTCCAGGGTTGCCCTGGCTCTGCTAGTATCAAATATCCTCCCAGGGCAGCAACTATGGCCAAGAGCCATTCCTCTTTGGCAAGCTGCCTCGTTTTCTGCAGCTTACCTATAACACACTTACCAAATGTGGGAGTTACAGAGTGTGGGTCCCCCCACCCCAGGAAATGCCCCTCCTTCTAGACTGCTACGTCTTTCATTGGGTACTATTATTTCTCATCGTTTCTCACCTTCATTCAACAAACATTTACTGATCTAAAAAAGTGGCAAGACAACTTTTACCCATATCCCTATTCCACTTTATATTTGAATAAAAAGAAAAAATATATTTCCCTTCAAATTTGCTGAGGAGTTAAGTAATTGATATGGAAGATATATGCGGCAATCTTTGGGGGTTTGTTGTAAGCAATTTGAAATGTTTTCTACTGCTGGTGGAGTATAATTTGCTATAACCATGTTGGAAGATGTTTTGGCAATATCTATCAAAGCTACTAAAGTGACCAGTACCCTCTGACCCAGCAATGCCACTCTGAGGTACCCAACAGAAGTGCACACAGAAGTTCACCAGGGACACGTGGCACAATATTCATAAACTTGTAACTGCAAGAAAAGGGAAAGAGCCCATATGTCCATCGGCGGTAGAATGGACAAACGTGGTGTGGTATTTTCCTACGATGGAACTGTCCAGCTATGGGATGCAAGAAATACAATTTTACAGCACAGCATGGAAAAATATCAACACATAATGTTGAGTGAAAGAACCCGACCCAAAGGAGTACCTACTGGATGATTCTATGTAAGCAAAATTCAACAGCAGGCAAAGTCGGCCCACCGTGTTGGCCTTAGGATGGTGGTAGCCCTGTCCCAGGAGGCAGCACGGGGCACTTTTAGGGTGCTGGTGTGGTCAGCTGTCCTGATCTGGGTGCCACTTACAAAGGGCTAATTGGTTTCTGATATTGGCCAAATTGCACACCTTTGACTGTTTTTTTTTTTTAATTTAATTATACTTGAAAATTTACTTGAAACATTTCTAGAAAGCTGCTCCCTCTGAGCAAAGCTGCCTGGGCAGCAGCAAATTCCCAGTCAGGAGCTCATGTTTTTAGAAGGGAGTTGCGGTGAGGTTCTGAGGAGTACATAAATGGGAGGTGCAAAAAGTGGGGTGCTTGGTGCAACTGGATTTCTTGGGCGGCCAAGGGTGGGATGTACGCATTGTGTGGGCACAGGGATCTCAATAACTGGCCCCAGAGCAGGAGCAGAGAAGGCATGAAGGCCAGGACTCTTCTGAGCTTGAGGTCAGGGGATCTACCTGCACATTAGAGTTATTTAAATGAGGAAAATACATGCCCTTCTTGAATCGATGTTGCCAAGCCTTTCTTTTCCTAGGAGAATCTTTCAATTCCCAGCATGGGGAAAGCATGTTTTCAGGTATTAAAATGAGTAAGGTTGTAACAGTAACCATGAACCAACATGTTGTCCCCATTCTAAATCGAGTATGGTGATAACAAACGCTATGACCCGTGCCTAGGAACACTTGTTTCAAACTTCAGACCCCTCTCGAGTTACATGGGAAGCATGGCTGTGGGCATGCATCTCCCTCCCCATAAAGTGCTGTCGCTTAAAACTTAAAGTTATGGCCATCCACGTTGTCCTGATAATTATAAACTTTCCTGATGTCATTCCCCATTCCAGTTCTTCAATCCCAGGGCCAACCAGTCCAACTACCCAGCAAAGACACCTGCCTGCTGCTGCATGATGGTATTGGCTGAGTTTGAGGAGGGCACACATGAAGTTCCAGGTGCCATCCACGGCCTCCGCGTAGGTAAGTCACTGGGTCCTGAGAGCAGACTGGGATATTTTCAGGGAGCTTGTGGATGGGAATGTGAAGCCGAATGTTTCACTATACCTTCAGGAAGGCTTCCAGGAACCCCTTGAGATTCAGAGACCTGCGAGTCACTCTCCCATACTGCCATTGATTATAGAATCTATTTTGAAGAGATGGAATAGCTAAAATCTTACGTGATGATAAATATAACATCTTAAATCCAATAGAGGACGATAAATATATGTTAAAAGGAACTCATAAAAATAGCAGCCATTAACTGACTATTTACTTTGTGTAGGCAATGTGCTTGGCGTTTTTACAATAATCCTGGCAGGTAAAATGAAATTTAAATAATCCTTATTCACAGGACTATAGTGAGGTTAAGAGATCATGCCTGTAAAGTGCCTGGCTCACTTTTCTGATACTTTTGTCTGAACAGAGTCTTGGTGATATTTTAACTTGCGATATTTTTTGAAGCCATACTAAATTTTCATGTGAACTTAAAGAACAATACAAATAATACAAATAAAAGTTGCAGTGTTCCATTATTTCTACACAATGTCCTTCTCTCAAAAGCTGATATTTATATAGGTAGTAACAATACATTTAAAATTTTTTGTAATGCCAGAAAAATAACAACACATAAACACATTGATTAATACTTTAAGTCTATTGGACATGGAAACTGTAGAAGAGAATGGATTCCCCAATCATCTCAAAGTCAATGGTTCCTTGTTATAAAAAGTTAGAAATACAGATTTAAAAAAAATAGTTTTTAAAAAGTGCTAAATGTCTAATATTAAGAAACCGTTAAAAATTATTGCATACATAGACATAAAATTGAGTACCCTAATAATTAAACATCATGTATTTTTAAATGTTTTAATTTATTTATTATTTATTTTAGAAACAGGGTCTCACTGTGTCACCTAGGCTTGAGTGCAACGGTGCAATTACAGCTCACTGCAGCCTTGAACTCCTGGGCTCAAGTGATCCTCCAGCTTCAGCCTTCTGAGTAGCTGGGACTACGGGCATGTGCCACTACACCTGGCTAATTTTTAAGCCTCAAGTGATCCTCCTGCCTTGCCCTCCAAAGTGTTGGGATTATACGTACGAGCTACTGTGGCCAGTGTAAACATCTTTTAAAATATTAAATGGTGTAAGAAGTATCTCAGGATATACCGTTAACGAGTAAAAACACATACTAATACATACTAATACATTAATAATCATTGTTTCTAGATGACAAAATTCTGTGAGCCTTTTATTTACTATACCATGCTTTTCTATATTTTTATAGTATTCCAGAGGGCCCATGTCTTACTTTTTACACTAAGGCTGTGAAATGTGAGAACACAGGGAGGAACCTGGTTTTGGCACCTCTGTGAGCAGTGCTTCCCACCCTGGCCACACGTTAGGGTCACCTGGCAGTGTCCAAACCCCTGCTACCATGGCTGTGCCCATCAAAGTGTTGGGTGGGGCCTGGCTTGGCGGCAGCTGCTCAAAACCCCCAGCAGACTCCAGGGCTGCTGCAGGAAGGCAGGCACCTACTTTCTAGGGGTCTGTGGGTTTTGGATGGGACTTGAAACCATATCAAAAACTCCCAGAGCCCAAACACAGCCCCACTTCTTATCAAATCACCTTGGCATCTTTGTCAAAGCTAAACATTCAGGGATGTTTGTATCAGAATTAAAGTTCTGTGCACTCATAGGGCAAGAGTGTTGAGCAAAAGCTAGAGTTCTAAGCTATGTTTTTGGATCAAATAGTGAATCTAATTGAGAAGACTGTCAATGATTTTTTTCCTTATCGATCCTCTATTGAAGGAGGTACATTGAAAAAACACTGGGAATGTGAAAAGAATATGGTTACTTGTCTGTGGCGGAAAACATCACATGTGTTCATATCAAAGATCGAGGAACCAAAACCACCCTCCTGCAAACACATGGGAGAGGGAAAGAACCGTTAGGTGTTTTCAACTCTATATTTCACTGGGGGAAAAAAAAAGAAGAAAATTTCGTGGGTGCCAGGTGATTTGACTAGGACGTTTTTGTGGGATTACTGAGGCGTGTTTACTGGAAGTGTGCTGTGTAGCAGACACTCACATAGTCTCATGCAGTCAACACGACCATGAGGCAGAGCTGGCAGGCTTGGCAGCTTTGGGTCATTATTAGAATGTTTAGGGAAGGGAGTTGTTTTCATTCACGGAACTTTCTATTTAACGGAAGGTTAAGGAACAAAACCTCTTTCCAAGGTGACTTTTGAAAAACTTTCTACAACATACAGGAATCGCTGCTCCCCTGGCAGACAGCCTGTCGGTGCCTGTCATCCAGTGTCCAGTACAGACGTCTCCTCCTTTTCATTCTCAAAAGTGTCCTTGTGTGGAGGGAAAATGATATGGTCACTCTGAGTCTAAGGGGATAATTTAATCTTCCTTGATGACTATCTCTGGATCATCAAGATAAGGTTGATTCCCATTATAAACGACAAAGACTGGAACCCGAGAATCGGGGGTTGCACTGGCACTTGACTGTAAGGCTGTTTGGGATAAAGAAAGGTGCACAGGCCTGGAAGTCGGGGGTCTGGGATTCCAGTCCCTGCTCTATCAATGGCTACCTGGGTGACCTTGGCCAGTTACAGAAACCCTCTGACAGCAATTCTACAAACGCATGCCTACAAATGCACTGCCTGCAAATGCACTGCCTCGGTATCATAGAGCAGTGGGATTCCCATCCAGCATTTCCTTCTTGTGCATTCCAATACCGATCTCCAGAGGCCGGCAGAAAGACCTTTCCTCGCTTCACGGGAGGCTGCTGAGACTCAACCAACCACTCCACAGGGCCTTCTGAGGGGGCAGCCATGGCCCTCAGGCCACACTTCCCATCTACCGCGAGATCAGCCTCCGGCCACACTAGGCCTGATCCTGAGGCCATGTCTAGGCGATGTGAAAACTCTTGATTGAAAGTGACCACCCTAGCTGATCATCTGTTTGTTTTGACTCCAAATTATGGGTTTGAGCAACGTGCCACCCCGCGCAGCTGCCTCAGTCGCCTGGCTGCTGTGTGCTCATGGTTGGCTTGAGACTTTTCACCCGCCCCGCAGGGCATGAACTTCTGGAATTTGAAATGCTTGGGCAGGGGAATGACCCTGAGCCACAGCACTCATCAAATCATTACTGAACCACAGTTAAATCATGTGGCTATCAAAGTGAGTCACGATGAGACCCAAAGGGGTGAGATGCCGACTGCAGAATCTGTTGTCTAAGCTGGGTATCGGTTTGCAATGGGGGCCTCTGTAGGGGGACCTTGCTGTCCTGCTGCCAGTGAGTCCTGTGTGTCACTTAGCGAGGGCGTCATGGGTGAGGCTGGGTAGCCCAGGTGTCTGCCTCAGTCACGCCAGGAGTTCCAGTCTCAGCTCTGGTACCCATCAGCCGGAGACCTCAAGCCCATCATGCAATCCCATCCTGGGACCCCACCCCGGGACCCCACCCCACATCAGCCATCCGTCAGGTGGTGACTCCTGGTTAAACGAGATACTGCAAACAGTGCCGGCACACAGTGATATAGAAGCAAAGGGATATGTTTCACCTCCTTCCTGTTTCAAAAAGGTCTCCATTAATTGGCATCATCATAAGCCCTCCTAAATGTGGTATTTACAAGTCATTTATCTGGTGGGCTGCTGATACAGAAGGACCGGTCTCTACAGATGAGCTGGCTCTCATAACGTCCAAACGCTCCTCAGGTGGGTGTTTGCCTGTGCACCAGATATCTCATCTTAGCTTACTTAACTGAGCCCACTCACTCCCGAGCCCATGCCAGTTTGCTACATGTCAAGTCTAGGAATTCATTTCTATAGGATTTTATTCAGTCTAGAGAGTAACATGATTTTTAGTGTTTTTTAGACAGCATTTTGAGCAATTTAAAACTTCTTAATATAGTCACTGCTGCGTTTTATTCAGGAAGCCTGGTGAGTTCTCCTTCGAGCCTGTCTAATCAGCGGCACAAACAGTCTCAGGGAACTGGAATCCAAGTCTGATAAATAAAAGGTGTGAGGTTTAGAAAAAAAAAAGAAAAAAAACAAAACGTCTAGCAAGCGAGATGAAACCTGCCTCGCTGGGCAGCTGCTCTGAAACCGGTTACTGTGGATTGCAAATCATACCCTGGCTGATTGAGCCCTAAACCACAAAATGTCTAAAGAATGAAGCAAAACACTTTAGTTCTAGTGCACTTTGGTGTAAGAAGGAGTCCATTAGAGTTAGAGGACTCAGCGGGCCAGGCAGACAGAGCACACACCACGCGATACCCGAACCCAGCTGGCAGGGTTTCTTGGGAAGAGTGCAGTCAGCTGTCTGCTAGCATTCAGCGATTCCAAATCCAATTTCTATGGTTTCTGAATCAGTTCCTGGGATATAAATGGAAGGGGGAAAAAGCAACAATGATGCTTCCAAGAATAAAAGCAGTTGCAAGTCTGGAAAATCCCCAAAACTCCATTCGCTGGAAGGAAGCTTTTCTGAAGGCACTTGAATCCCCTTCATTTCTGCATAGTGTCAATGGAAAATGAAATCACTCCCATCTTGGCCCTGAAATGCTTCTCCAGCGACTTCACACCTGGGCCCAAGATCTGCCAGGGGCCAGCTGGTCATTGTGCAGAGGCTGATGGCTAATGGCCAGCGAATGGCAGGAGAAAGGAGAGCGGGGCTAAAATCGGTCCCAAATAAAGCATGAAAAGCAATATTTGAAATTCTACTTCCGGATGCGAACAGGAAACAGAATGGAAACCCAGTAAATCACAGACTGGAAAGTTGCTTTGCTCCTTAATTCCCAGTCACACAGTCTCCTATGAACTTCCTGGTTTTGGACACATGCTAATTGAGTTATAAATAATTTAATGATTGTAAGACATTTAACATGGGAAACAAAGGCCTGTAAATCATTGGGGTTAGTGCCAATGAAAATTGGGGGCTTTGCCCCGCCTCTGTCCGCCTTTCCCAGTGTGTGGGGTGGGATGGCTGCCCCATGTGTGAGGACGCCCCGCAGACTGGGCAGGCTTGGCTGCAGCAACCCGGATACACGCTTCGCTTTATTATCTTTTCGGGTTAGCAGTGATCAAGTCACAGAGACATCTAAGTCTGCAGAGACCCCTTTTCTCTCTTTTTGGCTATATTCCTTCTGGCACAGAATAAATAAATAGGAAAAGAAAATAGATATTTATATTTTCCATTATGCTGCTTTTAAATCTACTATGTCTAGAATTTTATAGCATGGGGTATATTACATACTCTTTTAAAAATAAGGTAAATTTTCTAAATTAACAAAAAGCTCAAAACTTGTTCTCCCTGGAAATTCTCATAAAATTCCTAGGAATCTCCCCGCTTCTTCCCTCCCCAGCAGTATCTCATCATGTGATGCCTCATAACAACATACACTGTGTGTTTATGCTAGTACCTCTCACATTTTTCTTTCTGTGCCTCCTCATGTACTTTCTTACTTGGTTATCCGGATAACCTTCTCAGCATGGAGAGGTCGCCTGCCAGAGGGAACGCACAGTAAATGCACAACCAGCCAGCAGCCCAGAGTTCCCTCTTCTTCTGAAGTCCAGTGGAGAACTGTTTTGGAACTCATTCAAAAGGAGATGGGCTTTATATTTTTGTTTTCATTTGCTGAAATACCAAACAGGCCCTTTTGTTATGGAAATAAATGCAATCCTAGGCCCAAAGGAATGACAGAATTTGTCCTGTGAGTCAAAAGTTTATACCTAAATCAGGAGAGGATATCCCTTTAAGAGCAAATTTGGAATTAAGCTTCTCTGCAAAGGTAATATTCTGACTAGCAATGACTCATATGGGAAAGCGAGGAAGGCTTTGAATTACTGCTTCAGAACCTGTCTTGTCTTGCTTTCTGCTTTGTCCCTGGCAAAGAGGAGCTGGCCTAACCAGTAAGCAGCAAGCATTGCAGTCGGCTTTGTGCTTTGTAGCAGGTCCTTGATTTTTTTTGGAGAGGGCCATGAGGCCACACCTCAAGGGCCAAATCAGCCTGCAATCATTATTACCTGGGAACACATCCCAACACCCGATTCTTCCATTGCTGTAGATATTCCTTAAAATTTTCCAAGAATAAAAGCATCTCAGTTTAATTATAGAAAGACTTGATGCTTGGGAAGAAGATGAGGGTATCCAGACCCCTTTTGTTTAGATTGCATTAATATGTTTTATGTGGAAATAGATTTTAAATGACTTTGCAGATCACATAATTTAATCCTCTATGCACATTAATCTATTTCCTTTCTAATGTTCAAGGTTTTGGAATTTATTGCCTAAGGAGGCAATAAATTCTTCTTCCTATGGGACTATGCTGCTCATTCTACTAAATGCTGTCCCTCCTACCTTCTCCCTCCCTTGCAGCCCCCTCCAGTGTATCACTCTATTGTAGCCTCACTGAGCAATGACCTTCCTCACAATGTATCCTGCTGATTTATATGTTTACATATGCATTTCTCTTTCCCCACTAAGATGTAAGCTCCAAGAGAACAGCAACTTGCCCAGCCTGTGTCGAGGTGCTTGGTTTATGTTTGTGGAGTTCAAATCACTCCTTAGGAAGTTGCACATGAAGTCAAACTTTGGCCCTGTTTCCCTTCCACCCATTCATTGCCTCTTATTCTGCCATCTGGAGTCCTACAGATTAAATTGAATTTTGGTTTGGAGTGATTGTGCTTTGAGAATTTGAAGAGGGCCCTCTGACCTGCAACTCCCTTCCCCATCTCTCCTGTCATGACTAAATCACACCAGTTCTTTCTTTCTTTCTTTTTTTTTTTTTTGTTGAGACGGAGTCTTGCTCTGTTGCCCAGGCTGGAGTGCAGTGGCCGGATCTCAGCTCACTGCAAGCTCCGCCTCCCGGGTTTACGCCATTCTCCTGCCTCAGCCTCCCAAGTAGCTGGGACTACAGGCACCCGCAACCTTGCCCGGCTAGTTTTTTGTATTTTTTTTAGAGACGGGGTTTCACTGTGTTAGCAAGGATGGTCTCGATCTCCTGACCTTGTGATCCGCCCGTCTCAGCCTCCCAAACTGCTGGGATTACAGGCTTGAGCCACCGTGCCCGGCCTATACACACCAGTTCTTTCAACTAGTGTTCATGAATCCCAGGCATGGCGACTTGCCTTCGGCCTGCTGCTGTTTCTCAACTTCTGAAAATGTAGCATGTAAAACTCACAAACCTCTGACCACAGATTTCACTTCCCAAAATTATTCCACAGAGACTCGCTCAAGTACCTAAAAATGTGTGAACAAGGATGCTCATGGCAGCCGTTTATGGAGATAACCCACATACCCGACAACAGAGGAAGAGACAGACAGCCTCAGACTCCTCCGCACACCGGCACCCTGTGTGGGCAGCTCTGGCGGAGTGACGCGGCCCCTGTGCGTGAACATGGACAGTTCTGAACATGAATTATAAGCTCTAAGTCATGACTTAGAACATGAGCATGATTCTATTTTTGTTGAAAATTCTGTGGGAATGGCCTAAGGCCATTTCTTATCACTCAGGGCTTTTCTAGGCTCTTGCATGACAAATAGACTAACTCGGGGTCAGAGATTTCTGCATTTGGAATGAGTCACAGTGCAGCTAAAAATCACCTTTCAGAAGTTCTGCCAACTTAAAAAGAATAGAACTTTTGTCTCAACTTCATCTTTCAAACACAATAACTAAAGAGGAAATACAAATTTTTCTAAGGCATCCAATAGGAGTCAGAAAAAAGATGGTTCTTTTATACAGCAGTGGAGGTGTTCATGAGCTGTTCTGTGTTTCTTGACGTTTTTATACATAGTATAGTACCATTTACATGGGATTTAAATATTTTCCTTAGTTTGCAACCCATTTATTTTACAAGTGGGTCTGTCTTTTGAACAGCTTGTGCCAGATAACAGGGGAACAGGGGGAAGATAACGCAGAGTAGGCAAACTCTATATAGCATATAGGCACTTGAGCAAAAAATAATCTTCCAGTTTCAAATGCAAATATTGTTCTGTCCTCAGATCTGTGGCCTTGAGAATTTGGAAGTCAAATGTGCTCTGAACAAGTGGAATTCACTGCCGCGGTCTGCTGCATGCTCTGCCTGGCAGGGCAGTGCTTGGGACATGCGAGATGCTGGAAGAGATGAACTCTGTGCAGATGTCTCACGTCCTGCAGCATCCACTCTTCACAGATTTCCTCTATTTGGGGTTATACTGCCAGTATTTCACATGAAATTCATTAGACATGAACATCTGAAATAACAGATTTTTTGTATTACTTAATTCCAGAAGTGCCATGGAAAACAAAAAAACGAAAAATGGAAAAACAATAGGTCTCCGTCATCAAATAACATCAAATAACAAAACCCAATGGGCATTTTTCTTGATTGAGGGAACAATATTTTTCTAGTGATCATTTTGCCTGTCATGTGGCTTACCAATGGAAACAGGAAAAAAGTATACACCTACTATCAGGAAGAAAAAAATGGGGAGGAAAAAAGGCAAGGAACTGGGAAGAAATACATAATTGTTACCACATAAACTAGTCTGTGTGCACAATCAGAATGTTTGAGTTCCAATAAACCAAACGCTGCCAAAATATGCTGCTGCTTCTAGTTTTTCTGAGTGTGTATATGTATACACACACATATTTATTTATGGGTCAAACAGACTGACTTTTCCTGTATTTTAATTTTGCTTGGGAAGGCACAAATCTGGCAATATATATGTTTCTACTTACATATTTAGGATGTTTATTGTGAAAGCCAATTCAGGAATATCTGAACATTTGAACTATAAGAGTTGAAGACAATTCCATGGGTAGTAAGGTAACGTCTTGACTTGATAGATTTTTACCAGGATCTCTAAATATGATTTTTTAAAACTGACTTTAAAATGTGTGGCAGTATACATTTTACAATGGAGCTTTGAGGATAAATGACAAACCACCACATTAAGGATACATGTTGATAACAGGATACATCAGACTTCCAGAGTTTAGGAGACATGTCTTAGAATTAGAGTCAGAACTAGCCTCTTGCATGAAATAATTAATTGGAATAATTTTATTTTAAGTCTCTACATCAAAGATAACATTTCCTTCAGGCCTGTGGATTGTGGAGTGCACAGGCAGTGCAGGCCTGATTTTTGGAGGGATGTGTAAAAGAAATAGAACTGAAGATTAATAAACAACCGCTGGACATACTGGTGCCCAAGGAAAACAGATCCATTTTGCATTGAATGAGCAGGGCAAAACTGATTAGGAAATGAAGGCATATTGCCACAGAATGAAGGGAAAAGGTGGGCTTGGCCCACTGGAAGGACTTACTAGGGTTCTCAGAAAAGGGAGGAGGATGACAATGTTGGTGGCTTCTGACCCAGAATGGTTTTGTGAGTTAGGGCGAGGGGCCCTACAGACGCCTGGACACACACTATTCCATGTACTGCTGGGGGAGCAGTGACATGTGTGTACCTGACACATCCAGCTCCCCTCCGGGGTTGCAGGTACTGCACTATCAGCATTGCCCTGCACTGAGCTGCTGCTGGGTTTTTGGAATAGCGGTGGCTGTGAGTTTCTGCTGAGGTCATCCCACGTCCAGCCCTTGCCGCTAGGCTCCCAGACCTGGGTCTCTAGGTCTCCTGGGAACTCTGCACTACCTGATACACCTCATTTACCATATTCTTAAATTTTGTTGTTTTCAAGTGAAAACCCAGAAATCTATGTGTGTCAGCCCTTCTTATTTTATGCTTGAAACTTTTATCACATTCTCCACATCTGAGTTATCTCACAGGAAAGAATAAGTTGTTTCTAAAAGCTTATCAAATAGAACATTTGTCTTAAATTATGTCTTATCTACCGAACAGATGTGTTTTTTTCTAAATCAAAACAACTAAATTAAAATAGTTGATGCATTTGGAACATTGGTTAATATAAATAATCTTGAGGATGAAATCAGAGTTCTTTTACTCTTTCTATATAAGCCCTAATTAGAATGACGTTTTGTGATTCACCCTGGATGTTGTCAAACCCTGTAGAGTCAGACGTGTAGGTGGTCTCAATTTGCACTAAAGCTCCCTAAATGCTTCTCCAGTTGTGCCCATGGCTAGTTCACAAGGCTATCATTTGTGTAGAACCTGTTTCCCTGAAGAAAAGGAGGGAAACAATTAGTGTCCACATTAGGATACTGAAACTACTAGAGCCTGGTTCTCTTTGATCATAAAAGATTCTGTTTTATCAGAAAGTAATAGAGTAATTCCCTCTCTCCCAACAACAGAAAACCATTTTAAAATATTAGTGCTGACTTTGAAAAGCACTTAGAATGAGAATAAAAAGCAACAGCAAATGATCTAGTTTCATCCCAAATATTTGAAACGATGAAGGCATAATCCTTCTGCAGTTTCCCACGTGTGCATTCCCCACTCTTCTCATCCACAAACCACACCAAAAGGTATGTGGTATATTTCTGAAGGAACCACATTATAATTGAATATATCATTCTTGCCTGAGCATTTGACATCAGGGGAAATGGCTAAAAATAAGCAATAAAGGCAGAGATGTAACAACCACAAGCTCCTCTAATAATAATTTAGAACATTCATTACACTCCAAATCCAAAATCAAAAGCAAACATCCATTGTACAATCACTTTGTAAAGGGGCACCACTGCAGCATAAAGTGACTATATCGGCAAAAAGCTTGCTATTAATACTTCTATCCCTGGAATTCTTACTCACCCAGATTTCCCCCTTCAGTTACTTTTTCTCTTTCACTTGAGTAGCTTTCTCAGTGCAGCTGATCCGCATTGGATCAAATGAAGCCAAAGCACAAGCAATATATGACTATCACTTTTCCTGACCGTCTGCCCACTTCCTACTGCATTGTAAAACAACAGAAAAAATGCAGGGGCAGTAACATGAATTTTTGGATGAAAAGAGTCAATGCCCCTCAGAATTACTGAGGCAGCCCAGCCTCCTATGGTGAGTTGGGAGAGACGGGAGAGGGGAGAGGAGAGAGGGGGCAGTGCCTAGGCACTGGATCAAGCCAGGCAGGGCAGAGCTTTGTGACTTCACACACTGACATATTTCCACTAAGAACATAAATCGTTCCTCATCATTTGTGAAACAGTTACTGTGTGCTGTAGACAGTGCCATATGCATTCCTGGAATCCTTCAGATAACCCCCAAAGATAGGCCCTAGGTTTTCTTAATTGAGAGATGAGACAAATGAGGCTCAAGAAAGTCAACTTGCCAAGGTCATCCAGCCAATAGGCAGCTGGGGTGGGACTGAAACCTGGCCTGTCTCAAAATCCATGGGACTCGACATCTGCATCTACCAGGTATCATCCAGCGTGGTAGTGGCGACAGAGGCGGAGTTGGGAGCCTACGGAGGAGGGTTTCAACCCAGCTTGGCAATGTGCTCGCTGCACGGCCTTAGGGAATTCGACGGCACTTGCTCTCCATGCCTCGGTCTCCTCACTAAATTGCCTGCAATGCCTTTTGCCACACAGATTGTGGATGAGGGGCCAAAGCACTCAGCATAGTGCCTACGAGACAGGAGCATTCGAGAAGCTGCTCCTTTATCAGTAGCAACAGATGGTCTATCCTACTCAGTGTTGCCCAAGGCTGCTTCTAGACAGAATAGGCACACGCCCTTTATAACTCTTATAAATTGGGCTTGAGTTGGGCCTTGATTGACATTGCTGTTTCTTAATATGAGCACTGGAACTTCTATCCTTCTGGCATGGAAAAATAAAAGTTAATATAACGCAAGTAGTGAATTTTTAGAAACAATGTCATTTCAAAACAATTTCACTCTTGTGAATTAAAAGATGTGAGCCTTCTATACAGCATCCTTTATTCTTAAAACCAGAGATGATGAAATCTGTATGAATAGTCATATGTCATGACTGGTAGGCATCGGTTCAAATATATATAAGGATGTGAAAAGGAAGAGACAGTTTCCAGAATATTTAAGAGTCTTTTACAGGACATATTTCGACAGGCTTTTGTGTTTGAAAGAATGTGGCTCAATGTGGGCCATCCAATATCCAAACCCCCGCGACATCATTCTTTGGTCAGATTTAACCACCACCACCCACAGGCACATCATCATTCCCTCCCTAAGCATTACCCTTCTGTAGCTCTGTCTAGACCAACTTTCTTAGCTTGTGCTTTAAATGAAAAGCTGCCAGCTTTTCACTTAGTCTCTGAATGCGATGCTGCAGGTTCATAAGTGGTGGATCACATTCTGTAAGGGTATCTTTACAAAAGCATATTACAGGGTGTTAGGAAGGGAGATATATTTGAAGACTTATGGTTATGAACTTCTGCAAGGAGGCTGTCTAGTTAACTAAATCATAATATTAATTAAGAAATCAGTTTAAAAAGCAATCCCTTCCAAATCCCTTTCCATGTATTAAGCACACAATTTGATTTGCTCAGAGAGGACACATACTGAAGGGCTTGCAGAGACTGGGAAAGATAATCAACTTCATAAATGGATGCTCTCAAAGTTCACCAACAGAGGATGCCTCAAAGAAGGGGAGGATACTCGGAAGCAGCTCACCCTCCTGAGGAGCAACATACTGAAACTGCACTAAGAGTTCCGATGCAAAAAGATACTTCATGGCCCACATGGAGTGTCTATTCTTATATCTTTCTCCATCTTCCCAAACTTCCTAATTTCTTCAAAGGAAGAAGAAACTATACAGAAGAATTTTTAAGATCTACAGAAGTCAAAGCATGTGGTCTTTTTATTACATTGTCTGAAATGCTCCTCTTTCAAAGATGTTAAGGACTGCAAAATCTGCAGGGTTTAATTTTTCCCTCTCCTCCACGCTTTAAACAAAATCTGATTTTACAGTCTAGCTAGGTATATCAACCAACAGTTACATGGCGTGCCTCCTGGTAATGTTTGTCAGGAGTTTTTAAAATAATTTTTAAAATTTCAATTTAAGATATAAATGAACAGATACTTAGATAAACATACACATTATACATGTGGTATACAAATTTCATTGCTTAATTCTGACCCTAAAGAGTTGAAAAATGTTTTTTCGAAAGGCATTTTAATAGAAACATCAGGGGAAAACCAAATTTTTTATATATTGTTAACATTACTTTTGGTAAAGAAAAAGTGTTAACTTGTTTTGCTGAAATCTTGTTCTTTTGACAAGCTGGGCCACCAAGAAGCAGCAGACACTGCAGTTCAGTGTGCATGTCCAAGTCCAGTTCAACTTAGTGAGTGAGCAATATGCACAGAGCAGTGTGTTAGCTGCTTTTAAAGCCAGAGTTGAGTTAGACATAGCCCTTCACCTGGAGAGGATGGCTCGGGTAAGATGAGCCAGATAGACCGGCAGAAGTTGGAGTAGAGTGCCCTGCTGGAGCTTGAAGGTGGCTGAGGTTTCTGGAGGGGGTAAAGCCATCTGACTGAGAGATGGGGAGAGGCATTTGGAAATGTCCTTGGAGATTAATCTTGAGGGGCAGGTGGGAATCTTTCCAGTAGGGGTCTTACAGGTGGGAGTGGGGAGCTGAGGCTCTGGGTGAGGGAAGGTGGTGATGAGTGGGGGTGGGTCACAGAAGTGGGCTTCTGTGGAGCACAGGGACCTGCAGGGCAGAGGCAGGGAACAGAGAGGTTTTCAGGACCACACAGTGACAGGCTTTAATGCCAGAGTGAGGAATTTGATGGAAACTGAGAGTTTTAGTCAAGAGAATGTCATGATCTGAGCTGAGCTTCGGTACAGAGTTTCCCTACATAGCACAGCCTCTTCCCTCACCACGTGATCCAAGGCTTCTGGCCTGCATGGAAAAGGGATGGGAAGAAATTAAGTCAAAGTTGTTGAACCTCCGTTGCTCAACCTTAGAAAATCCTAGAAAACACAGTAGGCTGTGGAGAACTGTTGACAGGCAAACTTGTTCTAAGTTTCAAAATGGAAAAGAAGATGGAGATATTATAAATACCTATCTCAGGAAAAAATATAGATAGTTTAAAAAAGTTGCTGTATGTGCATGTACAAACAGACTTGTTACTCCTAAATGCAGGTCACATGTTGCTAACCTGTTTCACAGCTGGGCAGTACTACAAAACGGACAGGTCAGGGCAGCAGCCTCAGCCAATGCTGTGCCCGGACGCAGCGTGTAAGGCAAGTTTCTCCTGATTCAACTGCACCTTAAAAGGAAGTATGCAGGCTGGCTGATAGGATTTCACAGATTCGTGACAGGTTAAGCAAAGCACAGTGATAAGAGGATGGATTTCTCAGTAGGTGAGAATTAAAGTGGTGTTAAAATACAGAACTCAGCCTCGCTCCACATCCTCGGGGTGATTCAGTAAATAGAGAGACAGAAAGAACACAGGGAAATACTGGAGCAGAACTGTGTCGGTGGGGACGACATACCACGTCTGAGTGGACCTCAGTAAGCTGGAAGGAAGTGCTGCAAACAGCACGAACTGCAAAAGTAAGAAACGACGAGGACTTAGGTCCCAAAGCCCAGTGACGCAAGTGTGAAGTCTGGTGGACAGGACAGAGCAGGCTTCCTCGAGTTTCCAGTCTTCCTGGATATCCTCTGCCCAGGCCCCTTGTTCACATCTGGCAGCCGTTGCAGAGGTTGTCAGAAGGAGCAGAGTTGTCAGAGGGTCGCTCGGAGGAGGCTGCTCAGCCGCGGGAGAAGAATCAGCTGTCTGCAAGCCCAAGGCCAGCACGAGGAGAAACAGTCTTGTGTGGTGGAAAAGCACCAGGTAAAGGTGAGGCAGGGACGCCGACACTGGTATTCACAGCAGCAATCTTTTATGACAGTTTAAAGAAAAATTGTTGGAACTGTCAAAAAAATGGAGCATATTGCCTCTGGCAGCGGCAAGTTTTCTGTCATCCAAGTGTTCAATTGACTTCAGGGCCCTGCCAGCTCTCCAAGACTAACAGTGATGTGTGACGTGAGGCTTGGCAGCTGACTCTAGATAGAGCCTGTGAGTGGCTCAGGTGGCCAGCTTCCTGTCTGCGTGTCCCAGGAGCGGCCCACTCCAAGGACGGCGTGTGGAGATGACAATGAGGCCTTGGCAGGCTTGGGTCTCCAGCACGGTGCTCCACCCAGGGCGGAAGCGGAGGTCCCCTTTCAAAGCCTCGGGTGACCACAGCTCTGAGCAGGGTCACTCTGCAGTAAACAGCTGCAGTAGCTCTTAGATAACTTAGAAAACAGACCTCTCGGAGGGGAAGAATTTCCTGCAGACATTTCTCCCTTGAGGGCCTCCCACCCACCTCAGAGGCTGCACCCAAATCCTGAGGATCTGGCAAGAATCATGTTTTCGAGATGTAATTAATACAACTGTTTACACACAGCATCTGCTGGGGCAGAGATGGCGGTTGTGTGCGAGCCACAGCTGTGATTGGAGCAATCTGATGACAGTGAGCTCACGGTGTCCCCAAGGAGGCCTTTGTGAAGTACTTGACATAATTAAAATTGGGAGGAAAACTAGGTCAGGCAACCCGGGGTGGTTTAGGTGAAAGGGCTTCAGAGCTCCCAGCTGCCCATTCCCTGGGCACTGTCATGCGTCGTAGGATGGATGTGCGCTGAAACGCAAAGTCACCACAGTCTCCGCTGAGGAACAGCGCCTCAGAGATGCTGAGATGCCGAGAGATACTGCTTTCCATTCAGAGTGGCCACCACTGACGTCTCTGACAAGACTGGCAGTCTGCTGGCTGGATCTCTCAGAAAAAAAAAATTAAGAGAATTGAAACCATCAGATGCATCCCCCCTTGTATTATCTGTAAACACCAGCATATTTTATGCGTCGGTTCTGTCTCAGATTTTAAGTTCAATTCATTAGCCTGTCCTTTTCCATTAAAAAGTCTCCATTTACAGTGTTGAGAATTGGACTCCTTTGTCTTTTTTTTTTAATTGTACATCTGTTCATAGAGGTTGGCAAAAGACACTGGAAGTGATTGTGAAATCCACATTGTGATTCCTCAGGAACCAGACCCTGGGAGGGGGTGCCCAGAGCTGTCGGCACCCTGTCCCAGGAGTCTGCCTGTGCAGCTCCCAGCCAGGCAAGACGCCCTGAAGGCAGAGTCCCAGGTGGACACAGCTGGATGCCTCTCTGACGATGGTGACTCTGGTGGTGAACCCCTCGGTGTCTCCTCTGTGCCTCTCAAGGCTGCAAAGTGCCAAATACTCTTTTTCAACCAGCTCCCGAATTCCCCCCTCCATCTGGGACTGCATGTCCCGCTTAGCGATTTCAAGCAATTATTTCACCTTTTCATAGACAAGGACATTGTCCTCCTCAGGGCTTGCACCATCACTCTGATTTCCAACGCTGACAGCCAAGTGGCAGCTTTTAATTCTTAAAAGAAAGTGGCATTAAAAAGAAAAACTCACCCATCTCATGGTCTAAAATAAAGCAAAACAAGTCTGAAGGCTCTGCCTAACCCAGCACAGCATCTGTTACATAATCTGAAACTTCTGTGTAATTGAGTGAGATGTGGGAGAACTCAAGCACAGTCTTTGTAGCATTCTGGGCATAGAATCCTGATCCGCTAATTCCAGAGACTGAATCAACAGAGGAACACAGAGAAAGCCACCACAATGTGTGAAAAGGAGAGATACGAGAGAGCACACAGAGGGATGTTTTAGAAATTGATTTTCATCTCCTGTTTGAGGCCCTGGGAAAGGAGTGAGAGAGTAGAGGGAAAACATGGACACTGATGAAGAGCTGCCAGTGGCCAGGTTCTCATCACTTTCCAGGGCCTCTCAGGAGAGGCCACCGGAGGCTCTCTTCTGACTCCCCACTGCCTTGAAACCAGAAGACTCTGGGAGTCAGAATCAAATCATTTAATTTGCTCACAGACAACACTGGACACCTTTTAGGGTTTACTGGTTCACATATTATTTCAACTACTTTGTTGAATCTTTTTAACAAGTGGAGGAAACTGAAGCCTTGAGTCACAAAAGGTTGGCAGTGTGGAGGGCCAGGTTTGCCTGTTCTTACTATCGGTTTGATGGTAAGATAAATTAATTATTTTATTTTTATATTGCTGGAGGAACATGTTATTTGAAGCAAAATTAGGATTATAGGTAAGCAAACAGAAAAAATACTTAACAACAATATGCATACAGTACTTGTATTTTTCAGGATTCTTTTTATGCATAATACTAAACAGGTATATTTATTTACAAAAGTGAGATTTTACTGCACATTATTTTTGGTGCCTTAAGGTTTTTTTTTTTTCATTTAACAACATATAATAAAGTTTTTTAAAGCAAATATTTATCCAAAAATACTTTTGACTGGCTGAAGAGTATTTCATCCTATGGAGTTGCCATCACGTCTCTTAGCAGACGTGACATGGGACTGTGGGAAGGTCATACATGCTGTCGGGTCAGCCCACCCTCAGGACGGAGTAGTTCTCCCCAGCCCCCGAGTCCCACCCCTGCCAGTCCTGGCTGCTGAAGGCTGCAAATTAGTTGTTTGGAGAAACAGAGGCTATTTAGGTTTTGAAAAAATCAATGAGGCTTCAGTTTCTAACGAAGCTACCAATACTCTCATTTTTGCCCTGTCTTCATGGTCTGCAACCAGATGGAGGCTAAGGATAAAGATTCTTTTCTCTATCAACTACAGTGTCAGGCAAAGCAACTCTAGGGTCTGTATGAGAAGAAATACAGATTTTATTTATGTTAGCAGTAGTTACTGCTGTGAGGTACTATTTGAGTATTTCTTCATTATATTTAAATTTTTTTTTCAAAATTCCTATGATAAAATCATCTATACTTTTCTAAGTAGGAAAAATAAGGGAATGAGTGCCATGTTTTTGAAACTTCGGGGAAAGATCAAGAGTACAGAAGAGCATGGGGCAAAAAAAATGTTTAGATGCATTTAGGTGACATCAATAAAGCCCAGTTCTTTTTTTTTTTTTTTTTTGACAAATGGGATCATCCTATAGACACTGTTAGGCAAATTACAAAAATCTATTTGCACTGTCCCTAGTTGGGCACAACACAATCCATGGCAATCTGTCTTGCTGCTGTGCAGTCCTTCCCTGGGTGGCTGCAGGGGCAGACACAGACAGGGTTTGTAGGTCCTGGGTCTTATACAAATCAAATACAAAGTGACATGTATATTTGGAAGGAGAAATCACACAAATGAGACAAAATGTTTTTGTTATGCAAATTTCATAATATAAATTGTAGACACAGCCAGTGCACTGTTAGGACCCCCAGGGCCTTGGAAGGGGCTTCAGTATTATTGGCTTTACAATAGATCCGGTCCAGGTGAATGTGCGATGATTTACTTCTCCATTTTCTCTTTGATGGATATTTGGGCTGGTTATAGTTTTATTTTACAGTTTTATTGTTTCCTACTAAAAAACACCAGGGAATAAGTTTTATGGGGGAGGCTTTGTCAGCTGAAGTTACTATTGCGATGGCTGTGTGACTTTCCCTTCCCTTGGAGATCTCAGAGCATCCAGGCCATTAGGCAAGAAGGATGGAGGAGGCTGGGATTCTGTGTTCCAGGCAGTACCGCCTTGAAGAAGTGGTTGTCAAAGACACCACCAGAATCACCTGGGGGTGCTTGTGAAAACTGCAGATTCCTGGGCCGTGGCACTGGGGCAAGGCACAGAAATACTCATTTTGACAAACATCCTCAGTGGCTACCTCACAGATTAGAATTCTAGAGCCAGTGACTTGGGCTTCAGAAGGAGCACAGGTATGCGGCCTTGGGCAAGCCACAATTTCAATTCAGTCTCCTTACTAGGGAAAGGGAGCCAGGGATATGCATGTGGAGGACAGGTGAGGAGCTGGGGTAAGGAATGGACAGTATGTTCATTCCACTGCTGTAGCTGCATTCCCTGAGCACACACGGTAGCCTCTGTATTTTAATACAGAACCTAGGCAGCACCGCCCATGACTCCAGGAGGGACCCCGTGCCCTGCGCTGGCTCCAGCAAGGGCACAAACCGCTCTGCGCCTGCGCCCCTGCAAGCTGGCTGGAGTTGACAGGGGCTGTGGCAGGGCCTCTGGGCAGTGTGAGGGAGCCAGGGGTGGGGAGTTTCTTTTCAATGGGACCAACACGTGTCCACTTCACAAAAGTGGCCATGCGGCGGTTCCCACAGGGCTGTGTGGCCGGGAACTCCTGGTCAGTCACTATTTCAGAGTGGAAAAACATTTTGGCTTCCTTGATCCCTGTGATCCTGACGCTTCCTGTATTTCTAGAAGTAAAATGGCCATAAACAGAACTTACCACAGGTGACCTCTGGCATCGTATTCCCATTGCCTGATGTTATTTTTACAAGGGAGGTGAAAAGATAGCAGGATTTCAGATCTGGCCCTGCAGTTCCCCACTGCATGTGCAGAGGTCTAGTCCATAGGCCGCCACAGAGTTAACTCAGCAGCAAATTTAAACATACGGGGTACACGTCACAGGATTCTTAATCATGGCCAAGCACCTGGTGAATAGAGCTGGAAAATTAAAAATCTGAGGTATGTGTATCAGTGTGCCTGAGAAGATTTCGAAAAGAAAAGGCTTAGGTGGGGTCTGGGAATGAGGTAGAAAGGAATGAGGGTGCAGCTGGAGCTAGAGCCTGGGATATGCTTTTGTGCTGAACTTACCTCGCATCAAATCTTCACTTTCTCTTCTATAAAAAGTGGAGAAAAACAAGGCTTCTTTCACTCCTCCTGAGCTAGCTAATATTACTTTATCTTTATCTCTTTCTCCTCCTGAACTAGCTAATATTACCTTATCTGCACGTGTATGCCTGTGTGTGTCTGTGTGTCTCTGTGTGTGCCGTGTCTGTGTGTATGTCTGTCTATGTCTGTGTGTGTCTGTGTGTGTCTCTGTGTCTCTGTGTGCTGTGTGTATGTCTCTGTGTGTATCTCTGTATATTGTATGTATGTCTCTGTGTTGTGTGTATCTCTGTGTGTTGTAGGTATGTCTCTGTGTGTCTGTGTGTATCTCTGTGGGCTGTGTGTATGTCTCGCTGTGTGTGTCTGTGTGTTTTGTGTATGTCTCTGTGTGTGTGTTCCTGTGTGTGTCTGTGTGTCTCTGTGAGTGTGTCTCTGTGTGTGCCCATCTGTGTGTATGTCTGTCTGTGTGTGTCTGTGGGTATATCTGTGTGCTGTGTGTGTCTATGTGTATTTCTGTGTGTTGTCAGCATGTCTGTGTGTATGCCTATGTGTAACTCTGTGTGTTGTGTGTATGTGTGTGTATCTGTGTGTGTCTGCATGCAATCCTTTGAGTCAATAATTAATTATCTCATTGCATATATCAGAGAATTGTGGCTCCAGAGATGAAACTGGTCTACACTTCCAAGCTGCCCTGTGTAGGGAGCCATGTGTTGAACCAGGACTGTCTTTCCCAAAGGACGGGGCCTAATTCAGGACCCACTGAAGCAACTTCAGTACAATGACTGTGGCATGCCTGCCTGTGAGAGGGCGAATAATGACAATGACAGTAATAGCTGTCAACCTCATTGAGCCACTCTCATCACTTAATCCTCACAACAATCCAGTATTTTCCCCATTATACAGAAAAGGATGCTGAGTTTTGAGAGGTTAAGTGACTTGAGTTTTTGAATGTGGCATGGTGGAGGGCCAGTCGGACAGCAGAGAAGAGGGAAGGTGACCCGGCCTGCAGGGTTGCTCTGTGTCTTGCGGGGCCTGTAGCTTTTCCAGCTTTTGCACTCAGAGCAGAGCCTTGCAGGAGTGGCCTGGGCGTGAGCTGTGCTAGTGTCAGGGAGAATCCGCCTCTGTGTCCTTGTTTCTTTAAAAGATGAACCTTTTTATCACTTTTATTAGGAGAAATGAAAACCAGCGATAAGAGAGCCCTAAGATAAGGCTGTCGGTGCCACGGAGCACCTGGGTTTAGCACCTATGAAGAGGTTTATGGTTGCCGCTGCTGCACTGGGGCCTAACTGCTGAGGTCCAAAATGGTCCAAAATGTTTCTGTTAAATTGTTTTGGGTCTTTCTAGGTTTTAAGAAATATTTGTTTTACCTGCCAAAGAGCAGGATCTGTCTAGAGTCTGTACAATAAACACAAGTGAAAATGTAATCCCATATCAGTTAAGATGTGTAGAAATACATCTAAAGCACTATGTATTTATTTCTTTTTACCCTACTTCTCTCAAAGTGGATCTGTGATGACCGTGTAAATGCAAAGTCTTGGAGTATCCAGCATACATGAAAGGCGAAGTTAGAAAGGAAGTTGTTAGACTTCTCTATCATAAATTCCTCTTCCTGTTTTCACTGTGGACTCCTAGTAGAAACGCATGACCCAGATGTTCTCACTCCTTCCTCTGAGGTCACCTGTAATCTCCAACTCAAAGACTCTCCTAGAATCCGTGGAGCAACTGCCTAAATCTTAGGCCCTTGAAAACATCTGGGCAACTGGGTCTCCTGACAGGATAGGCCAGTCTCCCCAGATGACCAGTGGGTGGCAGGAGGCTGCATGGTGAGGCCCCCCTGTCCCCCGCCTAGCAGCCCACAGCTCAGGAAGAGTGCTCTGCAGACTGCACATACTTGGCTTTTGCACCAGGCAGCTGCGTGGATGACAGACCAAGAGCTAAAGCTCCCAGGATAAGAAGCTGGATGCTGCGCGAAGCCAATTCATTTTTCTCCTCATCAGTCATTGGAAACTCGCTTCCACAGATTGATTTCCAAAGGAATAAATGTTATCACCAGATGTCATCCTGTCAAGCAGCCCTGTTCCGAAAAAGACTTTTCCTTGGTAATGGGGGAAATTTGACTTCAAGGAGGCAGTACACAGTGGTGTGCAATGGGTTTCATCCTTTTACGTTACACACGCTCTACTGTGAGTTCTCAGTGGCTGCACTTCCTATCTCGTGTGCAGCTTTGCCACCATTGCAACATAACAGATGCCTTATGAGGCCAATTTCATGGTGTCTGATGGCACCTCTGCACTCCCTGAGCTACTAGTGACAGTTACGATAGGACTGGCCGGCTAAGCAGCTGTGGCATCCAGGCATGATTCAGGCAGCCACACTGCCCGAGGTCCGATGGAAGTGAGACCTTGGATCACAGACTAGTTTCATCTCCCTAAATTAAGATAACTCCATGCAAAACCAAGACAAAACAAAATGCCATCCACCAGCTAAAAGTTTCCATCAAAATTGGAATGAGTCTAAATGCAGTTTTCACCTCAAAAATGACTTCCTCATTATTTACAGTCCACAGATATGAACAGAAATGACCATTTCTATGAAAGAAGATTTTATGAGAGGAAAGGACAAGGGCTGAGGCGCATCACGGTTGGGAGAGGGTCCTCATTCTGTTTACCATCACCGAGGACTAAGACACGGGGCAAGTGGTGGGGAGGCAGGGCATGAATTTGCTCACACGGTCACCATGCCATTCATTACTCACTGTACGATACTGATTTTTGGCTATAAATTGGCCAGGTTAGTGATTCCAAAACGAGGTAGAGTAAAAATGGTCAGCACAATTCCCAACACAAAGCAATTCCATTTTTTAAAAGCACAGAAAAATGATTTTCATCATTTCAAACACAGAAATCAGAACCAAAAAAACATGGAAGGCAGTATCTATTCTCATAGGACATGACTGACAAGTGCATTCAAAGCTTGGTTCCAGCTGGAGGAGCTTACAGGCTTAGGTGCTGGAAGGAACCCAGGGGACTCCTGAGCTCATATTTTCTTCTAGATGTCGGTTAAGGAAATCAAGACAAATATAGGCTGAGTTTTCAAAGTCTCATTTCATTCTGAATTCTTTTGATTAAAATACGCTCTTGTTTAGAAAACACAGGGCAATCTAGGAAGAGGCACATAAAGTAGCCAATTACATGAACTCTGTCCACGTGGGTTTCGGACTTTAGGATCAACACTCTAATTGTTATTCTTAAAAATGCTAGCAATAAAAAGCCCTCTAAATTCCTAATGTCTAATCCAATCTTGAAATGGACAGATCTTTAGTAACATCATCAGAACCACGTTTGTTATCTGCAAATTGCTGGAGATATGCTGCCGGCCCCACACCACCCGCTGGCCCTGCCTGGAGCAGCTGATGCCAGGGCAGGCCGAGCTATCATTAGCTGGGCACAGGGATGATGTGCATCTGCCTGTCATGGTGCTCGGTGACATCTGATACTACAAGCTTGTTTTGATCTGGCAGAGAAGATATATGAAGTTGATGCCATAAAGCCATTTTGCTAAATAAAACAGCTTTCTTCAAAAACTGTCTTGACAATAATGTAATAAATAAAGAAAAGAGTTCTAGGGAATGAAAATCAGAGTCATTTTATTTGCTGAATTTGTGGGGGTGGGCAAAATGTAAGAGGGTTGGGCTCTAAGCCTAGTTTTGATTGCAAATGGCCTACACTATGAAATCACCAGGAAATTGGAACCTGAATGTGGCCACTTAACTGCAGGTCTCAAGTGAGGCAGGGACTAATACCACTGATGCAAATCTTGCCACAGTAATTAAGGCAAATGTTCAACCTGATGGGAAGCCACCCAGTCTCATCCTCTAGGGCACTCCTGGGCTCCTCAAATACATTGTAGGACTCAGCATCTAATTGAATTTTCAGGCCAAATGCAAAAGGAAGGGAGGGTCGGTTTACAAAATTTCACCTGCCAATATTGTGCTACAGGGCCTGTTTTCCTCCCCATTCTGTTCTGAGCAGAGCAGAAACCACAAGTAGCATGGAAGAACAGAGGCAGCCTGCATTACACTGTTCTCTGAAAGTTACAGCCTGCTATCCATTAAGGAGCTGTACAATCAAGTTAGTGGGCCACAACCAGAACATATTTTTAAAGGAGATAGAGTGGACTAGGAAATGCTAGGAGTAGATTAATCATTAATAAACCTTTATTAGAGTATGCATTATTTTGCCAAACTTCAGTTCTCTCTCTCTCTCTCTCTCTCTCAATGTGTATGTGTGTGTGTGTACATGTGTGTGTGTGTACAGTGGGTCAGAGCTTGGATAAATTGCTCTATGAGATCCCCTCTGCTTTGAAATCTTCTGAGTGTGAGTCTCTCCAGCTGCACACAGCTCCTCTGAGGCTGAATTATCCTGCCAGCGACACAAGCCTGCTATTGTTTAAGTGCTACTCTTGGGCCCCGCTTGTCACTAGTCAGGACCAGATTTTAGAACATAGTAGGGACTTGTATTGTCAAGTAATGGAACTCTTTCCACCAATAGCTTCTGCATTTCTCAACTTATTCAACTCTCCCTGGCCTTACTCTCTGGAAGGTAACCAGGAAGCCTGTACTGTCGAAAGGAGGTGGGAGGGGTGTTGATGACTATAGGCCCCACCCCCGACCCAACTGTGGCCTCCCCACACCCAGCTGTGGCCTCCCCGCCAGCTGCAGCCTCGCCTCCCATTCCCTGGCTGGTTGCAAATCTTTGGCTTACACATCTTTCACTGCATTAGGAACCACTATCACCAGAACCTTTCAAGATGGTAGTTTTCATCACTTTTTACCCCATAGTAGATAATTACAGATGACAGGCTTATTGATCATATTTCATCATCATGGTGCTTTTCCTGACATGACTGATCCTTTTCCTTCAAAAGGCCCATTTTGCAAAGTTGAGGGCATCCTCCTTCAGAATGCGAAATTGTGCAAAGCTAATACAAAACAAAATTAGAAATTGGGGTCTTTAAGTTAGAAATTGGGGTCAAAATATTGCCTCTATCACTTGCCAGCTCAGCGATCTCGCACACTGGTACCTCTCAGGGACAGCTGAGAAGTCAGATGAGGTCAGGACAAACACAGTGCCTGAACCCCAGAGGAACATTATATGTCTTGAAAAAGCAAAGTCGCATTTAATAACAATCCATATACAAAAGTATATTATGTACATCATAAAATACCCAAATAAGGTTGGGTCCTTCAACATCAGAATGCATTTTTCAGTTCTTCATGGTTAAAATGAGGATTTCTTCCACAAGTAGGAGTATTTCACTTTTTACTAGCCTTATTCCTTAAGCCAAGATGATTGTCTTTAGAAGAAAGATGTTTTTAAAACGATAAGATATATTTTAAATTTCCAAATAGTTAGTTACATATGGCTTTCTCAGCAGACAAGCCTGGCCATTTTTTGGCATCTCGAGCTGTATGTCTGAGCTCTGATTTTCAATTAGGGTTTAGCACGGTATTTTTTAAGAAATTAGATGAACCTTTCAGGTCATAAGATTTACGATTTTAGTAAATCATGTGCTTTCTACCCCTTTAAAGGCCTTCATGTTATACTTTATCATCTATTTTATTATTATATCTGAATCCTAAATAATATGGCCAAGTCAAGAAAATCTGCACATAGGACCTTGAAGACGGTTCATGTGGCAGCAGAGGACCCAGGGTCTGGGAAGGGGCCCAAGGTCAGGGGCTTCTTGGCTGTGTGACCTTGGCTAGCGGCCTTTGTACTGCCAGCTTTTTCATCAGCAAACAAGCACTGTGTACCCTGGGATTATTTGAAGTTCTTTAAAAAACAGAAAAAGGACCCGATCATCAAAACTAAAAATGCACATACAGCTCCTGAAAACATGAAGCACTTTGGGAGGCCGAGGCGGGTGGATCACGAGGTCAGGAGTTCGAAACCAACCTGACCAACATGATGAAACCCCGTCTCTACTAAAACTATAAAAATCAGCTGGGCGTGGTGGCACGTGCCTGTAATCCCAGCTACTGAGGAGGCTGAGGCAGGAGAATCACTTGAACCTGGGAGGCAGAGGTTGCAGTGAGCCCAGATTACACCACTGAACTCCAGACTGGGTGACAGAGTGAGACTCCATCTCTAAATAAATAAATAAATATATAAATAAAGTAGAAAGTATCACCTGGGCTCACAAAGGTGAATTTGAACTGAATGAGTCCTTTGAGCAGCTTGTATTGACAGGAAAGAGGGCACCCTGCATAGCGGGTTAGAGGGAGGCCCCAGGAAGCAAACCCCGTGTGAGGGTCTCCTGGCCTGGCTGGAACGAAACGTGGGCTCTGGCAGGTCAGGGAAGGGTGAGAGGTGGGCCTAACTTTTGGATCATGTTTCAGACAAACCACAGTGGAAAACACATTTTTGAGATAACTAGAGATGTGTCCGTAGGCTGGTTTTTGGATAACAAGAGATTTATGGCTAAGTTTTAAGTTTGATGACAATATTGTGATTACGTTTTAAAAATCATGCTTTTAGAGATTCATAACGTGAAATGGAGATAGTGTTGGGTGAAAGGATAGGATTTCTTGGATGAGACATGACTGTTCGACTGTTCTTAAAATAGTTCAGATATGGAAGGACAGATGTGAAAGAAAACAATCTTGATGATTTGGGGTTCTGGATGTGTGTTAAAACTTCTATGCATAACTAAAAATTTAAAAATTCCTCTATTGAAAATCCTATTTGAATGGCACCCTCTGCCAGGCCTCCCTAGCAAGCCCTCCTTTGTGTGCACAGAGAAGCACATATGGACAGTGCCCAGTGTACGGGTTGCAAAGCCCAGAACAAGCTAAAACCCCTTTTTAGTGACAGCCTCGTAGAAGATGAGGGAGCCATTACACGCATGGGGCCAACTTACACATACTGCAGTTTAAAAAGCCCTCAAGGAAAGTGAAATTAAGTTTAAATAAAAAGCAAGTGGCAAAACAATATGCATGAATGATATAAGCTCATATGTATAAAAATAGAAACAAAACCTAAATGACTGACCTTTATTTGTACACATATTTGTGTGTATGTAAAATACAAAGAAAAAATGCTGGAAGGATTCTTCCACAACTCTTGACAGTGGAGTGAAAGCATGGTTCTTGCTTTTTACCCTCTAATTTCTTGAAATCATTATACTTTTTACAAAGAGGAGTATTTTTGCATTGTGTAAGTAAAATACAGTCAAATAAATAAGTAAGCAAAGACAAAAAATGATGAGGGCGTGGGAGAGGCGGCAGGGAGGCCGGCTGGCCAGTCTCCAGAGCTTGATGTTTTCATCGTCAAAGGGACAGGACTGAGATGGATAACATTTTGGTTTCGTCTGTGAAGGCCTTTCATTCCAGAAAGAAAACAGTGTCAGCATTACAGCCATGGGTTGACACATGGCTAAGGTCCCATTAGGAGCATGAAGGAGGCTCCCTTGATAATCACAGGGAAAGTCAAATGACGGGAAAGGTCGCATGCCCAGAGGAACTCCCCTGTAATTTGTATTGTAATGAATTATTACCTTAACACAAGTATGTGCCAGGCATCTAATTTGCAAGTGCGGATGCCTGGCAGTTGACTTTAAAATCACTCTGGAATTATCCCTGTATAATCTGAACAACCAGAAGTGTGACCAGGGCTTTACCAAGAGAGAGCTGCACAAAAGGGTAAACTGCAGACTGGGAAGTTCCATGTGCATGGAGGCAGTGGATGCACCGCGCTCTGCTTCAGGAAGAAGTCCTACACACATTTTCTGCATCTGTTTTATAGACTGGACTGTGTACTCTTTCATGGGGCTCTTTGTGCGAAAGGGGCCTCCCCCATCCACTCCTACCTTCAGTGTAGGGCCAAGTCCAAGTGGAATGAAGCCTCTGAAAACATGGCTTCTTCTCATACTCCTTGGAGCCAGACCACTGCTCCTTTCTATGTACCCCAGGATTTGTGGGGGCTTTTTATTCAGGTGGGAGAGGAATGGGCACTGGGACAGGTGTGGTAGGTGCCAAAGAAGTGGGAGTGTGTGTGTGTGTGTGTGTACCCTGCATCACATCAGAATGGAAGAAAGGAAATAGTATGTCCATCTATTACCTCCCTGTGGGCCTGCCTCAATTAGCCACCAACACACATACACACCTGTGTCCCCTTTGATGAAGGAATTAAGAAGGCCCAAAGTGACTCATGTCACTTCCTTTCTGTGGCCTGCAACTCCAAAAGGAGAAGAGGAGAGGACGAGGGAGGGTGGGAAGGCCATTGCTCCTGGTTCCAGGGTGCCCCTCCCCTTGCCTGCTCAGGTTCCTGTAAGCCTTGGCTGTCGGTCAGTCCTTTCCACATCTTCGAGGAGACTGTGCCTGACAGGGCTGGCTTGAAGCTGGGTGCCTGGGTGTTCATGCTCTATTAAACCCAATCGGGAAGTTTCCAACTCATCACAACATCACAAAGAGGGTGCAAGAAAATGCCGGCTCTCTTATTTCTCCTTCAAAGTTTGATTAATGCCTCTAGGAGGAACCAGAAATCACTGGTGCCAATAAAACATATTTTGCCATACCTTTTCAACATTTTACACACAACCCATGCTTCATGAAAGCATGGCTCTTACCCCTTCGGGTGCATAGAATAAGACTGCCTGATCGAATGTTTCTGAGACCTGCTCTCTAATATTCTAAGTCAGTAGGCCCCACACAGGGCCTGAGAATGTGCATTTTCAATAAGTGCCACTGCTGATGTTGATCAGTTCTCTAAGAAATTCTGGGTTAGCTGTGGGATTATAAGCATATGCTCAGAGTACAGGTTTTTTTTTTTTTTTTTTTTTTAAAATAATTGAGAAACTTCTTAAAGTGAACCTAAAATGGTGTGAGTCTGAGGTACTTGCTGGGCAGCAGACAAGCTTTGCCAGCCTTGTGTTCCAAGTGGAAACACAGCATCCGAGCCGTCCTGTCTTCCCCCTGCTTGTGGTCAGCTCTAAATAGCATGCTCACAGTGCTGGGGGAAAATATTTTTCCCTGTTTCAAGTGGGCAGTGGAAGTAGTGAAAGCCTAAGTAAACTCTGACCGTTAGATAATGGGCCATTATAACTCTGGACGACTTCCTGAATGACCCTAAAAAATGACTTCTCATTTCCTGCCTGTAGAAAAGAGAAATATTAGGATAGTGTTGTGTGCAAAAAAATGCAAGCTTGCAGTGAGAGATGCAGAGAGTGAGGGAGAGAGGCACGAGGGGGTGGAGAAAAAGGACAGAGAATTTGAGGTTGACTCACGGCTTTGAAGGACAAACCAAAAGAGGAAGAATGTCTGTTCTCCCATGGGAGAACCCCACACTTCACACATCTTTCCCACAGGGCCGCCAGCTGCCGCCACACCACATCTGTGCTGCCACCCGAGTGTGCTGCCCCCACAGTGGAAGCGACCTCAGTGTGGCCACCTCTGCCTCTGGAGGGCCTGCCTGCTGGCCAGCAGTGGCCGCCCCAGACCCGGGTGACTGGGCAGCACAGTAGCCCGCCTGGGCAGGGCATGAAATTAACGAGGCAAAAGAAGCCACAGAGAGATGAAAGCATAGAAGAAAAAAAGTCACCCTGCAGGCTCATATTAAAACAGAGAACTCTGCTGCTATACTTGGTCTTATTCCAAGATGCTGCCAGGAAAGAATTGGCTCACAGAAAAGCCACAGCTTCATTTGTTCCCATACTCAAGTAATACGTCTTTCCAGGGCTTTTTTCCTCAAAGGGAGCAAAATAACCTCCCTTTTCTGCATTACCATAGACTATCCTAAATAATATTTTTACAGCTTGTAATGTAAAAAAACGATACCAGCTGACAGTGTAGTGGATGAAGCCTCCGGGGTGCAAGCCCCTGGCTGTCCTGGCCAACTCTTTAACTCGAGCAAATTAGTTACTCTCTCTGAGCTTCCCTTTCCTCGGCAGTAACATGGAGGTATTGAGCAGAGAAATTGTGAAACACTGTAGACACAAGATAATTCACAAAAATTGCGTGGCACATAGTCAGCATTTGACAAACAGTAGCTCTCATAAGGTAGTTAATAGTGGTTTCAAACTAGGTATCAAATCTAAGGGAAAAGAGGGGCTTCTAGGGGGTGAGGATGGGAGGGAATGGTCCAGTACAAATCGTGGTATTGTCAAACTTGGGGCAGCATGTTCAGGAGACGAAACATGGAGGCACATCTGCACAAGCTCACATTCTACTTCTGCCACTGCACCATTTGGGCCACTGTGGCTCCTCATTGCCTTATTTTTAGAAAAGCTGGTGTGAGAATGAGCTGATTTAATGTGTAAATACCTAGTGCCAGCAGACGAAGGTACCCGCTACACATCAGCTCTGTACTCCACCCTGATCCTTCACAAATTTCGTTAGCAGAATTCCACCACACACTACTGATTTTATGGTATGGCTGAAACTAGAATTCTGACTGTTCAAGGATTCTTGGGCAGTTACTTCAGCAGGAGCTTTCAGAAAGTGAGAGAAATACTATTTATGAAGCACCACCCAGGTGCTTTATTCTTTCTATATTATTAGGTTTTCATGATAATACTTTAGAGATAGGAACTTTCCTCATCTAATGGACAACGGAACGGGCTCTACAAGAGGGTGTACACAGTGGACTTGGGGTCTGAAGCCCACCCTGCTCTCTGCGCCTGGAGCCCACCAGCATCCTGCTCCCCGTGCTGCCTCTCCTGGAAAAAGAGACGCGTGCAAATGACGAAGCACGCAGGAGCCACATGGAGGTTTTGTAAAATTAAAAGGATTTACATGAATGCCTCGGAGAAGGGGCAACTCAGTGTCAATTCTGACACCCCAGGCATGATACCACCGACACTGTGTCTGCTGGCATTGTTTTCCAACTTGGCAAATATCCTTCACGTGATTAAACACAACATGCCTGTGACATTGTTTTTTTTTTTTTTTAGCCAGGCTGACTGCTGTCCTCTGAGGTACTGTAGGCTTCCAAAGGCTGCTGGTGCCCTGACCTTAAGCTCCTAAATGACCATCTGAAGGACAAGGACTGGGGAAGGGAAGGAGAATTTGCATTTGAGCGTACCATTTCGTAGGTCATTCCAACAAAACTGTGCCTTCCTCCCGGTTGACTCTCCACTCACTGAGTGTGACAATGTGCCTAACTATGGAAGATCATGGATGGGGCTGTACTCCCCTGTTACTGAGAACCTGGACAGAAGAGAGCAGGTGAGCCCCGGAGGCTGGAATGAATGGCTAAGAGCGTCTCAGGATTCCACTCCTCTGAAGGCAAAATCCAATATGCCAAATTCCTCTTCCTAACAAAAGCCCTTTAAATATTTGAAGACAGTTATTATAACTCCTCTTAGTTTTCTCCCAGATAAATATCCACGTTCGTCTTCATCCATCACTTGACTTTTCTCAAGTGCCTTCCTCATCCTCTGACCATTCCAGTTTGTAAACATTCCTCCCAAGTGTAGCCTTGTAACTGAACACTTCTAATCAACAGAAGCTTGTTCAGCTTTATTACATCTCTTAAGGCAACTTGACCCAAATGCATGATAAATATCACTCCCATGGTTAGGTTATATGGCAAAGTTGAAGTTGCGCAGATGTAACTAAGATCCCAAATCAGCTGGTTCTGATTTAATAAAAAATGAAGTTATCCTGAGCGGGCCTGACTTAATCAGGTAAAAGCCATGAAGAATGGATGGAGGAGGCACACGTTTTCCCACTGGGCCTGGAGAAGCAGGCGGCTGTGCTGAGAACTGCTTATGGAGAGGACGGCCTCTAGGAGCCAGGACCTCAGTCCTACAGCCTCAAGAAACTGAATTCTGCTAAGAACCCAAGAACCCTTATGAGCTTGGAAGAGGACCTGGAGCTCCAGATGAAAACATACAAAGTCCCTAAGTGCCCTGAGAACCCAGACCCTGACCCACAGAAACAGAGACAAGAACTGTGTGTTGTTTTAAGCTATGACATTTGTGGTTATGTGTGACAATCTTATAATTTGGGCTTATATCTCATTATGGTAAGCCAATCTCTATCTTTCGTAGAGGCATTTGTTAAACCACCTTTCTTCCACTCAGTGTCTTCGTTACTGATTTGGCCTTGACCTTGTTATTAACAAATTCCATGATTTTGCTCCATTCATTTGGGTCTGTATTTTAGGATCCCAATCTTGCTAACCTATACATTCTAATCCCTTCCTCTTGATTTCTTATATTCCAAAAGCCTGGGGCACTCATTTAAACTGGCCGATCATTCCCAGGATGTTACTTCTTGACTCATTTAAGTAATCAACAGAGACATTGGGTTTCATTTTACCAAAAACTTCTCGTATATTTAAACATTAATGCATGTCTGCATTATATTAGCTCACATATTTTTAAAACACAAATTTGACTAATGAGTAGCCATTTTTTTTTTCAGGAAGAAAAAGATTCACTTTCTTCAGTAGATGCAACAAAGATCTCCACTTTGCCTGAAAGTGATTTAAAACCATGATATTAATTGTACACACGTGCACACAGTGTGCCTCACCATGTGCCTGTTTTGGTTATACTGCAGACAGCCTTTCATGCCCTTCTAAGAGTGATCTACCATGTGTTTTTCTCATAAGATATTCACCAAAGATGACATTCAGCAGAGAGGTCTAGACCACCGACGTCAGGCGTCTGTTACAGTCCTGGATGGGGGAGGCCTCAGTGGAGTGAGTCAAGAAGAAAATCGCAGGGAAACCCTTTTCTGGAGTTCAAGGCTGAGTTACTGTCTAAAAAATACCAAGGAAGTGAACATGATTATTAAAATACATTCTGGAGATCATATGCTTCAGGCTGTCAGCAATGCTGGTGACATTGCCATGGCTAATGCTACTAAATAAAGTCAACATCTCCAAGGAGGAGTGCATAAATTACTATGTGTCATCAGTTGAATTGTTCAATAAGGTATGTTTAAGTCCTAACCTCCAGCACTTGTGAAGTAACCTTATTTGAGAATGGGGTTTTTGAAGATGTAATGAATTGAAATGAGGTCGTACTGGTAAAGAGTGGGCACTGATTCAGTGATGGGTGTCCTCTTAAGGAGATGGAAACACAGACACACAGAGAGGAATGCAAAGGCACAGAGACAGACATGCAGGAGAACGCACTGTGAGGACAGGGGTGGAGATCAGAGTTTTGCATCTATAAGGCAAGGAATGCCAAGGGCTGCTGGGAACACCAGAGGCTGGGGAGAGGCCAGGGGCATCCTCCTTGGCAGGTTTCAGAGAGAGAGGCCCTGCTGACACCTCCATTTTTGACTTCTGGCCTCCAGAGCTGTAAGTAAATAAATCTACAGCTTCTTAAGCCATGGCAAGGATGGTGATCTGTTAGAGCAGCCCTGGGGAAGCCACACACTAAGGCTGCCCTGCACCAAATGTCTCAGGAGGGTCTCAGATAAGGCCGCTGCCCAGAGCCACAGGGATGAGTGGTCTATTGTATGTCTACACTGGAGCGAAAATGAATCATGACATGAAAACAATGAAAACCCTGGATAACAATCCTCATGAAACAGGAAGAAACAAGAAATAATCATAGTAGGATGTGGTCCTGCTTTCTCCTGTGGGTGGTTTTGTGTCTAGGCAATCTCCTTTTTAGCCTTGGATGCCACCCACTGAGCTTAAATACAACTATTGCTGTGAATCTCCAAAACGCTATAAAGTCACAGGTAGGAGACAAGGAAAACAAACAAACCAAAACACCAAAGCTGCTTAAGAAGAAAATGTGGGCAGGAGTAGGGTGCAGAGGGGAGGAAAGGAAAGGGGGGGCATGTAGGATCGTGCATCCTTTACAAGTAGGTGGCGTTCAAGGACTACCTTTTTTCTCTTTGAGGTATCAGAAATGACCCAAGTTCCTTCATATATCCGACAGTCCAACAGCTTTCTCATCCTGACGCCACTTGGTAAGATCAAATAACTTTGGTTTGATCACTGATCCACTAACGTCCCCAGTTACCTACTTTGTACAGTGAGAGGAAGGCCCCAGATTGGGGTTTCAAACTGTGGGCCCCCACCCAGCCTGCATTGCGAAATCACTGGAGTGGGTAGCAACCAGCATAACAAGGGACAGAAAGAAAAATAAACAGAAAAGAATAGACAGTATCAGAGTGATATCGTAAAGGCAGAAAATTTAGATACAGCTGTATGTGTGCCATGATATTAAAATGCATCTGTTACTTTGGTAAGGTCATAAATGTTTGAAAGCCACTGAAATAGATGTTATCTGGGAAACTTTCCTGTGCTGACTTTTTGTGAGCATATGATTGGCTCCAGAATTCCTTACACAGTAAACTAGAACACACTGATAGCATGTTTTGGAAAGAGAAAAAAAGCTTGCAAATTAAAAAAAAAAAAAACACTCTCAAACAATCGCTGACGAACTGTGCAGTGATGGCCCTTCCTCTCCCAGGGTTAGTGGGAGATTTGGTAATAGCCTACTTGTCCTGGGAGCACGGAAGGATGGTTTTGCTTTAGCTATAGAGACACTGAGGGGCAGAATTCAGGGGCTGATCCCGCCTCTGCACGATGGCAGGTGGCTGAGAACAGGTCAGCTCAGGCATCTCAGGCTCTTGCTCACCCATGCCCCACTTTACCACCTGGCCTTTGCTGGGAGTCTGCAACACTCATTGAGAAGAAGAAAGGAAGGTCCAGTCTAAACAAGACTCCTTCATGGCAACAGTGTGAACAGCCCAGGAAAAGATGCAGTTCCCCTGCTCAGCACAGCCCCCTCCAACCGTCCACAGAATCGAGTATCTCAGTTAGGGTGCGTGGCCCTGGCCCAGACTGCTAAATGATACCGTTCCTTCTGCTGCCAAAAGCCCATGATTGATAATTCCCCTGTTAATCATTTCCACTCTACCTGCAAAAGTGTGTTTCAAAATGCTTTCTGTTCAAATTAAATTGCTGTTGTTTTACATGAGGAAAAATTCTACCTGGGAAAATGTTTGACAAAAATGTGGCATTAAGTGCACTTTTGAAGCACTTAAAATCCAGGATTGAACCTTCAATCTTTGATGTGCACCTTTTGCAGGGCATTTCTAAGTAGTGTAGTGGCCAAAAGGAAGCTTTATCATCCTGACTGGCACCCATACCTCCTGATAAATGGCCAATGTCACTAGATCACCCCTAGGTCCTAGTTCTATAGGGAAGGCTGTTCCACACCTGTCCCCACCACATCTACGACACAGGGAATAACATTTATTTTATCTTATTTTAAAATTTACATGAAGAGATAGTATATATTTATGGTATACAACATGATGTTTTGATATATGTATCCATTGTGGAATGGCTACATCAAGCTAATTAATGACTGTATTACTGTACATACCTTTTTTTGGTGTGGTGAGAACACTTAAAATCTACTCTCTTAGCAATTTCCATGTATACAATACATTGTCACTAACTACAGTTACCACGATGTGTAATAGATCTCTTTAACGTATTCCTCCTATCTAACTGAGATTCTGTGTCCTTTCACCAAATCTCCCCAAGCTCACACCTTCCCAGCCCCTGGTAACCACCATTCTACTCTCTGCTTCTCCGAATACAATTTTTTAGATTCCACGAAGGAGTGAGATCATGCAATGTTTTTCTTCTGGTGCCTGGCCTATTTCACTTAACATAATGTCCTCCAGGTTTGCAAATGACAGGATTTCCTTCTTTTTTTTTTAAGACTGAATAGTATTCCATTGTGTATGTATACCACAAGCAGTGACTGGCAGTTACTAAAAACAAAACAAAAAGAAACAAAAGTTCCTGATTATTATAACGATTAAGCCTTGACATTGGCTATCATGTTTTCAACAAATGGTGCCAGAGCCACTGAACATCACAGGCAAAAAAAAAGAGCCTTGACCTCAACCCTTGTGCAAAAACTAACTCAAAATGGGTCACAGATTTACATCTAAACACAAAACTATGAAACTTGTGGAAGATGACCTAAGAGAAAAACACAGGACATACTTTGGTGCAGACTTCTCAAACCTGACACAAAAAGTATGATCCATAAAATAAAAAAAAATTGAAATATATTAGACTTCAAAATTTAAAACTTTTGTTCAGCAAAAGAGCCTGGGAAGAGGTTGGAAAGATAAGCTATAGACTGGGAGTAAAGATTTGCAAACCACAGATCTTTCAAAGCCGTCATATTGAGAATATAAGGAATGCTCAGAACATACAGATGCCCCTCCTGGCAACAGCCTACATGTGTTCAGCTCTGCTGCAGACACCTGGGGTGGGGAGACCCCAGATTTTCATACAACTGTGCTTGTTTCCTTCCTTTCTGTCCTCAGGTCTTAAGGTTCCATGGCAATGATGAGAGCTCTGAATCCAGCAGGCCCGGGCCTAGGGTGGGGCACGTTCTTGGGCACAAAACTTAAGGGGGCAGCAAAGGACTCCATTATCACGATAAACGATGCAGTATTTAGAAAACAAAATCCTCCATAAAATCCATGCTGAACAAAATATTAAAATGTAAATGCGGACAAGACCCAGTGAGTGCCTGTCTCAACCATCACTCCAATCCTGGCCCTGGAAGGAAAAAATTCAAAGAACACGTATTTGGGAGAAACATAGGAAAATGTGCAATCCTAACACCGTCCATTTCTTTTCGTAAGTGCTTCTCACCACACCTTCAGCACCCACAGAGCAGGCCGCGGCTCCTGCATCTTTAGCAGCACGCCAACTCGCCCCTCTTTCCTGCTGCACAGGCCACCTACTCCGAGTGTGCATGCCTGGCTCTGGGCAGAGCACCTGCTCCAGCTCTGCAGGCCTTCCACACCCCGTGCCTGGCCGCTCCGCTTCTGATCTTTCCTTCTACATCTCGAGCCCCCTGGTGGGAAGCTTTCCCACCACCCCCCTCCCCTCCAGCCTTAGCTGGTCTTTCCCTCCAGCCTCAGCCCATGCCTGCCTCATTCCAGGGCCTCGCAGCACAGGCCCCTCCTGGTTCCTGGAGGCTGTCCCTGCTGCCCGTCCGGCCCACGGGAGAGGAATGGACGAGAACTCCCCGAACTTAGGTTCTCTTTTCCCTTCTGAAGCCAAACGGAATAGAAGCATCCGCCTGCTCCCGGGGGTGGGGAAAGAGGACTGGAGGGCCCCGGGCACCTGGAGTCTCCACCGCAGACGCGTGCCCGGCCAGAGACAGGGGAGTAGGGGCTGCATGGGGAGTAGAACCTTAACCTTCTGTCTCAGCAACGCCGCTCCACTCCTCTACGGAGAAGGTGCAGGCTCTGGGGACATGCACAGGAGCCGCGGGCTGCCCCAACTGTCTCAGGATGTCCCTTCTCTGTCCTCCTGAGCACAGCCACAGGCCGTGGAGTCACCACAGCGTCCACTCTCTCATCAAAGAGACTGGTCCCTGCGCGTGGGACCTGCATGGGCAGTGACTCGACGCCTCAGATGATCAGTGGTGTTGCCCGTGTGGCCCCCACACTGACCAGTGCACGTGGACATCTTCCTGCACATGCAGAAGGACGCAGGTCAGTCGGGGCAGCGGTTCCCCGGGGGGACCAGCTCAGAGGGAAGAAGGAGAACGCACACAAACCCTATGCACCGAGGCATCCCAGGGTTGGTGCAGCAGGCACACATGCTTTAGGAGTGACGAACACAAAGTGAAAAATAGTGTCTCTACATGGCATGATACCCTTGGGATGGTGCTGGAGCCTCAAGACACGGTTGTGTCGAGGGGGCTTCCTGGCACCGCTCTGAGCTGTAGGGGGTCCCAGGACAGTGCGGATGCGGGATGCGGGGCTTGAGGTGTGTGCGGGGCCCAGGGCCTGTACCACTGACAGGGCGGTCCTCACCCCTTCGCCGAGGCTCTGATCCTTCTCGCCTCCGCGCACGCCACAATACTGCACACACCCAAATACCCCAGGACAGGAACACGGCACGGTGGACAGGAGAAACCCTGCACAGTGCCCAGAAGGTCTGCAGGAGCTTCTTCTTCCCTTTGACTCGCGCACGTTATTCTAAACTGTTCCTGGGCGTACTTTACCCCAAGAAAGCCAGCCACTGCCTCCCCCTCCACACCCACGACCCCACCGGTCCTTGCAGATAGCGTCTCCCTGGTGCAGCATTACACCCTTGCAAAGTCCCGCTCGCCAAACAAAGTCGCGCTGACGGCCTCCAGTTCCTGCTCAGGGTTCAATGTCCAGCTCTTCGGTGCTGCCTCTGTTTAAAATAAAAGACGGGCCTGCATCCGGAAACTACCTCTGCCAGGGTTTCTTTTTTATGAGTATTTAACCCATTTTTTCTCCCCAAGCACCAAAGAGTTTCTGCAGCCCCCTGGAAACCTCCCGCTCTTCCATGAGGGTCTGGAGTTCTTGCACCACCTGTTTCCTAGTTCTTTAGCAGTCTTGGTCTTTTGGTGCAAGAAGCTGCCCTACCCTGAGTTAGGCTGGCTTAGTTCCACTTGGAAGTAAACATTTCTGTTGTTTAATTATATCATAATCATGCTGGAAGGAATTAGACCAGCAAGTGTGAGGCAGGGTGTGCAAAAGGACACGCAACACACACACACACTTTTCACTATCAGAGAAAAAGCGGAGGACACATTTTTATTTCCAATGTAAAATGACAAGGCCACGATCAGAAAATTAAGTGATGAAATTTTAGTATGATTTATATTGTGCTGAATTTTATTCTATTTTAGACATACAGGAAGATAATTTCACAGCCTTAAGATGATATTTTTTGCTGAAATTTTATTTAATGATTATCAAGGAATTTTTCTGTGTGCTTGAAGCCCCGTGCTAGGCACACTGATGCTTCAGTTTAAAAATACCACACCCAGCACAGAATATAGGTCAATAAAACTTCCATATTTTCTGCTAGGCTTACAAAGGATGAAGATCTGACTGAAATATCGTCTTTGGAATATTTGGGGTCTAAATAATAATCTGTAATTGACCTCACCAAGACATTGAATGATTTACCAACTCATCCATTAGTACATAGTGTTCAATAGTTGTACTCACCTATTGGGATTGACATGGATTTTTGTATGACTTACATTCTGCCTTTGTATATCTTATGACTGTAGTGAACTCAGTTTTCGACTGTCCAAGCAGAGGATGGCGTAGGTCCTTGACTGCTAGTCAATTTCCCTCATTCCCTCACTGTTTTATTTATCATATATTTATTGAAAGCCTATATGACAGCGGCTAATGATGGAGTGGCAGGCATTATGAAAATAGATAAGGGGGTGGTCAGAGCTCTGATGGAAATTATGTCCTAGTATATATATATTCTCACATAGGAAGAACTCTTCACCAGTGAATGAACTATGTGCTCTACTAATGAAGTTCAAAGGGAAAGAAACTACAGTATTCCTCAGTGGGGGTGGGTGCCATGCACACGAAGTAGGTTTTATTGCAATGAGCATTGAAAGTCACCTAGATGATAATAGGTGAAGGGGTGTGAGTATGTATGTTTTGTTTGCTTGGCTACTTTTGGTTGGTGTGTGTGTGTAAAAATAGGCCTATCAGATGATGGAATGAAAAAAGGAGTCTTTTTCTGGACGTTAGTTGTGTTCCTAAGTCTAGGTCACACAGTGTCCTAAAAATTGTAATCATAAAAGTTAATATGCCTAACAGTGCTTATCGGGATTTTTTCCCCAATGAATGAAACTAGATTTTACTGGTGCCCTTCAGTCTTGATAACAAAACTCAAGGACAACAGTTTTGTATTTGCCTGCATTTCCCATTAGATTGAAGGAAGTTACAAGGCTTTCTTTGGTTTTAAGAATATTTGACATGCATTACCATTTCTGTTGATTTAATCATCTGTACTGAGAATCATAATTTAATTCAGAATTTCAGCAAGGTGTAGTGCTTGAAAAACTAATAAAGCCCTCATGCAGCTTGGGTTTAGTACTAATACATCTCAAGCTGGTACAACACTACTAACAAAATGTTATAATAAACCATACCAGTATCCCAAAAGAGATGCTTTAATACCAAATGTCTCATTTATAACAAATTACTAATGGACAATTGCTAGGCTGGACAAGTGAACAAGGACAATTAATTGAGGTAAACAGGCTTGGACATTTCCAGTTGAATGGAAATTTCCACGCGATGTGCTTGCTTGTCTCTTTGTAAAGAACTGTTGTGCAGAGTTCCACTATTGCACCCCCACCATTTGAAAGCCAGCCCATCTAATTTAATGCTCTTTTTAGCTCAGCAAATTCTGATTTGGAGAGTTGATGTGCATGGATTTTTGTGCAATCCTATTTACAAATCAACTGAAAAAAAAATAAAGAGTTCCAATCCCAGAGTACACTGTGTAGCTCCAAGCGTGCCAGAGAAGGCAGCTGTGGTGCACTTGCGATGGCCTCTGAGGGCTCCGGGCGCTGTCCTCACTACGGTGGTAGGTTCCGCTGCCTGAGTATATCCATTACAGGAACTCGAGCTTCAGGTGGCCCATTATAACCCAGCTCAAGAGGATGTGTCTCCAAGTTTCAGAAGGAACATAGCTGTGCATCAGCTGTGATGTTCCTGTGACCTAATCTCGGGGGAAATTCAGATTGGTAAATTTGTTCCAAAACATATTGTTGTGTTGTTGTGATAGTGGTTGCTAAGTCCCTTCCCCAGTGAATATATTCTGAAATTAGATATAAACTATCTATATCATAAAAGCCCCTAAAACAGGACATTCTGTTGTGGTGGTCACAGCTCAATTGATAAAATGACCTCCATACAAAGAAGGGATCAGAGTGAATGAAAAGTAGCCACCGGTATGGAGGAAGCTGGAGGCCTTCACAGACAAGGGAGGACCAAACTGTCCTAGGTAGTATCCTCTGGTTGGTGGAATTATTTGAAACACTTGTTTTGTTTTGTTTTGTTTTGTTTTTTAGCTCCTGCTTCAATTTTAATTTGCTCTGCCCCTTAGAAGAATGCGGACTGCAACCGTGGCCCCTGCCCTGGCCCTGGCTGCCCACTGATGGTCTGAGTTACCTACACACCCTTTGGCCTTGTATTCAGTTACTTACAAATGCTCTTTAAAAGTCTTAAGAAGATGACAAAGTGATTTTACTGGTATTGTGAGTTCTTTTAGTTGCTCTTATACTGATTTTCCATGAATGTGATTGTTTTAATAGTAACCTTTGCCAAAGATTTCTAAAATAGATTTCTAAAATACCATACAATCTCAAGGTTCAAATTCTGGATGAAAATAATGTTTTGTTGAAATGACCTTCCAAAGAGAACACTGTGCTTGGTAGTTAGAATGACAGGTTAAGCATTATTCTTCAACTACCATAAGGAAAAATAATCTCGACTTTGCCAGCTAATTGATTTGCTTACTAATTGATTTAAAATGTCCTTTCACTTTAATGAATCTGTCTATTTACAGTAGTCGTTTATAAGGTTAAAGTATGCATTCCCAAATATTGGATATTCCTTAATCATGTCATATATCCAAGTTGAAAACACCTACGTATTTGGGGAACAGGCAAGACAATATTGGGTATTTTTAAGAAATTCATATTATTCTCAAAAATAATTCTGGAAAGATTTCAGTGGCCTTTCACATTGAAGGAGAGAATATGATGTCACCACTTACACTTTCTGTTTCTATTTCATGTACACAAACCAGGCCAGGGGGCCAGCTGTAAACCCACATTGTATTTTGATGACATTGTCATAACTTTCAGTTCTAACTGGAGAAAGCCAGAATTTAAATCTAGTGAGAGTATTAATGCTGCTCAACAGGAGGGAAATGAAAGTGGGATCTCAGAGTGAACATGTGGTCCTTCCGAATTTCCTCCTGGACCTGGACAGGGCTCATGGTCAAAACAGAGATCCTGAAATGTTTTCACCATGACTCAGAGTGAGCAGGAAGGGTGGGGCTGGCCTCTTTGTTTTCTCACAAGGTTGATAGCGTGTACCTTAGAACCAGCCAGGGCGCAGCAGGAGTAACAGAACGTGGCTTAGCCATCGCGAGGCAGATGTGGTGAACGAGCCGCTGAGACCGCCCCTGACCACGTCAGGCTGTTTGCAGTACCCATGGGCCTCGCCCTCTCCAGACCAGGGGAAGGGTGTGGCTCCAACGCAATCTAAGAAATGATCATTCTTTAAATTCTAAAGGTAAAGAGATATAAACAGCATTTTAATTATAATATGCCTAAAATGTGTTTCTTGTAGAGGATAGGCATCCCTGTGCGTATGCAAAGTCTTGGAAGAAAAATATATGTTGAGAAGGCTTGACTAAGGGACAGAACAAATAGCACACTGGTTTTCTGTTTTCCTTAACGCTGATAATGTCTGAAGAGCTGTGAATGTCTCTGTGTAATTAACAGGGTGGCAAAAGAACAGGAACGAGATTCAGGGGACTCCAGAAAGAACTTTAATTTCTGTTCCTTAGTTTCCTCATGGGACACATGGGACGAAGTATCAATAGCTATGCCCATAACAACTGAGATTTGATAGTAAATTCAAAATTAAGTTCATGCTTGAACTTTATAAAAAATACACACTTCATTTCCCTATGGGCCATATACAAAATGTGAGCTGCAATCAAAGTCCTGGCCAGGGAGTTTTTGGTAACGTGTCTCTATTATGGGATGTACACACTGGGAACAGCATTGATCACTGCATCTGCAGAAGCCTTTCCAGTGTGTGCCTCATGTGCATACTGAGTGAAAGTTTTTCTGATAATCATTCTATTCTCACAAAAAAGTCCTCCTTGGAAGGTCCTACACTCATACCTATTTTACAGATTGAGGAAGTGGGTTGAGAAGCTTGATAACCTGTGCAAGGCGGCATGGCTGGTAAGCAGGCCCTCTTAACCATCGCACTTTGCTATCTGCAGTATCCAACTGCCCTCTCCTTGATCCAGCACATAGTTTGAATTGAGGGAAGTCCTTCAGTATTTAGAAAAATCACAGATGACTAAATGGTGAAATAGCAGAAACAATGAGTGAGAAGTTAGATATTTGCTTCATTCCAAGGGAAGAGAAATGACAAGGTGGGTCAGGTAGTGAGCCAAAAGCTCAGCCTCCAAGAGCAGTCAGATATAACAAAGCCTGAGAATTCCTTATTTAAAAGTAGTGAGATGTGAGATGCTAACATGAGAAATTTCAGCCTAATTATAAGGAAATTTTCCAGACAGTGGAAATTCACAGTGAAGTGAATTGAACTGTAACCATGTACCTAAAAAGAAATCATGAAAGTCCGTTGTGTATGGCATTTTAGAAACTGACAAGCACACCGGAAAGAAGGCAGGTTCACTGACTCCAGACATCTTTCCATCTGCACTGTCATCTTTTTAAGGATTACTTTAAGGACCCCAAAAGGAGACAAAACAGCAGACTGTTAAAAGCAGCCATCAATATTTATCTAAACACAACGAAGCACCTGCTTGTGGTACGACCAGCAGTCATAAAATGATGGGACGATCACTGTTGGTCCTATTAGTGGAAATAATTAATAGAAAAATGGGCCAACATGAAACTGCTGGTGCCTCTGCAAGGGAAAGTCACCTCCCTAAAAAAGGGAACACCATCAGCACCACCACTCGTGAGAGCAATGCTTGACACTTCACATCCACCAGCAAACCTCATCCAGCCCGCAGCCCTCTGAGGAAAGCACTGCTGATAGCTCCATGGTGCTATCAGAAAATGCAGGTGCAGCTGCTTCAGGAGCTTACTCAACTCCCACAGCTGGTAAGTGGGACAGCTGGGATTTGCACCACATTCCTCTGACTCTGATGAACATGCTTTTGTCTGTGATATAATGCCACAAATAGAGCTCTAAAATCCACCTTGAGTAGGCGGTATGCTCCAAAGTCTCTGCAGAGTACAGACTAGTAATAGCTACAATTGCTAGTAATAGCTATAACACTTAAACTGATGTTACATACATTTAAAATTAAGTTTGCATTTGAACTTGATAAAATGTGTGCATTTAACTTACTTCCCTGTAGGTCACATATGAAATGAGAGCTGGATTCCAAGGCCTGGCCAGGGAGTTTCTAGTATTACTGTGGCACTCACTGGACATTGCACTGACCACCATGAGTGGGAAAGTATTTCAGACCTCTCTACGCCATTTTCTCCGTAGTACTCTCTGACTTAATCCAAGAGAAAAATGTGCCGCAATATTGGCTGTCTTCTGTTGGTGTTGCTAAGTTACTGAATATTTTGCCTTGCCTTGCCCAGAAACTGTGTTAATTGTCTTTAAAGAGATAAGCTACATTCTGGAACATCTTCGCATGTGTCCTAAATGTACTGAGTATTTTTGTAAAATAAATTTTGTTCTTTTCTTTCTTTCTCAAATACAATTTGGAGAGAAGCATGTGATTCTGTACTGAATTGAAACATAAATCTCTAACATATTATTAGTATATAAGTGGGAAAATATCCTTTTTAGAGTCCTTGGGAGCTGCGTGTGTGCATGCACAGGCACACCCATGCATCCTGGTAAGACTGCCTAGAAAGGAAGAGCCCCATGCTCTGAAAGGGGTGATGACATTGAACAGAGAACATGACGGATCACAATCCTGCCAATGAAGGCAGGGCGGGTGGAGAGGTGGCTGCTGGTCTGGTCCCTGTGTTTAACATAGGCCATCTGTTTTAGTCCTCTTCAAAAAACACATTTCTGAGAGAACTTAATTTATTTCTTGAAGGTTCTGAATAATGAAAAAAGAATAGAGAAAACACAATTTTATATAACAGAAGGCAAATTGAAACATATATTCAAAATGCTAGCTTCTTTTCTTTTGCCCCTAAAGTCTTCATGTGAAAATATACAAAGGCAATTTTGGAAATAAGCATATGTGTTCCTATCTTCTATGAATTCTCTACCTCACACAATTAATGGAATGGGAATGGGGTTAGGAGCCTTCCAGCTCCTGAACAGTAACACCAACCCTCCAAATTCCTTTCTACTTCTTCCCCACAGCAGCGGAACCTTGCTCCGTGTCAGGGCTGGGCTTTAGGGAGGTCCTGAGACACCGGAGCCACAGAAGGGCCAACGTTCTACCTCTGGGGCTGTCTCCACGTTCCTCCTGCTAGTGGCGTTTGGCACAGGTCTAACCTGCTCTGAGCCACTGAAACATCCGGTGGGATGTGTATACCCATGTTGCCATGGAATAAAGCAAAACTTTACAAAGCTGGAATTGAGATTCTCCTAGGATCTGTCGGCTTTATTAATTTCTTTTTCTTTTCTCCACTTTCTTTCCTTTTTCAAGACTGGTATGGGGGAAGGAGACAAATTCAACAGCTCAGCAATGGTTCTGTCTACGGATAGAAATAGCAAGAGAGGAGGAAATCCAGGCTCTAGGATGTGTGATTTCTTCTTGCACGTGTTTGCAAATTTGCTTCTACAATCAGCACTGGCTGTGAATTAAGACATAAACTGGGGGACTCAGGGCCGTTTGCAAATAATCACCTGTGCACATCCCAGTCCTCTAATCTGTGACAGGAAGCTTTGGACTGGAGGACTGCAAAGTCCTCTTCCAACTCCAGGTCTTGTCCATGTTTCACAGGCTGCTACTGCTATTATGTATGTATGTTTGTATGTATGTATCTATTCATTTATTTATATCCCAGAACTAAATAAAAATTAGATAAAGAGTCCAACACATTGGTTTTTTTCCCACTGTAGTTGGGGCAATTCCTCTGAAAATGAATGACCTCACTATATTTTAGGCAGTGGAGGTTTGCTGAGGCATGAAAGTTAGTGATTTTTGTGAACGTTTAACAGAGAATAAGGAAGCTGATGATACCAGGGGACTCAGAACCTATCCTGTCTAACCAGGAAGAAAGGGAAGTAGTGTGTCCTGAAAAGCCGGGGAAACCCAGAACTTTCACTGTTCGGAAAAGATAGATAGCATATTCCCTTTGAGTTTTCTTGGCTGCAGCCTGGGATTGGGGAGAAAATGTAACATTCAGAGAAAGGTGGGATACAGCATATAGCATTGTTCTCCTTTTTAAATTAATTAAAGTTTTTATTTCCTAAGTATATTTGTATTCATGTACTTTTCAAGTGTGATGTTCAAAAAATAATGCAACTTTTTACTAAATCTAAAGATATTTCAGGTAATTTCTCAGTTTTGTACATGATGTATTCTTGAAGGCTTTTCTGAAAGTAGACTCTCTAAAAATTAAGCAACAAGGTCGTTGGTATGTGTGTGTAAGTGTGTATGAGAGAGACAGAGAGAGAATGATGATTAGTGGGTTATCACACTTCTGTGATCAGTGGAGACAGCAGTTAGGTAACTGTGGAGGTGCCCTGTAAGAATTCTGTCTTTAACACTACAGTCTATGCAGGCACCTTCCTGAGTTCACTGTATCTACCAGTCCTGCTGTGGGTAGTCTGCTATTTAAATGCCTGCTGACACTGTCAAAGGGACCTGAAGCTGGGAGGATGGAGAGGAGTGTATCTTTGCCTGTCACAGCATCATGACCTAGGAGGTCACCAATCCTGGAGAGGAGGACAAAAGCCAAGTTGGAGTCTGGTCTTGAGGGTAAAGTACGTGCTGGGTTCTGTGGCCCCCAGGACTGAGCAAGAACCAAGTCTGATGTTGCTGGTCACCAAGACCTGTGAGGCCCCATGGTGGGGAGCTGGGATGCAGTGGAATGAGGGGTCTTTTTAAGCATGATCTTGTGCCACAGACTGTGGCAAATGCCCACTGTCTTTCCACCTGAGGCTGTTTATTATTAGCTCAGCAGATACTTGTTGGACATATCCAGGATGCAGCAGTCACCACATGAGCTAAAAAGTGAGGATCATAAACGACTCATTTTGCAGCTGAGTACAGGCTGTTTGGCACTCAAGGGCCATCTCGATAAAATGTTTCTTTTTACATGAACAGCAGTTTCAGGAGAATGAATTGTCTTAATTATCTGAATTTTAGAAAAAAAAACAACCATAGAGCATTTGCTAGTTTATTTGCATTTAGTGAATTTCACTTAAAAAATACTACAATAATGCCTCATAGTGGTCTCTGTAATCAATCTGGTACTCAAAGCCTCAAACTGCTTTGTAAGAAGACTTAAGTCTCATGACTTTTCTCTGAAGAAATGGTTGCAAAAAAAGTGAACACTCTTCCCAAAGTGTCGCTGCAATTCAACAGTAAAGCAAGACCTCCTACTCCAAATACATGACCAGATGCCTTTTCCCTGTGCCCCCCAACTGCTCTGCCCACCATTTCACCCCTGCCCCTGCCCCTTCTTTCTACACATTCCTAAAGTTGGTGTGGATGAGGCCTTTTCCTGGGAAAAGTCATAGGAGTTTGATAACCCACTAACCATGCATTCTCTCTCTCTCTCTCTTTCCTCTAAGGTTTATCCAAGTGTGTTCTTAGATGTGGACAGACTATTGCCTCCTGGTCACTGGAGTGTTCTCAATGCTTCAGCAATCTGTGGAGGATGCAGACAGCAGGAATTGAATTGAGCCAGTTGGTAACAGCTTCAGCAAAGGCTGCAGGGAAGATACAGAATAGAAACGACCAGGAGCAGATCCTCACGGAGCCCCGGCTAGTGATGAGGATCACCGTGCCCTGGACACACAGACGCAAGCAATCTTCGCATTGACCTTGTTCTGGGGCTTACTCTAAGCTATCTCTGAAGCAAACCATTGCCTAATCTGGAGCTGCTACTACCAGAAATAACCACAGTCAAGGAAAACTCTACGCCCAAGTAAACTCAAGGTATCAGGGAATAAGATTAAAAAGGAGTGTGGGACTGCCGCTGACATTTAAAAATCTCCTCTTTGTATTCTCTATTTTCAGAAAACAATTTCAACATCAGGCATGAAGTTTATGATGAATCTAGGAAACAGAAGGACGGTGGGATTGAGGATTTTGTCTATGGGAAATTATTATTGTTCTGATATTTCAAAACAGAAGAGCCAAACCAAAACAACTGTTCTTTTGACTAAAAAGATGATAAGAGATATTTTTAGTGCCCCCACCACACATGCACACACACGCACACACAGGCACACACACCTGTGCACAAACATACACACACATATGCACACATGTACACACATACACATATACACATACACACAGGCACACCTGTGCACACAGATACACATATACACACATGCACACACACGTACACACATACCCATATACATGCATACACACGCTCACACACATACACAGGACACACATGGACACACATACACATATACACAGAGACACAGGTGCACACGTGCACACATACACACACACGCACGCACATATGCACACACACAATGGCAACTATGGGTGGGTTGGATGTGTTAATTTCTTTGATTGTGGTAATAAGTATACAATGTCCATGCATATGAAATCATGTTTTACACCTTGAATATACACAATTTTTATTTGCCAATTAAATATTTTAAAATTTAAAAATATTTCCCTTCAGGAAAAAATTAATAAACAAAGGTAGCAGATTGGTTCCTTAGCAATGTGAATATACTTCACACTACCGAACTATACACTTAAAAATGGTTACGATAGTAAATCTTATGTGTATTTTACCATAATTCAAAACTGAAATGTTTTTAAAGTGGGAAAGAGGCAGCATTGGGGTTCTCCCTTTAAGTTTCTCACCTCATTTACCACTAAGCAACCTGTTGGGGCTTTCCCAGTCATTCTGCGTGTCTATGCAGGCAACTATTTGCTTGAATGTTTGTTTTCCAGCAGACATCTTCCTCTAATATGCGGAACACTCTGGAGTCATTTCCCCACGGGCTCCGGCTCTCCCTTCACACTGTGCTTCTGAGTAGTCTTGAAAGCATTGCAGGAGATGACAGCACTTTCTTGCAGACACAACCACCTTGAGGGTTTCTTCTGAGCTTTGTTCCTGAAATCGCAGCTGTGCTCACGCAGGTGTAGCCTGGATGGTTTTCTGAAACCACACCCTTCCTCCCTCATCCTCACAGCAGTGCTGCAGGAGAGATGTCACTGCTCTACCAGACAGGTGAGGAGCCGATGATGCAGGATTGGCCTAGGTCACCTGGCCAGCCACTGCGCGGTGGGGCTAAGGCGTAAACCGATGGCAAGGACGCCTGCCTCCCAGGTGACCAGCTCAGCATCCAGTTCTGTAATTCCGTGTCTCTGTGAATGCATGGTTTACTTTTACATTTTGGAATATCTATATGAAATCATGGGTTTTTATGTAGCTGTATCATTGTCAGGTTGAGAAATGCAAACATCATAGTCTTTGTTCCTGTCTACCTCAGAGGAGGAGAAGCTAGGCAGCTGACCTCAGGGAGCAGCCAGAGGCTTCACCTGAGGAGCCTCTCGCTTACTTGCGAATCCACAGCATCCCTGGTGACAAAAGAGAATCTGCGTGAGCCCCACCCCAACATCAGCACGGTGGGAGGAATTCAGCTGACTTTCACAATAGCAACCTAAGAACCAAAGCTTTTGAACTGCCCTTTTTGTAACAAAGCAAACCAAACTCAGTGAAAAGAGATGCCTTTGTGATGTGCGAAAGATAATTCGTTACAGTGAGTTAGAAACTGATTTGCTTATAGAAATCTTGGTTTTGTATTTTATTTACTTGTGTGCTGCAGGCTGACAGTAGCCCTGGCCAGGAGGAATTCGAGGCTACAACTCGAGCTCCCTTGCCCTGTCGCCTCTGCTTGCACCCACTCCCAGGGAACATTTCACACCAAATATTTCTTTGTATTGAAAAAAGGACTGTAAATGTCTGAAAATAATAGGTGGCATGACAATGCCTCATTATCTATCAAATGCCTCACTATTATGACCACAGTGTTAATGTTTTAGTTTTCACTTACTGGATTTTTAAAAAATGTAGGCTGTAGTGTTCAGAAATGTCAACTGCCAAAACACCCCCTGCTGACAGGGAACGAGGCTTTGCAAACGCGGGAGGAAAGGACGCAGAAGGGGAGTGCGGCCGCCGTCCTGTACAGGGGACTCTGTCACATACCATGAGCACCTCAGTCAGACACCTCCTCTGCATGGCACTTTCATCACGTAGTCACTGCGAGGAAAAACTATGCTAGAAAAACATGCAGCTTTTTAGAAAAGTTTATCTTTGTCAGGATACATAATAATAGGGCCAGGCTTCAGGCCGCCCTCTCCAGGGTTCCAAAGGAAGGCAAGAGCGAAAGGAATGCAGCCGTAGAGAATAGTTTTGGAATGACAGAGGCCATATGACTCAGCTTCACTTGGCAAAAAAAAAAAAAAAAAGCCACTTAGTCACTTACTACGTTGTCCCCTTCCCCTTGCCTTGAGCTCTGCCATGCACGTCAAAAGTATGTTAGTGAAGAGGGAAAGTAAAATGACCACTTTTCTCTGGGGAAACACAGCCATGTCCCTAATTCCCCCAACACCTTCTGGGGACGCTTGATCTCATCACTGGTTGAATTCACAGCCAGAGCTAACATGTTTACAATATGATTCACTGTGTCATGATCTCAAGCCATTTCTTATTCCTTCTGCACCCAGAACCTTTTAATAAATACTCTTGAAAATGGGAAACTGGCTGTCAGTTTTTAGTGACTTTCCAACTCTTGCTTTATATTTTTAATCTTAAAATAAAACTGATCTTTTCAAGGACACAAATGTGTTAGTAGCCACCCAGATACTTCTAGTGAGTAAATTACTCTTCCGGAATAACAAATTAGAGGCTTTTGAAAGTACATTAACCCTTTAGACTCACCCTGCACAGCTCGCTTGTGCAGGGAGTTTCCACTCAGCACATGAGTCACCAGCAAAGCTTACTCCTCGTCCACCCCTCTCCTCCCTAGGGAGTAATCTCCTTAGAACATCTCAGTGTTTATGCATTAAAGACCTAGAATGCAGCAGAAATCTCCAGTAAGACTAAGAAATTCCAGAGTTGCACATCTGAGGAAGTAGGGAGGAATCTTCATCTGGCTTTCCCGGTATCAAGCGAGCAATCATCGAAAGTGTCACTTTTCAGATAACTCAAGTTGACTTCTGGAAGCTTTGAGAAAGCTTTTTGAGATGCTTTTCAATACATGCTCTAAAAAATTCACTATAGTGTGCCTTCTGATTTTATTATATTTGATTTCTCGTATGGTGCATGGTAGACCTTTTCCAGGAGGATGCAGTGTGGTCACCTTGACCAGGAAATGCAGGGACATGCCCATCTCTTGGGCTACTGGTATGTGTGGCAGGTTATTTGCTAAAACAGAAATGATAAAGCCAGTAGGTTTGTGTCTACTTGCCATTCTCTATTCCCTGACTTTTCCTTTGTTTTAGACTTTGAAATGGCAATTTCTAAAATTCAGAAGGCTATGTCAACGAGAAAATCCATCCTTGTATTGTTAAGAAGTCTTTATCTTGTTATATAATTATTCCACTATCTTTTCTTGGGGCTGTCATAATCCTTTGTGGAAATACAAGAGATTTTGGTTTCTAATTAGGTTTAAACTGTGTCTAAATTAAGAGTAAATGGGCACTGACTGAGAGTTTGAAGAACGAAAGAGAAAAAAGAAGTGCATAAATGTCAGTGGAATCACTTTACAATCTCTGTTTGGTTTGCATGAATGGGTGTTTGTGTGTGAATTTCAAAAGCGGGGAAAATGGACTCTGAAACAGTAAAGGATCCTTTCTGGATGTCTGGATACTAACATATTCTCCTTAACAAGGCAAGACAAGCTGCTCTGAGAACAACAGCCAATTCTGGATAAGTGAAATTGCAATGAGTACTCCATTAGATTATTTTCCATGTGTGAATGGCGAAGCTTGCATAATTGGCTTCTAGTGGGGAAGAACATGACACAATTATTGTGAATTAAAATGACATCTATTTGACAGTCAAACATGACCTGTGGATACTACATACAACCTATTTTTAAGCATTAATCTATAACTGCATATAAACTGCAGGTATTTTTTAATTAAAATTCTAGTATCAAGATCATAGTTTAAGGAAATGTATCATTTTATATAACAAAAATTGAGGTTCTCTTAGGTTTAGAAGTTTTCTTTTAGTCCATGGAAGACTTAATGTGCTTTTAAAAATATCCTATTATGTTCAGGCTAATAAATCTATAAGACTTTATATAATTCTTTTCTATTAGATTTTTACCACCTGAGGGTTTCGTGTGGAGATGAGAAGCCAAGAAAAAACATACGCAGTATCAAGCAAGTAATCCTAAGAATGATTGTACTCATTTCACTGGAATTTTTTGTTTCAGAAGTGAGCAGCTGGCATTTGCCCTCCAGGACGGTCCTCAAGCTGTGGGGTGCACTGATGGCCTTCCTTTTTATTTCCGCCTCCCTTCTGAACAGTGTACCTTCACCTGCCACTCCATCCTCTTGCTCCGCTCCTCTCGAGGCGCAGACCTAGTGTTGACACCAGTATTTATGTCCATGCCCATGACGTCCTTTGTGTTAGTCTGGCTGATGTTGTGTGTTGTCTGTTGGATTCAAGATGGCCCCATCTCAGAAGACTGAGAAAAACTGCGTGTGCTGATGGTAAAATGCTTTGCGAGAACCTCATGGGAAGAGAACTTTTTCCATGAGTGCAAGTTTAGTATTCACTTAAAATACCATTTTTTGTTCATTATATTTCCTCCCCTACACCTGGTCTTTTAATCTTAAACACACACACTAACCCCTCCATAATTCTATCTCTGCCCAGAGAATTCCACATCGTTTCAATCACATCAGCACATGTGGTTCAATCTAAATTACGGACCAAAGTAAAATAAGAGCCTGAACCTAAATGACTTCACCAGGGAAGAGGATTCAAACGAGATCAAGGAGGAAATGCGGGGGAGAGAAAACTTGGCCAAAAGGCAGAAAAAGATGTGAGAGGAGGTGAATGGAGCCAGTTTAATGAGGTCAGTCATTCTTGCTTCCGGGCACATATTTCTTAATTTCTCTTATTTTCTGAAACTTGACCCCCATGTGTTCTTTCCATTTGACTCTCAGTGAACAGAATGGAGACCCAACATGAGGTCCTGGAGCAGGCAGACTTTGGAAGCTAACAACCCTGAGCTTGCGTTTGGGGTCTGTGAGTTTGTGGAGAAAGACTCTCCATCTCTGATCCTCTGGCGTTTCCTCTCCTGCAAAAAGGGAACCGTGGTGCCTCTCTCAAAAGCCAATTTCAAGCACTGAAATAAACCGATGGGCTTAGAGCACAGTGCCTGGCATGAGACGGGCATCCACCACATGGTAGGATTCATCTCGTATGGGCAGCAAGAGCTGCACAAACTTTGTATTAAAAGCACATTTTCAAGTTCAGAGCACAGCAGCACATTTTAAGTAGCTTTTCAAAGATGCCACAAGTCCGTTTCTGATATTTTCAAAGAACTGGGGAGGGGAAGAAAGGCAACTGAGGATTCAGAACAGCCCCCAGCACCACCTTCACGTAAAATAGTAATGGGAACGTGCAGTAATACGGGGCTCTTTGGTTGCTCATCAGATATGATCCAAATGGCACAAATATAATGGAAGCAAGCACCATGGAATTATACTCAGAAACCCAAGCATACATTTCCATGGAGAAGAGCAGCAATGAAAGAGAAAACATGCTCACAGAAGCACTAAGGTATAAATAATCAATAGTTTTGCAAGTTATTTCTAGGGCTATGATCTTAATTAAAGGGTTAAGAAAGGGGTACATTGGGGTCGGGAGTCCTCCATGTCTCTACTGTTTAACCTTTTCAGTGCTCATCTGTTACTCTAATTTTAATCTCTGTGCCTCCAAAGCCAACACTTCTGCCTCCAACACAGTGGACTATGATGCAAGAGAGAGTGTGCCGAAATTCCTGCCATGCCGTTGAAGACTAATTTAAATTCAGAAGTTAAGTTTCCTTCTCTAGAAAGTCTTGAGAGCTGCCAGTGCTGAGATCGAGACCCACTTCCAGAACCTTTCCACCCCCCTTCCCCGTCTTTCTAGCCTTGGACATCTCTTGTTTCTAAAGATATACTTCTTACTCTTCACTTATCTCCCGGGGATTGAGTTTCTCTCCCAGTTAATTGGAGCTTTGGTTTCTGCTCCAGGGCCCCAAATTTCCCTGAAACTGACAGTAAAGTCCCATGGCCTTGCACAGTTAAATGGCGCTCCCCACTCTGCCCTCAAGCAATGAGCGAACCTCAAGCGCTTGGTCCTTTGGTGAACAGTCAGCCTAAACTGTTCACCTCCAACAACGCTGCTCACTTAGCGGCTGAGACAGGCTTGTTTCAGCTGCTCACTTAGCCGTACTGAGACAGGCTTGTTTCTGGGTGCTGCAAAAATTAGGCCATCAAGTTATAAATTGCCTGGTAGGTTAAGTAGATTAGGTCAGAGTCAGTCTACCTTTTCCCATCTTTTAGCTAAGTTCCATTTGTCTCAGTTCGAAAAATTCACATATGGAAAATGAAGTTTCACACAGATATATGTTTACAGTCTCTCTCTCTCTCTCACACACACACGCATACACACACACACATACACACAGGACATCCCTGGAGACCATCATCCATGGGAGGGAAAACTTTTCCTTTCACACAGCAAATGTGGCTTATAAAATGCTCGTTTAATCAGAGGAAAGAAATGTACGCAAGACAAGAGGTGCGAGACGAGGAGAGCTGAATGAAAGCATACTCTCTGTCGCCTTTCCCTCTGTGGCTTAAAATTCACATTGACATGGGAGAATTGTACTGATACAGACACAAACTGGGATTATGTATATGGGGGCTAATTGGAAGCAGCTGACAACAGTGGGAAGAAAAGCTACCCACATTTGGACAATTGCTTTCCTTCTCGTGGGTGGGCCAGTTTGTGAAGGCCAGGAGCCTCCCCGGGGCTGGGGCCTGAAAGCTGAATTGCAGCACATATCTTACATAAAAGGCAGAATCCTCATCCACACAAGAGACCTGTCTATTAATAAGTGGCCAGTTACATAAAAGGAATGAAATCCATTGAATTCTCCTTAAGTAGTTCCCACTGGGGCATGTGATTTGCCAATACAAATATTGTTGGTACAGATACAGTTATGAAGAGCAGGCGCATGGGCTGTGTTTGCACCTCATCTAAGCAGATGAGGAGCATCTCCCAATATGTGATTCACCTTCTGTGGCGTCACTTTCAGACTGGTAGGTAGCAGAGCATAAAGTGTAGTCAACTTGGCCTTGTCCGAGTAACTATTAAAAATAATAATTTGTTGAGCTCCCACTCTGTGTTACCCAGAGCACATCCATGATTTTTGATGTTCACATGGTTACATGGTTGGACACAGGCAGAGTTGGCATTGAGCCCTTGTCTCTTCAGGCCACACGGCATCCAGGGCCCCAAAACCTACTCATACCCTTTCACAGGGAACTGCATCGTTATACTGGGAGCAAGGCCAAATAGACATCTACATGCTGGGTCTATCCAGAGACAGTCTCCTGCCCAGAACCATCTATGGCTCCCAAAACACAAGATGAAAAGTCATTTCTTGAAGGGGAGGTAAAATAATGAGAAACTCACTGTGGCCATACTTAAGAAGGATACTGATTATATTTTGGGTTCATGCAATAGTCTGGTATTCTACAAACAAAGACGGAATGAAAAGACACTAAGAAAAAATCAACTTAAGATGTTTGTTGTTTGTTTTGCCTCATTATACTTTCTTAGAATGTGAAACTTTGAACAACATCAGTATTATACTGTGAAATTCAAAATTTACCATGAGAATCCAGCGATTTCACTTCTTGAACCAGATACTAAGGAAATAATCCAGAAGGGAAACATAATTATGTATAAAACTACTGAGGCACTACTAAAAACAAAAATGTCAGGAAACCACACAAATTCACCCAATAAGAATAGCTGAACAAACTAGAATATATTAATGAAATATAATCATATAATCCCACATGACAATTTGGCAGTTAAATGCATATAAAACTGTATCCTTGGGAGAAGTCAGCAAATGTAGAGTGACAGAAATAAATTAGAATTAAATTGTTCTTTTAGGGGCAGAGGGTGTCCCTGCAAGCCTTTCTCGGAATCGTCTGTAGGTTTTCCCCACATGGCATAACACACATCAGCCTTGTGCCCACCGTTGGCTGCCAGCAGAGGCCCAGTCCACACTGAGAGGACCTCTCTGCCTTCAGTTCTTCTGACGCTCAGTGGTCCTGGAAGTCGGCACTGGCTCTCTGTGTCTCCAGCCTGACTTCCACCCAGCCCTCAGCTGGGTCAGAACGTGTACAGTGTCCACTCATCGCATCTCAGTGAGAATGACTGTTTTCTCATAAGGACGATGTAATGCATAAGAAATCCTGTAAGACTGACTGATTGTTCCTGCATCCATGCAAGTATTTATTCACTGAATATTTATGGAAGCCTACTATGGACTATTCTTTTATATTGTTAAAATATGGTGTACATATAGTAAGGCAGAATAAGAATAAATCCATTCGGTCAAAAGTTAAGTGGTTGCCACAGTTTGGGGAGGGTGGGAAGGAGGAATGAGCAGGTGGGGAAGGAGGGGACCTGGAGGGCCAGGAGATGACTCTGCATGATACAGTAATGGTGAATGCTTATTATTACAGATTTGTCCAGACCTGAAGAATGTGCACCACCGAGAGTGACCCCTAACGCAACTTGTGGGCTTTAGTGAATAATGTATCAATATTGGCTCATTAGTTGTAACAAATGTGGCATGCTAATGCCGGATGTTAATAATAGGGGAAACCTGCTGGGACCATGAGGAAGAAACAGGGGCCGTGCAGGAACTCCCTGAACCTGCCACTCAATTTTTCTGTAAGCCTAAAACAGCTCAAACAAGAAAGTTTATTAAGTAATAAGAGAGAAAGTTCTTTCACTTTTTATTTCAACTTTATCTAGCATTGAGGATGAATACCAGCTGGTGCCAAGGGGATAAAAGAGACCTGAGATCTGTTTCCTGGTGTGTTTTTACTTGGAAATCTGAGTTGCACATTCTGTGGCTGGAAGTCTTGTTGCCCAGAATTTTAGAGGTGACATTTAATCCTTTGTTCAGTTCAGTCTTTTGTGCTGGTGCTCACAGGAGGCCCACATTCACCCACAAGTGTGAAATCTCAACACCAAGTCCAACAGAAAAAGGATTACAATTCAGATTTTTCCCCATTTATTTCAGCCGTACCATTGCTGAGAAACTTATTATTTATTTATTTTTTGCTAGAGCCGTTCAGACACATATTTTTAGATCATTAAATGAACATTTACCAAGTTAAATTCTTAATTGACAATTTTATTGCATAGCATCTTTTAAAAAAATTTTTAAGTTCAGGGGTACATGTGCAGGTTTGTTACACAAGTAAACTTGTGTCATGGTGGTTTGTTGTACAGATTATTTTGTCACCCTGGTATTAAGCCTAGTACCCAATAGTTATTTTTTCTGCTCCTCTCCCTTCAACCCTCTATCCTCAACTAGGCCCCAGTGTATCCATGTGTTCTCATCATTTACCTCCCATTTATAAGGGAGGACATGTGGTATTTTGTTTTCTTTTCTTGTATTAGTTTGCTAAGTATAATGACCTGCAATTCCATCCATGTCCCTGCAAAGGACATGATCTCGTTCTTTGTTATGGCTGCATAGTATTCCATGGTGTGTATGTACCACATTTTCTTTATCCAGTCTACCATTGATGGGCATTTAGGTTGATTCCATGTCTTTGCTATTGTGAAGAGTGCTGCACTGAACACATATGCATGTGGTTTTTTTTTTTTTTTTTGAGACAGAGTCTCTCTCTGTTGCGTAGGCTGGAGTGCAGTGGCATGATCTTGGCTCACTGCAACCTGTGCCTCCTGAGTTCAAGTGATTCGCCTGCCTCAGCCTTCCGAGTAGCTGGGCTTACAAGTGCCTGCCACTGCGCTCAACTAACTTTTGTATTTTTAGTAGAGATGAGGTTTCACCGTCTTGGCCAGGCTGGTCTTGAACTTCTGACCTCGTGATCCACCCGCCTCGGCCTCCCAAAGTACTGCGATTGAGGCGTGAGCCACTGTGCCCAGATATGTGTTTGTATAATAGAATGATTTATATTCCTTTGGGTATATATCCAGTAATGAGATTGGTGAGTCGAATAGTGTTTTGAATAACATCTTAACTGAGGTGTGACTTTAAATATACTACATTTAATCATCTCTTGATTTGGCTAATAACAAAAACTAACACTTTCTTTTGAAAGTAACTTTGATCAACCATTTAAAAATAGCACATTGCTTTTGTGAAATGAACTTAGTGCTTCAATGTCACAGATCTCACAGTCTAGCATTTCCCTGAAAACAGAGGCTATCTTCAGGCCTGAGAGGCCTCTACCTCCGCTAACCTCACTTAAATGTGAGAACAATACTACACAGATAATGAGCTGTCAGAATGTAGAGGACAGACCATGGGAACTTCAAAACTGCCCTCTCAATCCCATTTTATGTTAGAAAATCAAGTACTGAGAATGTTAAGTTAAATTATGTGACCAAAACAAGGAAGGAGGCTGGTAAAATTGCATTTTACACAAAAGTGTTGATTCAACATGAAGTCAAATAATACGTTCTAATGAAACTACACCTCTCACACACATATTTTTTCTCTCAAACTTCAGTGTTATTCTAGCCAAAAGTCTTAGGTTTCTTGAAGTGTTTGTGGAAGAGTAGATGGAGTTTTATTTAACATTATCAAGAAATCCAAGGTGCAGACCCGCACATAAATAAAGTGACTTCTTTGAAGTGCTGAGCTTTGTTCACTCATAAGATGCTTAATTAAGAGGCGCTCAGTGTCAGGGAAGTACACGTTTCTGGTGATTGTGGGTATGCATTGGAAAGGAGATTACTCACAACTGCCCGTCCCAACTTTGCTTAAGCAATTCCAGGGTGAGGCATTCGCAACTTTATAAAGAGCAAATTCCATTTTAGGATTGCTCTAGCTGTTTATAAAATTCTTATTAAAGTTGATCCAAAATCGGCCTCCCTGTAAGCTTCTGACCATTTGTCTGAGTTCTGTACTCTGGAGCCAGGAGGGTCAATCTACTTCTTCTCTCCACGATAGCACCTTCAGTACAGGAGGATGGCAGTCACACCACCTATAAGTCTGTCTTCCGTGCTGCATATCCTTGTGTCTTCAACGGCTCTGCAGGGATTCCGAATCTCTGCTTTGTTGGCTGCACTCCACCTTACAAACTGCAGCTCCCTGTGGATGCCTGAAATGTGCCCTGGGCTATGTACTGCACTGCACACACCGTCTGACCTGCACAGGGCATGGGTAGAGCATTACCTCCTGAATTCAGGACACTGTTCTTATTAATGTGCTCCAGCCTCCACACCACACTGTTGTTGGCTCATGTGGAATTTGGATCCAACGAAAACACCCAGATCTTTTTCACACTTACGCAACTGGCGTTTTTCATTCCGTCAGTCACTCAACAAATATTGCCTTCAAGAAAATTATTTCCATACCAAAAGCTGACAATTTTCCATGAGATGATTGAGAGACAAATAGACTAACAAAACACATAGACTTCTGACCTGTGGTTGAACCTGAAATTATATTTTTCCACAAATTTAAAAGCTAACTACATCATTTATCAGTTAGTGGTTAAAGAGCAAAGCTACCATGCAGAATTCTAACTATATGTGAAATGGGAACCGCAGTTGGCAAATCAGTAAAATGTTCTGATCATATTTTCAAATGAGTTTGTTGAGAAGAGCAGAAAGTATATTTCTGAGGAAAAAAAATCAGACCTAATACTATTTTGAAAATCAGTAGAAACAAAATCTTCAGTTTCTGTAAATTCTATAAATAGTATTTATTAGAATTTAATACTAATAAATTAGTATTTAGTAATACTGCTTTCCTGACTAGAACGCATCAGACAGGTTCCTTCGTGTTCCAGATGTGGGCCTACACATACATAGAGGCTCACTCTCCATTTTACTTAAATTCCAGAAATACTGATGAGTTTTCCATAGAGTACTTAAACCACCAAAATTGCTGCAGAATCATAAGAGGCCTTTCATTCAATCTTCCCTCACCTATCTGGTTTTTCAGATTTTGAGGAGCACCTGCTGGGAGCCAAAGATGCTCACCTTTTGTACCCTCTCTTTAATTGGTGAAGTGTTGTGGAACAAATGAATCACAGAGCAAATGCACTCTCAGAGCCAGAAGAAACCAGGTGGACCCACCAACTCAATGCCTTATTACCCAGATGAGGAGACTGAGGCTCTGAGAAGTCACCGTCCATGCATTCAGGCATGTTGAGTACTGTAGTGAACATGGCAAGTGGAAGACGCTCAGGGAACTGACTTCAAGCAGGTGAACATCTCGAGAAGAGAAAGCAGAGGTGCACAAAGGAGTAATGACTCACACTCGAAGAAGTTCAAGATGAAGTCCAGGGTAGACGGCATCGATCTTGGGGTGTGTGTGTGTGTGTGTGTGTGTGAGGGGCACGGCTGCAGAGAAAGAGGACAAGACCCTGAGGGAGGAAGTTGGACAATCGGTGTGGGTCAGTTTGTGGAAGGACTCACGTCTCATACATTTTGAAGAAAACAATAACCTATGCCATTATGCATACAACATGTTATATACAACTGCAGAAAAGGGTTCATAAATCTTGCCGGTGGGCTGAATGCGTTAACGCACAGTTGAAAATGTGTGCACTGCATGTGCACATGTTCAGTTTTGAACTTTAGATAGAGAAAGCCAAAGAAGGCCACCTAAAAGGCTGGTAACATGACCAGATCTGCACATTAGAACAGCGATACTCAACTCTAGCTATGCATTACTAACTGGAGAGCTTTAAAAAAATACCTGTAGGACCCCATCCCAATCTGACTGTAATAGAATTATTGGACAGAGTGTTAAGATTTTTTTAAGGGCCCCAGGTGATTCTCAATGTGCAGCTGAGGTTGAGAATCACTGATTTAGAGATTCTTTCAGCAGCCCTATAGAGAAACCTTAAGATGAGCAGTGGGTGGGAGGACAGTTAAAGTCCTTCTCATAGGAGCTGGTAAGGGCCAACCCATGTCAGTCATTATCGGGACCCAAAAGACAGGATGGATGAAGTCAGGGAAACGAGGCAGTCCAGGATGGCTCCGGATGTGTGACTCAGGTGCCACTGTGGACAGGAGGGCAGCTCCCCAGTGAAGGGCAGGAGAGTGCATCTCGCCACACGGAGCTTGGAGTGGTTCTAGGGCCTGCAAGTGCAAACATGGGTGCACGACGAAGCTGGGCTGCTGGTGAGTGCTCTGCCTCTGCAGGTCAGAGAGACTTTTATCCACAAACACAGGGAAGAGCATCTGAGGGAGATTGTTGAGACCTAGGGGAGAAGCAGTCATGCCAGGAGGAAGTAGAGGCACGGCCATGTGAGGGGTGTGAACGGAGGCACGGTGCTGCCCACTGCCCTGCAAGGGGTGCAGACCTTCCCAGCAGGTTTCATACATTCTGCAGTCTCTGTGGGGCCATGGTTCAGAGAGAGTGTCCTGCTTTTGAACACAAAAGACACAGTCAGTGTTTAATGAACATCCTGAGTTCCATGTTTGCTAACCTGTCTGGAGCAACTGTTGAGAGACGAGGGAGCACTCCCCCCTTTCTGAGCTCCAGGCCCCGCAGGCGTGCCAGGAAAAAGTGGCATTAAAGGAGCTGCTGCCATGGCATGGCTAAGTTAAAGCCGTGCTCTGCCCAGACCCACTCCACTCCTGTCTGAACAAATAGCTTTTCCCACTGTGTTAAAAGTGTTTTTCAAGCCTCAAGTGATGTTTTCCAGGGAAGCTTAACTTAGTGCTGCACACCCCAAAGGGAGAGCAACTTGGAGGTGGAATTCTGAGAAACTTGCTCAAGGTCACTCAGGGTCAAGTTAGAGGTGGAATGATAGGCTGAGACACTGGGCATGATGGTGAGGAGATCAGAGGGAGCGAAGCCAGCAGTGCCAGGTATAAGCAGGAGCCTTTAGACCTTCCAGAAAGAAGGCGGGTGGGGAGCCCGAGGCAGGGAGTGAACAAGAACGGGCAGACCATTAGGTAGGGCTTTCCTCTTTGAGGGTTGACAGAAATTCCTGGCATCTACCACGCTCAGCCATTGTTAACACACATGGAAAATATTCTACAGAGAGGGAGGGAGGGACCTGAGTTTTTTTTTTTTTTTTTTTTTTGCTAGTTGTGGAAAATGAAAACTCTTCCTCAGAGATTGAAGAAATCATCACTGTCTCCTGAGAATCGGGTTTGTCTGCTTCAAGCAAAACTGGTTCATTGCAAAGCAGATTGGCTAAGAGTTTAAAAAATAAAAGAAAAAAGAATGTGAGCTCAGGTGATTCACTGAAGGGAATGGCTGGGAATCAAATGTCCTCCTAGGAAACACCCTGCCCTGCTGAGGTTCCTGCAACAAAGCGACAAAGTGGCATCTGTGTTGGGGAGCAGAGCACTGGGGGCCTGGCCCAGCAAGGGCTGGAAGCCTTGGATTCACCAGCCTTCACTTTGTGTGGTGTTGGCTCTGGGAGCTGTGTGTCCTCCTGGTCCACAGTGTTGTTTCCAAGTGGAGGACACAGCAAATTCAGCTCTCATGAAACAGGCATTGCTCTGCAATGTCTTGGAGGAACTCTGGGAGTAGAACATGGACAAAGGAGGGATGGCAGCTCCACTGACTAGCCAACTTAGAAAATCTAAGAGAAGACCCGGGGACACCAAAGTCACAGAATGGTCTTCACAAGTTGCCACAGGAAAATGATTTCCCATGGCTCCGGCTTGGACCAGGCCCCATCCTTTGGACCTGAGATCACACATGCTTATGCAGACAACATCAGTGGCATCCTTAGCCTTATTTCTAGAGATTCACCCTCCTTTCTAGGGGTCTAGGACATCTCCCCAGCCCCCTGAATTGAATCGGCTGTGAGTCAGAATACTGAAGCATGTCAAGAAACCACAGGGGTTTTCCTTAACTAAGCAAAACATACATTAAACTAGTAATAATTAAAAGAGTCTGCCCTGAAGAATGTGCAGTGGGCAGCATTTTCTTCCTGACCTGAGAAAGACAAATCTCTCCTAAGAATCTAAAAGCCAGAATAACATCTCTTCATCAAACCTGGATCCCCAAAACATTTGAAGGGTGCTATTTTCCGAGACTCAGGGCAGTGGGAAGTCTCCCAAAGCTGGGAATCAAGGTCTTCTTTTCTGTGCTCCCCTCCCACTCGTGACTTCACTCTGTCTCTGAGATCACGAGAGAGTCGACCTGCTTGGATGAAGCAGGAACAGGAAGTCAAGATAAGTCAAGAGTTGTGCGAGCTCCTGCCTTCTGCTTTTTCAGAATGGCTCCTTCACCTTTCTCAGTCACGTTACGGTATCCCAGAAGCCAGCATCAACCCCCAGCTCCATTCCCACCAGGAGCCCCATGACTCCCCTCTCCCACGGGGCCCTTGCTCCTTGACCGTGTTAACCACTGTGAGCAAAAGCCTGGCCGGCTCTTCACAGCTGCAGATGCGAGTGATGGCAGGAGCATTTCTCTACCTGGCTGCATCCCTTCCTCATTACACCGGGCATTCATGCACCTGAGCTTCGCAAGCTTCCTGAGGCTTCCGGGGAGGGCAGCACTTAGTGTGCCTTCAGCAGGACACAGCCAGCACGGGGCAGGGGCTCTTTCATGATTATTATCACTGTTAATTGGTTGTTGATTGATTGATTGATTACTAAAACTATTGAAAGAAAAGTCTGAACAAAGCCCTTGAAGAACAAAAGGGCTCTAAAGTGGGGGACTCAGGCAGGGACATCAAAGACAGAGGCATACCAACAATACTGTGGATTCATCATCTGCTGAGAACCCACTTCTCAGTACATATTTGACTCATGAATAACCGTGCATGAAGAAGGGAATGTGTATCTCATGCAAGGCAGGAAGCTGACCCTTCCTGGTCATAGGTGTGCTGCACTGGCTCAGTGCCTTTTACATGAGTCTCCCAGAACACCCAGGAGAGGGGAACTTTTCTCATATTTTACAGAAGAGAAAACTAAAGCTCAGGAAGAATAAAGGATTTGACTAAAATCACACAGCTGAAGTAAGAGGCTATGAGGCTGGGATCCAGGGTCCTCTCATCCTTCACCCTGTGGACTTTGTCAATCAAACTGCTATACAGTTCTGGACTCAGTGGGCACATGGGTGAAGGAAGCAGAGAAGAACTCTGCCCTCCTGCAGTTGATAGTCTAGCTGGAGAGACATTTAAAGAGCAAACTAATAATCCTGCAAGATAAGAAGGAACCTACAACTAAAGATTTGAGGGGGAAGTTTTTGAGGCAAAGAAAAAGTTGTGAAAAAGCCCTGAGGAGGAAATAAACTTCAATTTGAGAAATTAAGCAGTGGTTAGCGTCTGTATGAACCAGTGGGTGATAGGGTGGCATGACCCTGGAGAGTAGCTGAGGGCCAGATCTTGTTTGGTCTGCTCTTGAAAAGTTTCCTTTAACCTTGGACTGGCAGTGTTTAAAGTTTGGGACCCTAACCTGATTAAAGAAGATTGTCTTAGTCCATTTTGTGTTTCTATAACAGAATACCACAGACTGAGTAATTTATAAAGAAAAGAAATTTGTCTGGCTCATGGTTCTGAAGGCCAGGAAGTCCCAGGGCATGGTGCCGGCATCTGGGGAGGGTCTTCTTGCTGTGTCACCCCACAAGACAGCATGGTAGCCAGCAAGCAAGAGGGGGAGAGGGACCTGCACTCAATTTTCTAACAAGCCCACTCTCACAATAGCTAACCCACTGCCTCACTAACCATGTTCATCCATCCATGAGGGTGGAGCCTTAGGACTGAATCACCTATGATTAGGTACCACCTCCTAACACTATTGCATCTGGAATTAAGTTTCCAACACATAACCTTGAGGGACAAATTCAAACCATAGCCCCAAAGATTCAACCACTTCGTTATGAAAAAACTTCCCTGGGCCATGCCTGCCACACATGTCACTTCACTGGTGACTAGAAGAAACTTGTACAAAGAGCAGCAACCTCAGCAGCAACTGGAATCTGTAAAACTATGCCTTACCAACAGCTCTCCCATGGGCCAGCACCAAAGGCACTCACTTGGAGAAGAGCACAGTGCCGACCAGGATTCCCAGAATGAATGGATGCTGTGCCCACCCTCCAGGAAGGAGCTCAAGTCCTGGAGGGGGCACACACACACACAGCCCACCCGAGGACAGCCATGTGGGCACACAAGAGGTACTGCAAGAACAGTGAGGAGTGATTCTGCTTATGGAGGAGGGGCCATGGAGAGGGTGTGTGCTGAAGACTATGCAGACACCAGGACACTTGGGATCTCTGGATCTTTTGGTTTTTTGATTTTTTGAAAGAAGAAATGAGAGTTCACTGGGTAGAGATGATGGAAGGCTCATGCTCCAAGATGACAGAGTGTGAACAGAGGCAGAGGGCTATGGCAATGCAGGGCCTAGGCAAGGATGACAAGCAAGAAGACTAAGCAGGGCTAGCAGGAGAGACCTACAGGGGGGACTGGCCCTTATCCCACTGCTGGGGCGCAGTGGAAGGTTTTAAGCTGGGGAGTGACTTGATCAGATTTGGGCTTTAAAAGACAAAGGCATATATCTATGTTCATAGCAGCGTTATCCAAAATAGCCAAAAAGCAGAAGCAACCCAAGTGCCCTCCCGTGCCCATGGATGGATGGATAAATGAGACGTGGTCCATGGCTACCATGAAAGTCTATTAACCGAAAAACTGACAAAAACACTTTGAAAGCATCATGGAAGGCCCTATCAGGGTAAAAAAGATGCATGGATGCGTCTCTAAAGGTAAAGTTCAGTGATGTCCAAGGTCACCCAGAGGCCATGGGGCAGTCCCAGCTGTGTTTACCTAAACCTCACCAACCTCACCAGCGCTTGTAACTCTGTAAGAATCAGTAAGGCCTACATTCTGGTCCATATGTACAAAGGAGTACTATTCAGCCTGGAAATGGACACATGTTGCTACGTGGATGAACCTTGAAGACATCATGGAAAGTGAAACAAGCCAGTCACAAAAAGACAGATACATTGTATGATCCACTTATAAGAGGTGCTTAGAGTAATCAAACTCACAAAGACAGAAAACTGAGGATGGTGGCCAGGGGCTGGGGAAACCGGGGAATACAGAGCCAATGGGGACAGAGTTTCAGCTTTGCAAGATAAAAGGAGCTCTGGAAATGAATGGTATTTATGGCTATAGAACAGCGTGAATGTACTTAATGCAACTGAACTCTACCTTTGTACATGATTCAGATGATAAATTTTATGTTATGTGTGTTTTGCCACAATGAAAAATACATTCAAAAAGAGAGAGAAAGGGAAGAGCTGAGGAGAGGAGGTTTGGCAGAAGAGTGAAGAGGTTGTCATGACTACCTACCTGCAGGGAGATGAGGCTCTGAGGGTGGGGGTGAAGAGGATGCCAGATGCCATGTGTGTTTTGGAAGACAATGTGGGAGCCCACAGATGTGAGGTCATGAGTGGAAATTCTGAACTTAAAGATGATTCTCAGTCTGGAGTCTAGATCAGGGACTAATTTTAAAGGATGTGCCCCCTGCCCCGCCCACTGTGCAATCTGTAAGCAAGGGATTTGTGCTCCTCTGATCTTGGGGACACATAGTCTAGATTTTGCTTGAGTTTATAATTTTATAAATAAAAGAGCACAATCATCCCCCCATTGGCTGTTCCTGCAATAGGCTGTGCTGGCAGTCCTTGGGTGGAAGGAGCATGAAACAGTCATTAGAGAGCTGGAGAGGGGAGGGGAGGAGAGGGTCTGCAGTGGGAGGAGGAGAGCAGAAAGCAAGGTCCCCCAGATACAGAACACCTAATCCCCAACTGTCAAAAATGAATTACCAAAGAAGGATCCCATTCTCTTCTCCAGAGATGTTTAAGGGCTGATACAAGCACTGGTCTGCTTGAAAAGCCTAGGCCTAACGCTTTCACTGCTGAGTGGGGTGGGAGAGACTGGGCAGCTGAGTTCTCTATAGATTTGTGCTTCAGGAGAAATAACGAAGAAAGAGGTGGTTTGATAATGAAATGCATAGGGGCAGGAGATTTCGGTCATTTCAAGTTGTATTTAAATTCTCTTCTTTTTGTGTCTCCTGCAGGAGCTTATAAACAGGGGGTAGAGCTTTCTGTGCAGATACCAGTGCTCATTATTCCTATGTCCAATCTAGGTGGTATTATAATTTATAACTTGGATGGAATACAGAATTTTACTAATTTGAGTACAAAAAGTCCTGTAAAACTGTATTGCATCAGCAAAATTGAAGTGGCATCTGTGCTTCTGTTACAAAAGTGCACCCACTCCTTTGAGTCTGCGCCATATGACTATCTCCATGCTGAGAACTGAGCTAGTTGGGCTCTGTTACCCTTTCAGAGCCATCAACACTCACATGCTCTTTAAATTCTCAGAGTCATTCAAAAGAAGAAAACTTTTCTAAGTTATTCGGTTTATTTTACTCCTCAGTTGAAATTTGAATCAGTGGCTACTGTATTTTATCTAGCTGTGCCACAGACAGTACCATACAAGAGCAATGAACACCTGTACTAAGCTGCCAGCACTCTCTCATTCAATACTCCTGGCAGCCCTGGAAGGGAAACGCTCTGTCCTCATTTTGAAATTGAGTAATCTGACACTTGGATCCTACCCAAGGTCACACAGCCAGGGAGCCAGGGAGAGCCAGTCTGTGTATAAAGAGATGCCTTTAACCACCATATTCAATTGTCTACCATGAAAGTCTATTAACCGAAAAGCAGACAAAAACACTTTGAAAGCATCACGGAAGGCCCTATCAGGGTAAAAAAGATGCATGGATGCATCTTTAAAGGTAACGTTCAGTGATGTCCAAGGTCACCCAGAGGCCATGGGGCAGTCCCAGCTGTGTTTACCTAAACCTCACCAACCTCACCAGCGCTTGTAACCCTGTAAGAATCAGTAAGGCCTACATTCTGAGCTGGGCCCTGGAAACGCTGGGAGCCTGTACACACAACACATATGTGTCACCCATGCAGATGCCTCGTCCCAGAGCAAGGCGTGTGTCATTTAAACATATTTTTATAAATACCCCTAATTACTAACTGAAAACAAGACCAGGGGGTCTAAGGATTTTTTTTATCGTCATCTCTTATTAGCAAAAAACACAAGCACATCCTTCTGCTAAATGATTAGTTATTTAATTATAATGTACATATACTAGTGCACTAATATATTTGAGCACCATAAAATATTCACAAAAGATGTAGAAAGTGGTGAGATAACCATGATTTCATTTTATTTATATTTATATATTTTTTCACATATATATTTATATGTGAAACTGAATTCACATTTGCCTAGATATAGAGGTTATAGTATTACTTTTCTGCTCACTCCCCAGTGAAATACTTCCCTAGTTTATGAATATGTTGGAAATTTTTATTTGCATGATTCTCTAGCTGTGTCATGAAATGTGGTTAGGTGATACAGCACAGAGATTTCTTTGGCCCCAGGTTTTTTTTTTTTTTTTGAGATGGAGTTTTCACTCTTATTGCCCAGGCTGGAGTATGATGATGTGATCTCAGCTCACTGCAGCCTCCGGCTCCCAGGTTCAAGTCATTCCACTGCCTCAGCCTCCCAACTAACTGGGATTACAAGCATGCACCACCAAGCCCGGCTAACTTTTTGCATTTTTAGTAGGCATGGGGTTTCACCATCTTGGTCAGGCTGGTCTCCAACTCCTGACCTCAGGTGATCCACCCGCCTATGCCTCCCAAAGTGCTGGGATTACAGGCGTGAGTCACTGTGCCCAGTTCCAGTTTTAATCTTTTAAAAGCAGCAGGCCAGATCAAGTACACACAATATGTTTTCCACTTAAAAACATTTTGATTGAATGCATTAGGCTACTCTCTTTTCAGGGCATTTTTAGGAAGAAGTTTTTCTGCATAACAATACTCCAGTAATGCTTCATCCTCTAAATTGAAATTTGTGTACTAGGTGTTCTGGGTGATACCCCCAGGGCTGGCCTTGGGTAACCACCACTCAAGGCAGCAAATGGCCTGGAATCAGGACCATGAACCTGCAGAGGCCTTGCCTGCAGCCATGAGACTCAGAGCTGGTTTCTGGGCCACATTTTCTCCCAGAGCTATCTCTTCTTCTTTATGACTGTGTTATCACCACTTTACAGCTTTGCTGGAATGGCCCTATCATACTGGTAACTTTTACAAGGTGTATCAACTATTTTCAGGAAATAGACTAGTTATAAATAAATATAAATCTAAGGCATACATTTTGGGATTTTTATGTTACTTATCTAAATAAGGCACATTAATTTTTAATATCACCAGTCCTACCAAGAGTAAGAACCGTACTGTTAGTTAGACGTGGACACACTTGGAAAACAGTAAGTGCCCTGCTTTCCCCTGCCGTGGTTTGAATGTCCCTTCCAAAACTCATGTGGAAATCTAATCACCATTGTGACAGCATTGGGAGGTGGGGCCTGAAAAGGTGATCTGAATGTAAATAAGCTCAAATCTATTTAAATTTGAGCAATTATGGGTTGCGGCAATGTTAGACAGGGCTCTGTATTGCGGGGCTTTCCAAAATATTGAATATAAACTGCGCACAAGAAGCGTAGTGCACATTCCGAGCTTTCTGAGCATCCTTGACCTCAGAATGCTGTTTTTTTGTTTTTTATTTTTTGTTTTTTTCAAGAACATCTACTACCACTAACACGAGTCTAAGGAACAGAGCCGAGAAACACTGGCTTAGGACACACCAGGCCAAATGCTGCCCTTTATAATGACCCCCAGAGCCATGAAGGGCAGCCCATAGGCAGGGTCAGTGACACTTCCGCAGTGAGCTCTCTGAAGAGTAAGGAATTAGGCCTCACTTCATTATTTTGGAAGTAGGTTTATGCGCACATAATATCCCGTTGTTGAGAGCAGAATGTCGGAAAGAAAGTGAATTCACATTTCCCTAGATGGTTATTCTTTTCAATCTACTAATGCCTATCCTTCAGAGAAACACAGCCACTAAAGTAAAAAGACCGAGGCCCAAGAGCCAAGGGCTGGAAGTGGAGGAGACCAGGAATGCTTTAAGGTTCTAAAAGAGCATGTGGCATGTTTCTGAGAACCTCCCCACAGATGCCACCCATAGTACTGTCCAGAGCGCTGCTGTCCAATAGAAATGTAAGACGAGATGCATATATAATGTCACATTTTTGAGTAGCCACACTAATTTTAAAAAGTAAAAAGAAACAGAAGAAATTAATTTCCTGTTTTATTTAACTCAATATATCCCAAATATTTTCATTTCGGCATGTAATTAATTTAAAAATTATAAATGAGATTTTATTAACATTGTTTTCCTTGTCCTAAGTCTTCACAGTCCAGTGTATATTTTAGACTCACAACACATCTTACTTTAGACTAACCGTATGTGAAACACCCAACGGCCAACAAATGTGGCCCATGGCTACCCTATTAGAAGGCAATATTCTAGAAATCACATCTATAAGAATAGTTGTAGCAATAAAATAGTATTTATTGAGTGCTTCCTGGATGCCAAGCACTTTTCACTTTTCACACATTACCTTCCCAAAGCCTCAACAGCTTTAGGTGCTATCACGTTGACACTTGACAGGTGAGGAAACTGAGGCACAAAGAGATTGAGGTGTCTCCACTCAATCACACAGTCACTTAAATTATGGAGCTGACTCTGAGGTCCCAAGAATCCACCATGAGTATGGTCTAGAAGCCTCTCTTCAGGCCATTTTTGTTAGAGATGGAAGGAAACTTAGCTATCATGAAGTCTAACCCCTTCTTTTTACAGGCCATTTTTGTTAGAGATGGAAGGAAACTTAGCTATCATGAAGTCTAACCCCTTCTTTTTACAAGTGAGAAAACTGGGGTCTTTTATTAAAAAAACCTATCATAGAAAATCAAGTGAAGTTCAATCAATTATTCAGCTGGATATAGTCAATTAAACTTGATTAAAATACATGTAATTTATTTTAAAATTCTCATTTTGGGTCTCTAAAACTTATTAATTTACACAGAGGAACAACTGCATTACAGACATATAGAGACAGCAATAACTCATAATATATGATTAATAAACTTTACTAAATGTAATGAAGTCAAACATTTAAAAATGTTGATTTCACTATTTTAAAACTAGTGGTTAAGCTGGGGTCTCCAACTCCATAACTTATTTATTCTCTTGAGTTTCTCAACTGGAGGTGATGCAGGTTTTGTGCAGTCAAAGCTTAAGCAGTTTTGGAAGCTCTTTTAAAGAAAGCTGGACTCAGGATCATGCCAGCTGGATGCCTTGTCTGCATGCCTTTCTAGATGGCCGGAGTGTCTGCATCAGGACATTCATGGAGCCAAGAGAATCACAGGGCCACGTAAACAACTAGGCCATGAACACAGCCTTCTTTCTTAGACAATCGGGGAACCTCTATGGACCTCGTTAAATAAGACAGTTGGACTAAGATTCCATCTAATTCAGAAAGAATTCATTCACTTAACAAACATTTATTGTGCCCCTGTTGTATGTTTGCTTGTAGGCATAAGTGACTGAAGTTCAAGAAATTATTGTGTTTCAGGCCACACACGAGTTATGGGTAGAGGGGGGTTAGGTGGGAAACAAGTGTTACTGGACTCTCACAACCAGATTTGCTTTTCAAGTTAGACTTCAATTCCAACAAGACCCTTGGTCACCTGCCCTGCCCAAATGCCAAGGGGGCACCTCACAGGTATGCTGCTCTGTTCCAGGACTTTGGTAACTCGCTTGAAGCACCACAAATGCATGGTGACTTCCCTTCTCAGTCCTCTGGGGATCTGGGCAGCTGCTGAGTCAGGTGCCCAGCTCTAGGCCCACAGTTACCTCTGCCTAGCAGAAGGCTTTCTTTCCATTTCTTTTTCTAGGTCGTTAGGTGTAGTAATCTAAAACTTTGGCACAAACAACATTATTTCAAAGTCCCATAAAGTAGAAACAGGCATACATTTACTGTTCACTTGTGTAATTCAAAGAATTAAACACACTTTCACCCTTGGGCAGGCTGCTACCAAAAGAAAGAATAGTTCAGAATGGAGCAGCTGCCTTCTCTCCATGACAAAGCTGGGCTAGAACAAGCTGGTTTCTCTTCTGGCTCTGCAGGATTACTGTGGTGAAGGATTTCGTTACCTAATGGCGTCCTTGCATTGCCAAGACAGGAAAAAGTAAGAAGAAAAAAGAAAAGCTTGTGTTTTATGTTAAATTTATGTTGTTTCTACAGCAGTGAAGGAGCCAGTTTCTAAGGCCAGGGCCCCACTGATTCCTTTCTGAGCAAGTGTATGGGTAGGTGCATATAACTAAGGCATCTTCACGTGGCTCTTGCTTTCACTTGGTAGGTTTTCAGGCTGAACAAGTTGGGGCAGGTGAGGTTGGAATGCTGGGCCAAGTGCAGCTGGTCAGGAATGCCAACCTGCATGCTGGTTGTTGCACTTCTGGGCACTTAGAAAGTCCAGGCAAAGGATCAATAACTGCAAAGCAAGAGGAATGAAGAACAGGACTGCATTCTTATGCAACATTAAATAAGATAGATAAGTTGATTTGGCTTAACCTTGGGTTTCTCAACCTTAGAACTATTAGCATTCTGGGCTGGGGATTCCTCTTTGTGGTAGGGGCTGTCCTATGCATTAAAGAATGTTAGTCTGGGCACAGTGGCTCACACCCGTAATCTCAGCATATTGGGAGGCCAGGAAGGGGGCGGATCTCTTGAGGCCAGGAGTTCGAGACCAACCTGGCCAACATGGCCAGGTTGGTCTCTACTAAAAATACAAAAATACAAAAAAAAAAAAAACCCGTCTCTACTAACAATACAAAAATTAGCCTAGTGTAGTGGTGTACACCTGTAATCCCAGCTACTACTTGGGAGGCTGAGGCATGAGAATTGCTTGAACCTAGGAGGCAGAGGTTGCAGTGAGTTGAGATCACACCATTGCACTCCAGCCTGGGTGACAGAGTGAGACTCTGTCTCAAAAAAAAAAAAAAAAAAAATTGTTTACCACCATCCCTGACCTCTACTCACTAGAAGCCCCAGTGTGACAACCTTTTGGAGAACCAAAAGGTTCTCCAAACATTGCCAAATGTCTCCCGGGTGAGATGAGGACAGGATTGTCTCAGTTAAGAGCTACTGGCTTAGACCTTCACATTCCCAAAATCTATTAACTTGATTCACAACTCAGCTCGTAGGCCATATTTCAGGTACTAACACTGAGTCTACGGCCACATCACCTTGAACGTTAGTACTCATCAAGTACTAACATTGAGAGCAGTGCTTTGAATGTAGCAGACAGTCATTAAATCGCAGTTTGAAGGATAGGTACCATCTGATTGGAAAGAGGTGGAATATATATACTCATAGAGGGCTGTGCTTTATATCTTCAAGAGATGCCAATTTCTCATAATACATGACACATCTAGATGTGAGAGTCTATCATAAACACAGCAAAAGGAAATTTACAGATAGCTTCTACCTCCTCATGAAGTCACTTGCAATGCTAATTTCCATTTCCAGAGGTAAACTGAGAAAGAATCATCTGTTAAACTTGTACATGCAAAGTCAAGACAATAGGCATCTCCAGCCTCACATGAGACAGCAAAGTGTGACCTGTTATTATTTTATTCAGAGATTTCTTTTGATTCCCCTATACATTATGTCTTCCGGTTGGATAATTTAAAAAATCACCTGGTTGGTGAGTCCATATTTTCAAGCTTTATAATGACCTTGTGCACATATGTAGAGTGACCTGCATTAACCCCCTTTGCAGAGAAGACTTTTTACCACATCCATGCCGCATGGAACTGTAAGTAGAAAACAGGAGCAATCTTGCAACCATGTACCAAGTGTAAAAAAGCACAGGATACATAGGATATGGGTCACAGAACCAAATGGGGCATGGCTTTTCTTGTCCTTGAAATTCCATTTTATTTCCTTAAGTAGTTCCTCATTTAGCACCTATGGTCTTCCCAGCCTTGTGCCAGCTCTGAGAAGCTTCGATCAGACAGCAAGGATGTGACTTCTACCTCTTGTCATTACTGGATAACCATCAGTTATTTGACTTTTCCAAGACACGTGTGGAGCGAACTCACTTTTCATGGTGTTTCTTGAGGTTACCAGTTAATAGAAGGTTCCAGGGTAAATGAGAGTCAAACTTATTTTTCTTTGATGTAATCTTTAATGGTTGTCATGGTTAAAACTTTTTATCAGGCACTTAAAATCACTTTATCATATTTCATGCAAAAATAATCATTTCTTTTAATTACTAAGGAGATTCAGAAGATCATATATTATGCTGACCTGCCCGTCAATTTATACTAACTTGAAGTTAAAATATATATACAGAGAAAGAAATATATGTCTCTGAGCTTCTTGGTGCTGGTGAATGCTGCAGAAAACTCTTAGATCCTTCTATATGAAGAGGTTTAATTGTGATTACATGAAATTAAGGTATACTTTTCCTTAACAATGATTCAACTCTTAATCCAACTACTATTTCCTTAAAAGTACCTTTAAACTAATGTACTTTAAAGATGAATTATCTGAAAAGTAAAATAAGTAAGGAAATACTTGTCACACCCACCTGTTTTCAGATAAGGCCTATTCACTCCTTTGGACATAACTGTTTTTCTAGGTATTACAATTCAAGTATAAAAAAAGCCAATGAGAAAATTTATGAATTAAGATCATTATAATCTAATCATCCACTAGTTTAAAAATGTCTTTTCTTGTTTGTTTTTAAATACATTGATGCTTGTTAGCAAATAAAGATGTGTTAGGACTGCACATGTCTATTTGAATGCAATGGTGCCTACATATGTTTGTGGCATGCAGTCAGTGTATTTATCTGGTGTCCACTCTGTACATGGTACGATGCGTATGGGCTGGATGAATGGTGCCTTGGGCTCACTCCACGTTTTTTGTAGAATATCTTTTTTTTTGAGATGGAGTGTCGCTCTGTTGCCTAGGCTGGAATGCAATGGTGTGATCTCGGCCCACTGTAACCTCCGCCTCCCGGGTTCAAGAGGTTCTCCTGCCTCGGCCTCCTGAGTAGCTGGGATTACAGGCATGTGCCACCATCCAGCTAATTTTTGTGTTTTTAGTAGAGATGAGGTTTTGCCACGTTGGCTAGGCTGGTCTTGAACTCCTGACCTCAGGCGATCCACCCACCTCGGACTCTCAAAGTGCTGGGATTAGAGGCATGAGACAGTGAGCCTGGATTTTATGTAGAACTTCTATCCATCATCACTGACTCTGACACCACCTCTGTACTGCTAAAGCACTTGTTTACAGAAGACACACAGATTAAATTTACAGAGACCTCTACTGCTGTGATCCAGAGTGATATTTTTAACTTGGGGAAAGATCAACAAGTTGTCAGGGTTTCTGTCACTGAGTGAAGAGATTTCCACATAGGACTCCACGTACAATTTCTTGCATAGCTAATTTTATTCTTAAATGAATTACAAACATCTTCTGATGTAGATGCAGTAGATTTCACCTGATAATTATTGAAATGTAGAGTGGAATTCTAAATGTCTCAATGACCTCTTACCTAGTTAATTGAGTAAAGTATATACAAGGTTAAAATTTTCTTGTGCTTCTATAAACAAGATCAGATAAACATCCAGTGCCTATTTAATGTTAACCTGAGATTTTCTGGGAAAAAGGCATGTTGTCACAAAAACAGTAGTTCAAAAAACATGTTTACAAGTAGACACTGAGAAATAAAAGCAAGAAAAGTTTTTCTCCAGTCGTTTCGTAACCCAATGATAAAACGCAGAGTGAAGAATTTAGATAAGCACTTTAAAATATTACTTTGTAATATTTTCAACCAGCTATGAAATAAAAATACAGCAATGAGTAAAATAAATTGTATAGGTCTAATCTGCCCAGTTTATATTAACCAAAGCTTCTTGCTAATGGAAAGAATTTTCCAGTTATATCAGAGGACTATAATCATGCAGATCTTCCAACCCCACCTTTCTCCTATTAATTATCCCTAAATTCTACTTGACTTTAGCTGCAGGTCTCAGGATTAATATTGCTTTGAAAAAATGTAGTATATGAATACAGTAATTCCGCAGAAAGTTTATAAGCAATATAGCTACAGAGGCATAATCCACTTTTCATATTTTTCTTGAGGCTGTGGGTGGGGAATCCTCCTTCTGACATCCACAGAGCCCACTTTCAAGCCTGATGCAGAAGACTCAGGGCTCCCTGCAGCAAAACTTTCCAATAAGCAACTTTCCTTGTTGGAACAAGACTCAACTATCTGATCCTAATCCACAGCAAAGCACAGTGGCTTTCAAACCGGGACACATGCAGGGAATTCTGAATTTCTGTTTCACCATCAGTGTATAGTAAGAGAACAGTCAGTGAAGAGAACAGTGAGAGAACTATAACTACCAGTGTATAATAAGAGAGCTATACTGCTTTAGTGTTTAATTAGCTGTTTTAATAAAGAGAAAGGTATCAGCAGAGAGGAAACTCAAAGAGGACCCCATTTCTCTCCCCAGTGCTCCCTCATTTTCAACAGCTGAGAAGAGATTCCTGGTGTGCTTGCCTGTCTGGGATCACAGTTCAGTTCACGGACTGCTTTCTTTGAAGCCACTGTGACAGCCCAGGAAAATGTGGAAAGAAATGGGATGTACACAATTTCTTTCTTTCTTTTTTTTTTTGAGATGGAGTCTCGCTCTGTTGCCCAGGCTGGAGTGCAGTGGCACGATCTTGGCTCACTGCAAGCTCCACCTCCCGGGTTCACGCCATTCTCCTGCCTCAGCCTCCTGAACAGCTGGGACTACAGGCGCCTGCCACCACGACAGGCTAATTTTTGTATTTTTAGTAGAGACGGGGTTTCACCTTGTTAGCCAGGATGGTCTCGATCTTCTGACCTCGTGATCTGCCCGCCTCGGCCTCCCAAAGTGCTGAGATTACAGGCGTGAGCCACTGCGCCTGGCCTATTTATTTCTTATTTACTGATATACTCAAGTATCCACAGACCTTCTCTTCTCACTCCCTTTATAAATGAACCTCACTCTAATCACAAACCCACAAGTGACTGCCTGATCTCTGAACGTCTCCAGCCATGGAGGAGCTCTCCCTCACCCAAGCACATTCCTCTTGGGATTTGGGACCTGAAATGCTTTGTGCCTCCTGTGCCTTTTACCACCTTTTCTTATCATAAACCCTCTTCTCTCTGCCAGCCTTGAGCAGCAGATATGGACGTTAAAGGTCCTGCTCTTCCCACTGAATGTCCTCAGGTGTTCAGATCTCCTGCAGGCTTCCACCGTCCTAGTCATCTCTGTGCTCCTCCACCTGGAGGTTCGAGGCTCCCTTTACAGCATCACAGGACAGAGCTTAGAATCCTTAGTTTATCTTTGCTCCCCAAATGTCAACCAAGCATTGAAGGAGCAGGTCATAGAAAGCCTTACTGATGCCCTTAGTAAAATATGTCGAGCAAGGCGACCAACTGATTTGCTCTTCTGAGCTCCCACTGTATCCAGGGTCTACATTCATTTATAGTGATGGATCTCAAATTTCATAATGCGTGGGCGCTTTTCACAGAAAAATCGTTTCCATGGGTTCCAGTGTGAATAGCATTAACTGTGGAACTAAGGTTCCATGCTATACAAATTTCAACCACAGACTTCTACCTCTGGCCATTACCAACTGGTACCAGATCTACCCTCCTCTGCCACTGTAAACAACCAGAAAACTGAGCAAAATATTGGAGGCAACCATTTTCAGGCAAGGGACAACAGGCAGTGCTGAACAAGCACCCGGTAAATATGTGAATACATATAAAACAGCAGCTTTTCTTTTGTCCTAATTTCCTTAAGATGCAAGTAACTATTTAAAATAATAATATTGTAAGGTGAGGTTTATCATACACACACACACACACACACACACACACAGGACTGATTTATTGCTATCAAATGGTGAAATCTATACATAAGTTCAAATTAATTTAGATTCTCCTCAATGTGAATAAATAAAAATTAAAAATCTTATAAAATTCTCAGTCTTTGCCCAGTGGATATATTTGTCACTCCCAGTTTGAGAAAATGACTTTAGAGCAGTTTCATAACTGTTCCACCCCTACCTATTAACCTGAGGGCAGGGCCCACACGCATGTTTTCATCCCACAAGCACGTAGCAGATGCTCAATGAAACAAGCGAGACTCTGGTGGGACAAGCTCCATCCAGCAGCAGTCACCGAACCTGGCTCCTCAACAGTCCACATCTTCTCTCTTTGGGAGGCTGCACTGTTGTAGGGGCCACGTGCTCCAGGCAGGGTGAGACTCCTCCAAAGTTTCCTCACACATCTTTTGCACACTACCACCTCGCTGGTGTCCTTGGAATCAAGTTAGCAGCCTTCAAACTGGGGCGAGTGTGTCTCTGTGAGTCCACAAGGACTTGGCACGAAGTATGGGAACGACAGATCAACTTCCAGGTTTTCGCCTCCAATTTGTACTATTTCCGAAAACTGGCCCACCTGAATGTACCGTGGCTCCACCCTCCCCTTCTCTATCTCCCTTCTGTGGCTTTTCAGAATCAAGATTTTGGAAATCCTGCCCCCTATCTGCAATCGTTAAGCGTTTTAGAATTCTAGTATAGGGACAGCCTGGAGTACACAGCAACTAACTGGGCGCTGGAACACTGGGAGTGCAGAGGTACCCGATTAACTGGAAATGCTGGCATGGAATCGCGGCATGCCTCAGTACCCCTCTTCCCAGTATGTAACAAAATATCCATCTTAGTTAGAATCAGCATTCAGAACTGAGATCTCCTGAGGAAGGTATTAAGTTTTTTAATCAGAAACAAGGAAGTCAAAATCTATTATCTGGGAGAAAGTAAATCTGAGTTGACTAATTGCTTTGACAATGAAGGTCAGCTTTCCAAATAATTGAAATTACATCTCTTCAGGCTTAGGCTTTTATAATAACCGATTTTTGATGTCAACTTAGAAATGCAAAGAGATCATACAGATTTTCAAGGCGAATTTGGTCCTCCGTGAGCATAGAAATGTGGGGCTTGCTGTTTACTGCATCACTCCATGAAGAGCTCACTGAGGGGAATGAGGCTATCCTCACAGAAGTATTCAAATGAGACACCATGTGTGGAAGGCTCTGAGGAAGCTGTGAAGTGTGCTGCAAAGCTACATCACACTTAATTATATAGACACATTTTAGTGAACCCATTCTGGTTTCTCCGGACCACCTTTTCAGCTCTTAAATTCTCTCAAACCACATTAGGTAAATTCTTGCTTGCGGGAATGGGATGGAAAGAATGGGGATCTGGATAACAGGCTCCTAAGGGGGCAGAGGCTATGTTTTCTATCCATGTAACCCTGTACCCAGCAGCTTTTCGGTGCGCAGTCTGCAGTAGACATTTGACGCATGCCTGTCGAGTTGAACTGAGCTAAAAATCCAAGATGAAACATGCAGATAAGATTCTGCCAAGTTATACCAATCTATTAAAATAAACTGTCCCTGCTGGTACCGCAAACATCACTTATGGTTGCATAATACAAATGGTGTAAGGATCAGGGCTCAGAATGCTGGGTGAGCTGGGAGGCCCCGGGAGCTTCCACAAACAAGAGTACCCATGTTTGCTCAGTGAATTGGGAACTTTCCTTCACCAAGGGGTTTATTTTCTCTTCCCTCTCCCTACGTTGCTCTGAATATGGCTCCACAGAAGCCTGAGGATGGGAGGGAACAGACAAGGAAGGGAGCTGTGGTTATTCCCAAATAGCCCTGTCCTTCTGCAGTTTCTGCAGTTGGTTAATGCCTGTTAAGAGAGGAGGCATTCCTTAGAGGTTTTATCTGTGTAATGGAGCAGGGGTATGTTACTTTGTTGCTACAGTATTTCAAACCCTATTTTTTATATAATTTGTAATTAAGAGTAAATTGCAGTAACAGTAAGAGGAGGGCCACTTTGAATTTAAGAGATCTTTTAGCTACTAGTTATATCAAAAGAAAGAATAGATGCTTTGCCTTGACTTTAAAGTCCAATACCTCCGTCGAGAAGCTGAATTTTCTAATAAAATCTTAGCCTCCTCTGTAGGTTTTCTATCTTCTCTACCGAATGGTTGGGAGTTCAGGGGAACCATATATATTGTTAAGATTTTTATAATGGTATCATATACACATAGGAAAGTGTACAAAAGGGTACACTCCCTGAATTTTTTAAGAAATGAATACATTTGAACACAGAGCACCTGAAATGGGGAATATGGCATCACCAACTTTCCAAAGACCCTCATTTAGGACACCTATCCTGAAAATAAAGAAGGCAGAACAGACCAAATACAGGACAATAAATACAGGATGGGTAGAGTGGTACATACACACACACAAACTTGACCATTTGTGATCTGAACAGAATATACACTTAGCTCATGTAAGTTAATCCAAAAACTATAAGGAAGTATCTGGTTTGTTCAACGAATCCATGGATCTCCCCATCTCTGTCGGTTTATCTATCTTAGCTCTCTCTCCCTCCTCCCATTTCTCCTCATGCCTCCATGGCCTCCAAACCTTAAAGACCAAAAACATTTCCCTTAAGAAAATTAACTTCCAAATAATATTGTGAAAGGCTATGAGTTCTACAACACTGCATCACTACGTAATTAAAATAGTGGGCTTTTGGCTTAGGTTAATATTATGATGTCAAACTTAGATAATGATATCAAAATAAATACACGAAACTTTGCTACTAAGACGTTACTACTGGAAGAGTTTGGGGGAAGGGTACATAGGACCTCCCAGTAGATTTTTTGCAACTTCCTGTGAATGTGCAATTCTTTAAAAATAAAAAGTTAACAAGAAAATTTGCTATCACAGCAAACCACTATTTATATTTCTATAAGGTGGTCAGCATTCTGTTTTGTTTTTAGTATGATTTCTTTATTCTTTTGACAGAGTCTTGCTCTGTCGCCCAGGCTGGAGTGCAGTGGTGCAATCTCTGCTCACTGCAACCTCTGCTTCCTGGGTTCCAGTGATTCTCGTGTCTCACTCTCCCTAGTAGATGGGGTTACAGGCACCTGCCACCTTGTGTGGCTAGTTTTGTTGTTGTTGTTGTTTTTTTTTTTTGGTGGAGACAGGATTTTGCCGTGTTGGCCAGGCTGGTCTTGCACTCCCGACCTCAAGTGATCCACCCACCTCAGCCTCCCAAAGTGCTGGGATTACAGGTGTGAGCCACCACACTAGGCCATTTTTAGTATAATTTCTAAGTAATATGACTGTAAAAAACTCATCCTGTCTGTTAAAAGAAATTGAAAAAATAAGATCAAAATATTAAGTTCAAATAAATAAAATGTTTTGAAAATGAATAACAATGCTTAAAAACATTACCTAGGGAATGTAAAACAGTTAACTTTCTTCTTTCTTCCTTCCTAACCACACATTTTTCCCTGTTCCTAGCACCTAAAACATGCTTATCCTAAAGTGAATATTTAAAGATAATAAAAAGTTTTGCCTCCCAAGGCGTATATGTTAAGCTCAAAGGCCACTTCCCTTCATAGCTTCCAGGTTTCCAAACAGAACAGGCACTCTCAAGTGTGTCACATGTCACTACTGTGCTCTACAACCTTTAGGATCTCATGGAAGGTGAACACAGGACAAAGGTTAGACCACCCTTTATCCCATTTGCAAATTAAATATTTAATAAATCCTCTCACTGTTTAAGGCAACTATGCCACTAGCAATGTCCATAAGATAAATTACCAACTTTGAACCGTTAGCTTTTCCATTTTTGGTGTTTCTTGCAGCAAAGCGATTTATTTTTACTCACAGATTTAAAACAACTTTAAAAATAACTTTTATATGCTGCTAGTAGGAAACAGCAAGTCTCCAGCATGCATTAACTTATGATCAGTCTATTAATTTGCAAATTAGAGAGCAATGATAAATAATCAGATAAAGAGAAAGGACAGATGGTCGACGCATTTCTTTACAGTTCCATATAACACGTGCAGGCCTTATTATATACTAGGTGAAGAGACAGGAATTTCTGAGGATGGACCCCAGATGACAGCCACAGTCCTTGGGTGTGGGTGTGGACTGGCTCAACACCAGTCATCAGTGAATCAAGCAATTCCTGCAGTAGCTCAATTAATTCCAGATCAAATAATAACGGGCACCCGGCCAACATGGTGAAACCCCGTCTCTACAAACCATACAAAACTTAGTTGGGCGTGGTAGTGGGCACCTGTAGTCCCAGCTACTCAGGGGGCTGAGACAGGAGAATCACTTGAACCCGGGAGGTGAAAGTTGCAGTGAGCCGAGGTCGCACCACTACACTACAGCCTGGAGAACAAAGTGAAACTCTGTCTCAAAACAAAACAAAACAAAACAAACAAACAAAGCAAAAACAATAACGGAGAGGGGGAATACAAATCCATTCTTTTCTCACTTGAGGAAGCTGAAACATTGCCGAAAAGGCCAGGTAGGGTGTGTTTGCCCCCTTCCTCGTGAGATGGTCCAGGCACCTGGGGAACCATGAGGATATACAGCTGGACCCTTGGAAAGTGTGCATGGCCATCACTGCCATGTTTGCTTTAGTGATGATGGGGGAAAAAGCAGAGCAAGAGAAAAAAACAAGAAATGGGCCATTCACAGTCGTCATAGTAAAAGTCCTAAGGCAAAAAGAGCACAGGAAGAAAGCATCAGGGTTTCTGAAATGAAATGAAGAGGGTTATCAAAACTGGCCCAGGACTATGTAGGAAACAAAAAAGCAACAATCTTGAGGGAAAGTGAGACCCACCAGGGAAGGAAAGTGAGGGTTGCTGGGATGTCATCTGAGAGTCCAGCCATGGAGGCAAGGGATGATCACCAAAGAGGTGAGCCAAGTGGAGCCTTTCTCCTGTCTGGCTCTTGGTGACTTCCTAGGGTCCAGACCATGGGAAGGACGTCTGGGGAACAGTCACGTAGCCATGGAGAACACAGGCTCACTGGTGAGAGTCCAGGTCTGCCTCCCCTAGTGGGAGGGCTGTTGTGCACGCATGGGGCGCGCTCCAGCCTCTACACCACCCTGTCACTGAATCCCCTCTGCAACCCTAAGAGATAAGCACCAAGCCTACCCTCATTCTGCAGATGAGGAAACCGATACGCACAGGCATTGCTCAGCATGGCCGGTTTCCCCTGCAGCCCCCAGTGGGGCCTGAGTTCAAGGCTAGGGCATGTGGCAGAGTCTGCCCTGCGCAAGTCATGTCACCTCCCTGTGCTCCACAGGGAGTGAGAGGCTAACAAGTCACTTTAATTAAAACAAAAACAAAAACAAAACACCACAAGGCAGGTCTTAAGATTTTTTTGGTACATTTGCTTTGTGTATTCATATGTTAGTCCCATGTCCACATTTTGCTTTTTCTACTTACAGAGAATTTACCATCAAAATAGAGAGTAAATAGAAAGTTGCTGCTTTTTCTAGAACAAAAAAGTCATCTATTGAATGTTAATGATTAGTCCTAGAATCACTGACCTACAGCATTGTTTAGCCTGTCATAAAAATTTTCAGATTGAGAAAATCATTCATAGACATGACAATTTGGGACACACTGAGAACCAGTGGAAGTTTTCAAGCATTGAAGACTTTGTTTTAAGAGTATTATGATTCTAAGGGCTTTGAACACTTGGCACTGGTGGCTTATTTTGACTTCCAGCATGGTGAGTCCCCTTAACCCTAATGAAATATGTAACTGTTTCTGGATCTCAAAGGAGCTCATGAGATGAGTAAGAAATGGGGGTCTGAGACCAAAGACAAGATTTCTTCCATTACAGGCTACATACAACACCTAATCCAGTCCTCAGAATTGTCAAGGGAGCTTTAAGAAATGTGTGCGTGCCAGGTTCCTGGCTGAAAAAGTGCCCTGAGTATCCCTTTTCCCTCTCTGAGTCAAGAAACTCCTGAACATTTTCTCCATTTTTAATAAATGACATATATATTCTATCTTATGACCAGAAAAAAATACAAAGGGACACTGATTCGTTAGGAGAATCAACTCTATACCATCCAGGATGCATATATGATTGACAATGAGCAGAAATATCTGCTACAAAATAATAATAATAACAGAAAGCATGAGGCAGTCAGAGAACCAGGTAAAGATGGAATCATCAGCTTAACCAGCCAGCAGAGTTAGCGGTCACTGATCTGGGAGTCAGATGCGTCAAACTGTGAACACATCCTGGTCATCTGCGTCCTCATTCAGTTCCCCAGGACGCTGGCACTGACCTGAATCTTGCCAGGCCGCTACTTGCCACACATGCAGAGGCCCAGGAAAAGTGTGCGCTGGTGCCAATCTACATAGAGAGTGAAACTTCACAGGAGCAAACTCTTTTTGAAATAAAATGCATCTTCAGACATCATTTTTTCCCTTAAGGCCCATTTAGACTCCATCATGCTGTGCTAAGCTGCTTCCTCAGACAGAGATGGGATGAATGATTTAATCATCCTCTGTCTGCCTATAAGGACGGCTTGGCAGAACATCTTGTGAATGGGACATAGGGCAATTGTGAGATCAGTACTACTGTTATCACATTACATGGTACCTAGAGGTTCTCTCAACTAAAAATCAACCTCGAAAACAGTGTTCAGAAGTCACCAAGCCTGTAAAACTTCTACTAGGTGACCAATGTGCACTCAACATGCCTGTGCTCACAACAGCCCCTCTCACCTGTGACCACCACCTCATGCTACCGCTTCCCTTGTCACCTAGTGAAAGAAGACAATTGTGGGAGGAAAAAGAGTGCCCAATGTCTGCCCCGTATCAAGTCAGAGGAATGCTAATATTTTCCTTCTCCAAAATGGGAATAAAAACACAAAACCCCAAAGAATACAATATTGGCAAGTCTCCTTGCTTTAGCACCCAATTCTCATTGGCTCCATCAGCAGAGTTTAGGCCTTGAGTTCATGACTACTTATCTCCCTGGCTATAGTTTGAATGTCTTGTTTTTGCAACTGAACAACATTTTGAACATTTAGTAGCCATTGCCCAACAAATCTAAAAGCCTAGCATTCCTAGCCAAGACTTTAAGAACTCTGTCCAGCGATAAGGAACGATGGACTCAGATAATCACCCAAGTCTTCTGCCCTTCTGGGACTTTTCTCATTCAACTGTCTCTCCCCGACACCAGGCAAAGTCACTACTCTGCATCTAAACAAGAATCTCTAAAGGTGGAAAGTGAAGTGAAAAAGTAGGCAACTCACCTGATTCTTCATGTTGTCCTTCATGTTGCTGGACTTTCTGTTCTGCCTTGGCTAGGTAGATTTTTGTTGACTGAAGGTAAAATAATGACGCTTTTGCCCAAGTAACCTTTGCAAGACTTAGAGGTTCAGTGACTAAAGCCACCCTGAAATCAATATACTCACTGTCTATTTACTGGAAGGGTTTACTTATTCAACAAGAGACACGTCATCACAGGCCTGAAAAATCGATGTGTTCTCCTGGCAGTACTTTCTAAACCTACAGTACCTAGATAACAACTGGAGATCCATTGCTCAGCTGGAATGCAGGACTTTTTCCTTTGCCACTTTATAATCATGAAATAGAAAATTGCTTTTTGGAAATTTCTGCCAGAGTATGGAAAAGTTTCCACTATGTTAAGAATAAACAATAACAAAACAGTTTCTTCCTTTCTTGTGGAGGAAAACGAACACTGCATTTTAAAATTTCTTCTGGGAGAGGCACATCACCATCACTGATAGATCTACTCACTGCCACACTCTCCCTTCCATTCCTTCAACCCAGAAAGTGCCTCCAAGTGAATAATTTGATGTGTGTAACCATCTCTTCTTAAAAGCCAATGCTTGCAAGTAAATTCCAGCCAGAATGGCTTATTATAATGGTATGATATGGAAAATGAACACTCTTGGAGGGCCACACTGTTACTTAAGTTTGTCTCTTTTTGTAAAAGCTGTTTCACACCCTAATGAGGTTAAGTGTATGCCTTCATTTAAATCATAGAAATGAGTCTTACAGATCTATGTAAGGGAATTACTACAGTTTGCCATAGGCATTGCTAACTGATCCAACTGCTAAGTCAAGTTGCCTTCTCCCCTCATTTTGTTTTCCCTGCAAGTATTTATAGGTCTGGAAAATTTACAGAAGTTGATGACACAACGTTGAAAAGTCGTACTTCTCATTTCTAAAGTAAATATTTTCAAGGCTCACAAATTCACTGCCCTGTATCTTATGGAATGGGCAGTTATAACACACACAGAAGAGACTTGAGTCTAAAAACTACTTCATAACAAAAAAGAAAACTGGGAAAGGAGCCAAAACAGAGCAGAAATACACAGAAACATACAGAAATTGTGAGGGGCATTAAGCACTAGTAATAGAAGTATAACAAATTTTGAGGAATACTTTATTTAGCCTTTGATTCACAAATAAACTGAAAGTGATAGGGGCATCAATAGCTAAAAAACCCAGTGATGTCTTGAAGGAGGAATAAGGAACTTTGACCTGCATGTTGAGAGACAGTGCTGTGTAGCAGGAGAGCACCCGGCGCCCAGTGCTCACCAGCCTGGTGATTATGGACAACTGCAGAATTGCTCTGAGCCTGGGTCCCTCACCTCCCAGTGTGGAAAGCTATCCCAATCCTGTGGGGTTGTAGGAGGCTCAGACAGAAGGATGTTAAGGCATTGTGTAAACTATGAGGTGCTGGCTGTACAAATGCGAGGTGTTGTTATTATTATGACATCAATGTTTTAGCATCTAAATTATAGGGACAGCACCCTTATTATCAGCATGTTTAAATATATATCTTGCATACATTTAGATTTGTTTTTAATTTCACAGATGTTTTCAGCTGGAAGGAGTCTGAGGATTGTCTAGTTTAACTATTCTATGGAAGGTGAAACTGAGAGGGGAGACTCTAACCTGTTTTCTCTCTCCATTATAACTAACAACAAATTACAGAAAAAAAAATATGTTAAGTCATGTACTGAGAAAAATTCCCTTAGCAACACCACTTTTCAGGGACAATACATGTGTATGCATACTTGTATAACCATGAATACTGAGTGTTTGGTAGTTTCTAACTTTCAAAAATTATATAGTATATTTTTACAGTCATTTGACAAAGTTTTTCATCAGCAGTCCTTTGCTAAGTTTCATTTCCAGTTATTTATCAAAATTTTTCTTTTTCTGTGAAGGCTAATTCATTACAGCTTGCAAAAAAGAAGGAGAGAGAAAGAGAAAGAAGGAAGGGAAGAAGAAAGCAAGGAAGGAAGAAGAAAGAGAAGTAAAGAAAGAAAACAGAGCAATACAGTATTCTCACTCATAAATGTCATCAGAAATTCTTAAAAAAACATTAAGTATCTATAAGGATAAGGTTTCTGATTCTCTACTAACATTGTAGCAGATTGAAGCCAATAAAAAGTTCTATAGTGCACTCTATTTAAAAGCTCCTCAAAATTAGTACGTTAGAAAACAACAGGTGACACGGTAATTCTTCAATGACCATCTTTTTTTTTTTTTTTTTTTGACTGAGTCTTGCTCTGTTCTGTCACCTAGGCTGGAGTGCAGTGGAGTGATCTCAGCTCACTGCAACCTCCACCTTCCAGCTTCAAGCGATTCTCCTGCCTCAGCCTCAGCCTCAGCCTTCCGAGTAGCTGGGACTACAGGCACCCAGCTAAGTTTTTTTTTTTTTTTTTGTATTTTTAGTAGAGGCGGAGTTTCACCATGTTTGTCAGGCAAGTCTTGAACTCCTGACCTCGTTATCTGCCTGCCTCAGCCTCTGAAAGTGCTGAGACTATAGGCATGAGCCACCGTGCCCAGCCAATCACCTTTTGTTTATCTGTCATATATTTGGACTTAATCAAAAATGGATGACATCTGACATTGGGGTTCTGGGGTTTTTGTTACCTATAAACAGATAATTGTTTAACTTTCTAATAATATATTAAGACATAATTTAGTTTAAAAATCTAGTTGGAGCCATTAGATCTTGCAAGTTAGCACTAGAGCAAACTTAAAATAGTTTGTCTAGTTTATCTTGTTCAGCACAATTTGAAGCATTTACAATGGCTTACAGTGTGTGAAAATGAACTAGAAGGTAATTTTGTAAGTGAAGAGAAATCATTGTAATAAAATCTCCCAAAAGTTTTTGGGTATTCAATGTTTGCTGGTAAATAAACAAAACCAGGTTTTTGAAATTAAAAAAATGTTTTTGAAACACTTTCTAAAATTTGGTATACAATGATCCAAAAATCTCAGGACACCTTTGCCTGTCCTTAAGGACCTGCACAAATTCACTAAGTGGTTTGTTTTTATTCCAGGCACTAAAATAATGGATGATTTGAGTATCAGTAGAGACACTACATGCAGTTTTTCACATACAAATGCCAGTTTGTCTTATCAGAGAGACTATGTGCAATGCATCAGTTTTATCCAAAACCTGGGGTACAAGAAAGAAATTTTAGCAAAGGGTTGTAATGACATCATAAGTAAAACGATAGGACTGCTAAAACAATCATGACGTCATCTGCTGTGCGCCGGCCTGCAAGTACGTAGTGGTAAAATCGTTAGATATCATATTTCTGCTTATAAAATAAAATTCTTCACGAACCCTCTTAAAACAACTGCAAAGCAAGCAGTGGTTTTACTTCCATATATATATGTGTGTGTGTGTGTGTGTGTGTATTTTTTTACATAAAGGCATGAATGCACAAGGTAACACCAGCAGCTGTACTCTACTCTTTATTTGTTACAAATCTACCTATTTGTTTCCAAATGATCTCTGCAAATAAATAGGTAATGTTGTACAACTTGCAACAGTGAATCAGAAAATAGATGTCTCTTCTAATTCACAAGTACCAATAGCTCAATTAATTTAAGGGACATTTTCTGAGTTGTGTGATTTCACAGGTATTTATCGTGTCTAGAACTATGCAAACTTTTGTTTCATTTCCCTCTTTGATTTCTGTAGGAAGAGTTAAAGGATGTGAAGTAGTCATTTTACTTATTCGTAACACATTTCAGGGAAAATCGTGCTGTTGGGGAGAAAAAGCTATCAACTATACTCTAGACTCTAGTCCAATTTTTCACATCTGGTTGCTACTTTAAAAAAGGATCATTTTAATTTTTAAATGCAAAATGTGTTGCACTTTACCTTTGATATTCCAAGTTTCCCAGGGTCATTTAGAAAAATAAAGCAGGAAATTCTAACGCCTTAGCATCTACTTTAATAAGATGTTTGCATTTATAAAAATTACAAGAAACTGAGGGTTTGCTGAAGGAGCACAGGGCCTACAAGTATTTCCTCATTCCTGTCCCTGTGCCTGGAGGCCCAGCTAAGCATTCTGTTTCTGAGAAACTCCCCTTGTCACAGAGTCTGAATTAGTCAGTCCCCCTTCTGGGCTCCCATTGAAATCCCAAATCACATCTGTTATAAAACATTGCATTACAGGGAGTGATCATGTATGTCTCTCTCTTTCTCAGTCCTTCCAGAAGGTAAGTCGGTCCTTGGAGGACAAGTGCAGTTATTTTGTTCCCTTGGTGTATCTAGATCCCAGCATGCGATGTGCCTGGAGTTTATCAGCAGTTCTCAAACTCTGGCATGCATCAGTCAGAACCTCCCTGAGGACTTGTGTGCACAGACTGGGGCCTGCCCTTCCAGTATCTTACTCAGAGGCCAGGATGGGGTTCGAGAGTGTGCATCTCCAACAGGTTCTCAGGTGCTGCTGCCATGCTGGACCTGCTGACAGCCACTGCAGAAAACTTTTTTTTCTTTTTTTTTGGTAGTTAAAGACAGGTTTTCTTTAGTTAAAACCTGAGAGGCGCTCCTGGCCAATTTTGGTCAGGAGCGCTCTCTCTTACAGACTAGGAGTATATATTGGTTTTAGGGTGAGGGGGATTATCAGAAGCTTGGAATGTGCCTGTGTGAGGGAGAAGTTTTATGGCAGGGTTGGAATATCACTGGGAGGAGGGGAGTTTATCTTGGGGAAGGCATCTTTCCGCCCAGAGGGGGGTTATCTCCAGACTGGCATCTTCCCAGCCGGAGGGGGGTTATCTTGGGGCTAGCATGTCTCTGGTCGAGGCTAGCATGTCTCTGGTCAGGGAGGAGTTTGGAATGTTTCTGGTTGGAGATGTTATTTGTGATTTATGGTCATGCTGACCTTAGCCATTAGGCGGATGCCCTTTGAATTTAGGCAGTTTTTTATTAAGGTGAACTTTAGAATGATGGGCTTGTCCAAGATGGCGATGCTCCTGCTCTGTTGAGCCAGACCCTATAGTTATGAAAAGGACGAGGGACGGCGTGTTCTTTCTGGCTACTTCCTCACTGCAGGAAACTTTTAATGGACTAACTTGTGAAATAAAATGTGACTCTGGAACTGATTTACTAATGAAATATGCAACTGTTTCTGGATCTCAAAGGAGCTCATGAGATGAGTAAGAAATGGGGGTCTGAGACCAAAGACAAGATTTCTTCCGTTACAAGCTACATACAACACCTAATCCAGTCCTCAGAATTGTCAAGGGAGCTTTAAGAAATGTGTGCGTGCCAGGTTCCATTCCCCAGAAATACTGATTGTCCTGATCTGGGGCACAGTAAGGCACCCTCTTTTTCAAAAGCCCCTCAGCTGGTTACAAGGCATGATCAAGGTTCAAAAGCTACTGCTTTAAGAAAAAAGAAAAAAAAATCTCCTACTTTTTTTGGTTCAGTCACTAATGTACAAAACCAAGTAATGTGATGCAGTCTTAAGCAGGGAACAAGAGATCCCCATTCTGAGGATTTGTAGCAATATACAAACATGACTCCCAGTACACTTATATACACAATATATTATATTACGAGTGGCTGATAACTGCAGCTAATCAGCTACTGACTATAGCAACCTCACCTAGAGAGAAGCTGGTATCCAGAACCCCTGGTGTGTCTCAATTTCAATGTTGACGGTGAGCATGAGACAGGTGGAGCCAGGAGACTGTGAGGGGAGGAGTTGTTCTGTGACCTAAGACAAGTAACTGACATGGAAATATGTGAGCAAATGACAACTCAAGCCACATTGCTCTCCTGTGCTCTGGACCACCATATTCTACTGCCTCTTGGACTTCTCCATCTAAGCACTTCAAGCTCAACACATCTAAAAGCTGAATATTCATATTGGACTCTCCTGCCCTTCCCCTCCCTGCCCTTCCCTTCTCTGCAGTCCCACTGACTTCCCAGCCTTTGTGATTGCATTCAGGATCTATCCAGGCTTCCAAGTGAGAAACCTGGGTGTCAATCTGGGCTTCTGTCTTTCTTATGCTGCTACATATACTTATCAACCAGTTCTGCCTCCTGATCAGTCCCAGAGTCCCCTGTCCTGAATCTTCCTTGCTCTTGCTTCATTGTCTCTGGCAATAGTCACAAACCTCCCTGTTTCCAATGCCACCCCTGCAGTCCATTCCCCAAACCACAGCTGCAGCCATCTTTCTAAAACAACAAACACAGCATGTCAGTTCACAGTCACTTCTCTTTCACACAGGACAAAATCCAAAGCCACGGGATGGAGCTCTCTGTGAACTGTAGGTAGCCTTACCATTTATTCCTTCTCTTCCTGCCATTTGAATTACTGGCACTCTCAAGAACTTTGCTCCTATTGGCACTGCTTGTGCAATGCCCTCCACAACCTATTCTCCGGGGAAATAACCATATAACCAAATAGCTCAAATGAGTAATCCCTTCCATTTGTGGCTAAACGTGCTCTCCTCCCCATGTAGAATTAAAGGCAAAGACTGAACTCAAAAGTCATCCTTTGTCCTGGGAAGAGTTCTGTCATTAATTCTGTGACATTGTTTCACACTTATTATCTCTAGCTCTCTCTTCTTCCAGTTGACTTCCAGACACTTAAGGGCAAGTACCAAGTCTAATTTATTTTTACATCTCAACATATGGATGGAACAGTGTAAATCACTCATCATGGCTCAAACATAAAGAAAAAAAAAGCCTAAGTTGTAACAGGTACCAATACTTGCCCTTCTACTCAAAGGGCAAACAATCATGGTTGACTTATGTAATTATTTAAACCAAGTCAGGGCCATGTGTGCTGCCCCGCTAGTAATGGTGTAATTGCAGGTGTACTTAGGGCTGTCCGCAAGGCATTCTCATTGGGTGCGTTGTCCCCTAAATTATAACTTGAGTCTTTTGTTAATGAGAAGTTCCAGATATATTCAGAAAGGACACTTGGACTCCAGGTCTTTCCCTGAAAACCCACCAGAATGAGATAAAACTTCGATCAGAGAGAGAAATTCTACTCCACCATGTTAGTGTTTTCATACTGCTTGCTAAAGCAAGCTGCTGAAACTGGTGGGAGTAAAATTTATTCTAAGCATATGCAATTCACAGATGCTTAGTCCACAGGACCAGTCATCTGATACTGAACTTCAGGGCCTTCAGGGATTCAAATGTTAAATCTAGCACTTACTTTCTAGGGGCTCAGTAAACACGTCCCCAATAATCCAGGCCCCAGCTACCCCTCCTGCTCCCAACTGGCTCAGGGAACTTTCTAGACAACTGGATTGAGTGTATCTATCTAAATGTGTAGCAAGAAAGCTTTACCAGATGACTCTGAAAAAGTGAAAATTACAGGCAAACTAGTTATTTGAATAAGTTCCAATGCCTGGATTATTGCCAAATTCAAACTGGCCAGCTTGTGCCTACCGGCCCAATGGAGGACAATCTAATGATGTTGTCCAAAGAGCCAACTGCTGAAATTTTCTTAGAAAATTCAGCCCTGCAGGAGGAAAATGAAAAAGAATGAATGAGAAAACACTATGATGTTTAATGGGGATGGCCTACAGGAACAAGTTAAGATTTACACTATTCTCTATGGGTTAGTGGTTCAAGAATAAACCAGTAATAATTAACTGAGACTAAAAATGTTTATCACCATAATTTCAAATGTCTGTAAGTGACAAAAGGAAACAAAAATGGAAAGAATCTGAGGAACAGAATCTGTGTTTTTTTTCTTTTTTTTGAGACGGAGTCACACTGTCATGCGGGCTAGAGTATAGTGCCGTGATCTTGGCTCACCTCAACCTCCGCCTTCCAGGTTCAAGTGATTCTCCTGCCTCAGCCTCCTGAGTAGCTGGGATTACAGGCACCCACCACCACGCCCAGCTAATTTTTTTTGTATTTTTAGTAGACACCGGGTTTCTCCGTGTTAGCCAGCATGGTCTCAAACTCCTGACCTCATGATTCGCCTGCCTCAGCCTCCCAAAGTGTTGGGATTATAGGCATGAACCACCGCGCCCAGCCCAGAATCTTGTTTTAAAAATTGTATTTATAGGGAAGCAACATGTGGGTGAACCATATTCTAAAACTTTGAAATTTTCTCAAAACATACCTCTATTAGTAAAACCTAATGTTAAATAAGCTCATAACTAGAGTACATATGAAGTCAAAATTAAAACACGCACACACAGACCACAGACATGCACACAAGTCACATGGCAAGGGCTACACTGTGTTGCAAGTGGTTTCTGCAATAGGCGAAATGTCCTCAACATTGTGACCCATCCCTATTCCAGGGCACCAGCCTGGGGTTACCTTCCTTTCAGTGCCCATAATCATCAGTTGCCTTTAATATTAGAGTTGGTTTGTCACTCTCGTCAAAAAAGTTTCAGATGCTAGGTGCTAGTCTTGGAGCTTGGATCAAAGAAAAAACAAAGAATATTTTCTTTTCAAACAGGGAGGAATCCTTCATCTTTACTGAGACGACTTCTAAAAACATTTCAGAACATGTTAGTGCTGTCACGTGGACCAAGTGTAATTATGCAGCACAACGGACTTTTGGCAATCGGTGTCTTCAAACCAGAAGTTTTTGAAAAATTATGAGTGATGAAACTATATACGTGAAGCCAGAAATTACCGTTAAAAGCCTATTGGAGCTCTCAGCCAGTTTCTTGTATTCTGCGCTACAGCAGTGTGGGTCTAACACACAGACCACTGGTGTCCTTTCCAGATTTGAAAGCAATCTGGAAGCAAGAGCAGAAACCCTTAAAACTCACCCCGCTTCACCCTTTAACCCAGAATATCTAGCATATTCTATGCACTCAGTAAATATTCACTGAATTCAGATACAACAGCTCAGAAGCCTGAAGGGTCAAAGTGACTTGTCCACCTTTGCCCTGGGCTGGAGTGAGAAGAAAGGTCCCAGTTGCCAGGCCAGGCTTGGGCTTTCTAGATTTGACCTCCTTTGAAGACGGAGGGTGGTAGATCTCACTTTGGATACCATTAATATCCCCACTTTGGTTTCTCTTTAAGACAGCTCGGACCTACTGAATAGGAACGTCTCCAGAAGTGGGGCTGGGCAGGCTTATTTCCACAAAGCTCCCTCATTTGGGAATTCCGACTCGCCTTGGAATATTTTCCAAGGTCCCTTCTGGAGAGCACCTTCATCCTGTAAGAGGTAGGGCTTTGCTTAGCGCCCCTCAAGCAGTCTCCACTCCATGCTCACTGACCTGGGGATGGAGCTGCTTCCATGGAAGGTGACCGAACAGAGGGCTGAGGAACTCTGAAGGAACACAGACTGCTGGACAGCCCGCTTTGAAGCTTCAGACAGACCCATCTTCATGAGCCGGCTCCCTGGGCCCTTTCCCCTTGCCAGCTCTATCGTTAGACATTCGCACACACCTGATTTGGATCTCCTGAAACCAGAACTCGGACAAGGCAGTGGAGTTTGGAAGTTGAGAGAGGGATCTGGAGTTGGAAGCCCCTGGTGTGAGTTTCACGTCTGCCTCCTACCAGCTGTGGGAAAGTCACTTTAGTTCTTTGTACCTCAGTTTCCCCAAAGGAGGAGAGTGTACACCTCTTATGCTTAATGTGGGGATTAGGACACATGAAACGGTGTCTGGCAGTCATTACCTCTAAGAGCAGCAAGTCCAGAAGTTAGCATGTCCCAGAACCAAACAAAACCCTCACTAAACATAGTGAATAAAATCGACTGAATTTGATAGACACAGGTCTCAAACAAATTTCTGTTAAAAGAGCTCATCTCCTACTTTAATAATTTGCCCCTGAAAATTCAGTCTTTTATGTTACTGTAACAGAATAGCGCCTGTTCACCTAGTCTCTCTGTCTTCAGGAGCTTTCTGTTTTGAGTGAATATGGGACAAACAGGCAAATTAAGTGGTATTTATATTTTTCTCAGGAACAAATCTCCAATCACTAATAGTGGTGTTCAAGCAAGTAACATCAAAGAATGAGAACCCCACTGGAGGGAGAAAAGTGATGCTTTGGAGGTGCTCTGAGGGTTTAATTTAAAATAAAGAGTAGAGTCTCTTCGGCAGAGACAGGGCTGACACCTGACTAACAGGACCCACAGTCAGCCCCCAGGCAGGCAGGAGGGGCCCTGCAAGCTCAGCAGAGAAGAAACCTTTCCACCAGTTCCTTCAATGAAAAGAGGAATCTTTTATTATTGGAACCACACCCCACCTTTTCCCTCTTTCCTATATTTGGCAAGATTGTTAAAATTCCAGATGTCCTCAAAGAGCTCTTTGCATTGGCAAGTAATCTCTCCGGAGACTTTAACAATCCTTCTTCCGTCCGGTGATCCCCAAACCTGGCTCCCCAACAGATCACATGAAGAGCATTAAAAAAAATCCCATGTCCAGGTCTTGCCCCATTCCAATTAAATCAGAATGTCTGGGGGCGGGATTCAGACACTGGTTTTTGCTTTGATTTTTTTTTTTAATCCCAGGTAATTCTAACGTGCAGCAAGGTCTGGGAACCACTGTTCTATGCCTTGCCCCTCCCCCAACGACTGCGCTGGGCACCAAACCCCAACTCCCCATGCCAGTGACATCAACAGCAAGTACGGGCCTGGCTCTTGGAACCCGCGCAGCTCAAGGTTGGAATTGTGCAATTAAACCTTCCGAGGCATGTTTCCCGTGTCAAGTGGGTTTATGGTCGGTAGTCACGAAGCCAGACTCGCTCATGTTCTGTCTGGACACTTGGCACACTTGAACCAGGGACATCAATCCGGTGTGTGTGTGTGTGTGTGTGTGTGTGTGTGTGTAAGTCAGGTTTAATATTTTAGTTGGCTCAATGTCAAATTCTTCAGACAGCAAAAAGAAACATCCAAGAAAGAAACTCTCCGGGTTTTGAGGAGAAAAGTTTGCTGTGAGCCCCATTTTGAAACACCGCGGTGCTGGCCAGGATGAACTCTGCTTCCTGCTTTTCCACACTAGAGGCCGTGATCCCCCCTGCAGTGGCCGGACAGCAGCGTCCCTCTCCACTGCGAAGCCTAGGCGCGACCGAAGGGCTGCAGGTGGGGCAGACCCGGACGTCCCCGCGAGGCGGCCACCGAACGAGAGCCCGGGGCTTTCTGCGCGGGCGCCCAGGAGGGAGCTTGGGTCCCCGGGAGGTGGGGGGCATACCTGGACCGGCAAGACCAGGGCGCGCCGGGTGAGGCGAGCGGCCCGGGTCTGCGCCCAAGGGGCGGGTCGGACCCCACCTGCCTTTTGCCAACGAGGAAACTAACCGCCGCCAGCACCACCCCTTCCCAGGAGCCGCAGGTGGTGGCGGACGAGTTCTCCCAGCTCCCAGGTCGAGGTTGCGACTCCACACCCGGGAACGAGGATCGCGGGGACCTGGAGAGGGGCCGGGGTCAGGCTGGCCCGCGCCGGCTTCAGTTTGAGACCTGCGCCGAGGGCGGAGGCGGGGAGGTTCTCTCAGGAAGCCGCCTGTCCCGCGGGGTCCGAAGGGAGGCTTTATTTTCGGGGTCCTTCCTCAGCTTCCCTAAACAGCGCAGCCTCGGCGGGTGGGCAGCGCCAGCCTCTCGGGTGCGCGCCCCAACCCCGCCGCGCCCTGGGAAGACAGCGCGGGGCGCACGTGCGGGACCCCGGCCCCAGGCACCCACCCGCACTCGGCTTTCGCCCACTGACGCCGATCCCGCGCAGCGGGGCGGGGAAAGTGAGGGAGGAAAGTTGGGAGCGGTTCGGGGCGCCGGAGGTCCAGGCGGCCGTTTCCCGGCCGGCCCGCAGCCCAGTGCCCCACGCGTCTCCTCCTCCGCCCGCCCCAGACTCTCCTGGCCCAAGAACGAAACGTCCCGTTCCTCCCGCGGTCCCGGCCGGCGGCGCAGCTGATCTCAAGGAAACAGGAAAGGACGGGCGGGGGCGCGGGCGCCGAGCCGGTGCGCCGGTGCGCGGCTGGGCGGGCTGCGGGGTCCGGGGCGCGATCTGGGGGCAGCGCGGGAGCCGGCGAGACACGCTCTTACCTTTCTTTTCCTCCAGAGCCCGACTCGCGGGGCAGAGCGCAGCCAGCAGCGCCAGGAGCGCGGCCCCGGCCGTCCCGGAGGGTCGCATAGCTGCTTCCCGAAGAGCTAGCTCCGGCTCTCCGGATCAATACTGGACGGAGTCAGGCGGCCGTGCGCGGTGGTTGTGGCGTTAGCGGCCAGGCGAGGACTCGGGCGGACGCCGACGAGGTGGCCTGTCGTCCGGTCTGGGCGGCGGCGGCCGCCGGGGCTAGCTCGGGACTCCGGCCGCCTTGGCCGCGGCGGGCGCGCACACCGTGCCGGGGGCGGAGGCTGCTGCGGCCGCGCTGCGCAGGGGGCTGCCCGGACGTCTAGCTCGGCGCGGGCCGGGGCGCTGGGAGGCAGGGCGGGAGGAGGAGGGACCAGGCGGCGGAGGAGGGATCGGGAGGAGCAGAGGAGGAGGAGAATGAGAGGAGGAGGGAGGAGAACCAGCAGCGGGGACCCAAGGCCAGCGGCCGCTGGAGGCGGTGGACAGCGGTGGCCCCCGCGGGACCCGGTGTCCGGCGGGAAGGGGGTGGTGCGCGGGAGGGGAGCGGGTGCCCTGAGGAGTTAATTTCCGTGAGGGGCGTTCCCAGCACTGCCCCTCTGGACTCGGTCCCCGCAGACTTGCAGGCCCAGCCTATGTCGAGGTCGAGCCAAATCTGTGCCAGGGTCCCCTTCCCCCTTTCCCTTCTTTTGTTTTACAGAACAAACTTGTACCAGCTTTAGACAGACTGGCCGAGCCCTAAAGCCAGCGTCGGATAATGGCACCGACGGGGAAACTGCTCCTTTATTCTGGTCCCCACCTCCCCGGCAGCACCCAGGGACCCTCGCGGGGATCAGAGGCTGGCCTGGCAGCTGAGGAGGTCGCGGTGCCCGCGCGGCAAGGGTGCCAGGCGTCCGAGGTGGTGCTCTAAAGTCCGAGGGTCCTTCAGATCCTGTGAAGCACCCTAGAAATCGTCTGAAATGAGGGCACCCAACTCTGGGCGCAGAGACAGGCCTCCTCAATGTTTACTGCAACTGGCGGTGGGTACTTTGAAGCCAATGTGTGAAGCACGTTACTTCGCAAAAGTGAAGCTCTTGGAATAAAGGCTTGACACAAACAGCTGTGGAGATGCTTTTAGAGAGGCTAAGTGTCCCACTGCACCGGTAGCTCCCGCAGGAGAAAATGCCAGGGAAATTCACGAAAGTTTGGCCAAAAGAAACTGAGCTTCTTTAGGCTGCAGGAACTTGAGCTACATTCCTTTGGCAAGTCCACCCCATCCCCACTGTTGCTTCTCCTGCAGTAAGAATGTCCTCTAGGTCCATGTTACAGTCAGACCCCTTCTCTCTTCACGAGATTCACTAGGACCTTCAGGCCTGGTTCAACAACCCTGATCTCCCAGCTCTGTCAAAAATCATAATCTTGAAGTAAGTGGAGCTACAGACCTGCCCTTTGCTGTCTCTGAAGGGGAGCAACCTTGCATCTTTCCTCCGCATTCAGCGAAGTGTTTGTGCCTGGGTTTCACACCCTGCAGCCTGAATGGTGGGTTTTTCACCAGGGCAAGCGCAGACAGACACAAGGCTCCTCACCACCCGCACAACCTGGAACTTCCCTGTGAATTACGAGAAGTAATTTGTTCCTTGTTTTAACAAATCAGTACAGCCACTGTGCATTGAAGTCAGCCCCTGGATGCAGAGATCGTGAAGGCTCTGCAGGCACATGTGTGCTTCCTGCACACCTGGGCTGAGAGCAATCCGTATAGAAACACAGAGATAGAAAACAAAACTAGAGAAAGGCAAATGCGAAGCACAACAGTGGAACATAAAATGAAGATAGGAGTGAGTAAGATCGTGAAGGCTCTGCAGGCACATGTGTGCTTCCTGCACACCTGGGCTGAGAGCAGTCCGTATAGAAACACAGAGACAGAAAACAAAACTAGAGAAAGGCAAATGCGAAGCACAACAGTGGAACATAAAATGAAGATAGGAGTGAGTCTTACAATAAAAGACCTAAATACAATAAACTCATGTGCATTCACTGAACAACAGCTGCAAATTTGGTTCTAAAATACATTTTCTGTCAAGGGAATGTGACCTATGTGCACAAGTCACAACACAAATCAATTTAAGCTACAACTGATTTGTAAGACTGCACAGGAATTTCTCCTTTGAGTGACCAAAAAAAAAAAAAACCAAAACAGTATGTTAGAACGTAGTCTCACTACGTTAGGACTATATGAGACAACAGCCTTCATAGTACGGCTTGTATATTCTTCAATGTGATCTGATGGCATCACAAGAAACAGAGCTTTTTGTAAAGAATTACTAGACACACACACAGCACAATACTGGGATGGATTCCAGGGAACAGAGAAGAATGGGTTTGCTGAACATCCTCCTGGGACATCTATGTAAAGTTTGCATTTCTCCTTTGAACTTTTTATACAAAAGCTGACATTCATGTTGATTTTGTAGTCCTTGGCTAGTACCTGGAGTGGGCTGATAACTGTGCTACTTGGTAAGTAAAGAACTGTATGGCCAAGCAGGCAATAATGATGGCCTCTTGAGAGAGATAAGGAGCCTGACACAGTTAGGGCCCTGCACAGTTAGGGCTCCAGCTCACAGCCTCTGTGGAGGGTGGTCCCAGATCATGGCCTGGACAGAGGCTGGGTGCCATGTGCCACCACCATAAGAATGACAATAGCAGCCCAGTTGCTACGCTAAGCATTGGTCAGACTAAGCTTATCTGACAACCTATGAGCCGGTTAATACTTGTATCTGCCTCTTGTAGCAATGTGATGCTGTGGCTGCGAGAAGTGGCCAGGATCCCAAAGTATGCTTGCTAGTATGAGAGGCCAACTTTGAACCCAAGGCAGAGCCATGTTTTATCCCTGTTGTCCAGCAACACTTCTAAACCTGAGACAAATGGTGATGTCAGGACCTAAAATTCTATTTCAAAATATCTTGGAAATTTGTTAGGGTGAATAATACCAAAATTTCTGCTTGGCCAACAAAAATTATAGATAAAGCCTTCATGTGTGCTATATTAGCAAGTATGTACTAAGACTCTAGTATTTCCCTTAATAAATCTCATAAGTGTCTGTCAATTTTAATAACACAGATGGTTCCATCCCTTTGCCAGCTGTACATGAGAAACTTTTCCTCTGATGAGCGGTTATCCTCTTAGAAGAAGTTTCTGAGTATGTTGAATAAGAGTTTAGTCTTGTCTGTAAGGAACGTGGCTCTGAATTTTCTAAAACCAAATTCTCTGTGAAAGGGGAGGAAAATCAGGTTATTTGGCAGGGTGAAGATCTGAGGTCTTCAAATATTCCAAGTTCCATCTTAGGCAAAAGGCATTTGACCACCTGTTTTCTCTGGCTTGGAGGTCAAGGTAAAGCTTGATTAGGAAAAAAAAAAAAAAAAACATAGTGGCAGAGTTTAGACTTTCAAAAAATATGTTTTATAAACTACTGTAGCTAAGTAAAGGTAGAATAAGCTATTTCAGAGTGGAAAGGACTTTTTTGAGAAAGATTTTTGTGCAAGAACAATAAGTACTAATGGAGGTTGTGAATTAAGGACTGACACAGGTTCCTTCCAACTCTAAAGTTCCTTAAGAAAATGCACTTCTAAAATAGGTTTTCACTTAAACATATGTTCACTTGACAGCTCGTCTAAGGATATATGTTAAGGAGATACAAGAATCTGGTAAGAGCTTTGCCTCTAGGGAGGAGAATTAGGTAGCTTGGGGTCAGGGGTTTGTAGCGAGACTTGTTTTTCAATTATTTGTCCTTCTATACCGTTGGGATTTTGTACTGGGAACATGAATCGCCTATTTCTGCAAGGTAAGTGTGGCCCCTGCCGAGGTTCAGGGACTCTCCTGGGGGCAGTCTTTCATGGTTTCTGAGACTGTTTATTCCTTCTCCTTGAAGGCACTCATTTGCCTTGAGCTCTGAGTTAAGATCCATCTCTTGCAGAATATGGAAGAAGCAGCTTTTTCAAGGGATAATGCACTGACAGAAAACTGCTGAAGTATTTCTCCTTTGTCGTTGGTATGCTTCATTATCTCTAGAGTTGAGGGTTACGTGTCACTGTAGGAGGCACAATTGGCACTCCATTCTTGCAACAAGTAGAAAGCTGAGCAAACAGAAACATTAACACCTCTTCTTAGATCTTTCAGAGAATTGAGGTCATCGGGCAAACCACTGCCCCCCAAATTGGAGAGACAGGCAAACACAGAAGCAGCATACAGAAACCTCCAAGGACCCAGTGCTGGGTGAGAAAGTTTGCCCTGTAATTGAGGAATTGCGGGAGGCTCAGTATGGGCAGCTCTGTGACTTAAGAACTCCAGCAGAGCCCAGTCATGGTGCAGGGTGGTATGAGACACTTGAGAGTGTTACTTCCTAGAGCTGTGCCAGGTCCTTACAACGAATATTAGGGGGAAAATCTCATCATGCTTCTGGCAGTGGAAGGAGAAGGGGAATCATTTTGAAATAGGTTGGAACATTCTATTATTAATAGAAGGTCTGCCCTCGGGAGAAATTATTTCACTAGAGGCCTAACCTGGTGTTTTATCAGAGCGTGACCTGCCTGGAGCAAGGGAAATATACAACTCCATTCCCCTCCAACTGTTCTGTGTCATCTAAGGGGCTGGGGAACCCGAGAGCAAGCTGAAGTTCACAGTCCAGGAACACAGGCTCACTGGAAGACTGTGCAACGCTCCCTCTCCCCACAGCTTGTCACTGCATCACTAGAAGCCTCTTTATTGCAGCTCCTCTTACCCAGTACATCATGTCCACCACAACCAAATCAAAAGGCACACTAAAAGGCAAAAGACACCATTTGAAGAGACTGCATAAGCATCAGAACCAGAATGAGACATGACAGAAACGTTATAACTAACTGCTGTGGTTTGAATGTGTCCCCAAAAAGCTCATATGTTGGAAACTTAATCCACTGTCCTCATGAATGAATTCACATGGCTATCATGGTGGTGGGTTAATTCTTGTGCAAGTGGCTGTGTTATAAGAGTAAGCTCTCTTGACACGTGATATCCTCTCCCATGTTATGATGAAGCAAGAAGGCACTCATCAGATGCTAACACCAAGCTCTTGGACTCCCCACTCTCTAAATCAGCTTCTTTTGTTTATAAATCATCCAGTTTGTGGCATTCTGTTATAACCACAGTAACTGGACTAAGACATTATCATATCAGGGATATTAATTATAAAAAACTATGATTAATATGCTAAGAGTTTTAATGGAAAAAATAGACAACATGTAAGATCAGATGGACAATGTAAGCAGAGAAGTGGAAATTTTTTTTTTTTTTTTTTTCTGAGACAAGGTCTTACTCTGTTGCCCAATCCAGAGTGCAGTGATATGACCTTGGCTCACTGCAACCTCAACTTCCCAGGTTCAGGTAATCCTCCCACCTTAGCCTCCTGAGTAGCTCTGACTACAGGCATGTACCACTACACCTGGCTAATTTTTTGTAGAGATAGAGTTTCACTATGTTGCCCAGGCTGGTCTTGAATTCCTGAGAGATGAAAGTTTTAAGAAAGAATTTAAAAATTATAGAGATCAAAAACACTCTAAAAGAAACGTAGAATGCTTTTGAAGTACACATTAGGGGGCTGAACATGCTTGAGGAAAGAATTTCTGAGCTTGAAGATATGTAAACAGAAACTGCCAAAACTGAAAAGCAGAAAGAAAAATGACTAACAAAAAGGGCAAAACAAAACTTTCAAGAACTGTGGGATAATTACATGTTATGTGAATACTGTAAGTAGAAGAAAGAGAAAAAGGAGCAGAAGCAATATTTAAAGCAATAATACAAAAGATTCCTCCAAATTAATGTCAGACAACAAATCACAGATTTGAGAAGCTCAGAGAACATCAAGAAGATATATGCCAAGAAAATCCAAACAAACAAACAAATGATACCTAGGCATAACATACTCAAACTTCAGAAAATCAAAGGTTAATGAAAAATTCTTAAATGAAGCTAAAGGGAAAAAACACCTTACCTGTAGAGGAGCCATAAAGAAAATACCTATAGAGAATATTAGAATTACATCCAACGTATCCTCAGAAATCATGCAAGCAAGAAGAGAATGGAGTGATCTGGTGAATGTCTTCATCTTTTTGGGCTTCTGTAACAAAATAACATAAATTGATTTACTTGTAAACAACAGAAATTTATTTCCCATAGTTCTGGAGGCTGGGAAATCCAAGATCAAGGTATTTGCAGATTTGATGTCTGATAAGGGCCCACTTCTTCATAGACGGCCGTAATTTCACAGTGGTCTTACATGGCAGAAGGAACAAGGCAGCTCTCTGTGGTCTCTTTTATGGCACTAACCCCATTTGGGCTCCACCCTCATGACATAATCCCCTCCCAAAAACACTCTCTCCTAATAACATCATTTCAAGAACTTACATTTCATCATATACATTTTGGGGGGAAATAAACATTCAGTCCATTGCGGTATATTTAGACCACTAACATTTAAGGTAATTATTGACATAGTTCTATTAATATCTACCATATTTATTACTATTTTCTATTTGCTGCCTTTGTTCTTCTTCCTTTCTTTTTATTTATTTATTTGTTTATTTTGGAGGCAGGGTCTAACTGTCTTCTAGGCAGGAGTGAAGTTACAGGATCACAGCCCACTGTAGCCTCAAATTTCTAGGCTCAGGGGATCTCCTCATCACAGCCTCCTGAGTAGCTGGGACTACAGGCACAGTCCTAGTTAATGCCTGGACTTTTTAAAGTTATGTTTTGTAAAGGTAGTGTCTTGCTACGGTGCTCAGGCTGGTCTCAAACTCCTAGCTTGAAGCGATCCTGTCCCCTTGGCCTCCCAAAGTGTTGGGAGAAAAAAATCTAGGGCAACTGATTTTAAAAAGTTAAAAACTAAAATAATGATATGCTAAGAAAAGAGAGAAAATCGAATTTTACAAAATGCTATGTAAAACCCACAGAAGCAGAAAAAGTGTGGAAAACAAAAATAGAAAAAATGAGCAAGGGTGTGGTGGCTCACACCTGTAATCCTAGCAAGAAAATCAGCAAAACCAAAAGGTGATTCTTCAAAAAATCAATAAATTTATAAGCCTCTCACCAGGCTAAGAAACAAAGAGAGGGTACACAAATTATGAATATCAGAAATGAAAGAAGGAACATCACTACTGATCTCATGAACATTGAAAGGATAATAAATGATGTGATAAACAGCTATACCCACGAATTTAACAACCTACATGAAATGAACCAATTCCTTGAAATAGAATGTACCAAAAGTCATACAAGAAGAAATCGACAATTAATATAGGCCTATATCTACTATAGAAATTGAATAAATAATTAATAACCTTCCAAAACAGAAAGCACCAAACCCAGATGAGATCACTGGTGATTTCCATCAAATATTTAAGAAAGAAATTATATCCATTCTCTACAATCTCTTCCAGAAACTAGAAATAGAGAGAAGACTCCATAATTAATTTTGTGAAGCCAGAATTACCTTAATAGCAAAACCAGAAAGAGATATTGCAAGAAAAGAAAGAAAACTGTAGACCAATATCTTTTATGAACATAGATGTAAAAATTCTCAAGAAAATATTACAAAATCAAATGCAACGAAGTGTAACAAAATTATACATGATGACCAACTGAGATTTATTCCAGATATGCAAGACTGGTTCAACATTTGAAAACTCAATTAATGTAGTTCATCACATCAACAGATCATATCAACAGATACAGAAAAATTACATGATCGTGTCAATAGATACAGAAGAAAACATTAGACAAAATCCCACACCAATTCATGATAAAAATTCTCAGCAAACTAAGAATAGAGAAGGATTTCCTCAACTTAATAAAGAACAGTTACAAAAACCTATAGCTAAAATCAGGAACAAACCGGGATGTTTCCTTTCACCAGTGGTTTTCAACATTGTATTAGAAGTCCTAGCTAATGCAATAACACACAAAAGAATAAATAAAATGAATACTGATTGGAAGGGAAGAAATAAATCTGTGTTTGTTCACTGACAACATAATTATCTCTTAGAAAATCCAAAATAACCAATTAAAAAGCTCCTGGAACTAATAAGCATTTATAGCAAGTGTGCAGGATACAAGATTAACATACAAAAACCAATCACTTTCCTATATACCAGCAAAGAACTAAGGAAATTTGAAATTAAAAATACATTACCATTTACATTAACACACTGAAATGGAATACTGAGCTATGAATGTAAGAAAATATGTATAAGATCTATAAGAAAAAACCAAAGAACTCTGGTGAAAGATATCAAATAACTAAATAAATGGAGTAGTAGTTTGTGTTCATGGTCAGAAAGACTACATAATGTCAAAATGTCACTTATTCCCAAGTTGATTTGTAGATTAATCCCATTCAAAATTCGAGCAAGTTACTTTGTAAATATTGACTAAATGATTCTAAACTTTATATGGGCAAGCAAAAGACCCACAATAACCAACTCTATATTGGAGAACAAAATTGGAGGATCAGCACTACCTGACTTCAAGACGTATACAACTACAGTAGTTTAGACTGTGTGGTATTAGTGAAAGGATAGACAAATATATCAATGGAACAGAGAGATCAGAAATCTACCCACATTTAGTCAGTTGATCTTTGACAAAAAAGAAACACAATACAATAGAGAAAATATAGTCTTTTCAACAAATATTGCTGGAGCAAATGGACATCCACATGCAAAAAATGAACATAGATACAAACTTACACACTTTATAAAAACTCAAAACTGATCATACATATAAATGTAAAATTCAAAACTATAAAACACCTAGGAGATAATGTAGGAGAAAACCTAGATGACCTTAGGTATGACGATGACTTTTTAAGTACAAAACCAAAGGCATAATCCACGAAATAACTAATTTATAAACTGGAGTTTATTAAAATTAAAAAAACTTCTGTTCTGAGAAGGACAATGCCAAGGGAAGAAGGCAAGCCATATACTAGAGAAAAATTTGCAAAAGAAACATCTGATAAAGGATTGCTATCCAAAATACACAAAGAACTAAACTCTTAAAACTTAGTAACAAGAGAATAAATAACCTTATTTAAAACTGGGCCACAGCCCTACACAAACACCTCATCAAAGAAGATACACCGATGGCAAGTAAGCTTGTAAAAAGATGTTCAACATCATATGTCATTAGGAAACAGTACGATACCACTACACATCTATTAGAATGGAAAAAATTCAAATCAGTGACAACACCAAATTCTGATGAGGATGTAGAACAGTAGGAAGTCTCATTCATTGCTGATGGGAAGGCACAATGGTACAGCGACTTAGGAAGGCAGCTTAGCTGTTTCCTATAAAAGTGTACATACATACTCTTACCATATGATCCAAAGATTTCCCTCCTTGATACTTACCCCAATGAGTTGAACACTGTTGTCCACATAAATCTGCCCATGAATATTTATAACAGCTTTATTCATAACTTCCTTAACTTAGAATCAACTAAGATGTCCTCATGTGGATGAGTGGATAAATAAACAGTGGTACATGTGGACAATGGATTGTTTTTCTGTGCTAAAAAAAAATATGCTATCAAGCCATGAAGAGACATGGAGGACACTTATGTGCATGTTGCTAAGTGAAAGAAGTCAATCTGAAAAGGCTACATACTTTATGACTCCTGCTACAGTCATGTGCCACGTAATGACATTTCAGTCAACAGTGGCACCCATATACAATAGTGGTTTCATAAGATTATAGTACCTTATGTTTACTGTACTTTTTCTGTGTTTAAATACACAAATATTTACCATTATGTTATAAATGCCTACAGTATTCAGTATAGTAACATGTCAGATAGGTCTGTAGCCTAGGAAAAATAAACTATACCGTATAACTTAGGTGTGTAGTAGGTTATATCATTTTGGCTTGTGTAAGTTCACTCTGTTATGAGCATACAATGACAAATTCACCTAATGACACACATCTCAGACCATATTTTCATTGTTAAGTGGTGCATGACTATATATGACATTCTGGAAAAGGCAAATCTATGGAGACAGTAAGGTGATCAGTGGCTGCCAGTGGTTGGCGGGAAGGAGAGATGAATAAGCAGAACACAAGGATATTTAGGGCTGAGAAACTATTTTGTACCATATTTCAGTGGTGGATACCTGTCATTTTACATTTGTAAAAACCCATTGAATGTACTACACCAAGAGGGAACCCTAACATAAACTATGGACTTTGGGTGATAATGATGCGTCAGTGTTGGTAATCAGTTGTAAAAAGACACCACTTTTTTGGGGAGACTATTTATGTGTGTGCCCAGGGGTATACAAAACTCTCTATACATTTAGCACAACTTTTTTGTGAACCTAAAACTACCCTAAAACAATAAAGCTTATGAATTAACAACAACAATAAAAAAGGATGACTATGTTTAAATGCTAATTTCAGAATCGTTGAGATGTTTGTTAATTACTTTGCAGAGGGATCTTGTAGAAAGTTCTGAATCCTTCACAATGCTTCCCCCCTAGTGATGATTTTACAACTGAGCTGAAATAATTTTGTTCAAGGTATTATAGCTTGTTTCAGGGACAGATGTTACTAGAAACACTAGCCTAGAGATTGTAACTGGTGGTCTACAAACCAAGTTCAGGGTACAGATGTAGTTTTGTGAGGTCCATTCAATGTTTCTTTTAGTTTAATTAATGGCAACATTTGAAAATCAGAAGATTTTACATTTAAACTGTAGATTTTGTGTTTTTCTTGAAAAATGGGAATTGTTAGCCAACTGTGTTTGCTTTCATGGGAGATGGCAAGTGGCTAAACGGTAACTGTCCCCTTTAGGAGATACATTTGATCTCCAGTTCACACTGGAGCTGCCATCCTGATTCTCTTGTTCACGGGTCTGTGAGGTCACTGTAGGCATTACAGTTTGCAGCTCATCCGGGGTGGTTAAATCATGGTAGTGCCATTTTATAGGTATGCTTCCTATCTCTGCTTTTCCCCTGTCCTTATCTTTCTTCATTCATCTCTCTCTGTCTCTCTCTCTCTCTCTCTCATCTCATTATGTATATACATCCTTCTGTTGACAGGTTTTTGTCTAGATGCCATAATACATAACATATCATGATAGACATCTCTTTCAATTGCATATTTCAAATATGGAGTAATATTCAAGCACAAATGTTTTCACAGCTCATTATTATCCTTATAGGCAGACTTTCGAAAAACCAGTTAAACATTTCTGGGAGCAAATTCAGTTCTATTGCAGAACAGAGAAAAAAAGATCTATCCATTAATTAATGGTACATGTGGAATGACCATGTTGCATGAGTTGACCATGAGTTGGCTTTGCAGGTAATCAGGGTTAGGGGATGGAGGTTTAGGAAGGTGGCTGGAGTCAACTTCACTGCCAATCTTACAAAGCAGCAAGTTTCGTCTGGCTAATTTGTCTATAAACTGTAATAAGTGAGAATGAGTGCTCATTAGGAAACAGTACGATATTAGGACACAACTAAAGAGACATTTTGAAGCATTTTAGTTATGTCTGATTCCATTATTTTAATTATTGTGATTACATCTCACCTTATGTAATAAAGGTCCTGGAGCAAAGACCTATTCTCAAGCTTATATTTTTCTAAGGAGAAAATCAAGACAGGTCACCAACTGAGAAAATTGTGTCACTTTTTTTTTTTTTCACAAGGAATATAAACAGAGAGAATGGAGTTTCCACCTGTAGTATAGAAGGAAATAAATCGCTTTTGAGAAGAGGTCTCCAGAAGTTAAATTTCAAGTGGCATTTTTAGATGGCAGAAAATCTGGAGGTTCTGCAAGGTCAAAAAATATGTATGTTAAAAATGACAGGGCTAGAGAAATCCAAAGCAAATTGGTGTTCTATTTCTGCAATTGAATGGAAAATTAGAGTTTCTAGGGCCCCTCCAAAAAAATCAGCAGAAATTCTTGCAGTTGTTACTTTTGAGGGACTGAGCTTACAAAGCCTGAGTCATTGCAACAGACCTGGAAAGGACCTCACAGATAGTTCTTCGCCATTTTTTTAGATGCCAAGGTAAGCACCTTGTCCAAGTTAATTGTTTCCGAAAGAGACAAAGGATTAATAAATAATATTTTATTAATAAAATAAAACACATAGGAGTTTTCAGGGTTGTTGGCTATTTTATTAAAATTCAGAGTTGGAGTAAATGGCATTTACTCAACACTCATTTATCAAGAGCCAGAGGTGGCAGGGGATATGAGGTCACTCACCAGTTCCTGCCTTGCAGAACTTACAGTCAACCTACAAAAGGTCACCTAAGCTAACCAGGTGTGTATGTGTGTGTGTGTAGCACTAGAAATCTTTCTACTCTTCCGTAATGAACAATTTCTCTGGTTTCTCAACACCATAAAAAAGAGGATGTTTTGCTATCCACTGTTAAAATAAATGTCAAACACAACTAGTTAGTGGTGACATAAGCATTAGAATCATCAGTGCCTGCATTTAGGGCAATTGCTGTGTCACTGGAGATTAGGGAGTTGTTCTGACGTTGTGGCATTCAGTTTTGTCACCTGCTAAGATCATTTGGCAGGTGTGCACTGCCTTTCCTTCTTAGTAATGTCACTGAGGCCAGTTAATTGGAGCCTAAAGGAGAAGGGTAGACTGTTTCTGTGATCAGAAGCATCTGTTTTTTTCTCCCCATTGGTGGATGGTTCTTGGCGGTCCTTGGAAGTCCACTATAGGCTTGCATAACCTGCTGATGGTAGGACTCCTGTCACCCTGGGGCAGAGACTCCCTGAACCAGGCCATGCCTCCCCAGGTCACTTCCTCCTCCCTCATGTTGGCCAGTGACCTCCTCCTCAGCCTGGGCCCAGAGGGAGGGGAGCAGCCCCTTGGGCTGGACTCATAGGTGGCATTCTGACGATGGGTGTGTAGAGAGAGAAACACCCCCTCATTAGGCTCACGGGAGGTGCAGGTTGTTTGTCACTCATCATAACACAGCACACCTTAATGTATAGAAGAAGGTAGTCAACCCCTTGTTAAATATTTCAATGATATATTTTATATGTACTTGAGATTAAATTATTTTATGTTTAATATATAAACATTCATACATTATATTATCATACACTATATATATTTCTATAATATGTACATTGTACACACACACTCTTTCTGTGTATTTGTGGCGGGGAGAGAGAGATAACGTGGAGTATCCAAATGAACAGGGACCCAAAAATGCCAGGATCATTTGCCATTAACTGTGACTTTGAGCATGTGATATTTTTTCAATCTCTCCGAGCAACAGCCTTGTGTGGTCTTCCGTGGACTGGCATAGGTGTTTGCATACAGGATTGCTGTGCCCTGAAATAATGCAGGGACAGCAGCGGGCACATGGTCGGCTCTTGATAGAACCATTGTGCACAGGCGTTTTTTCCAGCTGAAGGGTTGCCTATATAAACCCTTAAAGGGTTACTGTTCTTTCCTTTCCCTGGAAGTTGTGTGAGCAGCTCCGCATATGCAGATAGAGCAAAAAAAAGCCTGAAGTGGGGTCCAGCCCATTAGATTTCTCCTTTAATTGGTCGTCATATGAACAATCAAAACATAGAATTAGTCATTAAATTTTTAAAGAGGAACCCTTCAAGTCTCCAATGGCGCAGCTTAGCAACTATGACTTTTCTCTGAGATTTCTCATTATGAACTTTGAGGACCACACTGTTCCTTCCCTCAAAAGAACTGCTATTTGTTGCAGCAGCTGCGAGGGAAAAAGGGCCGCGTGGGCCCCAAAGCCACTGGCACTGGCAGGCTTGTCCTGCTGTCGCAGATGGACACGCTAATAGGGGCCTGGGACCGAGACGATGAACTGGCCTGTCCTGCGCGGGCTGGGGGGCCTCGGGGCCAGCGGCCTTTCACAATAGCTCCCGACTGCATTTCTCCAGGGTCACTGTCAATCCTGCGTCCCTTGGCGTTTTGGTGGGGTGGGAATGGGGGACTCTGATCCTGGGCTGAGCCTGAGGTTTCAGAGCAGGTGGAGGTGACAGTGAGCTGCGTGCTTGCGCGCGGCCTTCGGGCCTGGCAGGAGATTTCCAGCGCGCCGGGAGGGCTTTGCCGAAGCTGCGGGCGGACCTCGGGCGCCGGGCCCGGACCTGACTGGCATTTCACAGGGCTCTGCTGGAGCCTGCAGGACGCGGCCCTGCCTCCCAGGCCTCTCAGCCTCCGAGGCCGTGTTCGGGGAGGTGGTGAGTTCCGATGCTGCCAGAGTTCACTGCCTGGCTCTTTATTGGGCCTTTGCTAATAAGCTTCGGTTTCTCACTGCTTTGTTGTACCCGTTTGGCTCTCCCCCTCCCCCGCCCCGGAACTTTTTGTTTATTTATTTTAAATCTTTCTGTCTTAATTGAGGACTTGGAGGCCTCACTGGCCGGGGGGCGTTGATTTCTGCGGGATGGAGCAGGGGTATTGGAGGCTTTTGCTTCCTTTCCTTTTCTGAATTTGGGATGTTTCTAGAATTTGTTTTTCAAATTATTAGGTGGTCTGCAGTGGCTTTGCCCAGCACCTGGCACAGAAGCTAGCAGTCGCACAAGTCGCGCTGGAATCTGGCTGAGGTCTCCCCTCTGTGGGCGGCAGGGAAGGCCAGGTGCCTCAGCCCTCGGGGCCCGCACGCAGCAGCGGCTTCAGCGCCCAGCCCCACTGTCAGGGCCAGGTTCTGACGCGGTGACTCCGTAGCCAAGGCCTGAGATCGCCTTCTCCACCTCTCTAATGGGTCTTTCTGAGGTAGGGTTTCCGCGGACTGAGCGAGGGGCGGCTGGCCAGCCTGCCTGGGCACAGTTTTCCCTCCTTGCGGGCCTCAGCCAGGCCCGCCCTGCTCCCCGTGGCCGCGGCGAACCCGGACCCCCTGCTCTGGCTGCACGGGGCTCACAGGAGTGCATCCAGGAAATGCCATCCTTGGGTTCGTAGGAGGGGACACATCATCTCCCTCCAGGCCACCAGATTTAACTCATTCTCCAAGAAGTGTGAATAGGCAGACCTGGTCCTTTGACACAGTGCTAAGAGGTCCTCAGAGAAGTTCCCCACAGGAGCCCGGAAACCCAGTTCTACAGCCAGTCTGATCCGTGGGTGACCTCACGGAGGCTCGAGTTTCCCTAAGGAGCTCCCATCTTCCAGAGGAAACACTCAGCCCTGAGCTGCAGGACCTGGAAGGGAAGTTGCTCTCACACACCCTGGAGGCTTCACACTGCAGGGCCTCAAGGAGCTCAGCCAGCTGTGTTCACTCAGGCAAGGCCTTTACTTGGCTTTAGGAGACCTAAAGACCCCAAGCTCTAGGTTAGTATGAAGATAAAGTCTGTGTCATGGGACAGTTTCAAGGACCAGCACTGGTCAGTGCTGGATCTTGCGCAGGACCGAAGGCTGCTAAGGGGGTGGAACAGCTGGAAACCTGTTCTGGGGATGCAGACCCTCTGCACGCTGATGAACTCCAGCAGGCCGAATCCCATGCAGGACCGCCTCCCCTCTGTCATCTCCAAGCATGTGCTCCCAGGGCACAGCAGTTGTACCTTTGCCTTGAACAGACTGTTAGCTTGACCCAGGAGCCACCTCAGGAGGCTGTGTCCTCAAGGCTGTTCATTCACAGAAGCCACTAAGTCCTTTCTGTCTCCAGAGGTAGGCTGGATTCTCTTCTGGTCCCACTCAAGAAAGCCGCGAATGCTCATTGATCTGTCACCTCTCACAGGAGATGTGGGGCGTGGAGCTGTGCAGAACAGACCTTTGCCTTGTTTCCAGGCCTTGTTTGGGGTTCAGGAGAAAAGTGAGTGGGAGATGGCCTTTAGCTCATTCCAGTTCGAAGTGAAGTTGCTTCATTTGTGTAATGAACGCCTCAGTCGTATGTGCATTCGTGAACTTGGTCGAGGGACTTCGGCATTGCTTGCTGTCCAAACCCCAAATTATTAAAATAGTGCCCAGCACATACTCCAGGGGGTAAAAAACTGCCTGTGAACATCCAGTAATCATAGATATCATGGGATAGGTGCTATGCAAAAAAATGAAGTAGGGAAGGGGCACAGAGAGGAATGCCTCCTAAATAAGATGCTTAGGGAGGGGCTAACAGAGGAGGCTGTGTGTGTCTGGGAGGAGCAGCCTTCCCTGTATGCAGAACTCTACCGTGTTTACCTAGAGAACTGGAGGGAGGCCAGCGTGGCTCAGTGGAGGAGGGCATGGGGGTGGGCGGAGAAGGGGATGATGTAGGGAAGGGGTCTTGTAGGGCCTTGGTAGGCTATTGTAATGTTTTCAGCTTCTATTAAAAAATAGATGGAGGCTGGGAACAACAGTGGTTTACCCCTGTAATCCCAGAACTTCGAGAAACTGAGGCTGGAGGATCACTTGAGCCCAGGAAGTTGAGACCTGCCTGGGTAACATAGCGACACCCTGTTTCTACAAAAATTAAAAAAAGTAGCCAGGTGTGATGGCACACTCCTGAAGTCCCAGTTACACTGGGGGCTGAGGCAGGAGGAGCGCTTGAACCCCAGAGGCCAAGGTTGCAGTGAGACATGATCATGCCACTGCACTCCAGCCTGACAGAGCTAAGACCCTGTCTCAAAAAACAAACAAATGAAAAATAGATGAGAAAAAATTGGAAGACTGTAACAGACAAGTGTCAGGCATTGTCAAGTTGGTCTTAGTGGGATCCTTCTTCCAGCTGTGTCCAAAAGGAAAGGAAGGCAGATAAGAGGCTGCTGCAATAGTTCAGGTGAGACACAGGACTGGCTTGCAGCTGTGGAGCAGGCAGAGAGGTGTGATTGGATTCTGCTTGTACTTTGGAGAAACAGCTGACATGAATTCTTGACAGATCACATCTGGGGTGTGAGGGACAGACAAACCGAGGGTGACTCCGAGGTTTTGATCAGCAACTTGGTGATGAGACTTCACTGAGATGAAAAACAGAGAGGGAGGAGAGGTTTGGAAGGAGAAAACCCCAGAGTCTCCTGTGTTTGAGGTACTTTTTGGACTTTCAAATGGAGGTATTGAGCTAAAGGTTGGATATATAGCTTGGTTTTCAGGAGAGAGGTATAGGCAAGAGATAAAAATTGGGATCTTCAATATACGGTTGCTATTTAAAGTCTTGAGATTAAGCCAGATCATAAAGAGATTAGAAGAGAATATAAAGGGCAAGGAGAAGAGATTGAGTCTTGAGCCCTGGGTCCTGCAAGGGGAAGAGACCCAGGAGACGAGGAAGGAGCAGAGGCACCAAAAGGGAGGGATGTGATTGTCCTAGAGCAAGGGGAAGAGCAACCATTAATCAGCCTTACCCAAAGCTGCAGATAAGTCAGCGGATTCCAGCAAATGGAATATCCCTGGTGTCCTTATCAAGGAAAAGATTCATGGGAGTGATGAGGAAAGAGTCTGATCTGAGTGGGGTTTTAGTTGGAATTTTAATAATCTATGGGCATATTTAGGAAGAATTGATATCTTCACAATATTTTCTGTACCTCCTTATATTATTAAGTCTTCACATTGCCTTCCCATTTATGTCTCTTTTTTTCACATATTTCCTAGGCAGATATCAAGTGAAAAGTTTGCTCTGCCAGGGATCTGAAAGGTGTCTGTGGAAGGAGGATGGCGGGATAGTGCTTATCCTTCAGGCAACTGCAATGGGGAGTGAGGGTACTGAAGGGGTGGGCATCAAAGCAGAGTGTCTAAGGGTGCCAGGAAGGAGGAGGAAGGGAACAGTGTGGCTGGCAAACATCACTACCAAGGCTTGCCTTAGAAACGGTGAATGAGATGGACCTTTGAGAAAAGTCACCTGCTCCTGTTTATGTCCACACATTTTATTAATTTAATTTCATTTAAATTTTGAATACTTAATTCATTGGTTCAAAATTAGTTTTAAAACTGTACAGTGAAAAGCCCCATCCCATCTCCAGCCACCACTAGAGATGATCATGCTCATCAGCTCCTTGGGAGTTTTAGTTTGCTTTCTGTTGCTTATAACAGCATACCTGAAACTGAGTAACTACAAAGAAAAGGAATTTATTTCTTACATTTATGGAGGCTTGGAAGTACCGGGTTGGGGAACTGCATCTGCTGAGATCTGCTGAGAGCATTCTTGCTGGTGGGGCCCTCTGCAGAGTCCCCAGGTAGCGCAGGGCATCTCATGGTAAGGGGGCTGAACGTGCTACATAATATGCTAGCTCAGATTCCTCTTCTTCTTACAAACCACAAGCCTCACTCTCATTATAACACATTGATTCATTAATCTAATCTATTAACCTCTTAATACTGCCACATTGGAAATCAAGTTTCAGCATGAATTTTGGAGAGGACATTCAAACCAGAGATAGTCTCTACATATACAGTGTTCTTTCTGCACTTAAAAAAATGTGTAATAATATATCCTGGAGCTCTTTCCATGTCAATACTTAAGTGTTACTTATTATTTGTTGCCTAGTATATTTTTTCTTCCTTCCTTCCTTCCCTCTTCCTTCCTTCCTTCCTTCCTTCCTCCCTCCCTCCCTCCCTCCCTCTTTCCTTCCTTCCTTCCTTCCTTCCTTCCTTCTTTCCTTCCTTCCTTCCTTCTCTCTCTCTCGTTCTTTCTTTCTTCTTTCTTTTTCTTTCTCTCTCTCTTTCTCTCTCTCTCTCACACACACACACACATTCTCTCTCTGCCTATCTATTATCTATCTATCTATCTATCTATCTATCTATCTACCTATCTATGTAGGACACTCTAAATAGATCCGGCTTATTGTATGTAACTATACCCCTATTAAGTTGAAGCTAATTTATTTACCTGGCTTCCTACTGAAGGACACTTAGAGTATTTCCATACAATGCTAACTGAATAAACTGTAATATGATTTCACACATTTGCAAGTAGAATTTCTGAGTGTTTTGTTTCTAATTTTAATTTTTTAAATTTATATTCTTTTTAAAAGATCTACACCTTTAATATTAAGATAAATTTCTATGCAATAAAATTCAGGCATGAAATGGTTTTATCTTGTTTTTGCATTTCTTTATTGTCTAATGGCATCAAGCTTTGTTCATGTACTCATTAGCCATTTATCTTCAACTTAATGGAGGCATAGTTTACAAGCAAAAAGCTGCACTATTTAGGGTGTCCATTCAATGTGCTGTGACACCATGAGCACTGCTACAATCAAGGCGCAGGATGCTTCCATCACCCCGAGAGGTTGCCATGCTGCTTTGCAAAACCCTCTGCCTCTGCCCGTGGCCTCACACAACTACTGATCTATCTGATGTCACCAAAAAATAGTTTGCATTTTTTATAAGTTGAAAAAGAATTTAGATTTCAAAAAGAATCTTTCATTATGAAGCATTTTGTGTTCGGCTTTTGTCACTCAGCTCAATAATTTCCCTCCATGTTTCTGCATTTATCGGTAGTTTGTTTCTTTTCCCTGCTGCATAGTACTCCATTGTGTGGCTATAAACAACTTTTTCTTTATCCATTCACCACTAGTTAAAAAAGAAGGTGGTGACACATTTCTCTAAACAGTGTTTTATCTCATCAGACTCTGAAAATTTAGCATAGTGATGCTTTTCTTCAGTGTTTCGGGCCTTGACTAGTTTCTCTTTAGGTGAGATCTGGAAGTAGGTTTGGATGGATAACTGTGGTGTTCCTCAGGAGGGTGTGTGCCCTGCCATTTCCTTGCCATGCCTAAACCTGCATGAAATGAAACAACAGAAAGTTAATTCTTAGTGGATATCACTTTGGAGTCAAATATATTCGACTGATAAAGAATACAAGTCACCTAGAATTTATGAGAAGCATGTATCTCTTGCCTACATGCTATTTAAGATTGAAACCATAGTATTAAATAACAAATTAAAATTGGATACTGATTTCTCTTCTTGGGTGGGGATGGGGGCACTTTTTCAGACTTCTCGGAAAACCACAGGGAGACTAAATGTTAATGAAATTGCACTGCCTACTTCTCATAAAAAAGCTAATTAAATTACTTAAAATGTTTAGTTGTAGTTGAAATAAAAATCACATGTGTCAGAATTTACAATTAAACTAATAGAGATTAGAAAAAGTGCACACATAATACAACATTAATTACCAACCCAATTGGAGCCTTAATATTTTTTATTTGTTAGGTATATAAGTTACAGTAATCTATTTGAGAGGGCTTAAAGTAAATGTGGTATTAAAAAGATATTTAACACCTATCTAATATAAAAAATATAAAAGTAAATGGAGCATAATTCATATATTTTAAAAAGCTATGATGGAAAAAGATAGCAGAGAATGACAACTAGAGAATAATCGAAACCAAATTATAAACGACAGAGAAGAGTGAAGCAAAAGGCCTCAAAATAAATGGACACGAGGCTGGGCATGGGGGCTCACATCTGTAATGCCAGCACTTTGGGAGGCCGAGGCAGATGGATTGCCTGAGTTCAGGACATCAAGACCAGCCTGGGCAACATAGATAAACCAAAAAATGCAAAAAAATTAGCTAGGCATGGTGGTTGGCATCCGTGGTCCCAGATACTTGAGATGCTGACATGGAAGATGGATGGTTTGAGTTCAAGATGTGGAGGCTGCAGTGAGCTGAGATTGCACCACTGCACTTCAATCTGGATGACAGAGTGAGATTCTGTCTCAAATAATAATAATCGTATTAAAAAATGGGCATAAAATGTGAACGTTTAACTCAAACAGGAGTAAAACAAATAGAGATTAAAAATATTTTTCTTTCTTAGGAATCAGAGAAGAGGAAACTTAAATTACTTTTTAGTAATATATATAAATAAATATGTAAATATATTACATATATAATATATGTTTATATAATGCTGGTGAGGTCAAGATGAAACTGGACATATTCCTTGCTGGTAACTTTCTAAATTTTTGAGACCAATATGGAAAAAATTTCAGGATCCACAAAAATGTATCCCTGGGCCCACTGAGTATACTATTAAAGCTATTTTATAGGAGTAGTCCAAATACTAAAGTTAATGCTCTGCTAACTTTTCAGTACATGATCTAAATCTCCTTTCATTACGAGTTTGCACATCTGAATCCACTTTGGGGTGTGCATTGTGGCAACAAAAATAAATTTTCTTTTCTTAAAAGTAATTTTAAGCATGTTTCAATATTGTAGGTGTATTAAGTTAATTATTGGTATAGAGATAAATTTATCAGAATTATTTGCTCATTTTCCTTTGTTGCTACTTTAAACCAAAAGATCAGTTTTTAAAATACCTCAAACCAACATAATGACCAAAAAAGAGGTAATGGACAGAAAGAGAGATAAATGGAGAGTTGACACAGACAACTTGAATTTGGGGTAAATGAATGAAAGTATTGTTGAAATCACTTTTAACTATGTATTCTGCACTGGTAATAAATTCCACCTAAGGCAATGACAAAAATATTACTAGTAAAGTCTAATATAGTTTCCATTTATGGGTGTTCAAGCTGAAAGTGTCAATCACAAATATGGCATTTTAAAATAAATTCTTTTTATCACATTTCTGGATTTTAAGTTAGTAAATTTATAACTAACTGTTTTGGTGTTTATGTATGAATTGTTCATTTAGTGTTGAAACATGCATTCAGTCCCAGCTTCGCCACAGTTTACCAGCTAAGGTATTATTCAACTTTTTTTTTTAATCTTAGCAAATGTGAAAAAGATTGCTTAAGCATTCATTTCTATTCGTTTTTGTTTGTTTGTTTTAGATTTCTTAGCTGTTTAAGCAAAGAAAAGAGAGAAACTAAATCCCAGATACTAAACATGAAGAACAAGAAGTTCAGGACTCTTTCACTTACAAGTGACAGAAAAACAAAATATCCAGAATTGGCTTAAGCCAAAAAAAAAAAAAAGAGAGAGAGAATTTACAGGCTCCATTTCTAAAAGCCCAGAGTGAGTGGCAGGTGCAGCTTGTGACAGCCTGTGAGCCAAATCTGGCCTCTGCCTGATGGAGGGCCAGCCAGCTAAGGATGGTTCCTATACCTCTTCAATGGCTGGGGGAAAAAATCAACAGAAGAACAGTCTTTCAGAGCATGTGAAAATTCAAATGCCAGGGTCCATAAACAGAGTTTTATTGGACATAGCTATGCCCTTTTGTTTACACACTGTACTGCTTTCACGCTAGGATAACAGAGTTGAGGAATCACTACAGAGACTTCATGGCCCACACAGTCTAGAAGATTTACTAGTTGGCCCTTACAGAGAAAGTCTGTGGCCCTGCCCTGGAAGCTCAATGGTGCTAGCACTGAGCTACATCCACTGGCATCGTTCCACCTGCCCCCACTGCCTTCCTGTGTGTTGGCTCCATTTTCATACTGTGTGGACAAGAGGGTGGCAGCATCACACATGAGCTTCCTACCCACTCAGCAGAGGAAAGGAGAAGGAGAAATTCTCTTTCCCACTCAGCGCAAAGAACTGAGCTCGAGTCCCATCGGTCTGGCTTGGATGTGGTGTCTATCTCCATGGCAGAGTGTTCTGATGGTTCAGGCGTGGATAATTCACCAACCCTGGAGCTGGGGACTTGCCTGTCACTTCTCAGTCTCATAGATTGAGCAGGCGTCAAGGCAGAAGTCGATCATGCAGGGACACATAGACCATGTTAAAACTTGAAGTTTTATTCTATATTTAGTGGGATCATGTAATCAGATTTATATTTTAAAAAGATGTCCCCCCTGACAACATAGAGAATGAACTGGAGGGGCCCAAGAGTGAAGGTGGAGAGGCTAGTCAGGGGCGGTTCTGCTGGAAAAAAATCTAAAACAAAAACAAAACAGATAGTTTCTTTAATCAGGATGGTGGCTAGAGAGAAAGAGATATGGGCAAAGTCTAGAGATGCTTAGAAGTTTTAAATGGATAGGTTTACATCTGAGGATTGAGGGAGAGGAAGATAATGAGAATGCATACTGCATTTCTGGCTGGCTCAAGTGGGTGGATGTGCTCATTCTCAAGTTGGGACTACTGAAGAAAATGAGGATCAAGATAATGAGTTTGTATTGGAAATCATTAAATTTGAGCTTCTCTGGAAATATGCAAGAAGCAGTGCCAAGTAGGGAGTGAGAAAATCAAGTCTGAAGCTCAGAGGTGTAGTGTAGGATGGGAAATAAAAATTTAAAAATTCATCAATCTGTCAATAATATTTAAAGTCATGGGAATGAAAGAGTTTTTGAGGGGGAGGGGTGCAGGGGGAGAAGAGAGAGATGGAGAGAAAGAGAAAGAGGAAGTCTCACATTGATCCTAGAAAATCCCACATTTATGAGTGAGGTGGAGGAGGATGAAGTGGCAAATGAGATTGAGATGAAGTAGACAGATAGGTAAGAGGAAGACGGGAAAGCCCAAGGTAAACAATGATTCACAAAGGCGGAAGTGCTCAGAATGCCAAGGCTGCTGAGAAGCCACGCAAGAGAAAGACAAAGTATTACCAATTTGATTTGATGATGTTGAAGTCATTGGTGACCTTAGTGAGTGCTGTTTGGGGAAAGTTTGGGGGTGGAAGACAGATTGAAGTGGGCTGAAGACTGACTCAGATCCTGTTTTTATGGGACTCTTGTCTTTTGATTCTATCTTTTTATGATTCCATGTCTGCTCTTTGAACCTGGTCTCTCTGTTTTGATGCTCACTCTTGACTCAGCCCCAATCTACAAGGTTTTGCTCCAATCCTAATTATTCTCTTTGGAACCCAATCCTTGGTTCTGGCCCATCAAGCATCCCTGACAACACATGAGCTACCCTTTAAGCGAGGGTAATTGAAGCTTACCCATCCAAGTCATGGCATGTAGAGCTCAGGCTTCAGCTCAGCTTACTACTAATTGCATAAAACTGGAAAGTTACTCAACCTCAGTTTCTTCTTCAGTGAGGTGAGACCTAATCACCCCTATTTTACTATATTATTGTGAAAATTAAAGCTCTTAGTACATGACAGTTGCTCAATCAATGTTGGTTACCTTCTTCCAACTTTCCTGTCCCTCTGAGAAATTAATGTCCTTGTACCTATCTTTCTGTGGTGCATTCGTAGATTGAAACGAGTATTCCTAAAGTGATGTATTGTAATCAAGGAATGTAAATGCTTCCCCGTGACATTTCTTTATTCATCCAACATTTATTTATCAAGCACCTTCCATGTGACAAGCACAGAGCTCGGATGGGCAGCCAACCATGAACAAGAAGGACACAGCCACGTGCCACGTGTGCAGGAGGTAGGCAAATGTGGAACACAGAAGAGTCATGAAGAACATGACTGTGAACTGTGATAGGCTCTGGGAAGGAAACAATGGGGGCTTAGAAACAGAATGAGGACCTGGGGATGCTTCAAGCAAAGCCATCAAGGAAGGATTTTCTGAAAATTTGATGTATAAGCTGCTATCTAAAGGGCATGATGGAGCCAAGGACAGTTGTCTTTCTTGGCATTCACTGATAGATGGGGCTATCTGTGGAGACCCCTGAGAAGCTACTGACGTGCAGGTGTATTCGCCTCTACATTGATTCTAATCTATGCATTCACTAACTTTTAACATTTTTCTTTCCTTTTCATAATCTGCCAGGTGAGCAAGTCAATCATAACCTTTTAAACACTTGTGATTTCTAATCTATTTGTGGCTGAGAAATCTAACAATTGTGTTGGTTAGAATTGTGCTGGTTAAAATATTTTAATCTAGGTGACTTGTTTGAATTTCATATGCTATAGGTGCAACAGAGGAAGAAAATATGAAAATTTAGGAAATATTAGCTTTTACAAAAGAAATACCCCATTACCTGGAAAACTCAGCAATTTAAATGGTTTGCTGGACTTTCAGCATCAGGCACATAGTTCCTTTCTCACGATGAGAGATTGGAAGAACTCAGTTCTTTCCAGCAATAAAAGAATCATTAATCCCTCATTTTGGTTTGAAATTCCTCTCTCTCTCTCTCTTTTTTTTTTTTTTGTATTTGTATTGGTTTTTACTGAACACTTCTCTCACTAGATTTCACATGACATCAGTTCTTGTTATCATGTTTCTAGCTCTAACCCCTTTCCCTGCCCCTTGCCCTCAACCAAAATGTGAAGATTGGGTTTCAGTTCAAGTTTCCAGTCGCTGGCTGAAAGCTCACTGAGATCTTCTTGTTCCCTGGCTTTCTGTGGGGGAAAATGGCTTTCTCTCTCTTTCAGGAGAGTGTACTGAAAACAATCTCTGCTCTGCCCACTGGAAGAGCAAAGAGGATGCTGTGTGGGAGGGAGAGGGTCGTGGTTTTCTGGCAGAGATGACAGTCTTAGATGACCTGTGTATGATGCCTCCCGATGGGTGGACGCTCTCCTGATGCGAGCTGGCAGCAGGAAGCCTGTCATCATCTTCCGCCCAGTAGCCCTTGGAATTACAGCCCTTCCTGAACCAGCATCACTAGTGCGTCTGCCATTGGTGGTTTCCTTGGCTCCTAGCAGCGGCCATTGCCTAATGTGTCTCAGCTCTCCGATGCTCTCTTGAGAAAGGCCAGCAGCTGCCATTATTTGGAACTTGGTCATGCTCTCTGCATTTCTTCATGCACTCTTACCTCTTATGTTACTTGTCACACTAGTGATGCCTGGAGAGCTCGATGCCATTCTCAAGGGCAACCCTCAGCTCAATCCATGAAGGTCCCTATGGTGATCTCTTGCTACCATGTTCCTTTGAAGACTGTAATTTGTTTTTTTCATTTTTCACTCACTCATTCACTAACAATTGTTCGTTGAATGTCAATTGTGGGCCAGACACTCTGCTAAGTGGCAAAGATGTCCAAAGGAATTTAAACATTGGCTGCACCTCTGAGGAGCAGACTAGTATAGAAGATCCCAATTAAAACAAAACAAGGCAAAACTATGAACTTGATTTGGCAATAGCAGAATGTGTTTGGACAAACCATAGGGTACAGAGGACACAAAGATGAACTCTGCTGCACAGATCCTCTCAGTCTTCATGGAGGAAGCACATTTTCAACCCTGTTGGAATGGAGCTGGAGAGAGAGCAAGATTACACAAGGCAAAGAGGTATGAAGCTGCTATGGGCTGCTCACTACTGTTAGAACCTGAGTTTCTAGGAACAAGGAATTTGCTGGGGATAAGGCTGGAGAGGAAGACAAGGGTCATGTTGAGTTGGGCATTATATAGCTCTTGCTAAGGGTTTTCTGTATGTTCTTTGGGTACTGCCACTACAAGAGGGAAAGAGAAATATTTACTCTAACTCCAAAAAGTAACTCTAGAGGATAATTTGCTGGCAGTGTAGATGGTAGCAGGCAGAAGGAGATGCTTGAGTATTTAATGCCTGGGGTTATTGCAAAAGCTTTGCAGCTTTGGAAGTCCTGGGAAAAGTGCCTTGGATAAGGCACATTCTCAGAGGAGTAGGGACTGAGGACTCACAGAGCCTGTGAGACCCAGGGAGATGAAGGAGTGAGGGGATAGCCAGGAAGTAACAGCGGAGGTGCCAGGCCATGGAGATGTGGACATCCAGGTGACACAGGCTTGTTCTTGAGGGTGCATTGGGCCTGGATCCTCTGTGAGTTTCTTAGGGATGAGTAGGGGTGTGTATACTGAGAGCGCATACAACATAAGAGGCTGTTAGAATTTGGTTTTAAATTCTATCTGCCGGTTGTTAAACATTTGGGGGATGGCTGCATTTTTGTTCTGAGGCTTAGACATAATGTAAGTGAATTATTTGTCATACAGTAGAGTCTTAGTCACCTCATATGCGATTTCATTTCCTACTGACAAAGAAAGTAAAACTCAGAGAGACAGAGTAATTTCCTCAACATCACAGAGCAGCACACTTACTTCTTGTCTAAGAAGAGTACCTCAGCATCTTGGCTTAATTTCCAGTTCTCCACCCCCAATGGCAAGTTGTTACTGAATTTCTACTGAGAGACAGTAGTTGCTTGTCATGATGAAATTCAAATATTGTTCCTTAATGAACAAACATGGCAACTTTCTATCACAAAATCTGTGTAAAAATGTGGTTTTTGCAACCTGTCACTACAGGGTGAGACAGGTCTCGGTTTTCTTTCCCACCCTGTTCTACTCATTTTCAGAACCACAAAAAAACAGAAGCACATACGTTCCAAAACCCATAAAAACACATTTACATATACAATTAGGAGATACAACATGAGGTTTTAATAAACATTGCTCAGCCATGTGACATGTATTCTGAGTTAAATACTCCACAAATGTCATCACATCTGGTTTTCAAAAATGACATTTCTTTTATGTAGTATGTGGACAATTTTGCAATTATATGTTGCTTGTGGATTATTAACTTGTGAAAGTGCTTCAAACCATATTTTCATTGTTATAAAAAATGGCATTAACTACTCACATGTGTGATGTGTTATTGCGGACACTTGAGAAGAACTGTGAAACCAAACCTGGCATTGCCAGTGCTACAGTTTATAAGCAATGGCTGTGTCTAGTCAACATTCCAATATGCAATTCAGTGAAAAAAGGGAAATCAATGGAATTAGCAATATTAATGGCATCACAATATATTGATGTATTCTTCTCAGTCTTCTCCTACAGAACTCATACTCCACCCTGGGTATTCACTGCACAAGCACCAGCTCCCTAGAGGCTGTTTTCTTTGTTTTATTTGAACTAAAACACAGAGACAGGTGTGTAGTCAGGTGCTGATGGCTGTGTTGCAAAGGGAAGGTCCACGAATTCCTGATGTGGAAGTCCTTGGGATAACAACAACAAAAACACCGAGGACTGTTTCACGTTTGCTGCTGGTGGTGGTGGCAGTATTTCCCAGATTCTGTAATTCACTCAGCGCCCCTGCAAAGAACTCTCACCATCTCATTCTTCTTTCACATGATTGAGGTGGTTATTGTCATTTGCAACCTACAGAGCTTTCCTGAACACAAACTGTGATAATATAAAATACACAAGGTATGTCTACAGAGATACGAGATCAATTCCACCAGCACATTTCTGTCTAGATTGTGAAGAACTAGCTTTCTAAACTAGTTACTTACTTGGGAGCTGAGGGACCATGTGTCAGGTCAGGAGAGCTAGGACTGTGGGTGAGATTGGACTGATGAATGTCCACTTCCATGATTTTATGATAGCCAATTACCTTATTACACAATTAGGCCTTGTAAATAGATGGAGACATGCTCAGTCAACTGTACAAATATTAGACATAGATTCAGTGAAAGATTTAGATTATGCATCCCTGTGACTACAAGAGCTTTTCGTGTGGTGTCAAGTCCTGAGGAAAAATATATGAATTGTATATTCAGAGATTAAGAAGATAAAGGGACAAATTAATACCTGCTATTTAATGATTTAAAAAATTGCCAACTAATTATGAAAATTAATCATCTGTAAGCTCTTTTATTGTATGTATAAGTGAAAACAGTAGGTTACTAGTATACTGCAGTGTTTGGCCTTAATAGCATCTTTACAAAGATAAAAAGAAATGGTAGTTGAAATCATGGAAATGATTTTTGAAAAGTATCTTATTTAAGTAAAGTTCTGCTTATGAAAATTATTCTTTATTACAAACAAAAGTCCACATTTTGGCCTTCAAATCCATGCTTTTCTACTTACAGTTTTTACTTTTTACAAAGTTGTATCAATAAATTATGAATACTAGCCAAAATGGATTTTACAGTGGAAAGTCTGACTTCAAACCGTTTTTACTATGGTGTGATTTTCCAGCCAGAACTTGTAAAATTACCAAGAGTGACTGTTTTAAAAAACAATATTGTAAATGCTTCATCACCCCTAGGCAGCCTTCTTTAACTCCTGACTTCAGGCAGCTTGAGCTTGTTCCTTCTCTGTGCATTTGTGAAGACTTTGACCTGCCTTGTAAATCTTTGTTTACATGCTTGTCATCATTCTGGACAATGATCTCCTTAAGGTCAGAGGCTGCTTTTTTATTGGTGGCTTGTTTGTTTCTTGGTTGTTGTTTATTCAGGGTTAAACATAACACATATCCACAATAAAAATCAGATATTTAAAAATATAATAAAGAAAGTTAAAAAATTTAGATCAAATCCCCATTAACAAGAAGTGATCATTCTTGGCATTAGGTACAAAATTTTCTAAGTCTAGTATCTATGTGTAGTTGCAGATACCAAGAAAGAAAAAATGGACAGAAATAATTGTAGAACAATAAAATCAAATTGCATGTGTTATTTTAAAAAAAATTACATTTAATTTTACTTGAACTTAAAAGAAACTAAAGTGAAATTAGAACAACTGAAATTTATTTTTATCTTGATTCTAAATTATCTCTTTAAATTTAAGCAAAGGTTATAAAAATCTTTAAAAGACCTAAGTAATTATTTTGATTAACTAAGCATTTTAGCATTAGGTTTTAGTTATTTGTTATCCTATAACTCCTAATTTTTCTTATTTACATTATTATTTAATTTAAAAACTTTTATTTTGAGATAATTATAGATTCACATCTACAAAGAAATATATGAAATATACATATTCATATATGTATATATGTACAGAGATTGTGTTTAGCCTTCATCCAGTTTCCTTCAAATATAACATCTTGCATATAGACATTATATAGTACAAAATCACAACCAGGAAATCAACTTTGATTCTATCCACTGACCTTATTTAGATTTCACGAGCCTTATATGTACTTATATGTGTATGTGTTTAATTCCATGCAATTTTATCACATGTGTAGATTTGTGTGACCGCCACAAACCAAGACGCAGAATAATTCTATCACTGATTCTTTAAGCCTTGACACCAAGAATCTGTTCTCCATCCCTGTAATTCTGTCATTTCAAGAATAGCACGTACATGGATTCACACATTATGTAACTAACCTTTCGACACTGGCTTTTTTCACTCCACATAATCCCCCGAGATCCACCCATGTTGTTGCATGTATCAGTATTTCATTCCTTTTTATTGCTGAATAGTATTCCGTGGCATGAATGTGTCGCTGTTTGTTTAACCAGTCACCTGGTGAAGGATATTTAGGTTGTTTCCAGTTTTAAGGTATCACCAGTAGGCATCTATGCACACTCATGTGCAGGTTGTTCCGTGATTTTCAGGGACCCCCTGGAATAGACACATGTGAGTGCAATTTCTGGGTTGTGTGATATGCACAGGTTTAGTCATTAGAAACTGCCCCACTCCAGAATCACTGGACTGTTTTACATTCCCACCCGTGATATGTGAGCCATCCCATTTCTTTGTATCCTTACAAATGTTTGGTATTATACTAAGTGCTCATGGTAATAACCGTTACATCCTTTTCTATAATCGCTATTCACCACAATTATTTCTTTCCATAGTTACATACTTAAATGGATTGAGTACTCAGTACCATAAATGCTGTGCTTTGATTAGTGTAGGGATGTTATGAAGCACTTTTGTTGTGCTTTGTGTTTAAAAATCTTATTTTAAAAAAACTATTTAAAAAAATCTAGAGAGCAATAATCTCTCTAGATTCTTAAGTGTTTGAGAACATCTGTGGCCTTTCTACCTGAAGGAAAAATTGACTGTGTAACAATTCTGGTGGGCATAGTTCCATTTATCTTCTGGCATTTCTGGTTATTACAGGGAACCCTACTTCCTCCCCAAAATGTAACTTGCTTTTTTTTTTTTAACCCTGAATACTTACATGATTCTTTATCCTTGAGATATAGTAATTTCACTGGCTGTGCCTTGCTGTGTGTTCTCCAGAATGTGTTTATTCTGGGTTAATCTGCATTGTGAAATATTTCCTTATTCTAGAAAAGCCTTCTCGTAGCTTTGAATATTTTCTGTTTACTTTTTCCTGTTCTTTTCATAAGAAATAACAATTCATTTAGCCTCTGGCAGACCTTCTTGGCTGGGAGTCCATAGGAAGAGCATTTGACACAGCTCTCCCTAGCATCTTGTGGTGCTGATGTGGTCTTCAGGGGACACTCACTGTCCTCAAGACGTCAGGGCATCTTATAGCTCTATCTATGGCTCATGCCTCTTGACTGGGAACCCTCTGTCTTGCTCAGCTACACTTGAGTCTTGGCCCCAGAGAGGCAGTGGCTGACAGGCGAGCTTCACTGCTGGTCACATGGGTTTGTACATTTCTTTGAATTGTTTATGAATGGCTCAAGGAGGGGAAATAAAACAAAATGACAAGGTCCATCTGAATAGGAAGAGCCTGGCCCTCTTCACCTCGCTCTCCTCCTACTCCGGGCAGTGTTGACGCAGAGCTGGATAATCCTTATGGAATGTTTGGACAAATGAGCAGATGCACAAGTGATATTCTGCACCGAGCAGAGTCATCGAAGATGAGAGTGGCTGCAATCAGCTGAAAGAAATCACCAAGACTGGTTCTGACAACTGTGACTGAGTGAGTCATGAAGAACTCATTTAGTATTTTTCACCATTTCCTGAATTGCCCACATACAAACCCAGTACATGATTTATTGTTATCCATTTCCACTGTGAAAATTGCTGAAATAAAATGATCATTATAGTCCAGTAATGTTGGTTGCAGCACTATTCACAGCAGTAAGAATATGGAGTCGACCTAAGTGTCCATGAACTGATGGAAGGATAAAACAGATGTGGTATATACACAAAGGAATATTACTCAGCCATGAAAAAGAATGAAATCCTGTCATATGCAGCAACATGGATCCTGTCATTTGCAGTAACTGGATGTTAAGTGAAAGAAATCAGCATAGAAAGACAAATATCACATGTTCTTACTCATATGTGCAGATAAAAACAGGATCACCTGAAGATAGAGAGTAGATTGGTGGTTATCAGAGGCTGGGAAGGGTACATGGGGAGGGAGAGATGAGAGAGAAAAAAAGATTCTGAACATAGTTATTACTACGCAACTGTACTTTTGAAAATGGTAAAGAGGGGATCCCATCTAGTTAAAAAGCTTCTGCACAGCAGGGGAGACAGTCAATAAAGTGAAGGGACAACCCACAGAATGGGAGAAAATATTTGCAAACTACCCATCTGACAAGGGATTAATAACCAGAATACATAAGGAGTTCCAACAACTCTGTAGGAAAAAGTCTAATAATCAGATGAAAAAATGGGCAAAAGATCTGAATAGACATTCCTCAAACGAACACCCACAAATGGCAAAGAGGCATATGAAAAGTTGACCAACATCACTGATCAAAGAAATGCAAATCAAAACTACAATAAAATATCATCTTACTCCAGTTAAAATGGCTTTTATCCAAAAGACAGGCAATAACAAATGCTGGTGAGGATGCGGGGGAAAGGGAACCCTTGTGAGCTGTTGGTGGGAATGTAAATTAGTGAAACCACTACAGAGAACAGTTTGGAGGTTCCTCAAAGAACTAAAAATACAACTGCCATATGACCCAGCAATCCCACTTCTGGGTATACACCCAATAGAATGGAAATCAGTGTATCAAAGAGCTGTCTGCACTACTGTGTTTATTGCAGCACTGTTCACCATGGCCAAGATTTTGAAGCAACCTAAATGTCCACCTACAGAGGAAGGGATAAAGAAAATGTGGTACATATACACAGGGGGGTACTACTCAACCGTAAAAAAGAATGAGATCCTGTCATTTGCAACAACATAGATAGAACTGGAGGTCACTATGTTACATGAAATAAGCCAGGCACAGAAAGACAAACTGCACATGTTCACACTCATTTGAGGGAGCTAAAAATGAAAACAATTGATGTCATAGAGATAGAGAATAGAAGGATGGTTACCAGAGGCAAAGAAGGGTAGTGGGGACGTGGGGATGGCTAATGGGTAAAAATATGTAGTTAGAGGGAATAAATAAGATCTAGTATTTGATACCATAATGGGGTGACTACAGTCAATAATAATTTATTGAACATTTTTAAATGACTAAAAGAGTGTAATTGGCTTGTTTGTAACACAAGGACATGAGAAATGCTTGTGGTGATGGATACCCCATTTACCTTGATGTGATTATTGCACATTGTATGCCTGTGTCAAAATGTCCCATGTACCCCATGAATATATACACCCACCATGTACCCATAAAATTAAAAATAAAACATTTTAAAACTGGTAGAGATGGTAAATTTTACATATATGTTTTACCTCAATAAAAATAAAATTAAAACAGCAGCAACAAATAAACAATATAGCTATAAAGAATATAGCTATCTTCATTAAGTTTCTAGGGTCTGCCAGATTTTAGCTGTTATAATTACTATTGGAATTGTATAGGTAAGAAGAATTAAATGAATTTCTAGGTGGCAAGTATTCTATGGCCACGATAGCACCTCCTTCTGTAAGTTTTCTGATTGACCCTGTTCTTAGTGTTCAACATGGGACTGGGAACATGGGTAGGACATCCGGGCTCTGATTTTCTGAAGATACTGATAAAGTCATGGTAAACAATTGGAAAGTTTAGAATCCTGAAATTCTTTTGTTTTTGTTGTCAATATTCAAGTAAGTCTTTATTAAACATAACAAATGCTGAGTTAAAAGAGAAAAAATAATGAACAGGGAAACTTTAGACATTGCTGGTGGGAATCAAAGAGGTACAAGTATTGGAAATGGAAACTATTTGTTAAAATTAAAAATTCATTTCCTGCAAACCAGTAATTTAACTTCTAGATATAGAACTAATGAATTCAAGCCCACATGTGCCAAAAGACACATACAAAGGATTATAGCTGCATTGTTTGTAATCGTTTCAAATTAGAAACAACCAGGATGTCCACCATTAGTAAAATAGATAAGTAAATGGTAATTCATATGAGCAAAAGCTATCTATTAATTAAAAATAATTAACTAAAGCTATATGGATCAATCTCACAAACGTAATTTTCAGTGAAAGAGGTCAGGCTCAGATTAATGAATGATGATTATTCCTTTGATAGAAAGTTCGAAGCCAGGCAGAATGAACCCCTGGCATCAGAAGTTGGCATGGTGCTACTCTTGGGTTGAGGCAGGGGGCATGGAGCTGCTGGGTGCCGGCCGTGTTTTGGTTCCTGGCATGTGAAAGTTACATGAGCATGTTCACATTTGTTCATCAAGTTGTTCATTTTTGATGTGTTCACTTTGCTGTTCAGTAAAAAGTGAAAAAAAAAAGTAAAAACAAACCACGAGGACAAATTTTAACATGGGAGTTTGGAAACAGAAGAGGAAATAGCAGTGGAAAGCAAACCTGGCAATTGGTGTGTGTGTGTGTGTGTGTGTGTGTCTGTCTGTGTATGAAAATTGACAAGACTAAACATCTTAGGAGTAGGAAATGAGGACTCCTGAAACTGAAAACACATGTGAAGGGAATCCTAACAAATGATCAACATATTAGCAAGACATTGGAGTTCCCTGGGGTGGCCCAGAGAGAGCAGTGTGTGAACAAGTTTTAAAGATCATGATGGGATGAGAGACTTTAGGGTGGATCTGTTTTAGAGGCATCCTCTTATTGTATGATGAGACAGTCTCGTCGTAATGATACATTGAGTTTCATGGAGGGAAAATAGTGGGACCCTTGTTTTAAAAAGTAGTCTCATCAAATGCATCTATCTCTGAGAGCAGAGAAAAGGAAAACTACAGTTAATGAAATGGAAACCTACAGAGGACATTCAAAATAATCATGTGGAAAAATCATATGACAAACATCAAAAAAAGTCAAAAACAAAAGGAAGAAACAACGGTATAAAATAAGCCATAAATAACACACATGTTATGACTGGATAACATCAGGTGCATTCGTCACTACACTAGGTGGGGTGGGTGGTGGTCATCCCCACGTCCTGGTCAGCACACCTGTGTGTAATCCCCTCCCCTGTATGGGCTGGCCCAATGACTGGTTTCTAATAGTGGGACACAGCAGAAGTGATGGCTGTCACTGCTGAGGTTAGGGACATGAACACTGCAGTTTCAGCCTTGGGCTGCTATCTCTGCTCTGAGGGGAGCTGGCTGCCATGTCCTGAGCTGCCCTGTGGAGAGGGTCACGTGGCAAGGAACGGATGTCTCCTACTGTAGAAATAAACGAAGACCACCCAAATAAGAACAGGCAAAGGCTGTTTATTCAGAGCTGCTATGGCAAGGGGGTCCATGACCATCACTTGCGTCCTGACAGACTCAGGCAGGTGAGGAGTGGGGAACCTTCACTGTGGGAAGGGGGAGGCTTTGGGGGCCCTGGCAGAGGCTGTGGGGCTGGGGAAGCCAGAGGCGGCTGGTGAGAAGTGGGCATCCCATGGAATTGGCTAGGGGACATACTGGACTTTCTCTGGTTGGTCCTAGATTGGAAGCAGGGATGAAAGCTAGGAAACTTAAGTTATTAATCAAGTCCTGGCTATTTAGGTCTGATTATTACAGACTGCAATGTTTAATTTCCCATATTATTTATAGAGATAGCCATCTGAATTCCTACAAGCCTGGCATTGGAGCAGGCTGACCTCCTGGGCTGGCTGTTGCGAGGGGTGGGTGGGACTTCTACTCTTACAGATGCTCTGACCATTGTCCATTTGTGTACTCAGTCTCTCATCACTGAGAGCCATCAACGACCCAAGGCCTGGCAAAAACCTGGCGAGGGGTCTTGGCTGTGGGTCCTCCCCCTGATCATAGAAATGACTGCATAACAGATTCAACTAAAAAATACAATCCAGCTATCTTCTGTTTGAAAGAAAGATTTAAAATATGATCAAAATGGTGGGAAAAAAAAGATGTAAGTGTTAGGTTCAGGAAATGGATAGGGAAGGGGAAAACATATACACGAAACTATAAAAATATTAGCTTTTATGGCTACAAAGTAAAACATTAGAAAGTAAAAGTTATTAGTCCTCATTTCTCACCTGATGGGTGAATGTTATTTTCTTTTTCATAAATTTTTGCTTTATAATTTTCTTATGCTGAGCATTAAATTTCTGATCAGGAAATACAAGGAAATAAAGTCCTCCTCCATTTTTCCTGAGTCCTTCCTCCTCATGCCTCCCTCTCTTCCTGCCTAGGCTTGGGGTCCCGGCACCGCTTCTGCGGGCTCCTTTTCTCAGCCCCACTTTTTGGAGATATTCCTTCCTGCTTGCGGCCTTTGGAAGCCACTGCTCTTCCGCCCATGTCTGTGCTCCCTGTGCACGTGGATATTGCTTGCCTCTGTCTTCCTGGCCAGTGGGGTGGCCCTGCCTTCAGAGCATCTACAGTTCTCTCCCACGGCGCCCGAGGGCGTCCTGGGGCAAGAGGCCTCCTGGGGATGAGCCTGTGTTGACACACACCCTGGATCCCCGAATGCAAATTATGTACATGGATAGGCTAAAAAACAAGCTTTTGCAAATTAATAAATAGTTTTTGAGTCAACTAGAAGTCACAAAATAATGTTTGTTGAACAAAACTAAATCATTATCCTATTTATTCAAATATAAGACTGTCGGAAACTATTCTGGGAAGTTCAGATATTGTAGCCAAAACATATACAAATGTAACATATGGGCACAGTAATTGGAATGCGGTCATACGGCCATGCCCCTAGACAATTAAATCAATGGAACCAATAGGGTTTATAATTGTAATTATAGACCAATGACATATTAGAGTTTAATAACTGATTATTCGGGCTGGGTGCAGTGGCTCATGACTGTAATTCCGGCATTTTGGGAAGCCAAGGCGACCGGGTCACCTGAGGTTAGCAGTTGGAGATCAGCCCCGGCAACATGGTGAAACCTCATGTCTACCAAAAAATACAAAAATTAGCTGTGTGTGGTGTTGCACACCTGTAATCCCAGCTACTTGGGAGGCTGAAGTGGGAGAATTGCTTAAACTCCAGAGGCAGAGGTTCCAGTGAGCCGAGGTAGCAGTGCACAACTACACTCCAGTCTGGGCAACAGGGCGAGATCCTATCACATTAAAAAAAAAAAAAAGATTGCTCAAGGTGATTTAAAACACCTTGAAAAAATAAATAAGTACAAGATTAGAGAAACTGGCTAGCAAATCATTCATTCAATTACTTACCTACCTATTAACAACAAATGTGTATTAAACACTTCCTGCCTGTTTCAAGCTCTAGGGTAGGGATATGGCATTGAACAATAGATACAAAATCCCTGCTCTCACAGAGCTTATATTCTGAAGTGAGAAAAAAATTTTAAAAATTGTGATTTCTTTAAGATTTGAATAGAAAATGAAATGATTGTAAAACTATCAGAAAATGTGATAAAGAATTATTTAATTTTGATCATTTATTACTCTGATAAATTGTGAAGAAAAAACAGATTTCACTATATACGATATTATTTTCTTATTTAAAACTTGTCACTTTCTTTGATCATGAGAATAGTGTGTGTTTATTACAAAAAATGATAAAGTGAGATTTCAAATTACTAGGCAGATGATGTTGGAAACTAAAATAATTGGTTTAAAACGTAGACACCACATATAAAATAAATTCTGCTGGAATAGTATACAAAAATTGTTTTTTAAAAGATTAAAAACCATAAAAGTGGTAAGAAATAAATAGGTTGTTCCTAGGATTTGGGGGAGAAAGCCTTCCTAAATAGGCCAATCTACTACAAAGGGAGAGAAATGGCAATTTTAACTACATAAAAATATACCAATCCTATACCATCACGTATATACCATAAAGAAGTTTTTTTTTTTTTTTTTTTTTTGTTGAGACGGAGTCTCGCTCTGTCGCCCAGGCTGGAGTGCAGTGGCCGGATCTCAGCTCACTGCAAGCTCCGCCTCCCGGGTTTGCGCCATTCTCTCGCCTCAGCCTCCCGAGTAGCTGGGACTACAGGCGCCCGCCATCTCGCCCGGCTAATTTTTTGTATTTTTTTTTTAGTAGAGACGGGGTTTCACCGTGTTAGCCAGGATGGTCTCGATCTCCTGACCTCGTGATCCGCCCGTCTCGGCCTCCCAAAGTGCTGGGATTACAGGCTTGAGCCACCGCGCCCGGCCCCCATAAAGAAGTTAAACTAAAGATGTGGACTCCAATGAGAACACCAAGGGAAGAAGGTATATTTGCAAGAGGGAAGGGCTGGTTTGTTTAAGCTATTCTAGTGTTCACTGACTGTCTAGGTGAGGAGGATGATTCTGCAAGAAGACAAAAATCTCTTGCAGAGGTAAGAACAAGACATTGTGGCCCATGGAAGCTAAGAAAAGTGTTTTCAGAAGGGGGAGAGAACAGAAAAACAACTGTTGGACTTGACAACCCCATAGCCCGTGGCAGCCCCGGGACATAATGCTCTCTGTGAAGTCACTGGGTGGAAGGCGGCTTGAAATGCACTGAGGTATGGGCAGGTGTGAGAGACAACAAATAGAGACGCTAGGTAAGTTTCTAAGGGAGAGGAGAGGGTCTTCCATAGCAGGACAGGAACAGTGATAGAGGTGGATTTGCTGTTTTTGGGTGGATCCTCTCTGAGCTGATGGAAAGGATCCCACCATAAAGCTGACTTGCGGTGGTCCTGGATTCACAAGGCCCTGCCCTTGAGTTAAGGCTCTGATGCTGCCAGCTTGAAATTCTTTATAACTTCTGAGCCAGCTGTTCTGCATTTTCATTTTGCACTGGGACCCACAAATTATGTATCTGGTTCTGCATTAGTGAGAGAGAAAAGCTTACTACACAAACGTGACAAAAGCTTCTATAATAATCAGTGGGGTGGAGACGCTAGAAAGCCTAGGCCAAGAGATTGGAGAATTGGCAGTTTCTTTTGTAATAGGAAGGAAGTGTGAGTACATGGGTTAGTTTTATCAGTTTCTTGTCCAGGTGACAAAGGTGTGTTTTATTTTTAAAGTAAAAAGTGTAAGCATTTGTCGTAAGTGCTGGGGATGAGGGTGGCGTTGTAAGCTGGGTAACAGTGAAACATTTGAAGCAGTGAAGAGTGAGATTGGAGGAGCCAGAACGACTGAGGGCCTGTGAAGACTGCTCAGCCGGAGTTTATGTAGGAACCTCTGAATTTTTGTTGGACTTTCTCTATACTTGTTGCCTGAGCAAAGGGGTTTTTCCAGGTAAGTAGAATATTAAGAAAGACAGTTTAAGGTACTAACAGGAGTGCCGGTGACATGACAGACCAAGGAATCTAACTGAGAAAATGAAAGAAGTTAAGTGTTATTTGGAAGATTGGCATATCCCTATATGTATATGAGATGTGTATTTTTAGGGAGATAAATATTAGTGATATATACACATATTGGGGATTATATATATATAGTTGCTTATTGAGCTTTATATAAATGTTATAGTATACTCTATATGTAATCTTTTGAAAACTGATTTTCTTTTTCAACTTTGAATTTTTAAGACTCATCAAAATCATTTCCTGTACCTATAGTTTATTCATTTTCACAGATGCATAATATTAATTGTACAAATACACTGATATTTATGTAACTATTCTTCTGTCTAAGGGCATTTGTATTGTACCGTATAAACATGCTGGTACATGCCCCCTGAGAAACGTGCCCAAATGTTTCTGTAGGTATACACGTAAGGACTGAATTGTTGTATTACAGGGTATGTGAATGTTTGGATTAAAAAAATTTTTTTTTGGTATAAATTTATGGGGCACAAGTGTAATTTTGTTACATGGATAGATTGTGTAACGGTGAAGCCAGGGCTTTTACTATAGATTGTGTAATGGTGAAGCCAGGGCTTTTACTGTAGCCATCACCTGAATAGTGAACATTGTACCCGTAAGGTAATTGCCCATCATTCCTCTCCACCTGCACACTCACCCTTCCGTGTCTCCCCTATCATTTCACACTGTATGTTCATGTGTACACATGTTTAGCTCCCACTTGTAAGTGAGAACATAAGGTATTTTTCTTTGTGTCTACGTTGTTTCACTTACAATAATGGACTCCAGTTCCATCCCTGTAAAGATATGATTTCATTCTTTTTATGGCTGAATAATATTCTTAATATGGCTGAATAATATTGTATATATGTATCACATTTTCTTTACCCAATCACCTGTTAATGGACACTTAGATTGATTCTATATCTTTGCCATTGTGAATAGTGCTGCAATAAACATATGAGTGCAGGTATCATTTTGGTATAATGATTTCTTCTCTTTTGAGTAGATACTAAGTAGAGGGATTGCTGGGTCAAATGGTAGTTTCATTTTTAGCTTTTTGAGAAATCTTCACACTGTTTTTCATAGAGATTGTATTAATTTACATTCCCATCAATAGTGTATGAGCACTCCCTTTTTTCTGCATTCCTTGCCAACATTTGCTATTTTTTGTTTTTCTGATAATAGCCATTCTGACTGGTGTAAAATTATATCTCATTGTGGTTTTAATTTGTACCTGTCTGAGAATTAGTGATATTGAGCAGTTTTTCATATGCTTTTTGTCCATTTGTACATCTTCTTTTGAAAAATGTCTATTCATGTCCTTTGCCCACTTTTTAAGGGATTGACTTTTTGTTGTTGAGTTGTTTGTTGTTGAGTTGAAATTCCCTTGGAATTTCCCAAGGAAGTCCCCTGCTGGATGCATAGTTCGCAAATATTTTCTCCCATTCTGCAGACTGTCTGTTCACTTTGTTGGTTATTTCTTTTGCTATGTAGAAGCTTTTAGTTCAATGAAGTCTTACTTGTCTATTTTTTGGTTTTTGTTGCCCATGCTTTTGAAGTTTTTGTCATGAATTCTTTGCCTAGGCCCATGTCCAGAAGAGTTTTTCCTAGGTTTTCTAATACTATTTTTAGATTCCAGTCTTACATTTAAGTCTTTAATCACTCTTGAGTTGGATTTTGTATATGGAGAGATAGAGATCCAGCTTCATTCTTTTGCATAAAGCAATCCAATTTCCCCAGTACCACTTACTGAAAAGGCGTCCTCTCCCCAGTGTATGTTCTTGTCACCTTGTCAGAATCAGTTGGCTGTAAATATGTGGTTTTATTTCTGGGTTCCCTATTCTGTTCCATTGATCTCTGTGTCTTTTCATACTAGTACCATGCTGTTTTGATTAATACCAGTTATTCCTCAAAAAATGATTGTACCGATTTACGTACCCATTGTAAAAGTATAAATTCTTGTTGAGTCAACATTCTTTTTAACACATAGTATATTGGACTTTTAAATTTTTGCCAATTTTGAGTAGGTATAGAATGTTATCATTATTTTATTATTTTGACAACAATGTCATATTGTGTCCTTATTGTGAAAATAATTTAATTACTAATGAAGTTGAGAAAGGTTTCTTTTCTTCTTCTTTCCTTCCTTCCTTTCTTCCTTGCTTCTTTTCTTGCTTGCTTCCTTTCTTTTGTTTCCTTTTTCCCATTAGTCTTCCATCTATTCATGTCTTTTATTTTAATAATTTTTTGGTGCGTTCTTTTGGATTTCATATGTAGAAAGTTATATCCAAATAATGACAGCTTTGCTTTTTCTAATTGTTATGGCTTTATTTCTATATTTTGCATTACTGCTCTGGGGAAGATCTACAGTGCAAGGTTGAATGAGATTATAATAATGAATACCCTAGCTTGTCATTGATTTTTTTTTTTTTTTTGAGACAGTCTCACTTTTGGACCCAGGCTGGAGTGCAATGGTGTGATCTCGGCTGACTGCAACCTCCGTCTCCCAGATTTAAGTGGCTCTCCTGCCTCAGCCTCCCGTGTAGCTGAGATTACAGGTGTGTGTCATGATGCCTGGTTAATTTTTTTGTATTTTTTTAGTAGAGACGTGGTTTCACCATGTTGGCCAGGCTGGTCTCAAACTGCTGACCTCAGGTGATCCACCCACCTCGGCCTCCCAAAGTGCTGGGATTACAGGTGTGAGCCACCAGGTCTGGCACATTGTTGATTTTAAAGATGTTATTTCAAAGATATCACCATCAAGACTGATGTTTTATGTATAACCTTTTTGTAAATAATTCTTCATCAGGCTAAAAAAGTTCGAGAGAAATTTTTTTTAAAATCATGAATAGAGATGAATTATCAAAATTTGTTCTCCATCTATTAGTGGTCATAAAATATTTACTCTTTAAGTATTTAATGTCCTGAATGGTATTTATAGTTTTTTTTAAGTGCAAAAGTCCTGGCATTTGCAATTTGCTCATGATATGTTATCTTTGTTATATATTATTGCATTAAGCTATGATTTTAATTAATATTTATAATTTAGTTATGACTTATTTCATGTATGTTTGTAAAGAAAAATTAATTTGGATTTTTTCATTTTTATGCTGTTCATCTCTATTTTTATTATAAAGTTATATTGGCTTCATATGAATTATAAGGTTATGGAATATTTTCCTTTTTTCTCTATTTTCTGGGAAAAGTTATGTACGTTTGAAATAATCTGCTTCTGAAAAGTTTGTTTAATTTGTCTGCAAGAAAGTTTGAGCATAAAATTTTGAAACATTATTTTAATTTCTTTATAATTATAGGAATATTAAGGTTTCTAAAATTTCATCTTGAGCTTGCTTTTGGTTAGCTATATTTTTCTAGAAGTTTGTTCATTTTGCTTGTTTTCAGATGTATTGGAATAAGGTTATTTTTAGCAATTTCATTATTTTAATCTCTTTTCTACATGTAGGCATGCCTTCCTCTTCAGTTCTATCATATACTTGAGTCTGTTTTCTTGGCAATCTCAGTGAAAGTTTACCTTTTTTATTAAACAGTCTTTTCTAAGATCCTACTTTTTTGTTGTTGTACTTCTCTATTCTATCTTTGTTTTCTATTTAGCTGATTTCTGCTTTCAAATTTCTTTGTACTTCTTTTTTATTGTAGGCATTTGGAAATATACATTCTGGTATTATGTGCTTGGTAAAATTTTCAATTGTTTTAGTTTCAACTCTTCTGCGTTCTTATGATTTAGGCAAGCCTTTTGCAAGCCGCATAGAGATAGACTCATTTTATTCTTATTTTTAAGCCAGCCTGACATTCTCTATATTTTAGTGGGAGAGTTTAGATCGTTTATATTTATTGTGGTCACAGGTATATTTGAATTTGTTTCTCTCATTTCATGTTTTTTGCTCTTCATTTATTCTACTTTGCTGTTTCTTTTTTCCTCATTTTAATTCTGTTTAGTCTTCAGTGTGTTTGGAAGTTTAAAATTATATTTCTCCTTTTCTGGAGGCTAAATTTTAAAATGTTACCGTGTATATCGAACTAAGTCTAAAATTAATATTTCAACCTCTCTACCCACTACTGTGGGATACTTGCAACATTTTAACATTGGATGCTCTTTTTTTCCTTACATTTATTGTTGCCCAAGATTTAAGTTTGTTTTATTTTTTAACTCTGAAATTAGACATTATTTTTATTATGTCTTAGAGGTTTTGCTTATTTAGATTTATACGTTTGCCAATTTGTTTTCCTGCCATTCTTTTGTATCTGATTACATCTTTCTAAGTTTATTTTCTACATCCTGAAGAACATTCTTCAGAAGTTTCTTTAATGTAGGTGTATTGACGGTAAGCTTTCCAGTTTCTATTTATCTAGAATTTTTTCTTATTTTACTCTGACTCTTAAAATATGATTCTGCTGGTTACGCAGTTCTAGATTAATAGCTGTTTTCTTTCAGCCTTTTAAAGTATTGTTCTATTGTTTTATTCTCTTATTGTTGAGAAATCTGCTATCAGTCTTACAATAATTTTTTTTAAGTGTTTCCTTCTTTCTCTCTGAATAATTTTAAGACTTTCTGTTATAGTTGGTACTTTGCAGTTACTCTCCAACATATATGGAAATTCACTTTTTAAAATTAGCTCTGATTCCCCCCAGAAATCAGAGCCTAACTGACTCACAGTCTTGAAGGCAGGTAGTTTATTTTGGGGAAATTGAGGCCAGGGAGAGGAAAAATGGGATTGGAAAAATAGAATAAGGATGTAGGGACACCCAATGCAAGGGTACATTATTGATCTAATCACTTTTGTGGAAACTTGGGGCTGAAGCCCTCTGGGAAGTTCTGAGTGCTTTTTAGAATGTGCCCCAGAATTGGCTGTGTGGGCATGCACTAGGGGAGGGAGCCTTTATCCACCAGTTTCTGTTTCCCAGTGGTCAAGGATCATTCTATTAAATGCTAACCTCCTTGAGTTTTCAAGTTTGGTGTATGTGTGGGTGTCTATCAGGTTTCCATATGCATCAGAAAAGTACTGGGACAAAAAGCAAGGGATATGAGTTGCAACTGAGGCATGATGCTGTCAGCTGTCCCTGCAGAAAGATGGTTGCTGCAGCAATTATTATAGTAAATAGTGGCCAAGAAGATGTGAGGGAGGGCAGAAGAAGTGTCCTGTACATTTTACTCTTATTTTTCAGTTTAATATATGTTTTGCATCATGAATCTACATATTTTTCCATAATTTCTGAAAATTCTCACCCATTTCCTTTTCAAATATTGCCTCTCCTTCATATTCATTCTCTTTCTGTCTCTCTCTGTGTCTGTATCTCACTTTCTCTCTCTCTCTCTCTTTCTCTCTGTGTGTGTGTGTGTGTGTGTGTGTGTGTCTTTGATCTTCATGCTCATTCCTGATCATCTATGCCTGCTTCCTGCAGGGTGAGAGTCTGCCATCTGTGCCTGATGCTGCACCTCTCTCATGGCTTGCCTCCTCGGGCTTTGCTGGTGTTGGTTGTGGGCTTGCTGCTTGGTCTTCATGTGTGTGAATCCTGCAGGCCTCTCCGGAGGATGTGTTTGTCCAAAGAGTTTGTGCATCTGCCTCGATTAGGCCCTGGGAGTATCACAGATATAGGGGCTACGGTAGGCAGAATAATGACCCCCTCCAAATGTTTTCCACACCCTGATCTCCGGTACCTATGAATGTATTAACTTTACATTTTAAAAGGGACTTTGTCCCTGTGATTAACTTACAGATGCTGAAAATATTTGTATTATCTAGGTAGGCCCCATGTAATCACAAGGATCTATAGGAGTGGGCAAGAGATTCAGAAGGATGGGTGATGGCCGCATGAGGAAGATGCAGCCTGACACTGCTGACTGGAAAAAGGGGCCGTGAGCCAGGGCATGACGGTGGTTTTCCTCCAGAAGCTGGCAGAGATGAGACAACAGACTCTTCCCCAGAGCCTCCAGAAGGAGTGTGGCCCTACTGACACCTTGATTTCAGCCCAGTGAGACTTGTTTTTGATTTCTGACCTCTAGGACTGTAAGATGATAAATTTGTGCTGTTTTGAGGCCCGAATTTATAGTTAGTTGTTGTCGAAGAAACAGGAAATTAGTTCAGGGACTCTGCCACCCACTTAGAGAGTCCGACTCTGTCCCGAGCCCACTCCCCTGCCTCTGTCGCCCTGTGCTCCGTGTTCTGATTGCCCTGAAACTGGGCGCCCACCCTCAGGGCAGTCCCGCCCATCTCCTTTGCCCTTCTGCCTCTGGCTCCTTCCCCAGCACACCAGAGGCCGGCCCTCCTGCTGAGGAGCCTCCAGAAGAGCGGTGTTGCTCAGAGCGTGAGTGTTGACCAGAGCGTCTGGCTCTCCATATTAGTGGAGCATGTATGTTGTAGCTTCTTCGTCAGTATTACTTACATGTTTCATAGATGTCCTATATCTTTTAATAATATGTAGAATAAACCTCAGAAAAATATTTAAAAGTTTTTTCCTACAATTTATAGTAAGCCTATTTAAGGAAAAAGTATTTACTCTTTTCAACATAGTTTGCCTCTCTTGCACTTCAGGGTTTTTTAGTTACAGAATACATTAAATTTTTCTCAGAACTATGACTCTATTGCAGGATATCTTTGATGCTTTCATTTTTATTAAAAAATTTATTTAGTCTTTTCACATGCATCTTCAGTATCAATATATTCTTCACTATTACATGGAAGAAGACATTTCTATGTCTTCTAATGTCATGCTCCAGGGTGTGCCAGATTCATTTAGCATCTATCAATAAATGGTTCACATGATGCCTACTTTCCACACCACGCTGAGTAAGGACCGAAAACCTTCTGATAGAGATTGGCTTGGAGGGGAAATTGACATTCACTGAATTTACACAACCAGGTCAATGATAGCTCAGTTTAGAAAGAAAAATCTAATCAGACAAAAAGACAAAAACAAGCTTTTATACAAATGTAACCTCTTGTACACACTTGAGTTTCACACCCCCACACCCCACACTCAGCAGGTTGATGGGAAGACCCTGCTTCAAGCCCATCCTCCTGGGTGACAAGTGCAGGGATGAGAAGGGTGAGCTCTGGCAGTTCCTCATGGCCCCTGCTTCCACACGTGGCCCTCGCGGTCCTGGCAGCGCCGCCACCCTGCAAGCTCCCCTTGGTGACTGTCCTTCCTCTATAGGGATTATGGGTCTGTCCTTCAGTGTAATCTTCTCTCAATCTTACTTTACCAATATTCCTCAAATGATTCATCATATTAGTCATTTGTCATGGTTTTTTTTTCTCTTAGTGGTTTCTTTTATACTATTTTTAAGTAACAAAAATAGTATGTATTTATAACGTACAATATGTTTTGAAATGTGTGTATGTTGTGGAATGGTGAAATCAAACGAATTAACATGTGAATTACCTCACAAACGTATCGTTTTGTGGTGAAAATGCTTGAAACTTACTGTCATAGCAATATTGAGGAATATAATGCATTGTTGGGAACTATAGTCATCATGTCGTACAATGGATCGCCTGACCTTATTCCCCATGTCTAACTGAAATTTATATCTTTTGACAAACACCTCCCCAGTCTCTCCCCGCAGACTCAGCTCACCTCCGTTCTGCTCTCCACGCACATGAGTGAGTCCACCCTTGCTACATCCTGTGTGTAAGTGAGATGATGCTGTCATTAGTTTTAGGATTGTGTCAAGTGTGGGAGTGTGGGTGCTGCAAGAGGTGAGATCTCCCGCTGACTCCCAATCATGAGACTACATAAATCACTAAACATATAAGAAAATACCTATCAAAAGGAAAAACAGATAACTTGGAAAATGTTTTTGGCTTATATAGGAAAATGTATTTACTATTCAAATGAATGAGAATTGAATGAGAGCTTCAAGTTTAAGTACGGAAAATTTGCCTAGTAGGAAATATTTTTAATATGCAAACATCAAATGATGATTAACATTGTGATGTGTGAATGAAATTATATTTAAAAGACTGATAAGATACCTTTTATGATTAATGAGGTGTCAGCAGTGAAGGTGGTGCCTCCCCGTGATATACCTGACGTAATGAATGCAGTGTTACTGAAGCCAGGTTTGCAGTATCTGTCCTGTGATAACTGACAGACAAGCATTCTGACAAGTAAAAATACTTTTGATCAGGATCCTACTACTGTGACTTCATCTAAAAGTAAAAAGATGATCATTGTAGTATTTACATATAATAGCAAAATATTGGCATCAACCTCAATATTCTACCATAAGATAAAAATGGAAATAATTTTTAAAATGCAGAATTTAAAATAATAACTATGGAGTTTATGCAACATAAAATATGTTCAATGTTAGCATAAATACAAAAACAAAATATATACTTATTTTCTATGTCAAGGTCATAACTATAATAGTGATGTTCTTTTTTTCTGCAACAGAAAAGTGGAAATAGTTTGGCATTTTGGGATAGCAGCATCAATTTAATTGAGCAACAATTAAGCAAACACTGATTTTAAAACGTACTATTGTTACTAAATGTTGCATAGTCAACATAGCAATACTTTCATTCCTTATGATTAGTAGTGGTGGCATTTCAAGGCTTTGCAACTGTCAGTCCCTGTCTCTCAACCCCAACCCCAAATGGCCACCGGCAGTTTCAGCCCTTTCCAGCCTGCAATAGAAACACCTGGGCTGTACTGATAGCTTCCAGAGTGAAATGAAGACTGCAAGTGTGCTTTAGCACAGGCCTGGAAATCGAGCTGGGCAGTGCTTATAGGAACACTGGGCTGGCTTCCTCTCTCCCCACCACGAAGTATGGCCAGGTTATATGACTGGCCTGCCAGGTGCTAGGTCTTGGTTTACACTTGCAATCCTCTCCCTGTATAAGCTTCTGCTAGATTCTTCTGTGTTTAAAATCACGTATTATTCCTCAGAGGGTTCATAACAGCCTCACTTTTCTGGGCTGAGAATGCCCACAGGATATCAAGAACCACCACTGTTCCCTTCTCTTCCACTTGGGAGCAAATTCCTTGGCTACCGAGACCGTGGCGGTCCAGTGTGTCGCATCTGTTGGATGTATTTAGACTTTGGGAAATCATTGCCTTGGTCATGAATAGACCCAATGACTGTTCTATCCACACTCTCTAAAAAAAACCCTGAACTAGATACTATGGTTTCTCCTGGGTCATTTATTTATTTACTTGTTATCCTTCAGTCTGAATAATACTTATGAATATTCTCCATGTGACCTGAAGTGGAGGATGGTGGCCTGAGAGCATGAGGTGGCCCAACATGTTCAAGCAATGGAATTGGGTTGTTTTGTTCTTGTTTGCTATGATACGTGTGGGGAACTCTGGATACATAGTTGGAATAGTTGGCATCCCTACAACTTGGAATGTTTGTGTCTCACACATTCCAAGGACATGCTCAGGTGTGCAATTGCCCGGGCTTTTGCAATACAGGGAAATGGGATGGTCAGCTTGAGTCAGAATAATCCCAAACAATGCAAAGTGCAAACTTCTCATAAACTTGAATGCATTTCTAGACTTTTCACATAGCTATTGAAGGCAAAACCCTCCTCCCCCCAAAACAAATGGACTAAATCAAGGTTATAGAAGAATGAGTATAAAAGCACTTTATAACAGAACTATGTTGGAATGTCACTTGGAATTCAGGCACTTGTCTGTCTGAAACTTGGTATCTTAGAATTGGAAGGGAAAGACTGTGAAAGGAATATTTAATTTGTTCCATTCCAAAACTTGACATCCAAACACTATTTAAAGAAACAGTTTTGATAATCTGTAAACTTGACATTTTGAGCAGTCTTGTTCATTAAACTCCTTCTCTTTTCAGCCGTGTTTATGCATCTCAAAAGTAGCACATAAACAGTTCACTTACTGACAATTATTTATTGATCTGTTTCATTTTAATTTAATACTTTTTTTTTTTTGAGACGGAGTCTCGCTCTGTTGCCCAGGCTCACTGCAAGCTCTGCCTCCTGGGTTCACGCCATTCTCCTGCCTCAGCCTCCCGAGTAGCTGGGACTACAGGCTCCTGCCACCTCGCCTGGCTAGTTTTTTGTATTTTTTTTAGTAGAGACGGGGTTTCACCGTGTTAGCCAGGATGGTCTCGATCTCCTGACCTTGTGATCCGCCCGTCTCGGCCTCCCAAAGTGCTGGGATTACAGGCTTGAGCCACCGCGCCCGGCCCTAATGTAATACTTTTAATGTAACAACTGCTGTTATGGTTCAGGCACCAAGCTGAGTAATTTACAAGGTTTACCTCATTTAATCTTCATGACACACCTATGACATGATTACTATTTCTATGTGCATTATTCAGAGTAGAGACTTACACAGGTTTGTTAACTTGCCTTCATAAGTAAAAGCTTTAGTAAATTCTAAGACTTAATAAATTCCATGGCTCTCATATAAACCCAGATGGCTTTATTTCAGAGTCAACCCATGTACTCAACACCACATTATGTGAGGCATGCCCAACACAAACAAAGAAAACTCAAGTCACACGTCAAAACATCTGCTTTTCTCACCAGGGTAAACCTGGTGTCTTGATTCCACCCTGTCCCCTGACCTATCTCACATAGTTATGTCCCCTGACCTAGCTCTCATGGTTACGTTTCCTTTTTCACCTGCCTTAGGTAGTGAAGGTGTTACCTAAAGGAGAGTGTGTGTATGTATTAGTGGCTCAGTGACATTGCTGAGATGTCATGAGCTTATTTTCCTGAACACATCTCACCCTGTTTTGTACCTATCTCAATGGGTAGAATATAACTATTGTGTCCAAGGAAGCTGTTCATGAAATAGAGGATGTAGTTAATACCATGGTTCCAAACCTTCTAAAGACAGGTAAAGTTAGCTCCAGAACAGTTAAAGTCATTAGACCATGGTTAGAATCAATTGTCATTCCTCCCTTCCCAAGAGAAGTATCCTATAATTAAATTTAAATTAAGAAAAGGCTTTAACTAAGTTATTGCTGACTATATCTTATCTCCAATGAGATAATGAAAGAAAATTAAAACTTTTGTTGTTTAAAATCAGTAACGGATTAATGGGTACAGAGTTTCTGCTTGGGGTATGGAAAGAATTTTGGAAAGAGACAGTGGAGATGTAATTAATGCCACTGAATTTTATACTTAAACATAGTTAAAATGGCAAATCTTATGTTATATATATGTTAACATAAAGCTGCTTGCTTACTTCAAGGTGAGCATAGTCATCCCTCAGTATTTGTCGGGTATTGGTCTCAGTATCCTCTGCAGATATCGAAATCCACAGATGCTCAAGTTCCGGATATAAAATGGCATAATATTCACCTATAACCTACACGCATATACCTTTCTTCCCCACATACTTTAAATCATGTCTAGGTTATTTATAATACCAAATACTATGTAAGCGCTATGTAAATAGTTGTTATACTGTATGTTTTATTTGTATTTTTTTATTGTTGCATTATTTATTTATTTATTTTGAATATTTTCAATGTGGGGTCAATGAAATCCATGGATGAGGAACCCACAGATATAGAGAGTTGACTATAATCCAAGAAAGGGAGAGAGGAGAAAATCACAGTATCTTTTATAACCTGGTCTCTGAAGTTAGATATCATCACTGTGTTTCATTCTATTAGTTACAAAGGAGTCAGTAAGTCCAGCTCACACTCAAGGGGAGGGGAATTACGTTCTACCACAGTATTGAAGGAGAAGTATTAAAGCCTTTGTGGACGTATTTGAATTTCACCACATGTGGTGAGTTATAATGAATATCTTTCAAGTATTAAGCTACTATTAACCTCCTAGAATAAATTTACTTGGTAATAATGTATTTTTTGTATATTGTTATATTTGATTGCTAATTTTTATGTAAGAGTTTTGCATGTATGTATTTCGTTAAGGTGCTTGTGAAGTTTTGGCATCTAAGTTATTCTGGCTTCATAAAATACCTAAGATTCTTTATTTCTTTTCCTATTACTTTTGGAATTTTTTTCAAAGAATTTATTTGTCTGTTTCACCTAAATTGTCAAATTCAGGGTTGTAAAGTTGTTTATATTATACTCTTGCTACCTTTTTAATATCTGTAGGATACACAGTTATATTTCTCTTTTCACTCCTGATATTGGTAATTTTTGTTTTCTCCTTTTCTCTTCCTTGATCTGTCTTGCTAAACTTTATTGATTTCACTAATTTTTTTAAGGAAACAGCTTTTAGCTTTGTTTTTCTTTCTCTTTTTAACAGCTTTACTGAGATAGGATTCATATACTCACCCATCATATCATCATCTACCACTTGTCTCAGCCCTCTTGGGCTACTATAACAAACATTCCATAAACTGGCTGGCTTATCAAGAACAGAAATGTATTCCTTCTAGAGGCTAGGAAGTTCTAGAGGCTGGGAAGTTGCAGATATAGTCTCCAGCATATTCTGTGTCTGGTGAGGGCTCTCTCTTCCCTTCGTAGATGGCACCTCTTGCTGCAGCCTCCCGAGTGGGAGGGGCATGCATGCTCCCCTGGGCTCTTCTGTAAAGGCACGAGCCTCATTCATGAATGCTGCACCCTCATGGCCTGATCACCCCCAAAGCCCTGCCTTTTAATACTAGTACATTGGGGATTAGGTTTCAACGTAAGAGTTTGAAGGGAACACAAATGCTCAGACCATAGATCCATTTAATAATTTTTAGTAAATTTTAACCAACCTCACAACCCAGTTTTGAGACATTAATAAAATGTTTATCATTGCCAAATATTCTGAGTGACTTTCAACCAAAACCACTAAGCTAAGCCACTCCCAAACTCTCAAACCAAAGAAATCATGAGATGATGAGTGTTTGTTGTTTTGTGTTTAATATTGGAGTGATTTTTATGCAACAATAGACAATGAATATAGATCACCACTCTTTTCTAGCTCTTCTATTTATGCTTACAGACAGACTTCACCATCATTTAATTGCTCCCCACCCAAAATATCATTGTTACTTTAAGTCAAGAATTTTCTGTAGCATATTGATGTACTTGTCAGGGTTCTCCAGAGAAACAGGATTTGTATTTATTTACTTATTATAAGGACTTGGCATGTGATTGTGGAGGCCAAGAAGTCCCAAGATCCACAGTTAGCAAGGTGGAGACCCAGGAAGCCAAAACCCTGAGAACCAGGAGAGCTGATGTCCTAAGTTCTAGACCAATTCCGAGTCTGAAGGCAAGTGAAGACCAAGAGCACAAATTCTCTCTTACTCAGACTTTTGTTCTATTTAGGCCTCCGATAGATTGGATGAGGTCCACCCACAGTGGGCAGGGCACAGTGGTAGTACTTTATTCAGCCTACCAATTCAAATGCTAATCTCCAAGAAACACTCTCATGGACACACTTAAAATAATGTTTGACCAAATATCTGGGCACCCCATGGCTCAGTCAAGTTGATACATGAAATTAATCATCACAATTAAACATCACAAAGGGCTAATATCAGCATCCAAAATCCAGAATCATCACAAACTTTGTAAACAAAGTGAACAGGATTCAAATTCCTGCTCTGCCATTTATCATCTGTGAGGTCTTAGTAGTTATCCTTATTTGCCTTACAGAAAATGCTTTATTAAAAACAAACTTTAGCTATATTCATATTGTGATGGACTCTAACTCCCAGCTTGACATGTGAATTACTGGTGTTCTGGTTACACCTGGAGCCCTCTTGTCCTGAGAATTCTGGCAAAGTCTATGATCCTTGGCAGAAATGTGTTACCTCTTTGGAAACACCAGGTTCCAACACTTTGGAAACTCTTTATGCTTACCCTTGACTTACTTCCTGATAAACACATGGGAATGATTTCCAGATTAGTGCATGGCCTCCAAAGACAATATGAACACTCTGCCAAAACTGCTGCCCAATGGCTTTAACGGTTGCTTTTCAGTTTGAGATTAACTTTTTATGCAACAATAGACAACTAATATAGGTCACCACTCTTTTTTCCCCTTATCTAATTTTTTTATTATACTTTAAGTTCTAGGGTACATGTGTACAATGTGCAGGTTTGTTACATATGTATACATGTGCCGTGTTGGTGTGCTGCACCCAGTAACATGACTAAAACACCAAAAATAATGGCAACAAGAGCCAAAATTAACAAATGGGATCTAATTAAACTAAAGAGCTTCTGCATAGCAAAAGAAACTATCATCAGAGTGAACAAGCAACCTACAGAATGGGAGAAAATTTTTACAATCTACCCATCTGACAAAGTGCTAATATCCAGAATCCACAAAGAACTTAAACAAATTTACAAGAAGAAATCAAACAACCCCATCAAAAAGTGGGCAAAGGATGTGAACAGACACTTCTCAAAAGAAGACATTTATGCAGCCGAAAGACACGTGAAAAAATGCTCATCATCACTTGCCATCAGACAAATGCAAATCAAAACCACAATGAGATACTATCTCACGCCAGTTAGAATGGCGATCATTAAAAAGTTAGGAAACAACAGGTGCTGGAGAGGATGTGGAGAAATAGGAATAGTTTTACACTGTTGGTGGGACTGTAAATTAGTTCAACCATTGTGGAAGACAGTGTGGTGATTCCTCAAGGATCTAGAACTAGAAATACCATTTGACCCAGCCATCTCATTACTGGGCATATACCCAAAGGATTATAAATCATGCTGCTATAAAGACACATGCACACGTATGTTTACTGCGGCACTATTCACAATAGCAAACACTCTTTTCTAACTCTTCTATGTATGCTTACAGATAAACTTTAGAATCATTTAATTACTCCTCACTCAAAATATCATGGTTATTTTAAATCAAGAAATCTCTGCAGAGTATTGATGTATTAGTCAGGGGTTCTCCAAAGAAACAGAACCAATAGGATATATATTAGCAGGATATAGATTAGGATCCTGCTGCTAATTAGGGTGTGGATAAGCTATAGAGAAGAGAATAAAATTATTTATTTATTTTTTCCTTCTGATCTTCTTGCAATGAGTCTCCCTTCTTAGAGCTTGAGGCCGGTAAGGATTATTTGTTTTAACCTCACTTTCAAGCTGGTGGAAATGTGACAAAGGCGGCATATATTTGCCAAGATGTGGGTGGTTTGTATGTGTTGTCAGCCCCAACTCTGATCCTAGGACAAAGAACAACATGAGGCTAACAGACCAAGTGCTCACTGCCCAGGCACTGCCTAGCTACCTGGCCTCAGGGATGCAAAACTTTCAAAAGTTGAATTTGTTGCTTACTTTTTTTTCTTTGAGAAGGAGTCTCACTCTGTCACTCAGGCTGGAGGGCAGTGGTGTGATCTGGGCTCACTGCAACCTCCGCCTCCCAGGTTCAAGTGATTCTCCTGCCTCAGCTTCCGGAGAGCTGGGATTACAGGCGCCCCCCACCGCGCCTGGCTAGTTTTGTGTTTTTAGTAAAGACGGGATTTCACTGCATTGGCCACGCTGGTCTCAAAGTCTTGACTTCAGGTGATCCGCCTCCCAAAGTGTTGGAATTACAGGCGTGAGCCGCCACACCCAACCTGCTTACACTTTTAAAACAAAGCTTTCTATTTTCATATTTATATTCAAGTGTCATAAATGATTTATGGTGAGGGTGAAATGACTCATCAGAGAAGACAATGATTATGAAATGAGCATAACAAACATGAAGGGTCTGAATTTGAGGCTGCCGTGTTATTACCTGATGTGGGCCGGTCTCTAAGGGCAGAAATGCCTCTAAATAGAAGGAAAGAAAATTTAACTCCTTGTTGCTATTAGCAGAAGAAATTAAGAATTAGCAAACATTGGGCTTTCAAAATTACTGTTTTCCAAATTTTAGAGGTGGGTGGGTGTGGGCAGGAGAGTGTATAATATATAAACATCTAGACATGAACTTGTATATAAAGAATTGTAACTTTCTTGTTTTCTTTTCTTCCTTCCCTCTTTCTGTCCTCTCTCTTTCTATTTTAAACACTAATTTAATTTCCTTTTGAACTCCATCCTGCTATTTGACAGAAATCTAATTTGGATTTGTGTCTTGCTTCCACTCCCAGTGTTTCACAAACAATCAGGGGCTTGCATAGAAGGAACACAGATCATGTTTGTGGTGATGCTGGGTGGGTGGGGGGTCATCTGTGTAGGCAGGTCCTTGACTTTACCCATCCACTCTGACAATGGCTGAAAATCCATTTAGTCCTTGGTCCTAGCCTCCTGAGGGTGACTTGCTGCTGAATCACACTTTGCTTCAGTATTTTCAGGGTCAAGGAGGATTTCATTCTGCTTCAGGACCTTTCTCAGGCCTCTGGAGTCAGTTGCTTCCTGGACCGTGGTGGGAAGGGAGCCCTGTGTGACTATTACAGTCATCTGACTAGTCACATCCATATATACTTTTGGGCTAGTTCTTGCTACCTCCCTTGGCTCCACCTACTTAAGGGGCATAATTCCCCCTTGCAACTGGACACCCTCAGACAATGTGACACGCCTCCCCACCAACTGCCTGTGTCATCATTTTCTCAGGAGTCCACCGATACTGCCTGCATTGTCTTCATTTCCTTTCCATCTCTGCGCCTTCCCCCTGAAGAGGAAAGCCTTTCTCTGGTTGACCCATGAGGAAACTGCCATTTCTCATCACAGCTTCTAAATGAGTTGCTACTATGTTTTATGAGACTTTCCTTTTACTTAGAGACTAGACTTTAAAAAAAAGAAAAACAAGGACAGTCTGTTGCTTTTCTTCCAATCACATATCATCTGATTCTTCAAGCAAATCAGCCTAAATTATCCTGACTGCTCCCCACAGGCAGAGGAAGGCGAGTGGGAATGGGAATGCCAGGGAAAGTCACGCTTCCTCCGTGGAAGCCAGCTTTGGAGGCTGGAGGTGTCATGTAGGGCACTAAATCAAGGCGAATCACCTTTCATTACTTCAAATACAATGATGGAAATTGTCCCAAGGAACTGTCGTTTCCATGTGATTCTCCTGCTTTATCTCTGTGTTATGCCAGGATGCCAGGTACTGTAGTCCTCCCTATCGCTTATGATGGTCCTCCACCTTGGCTTATTTGACGGCATTCTCCCCCCTGACAGTACCTTCACTTTCCAGGCTGCTCTCAGCATCTCCCCATTCTCATTTCTCCCGAAGTGATGATGGTCCCCAGGCCTCACCCTGTACCCTCTTCCTGGATGTCCTTATCACGGCCTGGCACTGCTATTTTGTGACTTCTGGTGATGTCTTCCAGCTGATAAACAATAAGGAGGGATTGGTGGAGTTGATTCTTAACATCTTTTCACATCTAATGAAATAATAGGTTGGGCCCTGACCACCAGTGTCTGTTAATGTCAGAAAGGTGAGGCTATCAGGCTTCTGTGCCTAGTGCTGGAAATGCTGGCATTGCCTGAGGGCAGGCATCCCTCAGCATCTGTAGGCACTGCTTTCAGGACTCCCGTGGGTGCCAAAATCCACAGATGCTCAAGCCTCTGATAAAAAATGGCTTCGTATTAGGATGTAGCCTACATACATTCTCCCATATGCTTTAAATCACCTCTATATTACTTACAATATCTAATACAATGTAAATGCTATATAATAGTTATAATATTGTATTGTTTAAGAAATAATGACAAGAAAAAAGAAGTCTATACATGTTCAGTACAGACACAATTTTTTAAAAACGATTTTTTATTTGCAATTTCTTGAATCCATGAGTGCAGGACCCACAGATATGGAGTCTGGTTGTATTTTATTGCTAAAATTTGAATTTGGATGTGATAAAATACCTAGATTGAATTACCAGTTAACAGGAAATATAGGAGACAGTGCATTGCTGGGATACAATTAGCAAAATGTAGACTATATGAATTTCTGCCAACAAACTACTCACTTTTTTCAACAAATAAATTGAGAAAGAGTAAGGGAAGAAGGGAGGTAAAAAAAAGAGAGGGAGAGAGAGAGAAAGATTTTAGAGTCTGCAAAAACCTTAAGAGACATCCCGGTTGGAATTCTGACTCAAATTTTAAAAACACGTATTAGTCAATGGGAGAAATTTGTACATAACTAGATATTTGATAATATTAAGAAATTATTGTTAATATTTTGGTGTGGTAGAGGTATTGTGTGTTTTTAAAAAACTTCATTCTTGAGACATTTATGGATGAAAAGATGTGATGTCTGCTATTTACTTCAAAATAGTTAAGGTTGGTCCTAGGTGAGGGCGTGGATAAAACTAGATTGGCAGGGGAATGACAATCTTGGAAGCTTGGTGATGGATATTATAAGGTCCACTATCTTATTTTCCTAATCTCAGTATATGTTTAAATTTTTTAGACTAAATCAGCAAATAATAAAGTTAAACATCATCCATATCTGAGCTCCAAACCCATCTAACTATACACTAGGTAGTCACAGAGACGTCACTCTATTTCCCACAGGCATCTCCAGGTCATTGATTCTAGACGTCCTTTCCTCTGCCCAGCTCCTGGCCTCTGTTTCTTCTGCTAATGGCATTGTTATTCCTCCAGCCATCCAGGCAGCACCCCAGTGCTTCATCTGAGTGGTTTCCCTCCTCTAGCCCCCACCACATCCTGTCAGTGTCCACCTCCTCAGATTCCATCCCTCCCCTCACTCTTTTTTTTTTTTTTTACAGTCTTACTCTGTCTCTCAGGCTGGAGTGCAGTGGCGCAACCTCAGCTCACTGCAACCTCCATCTCCCGGGTTCCAGTGAGTCTCCTCCCTCAGCCTCATGAGTAGCTGGGATTACAGGCACCGACCATCATGCCTGGCTAATTTTTGTATTTTTAGTAGAGACGGGGTGTCACCATGTTGCTCAGGCTGGTCTCAAACCCCTGACCTCAGGTGATCCACCCACTTCGGTCTCCATAAGTGCTGGGATTATGGGCATAAGCTACCATGCCCGGTGATGCCATCCCCTTAATACCTCTCATATCAACCTTGTCCTCCTCACTCCATGGTCATTGCACTAGCTCAGTCACTCATTGTTTCTTACTTGAGGTCCTGCAGAACCTCCAAACATTCCATACTTATTCTTCAAAACTTAGTTTTCAGGGTCATCTCCTCTAGGAACCTCTGCCGACCTCACCTTTAAGGGAGCTTTGCTCTGTGCCTGCGTGGCATCTTGCATGTGTGCTTTACTGGCTGCATCACCAAACCTGCCATGTTCTCATTCGTTATAGCAAGAAAGGGAGAACTGACAAGGAGGAAGGAAGGTGCTTTCTTTGCCTGCCAGCATTTCCCCCGCACCCCATCTCTTGGAAGAGCCCCATTTTCTGCTGCAAGACCCGGCCTGCATGCTACCTCCTTTGGAAGCTCTCCTCATCCCCTCAGGCTGGGTTAGGCAAGTGCATTCCATGCCCCACTGCACGTTGTCCATCCCTGTAACATGACACAGGGGCGTGGGCTTGTTCGTGCCAGTTAGTATATAAATCATCCACACCAGGGAGTGAGCATTTTGAAAAGTGCTTTGGGGTCCAACACTCAGTCTTGCTCAATTTTTTTCGTGCTCCTCTGCTGCAGGAACTGTTTTAGAAACTGGAGATAGAGCAGTAAACAAAACTGCTCCTTAGGGAGCTTGCATTTTACTGCATGGAGGCACATGCTGACCCCATGCAAGAGCTAATTGTGAAGCACGCTGAAATGTCATAAGCACTTCAGAGAAATGAGAGAAGATGAGTAAGGGAGAGGGAGGATGAAGAGGCATCGTGACTTTTCAACTGTCAGAGAAGGCCACCACGAGAAGGTGACATCTAACACAGACTTGAGTGAGCTGATCCCTGTGCACTTGTGAGGGAAGAGAGCTGCAGGCAGGGAGTCCCCAGGGAGGGCAGGCCCCAACTTGAGGTCCGCTGGGGAGGGAGATGTCCAAAGGACAGCAAGGAAGGCCGGGCGGCCAGCAGGATGCCAGTGCTGGTGAGAGCCAGAGGAGATGAGCTCAGCAGGCTCACGGTGACCTTGATCCTGTGAGGCCTGTGGACCACGGGGGAGATTCAGGTCATATTTCTCATCTGTTTGGGAACCTCTGCAGTATTTTGAGCAAGGACCTCTCATTGTTGACTCACGTTTTACAATAACCATTGTTGGCTGTTGCCTGGAGAACAGATAGCAGAGGTAAAGAGTAGAACCGGGGCCGGGCGCCGTGGCTCACGCCCGTAGTCCCAACGCTTTGGGAGGCCGAGGTGGGCGGATCACCTGAGGTGGGGATTTTGAGACCAGCCTGGCCAACATGATGAAATCCCATCTCTACTAAAAATACAAAAATTAGTTGGGCGTGGTGGCATGCGCCTGTAATCCCAGCTACTGGGGAGGCTGAGGCAGGAGAATTGCTTGAGCCTGGGAGAGGGAGGTTGCAGTGAGCCAAGATCGCGCCACTGCACTCCACCCTGGGAGACAGGAGACAGAGAGACTCCGTCTCAAAAATGAAAGAAAGAAAGAAAAGAAAAAAAACAGTAGAACTGAGCACCATTTGGCAGAGGTGCTGATGGCTCCAGGCAGGTTGGAGACAATCTTAAGAAAGGTTGGATCCTGAGTATACACGGAAGATGGGGCAGGATTTGCAACAAGTAGGATGTGGGTGGGAGAGAAAACTGGGAGTCAAGCTTAAAATGACCTCCCCTAAGGTCAGCAGGTAGTAGATGCACACGTGTATTATGCATCTCATTCTGATAGATTCTTCATCTCTGAACTGAAATATCCTTGAGGGCTGGGATCATGTTTCCTCTGACTTTACACTGCCAACACCTTGTGTAGACTTCATACACATGAGGACCCACCACATATTTCCTCCATAATCAAATGTCATGGCTTCCAGGATGCAGGGGGAGGAGCACAGCTTCATTCCTGTTCTGAGTCATCCTCACCGTTCCCACATCTATTTGGTGATGAAGGACATACATCTCATCTGTGAAGCTCACAGAACTTACTCAAGAGCCACAGATCTATTTCGAATGCATTTGGAGAGTTGATGTGTGCAATCCGAATGGTGAGTGCAGTGGGAAGTGAACATGCAGAAGCAGATGCCCTACTTTTTGTGGGTTGCCAAGAGTTCAACTGAGAGGAAAGGGAGCACAGTCATTGTCTCTTGAGGAACAAAGATGAATCTTGCCCAAAATGAAGAATAGGCAGAGCTCTGATTCTTAAGGTCTCATTCAAACAGCCCCTTGTGTGTGGTGGGTACAGATGAAGCGCTGAGTGGGAATGGCCAGGATTCCAACCTGACGACTAAAACTGGTCTGGGATGCCAGCTGCCGGGGTTGACTGGAGTCCAAAGTGCTGGACCCAGAGAAAAGGAAATCCCAGGGGCCAGCACTGGCCTTTTAATTTTTTTTTTTTTTTATTTCTGCATCCCAGAATGGCAGAACCCACAATTGGCAAGATTTGCAGTTTCCCCACTGCTTCTTGTTCTCTGCACTGTGGCAAATGCAGCTTCCTTCAAACTTTCTGTTAATTGACTTTATAAAGTTGCCCCAGAGTTAGCTCCTAGGAGGTGAGACTGGTGTGACTGCTTTCAGAACTTGGGAAATGAAAAAAAATTTTCTTCTAGCCATACAAAATACATCAGCAGACAATCTAAATATTATTTGTGTGGCATGACTGAAAAGCAGGGATAAAAGTAGTTCATGCATTATGTGCCAACTATGTGGTTGCACATAACCACAGCAGATAGCAAACACAAACCAAAATGTACTTATGGAATCTCTCTCTTTATCTGTGATATCTATGTATATAATATAGATATAAGATTGCACACACACACGCACAACCTCTTATTGTGATCTTGCACATAATTTGAAGCTGTTTTCAATGTATTTAGTTTAGTTACATGAATAAACATCTAGAACTGTGAATAAGAAGTTACCAGTGAAAAAATTAAACTGATTCAATAGTTCCAAGGTGATTGAATAACTTGGCTCAGATACAGTAAGTACTTGGGAATTTTATTCCTCTTTGCTAAAGCTGATTTAGTATTAAGGAAATAAATGAAAACAATTTTGGCACATGTTGACCTCTGTTACAAAGTGCAACAAATAAATGGTAGGGCATTTGAAGGCATGTTAAGTCAACTTTATGTCCTATTTTAATTAAAAAATATTCATGAGTAATTTCATTTGGTTGGTTGCTCTTCATTTTGACACACGGAAGTCATAAAAGCCTTGAGATTATTGACTACTGTGCAATAATACCCTCTAAAATGTGTATTTATCGTAAGCTCAAAGTTCCAAATAAAAGCCTTCCCGAAATAAAAGGGGTCACAAAGCTTCTCATACAGGTGCCTCCTTCATACAATCTTCTGATGTCTACGGCCCCAGCTCTGAAGGCATGAGACTCCATCAAAGCTCAGCATGACACTCAACAGATTTCAGTATCTTGAAGCCCAGGGCTGCATGTCTTTCTTCATTTGGACTCATTCTCACTTATAAGAGAGAATCTATAGTAAGAAATGTTTCTCAAATTGCTTAGCTGCTTCAGGAGCCTGCATGGGTGGCTGATCCATGCTGAGGATGGAGAGGGATGGCCTCTTGTGCTGTGGCTGGAACTGGACATCTGGGGTGTCACTGTTTCATGTGGACCTTTAACCCACCCCTTCCTTCAGCCACATTCCAAGCCCAACCTTTGAGGTGGCTCTGCTACCAGCTGTGGTGCCTTTAGAGATTCCATGGGCCTAGACTAGCTTGTTCTTTCTGCTGCCTTCCCCTCCTCACCCCACTGCAGGGTGGCCTCCTTTCTCCTCCTCCTAAGCCTGTCCACAGCTGCCACTTCTCACCTACCTTCTTCCCTCTTTCGTTTCCATTTTCCTTTTGGAGAGATTCAGATAGAGGCATCAGTTTTTAAATTTCTTGGAAAATGTCTTGGAATTTCAGAAATTCCTGGAGATAAATGTAGAGTTTCAATCTGTCGTGCCTCACCCAGGGTGTGTGTTGAAGTTCATTCTCAGGCCACACTCTGGTTTCCCTTCTGCAGGTCCAGTCAGTCAAGCTCAAGGGCTGATTCAATTCCTGTGCAAAGGAGAGATCTGGCCCCCTCTTTCTCATCCAAGGGGCATATGCTTTTGCCTTGGGTAATCTCAGGAAGTGACCCAAATAATAGGAGATGCAGGACATGGAGTAGGGATAGCTGCATTGGGTAGATCACTATTGATTTCATTTATTTCAGATTTTAGCATTTCTATATAGAACAGTGCTGTTCACTTAGTTCTTAAATATTATAGAACTGGGCAAATTTAGTTTTATAAATATCACAATGACACAAAGACATTATACATCCAATCTTTGTGGGATATTTTATTTGTAGCTAGAGCAGAAAGTTTAAATTTTGGTTGCCTCATTTATAGCTGCTTGATTTTATGTTCAGCTAACATTTTATCAGTACTTAGGTAAGCTGTGTTTTCCTTTGGAATTTTTATTCTCAATCATTTTTATCCAACAACAGTTTTCCTGCTCACCAAAAATGTGCATGTTGACAGTTGATATTTTGAGAAACAGAGACAGTATAAACACACAAGAAAAGGAATCCATAATTCATGGCCTAGGACCAGTTATTATCCATAGTTGATGTATTTCCTTCTGCATGTAAATATTTTTCTGTATGTGTGCACATACATCCCCTTTATAGTGTATATCATGTTATATATAAAAGTTATACTCTATGATTAGTTAATATTATATACACATATGTTTATTTTGTATGAAAATGAAATATTCTGCACATATTGCATTGCAACATGCTCTTTTACTTTGCAAAGTACAAAGATCATCTTATCTCCCCAAGTGTCTTATTATTAAAATTATTTCCTGAGATGGATACCCCATTTTCCATGATGTGATTTTTACACATTTGCATGCCTGTATCAAAATATCTTGTGTACCCCATAAACATATACACCTACTATATACCTACAAAAATTACAAAAAATAAAAATGCAAAAAAAAAACCCTGATTTTTATCAGCTGCTTATTATTTCATCTTGGATTTGTGCATCTTGGATTTTGCTAATCTTTTTGGGGAGTTTGCAATTTTGTCTGTTTTACACTGCACTGAATATCCACAATAAAGATTTACTTACATCTCTGAAAAAAGAATTGTTTCCTAATTTAATAATAAAATCATGGTATTTATTCTTGTTTTTATTAGTATTTATTTGTTTATTATTTAGGGTGACATTTCAAATCTTATTGATCATTTTTTTCTTCCTTTTATTAATTGTCTGTCTCTGGTGGTGTTATGGTTAACACTGAGTGTCAACTTGATTGGACTGAAGGATAGAAAGTATTGATCCTGGCTGTGTCTGGGAGGGTGTTGCCAAAAGAAATTAACATTTGAGTCAGTGGTCTGGAGAAGGCAGATCCAGCCTTAATCTGGTGGGCACAATCTAATTGGCTGCCAGCCAATATAAAGCAGGCAGAAAAACATGAAAAAGAGAGTCGGACCTATCCTCCCAGCCTACATCTTTCTCTGTGCTGGATGCTTCCTGCCCTTGAACATTGAACTCCAAGTTCTTCCATTGTGGGACTCAGACTGGCTCTCCTTGCTCCTCAGCTTGCAGACAACCTATTGTGGAACTTTGTGATCATGTAAGTTAATACCGAATAAACTCCTCTTTATGTGTGTATGTGTGTGTGTGTGTGTGTGTGTGTGTGTGTGTGTGTATCCTATTAATTCTGTCCCCCTAAGAGAACTCGGACTGATACGGGTGTCTTTTGCCCAGTTTTCTATTGGTGTAGTTGTCTTTATTTTACTGATTTTTAAGACATCCTTGTACATTAAGGTTAGTAATTCTATGTCTGGAATTTATTTTTGTTTTATATTTTTCCTTTTCTAATGCAAAGAAGTTTCAAATTATTCAATAGCAAAACTCTTAATGTTTCCTCTGAGCTTTTCGGTTTTATGTCATCCTTTGTCTACATTCCTCTGTTGACGTTTGCTCCCAGGGTTAGCTCATTCATTCATTCATTCATTCAGGCTCTGATTTTGTATAACCTCTGTAAGGCCATAGATCTCCCCAATTTATGATGCTAGTTGGGACTTATTCCCACACTCTAGACTGTGTAAGCAACTGCTTACTTCACATCCCCTATTGGATGTCAAAATAGTCATTTCATATGTAGCCTGCACAAATTGCGCTTCCCATGCTCCCTCTAAGCTGGCTCCACCTGAGATGCTGCTACTCATCTCAGCTGATGAGCGTTCAATCTTTCCAGTTGTTCAGGCCAAGACGCTTGGATCATCATTTACTCATCTTTTCCCCTTAAACCACCCCCATCTAATCTCTTTGGAAATCTCCCTGGGTCTCTCTTTGGGTTTGCCTGCTCTTCACCATCTTCCTGCACTGACGTTCCTGTTCTGAGCCACCATCTTCTCTCACCTGGAACTCTCTGCTGGCCTCCTATCTGGGCTTTCCCTTTCACTCCACTCTTTTCCTCTTCAAGGTCTATTTGCAATACAGTGGCCAGTGGGATCTTTTCTGATCTGTTTAGAGCAAATCCCATTTGCTCAGAGTAAAAGCCAAAGTCCTCAAGTGCCCTTCAGGGCCCTATCATCTGTGCCCCACTTGCCTCTCTGATCCTCCTTTATAGTATCTCCTTCCTTTCTCATTCCCTTCCATCAACCATGGCCTCTTATTTTATTTTATTTTTTGATTCTTAAGCACAGCAGAAATATTTTTGCTTCAGGGACTTTGCTCTGGTGGGTTTCTCTGTCTTGAAGGATCAGTTCCTACGTTTGCCTAGAGCTGATCTTCGCCTTGATTTTCTCCAATGCATTTCTAGTGTCAATTTCATTAATTTCCACTCTAATATTTTTGTTTTCTTCCTTCTGCTTGCTTTAGGCTTATTTTGCTTCTCTTTTATCAGTATCTTAAGGTGAAAGATTTGGTTATTGAGATCCTTCTTTCTTTTTAATATAGACATATAAAGCTATAAATTTTCCTCTGACCACCGTATTAGCTGCAGTCCATAAATTTTTGAATGCTGTGTCTTTATTTGAGATGTGTTCATCTCAAAGTATTTTAATTTGCTTTTTGATTTCTGTCTTTGGTTTTTGAAAGTTTGATTATGATGTATGTAAGTGTGGATCTGTTTGAATCTATTCTAGTTAAGGCTTGTTAAGCTTCTTGGATGCGTATATTAATGTTTTTTAAAAATCAAATTTGAGAATTTTTTAGCTATTATGTTTTCAAATATTCTATTTGCCCCTTTCTCCTCTCATTTGCTAGAATTCACTTTATGTGTATGTTGGTGTGCTGAATGATGTCTGTCAGTTCTTTGAGGCTCTGTTAATTTTTCTTCATTCTTTTTTCTTTTTGTTCTCAGACTGGGCAATTTCATGTGATATATGGGTGTGTGTGCACGCGTGTGCACATACAAGTATATACATATACATAGTTATATATGTATATCAATTTTTTATTAATATATAAAAAACAGGTTATGTAGGCTGTACAGTTATAAACTCTGCCTTCCCAAATCTGCTGCTGAGCTCTTTGGTTAGTTTTTTTCTATTGTTATTATTTTTGAGACGGAGTCTCACTCTGTTGCCCAGGCTAGAGTGCAGTGGTGTGATCTCCACTCACTGCAACCTCTGCCTCCTGAGTTCAAGTGATTCTCCTCCTCAGCCTCCTGAGTAGCTGGGATTGTAGGTGTGTGCCACTACGCCTGGCTAATTTTTGTATTTTTAGTAAAGAAAGGGTTTCACTATATTGTCCAGGTTGGTCTCGAACTCCTGACCTCAGGTGATCCACCCACCTTGGCCTCTCAAAGTGCTGGGATTACAGGCATGAGCCATGGTACCTGGCCACCTTCAGTTATTTTTTTTCCAGTTATTACAGTTTTCAACTCTAGAGTTTCTATTTGGTTGGTATTTGAAAATAATTTATATTCTCTGATGATAGCCTCTACTTAGGGAGATACCGTTTTTATGTTTTCCTTTAGTTATTTAAATATGGCTTCCTTTAGTTATTTGAATATATTTAAAATAACTGATCTGCTGTCTTTTCAGTAAATATAATGTCTGGGCTACTTCAGGGTAGTTTCTATTGACTGGTTTTTGCCTTTGTGTATGGACCATCGTTTCTTGTTTCCTTGCACTTCTCATAATTTTTTGTTGATAACTGAACATTTAAAATAAGATAATGTGTGAATTTTAGAAATCAGATTTTCTTTTCTTCCCAGGGCTTGTTTTTACTAATATTTTTTCCTCTTGTTTGTTTAGTTACATTTATGAACTAGTTCTATAAAATCTGTATTCTTTGTCGTTTGGAGCCACTAAAGTTTCTGCTTGGTTAGCTTAAATTCCTGAGACATAGAACTCTTTCAGCCTTTTCCAATGGGCTGTGTGTGTGTGTGTGTGTGTGTGTATGTGTTGGAGCACACTTTTAACATGCAGCCAGGTACTTAACAACTCTACCTTAGCCTTTACTTTCTGCTTGTTCAGAGCCTCAAAATTTGCCTGTGGTGAGAGTTTAAGGTCTTCTCTGATCTTTCTTGAGTATGTACACAACCCTGGGCATGGGCATGAACTTCCATTTTCCCTGAAATTTATTGGAGCTTTTTGAAGCCCCTATGGACAGCTCATTTCCCAGAATTTTCTTTTAAGTTCTTTGCTTATCCTGTTGTTTACCCCAATATCTATCCACAATGTTAAAATATTGCTGTTCGTTTTTGACCAAACATCCCTGGAGAAAAGATTCTTGGCACCAGGCATACTCTGAGTCAGGTAAAATGAAGATCGCCTTGTGAGTAGGGAACTACTAGGTAGGTCAAATAATGACGGTAATATTGAAAATGGACTTTGAAGGAGGTCCAAGCCTGTTCTTACTGTGGTGGCAGCCAAATTGCTGGAGTGCATCATGATCACAGGCTATGCGTTGTCAAGTCGGCTGTAGTTTTGGGGAAGAGGGATGGGAAGAGGGCATGTTAAAGTGCCCCACAGCCTGCTGTTCTTTTTAAGAGTCAGAATTTGTCTTTAGTAACTGCTCCCTAAATTGCTGAGAACCTTTGGTCAATTTCCAAAGTTCGGGAAATGTTCATTCTGGCAATTTTTGATAGTGATGAGAATGTTGCTCTTTTGAAGAACAGAATTTTTGGATTTCCTTTTTCTAGCATTTTCTTTTTTTTTTTTTTTTTGAGACGGAGTCTCGCTCTGTCGCCCGGGCTGGAGTGCAGTAGCGCGATCTCAGCTCACTGCAAGCTCAGCCTCCCAAGTTCCCGCCATTTTCCTGCCTCAGCCTCCCGAGTAGCTGGGACTACAGGCGCCCGCCACCTCGCCCGGCTAGTTTTTTGTATTTTTTAGTAGAGACGGGGTTTCACCGTGTTAGGCAGGATGGTCTCGATCTCCTGACCTCGTGATCCACCCGTCTCGGCCTCCCAAAGTGCTGGGATTACAGGCTTGAGCCACCGCGCCCGGCCTCTAGCATTTTCACTGATATCTCTTACTAAACTCAGTTTTTATTATAAAGTATATATATTTAATAACAAATCTTGAATATCATAGATTACTGCATCATTAGGCTATTATCTATATAAAGCCACATAGTTTTAGAAACTCTGTTCAGGAAGTTTGGCAATGGAAACATTGCAATAACACAATAATTGGTTATTTTGGACACAGTTTATGTAGATAGTTAAAATGCTTTGTCAAAATCAATGAACTATAGAATTGCAAACCACATATTCCCAACATCTAACTATCTTTAAGCAGTCCTTTAATCTCACTGGGATGGTAGCATTTCAAAGGCCCAGGGCTAGACTGCAGTGAAAAGGCTATTAACCTGCCCCTATAAGCATAGAGTGAGCGTCAGAATCCTGAGTAACCACTGAAGGACAAGATTCTCCTGAGACTTGGTCTCTGTTCCTCACTGTTACGTGAACAAGGACAAACCAGAGATTCTTAAAATCTTGTTGCTTTAGTTATACATTTCAAAAAGCACACATAGAGATGAAAAAAATAAAGAATAAACAGTAGATACCTATATATTCAAGTAGGAAAATAGGAAATGTACTTTCATCTGTTTTTAAGTTCTAAGACAGAACCTATTTTTAAATAATGGCTGTCAAGTCATTTCGACTTGTTCAAAGAAAGGGATTAACTACCTGGATACAGACAATCAAATAGCATGCACCCTTTTTCTTCACTTTCCCACCCTGCCCCCAATCTCAGGCACACCCAGAGATTATATATAACAATGTTTTTTCCATTAGATCTTCTGTAGACAATCTTGCTGAGAAATCAGGGAAACCAAGCTTACCACATAGTGAGTGAAATCTTTCCTTTTATTGGATTTGGCTTAAACTCAAGCTTTTTGAGCAGCAAATTTGACAGGAGTTCAGGAAATTCTCTGCCTGGACTCATCCTGGAACACTGGGCCACACCTCATTTCAGAGTTGTACAGCCCAGGTATGTACAAAGTGTAGCACGCAGAAGTGAGCTCAGTTAAATAATGTATTCTGTATTCTTAGCTGCTTCTTTGCTGCAGTATTTTCTTCTTACTGGAACTTCTCTATGGCCTAGTATTTTCCTCCTTTCTTTTTATTCAAATTACTGTCAGAAAAAAAGATTCGATAAATTCATCAGCTCCACAAAAGAAATGAAGGATCAGTTTAGATGAATACTCCTTTCAAGAACATTTTAAATTTTAACAGAAAACAAAACCTTAAGCTAAAGGTCTGTTAATAGAGTTGGTGTACAAGCATGGCAGGCTAGAGGAATGTGGTCTGGGCTAGTGTGTTTTTCTTGTTACCATAACACCCAGATACTTTTTTAAAGCAAATATGAGAACTTATATATCTTATGCCTCAGTAAGGGCCTCCTAACATGTCATCCTCCCAAAAGAGTACCATGTGACTGAACGTATGACATTCCCTGTCAACCAATCAACAGAAAGCTCCTCAAAATTCCTTGAATGTTTCTGTACTTGTATCTACCCCATCACGGGGTACATGCACACACATACACACACACACCCCCACACCTTTCTCTTATCAACTCCATTATATCCTTACTTTAATTCAGTCTTGTTTCATTTCTAATTCAATCACCTGCATGCAGGACCAGGCCTTGATTCACACCTTCTTCTGAAGTGTTGTGCTCTCTCTGACACAGTCATCTCTCCTGTCGCCGTTCCCTAAATTCTCTTGAATCAACTCTGTCATTTTTGTGATCTCTAGAAAGTTGATAGCTTTCTATTATTCAATTATGCTGTTTCTATCTTGAGATCTTTCTGTGTAGCTTGGTTTAACTAACACACTACTTTTTTTTTGGTTATTGACTAACCTTGTATCATATTGGCCTCCTAATCTTAAAACTATGATGGCAAAAATCATGTAATATGTTAGCTTTTTTCCACTAGTAATTAATACATTTAACATAGCTTTGATCTTCAAAACCATCTTATATATATATATACATATATATTTTACTTTTGTCCTATAATTTGCTTCCATGTTCTTGCATCATTTTATTTCTCTTAATTCGTACTTTTTCTGATTTTCCCATGAAACTTATCATTCTCAACAAGGCCATGTGACATGAAAGCTTTTACTATTTCTTAGATACAATTAGTTTTTTTGGCATTACCATCCATTCATATATAGTCATACATATATATATATTTGTGTATATACTTTAAGTTCTTGGGTACATATGCAGAATGTACAGGTAGGTTTGTTACATAAGTATACATGTGCTGTGGTGGTTTACTGCACCCATCAACTCGTCATCTACATTAGGTATTTCTCCTAATGCTATGCCTCCCCTAGCCCCCCACCCCCCAACAGGCCCCCATGTGTGATGTTTCCCTCCCTGTGTCCATGTATTCTCATTGTTCAACTCCCATTTATGAGTGAGAACATGTGGTGTTTGGTTTTCTGTCCTTGTGATAGTTTGTTGAGAATGATGATTTCTAGTTTTATCCATGTCATTGTGAAGAATATGAACTCATCCTTTTTTATGGCTGCATAGTATTCCATGGTATATATGTGCCACATTTTCTTTATCTAGTCAATCACTGATAGGCATTTGGGTTGGTTTCAAGTCTTTGCTATTGTGAATACTGCCGCAATAAACATATGTGTTCCTGTGTCTTTATAGTAGAATGATTTATAATCCTTTGGGTATATACCCAGTAATGGGATTGCTGGGTCAAATGATATTTCTGGTTCTAGATCCTTGAGGAATCGCCACACTGTCTTCCACAATGGTTGAAGTAATTTACACTATCACCAACAGTGTAAAAGCATTCCTATTTCTCCACATCCTCTCCAGCATCTGTTGTTTCCTGACTTTTTAATGATCGCCATTCTAACTGGTGTGAGATGGCATTATCATCTATTCCATCTCATTTTTTTCCAGTTTAGAAAAATGCTTCTCATTTTCAATGTTGCCTTCCACCTTGATTCAATGTGTTCACATTTCCTGTAGGATCTTTATCCATCTCTTCATTCTTGTATGCATCAACTTCCTTGAATTCCATGATAGTAATTTTTATTCTACTTTGCTTTTATTATTTTTATGCTTTCCTTTAAAAACCTTTATATAATAGTTGTTTTCAAGTCCTTGTCTGTCAGTTGCATTATCTCTGTCATTTCTGGGTCTATTTTTATTCGTTGATTTTCTTCTGGTTATGAGTCCTAGTTTCCTGTTTCTTCACATTTGGGTTTTTTTTTTTTTTTACACTGTACAATGTGAATATCACATTACTGAGGTCAGGATTTTTTTCTTTTAAAAGCACTGAGTTTTGTTTTAACAGGCAGTTAAGTTTCTTTTGGATCAGCTGGATTCTTTAAATGCTTTTTTAAAAAAAGCATTTTTATAAACATTTTTAAAAAACATTTTTAAATGCTTTTGAAAAAAAAGCATTCTGTCAGGGCAGGTTTAGAGTTCCCTATGCTAGATAGTTTAGCCCTACTGTTAATTCTTGACCTTTCTGAGCGCTCTTTTGAATGCCTTTCGTGTTTAACGAGCTTTCTTACACTCTGCCTGGTCAGATGCCAGTTATTCCTCCGCCCTGTGCAAGCTTTAGTAAGTGTTCAGTTTTAGTTTCCCAGTAGCTGTTCTTTCCCCTATAGTTTTGTGCCTAGTCTCATGGATCCATACTCTAACCATGCATAGCTTGGTATTCAGCCCAAGACTCCAGTGAACGCTGTGGTGCTCTTTCTCTGCCTTGCTCACTCTTTTCCAATACTTTTTGCAATTCCAGTGACTTTAGACTCACTGAACTCCAATCACTGTTTCTTCAACTCAATGAAGCTATCATGTTTTGTTTGGATTCTCTCTTTGTACTGTGAATATATATATTTAACTTTTGTAAAGTTTGTGGATAACTTTTTATCCACAAACAAGGTGTATTCCTCCATTTTCTAAGTTCTATTTCACATCTTTAATAAAAGTTTATTAATTTACCTCCCAAAAGTTTGTGTATCTCCTTCGTTAGACTTATTCCTTGGTCCTTGTGTAGTTATTGTATCTTTTTTAGTTTTTTAAAAATTCAAACTTATAGAAAACTTCAAAATTATATAAAAGTTGCAAGAATATTAAAAAGAACTCCCATACCATCTGGAATCGACAATTTTAAACGTGGTCATGTTTATCATCTTTATCCATATCTAGATACATAGACACAGTGGCAAAATTTCATGAAACCATTTGACAGTGAATTGTTTTTTTTTTTTTTTTAGGTTCTTTTTTTTTTAATTTTTTTATTTTTTATTATACTTTAAGTTCTAGGGTACATGTGCATGACGTTTATATCATGTATAACTCCCCAATGCAATCCCTCCCTCCTCCCCCCTCCCCATGATAGGCCCCAGTGTGTGATGTTCCCCTTCCCGAGTCCAAGTGATCTCATTGTTCAGTTCCCACCTATGAGTGAGAACATGCGGTGTTTGGTTTTCTCTTCTTGTGATAGTTTGCTAAGAATGATGGTTTCCAGCTGCATCCATGTCCCTACAAAGGATGCAAACTCATCCTTTTTTATGGCTGCATAGTATTCCATGGTGTATATGTGCCACATTTTCTTAATCCAGTCTTGACAGTGAATTGTATACATGATGTACCTTCATGCCATAAAAATTCAATATGTATTTTTTATTTTTTGAGACAGAATCTCATTCTCTCTGTTGCCCAGGCTGGAGTGCAGTAGTGCAATCTTGGCTCACTGCAACCTCCCGCTCCTGAGCTCAAGTGATCCTCCCACCTCAGCCTCCCAAGTAGCTGGGAGCTGAGACTGCAGGCACGCACCATCATGCCCAGCTAATTTTTGTATTTTTTGTAGAGACAAGGCTTTGCCATGTTGGCCAGGCTAATCCCAAACTCCAGGGCTCAAGCGTTCCCTCTGTCTCAGCCTCCCAAAGCACTGGGATTACAGGCGTGAGTCACCACACCCCACCTCAATGTGTATTTCTTAAGAAAAATGATATATATACTTTTAAATATTTACAGTTAAGTTATAAGATGCAGGAAACTGAATATTTATAATACACTTTTATTTAAACTATAGTCTATATTCTAGTTTTGTCTCTTACATCAATAATTTTTCCTTTACAGCAATGGTTTTTCCAGTATAGAATCCAGTTCAAAATCATGAACAACAAACAATTCTATGGGAATTCTATGGGAATTGTTTGCTGTTCATGCCATTGGCATGTTTGAAGAACACAGGACAAGTATTTTACAGAGTATAACTCAATTCGAGTTTGTCTGATGTTTTCTTACATTTAGATTTAAATAGATTTTTTTCCTAGAATGTTGTATAAGTGATGTATGTTTCTTAAAGATACATGTGATAATCTTTTGCCCCTTAGCGATATTTATTTTAATGACATGTGTAAGGTTTTTTCTGACTTCTCCACTGCTAACTTAACATTTTTTGTAATTAAGTATTTATATATTATTAATGTAACAATTAACAAATTAAACCATTTCTTCCTTCAAATCTTTCTATTCTATATTTGTATCTTGTATTTTTTTGCCATCTTACTGCACTGAACACACAGTAGTAATACTAAGAATCAGTAGCCTTCTTCTCTTCCAGTTTTTGACTCCTTCTTTCCTTCCTTCCTTCTTCCTTCCTTCCTTCCTTCCTCCTTCCTTCCTTCCTTCCTTCCTTCCTTCCTTCCTCTCTTCTTTCCTTCCATCTTTCCTTCTTCTTGCATTTTACTTTGTATTTCTAGAAATCTATTTGATTTTTTGAGTCTATATTGTGAAATAGATTTTTTCTGAAAAACTGAATTTTACCTAAGTTTTCATTTTTGTAAAATGTGACTATAGTATTTCCTTCCATTGTAATTCTGTATAGATACCTAGTTATGTACCCATTTTATTGCTATCAATATTTCTTTGTTTTTTGTCTTTTTGTTCTTGGTCAATCATGCAATAGGTTTAAGAATTTTGTTAGTCTTTTTCAAGAACTCAGTTTTAGGTTAATCAATTTTTCTACTGTATTCATTTCCCTCCCTACTTTTCCGTATGCTCTCTCTCTCTCTCTCTTTTTAACTATGTTGTGGCCTAATTGACAAATAAAAATTACATATATTCAAGGTATGCAATGTGGTGTTTTGATAGACCTATATATCGTGAAATGGCAACCACAATTAAGGTAATTAGCATATCACCTCACCTAGCCACTTGTTATGTTATTGTTACATGGCGAGAATAGTTAAGATCTACTCTCTTAGCAAATTTCAAGTGCATAATATGTTACTATGAAGTGTAGTTACCATGCTGTACATTAGGTTTTCATATCTTATTCTGCAAGTGTGTACCCTTTAACCTTCTTGTCCTCATTCCTCCCAACCCTTCAGCCCCTCATAACAACCGTTCTGCTGTCTGCTTCTACGTATTTGATCTTTTTAGATTCGGATTCCACATATTGTCTTCCCTCAGTTTTCTTTAAGAACACTCTGCTGCTCATTTTCTTTTCTTTCTTTCTTCCTTCCTTCCTTCCTTCCTTCCTCCCTCCCTCCTCCCTCCCTCCCTCCCTCCCTCCCTCTCTCTCTCTCTCTCTCTTTCTTTCTTTCTTTCTTTCTTTCTTTCTTTCTTTCTTTATTTCTTTCTTTCGAGATGGAGTTTTGCTCTTGTTGCCCAAGCTAGAGTGAAGTGGCGCAATCTCGGCTCACTGCAACCTCCACCTCTGGGGTTCAAGGGATTCTCCTGCCCCAGCCTCCCAAGTAGCTGGGATTACAGGCATGTGCCACCACACCCAGCTAATTTTGTATTTTTAATAGAAACGGGGCTTCTCTGTGTTGGTCAGGCTGGTCTCAAACTCCTGACCTCGTGATCCGCCCACCTCCGCCTCCCAAAGTGCTGGGATTACAGGCATGAGCCACCGCACCTGGCCTCATTTTCTAACTTGTTAAGCTGGTTTTTGGGCTTTTATAAATATAAATTGCCCTCATAATACTTTGATTATAGCCCATGCATTTTGATATGCTGTATTTATGTTTTGTTCACATCTAGGTATCTTAAACTATTTATTATGTGTAATATTTGATCCACAAGTTGCTGAGAAATGCATTTGTAAATGTCCAACTGTGTAAATTTTAACTTATTCTTCACTGATATCTAACTTAGTTCCACTCTTCATGAAATACGTCAGTGTGACGCTTGTTGAGATTTGACTCTTCCCTTCCTTTCCCATTCCACAGCCTCTCCTCCTCACAGGTTCACACAATAGCCTACAGGCACTGCGTGACTTTCTCCCTCTCCAGTCTTTACCTTTTGGTCTTACTCTCCTGCCACTAGGTCATCCTCTAAATCAACACATTCTAAAAATACTGGCCCATTTACTGTTTCTTGGACATGCCCCCTTTAAGGTCTTAGAAGTTGTTATTTCTGCTGAAATACTCTTCCCTTAGAAATCCAGATGTCTGTCCTTGCTTCTTCAACTCCCTTAAATATTGCTCAAAAACTCCATTTCCAGAGAGGCTTTTCCTAAACACTCTTCAGCAAGGCCAATCCTCTCCCTATGTTCCTCCTTTGTCTTCTGTTTTTCCATAGTACTCACCCCCGTGGAATACCATATACATGTTACTAGAGTATAAGCTCCATGAGGGCAAGCATTTTTATGAGAATTAATTTTTCCCTTTGTAGCATCCCCTGAAACTCAAAGAGTGTCTGGCACATAAGAAGCAACCTGTAACTATTTGTTCAAAATTTTTTTCTCTTTAATCTCTCATGTGCTGTTATATTTCTCAGTCTACCTTTTTGATTCTGTACATTTTTTCTTTTTATTTTTGAGACTATGTATTAGTTTTATACAAGGTTAAAACTGTTGTGTGTTATTGGTTAATTTAATGTTTTATGATATATTCTTATAATCCTTTTGCCTAAAATTTAATCTGTCTGACATTCTTAACTCTGAACCAGACTTCTTTTCATTAGTATTTAACGAGTTTATTTTTTCTCCATTCTTTTACTTTGAACCTTTCTGTGTAGCAATTTCAAGTGTTTCTTTCAAGTATCATTTAGTTAGACTTTATCAAAATCTAATCCTACAAACTCTGTTTTAATGTGTTTATCTCATTTATATATATTGTGATTAATGGTATATTTGCATTTCTTCTGTCATTTTATTTTACAGTTTCTAATTGCCCTGCTTCTTCTTTCTTCTCTTGTTTCTTACTTTGACTTAATGGATTCAAACTCATTTCATCGTACTAGTTGGGAGCTTATATATTCTGCCCCTATTGTTAGGAGCTACTCTTACATGTTATGTTAAGCTACTCTTAAACATAACACACATACTTGGCGTACAGTCTAAAGTTACTTTATACCTACTTCTACCTCCCTTGAAAACAATTATTACTAAGGTTTCATAATACTAATGCTTGTTTAGATTTACCAGTCTGCTTTATTTTTTAAGATTTTAAAAATTTAAAAAATTGTTTTGTAGATACATAGTGGGTGTATATATTTATGGGGTACTTGAGATATTTTGACAGGCATGTAGTAAGCAGTAATTACATCATGGAAAATGGGGTATCCATCCCCTCAAGCATTTATCCTTGGAATTGCAAACAATCCAATTATACTTTGAGTTTTTTTTTCTGAAAATCATCTATTTACTGTAATACATATAAGATAATCTTAAAATTGTAGTCTGAATTAAGATAACATTGACCAAAGAATTTTTTTCTTTACTACACAAAATATAACCTAGTGAAATTTGTCTGTGCCACCTATTCTGAAAATTTTATCCATAATTTAGTGTTCTGGTTTTATTTTCACTAACAAAATGTTTACCCCCAAAAGCAGCAGTCATTTATAGTAATTCTGGTACCAACATCAAAGGAAAAAAATCGGCTTAAAAATGGTGCAAAAGCCATCTTGGATTTTAGGACAACACATCACAGAAAAGAACATGAATACAAATTTGTAATATAAACACTCCAAAGAGCTTGTCAGTACCCAAAGTATTTTTATTGTTTTTTTGGATATGTTTTTAAGGGCCACATAAAAATAGATACAAGGAAGAAATTAAATTGAAGTCCTAGATTTAAATGTTTGGTTTAAAGAATTTTCTGCAACAAATTTCATGTTTATGTATGAAAAGTTACATAACACTAATGCAAATGTCATGAAGTATTTTCTACACTGTACTAAATGTATTCCCCAAGAGGGAAAAAATTAAAATATCTAAAATATATTAAGATTACAAGACCATCATAGATCTTTTGAACATGCATCTGTTTACAGAATTAACAGTATACAAAATGTTTATTTCATTATGGACCATAAAGAAATGAGTTGGTGACAACTATCCTTTGCACAATATTATCAACTCACTTTAGTCACAAGCATGTCCTTGGTATGTGTGTAAAAGAAACAGGTTCATTTATCCCTCATCGAATCATCCACAGGTTTACTTTGAAGTAAAAATGAAGGTACAGACATGTGAAATATGTCAAGTGTATTTTTTTCTTTCTTTCAAACAACATCCCAAACATGGCCTCAGTAGCCTGAAATTACAAAATACTTAACTAGGCTTTTAGTTATCTTCACTGACTGCCAGAATGTAAATTAAGTTGTCCAAATTAGCACATCAAATAACAAAATCAGTCGAAAAGCAGACTGAAAAGCATTAAATGTTTCATATAGGTGAGTTTTTAAATCATTTAATTTCTCTAGAAAAATTTTATTCACAATATAATGTGACAAAAATTGCCACAGGAATGATATACCGATTGCAGTAAGATTGCATGCAGCAGCTTGTATTTTATAGCTATTTTTGTTTATGAAAACAAAATAAACCTCTCCAGTTATGCTTATCACATGGTCTTAGATTTGTAATGTAAGTGAATAAGGAATACCATCTAGTTAAAAGAGAAAATGTCATTTTGAATGTGAATTATCTATATGAAACATGAAATATACTACTGAACCCTGAAACATGCATGTCTGGATTTGCTTTTTGTCCAAATCCAGCCTGTTTACGATCACTTCCTACTCATGTAATACCAAGAGGTTCCGTTTGTAATTATGGTTGTATCAGCTGAGGTTGCAATGGTGGCAGCAACTGAAGTGGTACCGTTGGTTCCACCAACTCTCCTGGGTTTGAAGGTGGTGGAGGAGCCACAGTGTTTGTTGTTTCTATAATTTCTCCATTGTAAAAGAAAAACTGACACTGTTGAATGAATGTTTCAACAACAGGTTGATGAATCTTAGTAGTAGACAGAAACTCTCGATTTTCAACATCAGGTCTCATCAAGGTTGACCAAAAACATATGGATAAGTTGTCTGTTGTCATTAGGTTGATTTTATTTTGCTGACTAACCCTGTTTAGATGTGTTATCATGTATCTGAATTCATCATAGTTTACAGGATGAAATTTCTTAACAATTTCTGTAAGATGTGAAGATGTTCTGTTTTATCCAGGATTTTTGCTGCTTCCAATAGCTCTGGATGAAGAGAATATGGTATTAAAGGATCTGGCAGATCTGCAAAGAAAGCTGTAAGGGCTCCAGCTTTAGCATTTACTTTTATTTCCATTGACACTAGATTGATATTATGATCTTGATCAAACTGCTTTTGAATATTGTTTTGGTCAGTTTTGTTCCCGCTAACACGGTAGAGTCCTTCGGTACATAACCCTGTATCTTCAATAAATTCCACACATTTCTCAACAAATACTGGTATGGGTTTCTCAGCTGTAACCAGATCCTGGAGGGGCATCCCAAAGTAATTACTTGCCCCATTTCTACGTGTTGGTGGATTGAAGTTCTTAGTTTTCTTTTTCTGCTTTTTATCTTCTTTCACTTTGTGTGTTTTCTTCTTCATCTTCTTATCATCTAACTCTTGGTCAGAAGTCATTTCAGGATTATCAATACCACCTTTCCAACTTTCAACAGGAGAAAGAAGTGGATCTTCTTCACTTCCATAATGTCTTCCTTTTCTTTTTGTCTTAGAAGTGGTGAAAACCTCATCATCACTTGCATCTGAATGTGTTCTTCTATAACATGACTTGGCTTTACTAAACAAAGTTTTAGATTTATATTTGTATTTGGAAGGCCTCCATTCCCCATGATTTTTTGAGGTTCTATCAGAAAATCCATTTTCTTCATGTCCTTGGGTGTTATTTACAAATGAGTTTTGAATTTTAATGCAATTTTGACTATCATCTGGGACAACATAAATCTCATCAGAATAGTCCTTCTGTTTGAAAATTTTATCAATGGGTTCCGCATAGTTATCTGAAGGATCCACATCTTCAGGATGTGCCAAAGGCACCCGGGAAGTCTGCTTTCTTGGATTTTTACCAATACCAGCTTCACTTGTTTTTAAAAGGTTTGGATCCATTTTTTTTTCACATTTGTCTTAGGTACAACTGAAGTAGATTTAATAGGTGGAGGCACTTTGTGGTTGCGTTCATGGTCATGACAGTTTGGGGTACTATGAATAGGACATTCATTTCCTTCCAAATCTAATCTTTATCTGGAACAGTCAGTAGGTGCTGGAAGCAACTGTACGTCATCCCCAGTTGGACTATAAGGAGGTGGTGTTTCTGTGTTATCATCTGAATCAGGGTAGTTGTTATAGGGAAAACAGTCTCTGGGAGATGGTAGAAAAACATCTTCACTTTGGTAGGTTGATTCCCTTACATTATCAGACAAATAAGAATTTTCTATCATATGTTTTTTCTCTAGAACATCACTAAAAAACAGAATAAAGATCTCAGTTTGCCGATGATACTGAAATAAAGAATACAATGCTGTAAATTTAGCAGTGATCTCAGTTGCAATGTGTTCTCCTTCAGTCGTTAACTCTTTGATAGCCTCATTTTCAAAAAAAAATCTGCTTGGCTGTCAGTAACTGCCACCAGCTGTATAGGAATGGTGTCTTGAACTTCTGATAGAAATGCTCAAAACATTCCCATTGCTGTTTTCCGTTTTGCAGAGTAAACTAATATATATGCTTGAACTAGTTCATCTTTTCTTACTCCAATTGAAGAGTGGTATGATAATATTGTGATCTGTATTCACCTCCTTTTTTAATCAATGATTTTATCAAGCATTAGGGAATTATTCTGTCCAGTTTGAGCAGCACTGCAAGAATGAGAATCAAGGAAGGGTGAAAGAATAAGATCCACACTAAATGGATCTCCACACATGGCACACATGACAATTCTCAAGTCAGCTTCTGATATGTCCTTATTGGCAGGAACTGAGCTCACCACATCCAAATTGTGTTTAACTGACTCCAGTACTCCTCTTAGAGCTTGCTTTATTTGGGTTTCATTAAATTTACGAGCATATGTACCAGCAGGTACATCTACAAAAGGATATTGTAACTTGCTTGCCAACTGCTGCCGTTGGTGCCTGAGAATTGGTAGCTTCTTACTAATGGAATGTCTCTTGATTAGCCAGAATTAATGTAAATGGAAGATTAGCCATTTATTTATCTTTTCTGATCTGATAAGCTTCAGTTCTTATTTTCCCAATAAATTACCCAATAAAACTCAATGACTCAATGGAATTAAATACACAGAAGCACCCATGTGGTTTAAAGGTGGCAGTCCATAACTGACTCAAAAAGTAAGGTGATCCCAGCACTTTGGGAGGCCGAGGCGGGCGGATCACGAGGTCAGGAGATCGAGACCATCCTGGCTAACACGGTGAAACCCCGTCTCTATTAAAAAATACAAAAAACTAGCCGGGCGAGGTGGCGGGCGCCTGTAGTCCCAGCTACTCCGGAGGCTGAGGCAGGAGAATGGCGTAAACCCGGGAGGCGGAGCTTGCAGTGAGCTGAGATCCGGCCACTGGACTCCAGCCTGGGCGACAGAGCGAGACTCCGTCTCAAAAAAAAAAAAAAAAAAAAAAAAGTAAGGTGAACTGGCCGAAGATCAAGTTCATAAATTTTCCATCTAAGGCATACTCATCATCAGTAGACTGTGCTTTATCTCATTTGCTAGTTCTTGGGCAAGGTCGACCTTCCCTAAAATAAAAAGGTTAACTTTATCTATATTGGTACTATTGTGATATAATCTTAAGCGGCCATGATCCAACTGTAAAAGACTACTAGCAAGTAACTGCTCCACTTTAATGTCTGTACAATTTTGATCACTAAGACATGTTTCTTTAGTGGAATGATAAATAAATCCTATATGCTTAAGTAGAAGAGAGTCCCTATCAGGTGCAAGTTTCTGTAAAGCTTTATATCTAGGTTCTTCACTCAGAACCGTATGAATTTCACTCTTTTTATCTGAACTAGGTGTTGCATTAAGATCTAAATCATAAAAAAGTTCGGAACGCTCAAAAAGCAATGATTGAAACTCTTCTTTGGCTTTTTCAACCATTTCTCACTGATGCCTACTTTATTGCTATCAGCCTCAGTGATATATTTGAAGGCTTCATCCTCCATAACAAAGCACATAACTTCCTCCCGTGGCTGTCCAGGTGAAATGAATTGAATTTTTTCCAAAGTCTTTTTGAATTTTTCCTTCATTTCTACCTTCCTCTTCTCAGATATTAGATGTTGTACATGATTCTGATAGACTTTCAGCTTCTAAAGTGCTCAGGAGGTCAAATGGAATCTGCCTATCATTAATTTTGTCTATATGGTCAGTTTCATCCAAAGGTGTTTATTCTAGCACCACAAAACATAACTGGAAATCTGCTCTCTTTTCCATTAACTTCAAAGCTTCTGACCAATTCAAATGTACAATCTGTTCTAGATTTGGCTAAAGAGTGTTAAAAGCTCTTGGTAAAGTATTTACATACTCTTCTCTCCTTTTTCTTATATGTTCCTGTTTAAGTTGTTTTATATGTTTTGAGAATGCATTTCTGGCCTTTCTTGTTCCCTCTAAGTTGATGTATTCTTCATAATCAGGATGATTTTTTAATTTATTACTAACAGTTTTCCAAGTTGTATGATAATCTCTCACAGTCTGCACAAGTTTTTCAAACTTATCTGTTGCTCTGACAGCAAGTTGTCTCTGTGTTTTATAAGCATCCAAATAGGGAATAATTTTAGGCTTGCTACGAGTTTTATCCAACATTTGCACTAGTGCAGTGAAACGTGTTTCAGTGTTGACATTAAATCCTGCTGATATTTCCACTGAAAGAATTTTCTTTTTGTTTGAAGCAAATGCCTGAACTTCTCTAAGATAATGATCCATGCGTTCATCACATTTAGTTGCTGCTATTATTACAGGTATTTTTGATTTTGATAACTGGACAAAAAGGTTATTCGCAAATTTAAGTTGATCATCAAACTTCCTATTGCATCACTGACTTACATCAATGCGTAATAAAAATCCAGCTACATTGAGCTTCCCTTCAGGCATTTGCTTCTGTTCAAAGTCTTGTTCTAAGCCTAGTTGATCAGTGCAAATGTACATTAGTTTTCCTGCTGACTGCAATTTAGATGCAGCTGCACGTTTTATATATGTTTGCAAATTCGTACTCCGATGAGACAAGAAAGCCTGGTCATCAATGAACTCTGTTAAATGACATGAATTTTGCATTCTACTCCGTCTTCACCATTTTATGTTATGTCACCCCAGTAGTACGAAAAGTGATCACTGTTTACTACTCGTCCTCCAAAGTCAACGGGGCTAAGCACAGAAGTATGCTCTGGATAATATTCATCTGCTTTTGAGCGTACAAATCTATTGCACAAACAAGACTTTCCAACTCCACAGTTACCTTTGTCTTTTTCAGTCCCAGAGAGTCCAACTACATTGATAGTATAGGATGGGGGACGAGGCTCTTTGTTTCTTTGCCATCATAACTCTCCTCTCATGTCTCTACATTCATAAAGGTAACCAGATATGCTTCTCATTCTGAAAATAAAAAAATCTCAAAATACAGATCCCAAGTTTCAGAACTGTATTTGGTTCTTTCTGTTTCCCTCATTTCTGTGCAGAAACATCTTCAAGATCATAGGGATCATCTTCCTAACAAGGTTGGTCTCCTCAGTCTCCTCCTCAACCTCAATCGCAGCGGCCCTGGCGGTGGCTGCAGGAGCCACATTCCCGGGGAGCGCTCCCGCCGCCGCCGCCTGCTTCTCCTCCACTCTCTGCCAGCTTCTCTTCCCCGGCGCGCTCACCGAGCGGCGCGTCCCTTCAGCCACCTCCCCCCGCCCTCCCCGACACACACGCCCCGAAACCGTGAGCCCCACGACTCCCGCGACCTGCTCACCCACCCTCCCTTCCTACCTCCCGGCCACCAGCTGCGGCCCAGTGCCTCCCCCCTCTCCCAGCTCCTGCCGCCACGCCGGGCTCAGTAATGCAGGCCACTCGGGCTCCCTCGCGCCGATCTAAGTTATTTTTTAATGTACAATTAAAGTATTGTTGACTATTGTCACTCTGTTGAGCTATCAAATATTGTCTTATTCATTCTAATTATACGTATATGTTTTGTATCCATTAAGCATCCTTACGTCCCTCCTTCACCCCCCCACTACTCTTCCCAGCCTCTGGTAATCATCCTTCTACTCTCTATCTGCATGAGTTCAATTGCTTTGATATTTAGCCCCCACAAATCAGTGAGAACATGCGAAATCTGTCTATCCAAGTCTGCCTTATTTCACTTAACATAATGACCTCCAGTTCCACCTATGCTGTTGTAAATGACAAAACCTCATTCTTTTTATGTCTGCACAGTACCCTGTTGTGTACATGTACCACATTTTCTTTATCCATTTGTCTGTTGATGGACACTTAGATTGCTTTCAAATCTCAACCACTGTGAGCAGTGCTGCAATGAACAATAACGGAAGTACAGATAATCTCTTCCATACACTGTTTTCCTTCCTTTTGAGTGTACACCAAGCAGTGAGATTGCTGGGTCATATGGCAGCTCTATTTTGAGTATTTTGAGGAACCTCCAAACTGTTCTCCGTAGTGACTGTAATAATTTACATTCTCATCAACAGTGTCTGAGGTTTCCCTTTTTGCCACACCCTCATCAGCATTCGTTATTGAACATCTTTTGGATAAAAGCCATTTTAACGGGTGAGATGATATCTCATTGTAGTTTTGATTTGCATTTTTCTGATGATCACTGATGTTCATCTCCTTTTCATATGCCTGCTTCCATTTATATGTCTTCTTTTAAGGAATGTCTGTTCAGATCTTTTGCCTATTTTTAAATCAGATTATGATTATTTTTCCCTATAGGGTTGTTTGAGCTCCTTATATATTCTGGTTATAAATTTTTTGTCAGATGGGTAGTTTGCAAGTATTTCCTCCCCTTCTGTGGGTTGACTCTTCACTTTGTTGACATTTCCTTTGCTGTGCAGAAGCTTTTAAACTTGATGTGATCCCATCTATTCATTTTTGCTTTAGTTGTCTGTGCTTGTAGGACATTACTCAAGAAATTTTTGCCCAGGCCAATATCCTGGAGAATTTCTTCAGTGTTTTCTTGAAGTAATTTCATAGTTTGAGGTCTTAGATTTAACTCTTTCATCCATTTTGATTTGATTTTTTTGAATATGGTTAGATATATGAGTCAAGTTTCATTCTTCTACATTTGGATATCCGGTTTTCCCAGCACCATGTATTGAAGAGACTGTCCTTTCCCCAATGTATGTTCTTGGCACCTTTGTCAAAAACAGTTCACTTGAGATGTGTGGATTTGTTTCTGGGTTATCTGTTCTGTTCCACTGATTTATGCTTCTGTTTTTATTCCAGTACCATGCTGTTTTGGTTACTGTAGCTCTGTAGCATAACTTGAAGTCAGGTGATGTGATTCTTTCCTGTTTTGTTCTTTTTGCTTTGACTATTCTGGATATTTTGTGGTTCTACATAAATTTTAAGATTGCTCTATTTCTGTGAAGAATGTCATTGGTATTTTTACAGGGATGGCATTGAATTTGTAGATTGCTTTGAGTAGTATAGACATTTTAACAATATTGATTCTTCCAATCCATGAACGTGAAATACCTTTACATTTTTTTGTGTCCTCTTCAATTTCTTTCATCAGTGCTTTGTAGTTTCGTTGCAGAGATCTTCCACTTCTTTTTGATTCCTAGGTATTTAATTTTATTTGCTGTTATTTGTAAAAGGAATTACTTTTTAAATTTCTTTTCTAGACTGTTCACTGTTGGAATATAGAAATGCTACTGATTTTTGCATGTTGGTTTCTGTGGTATCCGTTCTAATGTCTTTTATTTTTCCAACTCTGCAACTTTTCTGAATTTGTTTATCAGTTATATACTTTTTTTGGAGTCTATAGGTTTTTCCAAATTTCAGGTCGTATCATCTGTAAACTAGGATAATTTGACTTCTTCCTTTCCAATTTAGATGCCCTTTATGTCCTTCTGTTGTCTGATTGCTCTAGCTAGGACTTCCAGTACTATGCTGGATAACAGTGGTGAAAGTGGGCATCACTGTTGTGTTCCAGATCTTAGAGGAAAGGCTTTCAGTTTTTCCTCATTCAGTGTGATACTAGCTGTGGGTCTGTCATATAAGTCTTTTATTATGTTAAGGTATGTTCTTTCTATGCCTGTTTTTTGAGGATTTTTATCATGAAGGGGTGTTGAATTTTGTCAACTGCAGCACCAATTAAAATGATCACATGGTTTTGTCCTTCATTCTATTGATATGATGTACGACATTGATTTATTTGTGTATGTTAAAGTGCTCTGATATCCGTGGGATAAATCCCAGGTAGTCATAATGAATATTCTTTCTAATGTATTGTTTAATTCAGTTAGCTAGTATTTTGCTAAGACTTTTTGCATCAATATTCAACAGAGATAGTGTCCTGTAGTTTTCTTTTTTTGATGTGTCTTTGTCTGGTTTTGGCCTCATACAAGGAGTTTGGAAGTATTTCCTCCTCCTCTACTTTTTAGAATAGTTTGAGTAGGGATGGTATTGGTTCTTTAAATGTTTGGTAGAATTCTGCTGTGAAGCCATCAGGTTCCCAGACTTTTCTTTACTGAGAGACTTTTTATTACAGCTTTGATCTCATTGCTTGTTAATGGTCTGTTTGGGTTTTGGATTTCTTTATGGTTTAACCTTGGTAGATTGTATATGTCTAGGAATATACCCATTTCCTCTAGATTTTCCACTTTGTTGGCATACAGTTGCTCATAATAGCTACTAATGATCCTTTGAATTTCTGTGGTATCAGTTCTAAAGTCTCTATTTTTTTCAACTCTTATTTTATGTATTTGGCTCTGGTCTCTTTTTTTCTTAGTCTGGCTAAAGATTTGTCAATTTTATTTATTGTTTCAAAAAACTAAATTTTCATTTCATTGATCTCTTGTATTGTTTTCTTAATTTCAAATTTATTTATTTCTGTGCTGATCTTTATTATTTTTTTCTACTACTAATTTTGGGTTTGGTTTGCTCTTGTCTTTCTAATTGTTTAAGATGCATTCTTAGGCTATTTCTTTGAAGTTTTCTTTCTTTCTTGATGTAGGCTTTTACAGCTATAAATTTCCCTGTTTTTGCTGCATTCCATAGGTTTTGGCATGCTGTGTTTCCTTATCATTTGTTTCAATAAAATTTTCAATTTCCTTCTGATTTCTTCATTGACTCACTGATCATTTTGGGCCATACTGTTTAATTTCCATGTGTTTATATAGTTTCCAGAATTCCTGTTGTTATTGATTTCTAGTTTTATTCAACTGCGGTCAGAGAAGATGCATGATAGTATTTCAATTTTTTTGAATGTTTTAAGACTTGTTTTGTAACCTAACATATGGTCTATTCTTGAGAATGATCCATGTGTTGAGGAGAAGAATGTGTATTCTGTGGCCATTGGATGAAATCTTCTGTAAATACATATTAAGTTCATTTGTTCTATAGTACAGATTAAGTCTGATGTTTCTTTGTTGATTTTGTGTCTGGACTATCTGTCCAATGCTGAAAGTGCAGTGTTGAAGTCTGCAGCTTTTATTGTATTGAAGTCTATCTGTCTCTTTAGCTCTAATATTATTTGCTTTATATGCCTGGGTGCTCCAGTGTTGGGTGCATATATGTTTACAACTGTTACATTCTGTTTCTGAATTGACTGATTTATTATTATACAATAACCTTCTGTGTCTCTTATTATAGTTTTTGTCTTGAAATCTATTTTGTCTGACATAAGTATAGCTACTCCTTTCCTTTTTTTGCTTCCATTGTCATATAATATCTTTTTTCATCCTTTTATTTTCAGTCTATGTGTATCTTTATAGATGAGGTGTATTTCTTATAGGCAACAGTCATGGGTCTTGCTACTGTGTTTATTCAACCACTGTATGTCTTTTGATTGGAAATTTTAGTCATTTTGCATTCAATATTATTATTAATATGTAAGGACTTGCTGTTGCCATTTTGTTATTTGTTTTCTGGTTGTTTTGTTTTTTATTCCTTCCCATCTTCCTTTTAGTGGAGTTGATTTTTGTTGGTGGTATGATTTAATTTTTTGCTTTTTATATTTTGTGTGCTCATTGTGTGTTTTTCAATTTGAGGCTACCATGAAGCTTGAAAAACTATCTTATAACCCATTATTTGAAACTGATGACAACACTAATTGCATAAACAAGCAAACAAGCATAAATAAAACGAATAAAAAGTCTACACTTCAACTTCATCCACCCACTTTTTAACATTTTGTGGTTTCTTTTTGTGTCTTAGTGTACTGTCTACATCTTGAAAAGTTGTTGTAATTACTATTTTTGATCGATTCATCATTTAGTCTTTAAGATAAGAGTATTTTACACACCACAGTTAGAGTATTATTATATTCTGTGTTTTTGTGTGCTATTACCAGTGAGTTTTGTACCTCCAGATAATTTCTTATTGCTCGTTAAGGTCATTTTCTGATTGAAGAAATCCCTTTAGCATTTCTTGTAGGACAGATCTAGTGTTAATAAAATCCCTCAGCTTTTTTTTAGTCTGGAAAGATCTTTATTTCTCCTTCTTCTGGGGTAAAAAGTGTTTTTCCTTCAGCACTTCAAATATATCATGCCATTCTCTCCTGGCCTGTAAAATTTCGACTGAAAAGTCTGCTGCCAGAAGTGTTGAAGCTCAGTTGTACATTATTTGTTTCTTTTCTCTTGCTACTTTTAAGATCCATTTTTTATCCTTGATCTTTGAAGACTTTATTAAATGTCTTCAAGTAGTCTTTTTTGGGTTAAATCTGCTTGGTGTTCTACAACCTTCTCATATTTGAATATTGATATATTTCTCTAGGTTTGGGAAGTTCTCTATCATTATCCCCTTGAATAAACTTTCTGTCCCTATCTCTCTCTCTCTCTCCTCTTTAAGGTGAATAACTCTTAGATTTGCCCTTTTGAGGCCATTTTCTAGATCCTGTAAGCATGCTTCATTGTTTTTTTGTCTTCTCTGTATATTTTCGTTTTTCTTTTGTCTTGTCTGTGTATTTTCAAGTAGCCTGTCTTTAAGCTCATTAATTCTTTCTTCTGCTTCATCAATTCTGGTAGTAAGGCACTCTGATGCATTCCTCAGTATGTCAGTTACATTTTTCAACTCCAGAATTTCTGCTCAATTTTTAAAAATAACTTTAATCTCTTTGCTAAGTTTGTCTGATAGAATTCTGAATTCATCCTCTGTTGTTTTGAATTTCTTTGAGTTTCATCAGCACCGCTATTTTGAATTTTCTGTCTCAAAGGTCACATATCTCTCTTTATTCAGGATTAATCCTTGGGGCTTTGTTTGGTTAATTTCGTAGGTCTTTTTTTTTTTTTTCCTGCATGGTATTGATGCTTATAGATGTTAGTTGGTGCCAGGGCATCTAAGAGTTAGACCTTTATTGCTGTCTTCACTGTCTAGGCTTGTTTGTTTATCCCCACCCTTCTTGGGAAGGCTTTCCAGGTATTCAAAGATACATGGGCCCCAAACCCAGTAATGTTGTGGTTCTTGCAGGCTCAGAGAGGTAGCACCTTGGTGGTCTTGGACAAGATCTGGAATAATTATCTGGATTACCAGGCAGAAACTCTTGTTCTTTTCCCTTACCTTCTCCCAAACAAAGTCTCTCTTTGCTAAGCCTCCTGGAACTGGGGGTGGAGGGACACAAGAACCCCTGTGGTCACTACCACTAGGACTGTGTTTACCTGAAGAGCCAAGCACAGCATCGGGTCTCACCGAAGGTCCACTGTAACCACTACCAGGCTACCACCTAAGTTGACTCAAGGCCCTAGGGCTCTATGATCAGCAGGTAGCAAAGCCAGCCAGGAATTTGTCTCCTTCAGAGCAGCAAGTTCCCCCAAGCCCTGGGTGGGTCTGGAGATGCTGTCTGGGAACCAGGAATTGAAGTAAAAAACCTTAGAAATTTATCTAGATTCTACTGTGGGCAAGCTGGCACCCACACAACAAGACAGTCTTTCTGACTCTTCTCTCCCTTTTCCATAGGCAGAAGAGCTTCTTTCTGTGGCCACCACCACCACCGATCCATGTGGGATTCTGCCAGGCCACCACCATTGTTCACTTAAGGCCCAGGTTCTCTTCAGTCAGCTTGTGGTGAATGCTGCCAGACCTGGGGCTCACCCTTCAGGGCCACCGGCTCCTGTTTGGCCCAAGGCAGGTCCAGAAATGTTGATCAACAGCCTTGGCCCTTGGGACTCAGGGACCCCAAGAGCCTGCTTGGTGCTCTACCCCACTGTGGCTGAGCTGGTACCTAAGGTGCAAGACTGAGTTCCCTTAGTTTTCTCCCCTACTTTTCTCAAACAGAAAGAGTCTTTCACCATAGTCACCACAGCTGTGAATGTGCTGGGTCACTCCTGAAGCCAACAAATCTCAGAGCCCTAGGCCCGTGGTGTATTACCTGGTATCACTGTTGGTTACTCAGGGCTGAGGGCGGAGGGGCTCTTCAGTCAGCAAGTGATGAATCCTGCCAGGTCTCTGCTGTGCCAGGGCAGCACTGAGTTCAAAGTAAGGTCCTCCAGTCACTGTGCTCTCCCTCTCCCAATACATAGATTTCTCCATACTGTGCAACACTCCCTTAGCCACCCTGGCTGGTGTCTCAGTAGGTCACATGCCCCTCCAGTCCGCTGGCCCTGAGCCCCACTCAGCACTAGTACTTGCCTAGAAATTGCAGTCCTTGTGGCCTAGACTGCCCCTCAAGTTTACTTAGGGTCCCAGAGCACTCAGCCCACGGCAGTGAGGCTTGCTGGAATGCAAGCTCTGATCACTGGGATGGGTGATTCCTCTCTGGCTAGGGCTGGTCCAGCTGCTCCCTCCATGGGCAGATGACAGTTGAGTACAGCCTTGTTCTGCTTTCCACTGTGACAAGGCAGCAGAGAGTTCATTGCAAAACTTCACAATCATTGTGCTCTCCCTTCCCTAAGTGCATAGATTTTCCAGCAGGAGGGAACAAGGGATGGAGAGCATCCGTGTGTGGTGGCTGTCTTTCCTGCCCTCTTCAATGTCCCTTTCTGTGATATGAAGTTAAAATCAGGTATTGAGATTGCTCACCTGATGTTTCATTCTTGTGATAGTGCTTTTTATGTGTAGTTAGTTGTTAAAATTTGGTGTTACTGTGGAGGAGCGAATGGTGTAGGCCTCTGGTCCATCATCCTGCTCTGTCCCTCCCTTTCTGATTTCTTTGCATGCCATTACCTCTTGTATATCAGTCCATCCTAAGAATTGAGATCACTTAAGAATATCCTTTTCCTTAATAAACTACATATTTTAAAATTCCTTTAATAAATTGGGTCTGTTAGTAGAAACTCAGGTTTTATTTGAAAATGTGTTTACTTTGCCCTCTTTCTGTCTTTTTAAAAATTATTATTATACTTTAAGTTCCAGGGTACATGTGCAGAACGCGCAGGTTTGTTACATAGGTATACATATGCCATGTTGGTTTGTTGCACCCATTAACTCGTCATTTACATTAGGTATTTCTTCTAATGCTATCCCTCCCCCTGCCCCCCCAACCCACGACAGGCCCCCATGTGTGATGTTCCCTGCCCTGTGTCCAAGTGTTCTCATTGTTTGGTTTTCTGTCCTTGTGATAGTTTGCTCAGAATGATGGTTTCCAGCTTCAACCATGTCCCTACAAAGGACATGAACTCATCCTTTTTATGGCTGCATAGTATTCCATGGTGTATATGTGCCACATTTTCTTAATCCAGTCTATCATTGATGGACATTTGGGTTGGTTCCAAGTTTTTGCTACTGTGAATAGTGCCGCAATAAACATACATGTGCATGTGTCTTTATAGTAGCATGATTTATAATCCTTTGGGTATATACCCAGTAATGGGATGGCTGGGTCAAATGGTATTTCTAGTTCTAGATCCTTGAGGAATTGCCACACTGTCATCTACAATGGTTGAACTAGTTTACACTCCCACCAACAGTGTAAAAGCATTCCTGTTTCTCCACATCCTCTCCAGCATCTGTTGTTCCCTGACTTTTTAATGATCACCATTCTAACTGGTATGAGATGATATCTCATTGTGGTTTTGATTTGCATTTCTCTGATGACCAGTGATGATGAGCATTTTTTCATGTGTCTGTTGGCTGTATAAATGTCTTCTTTTGAGAAGTGTCTGCTCATACCCTTTGCCCACTCTTTGATGGGGTTTTTTCTTGTAAATTTGTTTAAGTTCTTTGTAGATTCTGGATATTAACCCTTTGTCAGATGGGGAGATTGCAAAAATTTTCTCCCATTTTGTAGATTGTCTGTTCACTCTGATGGTAGTTTCTTTTGCTGTGCAGAAGCTCTTTAGTTTAGATAGATCCCATTTATTTATTTTGGCTTTTGTTGCCATTGCTGTTGGTGTTTTAGTCATGACCTTGCCCATGCCTATGTCCTGAGTGGTATTGCCTAGGTTTTCTTCTAGGGTTTTTGTGGTTTTAGGTGTAACATTTAAGTGTTTAATCCATCTTGAATTAATTTTTGTATAAAGTGTAAGGAAGGGATCCAGTTTCAGCTTTCTACATATGGCTAGCCAGTTTTCCCAGCACCATTTATTAATAGGGAACCCTTTCCCCATTTCTTGTTTTTGTCAGGTTTGTCAAAGATCAGACAGTTGTAGATGTGTGTTGTTATTTCTGAGGACTCTGTTCTGTGCCATTGGTCTATATCTCTGTTTTGGTACAAGTACCATGCTGTTTTGGTTACTGTAGCCTTGTAGTATAGTTTGAAGTCAGGTAGTGTGATGCCTCCAGCTTTGTTCTTTTTGCTTAGGATTGTCTTGGCAATGCGGGCTCTTTTTTGGTTCCATATGAAGTTCAGTTTTTTCCAATTCTGTGAAGAAAGTCATTGATAGCTTGATGTGGATGGCATTGAATCTATAAATTACCTTGGGCAGTATGGCCATTTTCACCATATTGATTCTTCCTACCCATGAGCATGGAATATTCTTCCATTTGTTTGTGTCCTCTTTTGTTTCCTTGAGCAGTGGTTTGTAGTTCTCCTTGAAGAGTTCCTTCACATCCTTTGTAAATTGGATTCCTAGATATCTTATTCTCTTTGTAGCAGTTGTGAATGGGAATTCACTAATGAATTGGCTCTCTGTTTGTCTGGCATTGGTGTATAAGAATGCTTGTGATTTTTGCACATTGATTTTGTATCCTGAGACTTTGCTGAAGTTGCTTATCAGCTTAAGGAGATTTTGGGCTGAGACAATGGGGTTTTCTAAATATACAGTCATGTCATCTGCAAACAGGGACAATTTGCCTTCCTCTTTTCCTAATTGAATACCCTTTATTTCTTTCTCTTGCCTGATTACCCTGGCCAGAACTTCCAACACTATGTTGAATAGGAGTGGTGAAAGAGGGCATCCCTGTCTTGTGCCAGTTTTCAAAGGGAATTTTTCCAGTTTTTGCCCATTCAGTGTGATATTAGCTGTGGGTTTGTCATAAATAGCTCTTATTATTTTGAGGTACGTTCCATCAACACCTAGTTTATTGAGAGTTTTTAGCATGAAGGGCTGTTGAATTTTGTTGAAGGCCTTTTCTGCATCTATTGAGATAATCATGTGGTTCTGCTTATGTGATGGATTATGTTTATTGATTTATTGAACCAACTTTGCATCCCAGGGATGAAGCCGACTTGATCATGGGTGGATAAGCTTTTTGATGTGCTGCTAGATTCGGTTTGCCAGTATTTACTGAGGATTTTTGCATCAATGTTCATCAGGGATATTGGTCTAAAATTCTCTCTCTCTCTCTTTTTTTTTTTTTTTTTTTGTCATGTCTCTGCCAGGCTTTAGTATCAGGATGATGCTGGCCTCGTAAAATGAGTTAGGGAGGATTCCCTCTTTTTCTGTTGATTGGAATAATTTCAGAAGGAATGGTACCAGTTCCTATTTGTACCTCTGGTAGAATTCGGTTGTGAATCCATCTGGTCCTGGACTTTTTTTGGTTGGTAGGCTATTAACTATTGCCTCAATTTCAGAGCCTGTTATTGGTCTATTCAGAGATTCAACTTCTTCCTGGTTTAGTCTTGGGAGGGTGTTTGTGTCCAGGAATTCATCCATTTCTTCTAAATTTTCCAGTTTATTTGCATAGAGGTGTTTATAGTATTCTCTGATGGTAGTTTGTATTTCTGTGGGGTCGGTGGTGATATCTCCTTTATTATTTTTTATTGTGTCTATTTGATTCTTCTCTCTTTTCTTCTTTATTAGTCTTGCTAGCGGTCTGTCAATTTTGTTGATCTTTTCAAAAAAACAGCTTCTGGATTCATTGATTTTTTTGAAGGGTTTTTTGTGTCTTGATCTCCTTCAGTTTTGCTCTGATCTTATTTATTTCTTGCCTTCTGCTAACTTTTTAATGTGTTTGCTCTTGCTTCTCTAGTTCTTTTAACTGTGATATTAGGGTGTCAATTTTAGATCTTTCCTGCTTTCTCTTGTGGGCATTTAGTGCTATAAATTTCCCCTACACACTGCTTTAAATGTGTCCCAGAGATTCTGGTATTCTTTGTTCTCATTGGTTTCAAAGAACATCTTTATTTCTGCCTTCATTTCGTTATTTACCCAGTAGTCATTCAGGAGCAGGTTGTTCAGTTTCCATGTAGTTTGAGTGAGTTTCTTAATCCTGAGTTCTAATTTGATTGCACTGTGGTCTGAGAGACAGTTTGTTTTGATTTCTGTTATTTACATTTGCTGAGGCGTGCTTTATTTCCAAAACACATAGGCTCAAAATAAAGGGATGGAGGAAGATCTACCATGCAAATGGAAAGCAAAAAAAGGCAGAGGTAGCAATCCTAGCCTCTGTTAAAACAGACTTTAAACCAACAAAGATCAAAAGAGACAAAGAAGGCCATTACATAATGGTAAAGGGATCAATTCAACAAGAAGAGCTAACTATCCTAAATATATATGCACCCAATACAGGAGCACCCAGATTCATAAAGCAAGTCCTTAGAGACGTACAAAGAGACTTAGACTCACACACAATAATAATGGGAGACTTTAACACCCCACTGTCAATATTAGACAGATCAATGACACAGAAGGTTAACAAGGATATCCAGGACCTGAACTCAGCTCTGCAACAAGCAGACCTAATAGACATCTACAGAACTCTTCACCCCAAATCAACGGAATATACATTCTTCTCAGCACCACTTTGCCCTCTTTCTTAATGCATTGCACAGCTCTGCATAAAATTTCAGGGTGTCAGTTATTTACACTAAAGATATTATTGTGGCTTTTTTCCTCCTGTAGTTGGTAACTCTTGATTATGGATTTATATTGTGCAGGATTTTATCTGTGGCAATCTGGGTATTCTGTACTGGCAAGGTGAAATCATGTACTGCAAAAAGGACTTGATTTTGTTTTTGCCAAGTGCTCTAGGACTTAAAATGCGGCACTTCAGGCTAATTTTGTAGTGTACGTTTCCCTAGATCACACAAGCAACATAATCTGGATTTCAAATTCACGTGGGGCAAGTCTATAGTGAGAAAGTTTTAGAGAAGAAGAATTTTTATTTTTTACACAGCGTAGACAAATTTCTCCAACATCTGTGTGCCTCTTGGGAAGATATTTTTAGGTTGACTGTTTCACTGAGTGAAAGCGTCCAAATTGTCAGGGGATTCTCAGGGTTCATACCTCATTTGCATAGTTAAAATATTTGTTTCCTGACCTCTGCAGCTATTAAGCCAACCCTGGTTGTTCCAAGATCAGCAGAGGCCTAGGGCAACTGTAGCATCAGCATCCATTCATCATTATATTTTCAGCCTCTTCGATATTTTTGGATGCTGGGAATTTTCATTTTTTGAGGACTTGGCAATACATTTGAGATGTTGTTTATTACATTTTTACTCAGTATTGTTTTATAGTGAAAGCCTATCAGATTTTGTCATTTGTCTTTCCTCCCTCATGTTTTTGTTACTCTAAGATAACATTTTGAGCATATTTCATTATACTCGGTGTACATTAATAAAAATTATCTTCCTCTTCCTCCATAAGTTTAAGTTTTTCTTATCTCTTTCCTGAATTATTTTACGAAGTATTTAATCTACTACCCTCTAATTTCTCCACTCCCTTTCTTTATGTAGAAACCAAAATGTGAATTAAATCTCATGCTTTTTGCTCAAAACTTTTTATATTTCAAATTTTCCTTCTTTATAAAATTGTTCAGATTCTTCAGCATAGCATTCAAGACATTCCAACTATTTAGCCATAATTAATATCAGAGTATTTTTCTCCTTTCCTTGGGCTCCTACTATATTTTTATTATGTATACTATTGAACATAACAGGGTGAGTTTTATTATAGTTGCATTCCTAAACCTTTGCCCATCTACTTTCACTCCATGCCATTTCCCTGCCCAATCACAGTCCTACCAAAGTCTAAAAATCACTTCGTAAAAACTTGTATGTTCTATAGTGCTTATCCAGATGCCGAAATATTTTTCTTATATTGAACTTAGTCCTGTAGCAATTTATTTGCTGCGAAGCTATTGTTTAGGCTAATTGCTGAATTCTGCTATGTAGCAATAGTAATTATCATTGTTTCATTTGGTATTTCAGAAAAAGCCTATTTAATGAACATTGCTGAATAAAATCTCACAACTTTAGGTACCACAATTATCAAATTAAGATATAAAGGAATTTGAATTATGTTACATTTTCTCAAAATAACAATAACAGAAAAAAATTCAGCCCAGATCATTCTGTACCATTTACTAAAATTCTGCAAACTTAACGGAATTCCTATTGTGTTCAAACTAGGAGCAAACTGTTTTGCTCAAAACTCATTCACTTAAAGGCAATTTGCTTTTAGGTTAATGGTACATTTATTTAAAATTTATATTTACTCCATGCTGTATTTATAACTTATCTTTATTTTATATGTAACAGAATTGCTTTAACTCACTTTTAAACTTTTTAAAATTTTGACTATTTATATTTTTCTAACCTCTGAACATTTCGAAGATATTTCAGCCAGTTTTCTAAGGGTATTGTCCCTTATGATTTGGATTTCAAAAATTAGTAAACATATTTTAATTCTTGTCACATTACAAACTTGGTTTAGCCATTTAAAAGTATGTTCGCATCCTTTGATGTGCCTTTCTTTTCTGATTAGCACACTTTTAAACCTTTCTAGAATTAAGAAAAAGCAATGCTTTGAGACACTCTTAAAATTTTTTGATCTTTCTAAATAGAATTTACAAGAGCTTATGTATGATTTATTAAATCATGTCTTTTAAATATTTTGGATTATTTTGAACAGTGTTTAGAACCTTTCTATATTATGCAAAATAATAACCAATAAAACCATACTTATTGTTTGATTTCATTCTCTGTTCTTTATTAGCATGTGAATTATACTTCTTGTTTTACTTTTCTTAGTGTAGCCCTAGAGTTTGCAATGTACATTTACAACTAATCCCAGTCCACTCTCGAGTAACACTATGCTGCTCTACTCGTAGTGCGAATACCTTATAATAACAAAATAGTCCTAATTCTTCCAACAATTATTTGGTTATGTATACTGATGTATATATACGTGTGTCTACATAAGCATACATATATACACACATATATAAGCATACATAATCAAATAATTGTTGCTATCTGTTAGATCAATTAAGAATAAGAAAAATGAAAGGTTTTATTTCACCTTCACTTATTTCTTCTCTGATCCTCTTCCATTTTTTATGTAGCTCTGAATTTCTGATCTTTATCATTTTCTTTCTCTCTAAACAATTTCTTTTAACATTTCTTGCAACAGAGTTACTGGCAACAAATTCCCTCAATTTTTTGTTTGTCTGAAAAAACCTTCATTTTTTTCTTCATTTTTGAAGGGTAACCTCACAACGTACAGAATTCTGGGTTTGTGATTTTTTTATCTCAACATTTGAAATATTTGACTTCATTTTCTTTGTGGCTTGGTTTCTGAGAAGTTGGATCCAATTCTTACATTTGCTCTTTTATAGCTAAAATGCTTTTTTTGTCCTTCTGTGTTCTTTCAGAATTTTTTCTTTATTTTTGATTTTCTGTAGTTTGAAAATAATATGCATTGGTGTAGCTTTTTGGAGTTTCTCCTGACAGTGTTCTCTGAATTTCCTGTATCTATAGTTTGGTGTCTGACATCAATTTGAGAAAATACTTAGCCACTATTGTTTCTGTTCCTCTCTCTGTCTTTTGATTCTGATATTCCATTTACATATATGTTATACCTTTTGTAGCTGTACCACAGGCCTTTGATATTCTGTTCTGACACTTTTCTGTCTTTTCGTCTTTGCTTTTTCAGTTTTGGCGGTTTCTACTGAAGAATCTTCAAGCTCAGAGATTCTTTCCTCAGCCATATTCAGTTTACTGGTAAACCTAGCAAAGGCATTCTTGATTTCTTTTATAGTAAGTTTGGCCTTTAGTATTTCTCTTTAGTTCTTGCTCAGAATTTTCATCTCCCTTCTTACAAGGCCCATCTGTTCTTGCATGACGTGTGCTGTATCCATCAGGGCCCTTAACATGTTAATCACAGTTGTTTTAAATTCCTGGCTGGATCATTCCAACATCCCTGCCATATCTGACTCTGGTTCTGATGCTTGCTCTGTCTCCTCAAACTGTGTTTTTATGTTGTAGTATGTCTTGTAATTTTTTCTTGATAGTGGGACGTAATGTCCCAGGTAAAAGGAATTGCTGCAAATAGTCCTTTAGTTATGCAGTGGTAATGTGTGGGGTGAGGAAAAGCATTCTAGAGTCTTGTGAGTAGGCCTCAGTCCCTGGTAAGCCTGTGTCCTTGGACTGTGAACTTACAAGTGCTTCTCAGTTTTTCCAGGTGAGAAAGAGACTGCTAGAGTGGGCTGGAGTTGTGTATTTCTCTTTCCCCAGGTTGGTTAGGCTCTAATAAAAACCCAGCAGGCGGAGGGTGGTGACTCACACCTGGAGTCCCAGTACTTTGGGAGGCTGAGAGGGGCAGATCAGTTGAGCCCAGGAATTCAGGACCAGCCTGAGCAACATGGTGAAACACCATCTCTACAAAAAATACAAAAATAAGCCGGGTGTGGTGTCACCTGCCTGTAGTCCCAGCTACTTGGGAGGCTGAGGTGGGAAGGTTGATTGCTTGAGCCCAGGAGGTCAAGGCTGCAGTGAACTGTGATTGGGCCATTGCACTCTGGCCTGCATGACAGAGCAAGACCTTGTCTCAGAAGACAAACAAACAAACAAAAACACCCCTGCAGGTTAGGCCTCTAGTAAGACAGTTTCTCCTGAGGGTTGACCTCGTTAAGAGCAGAACGCTCTAACCTATTTCATTTCCCCTTTCTCCCTCACCCTGCCAAAAGCAATGACTGGGGTCACATCACATCCCAGTCACTTTCCACCATACCTGCTGCACCACTGCAAAGGCTCTGACTTTGGTTTTTCGCTGTAGATTAATTTGTTTACTTTAGAACTTCTTGTAAATGGAATCATACAAAATATACTCCTTTTTCTTTTCTTTTTTTTGTAAGGCAACATGTTACTACATGGGATCTTTTCATTTCCTTCTCAATGCTACATACTGGTTGTTGAAGCAATGAATACCTCAAAGTTTGTTTATCCATTCCTGCTGATGGACACCTGGGCTGCTTCCAGTTTTTGCCTATTATGACTAATGTTGCTATGAACATTTATGTACAAGTCTTTTGTGATTATATACTTTTCTTTCTAGGAGTGAAATTGCTGGGACCCAGAGTAGATGTATGTTTAGTTTGGTACAAAGCTGCAAGCCTTCTTCCATAGTGGTTGTTCCATTTTTACTGCCACCGGTAATACTCAAGAGTTCCAGTAACCATCCTTTTATTTTAGCAATCCTAATATGTGGGTTGCGATATCTGATTGTGATTTTCACTGGTATTTTCTTGATGACTACTAATGATTTTGAACAGTTTCTTATGTCCATATTTGCCATTTGTATATCTTCTTCTTTGAAATATCTGTTCAAAGCCTTGATAACTTTACAGGCAGAAGTAACTTATTTAAAAAAGAAACTAACATATTTCATTAAATGCCATAATGTATAAAAAGCAATAGTTTTAAAAGAGAGAGGATTTAATTATGTATAATTAAATAAGAAATAGATAATTAGATAAAGAAAATAACAGACTTAGTAATTATGAAAGTTGACTTTTAAAATATATGTAATGGACAATTGTCTGCAAAATAAATGGAGAAGTAAAAACATGAACATTAGAAAATACAGAATAAGAAGAATTTGTGAGGAATGGGGAAGTGAATATAATCTATATCATGTGGGAAATAGTTATAAGAACACTATGTACAAATGTATGCTAATAAATCTGAAAATTTCAATTAAAAGATAATTTTCTGATACATTAAAACTATCAAAATTAACACTTCAAAACCAGAAAAATGTCATTGACTATGAACACAAGAAGGACAGTTTCAACTTTATCTGTCAGGTGTAGGCCCTTTCTTATGATCATAAATTACATCAATCATTCATGCAAATATTTGTCTTTTAACACAGAGAATTACTCCTGTTTCACCATCCTTTGCAGACTTTGAAACCTTTCTATATCAGTTAACCTAGAATTAATCCAATGTATTTTTTCTACACATTTTGATTTGGCACCTGTATTGCACAGTTTATTTTGCCAATTCTGCACCAATAGCTGCATGGAATTCCATTTCGCAGTTTTGCTGTTTTGGGACTGAGTCAGAAGGGCATGTAGAATGTCAGGCAGTCTGCTGTGCCAAGGCTGCTTGCACCTTCTGGCCACAGTTGGCAACAATGACCTATCCCTTCCAGCTGATACCCTTGGAAGATTTGCAGAAGTGTAGGAACTATTAGGCCAAGGAACTTCAGCTTCACAACTAGGACTTGGGCTTGTGGGTTTAGTGTTAGGAAGGCCACTAATGTGAACACATGTGAAAATGACCCTGAACTGTCTTTACTTCTCTGATTGTAAAGAAACTTTCCCAACAATAGAGACACATTTGAAGGTCCTCCCCCAAATTCCTGCAGCTACTATAGGACTTCTCCTGCCAAGAACAGATGGAGAAGTGGATGTTGCTGGCGATCCACGCTCAATGCGGCTTATGCCGTGGAGCAGGTGCGCTGTCAGGCTGAGGACCTGCAATTCTCCCGCATCAGATGGAGACACGTTATCCACACGCCTGTTATCCAAAGAGAGAGGCCATGCAGCTGAGGCTCTGCTCAGGTCTGTCAGGAGAATTCAGTAGAACTGGTCTGAGGAAATGGTGTTTTGTAAAAGTCAGAATGAGAGCTTTTGCTTCTAGAATGAAGTAATTTTAAGGTAAGAAGTGACCGACTGGGGGACCAAACCCCTTTTCAACAGTCAACTCCATCACAAACCCAAAGCTTCCCTGCTTTGAAGTAAACTCAGGCCCAGCTGAAGTGGCCAGTGACCCATAAAAGCATTCCAATAGGTGAAAGGATAAAACAAAAGGCTAACTGTCATCATAGCCATTGTAACACTCTCTAAACATATTCTCTAAGGCATCTTTGTTGATATAACCATCCCTGACAGAAGCCCACCTTCACCAAAGATCTACTAAACTGAACTAGGAATATGATAATATGGAAGAATCCATATCAGCACTGGAAACATTTCAGGAAATATAAGGAAACTCTCTCAATACAGAACAGTTTAAGCAAATTGAGCAAAGAACCAGTAATTATTTTCAAAACATTGCTTAGTAAGCGAGTGGAAAATACCCTCGGGAGAACCTCCTCAGGACTTCTAGCACTGAATTGAAGATGCAAGGCATGTGAGCAGTGATAGATCGATTGTGGCAGGCTAAATCTTGATTATATCAACGTCTTTGAGAAGGGCTTCAGGTGTTGGAGATCAACTAGAAGGAAGAATCTGCAAAAAAAAGAAAAAAAGAATAAAGAAAAGAAAGAAAAAAAAAGAAAGAAGGAAAGAAAAAAAATGAAGCAATAATTCGAAGGTTGAGAAAAAACAATCTCAACCCAAATGGGATAGACCCATGGATAGTGAGGCAGGCACTAAATTCATCTGTGAATTAACTGTAATACATGTTCAAGAGCATCAAAAATCATAAGTGATATTACCCCATCCTATTAGTGTCCAAGGGCTGCTATAACAAAGTAACATAAATGAAGATATTTAAAACCACAGAAATGTATTGAATCACTGTTCTGGAAGCTATAGGTTCAAAATCAAGGCCTTGGCAGGACCATGTTTCTTCTGAAACTTAGGGTGGAATCCTCCCTCGCATCTCCAGCTTCCAGTGATTTGTCGGCAATACTTGACGTTGTTTGGCTTTCAGTGGAAGCACTTCCACTCTTGCCACCTTCTGTCATGGCTTTTTTCCCTTCCATGTCTGTGTGTCTGTCCTCTCTCCCCCTCTGTAGGAACATGAGTTATATTGATTTAGGGGTCCATCCTACTCCAATATGAACTCACCTCAACTATTAGGTTGGTGCAAAAGTAATTGCAGATTTTGCCATTAAAACTAATTGTAGGCCAGGCACAGTGGCTCATGCCTATAATCCCAGCACTTTGGGAGGCCAAGGCAGGCAAATCACCTGAGGCCGGGGGTTCACAACCAGCCTGGCCAACATGGTGAAACCCCATCTCTACTGAAAATACAAAAATTAGCCAGGCGTCCTGGCACATGCCTGTAATCCAACTACTCAGGAGGCTGAGGCAGGAGAATCACTTGAACCCGGGAGGTGGAGGTTGCAGTGAGCTGAGATTGTGCCATTGCACTCCAGCCTGGGCAATAAAGACTGTTGAAAAAAAGAAAAAGTAATTGCAAAAATTTAGTATGTCTTCAACCCTTATTTCCAAATAAGGTTATAATAAGGTTATACTCTGTGGTTCTGTGGATTAGGACTCCGCCATATCATCATTTGGGGAGCATCAATTTAATCTATGGTAACCATGTGTCTTTGAAAAAATAATTTAAAAATTTGTCCTGCAAAGAGAGAAATTAACAACAGCAATTAATTAAAAGAAGTGAAATGAGGTATTTAAAATAAATTATACTAAACAATTAAACCTGTTATATCTAAAAAATTGTCAATGGTTTTATAAATCGACACATATTAAAAATAATTGCTAAAAGTGAAGATGATTGATATAAAAAAGGAAAACTCTGTACATAAAACTGCAGACAAAATCTGTAAAATACTGGAAGGTGTGTTGGAAAATAGAAGGTATAAAGGCATCCAACATTGTCATCTTTCATAGTTGGAGATATTAGCTATTACATTCTTTACATTAACATTATTTCTCAAGTTTATTATTTTATATTTAAAGTGAATTACAAGTAGAATAAAGAAAATAATTTTTAACTTTCAAATAAGAAAAAATATAAAAGTGTAATGAACGCATTATCAGTAGAGCAACAGAGAAAGAAAAACAGGGTGAGAAAGAAGCATGAAAAAGTATGAACTTAACTCAGGTAAAACTAAACATATCAATATACATGCAAATACATATTAATGTTCATATTAATACCTATGAATGGCTAAATTCATATTAAAACTACATCTTGAAAGACAACACAAAATTTGACTGCACATGAGAGAAGCACCTAAACAAAATGATAGTTTAATAAAAAAAGAAGCATGCAATAATATACTGAAAAAATGCAAAGCAGAGGAGAGCAAGGGGAGGAGTTCTAATGGTAATCGAGGTAAGTTTAGGAGCAGACACAATAGAACTTAGTGGACAAAGCACAGGGATTTCAATGGAAATAGCACAGAGGGTTAGCTCATATTAGCAAAAGGTAGTGGATTTATAATTGAATTATGACATTTACTAATTCTTATACGAAACAATATAGCATCAAAATAAAAATAAAACTCTTGAAAACATAAAGAAATTGACAAAACCTCAATTGCAATTTGCTACTCCACCATTCCTCTTATTTCTTTATTGATAAGCAATAACAAATTAGGATAGAGAGAATTTGAAAAATATAGTTGATAAGCTTGCTTTAATAGGCATGCTTAGAATTTTGTGGCTGATGAGCAAATACATATTTACAGACTTATAAATATATGTTAAATAGTTAAAAAACAAAATTCTTAATGAATTTTAAAATATAGAAGTATTACTAGTTACATGTAATGATAAAACATCTACACATCAATTACAAAAGTTAGCCTAAAACAAAATCCAAACCATCAGAAATTTTTAAATAAAAACACCATCTACAATAATAACTATTATATGTAAATATTAGGTAAAAAGCAAAATTTAAACTTTCCTTTAAGACTATTTAGAAAATATTATAAAAATACTCACTATCCAAGATAGTGAGGCAAGATGTAAGATAGATGTAAGAGGTATGTTTTAGTAATCTTTTTATTTTATTTATTTATTTCTGAGACAGAATCTTGCTCTGTCGCCCAGGCTATAGTGCAATGGCACAATCTCTGCTCACTGCAACCTCTACCTCCTGGGTTCCAAGTGATTCTCCTGCCTCAGCCTCCCAAGTAGCTGGTATTACAGGTGCCCACCACCATGCCCGGCTAATTTTTGTATTTTTAGTAGAGATGGGTTTTCACCATATTGGCCAGGCTGGTCTTGAACTCTTGACCTCAAGTGATCCACCCGCCTCAAGCTTCCCATAGTGCTGGGATTACAGGCGTGAGTCACTGCACCCAGTTAGAAATTTTTTTTATTTTTAAGGGAGTAAATATAAACTAAGTATTCATCTCAAGAAGTGAGAAAAAGTGAAATCAACCAAAGGCAATTAGGTTAAAAGAATTAAAATTACAGAAGAGAAAGTAATTAATCTGAAAGGAAAGTTGAATAAAATAAATAGAATTCATAAACTTTTGGGCCAGGGTGGGGTCTATCATCCGTCTAGATCACAAACTTACCCACAAGGCTCTAAAAGACTTATCCGGAAGTTTTCACCCCAGCAGATCCTGATTGCCCAGTCACAGCTGAAAGCTTCATTATTTTAAACAAACTCTAGAACTGATGCTGATGTGTTTCTTACATGACAGTAAATATGAATCTTCTCTAAATGGAAAAAAAAAAAACCCCTCAACCTACGTATTATTATTTTATCACAATTATTCTGTTATTTCCATTATTTTATTTTCTTGCATATGAATTCCTTTTATTTATAATACATCTATAAAACCAAACACTTAAATAAGTAAATACCATAGCACTGTCTAGAAAATCATTCTGTCGTAGTGGCTGGTAATGCTTTGCTGAAGCTGGAATGTTGTTGAAATTCAATGTTGGAAAACTATAGTTTGCATTTTACATTTTACTTTCTTAACTCTTCACGACCATCATACAAGACATCTTCATTATCATTTTAATCCCTGTTACATTGTTTAGATTTAATCATCAACTTAGTAGTGCACTTCAAAATGCATTATTAATTTTTTTTTAAATCCCGTTTATAAAATCTCTTCATTGCCTATTCACTAGTATCCCTACTGCTAAAACATGTTCCAATCTGGCACAAAGATGGATAAATTCTGCAGCGGCACAGAAAAAGCACAAGCTCTCAGTTCTTGTGGCCTGCTGACGCTGCCCTGCCCTGCACGATAGCTCGGTTCTCCCACTCCGCTGTTCTATTTCAGTGACTTCAAAATGTCCCTCAGCACAATGTGCTGTAATACCATTTGGCCTGTACTTGCCTCGAGGGCAGTGTCCTGCATTAAGTTCACCTCTGCTCTTTCATCATTAGCACACAACAATTAGAGCAACACGTTTCGCCAGTGCAATAAGCAGGGCTCGTAAATTCAAACCAGGATCTCAACAGAGGAAGGTACAATCTTGCATTGTGATAAGGTTTATCAATGGAATATTTTCATTGCAAGAAAGAAGTTGATATTTACCACTGGCAAGCAGTTATTGTGTTCCTGTAACAGTGTCATGTTTTCTCGAAATTTTTTTTACGTTCCTTGAAGTCTTACATTGCTGTATTCTCATTTGAAGAAGCAATCCACTCCTCTAGTCTAGAGTGATGACTTCAGGAGGAAAACAGCTTCACCAGGCAGTCAAACTAGGGACTCTAGAGATCTCTCAGACATTTTTCCGTGGATGTACCTGCTTTACTCCATCATGCTCTCTTTTCAGTGGACTTCATACCTTCTCTCTCTATCCTGCAAAGCTGGCCTGGGTCCTAAGAGCCTCCTGTTTATTTTCCCTGGGAGGGTGCCCCGAAGCATTCAAGGTTGAGCACCTTTCCCCAGTCCCTTTGAGTCTAGCAGGCTCTCTGCGTTTGTTCACGCACAATGTGCAGAAACTTGCCTGCGCCTTCTTGGCAAGGGGATAGGGAGGGTCATGTGGAGTGCTGGCGGCATGCAACAGCTAGCTGAGGGGTCTGCTGGGAATGTGTCCCAGCAGGTTTGTGGGCAGGCCTCCTGGTGGAGTTCAGAAAGCAGTTAGTGGAAGCTGCAACCTTTGTTACTGTGGAAGCTGCAATCTTTGTTACTGTGGGCCCCCTACCCCTATTCCCTGCTCCTAGCTCCTCCTCCCTCATGACTCAACTGTGCTGATCCCCTCAGTGTTTTGAGTAAGCTTCTTGGGCAACATCCTGGATGGCTGGGGAAGCCCAGCCCTTGTTACACTCTCACTTTCCCCGTCAGAGAAATCGTGGACTGGTGGGCACTCTCTAGGCACTTGGTTCTGCCACCTTGCGGGAGGGGAAAGGCAGGTAAAATCAAACTGTTCTTCTTACCTTCTTCAACGTGTTTACTCTCGAACCTTTTCCTCCAATAGAGTATTGGGCTCCCTCTGCTAGACTCCCAGGCTCTAACAATGGTCCTCTTGTCTTGGGTGTGTCAAGATTCCCGCTTCTGTTGGGGAATGAGGATTGAAAGCTTCTATCCAACATCTTACTGAGGACACTGTCCTTCAGTATTTGTTAGAGGACACAGTTCTTCCCTTTACAGTCAAAATGTATTATCCTTTTTATATATTGCTGAGTTTGATTTTCTATCATTTTGTAGAGAATTTTTGTGTCTAAGTTCATGAGAGGTATTATCTGTCATTTTCTTGGGCTGTGATGTGTGCGGATAAGCTTCATTCAGGCCTCAGTTACAGTGCTCTTGGCCATGAGTGCAATATTAATGAATTAACTGTATATAATGTATGTAATTTTTTTTCTGATTTGGAGATTAGAGTTATTTCAGCTCCAAAAAAATAAGTTGAAAAGTGTTACCTTCTCTTCTACATTCTGTGAGATATCATATTTAATTGGTATTATTTCTTCCTTAAAAATTTGCTAGGATTTACATGTGAAACCACCTGGACCTGATATTTTCTTTTCTTCTTTTTAGTTTTAGGGGACTGATATTTTCTTGTTGGAAGGTTTTTAATTCTAGATTTTAATTCCTTAATAAATAATAGAACTACTTGTCTCATCTATTTCTCATTTATTGACTTTTGGTAGTTCATACCTTTCAAGAAATTGGTCTATGTCATCTATGTTTCAGAATTAATCTTATAGGTTTATTAATATGTATACAATCTGTAATGATGTATTCACTTTCATTATTGATATGGTACTTTGCGCTTTCTGACTTTTTTCTGTGATAAGTCTGTCTAAAAGTTAATCAACTGTATTGCTCTTTTCAAATAAATGGATTTTGGTTTATTAATTTTTTAAAAATTTGTATTTTCTAAATTTGGGGTTCTGTTCATCTTTATTATTTCTGTTTGTCTTGGGCTTCGTTTTGTCTTCTTTTCCTAATTTCTTATAATATCAGCTCACATTACTAATTTGAGATTCTTCTTTTATAATATAGGCATTTAAATAAAAACGTTCATCTAAGAACTACTTTAGTTAGATCCTGCAAGTTCTGATGTCACATTTAATTTCCTCTACACTTTAAAATATTGTTTACTTTTAGCTGAAACTACTTTGACTCACAAGTTATTTATTCATGCACCATTTTATCTCCAAATATTTGGAGAAATTTTCCAGATACATTTTTGCTAGGTTTTTTTCCAGTTTAATTCCATTGTAATTATAGATCACAATCTCTGAGCACACTGTATACTTTCTATTTATTTAAACATGTTGAACTTTGTTTTTTAGCCCAGAGTCTGGCCTGTGTTAGTGATTGTTCTGTGCACATTGGATAATATATGTACTCTTCTGTGGGTGAGCAGACTCTTCCATAGGCAGGTGTCAGTTGGATAGAGTTAGTTGACGGTGTTGTTCAGCTTTTCTGTACTCTCATTGACTTTCTAAATACTTGTTCTATTAATTATTGACAAAGGAGTGATGAAATCTTAAACTATAATTGTGGACTTGTCTATGTTACCTTTTATTTCTATCAGATTTATATATTTTAAAATATATTGTTAGTTGTTAGGTGCACACACACACAAAGATTTGTTTCTTTTTATATCTGATAATGTTACTTGTATGTTGTGTTTCAGCGTGTCTGTTTCTTCACTCTTTTTGTTTGAACTCTTGTATGTGCAGGTGACTGTCTTGTGACAGCATATAGTTGAGTCTTGCTTTTATACACACTCTGCCAATCTCTGTCCTTGAATTGGTGTGTTTATGCTTCTAAAATTATACTTGTTGTGTTTGGCATAACATCTGCCATCTTGCTAGATCTCTATTTGTTCCATTTATTTTGTTTTTTTAAATTTCATCTTTCTCAACTCATCATTTTATCTTCACCTTTTGACTCATAATCTATAATGTGTTTAATTTTTGTATTGGCTGCCATAGAATTTACAGTGTACATAGTTAATCAGAGTCTGTCTTTAAGTAATATGATTTTGCTCTAGTATATTTCTTATTCATTTCCTGAATGTCTCTGATAGCTCTCTGGTCATTTCAAGCTAAATTTTTCATGTTGCGTTTTGCCAGTTCTCAGTGGAAGTTGTCTGCCTCAGGCAGGCTTGTCACACCCATCCTGAAAGGAAGACCCTCTGAAGAATCATCCTCAGTTACTAATATCTTTGGAGAGAGAGGAGTACTTGTGAAATAAGAACACAATGATATGAATGAGAAGCAAGAAACAAACATAGTTCCGGGAAATTAAAAACATGATAGCAGAAACTAAAACTTATAGGAAGTTTGGAATTTAAGGTTGAGGAAATAACCTCAAAAGTAGAACAGAAAGAAAAAGAGCTGGAAAATAAGGCATAAAAGATAAGGCAATTAAAAGACCAGGACAAAGTGTTTGACATCTGAATGGTAAGCCTTTCAAAAAGAAAGAACAAGAACAACAGAGGAGAGGACTCACCAATTAAATAAATTTGAAATTTTTCTAGGATTAATTTGTGCAGCCAAACTGAAAAATCCCATAGTTTCCTTGAAAATAAAATAAAATATTCAAGCCACGCCTTTTCTCGTGACATTTTCAGAATACTTGGGCCAAATAAACTATAATATTATATTTCAGAGAGAAATAAGATCACAATTAAAGCATAAGAACTGGTAACTGATAATGTTTTGTCTTTAACACTAGAAACTAGAAAATGGAAGAATGCCTTTAATATTCTGAAGGAAAAGTATTTCCAGCCTGGATGACTGGTGTATCTGGGCAAACAACCAATTAAGTTTGAGAACGGAATGAAGTCTTCATTATTTGTGGATTCTGTATTTGTGAATTTTCTTACTAAAATTTATTCGTAACTCTCAAATCAGTACTACAGCACTTTTGCAGTCCTTTGCAGACATGTGGTAAACAATCTGAGTTGCCCAACACACTTTCCCAGTTGAGGTTAAACAAGATGACATGGTTTGTTTATTGCAGCTTTCATATAGGAACATGTGCTTCTCATGGTCTATTTAGTACAATTTTTTTCTTTGTATTTTTGTGCTTTTTTGTTTGCGGTTTCTCCACCTAAAAAAGACCCCAAGTGTAATGCTGATGTATTGACTAGCTTTCCTTAGCACAAGTGGGCTGTGATGTGTACGGATAAGCTTCATTCAGGCCTGAGTTACAGTACTCTTGGCCATGAGTGCAATATTAATGAATTAACTGTATATAAAATAAGGTGTCTTTAAACAGAAACACACATAAAACAGGGTAATGTATTGACTGGTAGATGAAAATGTTGTGAACAGAAACTGGCAGGAACCTAATCTTGTCATTTCCCTGAAAGCAGTGGCTCAGTATTTGCTAATTCAGTGTTGATGGCAACTTCATAGGACGTAACTATGGCAAATAATGAAAATCAGCTGTAAATATACTTTCAGGCACGTTTTCTCCCAAGCAATCTCTTCTCAAAAAGTTTTTTGCAAGACAGGTTTCACCAAGACAAGGGAAAGCACTAAAGAAAAGGAAGTCATAGGAAATAGGAAAGTGAAGATGTAACACGTGAGAGAAGCAAAGGGAGTTCCAGGATGATTTTGAGGAAAGATCCCAAGGAGAAAGCATGACACCAGAGTGAGGGAGCAAAAAAATCCCAATCGGAGCAGTGCCACTTATAGGTGATAGTGTGTTGGAAGCAGTCATCTGTGCCGTCTTTGCCATCAACACACGGCCTTTCTGCGTGAAGCTGGAATGGCGGTGTGTCCCGCCAGACTCATCAGCGCACAGTGCTGGTGGAACCTCTGTTCTGTCTCCTGTGCTGCAGCCCGAATCCGCTGAGATCACCCATATCGCACCCACGGAGGGCTGTGCACTAGTTACCCCTGAGGGTTGGAACTTGGCTGTGTTGAGCTTAGAAGAAGAAGACAAACCCTGTTCCCACCACACCCCAATTGTATTCCTGCTGGACCACACTGCAGCCTTTCTAGAAGTTCCAGCTTTTTCACAGGTTTTCACTTCTGTCCTTGACCACTTGTTTTCTCAAATGGAGCTGTGGTAACTTCTCAGAAAAACTAAGGCCAGACTGTGATCCCGCCAGACACAGATCAGCTTCTCTTACCACGCAGGCTTTACTTAAAAAATGGCCCTTTCCTGAGATCAACTTTGAAAATATCTAACTAGTACATTTATTATACACAGCCACGTGGGGAAAATAAAAATAAAACTATATGAGGAATTAATGACAAACATTCAGCATGGTGGTTATCTCTGGAGGGACAGAGTGAGGGATATAAAATCAGGAAGATGCATTTAAGTTCTGTTTCTTAAATTGGGCAGTGTGTACACATTATTTGTTTTATTGCTATTCTTTATGCACAAACACACATACATACAAGCAAACACATATACTATTTCATATACAAGTTATATGTTTAAAAACACAATTAGAAAAATAAAGTCTTAAAAATCACCAAACAGAAAAGCTGAGAAACCCCGCTAGACATCTCCAAAGGCTTGTCTTTGTTTAACTGCTAGTGTTGCTGGAAAAAGGGGTGCTGTTCCAGATACCAAGAAAGGGTTCATGGATCTTGCACAGGAAGGAAATGTTAGTGAGTCTCAGAGTGCAGTGAGAAGAGAGAGTTTATGGAAAGCTACTCGGTTACAGAGTAGGGCATCCTCAGAAAACAAGCTGAGGAATGTGCCATCAGTGCTTTAAATTCTTCTTGTATAGGGGTCTTATGTACGTAAAACCTAAGGTGCTCATGGGCTAACAGCATGAAAAAATTGATTACTTTGTTGATATGGAGAAAGTTATCCTTGGCATTTGAGTGCACAAGTACATCAAAGCATGCTATGATCATCTTAAAAGCATATACAATTATGTGATATTGGGACATCTGAACATTCTTCTGTCCTAGGAGTTTGCCGTTGCAGGCATTACTAAATTGCTTCCTTAGCTGTAAACATCTTATGACCACGGGGTGTGACTGGCAAAGAATGTGCCTTGCTAGTTTTAAGATGGAGTTGATTTTCAAATAGTGTCACTCTGGCTTACTACCTACACTCCTGTTGCCCAAACATTATTGTGGTACTTTTTCATTGACATTGATCTCTTGTTGTTAAATATAAAGTATTTTTATATTTTTAAATATATTTTTATATTTTAAAAAATATATATATTTAAATATATTTTAAATATAAAGTATTTTTATATTTAACAAGAAATCAATGTCAATGAAAAAGTACCAGTGAAAAATGAAACAGTAAATATGCTAATATAAAGTAGGAAAAAATCAGGTCAGAATTTGGATACAGGCATTTAGTTTCATCATAAATCAGGTCATTGGTCTCGTGCTAAGAACACTTAAGGGTATCCCTTTCCACCAGGGACCTGTTTCATATTTTCTTTCACTTTCTTTGCTGTTTTTATGGCTGTTTGCTTACTGTAGCAGTTTCTTCACATAAAGGTTTGCTTCTATTTGATCAAAATCCATTTTTTTCCTAGTAGATGGAGGCAAAGGAGAAATATTTTCAAAGAAAAAAATAATACAGATGACAAAACCAACACTGGTTTTCTATTACAGAATATAGAAAATCTGAACTAATTAAAGGGCATGTCGATACAAAGTAACACACCAAAAAAGATGCTACATGTTGAATCAATTATTAAGAAGTCCCAATTTATACAAGATAGAATGAAATGGCCACCAACTAAAGTTGTGAAATACTTTATGTGCTCACGATTGTCTGACAGTCTTCCCTGACCTCAATCCTCAAGAGACATCTTAGGCATCTTTTTTGCATGTGGAATTCATTTGGATTTTGTAGGAAGCAGACTGTGTCATGTGAATCTCTTATTTCCCAAGTTACAGCTGATGTGCAGCTTCTGCTCTAGTGTCTCATTTGACGTCAATGAGTAACAAGAGAATACTCTGTTCTTTAGAAATGAAGTCAGTTCAGGAGTATGTCCCTAATACTGAAAATTACTCTCTCGAGGACTAGGTCAAGAGGGTATATTTAATGACAAAGCAGCTGAGTCAAGTTTTGGAATGAACCGATTTGCAAAGAGGTTGATGAATGGATTTGCCCTTGATGTTTTGCAGTTTTCATATCTTCCCATTCAAGAGAACATCTTACCTAACTTCTTCATTATTATCACTTTCTACATTGAGGAGACCCAGCCTAATTGGAGGGCTGAGAGGTCATGAAAATTCAAACATTCCAAGAAAAATAACAATATTTGAATGATCCCTCTGAAAGAGATTTATCAGAACCTCTCCTGTTCTCTTCTTGCTAATGCTTCCGTTTGTCATGGTAAGAAATGTTATGATGATTTAGAAGTAGTCCGAGGAAAGTTTGCTAGCTTCAAAAGGGCAAAATAAAATTTCCCAAATTTGAGAAGCCAAAATGGTCTTTTTCTTTGCAAAATTAGGTTACTTTACCAGTAGACATAGAAATAGGTATATAGAGCGTGCAAAGCTCTGGGTGGGGATTTAGACTTCTTTGACTGGCTGGAGGTCTTTTCAACAAGCTTCCTGCAGGAATAAAATTCTCCTTTGGGACCAGCTGTGTTAGAACATGCCATCTATGCTTGTTTCATTGAATACTCCATTTTGATCTGCCTGCCTTTTGACCTGATAAAATTTATGATTGCATGTGCAACGTAGATGTAGGAGAGAGGCAAAAACTGATTGAGAATCTCTTATGAACCCATGTCTAGCACTTGCAACAATCCTATGAGGAAAGCTCTATCATCCCCCTTTATAGATGAGGAAGCTGAGACCCAAAGAGGTAAAGTGAGTTCCGGGTCAGCACAGTAGTGCTTGTGAGGAGATGGTGTCTCATTCTGGTTGGCCTGATTCCAGTGTCCAAGCTTGTTCCGCTGACTTCATCAAGTTTCCAACTTCCATGGTACCTGTCTTCATGCGGACCCAGGCCTTTTCATGGCACTGGCTGCATCCCAGAGTGAGGTGCCTGGGTAGTCCTGCCTCCACAGCTCCTTGTAAGAAAACCTGTGGATTTGCTGCTCCTCAGAGGCTTTCTTGTTCTGTTCTCAGGTCCAGTAGCTTGTGAGACTGGCTGTGTTTTCTGCCCTTTGATTCTTTTAAATGTCCCTACTTCTTTGTGATTATTCATCCTTAGACTAGTTCGTGGAGGTTTCTTCTTTGGCCGTCAAACTACTCTTGTCTAAGACAAAGCTTGAAAGAGGGAAGATTGTTGTGTTGAGCTTTGAATGAATGCCGGACACTATGTTAGTAAACTTCCTGTGTGTGCACAGGTGTGTGCATATGTGTGGAGAAGTGAGCTTCCAAACAACCCAGAGAGAATATGTGATGACAGCTCCAACCAGCAACTGAAGACTAGTCCGGAAGAGATGGCCGTGGACATGAATGGAGGCTTCTCACCATATTAGTTGCACCAGAACACAATCACCAACTAGTCATCAGTATTAGATGATTGTGTGAGACAAGGCTGTCAGGCAAAGAGAAATTAGGGAAGAAGGTTGTGTAATGCTAAAACTGCCACCAGGGTTTGAGTTTGCACCAAAGATTATGTGGGTGGCTCCTTCCATGCTCCTCCCCAGCTGTCCCTTCCTGTCCCGCAGCACCTTTTGAATGGAGTGTTCACCTTCCCTTTCCCAGTCAGGAGAGTCCTTTCACTACAAAAATTATCAGTCACTTGTATTTTGTGTGCATTGTATATATTTCCCCCTGTTTATTTACATTTTGATTTTGTAAAGGAATTTTTAAGCATACATAAAGTTTAAATTATATTAAACTATATATAGCTATGTGTACATACATAAATATATGTATTTTGTGTACACATAAATGTATGTGTTTTATATGCACACACATATATATTCATATATACACACACATATATAGACCCTTAGAGTTTCTCCTAGCATGTTTATTCTTTTTTTTTCTTAGAAACTCAGTCCATTTAGGCTTAGTTTAAAGCTATATTTCCCTCACTTATTTTTAAATATATTTTATCAGGTAGCTGCTTTAAGTGGATTTTAGGACAAGTCTGAAAATCATGTATGTGTAAATAAATAAATTATCAAGTATAAAAATAAATAAGCACCACATTCTCCCAGATGCCATAATCATTTCACATTCTTGGCACCTAGGGGTAGAGCCAGGCATGCCTCAAGTTCAGTCGGTGCTGTTTGAGTCAAGGGTCAGTAAATGAATAGCAACGTATTATAAACAAGGCTTCTAGAGGCTATCCTTCCTGCTCTCATAGCTTGTAGAAGAAACTTCTATTGAACTAGTACCATATGCAGACATGCAGTCAAAGTTCTCTTTTTTCTTCCTATCTAGCCAAAGAATCACATTCTTTCATACATGAAAGAGAGAGGGAGCTTCTTTTTCCATCAATTGTGTAAAAGTGCCTAAATGGATAAAAATTGTGTTAACTTTCATTGGGATTTTTGTTTCTACCTAGAAGAGCTTTCCAGTAATGAAAGTTTCAGTCCTTTTCATATATCCAAAAGGTTGAATTGCCATATAGCCAATTAAAGGACAAGATGCCCAGCTCAATTTGAAAAATAGCTCTAACAGCTGAATATTTGTAATTGATTGAAGAAAGCTTCATACAGGACATTAGGACATACTGCCAAAGTCAATACAGGATGTGGGGTGAGGACGCAGGAGATGGCAAGCCTAGGAAAAGATGGCCATCCCCAACGGTGGCTCATGCCTGTAATCCCAGCACTCTGGGAGGCCGAGGCAGGCAGATCACCTAAGGTTGGAAGTTCGAGACTGGCCTGACCAAAATGGAGAAACCCCGTCTTTATTAAAAATACAAAATTAGCCGGGTGTAGTGATGGATGGCTGTAATTCCAGCTACTCGGGAGGGTGAGGCAGGAGAATCGCTTGAACCCGGGAGGCAGAGGTTGCGGTGAGCTGAGATCGTGCCATTGCACTCCAGCCTGGGCAATGGGAGTGAAACTCCATCTCAAAAAAAAAAAAAGATGGCCATCCCCACACCGCTGAAATAGCTCTCCTGCATAGAATCCTCCAGAAGCTCCCCACTCGCCCGCCTGCAGCACTGCACTAGATGCTCAAAATGGTTCTTTCGGAGGCACTAAATTCAGTATATTTATTGAAGTCTTACTACATGGGAAGCACCTGCTGAGCTACGAGAGATGTAACAATAACTGAGAATTGGTAGTATCTTCAACAAGTTTAAAAAGAGACAAATCTGTACACAACCTTAAGGTACCATAAAAAGCACCATCCTAAAATAAAATATTGTAGAGAAGTAATTAATTTTTAAAAATTTCTCTCTTCCCACCTCTTCATTCTTATAAAATGTAAGCTCCCTGGGGCAGTGATTTCTTGTTTTGCTTAAACTTATATTTCCAGTACCTAGAATGGCATCTGGCACTTAGGAGACCCTCTGCAAGTATCTGTTAAATAAAATAAAGGATTATTGAATGATAAAGAGGAAATGGAAATGAATTTAAAAAAAAAAAAAAGGATCACAGGTGACTCCATAAAGGAGGACTGGTTATGAAGCTTTGTGTGGTGGAGATGGAAGAACGATGGCTTCTGTCTGAGAGAATAGGATATGCAAATATGGAAGTCATGAATTTCATGGAAAGCCTAAAAACAGAGGACGGTGTTAACCGAAGCATAGAGATTTAAAAAGTAGGTTGGATTTGTATTGTAGAGAAACTTGAAAGCTGTGTTGAGATATTTTGAACTTTATTCTATAAGTGAATATTAAGAATTAAAATGGACCAGGCACAGTGGCTTGTGTCTGTAATCCCAGCACTTTGGGAGGCCGAGCGGGAGTTCACCCTAAGCAACATAGGAAGACACTCTCTCTGCACAAAAATTTAAAAAATTGGCTGGATGCGATGGTGTGCACTTGTAGTCCCAGCTACTCAGGAGGCTGAGGTGGGCAGATCACTTGTGCCCAGGAGATTGAGGCTGCAGTGAGATAGGATTACACCATTGCACTGCAACATAGGTGACACAGCAAGACCTGACTCAACAAAAATCAATCAGTTAAGATGGAACTAAGATGATAATAGGTGTTTCATGTAAATGATACTTTGCAGCCACATAAATCTGGAATATATTGGTTTTTACATGACTCTTAGAGATCAATGCAGACAAAATGACCCCAAGGATGCTGCAGTAAAATCCAACTTTCCAATCAATCACATGCAAAAAATGGCTGTTTACTTCTAGTTAATTCAATGAATTCTCAAACTAATTTGAGAATGGAGCCCTTTTCTCCAGGGCCATATTGAACTGTGGAGAGACTGATTCTGCTGAGCCTTGTTTTTCTCGGGTAACTGGTTGTGTGGACATGTGAATCATGGCTTGGCTTTGTTCAGTTCAGTATATTCTGTCAAACGACAATTTCATAAATGCAGAGTTAATTCAGAGACACCTGCATTCTAGTCTAGCTTTGCAAGTAATTTGGGCTATTTATCCAACTTTCATGAGCATTTTTTTAAATTTTGCAACTGTAAGATGAACAGTCTGAATGAGACTATCTTTAATTTTTATGATATTATGCTCAACTCTCTTCTTACAAAGCCAAGATTCCAGCTCAGTAAGAAAATGTCCTTGAGATCCAAGGACAGGATGACCTCAGATGTGGGACGATGTTGCAACTTCCTCAGAGACACGTTCCCAGGCTTTTACATTTCTTCCTGTCTGGACACATCGTTTGTGTCCTGATGTTCAACAATCAGATCTGTCTCCTATCCTGGCCTTATCCCTGGAGAAGCAGGTGGTGCTCGGTCACAAAATTTTGCCAATTAGTTTTTAACAAAACTATTAAGGTCAAGATTCTGCTCCAGATGATGAATTTTTTCCATATTGCAATCCAATTTTTGGAAACTTTGAGGATGTGCAATTCTAATTATTAAGATTAACATATTAATATGGGCATGCCAAATAAGCATTATGAGAAATAGCACTAGATTTAAATTGCTTAAAGTAAGCAATTACACCTGATAATATAGTCAAAGGACATAAAATAGTACAAGAGCCGTTTTAAAAATGTAATTATCTTCTGTCCCTTTAATCTACCAACCTGGAAACATGCGGCTTTTGTGTTTATGTATGAAGGTAGGTAAATTTATCACCAATCAAAATTTTAAAAGAATGAAGAAAAGGGACAATTTGTTCTTTCCACCTCATGACAAAGCCACATATTTTCTCTTTGCAAATAAAGCCAAAGCTTAGTTCTGCCTTACATAAAATACTTTATACTTCTATATACAAGCACATAACGATTTACTTTCTCCAACTTTGTGCCCTAATGCTATCATTTGTTCTGAGCCTTTGGGAATGTGTGTATTGATATTGAAAAGATAGAAGTTATGACGTCCAAGATTATCATGAATGTGATAATTCCCTTGTGATACGCATTCCCTTGTGATGATTCTAGCATCTAAATCTAGCATCTAAATCTCTCAAATCTAGCACATCTCTCCAACCTCCTAGGCAGCTGCCCTGTTCAAGCCATGTTATGTGTTTCCTAGACTACTTCAGGTGCCCCTCATCCAACCTTGCTGCTTCCAGCCCTGATTTTTCCTATTCCATCTTCAGCCTGCAGCCAGACTGGGATCCCAGACAGCTATTAATATTTCTGGTTATACTGGTCCCCAGACCAAAACCCTTTCATGGTCCTTCCTGAGGTCTTCATTCCTTAAATTGTTTTGCAAGACCTAGAAAAATGTGGCCTGTGTCAAGTTCTCTAGTTTTTTTTTTCACTCCCAATCTTGTGTTCCATACTTCATTCATCTTTTCCATCTTTACATCAAGCTGGCATTCCTCTTAAATCTCATCTTCTGCTGAAACAATTTGTCTTTCCTCTTCCATTTTCTGTTCTTCTGAAAAGCTCTTTAGGATCCTCAATAATTTTTATGACCATAAAGAGATCTTGACACCAAAAAGTTGAAGAGTTTCCATCCTAATGCAAGGACTTGGCAAGGAAAGCTGAGAGTGAACCCAGAGCCAATAAGTCTACACATACCACAGGGCTTCCAATCAGCAGAAGAATAGAAGTTCCAAGAAGAGAAGAACCACATTAGGCAGAAGAGAAGAAATCATGAAAGCGATGATTCAAGAAAAGGTTCCTCTGCTCTATCTTTCAATCTTTCTAGCTTTCGTTTATGGTATCACATATTTAACTTTTCAGAGCTCTTTTTGTTCTCTGAATATCCTGTCTTCTTCCTCTTTTTAACAGTATTTCTTTTTATATGTTTCATGCATTCTGTAGCTTTTTTATTATCTCTCAAAAAATATTTGTGGTTATTACCTTTGAAGTTTTCTTCTTCCTTCCAAATTTCTGATCTTACATTTTCTCTTTCTCAGAGCTCAGGGACATATTTCGAGGTTAAAGGTGCATTGCTGTCCAGCACTATGTGAAAATAATCTCACAAACATACATCATTGCAAATTTTGAAAATGCTAAGAATAAAGTAAAAGATGCCAATTGCGTTTAAGAAAGGGAAGAAGTAGTTTTTAAACGAAGAATTGAGCATCAGAATGGGATCGAACTTGTTAACAGCAACATTGAAAGACAGAACATAATGGAATAACATCTGAATGGAACATCAATATTCTGAGGGTGATGTATTCAACATGTATTTTGTGCAACCAGACTCTCATTTAGCGTGAACATAATATAAAGACATCCCCAAGCACGCAGAGTCTTTGGAACTCAGCCCCAGGCATCCTTTCCCAGGAAGCAAGGGGAGAATGTGCTCTGCTAAAGCAAGAAGATAACCAAGAAAGATGAAGTCAGGGGACCCAGTAACTGGGGAAACCAACATGAAAGAAAGGCAAAAGAGGTCCCCATGATGGTGATAGAAGCCCTGGGAGGAATACTGAGCAATCAAGCTGGAACTGACCAGAACCAAGTAGGATGGGGCAGAAGCTCCAACAGAGGCTCCTTTAAGATGTTGGGATTGTTAGACTCCCTCCCAAGGGGTCGCATGTATACTATGGGGTTGCAGAGGATGGAGGGAGACCACAGACTCTGGAGGCAGATCACATGGGTTGGAATAAGCTCTTTCATGTATGAGCTATGAATTTGTTCTCTTCATGCCTCACATGAAATATGAGGGTAATAAGATAACTAATGTTAATGTTGTAAGCTTTCAATGAATTTGGAAGCGCTTGGAATAGTGCCTGACACACAGCAAGTGTCATGTTTATGTTACCTTGAAAATAGAGGAATTGACAGTTTGATAGATCAATAGATGACAAATCTACAGAGGGTGGAAAGAACATTATATTACAGGGGCTATGTTAGGTGATAAATTAAGCATATAGAAAACTGAGCAAAACTAAAATAGACACTACTCCAGAGAAAACAAAAACTGAGTACCAAAGGAAAAATCAATATTGAAGGTTTAGCTGTATAAATACTGAATATTGACTTAACAAAAATTATGACATAACTATCAGCGGAACAGAATATAAGAAGTGTGAGTGAATTGGTGGCATGTGTGATAATAGCTGTACCTTATTCTTCCATATAATAAAAATACCAATAAAAGATGCCAATAAAAATGCCTAGGATTGGAAAAAATAGAAAAACTAAAATATAAGCATGTTTATATTTAGCAACATAAAAGTAAAACCCCAAATAATCCATTAATAGGAGAGCATAGTTTTTCCTAGTAAGCTTGTATAGCTGTTTTATTTTAACTCTTTAAAATATGTGAATATATATTGTGTTAAAAATTAATGGGCAATAGAAAAAAGGAACAAAATGAATCAAGATAGGGAAGAAGAGAAGATTAGTTTTGAGAAAATGTAATCAAAGAAAGGCATAAGAAGTTAAAAGTAAGTTTCAATAATATCTGCAGAAATATTTCTGATTTAGTGAACAAGTTTGTAACATGAAACAGATTGCTTAGAAAATAGAGCAAAGAAAATTTCTAGTAACAAAAAAGATTGCCAAAATAAAGTATTTAGTGGTAGGCGTCAGTAATTGATGGCCAGATTAGTAAATTGGAAGATAAAATAGAAGAAATATCCCCAAATATGGATTAAAAAGTAAAAATGAAAATATTGCAGAAATTTTGAGGGAGCCCGGGACAGTTTTAGGAGATTCAGTGTTTGTTTGATAGTTGTTTGAAATAGAACAGAGAGAAGGGAGAGAAGGAACTAATCCAAGAAGTAATAAAGTAAACATTACTGGAAGTCAATGTAAATCTTCAGTTGGAAGTGGCCATGAGATGCTGAGGAACAATAATGTGATATCTGGGAAAATTTTGATGATATTTCTGACTTCCAGTGACAAAGAGAAAATCTAACAACTTCTCGAGGGCAAAAGCTCCTGAAGAATTAGAGCGAGACTGCAGTGAGGAATCTCTGGAGATGCCAACCTGGTGGTGCTTTGAACCTTCTTATGGGAAGAGAATTGTACTCATCCATCACACTACTCCATGCTTGCAACCCAAATCCCTTCACACATGTAAACACTTTGCTACCCCTCTCTGGGAAAAAAAGAGAATTACTCTGGGTTGTATTTTAACAAAATAAAAAAAGTGAACCCAACAGAGGAAGTAGATATGTATTACAAGGAAGGCTGATAACAGGATAAGCCAGTCCGTGAGACGCACAGTGAGTTCCAGTCATTGCTGGTGATTCTGCTAAAGTTTTTTTCTTCTTCTTTGTTTTTGTTTTTGTTTTTTGTTTTGTTTTGTTTTTGATGAAGTCTCACTCTTTCGCCCAGGCTGCAGTGCAGTGGCACAATCTCAGCTCACTACAACCTCCGCCTCCTGGGTTCAAGTGATTCTCCTGCCTCGGCCTCCCAAGTTGCTGGGATTCAGGCATGCACCACCACACCCAGCTAATTTTTGTATTTTGAGTAGAGACAGGGTTACACCACGTTGGCCAGGCTGGTCTCGATCTCCTGACCTCAAGTGATCCACCAGCCTTGGCCTCCCGTAGTGCTGAGATTACAGGCGTGAGCCATTGTACCTGGCCTTGCTGAAACTTTTTATACAACAGTTGAGAATGGATTGTTACAAATGTAAAAGATACAGTATAAAAATACTGACACTAAAATGCTACATGATTTTAACAAGTTACCGTTGGTGAGGAGAAGAGTTAGTGAGGAAAACTGCAAAAATGTCTCCCCTGGTCTTTGAGGGTTGCCCAGCTGTTGGTTAATTCTCAACAATGCGTAGAAAGGTACACTTACTGACAGTTTGAGGTCAACCATTAAAAGAGAAATAGGATTTATGACTACAAAAATCACTAAAAGAAACAAATAGAAAAAAAATCAATTCAGAAAAAAAATCAAAGGAAAACATGAACTTGTTTTTAGATCTTAAAAGAGGATTAATGTTCAGTTACAAAAAACAGCACGACTATTTTTAGTTTCAACAGTAATACTTGAATCTATCAATTTCATTTGTCATTATGTAATGCTTGACAGTTTCTTCTTGCTTTCCTGTTCTTCAATAGCAATTAGTTTATCATATCGTTGTGTCTGGATACAGTTTCTAAGAGTCTACTTGGTTATCTGCCAGACTGAGTTTCATAAAGACCACCCTGGAAATGAGAAGAGGACACTGGCTGTCGTCTCCCTCCTTGTGTCTTCAGCATGGGCTCTGTGCTCTCTTCCCTTATCAGGATTTCAACTGCAGAATACCCATATTATACAATTAAGATTTTTTTTACTCTATTGCATTGCTAAAATCCAATTAAAATAGTAAAGAGTGAAAAGAATCAGAATACAAGGAAAAAACCCTCATCTTTAATGACACAGAGAAGCAGCTAAAAGTGCAGCCTTAAACACAAAATATGCAAAGGATGTGCGTCTTGAGCAGGAGAGTGTAAGGAAGCTGAAGAGTTCAGCCCTGCTGGCTCAGACTCGACGCAGGGAGAGTTTCTTCACAGATGGTGTCATCTAGAAAGGCCCATCCACCAATCTTTTGAGTAGATAGATAGAGGTGTGAGGGCATGACCAGGCCATGGAGAGGGAAGAACCATCCTGTGGAAACAGCAGGAGGCCTGATGCTGAAGGAAAACCCAAACTGACACTTCATACCTGTATGTGACCTGGTCCACGGAGGGTGCAGAGGTGAGGGGTGAAGAGAAAAGAAACAGGGGCTCTATTTTAGCCTACCTACAGTCAGGCTAACTCCTAAACCGGAAGGGGATAAACTCAAAAAGAACAGAAAATAACAAACTTGGTAAGAGTGAGTTTGAGAAAAAAATACCAGAATGAAAGCTCTAGATGGCCACAGCCCTATATCTTCCTGCTCCTCTCCACAGCTAATTATCAAACCTCGCTGCCCCCTGCAAAGAGGAATGCCACAGTTAACAAGAAATGAACAGAGGCACTGCAGAGGGAAAGAGGCAAGGGTGTGAGCAGCAGATACACAACGATCGCACATTACATGAAAATTACCCTGTGGAAGAGGAAAAGATTCTCCAGAGTCTCAACAAATTACTATGTAATCTCTTAAAGCTAAAGAAAGAAAGCAAAAAAAAAAAAAAAAAAAAAAAAAAAAACCCATGTTTTCAAAGTAGAGCTTATACAGCAGAGAAGAGTTAAAAATGAGCTGGTCTGCTTAACCTTGCTAGTAATTACTGAAATGCAACTGAAAACACAAATGAGATATGCTTCAGAATCACATTTGGCAAGAATCAAAAATCTGAAAGTATTACGTGTTCTTGCTGAGAGCAAAGAAAACTTGTGGCACTCTCCTAACGAGCTGGGAAAATGGTATAATCATATCAGGGGGTAGCACCTAGTCAAGTTTAAAAGGCACAGACCTTAAGATCCAGCAATTCCGTTTGCAATTCTACAGCCTAGAATAACTCTCACTGAGGTATACAAAGATTGACATTCGTGTGTGTCAGGGTGAGTGTTCATGAATGTTAATGACAGCATTGTAACAGGGAAAGACGAGAAATAACCTAATTGTTTGTTATTAGGAAAAGGGGTAAATAAATTGTGACATATTCTTAAAATGGAATTATATACAGTAGTAAAAGTAAAAAACTGGAAGTATATATTTCTATGTAAATATCACAATGAATAAAAATAAGTGGCGTGCAGATTTGTACACTTAAAAGACGTGATAAATTTTTTTTTAGCAATTAAATTGATGCTTACTCTAGACTCTAAGGCTATAACAGTGAATAAGACACAAAAATATCTTCCTTTATGAAGAGTCTCTTCTGGGGGGAAACCAGACAATAATCAAAATATATAAGCGTGTTATGTAGTGTATTTGTAGAAGTAAGTGATATTGAGAAAAAAATAAGCCGGGATGGAGGAGATGGAGAGTTGAGAGTGTTGCAGTTTTGAGTGGAATGGTGGGGCTAGGCATCCCTGACAAGTGACACTTGAGCAAAGCTTGAAGGAAGTGAGAGAGCTGACTGTGCAGCTATCTGGGGGGAAGAGTGTTCCAGGCGAAAGGAAAAGTAAGTGCAAAACCCTTAAGTCGGGAGCCCCCTGGTCTTTGTCAACGAATAACAAGGTGTTACGGGGGGAGCTGGGTGCAAATGGTGGGGAGTCTCCTAGGAGAAAGAGGAGGACAGGTTCTGAGGAAGTAGGGGGACCTGGAGCAGATTTCGTGGGCCACTGCAGGGGCTCTGGCTTCTCTGAGATGGGAGCATTGGAAGGTGTGCTGTTTTGCTGTGCTGAAGAATGACATATCTGCTTTTCTGAAACTTTTGTTTGGAAATAATTTCAAACTTACAGAATAGACACAAGAAAAAGACTGATATAAAAATACCTATATGTCCTTGAACCAGCTTCACTTTTGTTAACCCCATTAACTCCATCATTTGTGCCCATGTGCTCTCTCTATATACACACATACACATAGGTGTTTTTCTTAAAAAATAAAGAAAAAAAGGACATGTTTAGAATAGTGCTTATAAAACAAGAGAAGATAAACAAAAGCTGGAGTGCTATTTTCACCAGTAATTGAGGAAAATTAAAACAAAAATAAGATAGACTTTCACTACCATCAGATTTGGAAAAGAAATTAGTTCTGACAATAATGTTATTGATGATGCACAATAAAGGAAATTCATATGTATGTGTCTGTGTGTGTGTGTGTGTGTACATATATATGCTCCTATATGTGTGTATATATGTATAGATGTATATACAAACATATATACATACATGTTTATATGTATTATGTATATATGTATATATTACATATGTGTATATAAACATATATATACAATACATACACACACAATTTTCACCCCTAACATTTGAGAGTAAGTCATGACCTTTACTCCTAAATCTTCAGTGTGTATTTCCTAGGAATAGAAAATACACAACCACAATACAATTATTAATTTCAGTAAATGTAACATTGACACAGTATTTTAATCTACTGTACATATTACAATTCATCAGTTGATCCAATAATGTCTTTACAGCATTTTTCTGCCCAGGACAAGATTTGGTCTAGAGTCAGCTGTTGCTTTTAATTAGTAGAGAGGGCAGAAGTAAAAGAAACCATAGAATACAAATTGGCAAAAATTATTTCAAACACACAAAAGAACACAATATATGTGAGTGGTGTAAATTTCCTACTTAAAATACGGGGACTTTCAGATAGGACTTGAAACAATTAAGAAAGCTAGTCATAAAAAGCGTATCTTAAAAAGAATAGACCTAGGAAGGACAAAAGATATTCCAAGTATCGTCTAACAAAAATAAAATAAAAGTGCCGATATCAACAAGATACATGTAGGAAAGGCTAAGCATAAAATATGAAAAAGTGGGATAGTATTCATTAATAAAAAGCATTTCATCAAAATGTGATAGTAATCAACCTTTGTGCCTCAAATGAGAAGATTAATATTTATATAAATAAATACTCAAGGAATTATTAACTGATCCACAATCAGAGTGAAGAGAAAAACTCTTACAAACTGATGGTTCAAGTAGAAAAACAAACTTACAGAGAATTTGAGCAACAGTATTAACAAACTTGTTTTTTGGAGATTTATGCCAAACTTTATTCTGAAACAAAAGAGCACATTTTTTTTTTCTAATGGCAATGAATTATAAAATAATTTTCATCCCGTATCAGGCTATAAATAATGTCCACACATAGTTAAAGATACATAAATAATAGAGACCATGTTATCTAAACTAAGAAAAATATAAATAGATATATTAACAAAGAGTAGTAACAAAAATCTATCCAATTAGGGATTAGATATGAAGTTTAAAAAGAAAGAAAGGAACTAGTTAACATTTTTGGCAGATGCTGTGTTTATATTAGAAACTCTGAGCATAGCAACAAAATAGAGATTGAAATAAGAACAACAAATATTGTTCCCCTGCATAGTGACAATATCCAGTTATAAAAATGTAATACAGAAAAATTCAATTTACAATAACAACTCAAACTATAACATTTCTAGAAATGAATACAGTAGAAATTTTATTAGACCTCTATGCGGAAACTACACAATTTATGAAAGAAAAAATTAAAAATAAATAAATAGAGGCTTGGTGTGGTGGCTCATACTTGTAATCCCAGCACGTTGGGAGATTGAGGTAGGTACATTGCTTGAACCCAAGAACCATGTTCAAGCCTCTGCGCTCCAGACTGGGGGGCAGGGTGAGACACTGTCTCAAAAATAAATTAACAAAATAAAATAAAAATGAAAAACAATGTTCATGGAAAGGAAGATTTATTATACTAAACATGCCAATTAATTTGGTTTTACCCAGTAAAATTAGCCTTACACAAATCAAAATTTTAAGATAGTTTTGTGAAAACCTAAATTGGGCAAGTTATTTAACTTATTTGTCCTCAGTTTCTTTATCTGTAAAATGAGGATAATCCATCTTCATAGGACCGCTGTGAGGGAGGATTAAAGGAGATAATATATACAAAGGGCATTGAACAATACTGAGTATATGTTGAATGCTATGGAAATGTGTATTGTTGTTTCCTTTTCTATGTAATCATATATGGTATATTCTATCTTATTCTCAATGAATAATTTACTATTATTAAGATGTATTACTTTTATAAGGTGCAATAAATGAATAGAAAGGATCCAAATAAGAAGAGAGGAGAAAGAACAGCACTAACTTTTATGTGCATCTAGCATGTGCAGTGATGGTTCATGTATAATACATTGTGTCCTGGGCTGAGGCAAAGAAGGGGTGATGAGGAGGAGCCAGGCCTAGCAAGGACATTCACTCCCTTGTCTCACATCTTGTAGGATAGTCTTTAAAGAAAACAGTTTATGTGTGCATGTATCTTTATAGCAGCATGATTTATAATCCTTTGGGTATATACCCAGTAATGGGATGGCTGGGTCATATGGTATTTCTAGTTCTAGATCCTTGAGGAATCGCCATACTGTTTTCCATAATGGTTGAACTAGTTTACAATCCCACCAACAGTGTAAAAGTGTTCCTATTTCTCCACATCCTCTCCAGCACCTGTTGTTTCCTGACTTTTTAATGGTTGCCATTCTAACTGGTGTGAGATGGTATCTCATTGTGGTTTTGATTTGCATTTCTCTGATGGCCAGTGATGACGAGCATTTTTTCATGTGTCTGTTGGCTGTATGCATGTCTTCTTTTGAGAAATGTCTGTTCATATCCTTGGCCCACTTTTTGACGGAGTTGTTTGTTTTTTTCTTGTAAATTTGTTTGAGTTCTTTGTAGGTTCTGGATATTAGCCCTTTGTCAGATGAGTAGCTTGCAAAAATTTTCTCCCATTCTGTAGGCTGCCTGTTCACTGTGATGGTAGTTTCTTTTGCCATGCAGAAGCTCTTTAGTTTAATTAGACCCCATTTGTCAATTGTGGCTTTTGTTGCTGTTGCTTTTGGTGTTTTAGACATGAAGTCCTTGCCCATGCCTTGTCCTGGATGGTATTACCTAGGTTTTCTTCTAGGGTTTTTATGGTTTTAGGTCTAACATTTAAGTCTCTAATCCATCTTGAATTAATTTTCGTATAAGGAGTAAGGAAAGGATTCAGTTTCAGCTTTCTACTTACGGCTAGCCAATTTTCCCAGCACCATTTATTAAATAGGGAATCCTTTCCCCATTTCTTGTTTTTCTCAGGTTTGTCAAAGATCAGATGGCTGCACATGTGTGGTATTATTTCTGAGGGCTCTGTTCTGTTCCATTGGTCTATATCTCTGTATGTTTATTGCGGCACTATTCACAATAGCAAAGACTTGGAATCAACCCAAATGTCCATCAGTGACAAACTGGATTAAGAAAATGTGACACATATACACCATGGAATACTATGCAGCCATAAAAAAAGGATGAGTTTGTGTCCTTTGTAAGGACATGGATGCAGCTGGAAACCATCATTCTCAGCAAACTATCGCAAGAACAGAAAACCAAGTACCGCATGTTCTCACTCATAGGTGGGAATTGAACAATGAGATCACTTGGACACGGGAAGGGGAACATCACACACTGGGGCCTATTATGGGGAGAGGGGAGGGGGGAAGGATGGCACTGGGTGTTATACCTGATGTAAATGACGAGTTGATGGGTGCTGATGAGTTGATGGGTGCAGCACACCAACATGGCACAGGTATACATATGTAACAAACCTGCACGTTGTGCACATGTACCCTAGAACTTAAAGTATAATTAAAAAACAAACAAACAAACAAAAACCTCCTTAATTTCAGAGGGGGCTAATGGCCTGCAAGGAAGGCACTGTATTTCCCAACCTCCCTTGAGGCAAAGCGTGGTTATAGTGTTTTGGGAAATGGGCGGAAATGATGACTGCATCTTCTTTCTTAGAAGTTCCAGCCACTCTCTTTCCCTATCCTATAGTCTTGAATGCAGACATGGTGCTGGTGAGATAGTTCTGTCCATTAAGAAAAGGGGAACATCCCAAAAACTGGTAGAACAATCAAACAAAAGAAGCCTGGTTCTTGAATGCCCTCCTAGATCAAAGACTTCTGCTTACCCTGGATAATTTGTTTACCCCTGGTCTGTCATATAAGAGGGAAATAAATTTCTACGTTGTTTGAATCAAAAAAAAAAAAAGAAAAAGAAAAAAGAAAACAGTTTATGCTTTTTTTATTAAAAGAAAAGGAAAGGTACATTGCAAATATGACTTTACAATTGATAATACAATAGGGTGGGATTTTTTCCTATCATCCCCTTTATCTGTTTCCTTAAAAACCTGATCCTTTTTGTTACAGAGTCCCCACTGCAGTTTGATAATATGTACTAATAATGCCTATTTTTAAATTGCATTCAGCCTAAGTGTGATATAGCTACAAAACAATCGTTCTATCACTTTCTACTACCTAACATACAACTTCTATCAATCCTGTTGGCGTATATTTTAACCTGATTTGTATATGAATATTTTGTTAGTGGTATTCAGTGTGAATATGAGTTTATATCTTAGCTTTAAAACTCAGCATATTATAATCACATAATTTTCTGTTCCTAAATTATTTTTAAAGCTGTAATTCTGCAATGCTGTGACCCATGTGGCACGGGTCAGATGGGGTTACAGGAAGCTGCCAGGGTGGAGCCCCCTCCGCCCCCACCACCGCAGAGGTCCTCCCGCCTGTGCCCTGGGAAGGGGAGCTTGGAAATCCCGCTGCAGTGATTTCAAGTCCGAGGGGACGCCGCAGCGTGCTGATGGGTGTTTTTGTTCTTTTCTTCTTTGTGCTTCAGTTAAACAAGAAATCAGGTCCAGAGCCGAGTTTAAGGCATTCGTGGCTTCATGTGTAGCCACTGCCTGTCGGTCTTTGACGTGCACGGCCCTGGGGAGAGGGACAGTGGGGCTCTGTCCGCGCTCCCAAGAGCAGGTCCCCGCGGCCCCGCCTCGGACCCTCCTGGTGTGCGCCCAGTGCCAAGTCCGTCTGTGCTCTCTTATTCAGCCGGAACAAGGACTGTCTGCAGCTGCTAATGATGTCGTGTCAAAACTGAAGCGAGGACACCATAGTGATGGGAGGTGGCTGCCAGGGAACCCACAGCCTGAAAACCCTGCATGAAAGGACAGGAAAGTGACACTAACAAGTTAGTGCCCAAATATCCATTAGGTGGAAAACAGAGTGTGCTACGGATCAATATAAAAAGAGAGAGAAAATGCAAATTAGTCATCCTTGGGTGACTAAACAAATTATATTAAACCAACAAATAACCACTCTTCCCCGTTACTTCCAGCCCGCTCTGCCGGGAGCTGGAAGGAGGGCCTGGAGAGGCCGGCAGAATTTCTGCAGAGCGCGCACAGGGCTTATGTCCCAGCTCTAAGGTGTGGACATGAAATTTTGCAGTCACACGTTTTCTTGTGAATCTGTGATACATCTGTAAAATACATTTTAAAAGTTTGCCTTAAATGAAGAGTGGGAAAATTAATGAAAAATCGCGTATGAAGTGCCAGAGACATCATGAATGGGCTCATTCTCTTAGGAAAAGAAGACAATAAGAAAGAGATTAAGCTATTTTGATAGAGCTCATGACTGTGACCCTTGAAAAGTGTAACAGTTGACGTGCTTTATGAATTATAAGAGAAAAGCTGATTTCTGTTTGTCTAGTTTTGAATTATTTCATGATGTTATTCCTGGCAGGGACTGTATTTGGAATATGCATCATATCATAAATAATTAATTATTTGAAAATTAAACTAGCCAGGATTCTATCTTATTCTCAATGAATAATTTACTACTATTAACTTTAATATAAAAGTAACTATTTTTTCCTGGTTATTTCTGATTATAAAAGAATTATATACTCAGTAGAAAGTTTATGAATCAGTTGAAACTATAAAAATGCAGACACAAAATGTCTATAATGTATCCACTCAGGGAACCAATACTAACACATCTGGAATATTTTTCAAGAGTTTTCTTTATGTATTTTTTAGAATAACTGAACTCATATTATATATTTTTTAAATTTTGCTTTGGATACAGTGTTATTTAAAACTATAGGAGACGTGCTTAATAAATTTAAAGATTGTATAATCTGTTATTGATATATTATGATTTAATTATTTATTACCATATTAAAGGAAAGTTTAAATGTTTTCCTTATTAAAAGTAATCCTAAATTGAATATATTTGACTTAAATATTTGTCTACCTTTCAGATTATTACCTTAGAATAAATTACCCCAGCAGTGGAATTGCACTGTCAGTAAGTATGAAAAATAATACCATTCTTGTTAATATTGTCAAAATTCCCTTTAGATAAGTTTCTGTTTGACTCTCACTAGCAGTAGCTGAGCTAATGAGCTCTATCCATTATCCTCGTTTCTTTAATATTCATTACGTTAGCACTGAAATCATCTCATTTGAAATTGGATTTTTTTTTTAATAATTAAGAAGTTGATATCTTTCGAATGTGTACTAACCAGTTACAATTCATTTTATGTTGTGGTTTATTGGTTCATGGGCTTTGTTTAAAAGATGACCTTGCTTACGTGGAATAAATGGGTAATTAATTTGGACAAACACTTCCACTAAAAACAGCTAGAAAATATGGCAAAATATTTGTTAGATACCATGGAAGAGCCAATAACTCAGTGAAGCACTGGGTCAGGGTGAGGGGAGACATGAAGCCAGGCAGGTGGCCATGGATTTAGGAGTCTTTATCTCAGGAGTTGTTTGCTGGTGTTAGAGGGAACAGCTGAGAGGCTGAGCTGAATTTGGGCAGCTTCAAGGGGACAGAGGATTCAAGACTCGCCAAGAGGAAAGATGACTGGCAAATCTGGGCCTCACTTTTCATTGGGACCCTGAAGAGCTGCTCCCAGGTAGTGAAGTATAAGTCAGTGGGCCTTACCAGAGACTGCAGCTCAGCTGGGAATCACCTTGGTTATTCACATTGGATTAGGGTCATCTTCAGGTGCCAGTGTCTCCAGGCCTCTTGTAAGAACAAATTAAATCCTCTCTGGGGAAAGATAATGTCATAGTAGATCTGATCTTACTTCTACAGGCAATTTTCCAAACATGATGTCGATATCCGACACTTCTTTTATGTCTCTTGAAATCTTCCCAGTCCTCACTCTTACTTTAGCCACTGTTAGCCACTGTTAGCATGTAGTACATGCTACTGTAGAAAAGACTCCATTTGATATTTGATAAATAATTTGTGGTATAATCATACAATGAAATTTCCTTCTGCAACGAAAATAAACAGTTCTAGGTACATGCGAAAACATGAATGGCTGCATGCGGTGGCTCACGTCTATAATCCCAGCACTTTGGGATCCTGAGGCAGGTGGATCACTTCAGCCCATGAATTTGAGATCAGCCTGGGCAACATGGTGAAACCTCATCTCTACCAAAAATACAAAAGTTAGCTGGGCACGGTGATATGTGCCTGTAGGACCAGTTACTCAGGAGGCTGAGGTGGGAGGATGGCTTGAGCCCAGGAGGTCAAGGCTGCAGTGAGCCACCTTGCACTCCAGCTTGGGTGACACAGCAGGGACTTGTCTCAATAAATAAATAAACAGATCTTACAATCTTAATATTGAACAAAAGAAGTCAGACATGAAGAATACATATTAAATCATTCTACGTATACAAAGTTCAAAAACAAGCAACCATAAACTCTAACAAAGTAAAGGGAGAAAAATCATATGGCCATTTCAATAAATGCAGAAAAATCATATGATAAAATTCAGTGTTCCTTAGTAAACCTAAAGTAGTGAACATATTCATTAGTGATATATTGAAAGTTTTCCCTTTTAAATTGGATGCCTACTACCGGAGGTTCCTTGCCAGTAAAATAAAGAAAGATAAATAAAATATATAAAGATGGCAAGAGAAATAAATTTGCCATTATTTGCAGACAACATGATTATGTGTGTAGAAAATATAGATGACCTATTAGAATTAGTGAGTGAATTTAGCAAGATTGCTGGATAGACTTGAATATGTAACACACAATTTTAGGTTTATATGTCATCAAGGATTAGACAACAAAATTAAAAGTAATACTATTCACAGTGCCATCATAAAACATTAAATATCTAGGGATAAATCTAACAATAGATAAGGTTTCTACACTGGAAACTTGAAAACAGCATTGAGATAAGTTAAAGAAGACAAATAAGCAACGCTACCTACCTTGTCCTTGAATCAGAAGATTGTATATTATTAAGATGCCAGTTTCCTGTGAAATGATTAAACTGATACAATCCCTACTTAGAAATGGCAGCAGTTGTGTGTGCGCATATGTGTAAACTGATAGGATAATTCTAAAATTAATACATTTAGTCCCAAGACACACAGGAAGAAGAATTAAAAATTTGAAGGATTTATACTCTGGATATAAAGATTTATTATTAAACTGGAGTAATTAAAAGACTGTGTCATTGGTGCAAGGATAGATAAACAGACCAAATGAACAGAACAGAGAGTAAAGAAATAAGTCCACATGTATACAGTCACTTGATTGGAGAGTAGTGGCAAAAGGACAATAAATAAATGATGCTAGATTAGCTGCATATCCATAAGAAAAAGGTTTAATCTTATCCTCAATTCAAACTCACCACAAAACCAAAACCCAAGTGGGTGATAGATCTAAATGTGATAAATAAATCAATAAAATATCTAAGGACATAACAGGAGAATATATTTTCAAGAGTAGAGAACACTTTCCTAAATGCCAAAAGTGTTAACCATTACCCCCCAAAAAAGTAATTACAGGAAGACTATATTAAAACTGAGACACTTAATATAAGCCAAATGCAAGCCCCTGAATCACAGAAGATATTTGTTGTGCATATAACTGACAAAGGACCTGTAACAACAACAACAAAAAACTTATTTTGAGGTGGGTCTCATTCTATTGCCCAGGCTGGAGTGCAGTGGGGCAATCATAGCTCACTGCAACCTCCAACTGTTGGGCTCAAGTGATCCTCCCACTTCAGCCTCCTGTAGTTAAGACCACAGGTGTGCACCACCATGCCTGGTTAATTTTTTAAATTGTTTGTAGAGATGGGACCTTGCTATGTTGCCTAGGCTGGTCTTCAACTCCTAGGCTGAAGTGACTCTCCCACCTCGGCTTCTCAGGCACTGGAATTATAGGTGTGAGCCACTGTACCTGGCCTCAAAAATTTTTAAATGCCTAAAATCTATTTTTAAAATGACAAACAACACAATAGAAAAAGGGGGCAAGAGATTCTAACAGGAAATTCGCCGAGAGAATATACAAATGATCAAAACACATATGAAAAAGTAATCACGCTCATTAGTCATCAAGGAAATGCAAATTAAAGCCACAATGAAATTTTGTTATACACCAAATAGAATGGCTAAAATTAAATAGGATGACAGTAGCAAGCACCTATAAAAATGCAGAGCTCTCACATGTTGCTGGTGAGAATGTCAACTGGTAGAGTTATTTGGAATACTGTTTTCTATTATATATTAAAGCTGAATTTATGCATGCCCTAAATCCCTGTAATTCTACTTCTAAGTTTAAGCCCAACAGAAATGTATAGAGATGTCAAAAGATGTGTACAAGAATGTTTTATAGGAACATTATCTTTAGTAGACAAATACTAAAAACAAATCAAAATTCCATCAAGATTTTAATGAATAAATAAGCTGTGATATATTCATACAATAGAATATTATTCAGTAATTAGGATGAACTAATTATGGCTGCACACAATACAACACTATAAATCTTGCAAACATGATACTGAGAGAAAGAAGCCAGACACAAGAAATGCATACCATATGATGCCATTGTATAACAAAGTTCAAATGAAGATAAACCTAATCTACGATGTTGGAAGTGAGGACAGCGGTTGCCTTGGGAAATGAGCACAGGGTACCAATAGCAAGGAGATTAAGAGGAGCATATGGGGTTTGGGAATTGTTCTAACTCTTGGTCTGGGTTCTAATTTCATGATATGTGCCTTTGTGATAATCCTTCCTGCTGTGCACTAACGTAATATACTTTCTGAGTGTGTACTATTTTTCATTCAAGGTATTCCTAGGATGGAAAACAAATAAGTCGTTTACAGGTTTATGAAATTAAACATTCAAGGGTAGAAGCTGCTTCAAGCTCACTCTGATCTTGTTACTAAGAAATCTTCATTAAATGTGCAAGTGTAACACTGGCAGCAATGTTAAGATGCTGACCCAGGGTTTGGCCAAGTGCCTTAAATTTATTCAGTTGGTTTCCCATCTTGGCCATCCTTCATCACATCTTTACTTATTATACTCCATGGGTAATCTCATCCTAGCCAGTGGTGTTAACTACTGCCTCTGTGTTTAAGCCTGTACACCAAGCATAAATTGAACAATTATAATAATTCCCTCAGTCCCATCTAGTCAAGGGTGATGTTTTTGTTTCTATGGGGAATAATTTGTTGTATTTCACATAGAATTGCATAAGATATTGTTTGGTTGATGCATGGTCTCAAGGATTGTAATTTGGTTACAATTAGTTAGCTATTAACTAATGATTACTGATCAATGAACTATACCACCTTCTCCCAGCATGGATTATAGCTATTCCTGCCATCCCTTAAGAATCATTCTTCTAAGCCAACTAATGCCCAAACCATCTTTCCAAGGATGTTTGTCTAGCAAACAGCCAGGCTGTGTGGAAATATCTCTCTGGAGCAGAGGGCAGACTTGTTTTCTGCGCAGTGTGATAAAGATGATGTCTCCTTTGGGGAAAAGGCAAGTAGGTTTACTTACAGGGCCCTTATAAAAGATGGGGGTTTCCTGAGCTTGGGGTTCTTTGGCTGCGATGTATGCACAGCTTCACTTGCTTGCCTCTTCACTCCCCTGTGGAAACTGCGGGGTGAGGGGACTGAAACAAGCACCAAACTCATGCTGCCTGCTATGCTGTGAGCAAAAAAAAAGTTGTTTATGACCTGGGAGTCTTGTCTCTCCTGCCAGCATCCATGAAAATGTGGCAGGCTAACCTGTTTGTCTCCAAGGAGAGTAAAATTTCAGACCTTTTGTCATTCTTGAAAGAGATATACTTGGCTTCATCTAGTGTTGCTACTATGTTTGCAATACAGCCCCAAACCTAGATTCTGAGTTTAACAGTATCCTAGATAAGTACCAAGATATAATAGGCCTAAACTGCATAAATTGGACAGTGACCAAACAGCCCTCTTCACTCCCCCTCTGCCTAGGGTGTGGGCTTCACACTACTACCTCCCAAGTAGTCAAGGAGCCTCAGCCTTGATTCGGGGCAAAGAGTCTTGGCCTGTGTTTTTCTGCAGGAGAATAGTCCCTGGAGAGGAGGTTGTGCCAGTTCCCAAACACTGACCAGTGTAACTCAGAATGAAATATTCAATGGCTGATAAGTGATTTGTGTTGATGGTGCTCCCAAAATGGGTAGAATAATAACTCAGCACGGAGTTCTCTTCCATGTGCTTCAAGAAATGTTCTTGATCAGCTTCCAACATTGAAGAATGAGGTGTCTCCATTTCCTCTTCCCTATAATCCTCATAGTCTCTGACCCTATTTTTTAAACAATCTTTCTCTTTAGGCTTTCATCTAGTCTCTTACACTGAGAAGTGTTACTGTCCAAGTGTGCATCCTACTCACCACCCTTCGTTTCTGTTCTCATACAACATTCTCACTTCCTTGCCATGTGACCTTGAGTAGTAGAGTCTGGAGACACTGGGGTACATTTGAAAAAAATTAAAGTTTTTTTGACTTATTTTCCATTCATATTTGTATTTCTAATCCAGCGTGTTCTTCTGACATTTGGAACAATCTATTCAGCTGTATGATGGACATCTTCTCTTGGGTGCCCTCAGGAATCTAAAGCTCAAATGCTGGAGACGCAGCTCCCCGTGTTCACACTCAACACACTCCTCCTCCTTTTGTGGACTCTAAACCAGTGATTGACATTCAGGCCTATTCAAAATAGATTGTGTGTCAGCTCTCACTGAAAGAGGGTGATTAGAAATGCTAATGTCAAGTTCCCTTTGAATCTTCTGAGTGCAAAACACTTGGCTTTCAGAACTTTGTCTTAATGAATGAAAATGAAAGACACACACAGTGAATATTTTTCCACTTGGAAGGATTTATGTGTATTTTATTTACCTCAAGTTGCAACTAACAATTTTGATGGTTCTTGTTGTAACTCTCCTCAGTGACTATAGTATAAGACAACTTCAATGTTTAGAGGGGAAGAAAAGATTTGCAGTAAGAAACATTGTGTTCACTGCCTCTTACCTCTACTTGTGACTCATACTTAACAACATTAAAAGTAATGTATATTTGCAGGTTTCAGGCAAGGAATAGACTCTATTAGGAATTCCATCATAAAAATATATTAAGAAGTATTTGTACTAATTTGAGTTCTTTCTGTGGATTCTTATTTTGAATATAATTAACATAGTGCAAGCTGAGAGGCCTGCTTGGCATTACTAACACTGGCTGATGGTCATTGTCATTGGTTCTTGATAAGATAATTGTTTTAATAAAAAATTATTTTAAGAAATAAAGATGCAAAAAAGGTAACTATTTTGCTAACAAAATGTTGTGAATTTTAAAATGTCATATTAAGGTGTGCTGGCCTCAATGGAAGAGTAATAAAACAGCACGAAGTTTAGGGATACATTAGTCAGAAACTCCTTTGACCTTGCCCTTCAGGAACAAACTCATGTTACAGGAAAAAAGAGCAAAAGGAATCAAATAAAAGCCAAGTAAATTAGTCAAATTTTGGTGTTTTTCCTCTTTCCTACTGCTAGAAAAACCACCCTTAAAATTTTGCTAAAATGTCATTAAATAACAGTTGATACCTCTAAGGGAGGAGACCATCCCTCATATTGTCTTATGTCCAATTTCTGCCTCCAAAGAAAGAAGAAGTAAAAACTAAAAGGCAGAAATGAAACCCACAGGCAGACAGCCTGGCACCGTGCCCTGGGCCTGGTTAAAGATTCACTCCTAACCTAACCGGTTATGTTATCTATAGATTCCAGACATTGTATAGAAAAGCACTGTGAAAATCCCTGTTCTGTCCTGTTCTGTTCTGTTCTGATTACCGGTGCATGCAGCCCCCGGTCAGTTACCCCCTGCTTGCTCAATTGATCGTGACCCTCTCACATGGACCCCAGTAGAGTTATAAGTCCTTAAAAGGGACAGGAATTGCTCACTCGGGGAGCTCGGTTTTTGGAGACGTGAGTCTTGCCAAAGCTCCTGGCAGAATAAAGCTGTTCCTTCTTTAACTTGGTGTCTTGAGGGGTTTTGTCTGCCACTTGTCCTGCTTCTCCTTTACCTACACTGAGATTTTTTTGCTGCACAGACCTTCAAGCTTGAGAAGTTTATAACAGTATTGGAATAAAAACACAAAAGATATGCCTTGATGTCATTCTCAACACTAGAGCACCGTCTATTACATTGCTCTCCTGTCTTGTGTCTTATTCTCCAGTATTAAATCCCTTCATTTTTCTCTATGTAATCACTGAAGTGGTCTTTCTAAACGCAAAATTTACTGTATCACTTCTCTACTTATAAATTGCAGTGGCTGTTGATTAGTCATAAGCTAAAGAGCAACTTCTCAGTATGTCATTCAAAGTCATTCACAAGCTAGGCCTAACCTATTTCCAGCCTCATCTCTTGACCCCACCTCCCCCAACACCCTGACTTCACCGTATCCCAGTTATGCTTTAGTGCCCAGCCTTCCCCGAACCTCCACATCCCCCTTGTCAGTTTCACGCGCCTGTGCTCTCTGGGCCTGGGCTCTGACCTCTCTTCCTCACTACAGACTATCTATCGCTGAAGATCCTCTAAGGTTCAGCTCAAATATTACCTCTCAGCCAGGCAGTCCCTCTCACCCCCAAGGAAGAGTAAATTGCTCTCTCTCTTAGCTTCCCTTGAAACATTGCATTTCCACTAGTGGGTTATACACATCACATAACATTGTTGAAATCTGTGAGTTGTCTGTAATATGATTTGTCTATCTCCTGGTATCTCTTAGAAGGAATTTTTGTTTCCTGCTCACAAGGTGTAAATTTAAATTTGTTTTTATATAAAAATTGTGATCAAGTATCTTAATAGCATTTATTGAATGTTACCAGACAGAGTTATTCAATCATTGTTCTCTCATTTATTAGGTCTATAATTTGGGCAAATTTCTTTATTTTTCTGAGTATCACGCTTTTTCATCCTTATAAATAGAAATACCAAGATAAATGGGCAAATGGGTGAATCTATTGGGCCTGGGACTCAAGCAGAAATGACACTTTATGACTTTGAAGGCTAGGTCATAAAAAGTCAGGGTTTCCTCTTTTCCCTGTCTCTGAGGACACATGCCTTGGAAGCCCTTAGGTGACATGTAAAAGATCAGTTACCCTGAAGCATGGGAAGGCCACATAAAGATAGCGATATCCAAGAAGCCCTAGTTACTACAACCTCCAACTGTTTGAATTTTCCAAGTATAATCCACCAATAATATGAACGAGTGAGCCCTTAAGTTATTCCAGTTCTAACTTTTGAGTAACCCTAGTCCTCATGGAATAAAGCAAGAGTGAACAGTCTGTTTGGCAGAAGTTCTGCCAAGTTGCAGATTCATGAGCAGAATGAACATTGTTATAGAGCACTAACTGTTGTGATTTTTAATACAATCCTCCGAAATTATTATTGCATATGTGTTTTATAATTGAGAGCAATTAATATGCTTCTTTAATTTTGAAATTCTTAGTTTAAAATTATATGATACTGGTAGACAATTTCCAGAATTTTGGCATAATAACCTACATGTACCCTCTCCCTAGTGAAACAACCTAATTGGTGAAGCTGAGAAAAAAAAACCAAACATTTTAAATCTTTGGAACTTGTTTTATGGGCATACAGCATAAAAATAAACATTCATTTAAGAAAATCTACTAAATTTTGCTAAGAACAGTGAAATCTGAGCTACTTCCTGTTCTTTCTTTCCCCATCCAGCTCAGCAAAATGATAGCTCCACGCTGCATAGACGCAGTCAAGAACAAAGCTCTTTCCCATAAGCCAAGAACATAGGCCGTGTATGACTGTTCCAAATAAAGTCAGTCACTTAAGTATCTCCATGAGAAGTATCTCTATGGGAAGGGCAAGCTACCAGCTCAGTGCTACAAAGGCTCTATTTGAGGCAAGAACAATGAGAAGTCTGGGGCTTCCTTTCTCCACCCAGCTCCCACTCATACCCCAGTTATGGCAGGCCAAGAATACTGGGGCCCCAACTGCCCTCACCTGTAGCTCAGAGAGCCAAAGGTTCCTCACAAAGGGAGGCAAGTTGAGAAGACCAGAGGCTGCTGCCCCAACCCAGTGCCCTGCCTGCAAAGCAGGGGTGCCACTCAGAGAAGTAAGCCGCTATCCTTGTCCCCATCTCCAGAGCAGCGACACAACAGTTTTGTCCAACTGGATATGCTGGTCCTAAGAGGAGAAAGCTTGAAAGCTCCACTTAAGGGACTGACTTTATTTGGAACCGAAAGTAGGGGAAAGTCAGACCTAAGGGCTTTCTGGGAAACAGTGGAGGTTAGCAGTGATTGTAAGTAATTAAGAGAGGGCTGGTAGTTCCATGACAGGAGCAAGCTGCACTACAAACAAGGTGGAACTTTGGCAGAGAAAACCAGGAAACAGACAGTTAAAAAGAGCCCACCTGTGGTTGGAGCAAACCTCAACAGTGGCCTCAAAGATAGGAAGCAATTTAGGCCCAAGGGCATTATCAAAAACAATGGAATAATCAGCTAGCAATTGATGGAAGCAATTGATGGAAGCTAGATATAATACTGAGACAAGCAGATAGCTTAACAGAATGACTGGGAAGGAGAAAGTCAAAAACAGCCCTGCTAAATTCACCATTATCCCAGGTGACTATGCACATGGCCAAGGTCACATCCTCTGAAGAGTGACATGAGAAATTGCACAGTACAAAAAAATAAAAAAAAGACTGTCTTAAATAGTTCAACAAAGCCACTAAACACATTAAAAAAAAAACTCTACTGGGGTGTGTGTGTGTGTGTGTGTGTGTGTGTGTCTGACTATTCACTGTTGCTACAATAGTGTATCTAAAATGACATTTTCAACCAAAAAATCACAAGATTTGCAAAAGCAAAAAAGGAAATCAATCTATATACAAGAAAAAAAGCAGGCAACACCAACTGCCTTTGAGAGAGTTCTGTTTTCAAATTTAGCAAAGACTTCAAAGAAGCTATTATAAATGTGCTCAAAGGGGATGGGTGTAGTGGCTCATGCCTGTAATCCCAGCACTTTGCGAGGCCAAGGCAGTTGGATCATAAGGTCAGGAGTTTGAGACAAGCCTGACCAAAATGGTGAAAACCAGTCTCTACTAAAAATACAAAAATATTAGCCAGGCGTGGTGGCACGTGCCTGTAATCCCAATGACTTGGGAGGCTGAGGCAGGAGAATTGCTGAAACCCAGGAACCAGAGGTTGCAGTGAGTCGAGATCATGACACTTCATTCCAGCCCGGGCGACAGAGCAAGACTCCATCTCAAAAAAAAAAAAAAAAAAAAAAAAAAAAAGGAGTAAAGGGAAAGGAAAAGGTAAAATAAAAATGAAAAGGTAAAGGAGGGCATAATGACAATGTCTCATCACTGTGAAATAGAAAATATCATTTCTATATCTCACAAGAATAAAGTTAGTATAAATCCAAAGGACATTCTGACAAGTTAAGATATATGTGGTAAGCCCGGCATGCATAAAATAACTAAATATATAATAAAAAGGAACTAAAAGTTGCATAGGGTCATTAAAGGAAATAAAAGTCACACTAGAAAATATTTACTTAATGCAAAAAAAGTGATAAATGAGAAAAAGTAGAACAAAAATGACACAAGAAATATAGAAAACAAAAGAAAAATAAAATGTCAGGCATAAATTCAATTTTATCAATAATAAAAATAAATGTGAAAGGATTAACTATGCTAATCAAAAGTCATAGATTGACAGTCCAGATACAGAAAGATCTCTCTTAGTTCATATGGGATACTATTACAAAATACCATAGACTGGGTGGCTTATAAACAACAGAAATTTCTCACAATTTTGGAGGCTTGATAGTCCAGGATGAAGCTGCCAAGAGATATAGTGTCTGGTGAGGGCTTGCTTCTTTATAGACAACTGTCTTCTCATCATAACCTCATGTGATGGAAGGGAGAAGGAGTCTTTCTTCAGCCTCTTTAGGAAAGAGTAATAATCCCATTTACGAAGGCTTTACCCATGTAACATAATCACCTCCCAAAGACCCCGATTACTAATACTACCACCTTGGGGGTTAGGATTTCAACATAAGAATTCGTGGGGGGACAAAAACATTCAGATTATAGAAAAATCCACCTTTATGTTTGCTACAGGAAACACACTTCAGATTCAAAGATGCAATTAGGTAAAAGTAAAAGAATGGAATAAGATATAAGATACAAACAGCAGCCATAAGAAAGTTGGAGTAGCTATACTAATATCAGAAAAATACACTTTAGGCCAGCAGTGGCTCATGCCCATAATCCCAGCACTTTGGGAGGCCAAGGAGGGCAGATCACTTAAGGCCAGGAGTTTGAAACCAGCCTGGCCAACATGGTGAAACCTTGTCTCTACTAAAAATACAAAAAATTAGCTGGGCATGGTGGTGTGCACCTGCAGTCTCAGCTACTCTGGAGGCTGAAGCTGGAGAATAACTTGAACCTACAAAGTGGAGGTTGTAGAGAGTGGCAATAGCACAACTGTACTCCAGCCTGGATGACAGAGCGAGACTGTCTCAAAAAAAAAAAAAAAAAAAGGAAGGAAGGAAAGAAAGAGAGAGAGAGCAAGAGAGAGAAAGGAAGGAAGGAAGGAAGGAAAAGAAAGAAAGGAAGAAAGAAAGAAAGAAAGAGAGAGAGAGAGAGAGAGAGAGAAAGAAAGAAAGAGAGAGAGAGAGAAAGAAGAAAGAAAGAAAGAAAGAAGAAAGAAAGAAAGAAAGAAAGAGAGAGAGAGAGAGAAAGAAGAAAGAAAGAAAGAAACTTTAAACAAAAAATCATACTAGGGATAAAGGGGGACAATTTATAATGAAAAAACAAGCAATCAATAAGGAAGATATCACAGTTATAAGCATACATACACATAAAAATAGAGTCCACCAAAATACATAAAACAAAAATGACAAAATTGATAGGAGAAAAAATAAATAATTATACTTGGAGACCTTAATAACCCATTTTTAATAATGAATAAAACAAGTGGACAAAAGATTGACAAGAAAATGGAAGACTTCAAGTCTAGTTAACTAGATCAAACATCTATAGAATGCTCTGTCCAACTACAGCAGAATACACATTTTTTTGAGTACACATAAAATAGACTATATGCTAGGTCATAAAACAAGCTTCAATAAAAATAAAATGAATGAGGTAAATTAAAGTAGGTTTTGTGACCGTAATGAAACAAAATTAGAAATCAAGAACAGAAAGAAATTTGAAAACATGTATGTACACATTAAACAACACAGCCATAAATAATCCATTAGATAAAGAAGTCACAAAGGTAATTCAAACATACTTTGAGATGATTGAAAGTTAAGACACAACATGCTAAAATTATGGGATATAGCTACAGTGCTGATTAAAGCAAAATTTATGATGGTAAATGCCTATATTGAAAAGAAAGAACTCAGTTCAATAACTTAATCTTCCACATTAAGACACTAGAAAAGAAAGAGCAATTTAAATACAATACAAACAAGAAAAGGAAAGAGTAAATATTGAGGTTGAAAATAACTATTTGGAAAATAGGAAAACAATAGAGAAAATAAACCAAACTGAAATAAGTTCACTGAAAAGATCAACAATACTGACAAACCTTTAGTTCAATTGGCTAAGGAAAACAGAGTGAAGATTCAAGTTATTAAAATCAGAAATGAGAGAGGGGACATCACTACCAATCTTACAGAAGCAAAAAGGATTATAAGGAAATATTATGAACAACAAATTAGATAATTTAGATGATCTGGATAAAGAAAGACACAACTATCAAAACTGTCTCAAGGTGAAAGTAAATCTAAATCAACTTATAACAAGTAAAGAGATTAAATAAATTTAAATTAGTAATTTAAAAATATTCCATAAAGAAAAGTCCAGGATCAAATGACTTCATTGGTCAAGTTTACCAAACATTTAAAGAATCAGTATAAATTCTTCACAAACCTTTCTGAAAAATAGAAGGGAGCATTTACAAACTTCATTTATGTCAGTATTGCTTTGAGACTAAAATAGACAAAGATATAAGGGAAAAAAATTACAGACCTATATCTCTGATTAATACATGTACAAAAATTCTCAAGAAAATACTAGTAACCTGAACCCAAGTGATTTATTTTTAAAATTATGCACAAGAGTATGTCTATGTGTCTCCCCAGAATGCAAAGTTTGCTTAGCATTCAAGAACCAATTGATGCAATGTAGCATATTAATAGGATAAAGAACAAAAATCACATGATCATCTCAGTAGGTTTAGCAAATTCATTTGGGGAAATCCAACACCCTCTCATGATAAAAATCACTTAACAGGTTAGAAATAGAAGATGGACTTCCCAGACCTGATAAAGGGGCATCTGTGAAAAACCTACAGCCAATGCCATACTTAATTGTGAAGGACTGAATGCTTACCTTCTAAGATCAGGAATAAGACAAGGCTGGATGTCTGCTCTCATCACTTGTTCTCAACATTTTACTGGAGGTTGTAACCAGGACAATTAGGCATCCAGATTGGAAAGGAAGAAAATAGAATAATCTCTATTTGGAGATCATACAGGTCATAGGTATGTAAAATATCCTCAGAAATCCATGTAAAAACTATTAGCACCATATGGCCAGGTTATAGAATACAGGTTCTGTATGAGAAAATCAATTGAATTTATAATCTAGAACAATTTGAAAACAAAATAAAGACAACAATTTCATGTATTAATACAATAGCATCAAATAAATACTTAGGAATAAATTTAACAAAAAAGTAAAAGGCTTCTACATTCAATAATACAAAACAGCACTGAAAGAAATGAAAGTCGATCTAAGTAAATGGTAATCCATGTCATACTTACAGATTGGAAGACTTAATATGGTTAAAATGGCAATATTCCCCAATGTTCTCCAAATTGATCTACAGATTCACCACCATCCCTATTAAAATCATAGGTACATTTTTTTTGCATACATTGACAAGCTGATCCTGAAATTCATATGGAAATTAGATGGGCTCACAATAGTTAAAATTATCATAAAAAAGAAGATGGGGATTGGAGAACTCGAACTTCTTAATTTTAACATTCAATAGAAAGTTATAGTAATGAGTACCATATGATATTAGCATAAGGATAAATCATAAGGATAAGAGGAAAAAATTACAGACCTATATCTCTGATGAATATATGTACACATTTTTCATAATTTTTCACAAGGATAAATATCAGGGGAATAGAGTTTACAGTTCAGAAATAAACTCTTACATGTATGGTCTTACATTTATGGTCAATTAATTTTCAACAAGGACGCCAAGACAATTAAATGGGGGAAAGAATAATCTTTTTAACAAATCTTTTTGTAACAACCAGGTATCTACATGTAAAAGAATAAAGCTTTCCCTCTTCCTCACACCATATAAAAATAATAACTCAAAATGGATCATAGATTCAAAACTGTAAAAAACAAAAGTATAAAACTCTTAGACGAATATATAGAGGTAAATGTTTATAATCTTGGCTTAGGCAAAGCCTTCTTAAATATGACAAGGAAAATACAAGTAACAAGAAAAAATACATTGAACTTTACTATAATATAATTGGAAACTTCTGTGCTTCAAAAGATGTTATCAAGAAAGTGAAAACATAATCCAAAGAATGTGATACAATATTTGCAAGCCATGTATTGAATAACAGACCTATATTTGTAATATATAAAGAACTACTAAATTCAACAATAAAAAGACAATCCAATTAAAAATGGACACAGAGTTTAAATATGTCTTTAAAGAAGACATACAAATGTCCACTAAGCACATGAAAAGATTCTGAATATAAATAGCCATAAGGGAAATGCACACAAAAACCACAGTGAGATACGACTTCACACTCACTGGGATGGCTACGATTTAAAAGAGGTCATATTTGTTGGTGAAGATGTGGGGAAATAGAAATCCTCATAGATTGCTGATGGGAGTGTTAAGTGGTGCAGCTCCTTGGGAAGACAGTCTAGCAGTTTCTCAAAAGGCTAAACATACAGTATATGACTCAGCAATTTCACTTTTAGGTATATACCTAAGACAAATGAAAACACATATTCCTATGAAAACTTGTAAAGATATATTTATGCTTTTCCAGGATTAATTGGCTATTTTTATATTCCATTTTCATCTCTACTATTGACTTATTATTTCCACATCTTCTAACATTTTTTAGCATTGCTTTAGAGCTTCAATGTATATTCTTAACTTACCATAATCTGCTTTCAAATTACATTAAATAACTTCAAGTATAGTGTAAAAACCTTACAAATCTTTCATTTCCTCTCTTCCATTCGTTATGCTATATTTGTCAAACTTTTAAATTCTACATGTGTAATAAAACCATGTTTTATTATTATTTTTGTTTTAAGTAATCAATCATCTTTTAAAATCACTTGAAATAACAAAAATATATTCTGTTTGTATTTACCCTTGTTTTTGCCATTTAAAGCACTTTTTATTCATTTGTCTAGTTTCACGTTTTGATTTGCATTATATTTACTTGGTCTTAAGAGCTTCTTTTTTTTATTTTTTATTTTTTTGAGACGGAGTCTTGCTCTGTCGCCTAGGCTGGAGTACAGTGGCGCGATCTCGCTCACCGCAAGCTCCACCTCCCGGGTTCACGCCATTCTCCTGCCTCAGTCTCCCGAGTAGTTGGGACTACAGGCGCCCGCCACTGCACCAGGTTTTTTTTTTTTTTTGTATTTGTAGTAGAGAGGGGGTTTCAGCGTTGTCTCCATCTCCTGACCTCGTGATCCGCCCGCCTCGGCCTCCCAAAGTGCTGGGATTACAGGCCTGAGCCACCGCGCCCGGCCAAGAGCTTCTTTTAACATTTCATCGCTGCATATTGTTTTCCTGAACATTTTTTTATTTATCTTCCTTATTGAAATACATTTTCACTGCATTTAGAATTTTAGATTGATGGATTTCCCTTTTCTCTCTCTCTCTCTTTTTTTTTTTTTTTTTGAGACAGAGTCTCGCTCTTGTCACTCAGGCTGGAATGCATAATTTCCGCTGACTGCAACCTCCCCCTCCCAGGTTCAAGCAATTCTCCTGCCTCAGTCTCCTGAGTAGCTGGGATTACAGGTGCCTGCCACTACGCCCAGCTAATTTTTGTATTTTTAGCAGAGATGGGGTTTCACCATGTTGGCCAGGCTGGTCTCAAACTCCTAACCTCAGGTGATCCGCCCAGCTCGGCCTCCCAAAGTGCTGGGATTACAGGCATGAACCACCAGGCCTGGCCCGATGGATTTTTTTTTTTTTAACTTCATTATTTTAAAGATGTCAATCCATTGTTTTCTGGATTACATATTTTTAAGAAATTTGTCATCATCATTATCTTGTTCTGTTTGTAGTGTGCCTTTTCTCTGGGTGCCTTTGGTATTTACTCTATCTTTGGTTTTCAGAAATTTGACTATGATGTATTTGAGTGTGTATGTGTCTGTTTGTGTGTATGTGTTTGTGTGTATCTGAATGCTAATTGATGTTCTCTGAGTCTATTAAATTTATGGATTTTATTCATTTGGAAAATAATTGGCCATTGTTTTCTAAAGTATTCTGCCATGTTTTCTTCTCCTTTGGGGACGCCGATTATATACATGTATGTTAGACAGCTTGATATTGTCACACAAATGTTAGATACTTTGTTCTGTTTTTCACTCACTTTTCATTTTTTCATTTTGTATTTTAGTTTGAATAATTTCTATTGACCTAGTTTGCTCAGTGATTCTTTCCTCAACTTTGGCCAGTCTGCTAATCCAGTAAAGGATTTCTTTATGTTTTATATTGTATGCGTCCTTTTATTTTTATTTCTACTATTTGTACTCAAAACTTTTATAGTTTCTATTTATCTTCTGCAAATGCCCATCCCTTCTCTGTGTTGTTTGGGTTTTTTTGTTTTGTTTTGTTTGTTTGTTTGTTTTTGCTAGATCCTTTAGCACATAATTCATAGTAAATTGAAAGTTCCATGTGATAGTTTTGTGGTTCTAACTTTGTCAATTCCCTTTTCTCTTAACAATGAGTTGTTTTTGTTTGCATTTATTGTGTCTCATAATACTTGAGTGATTTTATAACATCGTGTGTAGAAGAGAAAAAACAAAAATAAATAGTATTTACCCTGCAATGGGCTTACCTATGCTTCAAGTCACTAGATCCATATATCCATGCTTATTTTACTTTCAACAAATGTTTCAGAGTAACTCAATGAGGGAAAATAGCATCAAAAATGGTACTGGAGTAATTGGACATCAATTTTTTTGCATAAAAAGAAGGAAGAAAGAAAAGGAAAAATTAAAGAAAAGAAAAAAAGTAGAACTGAATTCTTATCACGTACTACACACAAAAAAAATTAACCCAAAATAGATCATAAACCTAAATGTATGAGATAAAATTTTAAAACTTTAAGAATTAAGTATATGATACACCATGGAATACTATGCAGCCATAAAAAAGGATGAGTTCATGTCCTTTATAGGGACATGGATGAAGCTGGAAACCATCATTCTCAGCAAACTATCGCAAAGACAAAAAACCAAACACCGCATGTTCTCACTCATAGGTGGGAATTGAACAATGAGAACACTTGGACACAGGAAGGGGAACATCACAAACTGGGGCCTGTTATGGGGTGGGGAAAGAGGGGAGGGATAGCATTAGGAGATATACCTAATGTAAATGACGAGTTAATGGGTGCAGCACACCAACATGGCACATGTATACATATGTAACAAACCTGCACGTTGTGCACATGTGCCCTAGAGCTTAAAGTAAAATAAAAAAAATTTTTAAAAAAAGAATTAAGTATATGAGAAAAATCTTTGGAACCTTAAGCTAGACAAATATTTTAGAGCATTAAGCACAAACCATAAAAAGAAAAAACTAATAAATCAGACATTAACAAAAATTTAAGTTATGCTTTTTAAAAAACATTGTTAATAAAATAAAGAGACAAGCCACAGATTGGAAGAAAATGCTTTTTTTAAAAAAAAATTGTATTCCTAAAGTATAAAACACATTCAAAATCTAATAATAAGAGACAAACAATCCGATTTAAAAATAGGCAAAAGACCTGGACACGTCACAAAAGAATGTATATGAATGGCAAGTAAGCCCATGGAAAGATTCCCAGCGTCATTAGATTGTTCACAATATTGAATTTTAGAAATTTTTGAAAATACTTCATCATAAGATATCTGTGGCAAAGCTCATGTGTGTGTTACATAAATATTTTCATTGTCTCTCTCCACGCCATTATAAATTAGTGTAAAGATTCTTCTATATGTTAAAGGTCATTTTTGTAATAGAAATTGCCTTGCTGATATCATATTCTACTTTGTGTAGATCTGGATCATTAGATGTTGAGAATCTTTCCATGAGCTTACTTGCCATTCATATATACTCTTACATTAGATTCATTTGGGAAATACAAATTAAAACACAACAATCTACTGGTTTGGCTAAAATGAAAACTATTTTCAATATTGATTGCTGGCAAGAATAAGACAGAGTATTTGCTAGCACAATAGGGTGACTATATTAAAAAATAATTTAATTGTACATTTAAAAATAGCTAAAAGAACATAACCGGATTTTTGTAACACAAAGATAAATACTTGAAGTGATGGATATGCCATTTACCCTGATGTGATTATTATACATTGCATGCCTGTATCAAAATATCTCACATTACCCATAAATATAAACACCCACTATGTACATACAAAAATTAAGAATTAACAACAACCAAAAAACCACACCAAGAGAAGGAACTCATATTTTGTTTTTCAGTAGTCAAACTAGGACAGACAGTTTGGAAAACAATTTGGCAGTTTCTTATAAAGTTACACATGCAGTTAATATGTGACCCACCAATCTTTATTCCAGGTATTTGAAAACACGTTCTAGAAATGAAAACACATGTCTACACAAAACCCTGTATATGAATGTTTATTTTAACTTTATTCATAATAGTCCCAAACTGGAAACAACCCAAACAATTATCAAGTGGTGAATGTATAAACAATTTGAGTTACAAGCAGCAGTGTGCTCAGTAATAAAAATAAAGGAACTACTGATACATGCATCAACAAGAATACATTTTAAAACCATCAAGCTAATGGAAGACACGAAACACTACATATTCTATGATTCAAACTGTATTATCATATGTACATGACATTCTGGAAAGGCACAATTATAGGGACAAATATCAAGTCAGTGGTTTCTAGGAGCTGGGATAGGAGAGGAGGACTGATGGCAAAAAGGGCATGAAGAGTTTTTAGGTATGATTAAAATATTCTGTAAATTGATTATGAGAGTAGTTACATGATGAAAACTTCATTTAGAAGCTATTTTAAAATACATTTTATTTTTTAGAGCGATTTTAAATTTACAACAAAATTGTAAAGATAATACAGAGACTTCCCACATACTCTGCCTGCAATTCTTCCTGTTAACATCCTACATGAGTCATTTCATTTGTTACAATTAGTGAACTAACACTGATAAATAAGATCTATACTTCTTTCACATTTACTTAGTTTTTATATAATGTCTTTTTTTCTGTTCTGGAATTCCATAAAGGGTATCACATTACATTTAGTTGTCACACCTTCTTAGGCTTCTCTTGGCCTTCATTCTTTAAAAACAAGTTGAAATTTCGTTTTTAAGTTTTAAAACTTTTTGAAAATGACTTGTTTTAATAGATAGCATGAGCTTTCAGAAAATTATAACAATGAAAGTAATTAAAATATGATGTTTTAAAATCATGGCATCATAACAATTTAAAAAAACAACTTCACTTTGAATGAGCTGATTTTGTATATTCATTTAAAATAATTATCTGCTTGACAACATGCTACTCACAACCACTTATTTTAAAATATCAGCAAATGCACAATTGGTATTGAAATGTAGAAGTTTTTGAAAACACTTTGGCATATCTGTGGCACAGCTCATATGTATGCTGCATAAACGTTTTCATTGTCTCTCTTCATGCCATTATGAATTGTTGTGAAGATTTTTCTATATCTTAAAGGTCATTTTTATAATAGGAACTACCCTGTTTACATCATATTATACTTTGTGTACTTCTGGATTCAGTTTCTTCGCTGCAGCACTTTGCTTTCAGGCCACGAAATGAATGAATTCATGAGTGATACTATTTCTATAACCTTATTCTATGATCCTTATTTATGCCTAGTAAAATCGACCACTAATATTGGCTGACAGTTTTTTAATGAAATATTGCTTTTATCTTCAAAAATAATATTGAGAATATGTCTCTTTTTAGTCATCTTTATGACTCACAAGAAGTTCTTAATTTACTGTGTTTTTCAAAAGAATCCAGTAAATATCATAAACCTGATATATGTCAAAACATCAGCACTACTGCACAATAAAATTCCTAGAATTTGTTTGTTCTAATACTTATTACTTCATATTTTCAGCAATATTTTCTGTTTTCTACATGTATTTGCTGACAAAGATAAGCTTTTGGCTTATTGTATTATAATCGACATTTATCATTTTAACTATCTTTTTCACGGCAGTGGTAAGAATAAACATTAAACCTGAATATGTGGCATTCTGTCTTTTACTATTAAATAAAAACCTTAAATGAGACTTCTAAATCATTATCAGAGCTAAGTGAAATTTTTCAAACTACTCATTGAATTAACTTTGAATTAAACTTTGCTGAAAAACAAAAAGAAAAGATTTATCTTCATTCTGGATGCCTAGTTTTAAAGTGTCTTATAAAATGTGATGAATAATACCTTGACATCACTTAGGGAAAAACTATTCAGGGTGTATTTCATTGTTAATGTGCTTGATGAAAATTTGTCCTGGCAAGAGCAGTCTTGTCATTTTGTAACTGTTTGTGTTTTTTATTAGTGTTCTCTTCGATATTAATTTTCTTTTCAGGAGTGTCTATAAGTCACTTGTCCATTTGTGACAGTTAATAGAGTTAAAAGCAGATTTTAAAATCCACGAATCCATCCAATGGAGCATATCTAAACTGCACCAGGTTGCAATTCAGACAAAACAAATGGATATGTGTAGAAGCCGAGGGTACTGAGGCATTGTGCTTAGGGAACTGGGGATGAGGCTCTGGAGAATACTTCCTGAGAGAGTTACTGTACAAGAGGTGATGCTTGACTGGTCTTAAAAGAGAAGCAGGAGATAGTATTTAGGTTACAGAAGGAGAAAAAATAAATTTTAATACCTGGAGAGTGTGCCTTGTCAGGAAAGAAGAGATCTGTGCAATGAATTGGAGAAGAAAGTACCTAGTAAAAGATCTATGTCTTAGTCCATTTTGTGATACTGTAACTAAATATCTGAGAGTGACCAATTAATAATAAACATGAATTTATGTCTCATGGTTCTAGAAGCTAGGAAGTCCAAGATCAAGGGGCTAGCATCTTGTGAGGGCCTTCTTGCTGTGTCACTCCACAGTGGAAGGGCAAGAGCCTATGCATGCATGATAGTGAAGGTGCTGAACTTGCCCCTTTATAATGAACCAATTCCTGCAATGAGAGCGTTAATCCACTCATGAAGTGGAACCCTCATGGCCTAATCACCTCTCATCAGGCCCCACCTCCCAACACTGTTGCATTAGGGATTAATTTTCTAACACATGCTTTTTGGGGGACCATTCAAACCACAGCAACCTACTTACTGGGGACTTTCTACCTGAAATTTATCATTCTGCTTTCACACCGACTTCTCTAATATATTTAGCAGCTAAAGTTCTGAGGGAAACCAGAACTTTCTATTGAGAGGACCAAGAAAGGGGTTCCTATGGGCAAATCTCAGATAAGAGAGCGCTGGAGAAGGGAGTCCTCTAATTCTGTGTACTAAGTGGGGCAGAGCCCAGACTTATTCCTGAACTGTACCTGTGCAAGACAGAACCAAGGAGTATAGCAGCAACATTGAAAACTAAACCAACATCAAAGAAAGGGAGAAAGAACTTTCAGTCTAAACACAACTAGGTGAATTGTCTGTGAAAACAAATAATTAACATTCTTCAGAGGATATTAACAGGATTCGGTCTAGACACCATAATTTTGAAAACTTTTAGAATACAAAGTAGTATTACTTGGCCAGAAAAAAAAAATTATGAAAAGAAACAAAGTAAAAATTTTACATCTAAAAAATATAATATCTGAAATTAAAGAACTATTTTATTAGCAGAACGGAATTTTAAAAAGGAAAATAATTGGTGAGCTTGACAGCAGATCATAGAAGTTACCAATTTGAAGAATGCAGAGAGAAAAGAATTTTTAAAATCCCTTTTAAAAAGGATTTTTTAAAATCCAAGTCAGCAGCCTTGGGTTGTGCTCCAAAAACCTATGGTATCATATTGGAAGAACTAACATTTATGTCTTTGCAGTCCCAGATGAGAGGAGAAAGATATTGGTGCCAAAAACTATTTAAAGAAATATGTTTAAAACTTCTGAAAGTTAACGAATTACATAAATTTATAAGTTCGAGAAGCCCAGCTAATCCCTAGTAGGATGAAGTCAAAGAACACCATCTCCAGAACTGAGTAGACTGTGAAATGTTAGATGTTTATATTGCAATCCCCAGAACAACTAAAATAAAATGATATACAGCCCCAAATCCAATATGTAAATTAAAAAGAAAAGCAAAAAAAAAAAAAAAAGTAATTGGCAAAAGGAGTGAAAAAATAAAAAACAGAAGACAATGAATGGTACACTTCCAAACATATCAATAATTACGCTCAATTAAAATAGTCTAAACATGCTAATTAAAATTAGGTTGTCAGATTTGACTGAAAAAATGAGCCCCAACTATGTGTTTAATACGAGAGCCAGTTTAAATGTCACATAAGGTTAGAATAACCAGTAAAGAAATGGAAAAGACATACCATACACATAATAAAAAGCAGCTAAATGGGCTATATATATAAAACCAAAGTGGACTTCAGAGCAAGGACCTTTATCAGGGATAAAGAGGGATATTACATGATGGCAAAAAGGTTAATTTACAAAGAAGATATAACAATCCTAAATATGTATGCTCTGAACAACATATCTTCAAAATCTATAAAGCAAAACCAGATAGAACTGAAAGGAGAAATAGCAAAATCCATAATGATGACTGGTGACTCTTCTTTCAGCAATTGTTACAGCAACTAGATAGAAAATGAATAAGGGCAGAAAAGACCTGAACAATGTGATCAACCAACTTGACCTAATCAATGTAAGTGAATACTGCATCAATAACAGATTAGGCATTCTTATTAAGCACATATGAAACATTTACCAACCTGGGTGATATACTGAGCCACACTTGGCTCTGGCCTCCTACTAGCATTTCTCCACATTGGGAAGAGGGACCTGCCTTCTCTCTGGACCATGCTCTGGGAATCCAGGGCCTAGGTACCCAGAAGCCCACTTCCAGGGGCCTGGACAGGTCTATCACAAGCTCTTCCCCAAAAGTGTGATACCTTCGGGGTAGGGATCACCAAGGGGTGATCACTTACGGAGGTGGGAACAGATCTGGGAACTGAAGGCTGTGTTGACCCCACAGGTGCACACCAGGCCTGACTATGAGGGCATGGGCTGGGACAAGAGGAGGGTGGCTACAGCCCAGGGTCTGGTTCTCCTGTGTTGCCAATTCCCATGCAGTCTTAGGCTTCTGAGGAATTCTCAAACTCTAAATTGTACTCAGCTTTCAGATAATTGAGGAGGTACACTTGACAAGACAGAAGAATGAAACACACCTTATTTAAGAGCTAGCTTGGTTTAAAACTTTAAAACATTTAAATGTATATTATGTGAGCCTCCGTTCATACTCATGCCTAGGCCTGGTGATATGATTCTAAAATCCTACATAAGTAAGTTTCTGCATAAAGTATGTTAAACACGCTGGTCCCTTAGTTTGTCGGTAGGGATAACTGCTTTGTGCAGTGGCTGGTTGACGGAATTTGCCTCTACCGTGGGGTTATCGAGAGAAGCTAGATCCTGCTGATATTAGCAGTGTCTTGCACTTACTTGCTCTATCCACCTTTAGAAGCAAAAAGTGATTTAGGTATTTTTAAATATCTTTTTAAAAAATCCTAGTTCTAAAACTAATACATACCCACTATAGTCAATCTTGAATTTTATAAGCGTATATAGAAAAATATATTTAAATAGCCCATAAATTTGCAACCCAGATAATGTGAAAATTCAGGTATTTTCTCCTGGGAATTATTTTTATGTGCATATACACATAGATATACATAGCACAAACACGTCAACCACTTATTTCCTGATAAAAATTTGTAATGTATCTAGGATCATTGTTTAGATGGGATTTTGCATTCCAATATCTTCACTTGTTCAACATAAATATTTCCTTATGTCATTATTTGCATTTAAAAACAACCTTTTATATAGCTTCTTAAAATATCATCATTTTAATAAACAATATGTTCTCTATGGTTGGATATTTATTTCTAATTCTTCATTATTATAAATAATGCTGTATTAAAGATTTTGATATAGAGTTTCTACTACATCCTTAATATTAGGATTCAAATTTGAAGATCCTTCTCATCGAATAGCTTGAGACCGGGGAAGAATCATCAGCCTGCTCTCTACAGATTGTGCAAACCTGAAAGACTTTCCTGCTTAGTGTCACTTCATCTGAATGAAGAAAGAGAAATGCACTGATTTCACGCAGATTACTCGAAATGCTGTGTGCCTCTAAAGGGAAGATTCCTCTAGACCAAGATTTTCTGTGGACATCGTGGAGCAGAGCCCTGGGCCCCTCTGTACCACTTGAACAGAGCTGGGGAGAGTGACTTCCTGAGTCTATCCATGTTGGATTAAGACCAAGACTTCTTTGCCCGGGCCAAAGTCAGCTGTGTGGTCCAGTCTGTGGTACTGGTCAGTTCTAATAAAGTTACAAAAGAATTTTCTTGCCACACTACAAGTAACATTCAAACACACACAACAATTCTAAAATTAAATCACCAGGCAGCGGGGAGCAGTGGCTCACACCTGTAATCCCAGCATGCTGGGAGGCCAAGGTGGGCGGATCACCTGAGGTCAGGAGTTTGAGACCAGCTTGGCCAACCTGGTGAAACCCTGCCTCTACTAAAAATACAAAAATTAGCCAGACGAGCTGGTGCGCGCCTGTAGTCCCAGCTAGTCGGGAGTCTGAGGCAGGAGAATTGCTTGAACTCAGGAGGTGGAGGTTGCAGTGAGCCGAGATCGCACCATTGCACTCCAGCCTAGGCCACAGAGTGAGACTCTGTCTCCAAAAAAAAAAAAAAAAAACTCCAAGCAATATAGTTACTAATATCATCTGAGCTTGGAAACAAGAATTTAAAGTAGTATGTAAACTAAGATTACAACTGTGTAAAATATGTATTCATATAAACAAAGAGAAACTGAAAAGTATAAATGGCAATTTTCTTAGGGTAGATGGACCATAAGACATTAAAAAATAGTCTAATGATATTATTTATAGCAAATAAAATATATATTGTCTTGATGTGCTGTTATTTCTAGGTAATTTTTTTCCTTAATAGAAAGCAACATGATATCCTCTCTTTTCCATTACAGCTACCATTTGATGAATATGTCTGTCATTAGGAGTAGCCTCTTTGTGTAAAGGAAACCACATATTAACTTTTAATGATACATGGTTTATGTTAACAATGCGGCTAGCCTTGTGTCCATGCTTTGGTTCTAGCAGCTGTGTGTACAGAATCAATTAGTCATTTGTCAATAGTAGGGCAGTGAGGTCACTGCAGCTTCTAATTTGGTCCTTTTCCTGCTGTCACAGCTTTGCTGTCCTCAAAATATTTGCAGTAGACCTTGAAATCTACCTTCTTTTACTGAAATACTGAAACCCAAGATGCCTAAAGTTGTCAGTAAACAAGAAAAGAAATTCCAACTTGTGACTGGAAATCAGGTCCTGATTTCATGTTTGACGGTTCACTTAAAGCATGTATCACACTCCCGTTCATCCACTGGAAACAAACTGAACAGCACACTTATCTGTAGACATTTCTCAGAATTTAGTACTTGAACTTCCACCTTCCCTGTTCACTGAAGGACGCCGTATGGTACAGTGGGTGGTTGAAGCAATAAACTAAGAATCAATGAGAAGGTCTGATTCTTGGTCTGTCATGAGGAAGCTGTGAGATCTTGGGAATAACCATGCATTGCAGAACTCAGTATTTTTACCTAGAAGATACCCTAGTTACATCAGGTGGCCTCCAAAAGTAGAGGCTTTTTAGGCTGCCTAGCATATTTACAAAGAATGATGCCAAAGAATCCAAGAAGTCATCCTCAGCAGAAGATCCCTCTCCTTGCTATCAGTCACCTCAGCCATCTCTGTGCCAAGTGCACAGCCCTGGCTCAGGAATGACGGGCTCACCATGGGGCTGCTGCAAAAACAACCTGAACTGCAGGTCCTACCCATGCTGCAGTAACAGCTGGGTCCTTATACACAAAGGAAAGCATGTGCTTATTGGAAAGATTGCCTTAAAGGAATCTCAGTGCTCCTTTTTTATTTAAGATAGGAGAAACAAGGCACAGAGATAAACATAGACATAATTTACTTCAAAAGTACATTTCTGAATAACACAGTCAAAATAAAGAAAAAAAGAGGAGGGATTTTTCCTACTAGCTATTGACATAGTATCAAAATACTGCAGTATTGGCAAGAGAACAGACAAGTAGGCCAATGGAACTGAATAGACCCAGAAGAGAGGAGGAGGTGTAAGTGGGAACTTAATATACCATAAATCAAATGGGAAAGAATGGATTGTTTCATAGATTCCATTGGGAAAACTGGCTTGCTATGGGGGGAAATCAAAATGGAACAGCAGATGAAAAGGTGGATTCCAGATGTATTACAGCTCCAATTGTGAAAGGTAAAATTACAAAGTAATAGAAAAAAATAGGAGAGTATCTTTTTACCTAGGGACAGGAAAAGTCTTCTTGAAAAACATTTGAAAGAGCAAACACAAAGCAAAAATGCTGATAATGCTATGACATCCAAGTTAAAGGTTTCTGTTCAATAAAGCACAACTGTGGGTAACTGAAACACGACAGGATGAAAAAAGATATCTATGATATCTAAAAGTGATATGCAACTTCCAGTGACTGGTCCAACATATAAAGATGTTGAACACCATCCCTTCTGTCTTCAGAATGAGAAAAAAAGCTAAACAAATGGAAAACCAACAACTTTTCTTAAGTTCATAAGAGAATTGAGGGAACAGGACAAATTGCCACATTGAAGATTGAGGAGACAGCCAGGCAGATACAGAGAATCACAGCTTCCTGGGAGCAGAAGCTGTCACTGCAGCCTTCAGCTAGCATACGGAGCGTGAGTGTGGACTAGCTTGAGTGACAGGATCTCCTGGGGACCTAGGTTTGCTTTTACCCCTAGAAGCCCCACCAGGTTATCAGGGTGAAGATAGAAAAAAGTCCCCTCATGCTCTGGCAAAGGAGGGAAAAGGAACTGAGTTGAAACCCACCCAGAGCATTCTGTGCTCCTTGACAAAGACCTTCTGCAAGGAAAACCATCTTGACAAAGCCCAAACCACCTGGGTTTTGCCAGTATCTAACTCATGTGGGGTGAGGAAAAAAAAAGAAAACAAAACAACTCCAGCCTTGTCTGGTCTTCAAACTGAGAAGAGGAAAATACTCAACACCATATCCCTCTAGTCCTTCTATCTGCCTTCAGGAAGAGAAAAAGCTGAGAAGCACTTGTGAAGATCACGGTCCAGGGACACAGAGAAACTGAGACCTGATGACAGGTATGTGGAATTCTTCTCTTCCACTGCACACTCTCCTATCACAGCAATGCGCTCCTGCATAACAACAGGGATAACAACGGGAGAAGCTGCAAGGCTAGGCTCTACTTAAGAAGAAGATTTTAGAGAAACCCAAGACGACAGGGGAGACAAAGACATGGATGCTAGAGGAAATTTTGGCCTCTGACATCTATAGCTACATTAAAGAGTAAATACAGCCTAACTTCTGGACATGAAGACACTAAAAACCTATGTACCTCAGTTCCTTTTACCTAATACATCATTTCTAGCTTTCAACCAAAAATTACACAGCATGCTAAAAGGCAAAAAACTTAATCTGAAGAAACAAAGCAAGAATCAGAGCCAGACTCAAACATGATAGACATTTGGGAATTGTCAGTCCAGGAATAAAAATAACTATGATTAATGTGCCAAGAGCAAATGAAAAAAGTGGACAACCTGCTAGAACAAATGGGTAAGGTAAGCACAGAGATGAAAATGCTAAGAAAGAATAAAAAGGAAATACTAGAAATTAAACACACAATGACAGGAATGAAGAATGCCTTTGATAGATTCATTGGTAGACCAGACACAGGTGCAGAAAGAATCAGTAAGTTTGAAGATACGTCAGTAGAAACTTCTCAAAGTGAAAAGCAAAGACAATAAAAAGAAAAAAGAGAGAGATAAATGGAATATCCAAGAACTGTAGAAAAATAACAAAAGGTATAAAACTGATACTAAGTTGCTATGTAGAACACAAAAGAAAATTTTGCAAATCAATAAACAATAAAAATAATAAAGTATCAATCTCTATTTTTAAGAAACTGGCAAATTATAAGAACTGGAAATACAGAAAGGGATGATGACACAAACAGGAACATGAAGAGAGGCTCAAACCCATTAGTCGTCACTAAAGTTGAAATATTTTTAGATGAAATATCACAGTATTTACTAGATTAGCAAAAACTAGAAAGTCGCATAATGCCAAGTGTAGGCAGGGATGTGGGGATGTAGAAACATTCATGCAGGAATGGAGGAAAGTGGACTGGTTGGTGATCCAGCGGTGCTAAGTCAGATGAAGAATATGTGTATCATGCATATGGTACTTTTACTTATACATACCAAAGGAATTACCACGAAAGGACATGAGGTAAATGTGTGCAGATATTCCTTTCAGCATCAGCGTGATGGCAAGAAGGAAGCACAACCTGAGTGACATCACAGAAGAGGGGAGGGGAAAACCTCTGTCTACATGCTACGGAAAACCAGCGTGAATCACACTGAAGCAGAACACAACATTGGCTACCTAAATGAAAAGCCATGACCCCGCCATGCACATTCTTCAAGACATATACAGATAAAAATGTACATATTTACCAAATGAGAGTGGCAGATCCTGAGAAAAGTGGGAGTTGGCAGTGGGGAATGGAAGTAAAAGAACATTTTACAAAAATGCAATAGAAGAGGACCTTCAAGGATCAATAATGAAAATGTGGACTAAGATTAACTCGGCCATTTGCATCTGTGTTAAAGAAAAAATAGATAACAAAAAGTTCATAAACAAGGCCAGTGAGTTCAGGGAAGGCCCCTGAAAGTTACTAGGGACTTACAATCTAGAACGGAAACTGGGTTCAACTGTGTGTATCAATTCACATCTTTGTCCTCATTTTTTATTAAATGGGCCAAAATCACTCCTAGTGGCCATACTTGAAAAGAAAAAGATTAAATATTTCTAAAATTCAGCTGTTAAAGTAATTCAATTCAATGCTGTCTCAACTCCAAACACATGTTTCCAAGAACCTACTGGATGCTGTCACATGGATGTCCTGAAGGAACCTCAAATTCAATGCTCCAAAAATTGAACGCATCAGCTCCCCTCCAAAGTGCTTTTCCTCCTGCTTTGGTGTGCCTCACTCACTGAGGCTCCTCTCTTCTTTTCCCACATGCAGCCTGTCTGCTGGAGGTCTCTGAAACCTCCCCTTCCTCTGTTTTCTCTGGCCCTCCCCGAAGACTCTTTGGATAGCTACAAGAGCACCTATACAGGCTTCCGACCCACTTTAGAAACCAGATTCGCTCCTGTCACACCCCACTTAAAAATGAGCTCCATTGCCTGTGGGCTGGTCAGCATATCAAAAAAGACTCTGTGATATGATCCCACCCCCCTTCATAAACTTGCTCTATCATTGCCCACCATACAGCCCCAGGGAGGAGGGCAGGGGCGCTCCCCAAAAACACCACACTCATATCTTTGTGCCCTCTGTCTGCAGAGAGGATGAGTCAGGGTAGACTGGGGAGCCAGGCTCTGCCAAGGCAACAAATCTCCAAGGATTACAAAAACAAATGGTTTCTTTCCCACTCATGTCTCATGTCCTTCATTGGTCAGCTGCCACTCTGATTCCCGTCGCCTTCACTCTGGAACAACAGCTGATGGAGCCACCTCTCTGGCCCTTTTTAGTTAGAGAAAATAGAGAGTGTGGCAAGTTACAAGGTGGCTACTAGCACTTTCTTCAGAAACGCTGCATGCCATCTCTGCTTACACCCCACACGACCAGTCTAGCATTCATGAGATAGGAAGAAAGTCCCACCCCTGCCCCACTCCAGGAGGGAAAGCAAATACTGGAGATGAACAGATGCCTGTTGCACAAAGGTAACTTCCTTCTGACTGCAGTACTCTTCCACGCTTACCTCCGCCTGTGAACACCTAGGCCACATATTTTAACCTTTCCTTCCTCTGCTGCTGTATGTCCAGCTTTGCCAGGTGAAGTGAACTCTTATTCCTTTGTGTTCCTGTATCATGTGGGATGTGCTTTTACACTAACATATGTTCTGGGGTAATTGCATATTTCTCATGTTTATCTCCCCATTCTGATTTTGCACTCTGCAAATGTAAGCATGCAGTCTTTATCATTTTTGTGTTGTGAGCATGTGTACTTTTTTGTGGGCAGAGCATGGCACTTGTTGCCTTGTTGCTCAGTAATTGATTGTTGTATTAATATTTATCGAACACTGTAGCAGCCATGAGAATGTTTCTGACAGACTTCCAACTGCAGATGGTGTATCTTACCCAAGGGCTTTATCTGCTGTGCTCTGAAATTCACAGCTGCAGTACACAGAGGCATACCTCTCATGGATGGCTCCCAGCCAATGGCTCAGTGCAGCAAGGATGCTCAGGCAGGCCCATTGCTGCGAGATGCAGGACTTCTTCTCGGATGAACTCTGCCTCTAGACTCCCCAGTAGCCTCACAAAAACTTCCAAGAATGGCACAGCATGTGAGGAGGTTCCCAATCTCTCCTTCACCCAGGGTAAGTCTTGGATCATGGTCTGCCCATACTCCCAGACTCTCTGGCCCCTATCCCCAATTTATTTCCCTGATGTTTCCTCCCAATGAAGTTCTTGCACATTTAATCTCCACTTGGCATCTGCTTAACCCAGCCTGACGTAAGATTTCATTATTATAATTGCTACTGGTAGAATATGATAAAACTTTATTGGGGGTTTAAAAGCAAGAGTTAGAACAATTGGTTAAGGAAATCAGGAAATTGTTTTATGCTAGAAGTGGATTTGAGTCAGGCTTTGCAACATGGACATGACACTGGTGTTGGCAGGATCTATATTGGAAAGAGGAGGAGAAACTAGCGAGAAATGGGAGGAGGAATCATTCCAAACTTAAGCCTCTGCTCATTTACACATAATAGACATTATATTTATAAAATCTCCAGACTCAGATTTGTTTTTAATATTGGGAAGAGAATTTTCTTTTATATGTTAATTTATTTTCCTTATTTTTCCCTTGAATTACTGATTCTATTCATTTTGATTAGCTTTCTCCTTTGGGAAGACTAACTACTCAACATTCAGGTTGTGCAAACTTTACTCCCCCTCTAATATCTTTCTCTATCATCATTTTCATTCATTCGCTCCATGTTCTGAGATTACTTTCCAGTTTCCTCCTTACATCAATAATATGACAATCTGCAGTGTCAATAACTATTCTCTCTTTCCAACAAACACTTTAATTTGGGTCTTATGATTTTAGTTTTCATGGAATCTCTTCTTGTCTCAGCTCAGTTGTTTTTTTGTAAGCATATAAAACAAATATATGTTAAAACTTTCTTCTGTTTCCTGCAGCAAATCTATTTCAGAGAAAATTTTTCTTTTAAGTCCTTAAGTATCGTTCCACTTCTCTTGGGTGGTGGATCTTTTGCTGTTGGTCTGCTCTGTGGTAACTTGACCCTGCCCTACCAGTGATTGGGGTCTATTGCTCTGGACCTGGGCTGAGATGCAGACAGGAGTCTGTGGGAGTCCCCGGGAGGAAGCCCCCACTTATTCACAGGCCTCAGTGCATGAAGACAAAGGTAGGGGAAACCTTTGTTCCTGTGGAATAAGCCTGTGTGAGAAGTCAAACAATGAAATGGGACACCCGTGAGAGGAGTGTGTGATTAGGAGCCCATGGGACAGAAACCAGATGAAAAAGCATCAGAGGTGGAGGCAGGGCCTGGAGAGCTTCACTGAGCCAAAGAGTCTGTCAACAGTGACTTTTCACAGAGGGCCGACAGGCTTGGCATGAACAGGAAGGAAGTGATTAGGAATACCAGTCCGGTCTAGACATGCATGTAGATCATTAGGCTTATTTATTCTACCATGAAGAGAAACACTTTTAGGCTACCTTTTTTTTTTTTTAACAGTCACCATATATTGAGTCTCCTTAGCTCTCTCACAGACCAGCGGGTGTGGCTGAGGCAAGTAGTGACCGAATGTCAAAGGATCTTTCAAGCCCTGCAGACAGGCCCACTAAGGTTTACGCCAGGAAGGGGATAACTCACTACTGTAGTTCAGCAGGACAGGAAGGCAGAAGAACATGTGATCCAGGCTCCAACCATGTCGAAGAACTCATTCAGTAAAGCCCAACCACCAACCACTCCCACCCCACCTCTTGTTCCCAAGATGCGAAAGAGCAAAGGAGTGCTTGATCCTGAAGGGATTCCCTGGGCTCTTTCCCCCATTTGTCTCTCATTTCTGCCTTCCACCTCCTGTGTTCATTCAGGTCCAATAATCAAAACATGGGTCTCTCTTTATACCGACTGCCTAGTGTTCAGATCACTTCAGTTCTTTCCCTTTTAAAGAATTCCAAAATTTTAAGAAAATTTGCTACATTTATATTAATGGCACAGTTTTTAGGACACTGGTTTGCAGACACCAAAAAGCAGCTCAAAGTGCTGAGGGATAGACCCCTTTGCAAGTCCATGGTGCCTGCTTCCCCAGTGGGGGCTGAGGTCAGGAGCTGTGGGGTCAGTCAAGGCTCCTCCGACTTTCTGACTTCACTGCTTTGGCTCAGGGAGCAAAACACATGTTGTCCATTAACGGTGTTTTTAAAATCTGGTCCAACTGGTGATTTATTTAGTGACATATCCTCCAGTTTTTGGTATATGTTGACTATTATCTTTAGTTTCCAATACTGATGCAGACTTTTCCCTATTTGATTTCATGAATGTTTTAATGAAAACTGGATGACACCTTTTACTTTTATTTCCTAGGATTTGAAAATATTTTTATCAAACATTTTATTTTAATGAAAACAAAGAAAAAATCTGCTTTGAATTTTTTTTAAAATGTCTGTTTTTCACAGAACTCTCAGTGCTTCATATTACTATATTAAAAACCATTTGAAGGCAAGGGTTGAATCTTGGACAACTGACAAGTAATGGAAAGACTTCTGCTCATTAAATTAGGAGCACCGATTCTAATCTCTGTTCAAAGGCTCTTAATCTCCTGAGTTAAAGAGTAAAAGGAATGGTATAAAGAGCTTTCATTTTATCTTCTAAGTTTTTCTATCAGACTGGCTGTCAAAACAATAAAAAGTTGGAAAAGATACATGAAAGTTATAAACTGTTTTATTTTTATTAAGCCTCAAGAAGAAAGAATAACCATTGGATGAAATTCAACATTCTTTCATGATAAAAATTCTCACCAAAATAAATATGGAAGATACCTCAACACAATAAAGGCCATATATGAGAAGCCCACAGCTAACATCCTACTCAATGATGAAAAATTGAAAGCCTTTCTTCTGAGATGTGAAACAAGCAAAGATGCCCACTCTCATCACTTCTATTTAACATAGTATTGGAAGCCCTAGCCAGAGCAATTAAGCAAGAGAGAAAAATAGAAGGCATCCAAACTGTAAAGAAAGAGGTGAAATTGTCATTGTTTGCTGATGACATGATCTCATATATAGAAAATTCTACAGAGTTCACCCAAAAAAACTGTTAGAACTAATAAATGAATGCAGTCAAATTACAGGATACATAATCAAAACATCAGGACACTAACAATGAACAATCAAAAAACTTAAGACAGGCAAGATGGCTGAATAGGAACAGCTCCAGTTTGCAGCTCCCAGTGAGATCAACGAAGAAGATGGGTGATTTCTGCATTTCCAAATGAGATACCTGGCTCATCTCATTTGGACTGGTTAGGCAGTGGGTACAGTCCACAGAGAGTGAACAGAAGCAGTGCGGGGCATCGCCTCACGTGGAAAGTGCAAGGGGTCAGGGAACTACCTCCCCTAGCCAAGGGAAGCCATGAGAGACTGTGTCCTGAGGGATGGTGCACTCTTGCCCAGATACTATGCTTTTCCCATGGTCTTCACAATCCGCAGACCAGGAGATTCCCTCGGGTGCCTACACTGCCAGGACCCTCGGTTTCAAGCACAAACCTGGGCAGCCATTTGGGCAGACACTGAGCTAGTTGCAGGAGGTTTTTTCATACCCCAGTGGTGCCTGGAACACCAGTGAGACAGAACCATTCACTCCCCTGGAAAGGGGGCTGAAGCCAGGGAGCCAAGTGGTCTAGCTCAGTGGATCCCAACCCCACAGAGCCCAGCAAACTAAGATCCATTGGCTTGAAATTCTTGCTGCCAGCACAGCAGTCTGAAGTCACCTGGGATGCTCAAGCTTGGTGTGGAGAGGGGCATCCACCATTACTGAGGTGTGAGTAGGCTGTTTTCCCCTCACAATGTAAACAAAACCACAGGAAAGTTCAAACTGAGTGGAGCCCACTACAGTGCCACAAAACCGCTGTAGCCACACTGCCTCTCTAGATTCCTACTTTTTGGGCAGGGCATCGCTGAAAGAAAAGCAGCAGCCCCGTCAGGGGCTAATAGATAAAACTCCCATCTCCCTGGGATGGAGCATCTGGGGGAAGGGGCAACTGTGCGCACAGCTTCAGCAGACTTAAATTTTCTTGCCTGCCGGCTCTGAAGAGAGCAGTGGATCTTCCAGCACAGCACTCGAGCTCTGCCAAGGGACAGACTACTTCCTCAAGTGGGTCCCTGACCCGTGTAACTCCTGACTGGGAGACACCTCCCAACAGGGTTCGACAGACACCTTATAGTGGAGAGCTCCAGCTGGCATCTAGTGGGTGCCCCTCTGGGAGGAAGCTTACAGAGGAAGGAACAGGCAGCATTCTTTGCTATTTTACAGCCTCCACTGGTGATACCCCAGCAAACAGGGTCTGGAGTGGACCTCCAGGAAACTCCAGCAGACCTGCAGCAGAGGGGACTGTTAGAAGGAAAACTAATAAACAAAAAGGAATAGCAACAATACCAACAAAAAGAACATCCACACAAAAACCCCATCTGAAGGTGACCAACATCAAAGACCAAAGGCAGATACATCCACGAAGATGAGGAAAAATCAGCGCTAAAAGGCTGAAAATTCCAAAAACCAGAACGCCTCTTCTCCTCCAAAGGATCACAACTCCTTGCCAGCAAGGGAATAAAACTGGACAGAGAATGAATTTGATGAATTGACAGAAGTAGGCTTCAGAAGGTGGGTAATAACAAACTCCTCCAAGCTAAAGGAGCATGTTCTTACCCAATGCAAGGAAGCTAAGAACCTTGAAAAAGGGTTAGACAAATTGCTAACTAGAATAACCAGTTTAGAGAAGAATATAAATGACCTGATGGAGCTGAAAAACATACCATGAGAACTTTGTGAAGCATATGCAAGTATCAATAGTTGAATCGATCAAGTAGAAGAAAGGATATCAGAGATTGAAGATCAACTTAATGAAATAAAGTGTGAAGACAAGATTAGAGAAATAAGAATGAAAGGAACAAACAAAGCCTCCAAGAAATATGGGACTATGTGAAAAGACCAAACCTACATTTGATTGGTGTACCTGAAAGTGACAGGGAGAATGGAACCAAGTTGGAAAACACTATTCAGGATATTATCCAGGAGAACTTCCCCAACCCAGCAAGACAGGCCAACATTCAAATTCAGTAAATACAGAGAACACCAAAAAGATACTCCTTGAGAAGGGAAACCCCAAGACACACAATTGTCAGATTCACCAAGGTTGAAATGAAGGAGAAAATGTTAAGGGCAACCAGAGAGAAAGGTTGGGTTACCCATAAAGGAAAGCCCATTAGACTAACAGCAGATCTCTCTTCAGAAACCGTACAAGCCACAAGAGACTGGGAGCCAATATTCAACGTTTTTAAATAAAATAATTTTCATTCCAGAATTTCATATCCAGACAAACTAAGCTTTGTAAGTGAAGGAGAAATAAAATCTTTTACAGACAAGCAAATGCTGAGAGATTTTGTCACGATCAGGCCTGCCTTACAAGAGCTCCTGAAGGAAGCACTAAATATGGAAAGGAAAAATCGGTACCAGCCACCACAAATATACACCAAATTGTAAAGACCATCGATACTATGAAGAAACTGCATCAACTAACAGGTAAAATAACCAGCTAGCATCATAATAACAGGATCAAATTCACACATAACAATAATAACCTTAAATGTAAATGAGCTAAATGGCCCAATTAAAAGACACAGACTGGCAAATTGGATAAAAAGTCAAGACTCATCAGTGTGCTGTAATCAGGAGACCCATCTCATGTGCAAAGACACACATAGGCTCAAAATAAAGGGATGGAGGAATATTTACCAAGCAAATGGAAAGGAAAAAACAAAAACAAAAAAAAGCAGGGAGTGTAATCCTAGTCTCTGATAAACAGACTTTAAACCAACAAAGATTAAAAAAGACAAAGAAGGGTATTACATAATGGTAAACAGATCAATGCAACAAGAAGAGCTAACTATCCTAAATATACATGTGCCCAACACAGGAGCACCCAGATTCATAAAGCAAGTCCTTAGAGACCTACAAAGAGACTGAGACTCCCACACTATAATAGTGGGAGATTTTAACACCCCACTGTCAATATTAGACAAATCAATGACACAGAAAATTAACAAGGATATTCAGGACTCGAATTTAGCTCTAGACCAAGGGAACCTAGTAGACATCTACGGAATGTTCCACCCCAAATCAACAGAATATACATTCTTCTTAGCATCACATCACCCTTATTCTAAAATTGACCACTTAATTGGAAGTAAAGCACTCCACAGCAAATGCGAAAGAACGGACATCATAACAAAAAGTTTCTCAGACCACAGTGCAATCAAATTAGAACTCAGATTAAGAAACTCACTCAAGGCCAGGTGTGGTGGCTCACTCCTGTAATCCCAGCACTTTGGGAGGCCGAGGCAGGAGGATCACGAGGTCAGGAGATCAAGACCATCCTGGTCAACATGGTGAAACCCCATCTCTACTAAAAATACAAAAAATTAGCTGGGCGTGGTGGTGGGTGCCTGTAGTCCCAGCTACTTGGGAGGCTGAGGCAGGAGAATGGTGTGAACCCAGGAGGCGGAACTTGCAGTGAGCCAAGATCATGCCACTGCACTCCAGCCTGAGCGACAGAACAAGACTCTATCTCAAAAAAAAAAAAAAAAAAAAAAAGAAACTCACTCAAAACTACACAACTACATAGAAACTGAACAACCTGCTCCTGAATGACTATTGGGTAAATAACAAAATTAAGGCAGAAATAGGTAAGTTCTTTGAAACCAATTAGAACAAAAACACAATGTACCAGAATCTCTAGGACACAGCTAAAGCAGTGTTTAGAGGGAAATTTATAGCACTAAATGCCCACAGGAGAAAGCAGAAAGGATCTAAAATTGGCACTCTAACATCGCAATTAAAAGAACTAGAGAAGCAAGAGCAAACACATTCAAAAGCTAGCAGAAAACAAGAAATAACCAAGATCAGAGCAGAACTGAAGGAGATAGAGACACAAAAAATCCTTCAAAAAATAAGTGAATCCAGGAGCAAGTTTTTTGAAAAGATGAACACAATCGATAGACCACTAGCCAGACTAATAAAGGAAGAAGAGAAAGAAGAATCAAATAGACACAATAAAAAAATGATAAAGGGGATATCAACACTGATCCCACAGGAATACAGACTACCGACAGAGAATACTATAAACACCTCTACACAAATGAACTAGAAAATCTAGAAGAAATTGATAAATTTCTGGACACATACTCCCTCCCAAGACTAAACCAGAAAGAAGTCACATCCCTGAATAGACCAAGAACAAGTTCTGAAATTGAGGCAGTAATTAAAAGCCTACCAATCAAAAAAATCCCAGTAGCAGATGGATTCACAGCCGAATTCTACCAGAGGTACAAAGAGGAACTGGTACCATTCCTTCTGAAAATATTCCAAACAATAGAAAAAGAGGGCCTCCTCCCTAGCTCATGAGGACAGCATCATTCTGATACCAATAACTGGCAGAGACACAACAAAAAAAGAAAATTTCAGGCCACTATCCCTGATGAACATCAATGCGAAATCTTCAATAAAATACTGACAAACCAAATCCAGCAGCACATCAAAAAGCTTACCCATCAAAATCAAGTGAACGTCATCCCTGGGATACAAGGGTGGTTCAACATATGCAAATCAATAACCATAATCTATCACATAAACAGAACCAATGACAAAAACCACATGGTTATCTCAATAGATGCAGAAAAGGCATTTGATAAAATTCAACAGCCCTTCATGCTAAGAACTCTCAATAAACTAGGTGTTGATGGAACATATCTCAAAATAATAAGAGCTATTTATGACAAGCCGACGGCCAACGTTGTACTGAAAGGGCAAAAGCTGGAAGCATTCCCTTTGAAAACTGGCACAAGATGAGGATGCCGTCTCTCACCACTCCTATTCAACATAGTATTGGAAGTTCTGGCCAGGGCGATCAGGCAAGAGAAAGTAATAAAGGTTATTCAAGTAGGAAGAGAGAAAGTCAAATTGTGTCTGTTTGCAGATGACATAATCGTATGTTTAGAAAACCCCATCATCTCAGCCCAAAATTTCCTTAAGCTTATTAGCAACTTTAGCAAAGTCTCAGGATACAAAATCAATGTGCAAAAATCACAAGCATTCCTATACACCAATAATAAACAAAGAGAAAACCAAATCATGAGTGAACTCCATTCACAATTGCTACAAAGAAAATAAAATACCTGGGAATACAACTCACAAGGGACGTGAAGCACCACTTCAAGGAGAACTACAAACCGCTGCTCAAGAAAATAAGCGAACAAACAAATGGGAAAACATACCATGCTAATGGATAGGAAGAATCATTATCATGGAAAAGGCCATACTGCCTGAGTAATTTATAAATTCAATGCTATTTCCATCAACCTACCATTGACTATCTTCACATAATTAGGAAAAACTACTTTAAATTTCATATGGAACCAAAAAAAAGCCTGTATAGCCAAGATAATCCTAAGTAAAAAGAACAAAGCTGGAGGCATCATGCTATCTGACTTCAAACTACACTACAAGGCTACAGTAAACAAAACAGCATGGTATTGGTACCAAAACAGGTATATAGACCAATGGAACAGAACAGAGGCTGCAGGAATAACATCACTCATCTACAACCATCTGATCTTTGATAAACCTGAAAAAAACAAGTGATGGGGAAAGGATTCCCTTTTTAATAAATGCTGTTGTGGAAACTGGCTAGCCATATGCAGAAAGCTGAAACTGGACCCCTTCCTCCAACTTTATACAAAAATTAACTCAAGATGGATTAAAGACCAAAACCATAAAAACCCTAGAAAAAAAACCTAGGCAATACCATTCAGGACATAGGCATGGGCAAAGACTTCGTGACTAAAACACCAAAAACAATGGCAACAAAAGCCAAAATTGACAAATGGGATCTAATTAAACTAAAGAATTTCTACACAGCAAAAGAAACTATCATCAGAGTGGACAGGCAACCTATGGAATGGGAGAAAATTTTTGCAATCTATCCATCTGACAAAGGGCTAATATCCAGAATCTACAAGGAACTTAAACACATTTACAAGAAAAAAATCAAATAACACCAATCAAAAAATGGGCAAAGGACATGAACAGACACTTCTCAAAAGAAGACATTTATTTGGACAACAAACACTTGAAAAAAAGCTCACTCATCACTGGTCATTAGAGAAATGCAAATCAAAACCACAACGAGATATCATCTTACACCAGTTACAATGGTGATCATTAAAAACTTAGGAAACAACAGATGCTGGAGAAGATGTGGAGAAATAGGAACGCTTTTACAGTGTTGGTGGGAGTGTCAATTAGTTCAACCATTGTGGAAGACGGTGTGGCAATTCCTCAAGGATCTAGAACCAGAAATACCATTTGACCCAGCAATCCCATTACTGGGTATATACCCAAAGGATTATAAATCATTCTACTATAAAGACACATGCACATATATGTTTACTGCAGCACTGTTCACAATAGCAAAGACTTGGAACTAACCCAAATGCCCATTGATGATAGACTGGTAAAGAAAATGTGGCACATACACACTGTGGAATACTATGCAGTCATAAAAAAGGATAAGTTCATGTCCTTTGCTGGGATGAAGCTGGAAACCATCATTCTCAGCAAACTAACACAGGAAGAGAAAACCAAACACTGCATGTTCTCACTCATAAGTGGGAGTTGAACAATGAGAACACATGGACACAGCAAGAGGAACATCACACACTGGGGCCTGTCAGGGGTGGGGAGATAGGGGAGGGACAGCATTAGGAGAAATACCTAATGTAGATGACAGGTTGATGGGTGCAGCAAACCACCATGGCATGTGCATACCTATGTAACAAACCTGCACATTCTGCACATGTATCCCAGAACTTAAAGTACAATAAAAAAAAAAAAAAATTAAGACAACAATCCCACTAACAATAGCTACAAAAAATACACTTAGGAATAAGCTTAACCAAGAAGTGAAAAACCTGTATGCTGAAAACTGAAAAATGTTGATAAAAGAAATTGAAAAACACACAAATAAATGGGACAGTGGCCTGTGTTCATGAATTGGAAGGATTAACATTGTTTAAATGTTCATAGTATCCAAAGGGATCTATCTACATATTCAATGTAATCTCTATCAAAATTCCAATGGTAATATCTTAAAAAATTCTAAAATTCATATAAAATCAGAAAAACCTCCAAATAACCAAGTCAATCATGAGCAAAAAGAACAAAAGCTGGAGGTATCACACTACCAGATTTCAAACTATAATACAAAGCTACGGTAATTAAAAGAGCATGGTACCAGCAAAAACAAAACAAACAAACAAAAAAAATGCACTGATCAATGGAGCAGAGTAGAGAACCCACACATGTACAATCAGTTGATTTCTTACAGAAAGTGTCAAGGATATACAACGGGAAAAGGATAGTGTCTTCAATCAATGCTGTTGGGAAAACTAGATTTTTTCATGCAGAAGAATAAAATTGGACCCATATCTCATACCATATATACAAATTAATTCAAAATGGATTAAAGACTTAAACATAAGACCAGAAACTGTAAAACTGCTGGTAGAAAACATAGGGGGAAAACTATACCACATTGGGCTGGGGAACAAGATTTTTGGATTTGACCCCAACAAATGCCAGCAACAAAAGCAAAAATAGACAATGGGGTAATATCAAACTAAAACACTTCTGCACAGCAAAGGAAACAATTAGCATTATACAGAGATAACCTATGGATTGAGAGAAGAGACATACATCTGATAAGGGGTTAATATCCAAAATAGATAAGGAGCTCAAACAACTCAATAGCATGAAAACAAGAAACCCAATTTTAAAAACAGGTAAGGAGACTGAATAGGCTTTTCAAAAGAAGGAGTAGCAACAGACAACAGGTACATAAAAAGTGCTCAAAATCACTAATCATTAGGGGAAAAAAAGCAAATTAAAACCACCATGAAATACTGTCTCACACCTGTCAGAATTACTTTTTATAAAAAGACAATAAATAAATAAATAAATAAATGTCAGCAAGAATGTGGAGAAAAGGGAATCCTTGTTTACCACTGGTGGGAATGTAAATTAATACAGCCATTATGGAAAACTATATGAAGGTTCCCCAAAAAACTGAAAATAGAATTAGTATACGATCCACATTGCCACTTCTGAGTGTTTACTCAAAAGGTTTGAAATCAATTTATTTAAGAGATATCTATCTGCACGGCTACGTTTATTGCAGTGCTATTCACGATAGCCAAGTTATGGAATTAGCCTATGAGTCCATCATTAACAAGTGAATATGTGGTCTGTATACATAGCAGAATACTAGACAACCTTAAAAGAGAATAAAATTCTGTCATGTGTAACAACGTAGATGGAACTGGAGAACCCTACACCAAGTGAAATAAGCCAGGCATAGAAGGACAAATACTGCATGTTCTCACCTATACGTGGAATCTAAAACAACTCAGAGAAGCAGAGAGTATATTGGTGGTTACAGAAACTGCCGGGTGGGAAGAATGGGGACATGATGGTCCAAGGGTACTAAATCTGTTGGACAGGAAGCATGTGGTTTTTATAGTTCTATTGCACAGTGTAATGAATATAGTTAATAATAGAGTACTGTACATTTCAAGTTGCTAAAAGAACAAATTCTTACCATAAAAAGTGTTAAGTATTTGAGGTGCTGGATATGTTAAATAGCTTCATTTAATTATTCCACATTTTATTCAAAATCATAACATTCTATATCCCTTACATTTACATAGCCTTCCCTTGGTATCCACAGGGGATTGTTTCCAGGACGCTCCATGGATCCCAAATCCCATGGCTGCTCAAGTTCTTTATATGAAATGGCATAAGTAGTTGCATATAATCTGCATACATCTTCTTGTATACTTTAAGTCATCTCTAGACTACTTATAATACTTCATACAATGTAAATGCTATGCAAATAGTTGTAATAGTGCATTTTTATTTGTATTATTCTATTGCTGTATTGCTATTTTTAATTTTTTTCCAAATTTTTTGACCTGTGATTGGTTGAATCTTGGGTGGAGAACACACAGATACTGAGGGTGGGCTGAGCAATTATAAACGGTCAATTTACAATTTACAAAAACGAAAAGAAGAAAAGACCATAACTTTGCCTAGTGGTTTTCAAAGTTTGTTTCAAGAAAATCAGGGATGGGAGGAGTTTATATATTTACTATACTACACTTTTATCATTATTTTAGACTATACTTATACAAAAAGCCTCAGACCGGTCCCTCAGGAGGTATCCACAAGAAGGCATTGCTGTCACAGGAGGTGATAGTTCCATGCCTGTTATTGTCCCTGAAGGCCTTCCAATGGGACAAGATATAAAGGAGAAAGACAGTGATATTGATGACCTTGGCCCTGTGTAGGCCTAGGCAAATGTGTGTGTTTGTGTCTTAGTTTATAACAAATTTTTTTTAAAGTAACAACAAAAAAAAAACCCAAAAAACTAAATAGAAAAAGCTTATAAAGGATATAAAGAAAGAAAATATTTTTGTATAGCTGTACCGTATGTTTTAAGCTAAGTGTTATTACAAAAGAGCCAGTAAGTTAAAAATAATAAAAATGTATAAAGTTAAAAACTTACAGTAAGCTAAGGTTAATTTATTATTGAAGAAAGAAAAATATTTGTTATAAATGTAGCATAGTCTAAGTTTACTGTTTATAAAGTCTGTCATGACCCAGACCTTCACATTCACTCACTACTCACCCACTGACACCCAGAGCAACTTCCCCCGCTGCAAGCTGCATTTATGGGAAGTGCCCTGTAAGTGTACCATTTTTAATCCTTTATACCTTATTTTTACTGTACTTTTAAATATTCGGATACACAAATCCTTAGCATTGTGTTACAATTGACTACAGTATTTAGTTCAATAACATGCTGCATAGGTTTGTGGTCTAGGAACAACAGGCTATACCACTGCGGTGTGTAGAAGGCTGTATCGTCTTGTGTAAGTGCAGCCTATGATGTTCACACAATGACAAAATCACCAAACAATGAATTTCTCAGAACATATTCCCTTGGTTAAGCAACGCATGACTGTGTTACTAATGTTATTTGTCTTTTCCACTCTCATTTTCTCATGAGTGATTGAGGGGGTTTGCAAAGCCTGCACTATGTATGACATCACGACAGACTGAATGCAAAAGCAGATAAAATAATCCAGTTTTCTTCTATTAAGCTAGACATAAAAGAGATTTGCAAAGGCCAGGGGCAGTGGATCATGCCTATAATCCCAGCACTTTGGGAAGCCGAGGCAGGCAGATCACAAGATCAGGGGTTCGAGACCAGCCTGATCAACATGGTGAAACCCTCGCTCTACTAAAAATACAAAAATTAGCCAGGCATTGTGGAGCGTGCCTGTAATCCCAGCTACTCAGGAGGCTGAGGCAGGAGAATCACTTGAACCTGGGAGGTGAAGGTTGCAGTGATCCGAGATCACGCCATTGCACTCCAGCCTGGGGACAGAGCAAGATTCCATCTCAAAAAAAAAAAAAAAAAAGAGAGAGATTTGCAAAACAGTGAAACAATGCTACCATTCTCACTAAATTTTTTGTTTAAAAAAAGTAGTTTTTTAAAAAAAGTTATTTATTTTACTATCTAATGGGTGTATTATTGACATTTTTAAATGAATTAATAAATAATTGTTTTAAGTTCTCAGTTTTAACTTGGCATATAGAAAATATCAATACCTACAACCCACATAAGGAAAGACTCTTTGGGGTCTTCAGTTATTTTTAGGAGTATGAAGGAGTCCTGAGACCAAAACTTTTGAGGACTGCTGACCAAAGCTAAAAGGTTTAGTATTAACCAAATATCAGATAGTTATGCAACTACCAACTGTGAGATTCTAAAAGACCAATGGCCAATTCTTGCCCATTTTAAAAAAACGATTATTCATCAGGCATTATTGATTCAAAACTAATTGTTTATAATAACTAAGAGGGATGTGTTTTTCAGATTGTTTTGAGGCTCTCTATCCTTTTTTAAAATTACTATGTTATTACTTCCCCCAATAGTTATTACATTAAAAAAATTACATTAAGCATTTTAAATATGTAAACTCATTTACTCTTCATAACAACCAAATTAAGTAGACAGCACAGATTTCCCTATTGTATATGGGAGAGAGCTAAGGATTAGTATGCTAAAGTGACTTACCAAAGTTCATCTGGCTGATAAATGGTGGAACAGGGATTTCTTCTAACTAAAGTTTAGTCAATTTCAGTACCAGGCTCTATTTCCACCATCTCATCTTATTGTCTTTGAAGCTAGTAATATTGACTTTTAATGCCATTCATTATTCATGATGTATTTTAATTTATGTATGGTCATCATTTGCCTTTCGACCAATACCTTATGCAAACACTGACTGAACTGAATGTCCTAGCATCATGTTTGACCATGGAAGCATGGGTCCAGCTACTGGCATTTAATCGTTCATTCATTCATTTGCTCATTCCGTAAATATGTATTGAGTGCTACAATCTACCAGATGCTGATCCGTTTTGTTCAAACAGAGCAGACAATAAGCTCCACTTGCTTAGAGAGCTTACATTCTCATAAGTGAGATAAATAATAAATACTACACAAAACATAATAAACATACAAATCATATGGGGTGCTGGGAGTTATAAATTCTGAGGAATTCACAAAGCAGGCTAAAGGGAACTATTTACGTGTACAGGCAGGGCATGGTGGGGTCAACAACAGGGAGCCCACAGGTTGAGTGGCGTGAGCGAGGAGGAGAACAGCAGGAGACGAAGTCAGAATCACAGGGAACAAGTGAACCTGCCGCCTCACACCCATAGGAAGAAAGGCCTTGAGTGAAAGGAGTAGGATTTGTAGACAGGGGATGACACGGTATCACGTACATTTTGTAAGGATCAGCTGGCTTCCCTGTTGAGAATACTGTGGACAAAAGTGGCAATTTAGGAGACAGTTAATGCCAGGAGACAGGGCAATTTAGGAGACAGGAGTTAATGCCAAAATCCAGGGCACGCATGATGGTGGCATGGAGCGGGATTTAAATTCAGGACCAGGGGTTTTATTTCACAAGTTGTGAGAAGGAAAGTAGTGAGAAGTGGTTGGATACTGGATATATTTGAGAGGTAGAAGCTGTGAGACCAAGTTTCACCAAGGGACAACTCTAGGTATCACAGAGCAATTGATCATTACTAAAGTCATCCTTGTATCATGTCATCTACTCTAAAATGAAAGTGCAATGACTACTTTCTATTTATATTGTTTTATTTCTAGAATGCTTTGCTTAGAATCCCTTAAGAGTTGCAGGTATGAAAACTCTAGGAGCCGCTGAATAGCTGTCAATGAGTCATCACTACATTATTCATGGATTAAAATGAATATGTGGCTTAGGGCGATTGAGCTCGACCTAAATAGCTACCAACAAGTGATTGACAAATAATTTAGGAGACTTCAATCTGATAAAACGGTTTCCTAAGACTTTAAATTGACTTCTCAGCAATTTTTGCAGCTACTCAAATCCAAGTAAAATTGTTAGCCCTGTCTAGAGAAAGGTCAATTGCTCAAGGTCAAAGGCAAGTAAATATATAATTTAATTGTTCTTCTTTGGTCTGAGTTTTTTAAAAGGACAACCAGATATTGATTTGGATGAATTTAATGAGCATGTTCATTTTAAGAGAGAACTAACAGTGTTAAAAGAAACAATTAAAATCCCACCAGGGTTTAATTCTTACACCATTAAACCCACCAGGGTTAATGAATTAAACCCCACCAGGGTTTAATTCTTACACCATTCTTTACCTCCAGCACATTATTTAACCTTTGTTTTGGTTTCTTCTTCTGAGAAGCGGAAATCATCATAATGATAACTCTGCCTTACAGGTTTTGAAGTTAAACGAGCTTATACCTGTACCAAACAAACAATGCACATTGTAAGTGCACAATAAATGCTATTGCTATTAGAAGGCTACACTGAAAATGTCGAAGAAAACATCCTCGTTGATGCCTAGTGTAACACTAGTTCAGTAATGGATCGATTACTTCTAATCTCAATAACTATTAGGGCCATAAGGCAAAAGATTTATGGTTTATAGCTAAGCAACCCAGCAGTATGTTGTGTAAAGCAAGAAAAACAACACTGTGATACTTAACAATTCATTTATTGATACCTGAAAAATTTCCCTACCACTGAGAGTATTCCATTCATATATTGGAGAAATAGCACCATTCCAGTCATAACTACAGTAAATGCCAAGACAGGTATTCCTTCCATAGGAAAAAAAAAATCTATGAAACTTAGATAATAGATAAAAATAGAGGAAAAACTTCCAAAAGCTATATAATTTTCTAATTCATTCTTTCCTGTCTAGTTCCACATTTGCCTTTTCTTGGAAAATACTTTTCCTTCACACCCTTGTCAGCTCAATATTTCTAGAGAAAATATATCTTTACAAAGCAAAAGCAGATTCCTCTTAATATTAAAATTAGTTGTACTTTTGAAAAAGTTTTTATTTTCTGGCTGCGTAATGTTCACAAGAAACAACAGAGAAAACTCTTAATGAGACTACATATTATATGTGTTTGAAAATCAGAAATAAGGCCAGGCGCGGTGGCTCACGCCTGTAATCGCAGCACTTTGGGAGGCCGAGGCGGGTGGATCACCTGAGGTCAGGAGTTTGAGACCAGCCTGACCAACATGGAGAAACCCCGTCTCTACTAAAAATACAAAGTTAGCTGGGTGTGGTGGCACGTGCCTATAATCCCAGCTACTAGGGAGGCTGAGGCAGGAGAATTGCTTGAACCTGTGAGGCGGAGGTTGCAGTGAGCCGAGATCGTGCCATTGCACTCCAGTGTGGGCAACAAGAGTGAAACTCTGTCTCCAAAAAAAAAAAAAAAAAAAAAAAAGGAAAATCAGAAATACCCTGGAATTTCCTGAGTATATATTTATGACTGTCTATATTTCTGCTATAAATACCCAGATATAATAAGTTACAGACATTATGTTGACATATTTATATGTAACATGCCATTGTGTACATGGCAATATTATTGAAATTATTCTTGAAAAATAAAAAGTATGACAACTAAACAACAACAACAAAAGGGATGTTAGGAACGATAAACATGCTTACATAGGACCAAAGACAATTGCAGTGCAGTAAAACCTTGATCAGGAAGGAAAGCACATTTCTCCTGAGCAGCTCCATGAATGTACAACACAGTGGTGGTATCTTCTTTCAATCAGTGCTAGTGCCATAAGCCAAAAGATTCTGAGTTTGTTTGAGCAAAGCCACAAAGGAACTGCTGTCAGGAATCAATTTCAGGCTGTGGAGAAAGTCCTCCAAAAGCCAAAAGAATTTGGTCTCATGCAGGGTATGGGATTTTGAAGGCATATTTTGTAGTGTGGGAATGACTTTATCCTGACATGAAGGAAATGGGGAGTAAATGGGAAAGTATTTTTCCTATGAGTTGGCTAAAACTTCAGTAACCTGATGCTTTTATAAATCAATCAGATGCAGCATCCTGTTTCTTCACACGACTGTTTTTCTTAGATGATTAGGCGCCCTTACCAAATGGATTTGAGTTTTAAAATGCAGTAAATGCTAAGTCAACTCAGTTGCAACAACCAGGCTTTTGTGTCTGCCTGAGCTGTTTAGTTAGCCTTGGTCCTTGTTCACTTGTTGAGGCCAAACTCTTTTCACTGTGAAAGACCAACAGTTTGGAGATGAGAAGTTCCAATAGTATTTTCTTGCACCTAGAAGGTTATCCTTTGAAAAAGTCTTATTTCCAAGAGTATTGGCTCCCCCTGGGTGCAGGAAAGCCTACAGTTTTCTGGACTCTCTGGCTTCTTTCAAGTTTGGCAGACATCCTGGTTTACTTTGCATCCCCAGTACACATAGGAAATGGAGCAAAGAGAATAAAGCGCTGCTGCCAATGCTGCTGCAAACCGAAGCCACTGACCTGCTGGCTTTGGCTCTGTGTCCTCCAGGGGGCGTGACATATACATTTCAGTGTGAATGACTGATGTGCAATGTTGTACTCTAAAATCCCCAAAATGTATAGCCTGTCTGTGACAGTTATACAAAAGTGACCTAGTGTGAAAACTGACATTCAGAGTCATCAAAACTTATGATACTAATGATACTAGTGGCTTTATTTTTTCCTCTTTAGAAGTTCTCAGATATTACACATATCCAGAGGAGGATTTGTGGTATTAATATTTCCCGAAACATGTTAGACCACAGAGCCCTTCTTCTGTGGAACATTATGAGACTAATGTCCACAAACTATTCTTTGGGAAACACTTACCAGAATGCATGCACGTAAGCACAAATAAATAGCAATGCAAAGATGTTTATCTACATTACCCTTTCAGCAAGTTAGAGAAAATCTTCAAGTGCATTGGTCAAAGCAAAACATATGACAAAGCATTGAGTTAACAATATAAAACACTCAGTTCAAATATTTCTATTTCCCTTGGGATCCTCTAGAGAAATTAATCCATATGTGTACTGATTTTACTCTCAGCCTTTTCTCTGATATCATAAACTGTTTGTATCCTTTTGTCCTGAGTTAAGACGAAAAATAGACAATTACTGAATGAGAAAGATTGAGTAGCTTCTCAGGGTGTCTCCACTACACTAAAACCCATAAGATGCAAAGTAAAATATCTGAAATATCTGAAGGGATATCTTCAATGATAACATGAAGGCACAAAGTAAAAATATCAGTGTAAAAATGAAAATCAGGAATTCTGTGAATATTTATGTGGAGACATGTTCCTCATCTCATTATCTTGCATCTACACAGATATTCTTTAATTTCCATTTAATTCTCACAAGTTCTTGGAGTATGAATTTATAATCCTGAAGTATTGAATGATTCTTATTTTGTTCTTTCTACTGTTATTCAATTTTTTCAATAGACATGCATTTTGTATAATTATGTGTAGATTGTATTTCCAAGCACCATTATATAAAATGTAGATTACAACAATTTTCTGTATCTCAATTAGGTGTCATATATTTGTAGTTCTCTCACCCCTAAAGAAGTTGGCAGACCAGAAGGTAAACAGCAGCTCTCTGTGTGGTGGGGACATGGCAGAATTTTAAAAATATTGTAACTCCTTTTAAATTTCAGATTTTATACATGTGTTTGTTACTTTTTCAACAGAAAAAAAAATTTTAGCTTTCAAATGTATCACAATCATTTTATGAATGGACTATGAAGTCCAGATCGGTAGGGTGTGAATCTCAACTTCTCCCTTTCCTCTCTGTGTGGTCCTGGGCAAGTTACTTAACCCTCTGTATCTTAGTTTTCACATCTGTAACATGGGGGGAAATAATAGAATCTACTTCCATAGGCTGCTGTGTGGAATAAATGAATCAATACTTTGAAAGGACCTGGAGCAAAGTCAGTAGTCTGAAAATATTAGCCTTGATGACAATTATTTTTTAACTGTGGAAGTGTTTTATTGATGAATTTGGAAGAATACCACTGCTAGAAGGACTTTCCCAAAGTAAACACTTTAATCCTGGAGTGGGGGTAGTTCCTCAGAAATGTTGTACTGCAGCTTGGAATCTAATGCTGCTTAAACGTGGCTCTTTTGTCCTTGTTTTTCCTCTGACTGTGAGGTGCTGGGGTGTGTCATGGCTCCTGTGCCTACTGTGCTGTACCTCGCATTGTGTATGCAATAAACATTTGTTAAATACGTAGACCTAGGCGTCTTAATCAACGTTTCAGGGAACAGGGGCCTTGGTCTCTGCCCCAGCAGTTCTGAAATATTTGCACACTGCAGTCACTTTCCATGAACTGGTGGGACTGCAGCAGCGGCTTCCTCAGTGTGGTACCCCGTCCTGCAGCATCAGCATCACCTGGGAACCTATTTAAAAATGCACATTATCAGGCTGCACCCCAGGTTGACTGAATCTAACACTCTGGGCCTGGGGCCTGGCAATGTATGTTCAAAACAAGCTCCACAGATGAGTTTTGACCCACATTAAGCCCCAAAGAGTCTGACACAGCAGGTCACTTCAGAGGCCCTGACCAAGCCCTGCTGCCAGGATGGCCACTGTGCCCACAAGAGGGAGGCAAAGGGCAGGGAGCAGAGGCAGGCGACCGCGAGGGAACACCCTGCAACCCTGGCCAAGGCTGTCCCAAGCCAAGTGCAGATGCAGCCTGCAGATGGGAGGGGATCCCCAGGGTGGAGACCCGATTACTCATGGAAGCCGGGTCAAGCTGGGGACACAGGGCGTGGGTGGACCCAGGGAAGTGGAGCCCTGGATGAAGATTGAAATGTTGAAGGGGAACTAAATTAGATGTAGATCTAAGCCCGTAAAGCAAAGCACAGCCTATAAGGCACAGTACAATAACGACTGTAGGGTGCATTTGGGACCTGAGTCAGATTTGCCTGTTTTCTCCTGGGGATCACCCCACCTCCTGGGGATCAACTGGGTTCCTAAGCCCAGTTGCAGGACTTGTGTTTCTAATTCTTAACTTGATAAGTAACATCTAAGCTGGGTTTTGAAGTGATGTTCTGTCTCCTGTTCCCTCTCACTGAGTCCTCGGGTGTCCAGCAGTGGGAAGGTTGTGAAGAATACAGTGCTGGGCTGTCATCTGAAATTCTGCTTTCTATACCTTACCAAGTGCCTCCTCTACAATCTCGGCAATGGTGCTTTAGTACCGTCGCACATATCAAATGAGGCATGGATGTGAAAGCCCCTTGTAAGCTGAACTTTGTCCAAATGGAACCTATATTTCAACCAGGGCTCTCCGTGACTCAAATTTACCTCCCCATTTCCCCAGGATTGGTCCACCAATTCTTCTGATGGATGCATTTATTTTGTGAAACGTGGTGTGTTTATTAGAACAGAAAATAACAGATTTGATTCCACCTTAGCTTGCTCAGTTACTAGCTCCATGACTCTGGGGAGATACTTAGCCTCGTTAGCCTCTAAAATAAAGCAGAGATCATAAAACCTAACAGCGGGCTTAAGTGGGAGGATAGGCCTGGCACACAACCACACTTGTTGTCTTTTGTTCCAAAGACAACGAAACTGAGGTCAAGAAAGAGCTCAAAGAAGAAGCCAGTGATGAAGTTAAAATGTGTGCTGTTTCCCTGTTTGGAGTCCTACAGTGACTTCCTATCTCACCCGGAGTAAGAGCCAACATCCTTAAAATGCCGCTTAAGGCTATTCCCTTAGATAGTTTGGGCTCTGCTATCCCTGGCCCCATCTTCTACTCCCTCTACTGCCCACCTCCCAACCCCCTCAAGGCACTGCAGCTGCACTGGCCTCAACTTTACCCAGCTATCACCCTTTGGGGAGGCCTTCCTTGCTACTTTACCTAAAGTTCTCACCCTCCCCAGTATGTATACCCCTCCTTTTTGCTCTGTTTTTCTCCTTTCATGTCTTTTTATCTAAAGCACAAGTTATTTTACTTATTCGTCTTGTTTATTTTCTCCTCCCTTACTACAAGTTCCATTAGGTTGGGGAATTTTTATCTGTTGTTCGTTCCTTTATCCCCAAGGCCCATAATATTGCTTGGCATGTAGTAGGCACTTATAAATTATTTGCTGGACGCAGGAAGGGGAACATCACACACCGGGGCCTACTGGGGGAAGGGGGGAGTGGAGGAGGGATAGCATTAGGAGATACACCTAACGTAAATGACGAGTTAATGGGTGCAGCACACCAGCATGGCATATGTATACATATGTAACAAACCTACACATTGTGCACATGTACCCTAGAACTTAAAGTATAATTTAAAAAATTATTTGCTGGATGACTCAAGATGACAGCTCTGTCAATTATACTATAATAATAACTAAGATTTATATAGCTGTCTGGATTGACAAGTGCTTTACATGCATTATACTGTTCTATCCAAGAGTGGATATGCAATAATTTTGTACAGCAGTGGGCTAATTCAATGTACATAATTTTCCAAAACAATTCCTCTAAATCCTTGGCATTGTATTGGTTTTTGACTGGAGGAACATGCTTGAATGTTCAGGGATCATTTACAAAGGCTTCTGGTGTCTTCACTTTTGCTGCAGTGCAGAACAGGGGTGCTCTGGAATGTCAGTGTGGATCAAGGACTCTGTGGTGGGAATTGGAGTTCACGTGACGTGGGCTCCATCAGCTTAATTCTGAATCCCTAGCTCAGGAACAGCATCAATGCAACATAACAAATACACTGAAGTGTGAGGAGGCTCAGGGGCACCCACACCTACAGTCCTTCATGTAACTCATGAAACTCTCCTCACTCTACTCGACAATAACCATTTAATTTGTCGTTAGAAACTTTAAGTCCTACTTGGCCTAGACACCTATTCCATTCACTTAGAGCCTGTAACACCTCTATGTGAAGGCAGGGCCTGGCTATTCTACTGATAAGCAGTCTTCAGGCAACAAGGACGGATTAGCTCATTTTCCACTAGCAAAAATAGTATTATCTATCGTTTTTGCTTTGAAACACAGAGATCTGTTTAACTGAAATATCTCAAAATATCTGACTGGCTTTAATCTTTAGTATTCGAAAAAGGCAAAGAAAACAAAGCAAAACAGGCCTCAGGACTCTGAAAACTCTGGAACATGTGACACTAGAAACTCAAAATTCATCACGTGCTGGGAAAAGTTGTGCAAGATTCCTAAATTAGGGCTGTCTGGCCAGGGGTTGTATCCCGAGAAATATTTTCAACATTTCCATTGCTCATTACTATTGTAAAGTCCCACACTGGGATGATCATCTGCTGGACACCAAAAACGCATACTGAGCTATCTCTCATACCGTATCCAATGCCCAGTTAGCGTTTGCAGGCAGGTCCAAGAAGCCAGCTGCCCCAGTTAAACGTTGTGTGTTTGGGTGCTCTGCCCCTCAGGGGCTGGGCTGAGGAGCGTGCAAAGGAATCAGGTTTTGGGTCAGGACACTGGGTCACTTTCCTCAGGTCAACATGAAAGAGAATGTGTGTATTTGTATGTGTGTGTAAGAAAGAGAGAGAGAGAAACTTTACACTTATTATAGGGCAGGGATCTATTTCCAAAGGGAACAGGGTGACCGAGTGCAAGGTTTCAAACTACGTTCCTATCCATTTCTTAGGGCAGGGTGTTTTTGCCCCTTGAGGAGTCTTACCTGTGGTCAGGCATGTTTCCCACCAGAGATCCCCAGACATCCATCTCTGCCTCAGGGTTGGCAGCCATTCCTGTCCTTCTACCACCACTCTCTGCCTCATGAATTTCTCAGGAGGAGAAACAGGAGAGATTACTCAGTTTCCACCAAGACATTGCATTGCTAACATCACGTGCTGGGTCACAACCCAAGAATTCACTTTGTCCTGTCTGTCCACCCTCCACTAAGCACAGCTGCACTGTGTGACCCCACTGAGTTGTCCGCAGGGTCTCTGGAAGAATGTTCACCCTCACTAGTTCACACTCTAGTCTGAACAAGAGGACCCCCAGGATAATCGTCTGCCTTTCTTATGTTCCGAAATTGTGCCAGGAACCTAATTAGAATGCGAGCCTCATCGGCTATGTTGGTTGCTTACCCTTTTGCTCCCTATTAGTCACAGTTACGAACCCAGGACTTGTGGAAAATTCTTTAATTTTTACATAGCTTTTGATTTATTCATTGTGACACTAGTGGAAAATTTGAATAATACAAAACGGGTAAACATAAAATAAAATAAAACACAATCAACTACCTAGCGTCATTCTTTACTTGGCTACTTTGCCCAATTGCTTTCTGTATATTTTTTGCACAGTTGAAATCATTTAACATACAGCATATTAAATTTTCTTCTTATCCTCATCCCATAAAATGTTTCCAAAGTAAAAAAAAAATTATCTGGTACTATTTTCATGGCATCATAATATTCCATCAAGAAGTACTTGATAGTTTATTCAATTATTCTCTAACATAGGATATTTAGATTGTTTCCAACTGTTTCTGTGCAAATTACAATTAAATTTGTATTTAATCTTTGTCTACCTTTCTGATTACATTCTTGTAATATTTTCTTAGAAGAGGAGTTATTAGAGATAGGAGTGAATACACGTTTTGTTTTGTTTTGTTTTTTTCTTAGAGACAACATGTCACTCTGTTGCTCAGGCTGGAGTGCAGTGGCACCATCATAGCTCACTGAAACCTTGAACTCCTGGGCCCAGAAGATCCTTCCACCTCAGCCTCCTGAGTAGCTAGGACTACAGGTGTGCATCACCACACCTGGCTAATTTTTTAAACTTTTTTGTAGAGATGAGGTCGCAGTACGTTGCCCAGGCTAGTCTCGAGCTCCTGGCCTCAAGCAGTCTTCCCACTTTGGCCTCCCAAAATGCAGGAATTACAGGTATGAGCCACCATGCCCAGGGAAACCACTTTAGGATCTTTTTACTGTGTGAAAGCCATTGTAATGGGCACTGGCTTCACCTAGTAAAAGGGTCCTAAAGTGGTTAGGCAAAGATTCTCAGCCTCTTGGATACTATGTTCTAGCTAACTAGAAACTCTGTAAGTTTAAAAACATGTATCTTTAGTGCAGGAGTCTTGCTTAGTGCATTGTGCAAGTTTTATTCAACACACATTTTTGAGGACCTCCTTTGTGCCAGGCAAGGTGTTAAGATGCCACAAAGAGAGAGGTAGTTCAGCAAGGCGTGGTGGCCTATGCCTGTAATCCCAACACTTTGGGAGGCCGAGGCAGGTGCATCACCTGAGGTCAGTAGTTCAAGACCAGCCTGACCAACATGGTAAAACCTCCCGTCTCTACTAAAAATACAAAAATTAGCTGGGCATGGTGGCGCGTGCCTGTAATCCCAGCTACTCTGGAGGCTGAGGCAGGGGAATTGCTTGAACCTGGAAGGGGGAGGTTGCAGTGAGCTGAGATCGTGCCACTGCACTCCAGTCTAGGTGACAGAGCAAGACTTCCTCTCAGAAAGAGAGAGAGAGAGAGAGAGAGACAGTTCACGACCTTGGCATTTATCCTGTAACAGAGGGAGGTGCCAAAGGGATCTCACAAATGCAAGCAAGCTTCCTTCTATGATAAATATGATGCGGAATTGCTGAACTGATGCATGGCGTCAAGGGACTTTATGATGGAGGGAGTTGACTTAGAGAGGTCAGGGCAGTGAGGATTGAATCGAGATTTGGAGGAGGAGGAGGATATGTTGCCCTGCAGCAGATTTGAGGGAAATTGCAGAGATGGGGATGCAAAGACTCTGGCCAAAGACTGTCTGGTGAGCATGAGGACAGAACGGAAGGTCACCATGCAGGGCACGAAGTAAGGCAGGGAACACAGCAAACGTAGGGTCTGGTGAGAGTTCTGAATTCAATGCGTAGACTGGGGGTGGGAGCAGGGTGGGTGGAAGTGCATAACCAGATTTGGTTTTGAAATGGCCAAAGGGCATTATGATAGGCAAATCAGGCACAAGACTCTGCCTGCTATTAAACCATTGTCTCTCAGCTCCAAACCACCCCTCTCCATACTCCGCATGCAGTTGTGATTTTCTGGCAACGTCACTGCCAACTCAATTTCTCCTTTGCAGATTGGTCCCTGTTCGCTTCTGCCACTGGGGCACTGGATCAGCCATTGGGAGATGGGATGAGGGCCGAGGGGACTGGGGGCTGTGGCTCCCAGTCCTTCCTGGTGGGGTACCTCCTTCCTGGTGGGGTCCCTCCGCAAGGACGCTTCGCCCCAGCAGCAGCAGTTGGTCAATCCTCTTCCAGCAGTTCCGGGAGTAGCTCCTCTATGGCCCCTGAAACGTCTAGGGCCCACCCTGGGCCGTCAAACCTGAGCGGTCCAGGCAGAGAAAAGCAGGCCGGCCGCAAAGGCCACGTGGTGAGCTTGACCAGAGGGCGCAAGCCAAGGCTGTCAGCCTCCACCACGTGTTAGAATCCTGGGCTCGGAAGCCCCCCAAGTCAGAATCCTAGGGTAGGAGGCCGGTCCTGTGTGGATGGGTGGGAGCTGGCCATGTGGGATGAGACAGGGTCACCCAGGAGCCAGGCCCCAACCATTTAGCTGCTGTCCAGGCACCCTCCGGAAGCTTCCCTGCGCCTACTTTGAACCCATGGCTGCCAGGCGCGGTCACTCACGCCTGTAGTCCCAGCACTTTGGGAGGTCAAGCCAGGCGGATCACGAGGTCAGGAGTTCGAGACCAGCCTGGTCAACATAGCGAAACCCCATCTCTACTAAAAATACAAAAATCAGCTGGGCGTGGTGGCGCGCGCCTGTAATCCCAGCTACTTAGGAGGCTGAGGCAGGAGAATCGCTTGAACCCGGGAGGCGAAGGTTGCAGCGAGCCAAGATCGCGCCACTGCACTGCAGCCTGGGGACAAAGCAAGACTTCGTCTCAAAACAAGCAAACACAAACACAAACAAACATAAAAGAACCCAGGGCTGAGAAATGTCGGCCGTATCTCACCTCCTCTAGGTCCACGTGTCCAGAAGTCCACACGAATTCTAACCAGGGGTTGAGAGGCATTAAGAGCTCATCCCCCGCCCCCGCCCCCCACTCCCCGACCCCCCCACCCCGCCTCTGGCTCCCCCCCGGACCCCCCCGACCCCCCCGCCTCCGACTCCCTAACCCCCACCCCCCACCCCCCTCCATCCCGTCTGCCGCCAGCACCAGCCCTCACACACCGCTCTGGGAGCCACCACCGCTGCGGCTTCCCTGGCAAAGCTCCAGGGCCGCAGGGCCTGGAGCCAGTGCGCGCCTCGGACGCAGGCTTCGGGAAGGTTCGGCAACCGCAGGGCCCGGCGCCTGGCCACCAGCCTGCACTGCTCCTGCTGCGTTGTGCCAGCCTCAAGCCAGATTTATGTTGTTTCTGGAAAAAAACCGCATCCTTACTCACCCAGGCTCGGAAACAAGCGGCACCTCAGCCTCGCCCGCCGTCCTCTGGCTGCACAGGGCGGGCGAGTTGGGCCCGCGAGGCCAGGACTGAACACTGCTCGGGATGAGCGCGTCCTGACCCACGTCTGGCCTGCCGCCCACTCAGCCCTGCTCTATGGAAGAGTCACTCAGCGTCTCTGCACGCCTCGGTGCCCCTATTCACAAACTTACAGCCCAATCCTGGGCTTCCTCGCCCAGATGGAGCAGGCAGGGCTCCGGGACGCTGACTGAGTCTTCGCAGTCTTGTGTGAACCCCAGGCCCAGGGAGGTGCACTCCTGGCCCTCTTAGGAGGAGAATCCTTAGGATCATCTTCCTCCACTCTGCGCTCCTATTGAAAAACCCACACTGCAAGGGGAAGCGGGGGCCAGGGAATGGGGGGCTTTTCTACTTTGTTTGAAATGGCATTACAGCTTCTCTGATTATAAGGGTAATACATTATCATCGCGGAAAACCAAGGCAAAAATGATTTCTGTGATATCAACTCCTAGAGATAATTTCTACTAGTATTTTACTGTATTTTTGAGGTACATATTATGAAAAGAGAAAGAGGATAGGTGTATTTTAAAACCAACAATGATTTAATCTTTTTAATTATATTTAAATGCTTTAATGCTCTTTTGTTTAATTATTTCCATCTGCAATAATCTTTTAACTACTGTTTTGTAAAAATACTAAGATAACTCCTAACACCTCTTCCACTTTATATTTTTTGCGTATTTTTTCAGTGTTTGAAAGTTGTATGGTATATTTGAGTGGGCGTGGAATAGATTTTTTAAAAAAATATGTATTGAATCAAATGGTGCACTTAATTCAGTCTTCACGGTTTACCCATGTTGCAGAAATGTGTTAGAATTTCTTTCCATGTAAAGGCTGAATAATATTCCATTATATGTGTACATCACATTTTCTTTTTATGGTAGTAAACCTTTTATTTTTATTTATTATTATTATTATTTTATTTTATTTTTTGAGATGGAGTTTCGCTCTGTCGCCCAGGCTGGAGTGCAGTGGCCGGATCTCAGCTCACTACCAGCTCCGCCTCCCGGGCTTAGCCATTCTCCTGCCTCAGCCTCCCGAGTAGCTGGGACCACAGACGCCCGCCACCTCGCCCGGCTAGTTTTTTGTATTTTTACTAGAGACGGGGTTTCACCATGTTAGCCAGGATGGTCTCAATCTCCTGACCTCGTGATCCGCCCGTCTTGGCCTCCCAAAGTGCTGAGATTACAGGCTTGAGTCACCGCGCCTTGCCTATTATTAATTGGCGGAAAAATTTGTATGTATCATAAACAACATGATGTTTCAAAGTACAGTATCTTCCCTTATCTGCAGTTTCCTTTCTGTGGTTTCAGTTACTTGTGGTCAACCATGATCCAAAAGTGTTAGGTGGAAAATTCCAGAAATAAAGAATCAGTTTTAAATTGTGTGCCATTCTCAGTAGTGTGATGAAATCTCATACTGTCCCGTCCATCACACCCAGGATGTGAATCATCCCTTTGTCCGGCGTACCTGGGCTGTGTAAACGCTACCTGCCCGTTAGTCACTTAGCTGTCTTGGTGATCAGATTGACTGCCAAGTATAGTGTGTAAACCAAAAAGTATCTGAGAAAGTGAGAAAGGTATCCATCAATTCAGAAGTTAATTTTGCCATGGTTAAGGACATGCCTGCAAGGGAGGTCTGTGCCTTTCTCCAAAGAAGATTATGAGGGCTTTGGTATTTAAAAGGGGAAAGAGGGAAGTTGTGGTTACATGACTGAATCCATGTGTTGCAAGAGAAAAGGAGCAGGTAAGGGAATAGCCTGTTACCTGTTCTAGCTCTTGGTAAATCGGCGCTTCACTTAAGATAAGGTGAGGGTACAGTAGCTACCTGTGGAGATGTTTAACCTTTTATCTGTACTACTCTGCTTAGGAATAAAAGGAAAAGCAGCTTCTTGCATGACTCAACTTTCAGCTTAATATTTTCTTTTGGCAGAGTGAAAGTAGGTTCCCAAGTTTTTGTTTTCCTTTCGCAAGTATATATAGGGTTTGGTACTATGCATGGTTTCAGGCATTTACTGAGGGTCTTGGAATGTATTCCCTTGGAATGGATAAGTAGAGACTACTGTATATATATATTGTGGAATGGCTAAATCTAGCTTGCATTACTTCACATAGTTGTCATTTTTGTGGTGGGAACACTTATCATCCTCATTCAATTTTCACACGCAGGTACTGAGTGTCTACCATGTACCAGATTCTGTTCTGATACTGGGGACAGAAGAGAGACAGGCCACACCCTGAACCCATGGAGCCAGGAGAGACAATGAATAAGAAAACAAACAAAAAAATTCAGCAAGACGATCTCAAAGTGTGGCATTAGGTAGTAATAAACAAGATGATGAACGAGTCGGCAAGGGATGGGAGAAGGTTATTCAGATAGGATGGTCTGGAAAGGTCTCTGTAGAGGTTGTGTTTGAACTAAGAGCTGAAGGATAAGAAAGACTCAGGGACAGAAGGGACTTGAAATATTACAAGAATGGAAGGGAGGCTAAACTGCTGAAATACACCTGTGTGCTGGTATGTGTATGTGTGTGTGTGCATGTATGTGTGTGCATGCATGTGTGTGCGTGTGGTGATGAAAGACAGATGAGGCTAGAGAGAGCCTTTTATTCTTGTAAAAATATTATGGTTGGAGAGTTTTAAGCTTATGAATGAGACAACCTGAGTATTAGATTTAAAAAGGTGGTCCTGGCTACTTTATATGAATTAACGTTTGTGTAAAGTTTTACAGTTTACAAAGTATTTTCCCATTCATAGTCTTATTTTATCCTCATTCCAGACTTGTGAAAGGGACTTCCTCATTCCCCTTTATTTTCCATTTGTGATAAGAACACTTAACATGAGATTTACCTTCTTAACAGATTTCAAGTGTACAATACAGTATTGTTAACTGTAAGCATGATACTGTACATCAGATCCCTAGAAATTATTGATTTTGCAAAACTGAAATTTTATGTCCATTGGACAGCAACTCCCCCTTCTCTCCTCTCTCCAGCCCCCAGCAAACACCATTCTACTCTCTGCTTCTATGAAATTGACAGTTTTAGATTCCTCATGTAAGTGGAATCATGGAATATTTATCTTTCTGTGACTGACTGACTTAGTATAATGTCTTCAAAGTTCATCCATGTTTTCACATGTTGCAGAATGTCCTCCTCTTCTAAGGCTGAATAGTATTCCACTGAAGGTATACACCATACTTTCTTGATTTGTTTACCTTCCAATAAATATTTAGGTTGTTTCTACATCTTGGCTGTTGTTAATAATGCTGCAATAAACATGGGAGTATTAATTTATCTTCAAGATCCTTATTTCAATTCTTTTGAATAAATACCCAGAAGCTGAATTGTTGGATCCTATGTTAGTTCTATTTTTAATTTGTTGAGGCACTTCAATACTGTTTTTCATTATGACTGGACCATTCTGCATACCCACCAACTATGAACAAGGGATTCAATTTCTCTATGTCCTCACTGACACGTGTTGTCTTTTTTTGATAATAGACATCTTAACAAGAGTAGGTGATATCTCACATTGTGGCTTTGATTTGCAATTTCTTTGTGATTAGTGACATTGAGCAACTTTTCATATAGCGGTTGGCCATTTGTATGTTTTCTTTTTCATTTATTTATTTATTGAGATGGAGTCTCACTCTGTTGCCTAGGCTGGAGTGCAGTGGCATGATCTCTGCTCACTGCAATCTCCACCTCTTAGGTTCAAGCGATTCTCCTGCCTCAGCCTCCTGAGTAGCTGGGATTACAGGCATGCACCACTATGCCCGGCTAATTTTTTGTATTTTCAGTAGAGACAGGGTTTCACCATGTTGGTCAGGCTGGCCTCGAACTCCTGACCTTGTGATCCACCTGCCTTAGCCTCCCAAAGTGCTGGGATTACAGGTGTGAGCCACAGCACCCAGCCAGCTATTTGCATGTTTTCTTGAAGAAACATCTATTCAGGTCTTTAGCTCATTTAAAAGTTGTGTTATTAGGTTGGGTTTTTTTTTTGTTTTTGTTTTTTGCTATTGAGTTTTAGCAAATGTGTTTCTTAAATATTTTGGAAATTAACTCCTCATCACATGTATGGCTCGCAAATATTGGAAAACTGGGAATAAATGTGGGTAACTAAGTGTATGAGTCCATTTTTGTGTTACTATAAAGAAATATCTGAGGCTGAGTAATTTATAAAGAAAAGAGGTTTATTTGGCTCACAGTTCTGCAGGCTATACAAGAAGCATGGCACTAGCATCTGCTTTTGCTGAGATCTCAGGAAGTTTCCAATCATGGCAGAAGGCAAAGGGGAACCAGTGTGTCACATTGTAAGAGAAGAAACAAAAGAGAGAGGAAGTGGTTCCAGACTTTTCTGAACAACCAGATCTTTTGTGAACGCATAGTGTGAGAACTCGAAGATGGCACCAAGCCATTCACAAGGGATTTACCGCCATGATCAAAACACCTCCCGCCAGGTTTCACCTCCAACACTGGAGATCACATTTCAACATGAGATTGAGACGAAACATCTAAACTATAGCACTCTGCAAAGGTCACAGTGGTAGAATTGCACCCATGTTTTCTGACTCAAAATGTCTTCAAGACACTTTTGGACAATCAATACTTTCTTTCACATACTTATTTTTTTATTTCCATTACAATTTTAGTTCTCTAAGTGAGTGGACAAAAAATGTCAGTCAGCTGCCTGCTACTTTAACAGAGCCATGTTAAATGCTAAATAGACACTTCAGTTCAGATGTTATTTCTTGTACTCAGTCTAGTTGGAGTGTAGTTGGAGAGCCCAGACATATTTTCCTGCATAATGAATAATGTGGGACTACAACAAAGAGCATTAAGAAAGTTACCAGAGATTGTTAAGAGTAATTCTTAAGGAGTCAGGACATGAGGTCTGTTTTATAAAATGAGTAGACATTGGACAGGTCATGGGATGAAGAAGTGCATTTTGGGAGATTTAAAAAATTGGTAGCCAAGAATTTAACATCCCCATCCTTACGCTCCATAATCATAATACCCACAACTTTCCACTGCCCCACCAAGTTCCAAAAAATTGAACTGCAATATAAATAAAACCAACATGCCATCCTCACAAAAGTCTCCAGCTAGCAACCCTCAGTCTTTCCAATCACAGAACTGTTGCACAGTCTCTCCTTCATAGAAATTTTGAAACTACTAATGAACAAGCCAGGAATATTTGAAAACAAAAGCACTGAGGTTGAAATTTGTAAAATGCATTTGGAGGATGGAAAGGCCAATGACATTGGTAAAACAGGTTGAGAGTGTTGAACTTTGAGAGGAACATGCAGAGAGTTCTGCTTTGGTAAGTTTTAATTTACAGCAGGGAGAATTCAGAATGTCATAGAGACTGAAATCATTTAAAGGGATAGGAGGTTTCCTTGAATAATCCAGGTAGTTAGAATGCAAACAAAGATGTGAAGAAAAAGGACAAATTGGAGAATCATGTTGTGGTCATGTAGAATTGAATTGGGAAGGCCTATTGATTAATGGAGCAACACTCAGCATTCAGTTTTTCTTCAAGAAGAAGGCTACGTTGTCTCATGCTTTATGACGGCAACAGTGTGTAAAGAGCTTGGAACTAGTTCCTTCAAAATAGGCTCATTTTTTTAAACTTGTTTATATGAGTCAGTTTTATTTTACTTTTATTTTAGGTTCATGTCACAAAGGAAAACTTGTATCATGGGGGTTTGGTGTACAGATTATTTCACCATCCAGGTAATAAGCATAGTACCCGATAGGTAGTTTTTTAATCCTCACCCTCCTCTGCCCCTCCACTCTCAAGTAGGCTCCTGTGTCTGTTGTTCTCCTTTTTGTGTCTGTGTTTAGCTCTCACTTACAAGTGAGAACATATGGTATTTGGTTTTCACTCCCTGTTTTAGTCTGTTTAGAATTATGGCCTCCAGCTCCATCCATGTTCCAACAAAGAACATGATCTCATTCCTTTTTATAGTTGCATAGTATTCCATGGTGTATATGTATCACATTTTCTTTATCTAGTCTACCACTGATGAGCATGTAGGTTTATTCTATGTCTTTGCTATTGTGAATAGTATTGTGATGAACATATGCATGCACCTGTCTTTATAATGGAATGATTTATATTTTTTGGATATATACCCAATAATGGGATTACTGGGTTGAATGGTAGTTCTGCTTTGAGTTCTTTGAGAAATCATCAAACTGCTTTCCACAATGGCTGAACTAGTTTATGTTCCCACCAGCTGATTGTAAGCGTTCCCTTTTCTTCACAAGCTCACCAGCATCTGTTATTTTTTAAAATGTTTTAAGAATAGCCATTCTGGCCAGGCATGATGGCTCATGCCTGTAATCCCAGCACTTTGGGAGGCTGAGGCAGGCAGATCACAAAGTCAGGAGATCGAGACCATCCTGTGAATGGTGAAACCCTGTCTCTACTAAAAATACAAAAAATTAGCCGGGCGCAGTGGTGGGCGCCTGTAGTCCCAGCTACTTGGGAGGCAGAGGCAGGAGAATGGCATGAACCCAGGAGGCGGAGCTTGCAGTGAGCTGAGATTGCGCCACTGCACTCCAGCCTAGGTGACAGAGTGAGACTCCATCTCAAAAAATAAAAAAAGAGAATAACCATTCTGACTGGTGTGAGATGGTATTTCATTGTAGTTTTGACTTGCATTTCTCTAATGATTAACGATGTTGAGCATTTTTTTCATGTTTGTTGACCACTTGTATGTCTTCTTTTGAAAAGTGTCTGTTCATGTCCTTTGCCCAGCTTTTCATGGGGTTGTTTTTTGCTTGTTGATTTGTTTAAGCTCCTTATAGATTTTTGTTATTAGACTTTTGTCAGACGCATAGTTTGAAAATATTTTCTCCCATTCTGTAGGTTGTCTGTTCACTCTGTTGATAGTTTCTCTTGCTATACAAAAAAGCTCTTTGTTGAACTGGGTCCCATTTGTCAATTTTTTTTCTGTTGCAATTGCTTTTGGCATCTTTGTTATAAAATTCCTCATCTAGAATGGTATTTCCTAAGTTATCTTCCAGTGTTTTTATAGTTTTAGGTTTTACATTTAAGTCTTTACTCTATCTTGAGTTGATTTTTGAATATGGTATAAGGAAGGGGTCCAGTTTCAATTCTCTGCATATGTCTAGCCAGTTATCCCACCAACATTTATTGAATAGGGAATCATTTCTTTATTACTTGTTTTCGTCAACTTTATTGAAGATCAGATGGTTGTAGGTTCATGGCATTATTTCTGGGTTCTCTATTCTTTTCCATTGGTCTATGTGTCTGTTTTTATACCAGTACCATGCTGTTTTGGTTACTGTAGCCCTGTAGTATAGTTGGAAGTCACGTAATGTGACACCTCCAGTTTTGTTCTTTTTGCTTATGATTGCCTTGGCTATTTGAGCTCTTTTTTGGTTTAATATGAATTTTAAAATGCTTTTTCTAATTCTGTGAAGAAGGTCATTGGAGTTTGATAGGAGTAGCATTGAATCTGTAAACTACTTTGAGTAGTATGGCCATTTTAACAATATTGATTCTTTCTGTCTGTGAGCAGGGAGTGTTTTCTATTTGTTTGTGTCACCTCTGATTTCCTTGAGCAGTACTTTGTAGTTCTCATTGTAGAGATATTTCACCTCCCTGGTTAGCTGTATTCTTAGGTATTTTATTGTTTTTGTGACAACTGTGAATGGACTTGTATTCTTAACTTGGCTTTCATGTTGGATGTTGTTGCTGGACAGGAATATTACTTAATTTTGTACATTAATTTTATATTCTGAAACTTTGCTGAAGCTGCTTGTCAGCCTTAAGAAGCTTTGGGGCATGAACTATGGGGTTTTCTAGATATAGAATCATGCCATCTGTGAACAGAGATAATTTGACTTCCTCGCTTCTTATTTGAATGCCTTTTATATCGTTCTCTTGCCTGATTGCTCTGGTCAGGACTTGCAGTATTATGTTGAATAGGAGTGGCAAAACAGGCTTATTTCTATAAGGAAATAGACTTTAAAGGAGTAATTTGCATCATAATGTTTCTTAATCAGGATGAGGTAAAAGCAATTCATTTTGCTTAGGATCACTGTGAATTAATTGTTTAGATTATAACTGAGTATTATGAAGTTTTGAACTTCTTGCCAAAATTTAAGGCTGAATTCTGCCTTTGAATACAATGATAGACTGATATTTGTTTTTCAAGGACCAAGACTGAAAGAAACCTTATACAAACAGTAGTAGATATTTTTTATAAACATTCAGTGTGGCCTTACCATGCCATACTGACTTCATCTTTGACCTGCAGAGAAATGTCGCTTATGGTGGTGTGATGTGAAGCCAGACGACGCAGCAGTGGAGGCTCTCTGGAGAAGCAACTCACTGTGCTAGAATTAACTGGAGAGTTTTTGAAAGGCAGAGATTCCCAGAACCTACTTGCAGGGGTCCTGCCTCAGTGTGTCTGGTGTGAACCCGGGGCATTGGTATTTAGAGAAGCTTTGCAGAAGCTTTTTGTGGTGCTGCCTAGTCTCTTGCTCACTCCCTCTGCTGATGAAGCTGTCCTAAAGGCCTGGTTTGTAGAAGGAGAAAATCTCCTTTTATATTTTTCTTTAGGTTTATTAAAACTTTCTATTAACCTGGAATCAACCTAGGCTTTTTTCCTGGAAAAAAATTTGCTCTTTATTCTTATGTTTATTCATTCAACAAATATTTATTTAGTAAGCCTTTTTAAAAAGATACAGTGGTCACTTCTAAGACTGACGGGTCAGTTCTTTCATAATGTTTATATTCCAGTGGGGGAAGATTCTTTCAATCAGAAAGAATGAAAGGAAGGAAGGAAGGAAAGAAGAAGGAAGGAGAGAGAAAGAAAAAAGGGAAAAGAACAGAGGAAAAAGGATCCTAAGGAGAAATATGGCTAAAGGAGTGTTTACTTTCAAAAGAAATATTTACAAACATGTGTGTGTAGGAGAATGGTATGTATTGGTGCAGTGCTCCTGAGTGAGAGGGAGCCCGGCTTGCATCATGTGTAGACCTGAAGGGAGGATGAGAGTGTGGCTACTTGAATCCGGAAAGAAGCTGAATCCTGTACAGTGGGCTATTTGTAGAGAAGCTGTATCCTTAGATAGAGGGGCAGAGCCTGGTATCAACTGGGAAAAATTATTCCCAGTACATATCTGATAAAGGATATGTATACAGACTATACAAATAACTCTTACAACTCAAGAGTAGAAAAATAACCTAACAAATCTGGCCATTTCCCCAGTAAGTACACAAAAAGGTGTTTAAGAACATTACTCATCAGAAAACACAGATTAAAATCATGACTGACCCACTAGGAAAGCTATTTTTAAAAAAAGTCAAGCAATAACAGATAATAGCAAGGATGCAGAGCAAGTGGAACTTCATACATATCATGTGGGAATGTGAAATGGTACAACCGCTTTGGAATATACTTTGGCTGTTTCTCCTAAAGTTAAAAATACACTTGTCAAAGGATGCAGCAATTCCTCACCAAAGCATTCCCTCACTGCCCCCAAAATGAAAACTATGTCCATAAAAAGACTTAACTTGAATGTGCATTGTAGCTTTACTTATAATAGCCAAAACCAGGCATGACCCTAATGTCCACCAAGAGGTGAATAAATATACCGTTTGTGGTATAGTCACATAATGTAATACTACACAGCAATAAACATGAAACAAGCAAACTACTATGGCATGCAACTCCAAGGGTGACTTTCAAAAACATTTTGCTGAGTGAAAGAAAACAGATATTAAAAAGCCTTTAGATAGAATTTTAATCTGCAGGACAGGATAAAGTCTTATAGGGAGATTATGTAGACAGGGAAGAAAATGAGCCAGGTATTAATTCTAGAGTTTTCCAGTATTTCCAGGCCAAGCAGAAAAAGATGATCCAAAAAAGGAGTCTATGGAGATACAGCCCAAGGGATGGGAGGAAATCTGGAAGGAGTGGTACCACTGAAATTGAGAGTAGAAGGAAGTGGTGGCCGTCCTTGTCTGCTGCTGCTGAAAGAGCAAGTGCAATCAGAACAGGGAAGTGACCATTGGATAACAAAACAGGGCACATTGGTGACCTCAACAAGAGCTGCCTCAGTGAAGAAATGGGGAAACAGTGTGACTACAGATGTTAGCAGAGGAAATGTGATGCGAGGAAGTGGAAATGGCAGCTCCTGACAACACTAATCAGTCGTTTTGAATTGAAGGACTGCGTAGAAATAGGGCACAAGCTCATGCGGGACAAAGGGAGGTTAATTTATGTCTGATTAGCTTGTGTTTTGTTTGTTCATTTTAGAATTGGATACACCAGCCCATGGTTGTATATGGGAATGATCTGGCAAAGAGAGAGAAAGAGAAGTAGATGACTCAGAAGAAAGTATAATTGCAGAGGAAAATAGAATGGAATTGCAACAGAATGAAGATAATTAAAAATACATAGTGTCCTTTTAATTTATTGCTTTCCAATTATATATTTACTTTTTAATACAACTATTACAACAAAGTCCCCTTATCAATCATCTTCCAGAAAACTTTGATCTCAAAGTTACGCTTGGTTTATTCATTGTATAAACACCAATTTGACTTTACTTGCTGGAACAAGTAAGAGGGAAAGAGTTGGAAAATGAATTGATGCAAGGGCTCTTAATGGAATTAACAACGAACAGGAAAGAACACTGCCAGAGAACTAAGTGACAACTGTCTTTCTCAAGACAACAGGGAGATAACCATGAAAAGATCAGATAGAATAAACACAAGAGACAGCTACACTCATGTATACAACTTTAGCAATGATCACTTGTATAATATTTATAAATAGCCAAAATGCAACAAAACTGGAAAGAAATAAATGTTTAAAATAGCAAAAGCAAGCAAAGGCAAATTTAAAAGGTAAATGATGAAGAAAAAAGAAACCACATGGTCCACAAAGGGATAATAAACTTGTAAAAGCTATAACAAGTCAATAAGAAAAAATGGAATCAATGATTGTTTAATGAATAGAAACATGAAATTACTCATAAAAAAGAAATAGAAATAGTATGAAAAGGACCTTTTATTTACTGCTGATGGAAGTGTAATTTTGGGTGACTTTTCTGCAGAACTAATTACTACTATAAATCAAAAGCCTTAAAATGCCCTTAAAAATTGACCCAATAATTCAATTTCTGGAAATTTCCTGGAGAACTAATCAGACCTATCTATAATGATTTTATGTACAAGACTGTCTGCTATAGGAAAAAAGGGAATAAATGCTCCAAGCTTTCAATATGGTAAGATTCTACAGGAGCATTATAAAATTATACTGTGGTGAAATATTCATGCTGTGTTATGAAGCAGTAAAAGGCATTTCACAAAGCAATATATACAATATTATCTCATTTTAATATATTTCACGTATGCTGGTAACAATGAAAAGTATATGTGACTAAATATTGATAACAGTTATTGCTGTATTATGGAATACAGTTAATTTTTACTTTTATTGTGCTTTCATATTTCTCTCCAAAGTGTTAGAGTCATAAAAAATGCCACTTTAAAAATGTTAACTTGTCTGTAATCCCAGCACTTTGGGAGGCCGAGATGGGCGGATCACGAGGTCAGGAGATCGAGACCATCCTGGCTAACACGGTGAAACCCCATCTCTACTAAAAAAATCTACAAAAATCTAGCCGGGCGAGGTGGCGGGCGCCTGTAGTCCCAGCTACTCGGGAGGCTGAGGCAGGAGAATGGCATAAACCCGGGAGGCGGAGCTCGCAGTGAGCTGAGATCCGGCCACTGTACTCCAGCCTGGGTGACAGAGCGAGACTCCGTCTCAAAAAAAAAAAAAAAAAAAAGTTAACTTGTGTATCTATTTTTAAATCCAATCTCTCAAATAACTATTGAGTTAAGGAGGAAAAATAAAAATAATGAGAAAATAACATACTTTTTAGCTTTCACTTTGCCATAGTCATAAATGTCTTTATTATTCTGAATAAAAGGAGGAAAATAAATAAACTACACAACCAAGAAACAAATGTCAATAAAGACATTTTTAACAGGAACAAGAACATAATAAACCTAAACTAGAAATAATTCAAATAAACACAATATATGTAATAATAAAAATTTATTTTATATGATGACTGAAAAAATTTTGTAACAAATCTAGAAAAGAAAAAAGAATGAAAGTGCATATATGTAAAGAGAATTTTTAAGTTTACAAATTGTAAAATAACATCATATAATCTCAATTTGTACGTGCATGATGTATGTGTAAACACAAAGACTTGAAGTGAAAACACTAAAATGTTAACAATTGTTCTGTCTCTGTGATAGTATTACAAGTTATTTGTTGTACGTTTATATTTGTGTTTATTTCTCACATTTTACCATGACAAATATTTAAATTATATTTTAAGATAACATTATAAACACTTCTTCCTAACAGAATGCAACTATATTTCTCATACAGATGAATGTAAGTTCACTCTTTCCCCAAAGCAGGAAGCACAGAGTGGACCCCTGTGACGAGGTGACTGCAGCCACTGCATTCATCCCAGTGTGATGTTAAGTCCTCGTCTCTTTTAGCCACCATTGCACCTTGGACATTCTATAACTTAAAGGCTAGATTGTAAAATTAACCACCAACACTCAGTGTTATGCACAATAAGCAAGGAAGAAAATGTGTGTAGCTGCTACAGTCTTTGTTATGGTAATAAAACTAGTTGATTGGTTAAAAAAAACATTATAAGATACCTGAAAACACAAATTATAAGTAAATACTCCATATAATTATAAATAATTAAAATGTCTAAAAGAAATGGAAAATACAGAAAATATAGATGATCAAATATTAAGCATATTTAATAATTACAGATAAAGATAACAATTTCTTAGCAACAGTATTTCTGAATCATAAAATTAGATAATTTAAATGTCTTTCCTTCACCTGAATTTTCCACATACCACTTTTGTTTTAACTGAGTTTCACTCTATTGCCTAGGCTGGAGTGTGGTAGACAGATCATGGCTCATTGTGGCCTACACCTCTTGGGCTCAAGTGATCCTCCTACCTCAGCCTCCCAAGTAGCTGCAACTACAGACACACACCACCACTTATTTTTTTTTTTAGTTTCTATAGAGACAGAGTGTTGCTATGTTGCCCAGGCTAGTCTCAAACTCCTCAAGTGATCCTCCTACTTCAGCCTCCAAAGTGCTGGAATTACAGTTGTGAGCCACTGTGCCCAGCCATGACACATATCACTTTTTAATAAAGAAAATAGTATTTATTGCTCCAAACAAGAAGGAAAAGTAAATAATGTGATTCCTTTTAAAAAATACATTGTATATTCTTACTTGTAAGTAGGATCTAAACATTGAGTACACACAGACACAAAGAAGGGAACAGGAGACACTGCGGCCTGCTTGGGGGTGGAGGGTGAGAGGAGGGGAGAACTGGGTACTATGCTCACTACCTGGATGATGAAATAACTCATACACCAAACCCCAGTGACATGCAATTTACTCGTGTAACAAACCTGCACTCGTAGCTGTGAACTAAAATAAAAGTTAGAAGAAAAAAATACTAAAAGTGAAAATAGCAAAACCTCCCAAAACACCAATGTCAATGTTTTCAAAATTCTATCAATTTCCTCAAAAGCTACATTTGTACGTATGTATAGCTAGTATTGATGGTGAAGGTGCTCAGACTTTCAAGAAATGAATAAATCCCATTCCATATAAACAGTCTCACAGAACAGTAAAAGTTACTGCATGCAATTCAGTTTTCACACATAAGCATTGCAAGTGTAAATCTCAGTTCATAGCTTTGACCATGCGAGGAATGAAACTTTTTGTTTTGCTTTTACAATTCAGGATGGCAGCATTTTAATCCTGGTTTCCTCAGGATTCTGCTTAAATTCTATGGAGTTTACTAGGTCCCACAGTGTCACAGGTGACTATTTGATTTAGCCCTCAATGACACTTATTAATGGAGGTATTGATTGATTGGTTCATTATCTGCTGTGTTCCAGGCAGCTGGTGGCATGTCCATTGCCTAGGCAGTTAGTTGTGTATGGGGCCTTCCCTCTTCCCCACCTGCATGGTCTTTTGGGGTTTTGTGGTTCTCTCTGCCACTCCCATGCTGCTCCAGTGTGCTTGGGGATTAGTCTGCTCTTCCTGGATCTTGTTGTCTCTCCAGGAAATCTTGAATGTCTCAGATCCACACATCAGCCTGGAGTTTCTGTCTTCCCCTTGGGGCATGGTCTGGGGAGGAGTGTGCCGAGGTCACTCTTTCTTGGGCCTACAGATATTTTCATCTCAAAGTTTCTTTCCAACTCTATATCTCTCCCTAATTTAAGGAGCAATAATCTTGGTTGAGAATACTTGCAGTTAATAATTTTCTTACCATCCCATAAGAACTTTCCTCTCCTTAAGGGTCCATTTTTTTCTCTCATTTTTGATATTTCATGCCTGTTCTTAAGATAATGAGCACAGGTGGCCAGGGCATGACCGTGGGAGAGGGCCAAGGGAAATATGGAGACAATAAACTCTTCATATTGCAAAAATATTTCCAATATAAAAATGTAACTGGCTGGGCATGGTGTCTCACATCTGTAATCCCTGCACTTTAGGAGGCTGAGATGGGTGGACCACCTGAGGTCAGGAGTTCGAGACTAGCCTGGCCAACATGGTGAAACCCCATCTCTACTAAAAAATATAAAAATTAGCTGGGCATGGTGGCAGGTGCCTGTAATCCCAGCTACTTGGGAGGCTGGGGCAGGAGAATTGCTTGAACCTGGGAGGCAGAGGTTGCAATGAGCGAAGATCATGCCTTTGTACTCCAGCCTGGGCAACAAGAGCAAAACTCCATCTCAAAAATACAAAAAAAAAAAAAAAAAAAAAAAGTAACTGAGATAGCACACATAAAAATGGAATAGACTACTCAAGAGGCTGAGGTGGAAGGACTGCTTGGGCCCAGGAGTTCAAGGCTGCAATGAGCTGTGATTGTACCACTGCACTCCAGCCTGGGTGATGGAGTGAGACCTCATCTTGAAAAAACAAATGGAGTTGAACAAGCAGAAGAAAGAACTTCAGCACTCGAAGACAAGGTTTTCAACTTAACCCAACCCATCAAAGACAAAGAAAAAGGAATTTAAGAAAATGAACAAAGCCTCCAAGAAGTTTGGGACTATGTTAAACATCCAAACCTAGACTAATTGGTGTTCTTGAAGAAGAGAAATCTAAAAGTTTGGAAAACATATTTGAGGGAATAAGCAAGGAAAAATTGCCTGGCCTTGCTAGAAATCTAGATACTCAAATACAAGAAGCTCAAAGAACACCTGGGAAATTCATCACAAAAAGATAAATGCCTAGGCACATAGTCATCAGGTTACCTAAAGTCAAGACAAAGGGAAGAATCTTAAGAACTGTGAGGCAAAAGCATCAGGTAACCTATAAAGGAAAACCTATCAGAGTAACAGTAGATTTCTCAGCAGAAACTCTACAAGCTAGAAGGGATTGGGGTCTTATTTTTGGCCTCCTTAAGCAAAACAATTATCAGTCAGTAATTTTGTATCCAGTGAAACTAAGCTTCATAAATGAAGGAAAGATACAATCTTTTCCAGACAACAAATGCTGAGAGAATTCCCTACTACCAAGTCAGGACTACAAGAACTGCTAAAAGAAGCTCTAAATCTTGAAACAAATCCTCAAAATACACCAAAATAGAACCTCCTTAAAGCATAAATCTCACCTATATAACAATAACACAATGAAAAAAAAAAAAAGAAGAAGGTAGTCAGGCAACAAATAGCACAATGAATAGAATAGTACCTCACATTTCAATACTAATATTGAATGTAAATGGCCTAAATGCTCCACTTAAAAGATACAGAATTGCAGAATGGACAAGAATTCACCAACCAAGTTTCTGCTGTCTTCAGGAGACTCACCTGACACATAAGAACTCACATAAACTTAAGGTAAAGAGGTAGAAAAAGACATTCCATGCAAATGGACTCGAAAAGTGAACAGAAGTAGCTATTCTTATATCAGACAAACTTTAAAGCAATGGCAATTTAAAAAGACAAAGAGGGACATTATAATGATAAAAGGACTAGTCCAACAGGAAAATATCACAATTATAAATATATACGCACCTAACATGGGAGCTCCCAAATTTATACAACAATTACTGCTAGACCTAAGAAATGAGATAGACAGCAGCACAATAACAGTGGGGGACTTCTATACTTCTCTGACAGCACTGTACAGGTCATCAGGACAGGAAGCCAACAAAGAAACAATAGACTTAAACTATACCCTAGAACAAAGGGATTTAACAGATATTTACAGAACATTCTACCCAACAACTGCAGAATATATATTCTATTCATCAGTACATGGAATATTCTCCAAAATAGACCATATGATAGGCACAAAACAAATCTAAGCAAATTTAAGAAAATCAAAATTATATCAAGTAATTTCTCAGACCACAGTGGAATAAAATTAGAAATCAACTCCAAAAGGAATCCTCAAAACCACGCAAATACATGGAAATTAAATAACCTGCTCCTGAATGAACATTAGGTCAACAAAGAAATAAAGATGAAAGGCCGGGCACGGTGGCTCAAGCCTGTAATCCCAGCACTTTGGGAGGCTGAGACGGGCGGATCACGAGGTCAGGAGATCGAGACCATCCTGGCTAACACCATGAAACCCTGTCTCTACTAAAAAATACAAAAAACTAGCCGGGGGTGGTGGCAGGCGCCTGTAGTCCCAGCTACTCGGGAGGCTGAGGCAGGAGAATGGCGTAAACCCGGGAGGCGGAGCTTGCAGTGAGCTGAGATCCGGCCACCGCACTCCAGCCTGGGCGACAGAGCGAGACTCCGTCTCAAAAAAAAAAAAAAAAAGAAATAAAGATGAAAATTAAAACATACTTTGAAATGAATGATAATAGTGACACAACCTATCAAAACCTCTGGGATACAGCAAAAACAGTGCTAAGAGGAAAGTTCTGTGAACCTCAAAAATTTGAGAAAGGTCTCAGTTAATTTAGACAGTTTATTTTGCCAAGGTTGAGTACACGCCTGTGACACAGCCTCAGGAAGTCCTGATGACATGGGCCCATGGTGGTCAGGGCACAGCTTGGCTTTATACATTTAGGGAGATAGGAGACATAAATCAATATATGTAAGAAGTACATTGGTTTGGTCTGGAAAGGCGAGACAACTTGAAGCAAAGGCAGGAAGACTAAAAGCAGGGAGGGAGCTTCCAGGTCACAAATACGTGACACAGGATTACATTCTTTCAAGTTTCTGATTAGCCTTTCCAAAGGAGGCAAATCAGATATGCATCTATCTCAGTGAGCAAAGGAGTGACTTTGAATAGAATGGGAGGCAGGTTTGCCCTGAGCAGTTCCCGGCTTGAGTTTTCCTTAGTGATTTGGGGACCCAAGATATTTTCCTTTCACAGTTCATAGCATTAAATGCCTACCTCAAAAAGTCTGAAAGAGCACAAGCTGACAGTCTAAGGTCACACCTCTCAGAAGTGGAGAAGAAACAAGAAAAATCCAAATCCAAATCCAGCAGAAGAAAATAAATAATGAAGAACAGAGCAGAACTAAATGAAATTGAAACAACAACAACAAAATACAAAAGATAAATGAGGCCAGGTGTGGTGGCTCATGCCTATAATCCCAGCACCTTGGGAGGCTGATGCAGGTGGATTCACAAGGTTAGGAGATCAAGACCATCCTGGCTAACATGGTGAAACCCCATCTCTACAAAAACCACAAAAAATTAGCCAGGCATGGTGGCAGACACCTGTAGTCCCAGCTACTTGGGAGGCTGAGGCAGGAGAATGGCGTGACCCCGGGAGGTGGAGCTTGCAGTGAGCCAAGATTGGGCTACTACACTCCAGCCTGGGCAACAGAGCGAGACTCCGTCTCACCAAAAAAAAAAAATAATAATAATAAATGAAACAAAATCTGGTTCTTTGAAAAGATAAATAAAATTGATAGCCCAAATACACTCAATTAGAAATGAAACAGGAGCTATTACAACTGACACCACAGAAACACAAAAGATTATTCAAGGCTACTATGAACAGCTTTATATGCATAAACTAGAAAATCTAGACGAGATGGATAAATTCCTGGAAATATACAATCCTCCTAGATTAAACCAGGAAAACATAGAATGTCTGAACAGACCAGTAACAAGCAGCAAGCTTGAAATGGTAATTTTTTAAATGCCAATAAAAAAAAAATTCCAGGACCAGACAGATTTACAGCTGAATTCTATTAGACATTCAAAGAGAAATTGGTACCAGTCCTATTAAGACTATTCTAAAAGATAGAGAAAGAGGGAATCCTCCCTAAATCATTCTATGAAGCCAGTATCACCCTAATATCAACCCCAGTGAAGGACATAACAGAAAAAGAAAACTACCAACCAATATCCCTGATGAAGATAGATGGAAAAATACTCAACAAAATACTAGCTAACCAAATCCAACATCATATCAAAAAGATAATCCACCATGATCAATTGGATTTTATACTAGGGATGCAGGGATGGTTTAACATACATAAATCAATAAATGTGATACACCACATAAACAGAATTAAATAGAAAAATCACATGATCATCTCAATAGATGAAGAAAAAATATTTGAGAAAATCCAGCATCGCTTTATGATTAAAACTCTCAGCAAAATTGGCATAGAAGGGACATACCTTAAGGTAATAAAAGCCATCTATGACAAACCATAAGCCAACATTATACCAAACAGGGAAAAGTGGAAAGCATTCCCCCTGAGAACTGGAACAAGACAAGGATGCTCACTTTCACCACTTCTATTCAACATAGTACTAGAAGTCCTAGCCAGAGCAATCAGAGAAGAGAAAGAAATAAAGGGCATCCAAATTGGTAAAGAGGAAGCCAAACCATTGTTGTTTGCTGATGATATGATCATATACTTAAAAACCCGAGACTCATTCAAAAAGCTCCTAGAACTGGTAAATGAATTCAGCAAAATTTCAAGATACAAAATTAATGTCCACAAATCAGTAGCTCTGCTATATACCAACAGCAACCAAGCTGAAAATCAAATCAAGAACTCAATACCTTTCACAATAGCTGCAAAAAAATTAAAATACTTAGGAATATACCTAACCAAGGAGGTGAAACACCTCTACTGGGAAAACTAACACTGCTGAAAGAAATCATAGACAACACAAATGGAAACACATCCCATGCTCATGAATGGGTAGAATCAATATTGTGAAAATGACCATAATGCCAAAAGCAATCTACAAATTCAATGCAATTCCCATCAAAATGCCACCATCATTCTTCACTGAATTAGGGAAAAAAATTCCTAAAATTCATATGGAACCAAAAAAGAGCCCCCATAGTTAAAGCAAGACTAAACAAAAAGAACAAATCTGGAGGCATCCCATTACCTGACTTCAAACTATACTATAAGGCCACAGTCACCAAAACAGCATGGCACTGGTATAAAAACAGGCACAAAGAACAATGGAACAGAACAGAGAACTCAGAAGTAAAGCCAAATATTTACCGCCAACTGATCTTTGAAAGGGCAAACAAAAAAATAAAGTGGGGAAAGGACATCCTATTTAACAAATGGTGCTGGGGAAATTGGCAAACTGCATGTAGAAGTATAAAACTGGATCCTCATCTCTCAACTTCTACAAAAATCAACTCAAGATGGATCAAGGACTTAAATCTTAAGACCTGACACCATAAAGATTCTAGAAGATAACATCAGAAAAACTCTTCTAGACAATGACTTAGGCGATGACTTCATGGCCAAGAACCCAAAAGCAAATACAACAAAAACAAAAATAAATAGATGGGACTTAATTAAACTAAAAAGCTTCTGTACAGCCAAAGAAATAGTCGGCAGAGTTAACAGACAACCCACAGAGTGGGAGAAAATCTTCACAATCTATACATCTGACAAAGGACAATTTCAGAATCTACAAAGAACTCAAACAATTCAGCAAAAACAAAACAAAACAAAAACAAACAAACAAAAAACGAACAATCTCATCAAAAAGTGGGCTAAGGACATGAATAGACATTTCTCAAAATAAGATATACAAATGGCCAATAAGTATATGAAAAAATGCTCAACATCGCTAATCATCAAGGAAATGCAAATCAAAACCACAATGTGATACCACCTCACTCCTACAAGAATCACCATAATCAAAAAAATTATAATAATAGATGTTGGTGTGGATGTGGTGAAAAGGGAACACTTTTACACTGTTGGTGGGAATGTAAACTAGTACAACTACTGTGAAACAGTGTGAAGATTCCTTAAAGAACTAAAAGTACATGAACCATTTGATCCAGCATTCCCACTATTGGGTATCTCCCCAAAAGAAAAGAAGTCATTATATGAAAAAGATACTTGCACACACATGTTTATAGCAGCACAATTTGCAACTGCAAAATTATGGAACCAGCCCAAATGCCCATCAGTCAATAAGTGGATAAAGAAAATGTGGCATATATATACCATGAAATACTACTCAGCCATAAAAAGGAACAAAATGATGGCATTTGCAGCAACCTGGATGGAATTGGAGACTATTATTCTAAGTGAAGTAACTCAGGAATGGAAAACCAAACATTGTATGTTCTCACTCATATATGGGATCTAAGCTATGAGGATGCAAAGGCACAAAAATGACACATTGGACTTTGAGGATTTGGGGGAAAGGATGGGGGTGGTGAGGGATAAAGGACTACAGACTGGGTACAGTGTACACTGCTTAGGTGGTGGGTGCACCAAAATCTCAGAAATTACCACTAAAGAACTTATGCATGTAATCAAACACCACCTGTTCTCCAAAAACCTATTGAAATAAAAAATTAAAATAAAACAAATTTTAAAAAGAAAAAATAAATTGGGTAGACACCACTTAGGGTGGCTGCCTGACTCCAATTCACTTTTCTCAGAAAACTCTCTCAATACACAGTGGTTACTGCCAACCATCCTGTCCGTGGTAAGGAGCCCTGCCTCCTGCTAGAGTCAGTAAATATTTGACTCAAACTGAGCCCATCGAATTTTGTGCTAGGATTGTGTAATTTGGAGCTGAGAATCTAGAGACATATGAACCTACAAAGTGGAAACTATGGGCCCCACGGTGTATCCGTAGAAGCACTCTATAGGGACAGCCATGAGCCCCTGGGTGGAAAACCTCGGAGCTGCCCTGGTTCCCCTTCCAATAAGTTCTTCTGTGATTCCATTCCATGAGCCCTTCATTGCAACATACTCCAACTGGGGAAACAAACAAAAGGATAAACACAAACAAATCCAGGAAGATGCAAATCAACCTATTCCTGCAAGTCTCCTCACTAGGGAGAGAGGGAGTGCCATGAGCAGTAATAAAATTGAAGACTTTATGTTCACCCTATCTGGGGGCTGAGACTCAGGGTGACCATATAGTGTATTTTCTAAACTGGATCACTTTGCAAGTAAAAGTGCATTATTAATTATGTTGGAATAGGAGCTGCAGTCTAGTATACGAGGACAAAAGGTCACTCTTCCCAGACTGCACCTGATGCATCTTCCTCAATCCAAAACCTGTGATAGAATGGGTAGCTGCAAAACAAAGACAAAGGAGGGCTTACAAATGATGAAATTGTCTAGGAAGATTTCTATGTGGAGTCTGCAAAAAGATGCAGGAAAGCGTAACTCCCATGAAATGAATAAAAAGCAGAAGCACACAGGCCTAGCTGAAGGCAAATCAGAAAAGGAAGCTGGAGGTTTTCAGTCTCTCTGGTAGAAGAGTTGCTTTCTGCACGGAGCCAGAGCTGAAAATGGCTGCTCCATTGTTCAAAATCATTGTTCAACATCATTTTACTTTCTATAAACACAGCGACACTCTTCCTGGCAAGTTTCACGGTGTGAGCTTTCCAATTTTACATCCAATATTCTGCGGTTTGCACATGCACATGAGCTAGCTGGAATTCAGGGTGGGGTGTAAAACAGAGACAAAAACCAGAGCAATGCTCTAAGGAAGTCTCATCCAGTTCAGAACTGTCCTGTGCAGCTGTCTCCCGAAGGCGCCCAGCACGGCAGTGTGCTAAGGCTTTCTAGCTTGTGACTGCTGGTAAAACAGGAGAGATCATCTCCTATAGCGGAAGGTCTCTGATGGAAAAGATCCACAACCAACACAGAAAATAATGCTCTTGAGGTAATTAGGAAAAGACGACCTTTCAAAAAGACTGAATACATGATATAGCTTGAGAAAAGAATACTGGCTTCTCTTTTTTTTGTAAATAATTAATTCTTTTTCAAGGAGACACGCAGTATAATTCCACAATAGATAGTTAAGATGGTCTGTAGTTGATGAAAACAAATGGAAAAATGATAATTGTAATAAAAATGGAATTCTATATTGAGCACTGATGATGTTCCAGAGACTGTATTAAGCATGCTAGTTTAGTGCCTCATTGCTCACAGTGGTGAGAAGACATAATATCTGCATTTTACAAGTGAAGAGACATTAAGTTCACATAGCCAGTGAATGGTAGGTAGAGCTGGTTTGAATTCACATCCGGCCAGTCTGAAGGAGTGTTGATTGTCATTCCAAACTACCACAGAGTCTTAGCTCAGATAGGGATCTAAGCAGAAGCTTCTCAGAGCCCCACATGTGCACACTGTACACTTAAGTCAGTGAACTGTGCAGTAGGCATTACAGGCCCTGTGAAGAGGACTCTTAATGGGTAATGTATTAATTGGATATTACTCTAAAAGCAATGTGCACTTAATGTCAATAAATTAGAATCCCATTTACAGTAAGTATAATTAACCCACTGAATATCCATTACTAGCCAGCTTTCTGCAGAGAAAGATCATTTTATAAATTTTTTTTTTTTTTTTTTTGAGACAGAGTCTCACTCTGTCACCAGGCTGGAGTGCAGTAGCACGATCTCAGCTCACTGCAACCTCTGCCTTCCGGGTTCAAGCGATTCTCCTGCCTCAGCCTCCTGAGTAGCTGGGACTACAGGTGCCCGCCACCACACCTGGCTAATTTTTTTTTTTTTTTTGAGACTGAGTCTCGCTCTGTCGCCCAGGCTGGAGTGCAGTGGCCAGATCTCAGCTCACTGCAAACTCTGCCTCCCGGGTTTACCCCATTCTCCTGCCTCAGCCTCCCAACCCGGCTAATTTTTGTATTTTTAGTAGAGATGGAGTTTCACTGTGTTAGGATGGTCTCGTTCTCCTGACCTTGTATCCACCCGCCTCAGCCTCCCAAAGTGCTGGGATTATAGGCGTGAGCCACTGCGCCTGGCCTAAAATGTCATTTTTTTATAAATATACTTTTTTTTCCAAGAGCATACAGCTAATATTAAAATATTTTTAAGCAACTGTCAAGCAGCAGGTTCAGTAAGTCTCCTATTCAGTAGGAGGGTGGAACTTTCTTTGTACTCAGTATAAGTAAACTAAGTATGATTTTCAGACTCTACATGGAAAATGGCTTTTCCCTGCTTACATCAAACAAGTAGACAATTTATCAACACATCACTTCTGATTATTTCATGTTTGAGTGAGAGCCACAGTTTAAAACGCCAGTCCGAACAATGCATACATGCTCTCTTTCTGACAGTGGAATGAAGGAAAGGTATACCATTCGGACTTTAGTATACGTCCCCAGGAACGTGTTTACACTGAGAAGCGTGTGATATGATGAAAGTCACTTGGCAGTTTGGCCCTTTCTTCTCTTTGACAGTGGGAGGCCATGACAGCCGGAATTCTCACGAGCAGCAGCGGCCCTGCGGCCCTCAGCAGAGGGACAGACTGGAAGCAGATGTGGCACAAGTCTCCCGATGTAGCTTCACTGTTGACTCTCAGGACATCTACCCGGAGACTTCCCACACCAAGAAGACCTTGAGGCGAGATAAATAGGCATCTTTCTTTCAACATATTAAACAAAAGTGGATAACTTGATGGAGTAGCTGCAAATCACTTGCTTTTAGAAATGTGGCCTTATAAAGTGAAGGTGAATTGGAACATCTGGAAATATTTTTGAAAATAAATCACTACTCAACTGAAACATTAAATAGCATTTTTTTTGGCAAGTGATCTATCTTAGCATTACTTAGAAATGAACTCCTGGCAAACCACAGACTTAATACTCTCCGATGAGATCAGCACGTAATTTGTTGTATTCTTAGGATTATTGTGCTTGAACTATTTCAAGAGTTTGGCCTGTCAGGAAATGAGTTTAGGGTGAAGTGGGGATGACAGGCACTACAATTTCTCAGAGTAGATTTTTATCAATCTGTGTTCAAATGGAGACCTGCATAAAGTCAGGAAACTTTACAGGAAATTGTCTATACATACTTGGTTAAGAATCTTATTCCCATAAAACCACAGTTACAGTAAAAAACATGTGAAAAGCCATATTTGATGGAAGTAGAGACACTCTATAAAAAGAAACAGGAAAGCCCCAGAGTGGAATTAAACACAGAAACTCACATTTACTTCAAAGAAAATAGAATAACCATGTCAAGACCTCATGCGATGGGAACCTCCTCTTTGCAGAAAAAGCAATGCTTCCTGTTTTGGGTTTTCATTGTGTTTCTATAAATCCCTGAGAACAGAAAGTGTGATTTCTGATCATTCTTCAACTACCATGTTTATGATAAAAGGCAACATTTATGTGTGTGTGTGGGTGTGTGTGTGCATGTGTGTGTTCTCTGTGAAATGCTTTGGCCACCATAAAAAGTTAGTGGTGTAGCAAGATATTTTTGTGTGTGAAAAAATAAAAAAAAAAATAAACAAAATGATACTAACTATAGTAACAATGATGCAAAGATATGCTAACATGAGAACAGCAGGGAAAAGGTGTTTACAAACAAATGAGCCAGGGACCTGTAAGAGGGGCTGAAGAAAATTGTATTGACTTTATTTTGTTTATGAATTTTTAAATTAATAGCTCTTTAGAAGATCTTAGGAGTACTCTGTAGACTAACATATATTCTGGAATTTCTTTTCCTGAAAAAGAGCTCTGATCAGCAAGAATTATAGGTTTTTTTTTTTTTTTTTTTTTTTTGGTCTGTGTAGGAGTGTTTCTTCAATGATTCATTTCATTGTTTTGAGAGCCTCAACAAATTGGTAAGAAAATATTTAAGATGGATAAGAACTCATTTTCTTAGGAAGAAGAAAACATTTCTGTAAACTTGGAAATACCCATTCAGCATGTGTAAGGAAGTGAAATAATCTTTTATAACATGTATACCAGTAAGACACAGAATGATACTGTTCTTCGTTAGAAGGTGGCGGGAAGGATTCCTACCTCACTGCTGAAGGAATATCTCACAGTCTAAACAGATGGTTTAATCTGTCCTCCTCAGTAGAACATTGACCAGTAATAATGTTAATTGGCACCAACCATCTATGTGACAGTCTAACTTTAGAGAACAATGTGATTTTATTTATGTGTCCCTAAGAAAGTCTTTATTCTAAAATTCAGAGTGTACTGCAATTTTGTAAGTGGCTTTGCTCCAACAGTTGCTGGGATCTAAGTGAGTTCACCCATCAGATCTGAGAACTTATGTCCAGTACTGACTTTACTTCAAAACATTTCCACATCCATCTGGGGTCTTTCACCAGAGACCTTTAAAACCAAGATGAAAATCTATTTTAATACATTGAACTGTATTCAACTTTAGCAAATTAAAATGTATTAGTGGCCAAATTGTCGTTTGTTTCACTTGGGCTGATTTCCTCTGTCTAGTTATCTGCTAACTCCACAAATATTTGTCAATAGAAATATTAGCTAGCATTTATTGAATGCTTAACCAAATGATAAGAAAATTGCTATAACTGACCGGGCATGGTGGTTCATGCCTGTAATCCCAGCATTTTGGGAGGCCAAGGCAGGTGGATTGCTTGAGCCCAGAAGTTTGAGACCAGCCTAGGCAACATAGTGAGACATTGTCTCTACAAAAAATAAACAAAAAATTAGCTAGCTGTGGGGTGTGTGCCTGCAGTCCCAGATACACAGTAGGCTGATGTGGGAGGATAGTTTGAGTCCAGGAGGCAGAAGTTGTGGTGAGCCGAGATTGCACCACTGTGACAGCCTGGGCAACATAGTGAGACCCTGTCTCAAAAAAATTGCTATAACTGAGTATTAAATTTAGCCAACACAAAAAGATGCCACAATAAATGTATAATGCTTATTGGAAGATTTAAAAAAATATCTTGAAGGAAAAAAGCATGCTTCTGGCCATATCCTTTAGACAAATATTGCCCTATAAATTTTGCTTTGACAAATATTTGAGTGCCTGTTTGTACCAAGTCTATTGTGGGCAAAGGTGAATATATTGATGCACAAAATAGGTAAAACCCCTGTCCTTTTGCATTCTGTAGGCAAACAACTAATAAAACATATAGGATGCCACATAATGCTACGAAGAAAAATTACAAGAGAAGTGACATAGGGTGAGGTGTGCTGGTCTCCAGGATGGCCTGGCCAGGCCTCATCGGAAGGTGACATTTGAATTTCCATTACGAGGGATGCGAGGGAGTGAACCATCTAGAGAAAGAACATTTAGGGTGGAGCAAATAGCCACTGCAAAGGCCTGAAGCTAGTACAGTAATACAAGATCTTTTCATCTGATAATCTTCCACAATACCTATATGGTAATATCGTTATAGAGAGTTCAAAATAAAGTTGAGCCTGTACTATTGAATAGGAATATCTTTCCTTAGATACCTGAGCAGATACTTTATTTGGAACTGGTACCAAAGGAAGTGGCTAGAAAAGTAAGACAGAAGGGAGGAAAGTCAAAATAGGGTATGTTCATGAGCTTGTTCCTGGGTGCACAACTAGGTCTCTGTTCACCGGGACCCCATTCACACAGAAATTTCTCACTAGACAAAAGTGTCTGGGCACTTATTTTTTATTATCATTTTTTGCAGAGACAGTGAGGGTCTCACCATGTTGGACAGGCTGGTCTCAAACACTGGGCCTCAAGTGTTCCTCCCGCCTCAGCCTCCCAAAGTGCCGGGATTACTGGAGTGAGCCACAGCACCCAGCCCCAGGGAATTAATTCACTGCATTTTCTTTTCCATTGGTTGACGATTTTCCTGAGCACTTTACCCTCCTCCACCTCAAAGTTTCTGATGATTGGGTGTCCCCCAACTTCAGGAAGAGCCCAGAGGAAGCAGGGCAGAGAGATACCTGGCAGAAACCTGTGGGCGACGGCTCACCACGCAATGCATCATGGGCGACTGCCGCAGAAGAGAATAGTTACTGGTACTTTCTGCTCAGTGCAGATAGTCCGTTTCTAACAAGCGACAACATGAAACAGACAGTGTGACTATACAGTTGACAGTATGTTATAAAAATGTGGGAGCCCAACTTATCTCTCTTGAGCAATAAGCCAATATGCAGACTTATCAAAGAGACTCTTTAAGGTACTCACAGGCAACACCCTTTAATTTTAATTTTGTGCAAAAAATTCTAGAATTTGCTTTAAAATTTTAAGAAAACTTTGTTGAAATCAAGGAGATTGATAGAAGAAACAGTTTGACTTCAAAACTTTTCAGATAATTTCAGTAGACTCCACTTGGCTTTGAATAGCATTAGATTTTCTCCAACCTCTCAGAAGACCCTTAAAAATATACCTCAAATACCTGTGAGGCATTTGAGTATGTGAGGCATTGAGTAAAGTGAGTTACTGGCTAACACTGGAAGATCCCCGGGCTCAGTCCTCACTCCTCTTCTTCTCTGTCTACAGTCACATGCTTGGTGCTGTCCCCATCTCTGATGGCTGTAAATTCCATTTGCCTGCTGCTGTCCATGAATGGAAGCCTACCCAGGACCCTCTCCTGACCTGGAGACCCATACATCCAACTGCTTGTTTGGCAGCTCCCGTGGATGTTTCGTGATCAGCATTCTCAGCAGTGAAATCCTGAACGCTCCTCCCCAAATCCACTGGACGGTCAGCCCTTCTGTCCCCAACACCTAAATTGGGATTGAATCATCTCCTGTGTCTGTCTTACTTTATTTGTTTATTTCAGGTGCAGAGCATTGTTCTGTACTTATGACCTGCTGCATTCTCTCTGGAATCACTGGAAGCAGGTTGGGAGGAAGGGATGGCTCTCCGTTTTACTTTAATTATCCCCTACACAAACACTTTATACGTTGAAGATGTGTGACCCGCAATGCATTGGGAATAAAACTATTAAGTAAGCCACACTGCTTATAAGCAATACTCCAAACTACTACTGTTGGTAGGGAGAATTAATGTCACTATCCAGAAAGTCTGATGACAAACTTTTTTTGAGACATCTACTTCAAAATCAGTTTATTCAAAAGAGATTAACATGTTCACTCCCACCCCTGCCCTACATGCTCACGCCGTCAGTGTGACAGGGAAGGTCCAGGAAAGAAGTGCTCCGAGATCACAGACAGTCCATCGCAGTATGAGTGACCCACCTCGCAGTGAGGAAAACAGTGTGTTTTATAGGAGCACAAGTCCACTGGTAATGTTCATGAAGGCTGCTATTCAGTGGATCTTTCAGCAAGTGCATACACAAAGTTGATGACTTCCTACGAACAGTTACAAAATGTTCAGTCTTCTGACTAGGTGAAGAGAAAAAACAAAAACAAGAAAACAGACAAACAAAAACAAACAACAAAAAAACAGACATCCCAGGTTATATATATCTGTCTGCACTGGCAGGATGCTCCCAGTGAGGGGAACCCCAGCTTGGAAAGCTCCCAGCAGGCTATGCCAGGTAAACAGCTCCTCTTAAAGAATGCAGTCTCTACTGCGTTGTTTAGCCTGTGTGTGCCACATGTTGATACTCTGCCCAAACAACAGCTGTTTTAACTGAAGTGGAATATTCCACGTAGCACTAATACAAAAGCAAAATACCTCTTCGTTGTATATTTTCCTATCTGGAAAATATAGGCTTTCTCAATTCTATAAATGTAAAAAAAAAAAATTACAGAAAATGTAAAGCCTATTGCACAAATTGGAAAGCCTGTTTATGTTGTGACATATTGTTACATTCAAATTATATAGGAAGTTCCCTGGCAATGCTCACTGCTGAGACCAGTTTGTTTCTGAAGAGACCATGTGTGTCTGGAGTTGGTTCCTGCTAGTGTATTCATGGTCTCGCTGACTTCAAGAATGAAGCCACGGACCTTTATGGTGAGTGTTACAGCTCTTAAAGATGGCATGGACCCAAGAAGTGAGCGGTAGCAAGGTTTATTGTGAAGAATGAAAGGATAAAGCCTCCACAACATGGAAGGGGATCTGAGTGGGTTGCTGCTGCTGGCTGGGGTGGCCAGTTTTTAATCCCTTATTGTCCCCGCCCATGTTCCATTTCTATCCTATCAGAGTCCCATTTTTTCAATCCTCTTTGCAAGTGACTACTTTTAGAATCCTGCTGACAGGTGCATTTGACAGAGCACTGATTGGTGAGTTTTACAATCCTCTTGTAAGACAGGAAAGTCCCCCAAGTCCCCACTGGACCCAGGAAGTCCAGCTGGCCTCACCTTTCACATGAACCTTGGCAAATCCTCAGCTGGAAATAAGAGAGGCGATGGGCATCTCAGGTTGGGCTCTACACCCAGGGTTATCCTGGAGGCAGCTCCTGCGGGCTCCAAGCACCAATTGTTAAATGCACAGGAATTCTATGAGGAAGTTGCTAAACTGTTTATAGCTTGAAATCAGCTGTGGCAGGAATCTTTACACCACAGAAATCAGCAACTGCTGCAAATCAGAGTTGTTGTTTAAATTCAGAAAGCCTGTTTAGACCACCATGCCTCATTCCAGGAGGAGAAGTGTAAAAGGTGGAGAATTATTACAGGGTGATTATACTGCTCAGAGGGGTAAGACGCTATCCAGAATGCAACAGCATACTGTACCAGGAACATTTTTTAAAGCTGCCTGGTAACATGTTTCCGTCTCTGAATTTGATTGGATTATTAAAGGTTCCAATCCTGCATGTTTTTATAATTATTATTTCAAATTACAGTAATAATTTCAGCCTAAGAATTAGCTAGCCAATGTTTGGTCTCCTTATATGTCAGAAAACCTTTCCATGTCTGGTTACCATGCTTTCAACGGACATCTAGTGGAGAGGCAGCAAAAAGAAGCAGGCCAGGAAATTGCTTACATGTAATTAGAAGAGAAAGTTGTCAGCAACCTTATTGGAAGTCCTAGTCACCTTCCAACTAGTTCTGACTCAGCAAGCCGCTCAGGAGTACACCCACCAAATCCAGCAGAAGGCCCGGTAGGTAGTGAGGGAAGGTGCCAGCTTAGCGGGTAGCTCCTCAGCTGAGACGTGAGTCAGTGAAAAATAGAAATATGCTCCCCTGACTCAGCCGTACTGTGCTATGTTAACAACCCAAGGGGCTAAGAGCAAAGTGTGATTTTTCACGGAGAGAAAATATTGACACAAGAGCACACGTAGGAATTTTTCCATTTATCTCACAAATTATGCTGATCTAATTGACCCAGGCATCAAAAAGTCAGTACTCAGAGGAAAGTTGCAGCCAATAACATAAAGGAGTGAATAAGATAGATATGCAAATGTCAGAACGTCAAGAATGATGCCAGGCCTGAAGACTCAGAAGAAGATGTAGAATAATTATCTGAGCAAGAGAGATGCATCTGAGACTTACTGAAGGGCACAGGGGCCTCGAGTTACAATCCAAGGGCAAATGCAAGAAGGGTTAGTGTCATCATTCAAGTAACTTTATTCCAGGCAGAAATTTCTATATACCAAGTAATGTCTGAGGGAATGGTCCAAACTTACTCTGGGGGAAAAAAAAGTAGTTTTGTTTAGGTGCAAAGCAAAGACACAGTAATAAACTGAAGTAAAATGTACAAGTGCAGGTGTGAACGAAAGGACTGGAGAAGACCTAGCCTGGAGCGTGGCCCTGAGCCAGCCGGCAGCTGCTTGGGAAAGCGTTGCGCTGCGGCTGATGAAGAATCTGACTTTGACTACAAACGCTACCTCTTACCATAGCCTTCCCTGATGCTGGCCTCTGATGGTTCTGATCTTTGCTGCCAGAGCTGCCCTGAGTTTTCTCTCTCTGCTTTTTACATTTCCTTGGATATTTTAAAGAAAAAGTTAAAAAAAAAAAAAATAAGAGGCTATATCCTGTTCTAAAACATTTTCAGGAAGTCCACTACAAATTGCATTTGTAAAGAAATAATAAGTGCATTCAAAGGACTAGGCATGGATTTATATTCAGCTCACAGCCTAGCAGAGCCAATAAAACCAAAGTCAAGTCCCAGTTTCAGGTGGAGACCTCTCGAGTCGCGACATCCCTTTTAAAGATGTTAGGTTTATTTATATACAGGAGGTGGATGGAAAAATGGGGTTTGTGGACATTACTATTTTTGTTCCACGAGGGAACAGTTTTATATTCCTTGACTACCAAACAACTGGGCTAAAAACTTGAAATTAGCAATCCTTGTCATAAAGACAGAAGGATATTAGGCTGAAATGGAGGAGAGATAGTATTTCATTAATTCAACAAATTATTATGGAACAATGTTTTGAAACAGTCACACTGTCAGATACTAGAATATGTAAATGAATGAGACATATTTACCACTCTCCCAGGACTGAGGGACTGCTGAGGAAGACACGTGGAAAGGTTATTATAATCCAGGTCAGTGAGATTTCATGTGAGTAATGCATGTAATGATCCCATGAAATGCAGAGTTACCAAATGCACATGACGTTCTCATGTTGGCAGGCTAGTTTACTGATGTGCAGAGTTGGCTGGTCATCAGAAGTGGAGAAAATCAACTGTGTACTAATTCATTTGGATGAAACACAGTAAAAGGAACTCTTTATCTGTTTTTGTTTTTTGAGACAGAGTCTCGCTCTGTCGCTCAGGCTGGAGTGCAGTGGCGTGATCTCGGCTCACTGCAACCTCTGCCTCCCGGGTTCAAGCGATTGTCCAGCCTCAGCCTCCTGAGCAGCTGGGATTACAGGCACATGCCACCACACCCGGCTAATTTTTGTATTTTTAGTAGAGACGGGGTTTCACCATGTTGGTCAGACTGGTCTTGATTTCCTGACCTTGTGATCCTCCCACCTCAGCCTCCCAAAGTGCTGGGATTACAGGCGCGAGACACTGCACCCAACAAAAGGAACTATTAAAAGTTCACTAACAAAAAGCATCATGGAAATGCAAAGGGGAACTTCATATGGTCTGTAGAACTGGGAACGGTGTCCTGGGGAAAATGATATTTTTGTTGTCAAAATAGGAGTTGACCAAAGAGGGAGGACAAAAAATTGTAAGGTGGTCAGAAATGGCACAGCAAGTGGAGGACCATGGGCAGTTCTGTGTTGCTGGATCATGATGTGCAAGGCACAGCTGACAATGGAAGGTTGGAGAGGGAGGACCCTGTATGTGCTGGTAGCATACTTGGATTTCTTTCTTTCCTTTTTTTTTTTTAAGATTCACTCTTGTTGCCCAGGCTAGAGTCCAATGGTGTGATCTTGGCTCACTGCAACCCCTGCCTCCCAGGTTCAAGTGATTCTCCTGCTTCAGTCTCCTGAGTAGCTGGAATTATAGGTGCATGCCTCCACGCCCAGCTAATTTTGTATTTTTAGTAGAGACGGGGTTTCTCCATGTTGGTCAGGATGATCTTGAGCTCCTGACCTCATGTGATTCACCCCCCGTCAGCCTCCCAAAGTGCTGGGATTACACACATGAGCCACCGTGCCTGGCCTTGGATTTCTTATGTGGGCCATGGCAAGGCACTAAAAGGGGCTAAGCCAGACAAATTTCCATGTAAAGGTGAGTGCCCAGACCCCAGTGTGGAGGACAGATTTAAGAAGGACAAGACTTGAGACTAGAGATGATTTTGGAGGCTACTGAGTTATCTAGGTGCAAGTGAGGGTTTGGACTGAAGCAGTAGGAGTAGACGAGGAAAAGCAGAGCAGGCTGCAGAAATATTTATGAAGGGAAATTGGCAAGGCCTCCAAGGGTAGAGAAGGTGATGGAAAAGACAGAACTTCTGAGTTTTGATAACTGGTGATAGTCCCCATCAGCCACAGCAAAGTACAGAAAAGGTAGGGGCTATAGCTAAAGAGGTAAGTGATGATGTCACTGGAGACACCAGAGGAATACTGATGATGCCCCAGAGGCAGTTAGGTCCTTGTCTCTGCAGCCTGGGGAAGGGCGGAACTGGAGCACAAGATTGGAGAGTCAGAGGAAGTGGGCGAAGAATCCAAAAAGTGCTCATGACATTAATTAAGGAGAGTGTGTGGAGGAGATAAGCAGGGAGCCAAGAATTTAAGGTCTGAGCCAAGAAAAAGAAAGGAAGCTATGGAAAAGCTAGAGATACCTCTAAAGTTCACGGACAGGCGTTTGGGGTGATGCGGGCTGCTATCCTCAACTTCCTTGAAGAAGCAGGATGCAGAGTGGCCTGATAGCACAGATGAGGGGTGGCTTGAGGAGAAAAACAAAAGTCTTAAATAGATACAATTCTTAATTTAGAAACAAATTTAAAAAGAAAAAAAAAGAAAATTCTCACCAAAGACAATTAGGAGAATAAAGTGAGGCCAGCTGAACGCTGATAACATGCATTTTCAGTGGTGCAATTCTACCATGCTCTGTATTAATCCTTCTCCCAAGCTGGTCATCAGTTACCAGGGATGGAAGAGAGAAGGCTGACCTGAGCACGCACACCACTAGATTCTATTGGGCTGTGTGAGGAGAGGCAGGATGGTGGGGAATGAGGGGAGTGGCTGGGTTCAATGTGGGTGCAGAAGGACTCGAGGCCAGGCCAGACCTGACAGAGAGTGCTGTGACTTAGTCATGGTACTTAATTGGCTGTGTTTGTCAAAGGTATTTCCCTCCTTCCTCCTCATCTTTCACCTCTCCGACTTCTGTAAATTGCCCTTAGCTGTTTCATGGCTAAGAGCTTTCTAATACTTATTTCATTACTTTTACCCCATGATAATTTTCCTTTTATCTGGGATTATCTCCCAAACACTAAGTTGCCTGATACATGAACAACAACTCCATTCTATCTTGCTCACCAAAAATGTTTCTGAAGTCGTTAATGTGTTCCACCCCATACAGCCAAATTAAGAATGTTAAAAAGTCTTCTAGCCATTTATCCCATGTTATCTTAATTCAAGCCATTTCATGTTTTATGAGCTCAGTTACACAACACGTCACCGTCTAATTGGCTTAACTACTCTTCTGAAAGAAACTTGAAAAATTTTCTTTGAGACTGGGACCACCTCTTGCGTCTTAGTTCTTAGACTCAAATGTGAGTGAAGTTCAGAAGAGTGGTCACTGGGGGGCAGTAAGCCAAGTTCAGAGTGCAAAGGGTGACTGGGGAAACAGCCTAGAGTCTTGAGATTTCCGATTCCTGGGCATAAATGAATGACTCTGCAGACCTTCATCCCAAGGCGATGACTTATGCCCTTGCATCTGCCTTTGAATGTGAGAAAAGGCCTGGGCTGGGGAGAAGTTCTGTCCCTGAAATATTCCCTCAATTCCCCTCACTAATTCAGAAACTCACCAAAGGCAGGATAGTTGAAAACATGCATATTTGCCAATATGTGTAAACTTTCCAGTCATGACCAGCTCGATGTGAACGAATCTGAGATGAGAGCTACCTCTTCCTAACTGCGTTGGCCATCACGTCACAGATGGGCGGGGCTGGCAGTGGGCATTTGTTGTTCGTCTGTGAGTACAGTCCCATGGTTCACTGTTTTTCTAAAAGTGAGTTTGGACCTGTGAGAGAAGAAAGCTGAATTATCAGAAGCTAAAATGTCTGTGAGCTCTGTGGTGTTCCGCGCCCTGGCGCAGCCTGGGTAGTGAGGTGTTCTCACACTCTCTCCAATCCTCAGTGTGCATGGGACAGAGAATCCCACATAGCCGCCTTTGTCCTGTTGGCGGCCCATGGGCACTGCGTCAAAATTAGCAATAGTAGCACACTGTCTTTCTGTGCGCACAATACTTCTGTTCTCCTGATGCTTCCTTCCCTTGCCCCTCTGCTAACCTTGGGCAGTTTTTGGCCTAGGTCCCTTCTTGTGTCTTGAATGGCATTTCAGTGGTTAGTCCCCACATTGGTACACGATGCCTGCCTAGCGCTGGCCATGCCTCCTTTTGACTGGTTCTCCCCTGAAGCCTGTGTTGCCCTGGCCAGTCTTAGTCAAGACATACAGGCTTTGATGAGGCAAACTATCCAGATCTTCTCTGGGTTAATAGTTCATGGGTTCATTTTATAGACATTAATTGGTGGGACACCAGCTTGATGCCAAGCTCTGCATTAGGCCTGGAGATAGCAAGATACATAGACAATGGTCTCTGTCTTGGAAGGTCTTTGAGGTACCTACATTGCAGTGACAATAACCCACATTTGCACTTGTGAGAGCAGTCTGATTATTCTGGAGCTAGCAGCTGATATCTTTTTTGATGTCCCAGCACATAATATCTTGTGATTTTAGGCATCCTGCAAATACAAACTTAGAGGCTGCCAACAGGATTTCTTCAACATCTGTGAAACCCAGTGCACTGACGGAGGCAAGGAAGTTAGCACAAAGAAAATTGGAAATACATATTCCTATGCGATTGTGAGCTCCATCTCCTTGGCGGTCAGGACACCACGTAGCAATGGCAAGACTTGGGCATATGCTTCTGTTGGAGATGGAGGTAGAACTGCAGCTTTTAAAGAAAATAATCAGCTGTGAAAAACTGGGAAAAATAGAGCTTTTGAAATGCCACTCTGCCTTGCATAATTCTGGAATAAACAGAACAAAAAGTTTCCAGAACAGTGTTTTGGTATGTGTCCTTAATAACCTTGTTTATGAAAAGCACTTGAGATATAACCCAGTGCCTAGAGTAAATGAAAGAGTAAATACATGTCTGCTGGAGCTATTTTATTTGATACCACTGGCCAAGTCCATATCCTAATACCACAACACTGTTTCTATGAGAAAATTTAATTCTACTTCTATTGATTCAAATACAGCCCCTTTCTTCATGCATGTGTGTAAGAGAATATCCTCTGGCCCAACACGTCCTTTTTGAGACAGACCTCAGCAGGAACATGCGTCCTTGACCCTGCCTTCCCTAGACAATGGGGTCACCTCAACCGAATATCATTACCAATGAAAAAACCTTAAAATAAGTGCTCACCCAGGTCTAATACAGGGCAGAGTGGTCATTTGGCATCCCTTGAAATGGGAATTCTTTGTCTTGGTCCAGTGCTTTTCTAGAGGAGAAGGCTGGGTGCTACCTGAGAGAGAAGGGAGAAAGGTGGTCCCTGTCAGCCGTTCTTGTCTTTCTCTAAAACAGGAGCCTTTGGGAACAGCCTTGCCTCCCTACAGACAGAATAGTGACCAAGTGTCACTCAAGCATGTTCACATTGATGGTCTAGCCAAGTGTTTTTTTCAGTGACATCAGAACATCCTGAAAGACTTGTGATGATCACACTACACAAACATCTTCCCAGCTTTTCATGATTATGGACTGTTGCCCATGAATAGTTTGGTGGCCCAGGGGGTTGGCACCACAAGCTGCTTAATCCAGCACTGATGAGAAAATGATGTTCTGCTCAGAGATGAGGCTGAAAACAGACCCTCTGCTTTCTCTATGCCCTGGTGAGTTTCAGGTTACACCAGTAAATAACTCCTCTTCTTTATTAAAGAACCATGCAGAAGTAGCTCTGGAAATTACTGTTTAATCATGTAATACCCAGATTGCTCAAAGAGTAATCTAAAGAGAGAATTTTTATGGTGCATTTAATATTTCGTTATTTCAAGAACATGCTGCCTTGTGTATAGCAGAATGTCTGCAAACATTTGTGGACTCATTGATTATAGAATTAAGCTATTTACATTTTTAAAAGAAACATCAAGAATTAGGCTTACCACTGCTTTAAAGGATACACATCAATGCTTTTCTGACTGTGAATAATTAAAATTTCTAGAAATTATCCTGCATCATTTTTAAAGGACATGCATAAGGAAATGCACTCTACAGTCAAAATATTAAAAATACCAATGCAAGGTGGAGACGGCATGACAAACATTGCAAAAGAGGAAAGAAACGCAGGCCAGGGTCGCCCACCCACTCATCAGCTGGGGATACTGCTGTTGGGGAACATGATTTACCCATATTGACAAAATTCCTATTATTGTTGTTACTCTAGTTTTTATCTGCAAAATACACACCAGAGTCAGTTGATAAGTGGAAAATAATATTTTTTTTCTGGAAACCCTAATCAGTATTTCTCAGTGTTTACAATGAATCGAGGAAGAACAAGTGGCTTCAAATACAACAGAAAATATTTCATTCAATAAAAGCATTTGGTGGAAAATATTGCAGCATGGCCTTCCTGGCTTCAAAGTGTTCTCGGGAAGAAAATGCACATCCATCTGTGATGGCTTGACAAAACATGTCTGCCTGAGGAGGAAAAGAGGCCAAACTCATCCATCTCTTAAGGTTCCTCTAGTATTAAAGTGATCTTAATCCATTTTTAATTAGATTTGTATGAAAGTAGCTATCACATGGTTCCAAAGTTGTGACCAAGCACTCACATCATAAACATCTTAATTTGCAAAGTACCAACCCTGGTTCTTGGGAAACAGGGATATTGTGTCAACAGGATTGCCCAGTAGGTGGCCTGCAAATACAAACTTATAGGCTGCCAACAGGGTCTCTTCAACATCCGCAAAACCCAGAAATTGTTTACAGCATGTATTATCTTTGTGTATGCACATTTGCCAGAGAGGATCAGTCTCAAAGAGGCCCCTGACGCTAAATTTGCCGCCCTTGGGAATTCTGTGACCAGCACAGTGCTCTATTTAATGGCCCCCAAACAAGGTAACCTCTTAAACCTCCCTCCCTCCCTCCCTCCCTCCCTCCCTCCCTCCCTCCCTCCCTTCCTTCCTTCTTTCCTTCCTTCCAGATGGATTTTCACTCTTGTTGCCCAGATTGGAGTGCAATGGCGTGATTTCAGCTCACTGTAACCTCTGCCTCCTGGGTTCAAGGGATTCTCCTGCTTCAGCCTCCCAAGTAGCTGAGCCACACTCAGCTAATTTTGTATTTTTAGTAGAGATGGGGTTTCACCATGTTGGTCAGGCTGGTCTCAAACTCCCGAACTCAGGTGATCTGCTCTCCTTGGCCTCCCAAAGTGCTGGGATTACAGGCATGAGCCACCGCGTCCAGCCAACCTCTGTATCTTTCATTACGTTGAGAGGACCTCCTCTTCTTACTTCTGGGACTCACTAAATCCAAGAGTCCCTCTGAGGAGGATGCGTGTGTGCTGGGCTCCCACTCACCTCTGGGCCCAGCCTTTTGCATGTTTTCTGGAATTAAGGCCAAATAATATGTATCAAATTGAATGGATTTGATGACTCTCCTATCCCCACCATTTCTTCCATATATAAAGCTGACCAGTTTCTTTTTCTGTTTGTTTTTTGCATGTGCTTACTTTTTAATCTTAATTTTTATTTGCGTTTAACGTTTAAATTCAGGGGTCCATCTGTAGGTTTGTTACATAGGTAACAAACTATGTAACATGGTTTGTTACATAGTTTCTATGTAACATGGTTTGTTACATAGTTTCTATGTAACATGGTTTGTTACATAGTTTCTATGTAACATGGTTTGTTACATAGTTTCTATGTAACATGACACATAGTGTCATGGGGATTTGTTGTACAGATTATTTCCTCACCCGGATATTAAGTCTAGTACCCATTAGTTGTTTCTCCTGATCCTCTCCCTCCCCTCCTTCTCCATCCTCCAATAGATAGGCCCCAGTGTGTGTTGTTCACCTCTATGTGCCCACAAGTTCTCATTATTTAGGTCCCACTTACAAGTGAGAACATTTGGTATTTGGTTTTCTGTTCCTCTATTAATTTGCTAGGGATAATGGCCTCCAGCTCCATCCTTATTCCTGCAAAGAACATGATCTTGTTCCTTTTTATAGTTGCATAGTATTCCATGGTATATATGTACCACATTCTCTTTATCCAGTCTACCATTTAGGTTGATTCCATGTCTTACGATTGTGAACAGTGCAGCACTGAACATACGCATATATGTGTCTTTATGATAGAATGATTTATATTCCTTTGAGTATATACCCAGTAATGGCATTACTGGGTTGAATGGTAGTTCTGTTTTTTGGTCTTTGAGGAATTGCCACACCGTCTTCCACAATGGTTGAACTAACTTACACTCCCATCAATGTGTATAAGCATTCCTTTTTCTCCACAACCTTGCCAGCATCCATTATTTTTTGACTTTTTAGTAATAGCTATTCTTACTGGTGTTAGATGGTATCTCTTTGTGGTTTTGATTTGCATTTCTCAAATGATCTGTGACGCTGAGCTTTTTTCATATGCTTATTGACCACATGTATGTCTTCTTTTGAAAAGTGTCTGTTCATGTCCTTTGCCTGCTTTTTAATGGGGGTGTTTTTTTTTCTTCTTGTAAATTTGTTTAAGTTCCCTATAGATGATGCTGGATATTAGACCTTTGTTGGATGCATAGTTTGCAAAAATTTTCTTCCATTCTGTAGGTTGTCTGTGTACTCTGTTGACAGCTTCCTTTGCAGTGCAAAAGCTCTTTAGTTAAATGATGAAAGAGGTCCCATTTACCAACTTTTAATTTTGTTTCAATTGCTTGTGGCGTCTTCATCATGAAATATTTGCCTGTTCCTATGTCCAGGATAGTATTGCCTAGGTTATCTTTCAGAGTTTTTCTACTTTGGGGTTTTACCTTTAAGTCTTTAATCCATCTGGAATTGATTTTTGTATATGGCATAAGAAAGGGGTCTAGTTTCAATCTTCTGCATATGGCTAGCCAGTTATCACAGCACCATGTATTGAATACAGAGTCCTTTCCCCATGGCTTGTTTTTTGTCAGGTTTGTTGAAGATCAGATGGTTGTAGGTGTGCGGCCTTATTTCTGGGTTCTCTATTCTTTTCCATTGGTGTATGTGTCTGCTTTTGTACTAGTACCATGTTGTTTTGGTTACTGTAGCCCTATAGTATAGTTTGAAGTCAGGTAGCATGATGCCTCCAGTTTTGTTTGTTTGTTTGTTTTCTCAAGGTTTCCTTGGCTACTAGGAAGTGAGGAGCCCCTCTGCCCAGCTGCTGCCCATCTGGAAAGAGAGGAGGGCCTCTACCCAGCCACTGCCCCATCTAGGAAGTGAGGTGAGCTTCTGTCCGGGGCCACTGTCTGGGAAGTTGGAGCGCCTCTGCCCGGTCACTGCACCGTCTGGGAAGTGAGGAGCGCTTCTGCCCGGCCTCTGCACTGTCTGGGAAGTGAGGAGTTCCTCTGCCCCACCGATGCCCAGTGTGGGAAGTGAGCAGGGCCTTTGCCCGGCCGCCCCACCTTCTGGGAAGTGCGGCGCGCCTCTGCCTAGCCGCCCAACTGCCTGGGAAGAGAACACCTCTGCCCATCTGTTGCACCGTCTAGCAAATGAGGAGGGCCTCTACCGGGCCTCCCCACTGTCTAGGAAGAGAGGAGCACCTCTGCCCAGCTGCTGCCCTGTCTGGGAAGTGAGGAGCGCCTCTGCCTAGCTGCCCAACTGACTGGGAAGAGAGGAGCACCTCTGTCTGGCCGCCGCCCTGTCTGGGAAGAGAGGAGTGCCTCTGCCCAGCTGCCCACCGTCTGGGAAGTGAGGAACGCTTCTGCCTGGCCCCCACACTGTCTGGGAAGTGAGGAGTTCCTCTGCCAGGCAGCCCCAGTCTCTGGGAAGTGAGGAGCACCTCTGTCTGGCCGCTGCCCCCTCTGGGAAGTGAGGAGTGCCTCTGCCCTGCCACTGTGCAACCCTCCAACTGTGAAGTGACAGCCTTGTATGTGGTCTTTCTGCCTTCCCCAAGTTTGCATTTTCGGTATTAAAGTTTACTTTTTAATTAAAAAAAAAAAGTCCTTGGCTCTTTCGGCTCTTTTTTGGTTCCATATGAATTTTAAAAATAAGTTTTGCTAGTTCTGTGAAGAATGTCATTGGTAATTTAATAGAAATAGCATTGAATCTGTAAATCGCTTTGGGCAGTATGGCCATTTTAATGATATTGATTCTTCCTATCCAAGAGCATGGAATGTTTTTATATTTGTTTATGTCATCTCTGATTTCTTTGAGCAGTGTTTTGTAAATTTCATTGTAGAGATCTTTCACCTCCCTAGTTAGCTGTATTCCTGGGTATTTTATTCTTTTTGTGGCAACTGTGAATGAAATTGCTTTCTTGACTTGGCTCTCGGTTTGACTGTTGTTGGGCTTACCAGTTTATGATTAGGAAAATTTCTGGAATTTCTTCTGTCTCTTCAAGTTCTTTGCACAGTAACTTTTCCTTAGGCTCCTTAATCTACCACTGAGGGAAATTTTAAGAAAATACAGAATAGTGCAGAATTAAAATGGCCATCGATCCCACCTCAGCACAAAGGTTTGGCTTTGGGTTTGCAGTCTGCTTTTCTCTTCCTCAATTGTTTTGGCACAACTGGCTGAACAAATAAAGAGTTTTGGAGTGTGAAATGATGAAATAGTGTTTTAACACGAAACTCTACGGCAACAATGTAATACATTCATGGTAAGGGGCACAGTCAGAAGATGTGACTCTGCCAATGTTTGATATTTTACTAGTGTGTACAAACTAATTAAACTGATTGCACTATAAGTATGATTTGGTATTTCCATGTACTTTCTTCTGACAGAAAAGGTGTCAAATGTGAAGTCTGATCTTACATAAAGGCCTGTAATGACATTTACTTTCCTGACCTGTGCAGCCAAATTGAAATTTATACACTTCTTCCTTGAAGCCAAAAGAAATGTAGGTTGGAGTCAAAATTGCTTTTAGGACTCTGGTGTGAGAAGCCCAGGCTGAATTCATGAAGATGACGCGTGTCCTGGGGTGCTGCTCTTGCCTGTGGAAAAGGATCTCCTTGTCCAGAGCCCAGTTTGAGCCACAGGGAGATTGCAATGGGAATTGGAAGACAGGGCTCTGATGTCTTCCAGTGAGAACAGCCATTTCTAGGACAGGAGGATTTTAACACCTGGACGTCTGTTTCTATAGAAATACTGAGAAACAAGAGGCAGAGGGTGGGTGGCAGGCACTGGATCAAAATGATTTTAAGAATTTCAGTCAAGGAAAATACCAGCTAACTTGGGTCTCAGAAAATGAAGGGAGATTCAGGCATGATATTAAGGATCCAAGCAGCTCAGTTCCCGAAAAGAGCCAGCATTCTCCCTGGAGCTGCTGTATGCGCTGGGCCCTGGCCGGGTGTCTGTGTGGCACTAAGACCCCAGAAGAGGGTCTCCCTCTGTGGGGTGAGAACTGCTTGAAACAGGGGGTACACCAGTGCCTCGGCTCCAAAGGGAAAAAGACCTACAGGGTCCTCACATCACTCAGTGAAAAGCACTGTGGGGCCACCCATGGCTGTGGTTTCAGATGAGAACTGCAGGAAAAATTCTGAACTCAGGTGGAGAGAACACAAAACGCGTTGAACATAAAAACTCACGAGCACCAGAGGGAAGCAATGTCTACCTTCTCCATGTGCCACCATACCCCATGCGAGAGCGGACGTGCTCACTTAAGGGTTCTAAACTCCAACTTCACAAAAGCAACCTCAATCACCTTCAAGGGCATCTGGTGACATCTGAGATAACAGAATTGGGCTATGTGGGTTACTGGACTCAATTTCAAGATTGTCTCAGAAATGTTCTTGACACGTTTCTGAATCAAGTTCCTGTGCGTATCTGTAAGAACTTATCAGGGCTGCAATATTTTGAGACTTGATGGTCAGGTGGCAACTCTCTCCTGCTCTTTGATGATTGACATGGGGAAATGTCTGCAACAAAATGCGTGGGAATCCTCAATGTCCTCTCAAACCCTGGAACAGTGCCAGGCTCCTTTCACCCACTGCTCCTACTTCTATCCTCCATGGTCTTGCAGAGCAAGGCTGGCCCTCTTTCGGGTGACTGCCTTTAAGTGGCTGCAGATGGTTGGCAGCATCTCTGAATTCTCTCTTCTTCCGTGTTTCCTCAAAGGACAGGATTTTGAGTCCTTCAACTGTCTTTGTTGCTTTTTTTCCCTGAATGTGCCAGTCTATCAGAAAATATTTGGGCTTAGAATTTAACATTATATTCCTCAATAAACAATCATGAAAAACATCAAAGAGCCAGCCTGAAGTCTGCAGAGAAGTGCAGGCCCACTGTGTGCAGACATCTCTCCTGCTATAGCATGTGGTAGGCTCACATCTATAGAGCTCCAGAAACAGCGTAGTACCAGAGAGTGACACTCATGTGTTCTCTGCTAACTAGAAACTGAATTCATAACTTAAAAATTGAGAGCAACCAAAATGACCTTTAATAGTTGAATGAATAAGCAAACTGTAGTACACCCAGGCAACATAATATTATCCATTGGTTTCAAAAAAGCTCTCACGCTACAAAAAGACATGGAGGAACCTTAAATGCATATGGCTAAGTAAAAGAAGTCAGCTTGGAAAGACTCCATACTATATGATTCTTACTGTATAGCACTCTGGAAAAAAAAAAAACCTATAAAAACAGTAAAAAGATCAGTGGTTTCCAGGTGTTGAGAGCTACAGGGAGGACCATGCATACGTTAAGCACAGGGGATTTTTAGGGCAGTGAAAATATTCTGTATGATGCTAGATAATGGATGAGTGATATTAGCATATGTGAAAACTCATTAAACTGTACAACACAAATTATACAACTATATAACAAAAGGGTAAACCCTAAATTACAGATGTTGGCTAATAGTAGCGTACTAACATTGGTTTATTTGTTGTAACAAAGGTACCACACCAACGCAAGGTGTTAAATTTTTAAAAATAGCCAAAACCCAAAAAAACCAATCCCCAAACAAAATCGAAAGTACTCTTCCCAATCTCTTCTACTGCGTTTTCCTGTGGGTTTTGAACCCAAAAGGAGGCTTTGAGGCAGCCTGTCCCACCACATTGCTTGCTGCCCCGGCAGGAGAGTTTCTGACCCTGATTCTGTTGCCTGACACGTGGCTGTTCTTTTGTACACACATGAGTACTTGCTAGCCAAATATTTGGTGAGTATGCTCTTTATTCATCCATATGCCATGAATGTAAGTGAATGGAGCAATTTACTCAACAACTATTGGTTAAGTAACTGGTAGGAAGCAGGCATTGCTAGATGTCATTGAACACAATGGCCAATAACATCTCTGTCGTGGAGCTGAGACAGCGTGGCATTGTAATGAGGTATGCAGTGACAATACTGTTTGATCCACTGCATCATGGAAGCCTGTGACAGCAGGTGGAGCATGCAGATCTCAGTGGGATCCTACTTGACCAGTTAGTAGCGAAGTCTTCTTGAGAGCTGACTTTACTTTCTGAGCTTTAGCGCTCTCTTCTGCAAGTCCGGGGTCATTACTTCTGTGAAGAACTTTTTTCAAGCTTGGAAAAGATAATGTATACAAACTCCAGCAGATCGGGTTTTTTGAGGAATTCTCAACTGTTTCTGTCTCTGTCCCTGTGTTTCCGTTTTACCCCTTCCCCCCTTGCCCCCTCCACACACGTATTTCCTTCTATAGTTTCCTATTTCCTATTTAAATGAATGATACTGGTAAAAAAGGAAATTTGCTCTTACATGCCATGCTATGTTCCTAGGGTAACTCTTTAGTCTCCTAGTTGGTGACTGACGTGTTTTAAAATCTGTTCCAGAATTTTTAACACTCACTATAACAACATTGTAGATGGGAGAATGCAGCATATTTGGATTTCCCAATTCCAGTCTTCTACCACCCTGACGCAAATCCTGCATGCGCAACCAGAGAAACTACTGTAATGCGACAGGGGCCCTTGATTTCTGTGAGGCTGCACCAGGCAGCTGAGGGAAGAAACTGAGCCTGGACAGACAGGGTCCTCGAGTTGGAAATGGGCGACATAGCTTTGGTGGATAGACAAGAACTTGTGAAACGTGAAATGTTGATGGGATTATCCTAAAATGACTGATCATTTTGCTCTGCCGGGGTGATGAGGAGTGAAGTGAGGAGCTAGGGTAATAGATCCCAATGGTGCAAAGTGCAGGGTGACTTGGAATAAAAGAGTGGGGAAGGCAAAGAGAAAGACTGTGTGGTTTAGTGAAATTTAAGTTTATTATTTCAGAGGTGGGATAATCACGGTGCTGGCTTAGCTTAGGGTGTGGCCAAGAGCACAGACTACTCAAATAGCATGGAAGTGAAGATTGCCTCTTATACGAGAAGAATATTTTTTGAAAAATAATAACAAGGGATAAGTATCTGTACCTGATATCAAAACACACTACAGCATCATGTTGAAAACAAAGAATTATGAATGAAAAATATAAAAACATGAATGCAAATGCGTAGAGAGCCCAGAAATTGACCTAGATTAGTGTAGGATTAATACAACCTTGCAAAAACAACAAAACATCATAAATGATATTGGGGTAATGATACAGTGTTGTGGAAAATAAATAAATATACAACTACATTCAGAAGTTTCCAAATATATAAAAGAACAAGATATTAAGGAAATTATAGATGGGCCAGCAAAAAGGCAAACTTTAAAGTGTTGATAACATTCTAAGAATTAAAACAATATAAGATAGAAGAGAAAAATAACAGATACAATTACATAAAAATATACAATTTTTCTAAGTAAAATAAAGGATAATATAAAAATTACAGAAGATTGGGTAAGACATACAGGTAGAATGCAGACATGTAATGAGGCAAGTGGCATAAATACAGCCCTCACGGAAAGTTAAAAGGCTATGAAAATGTTTATATGACTTGGACCAGTATTCTAACTCCGAAGGATTTATTCAAAGCAAACAGTGGAAAAGAAAAAAAGTGAAGTCCATTGAAGTACTGATTGCAACATCATCTGTAACTGTAAAATAATTTTTTAAAAAAGTATCTAACAATAAGGAAATGGTTAAGGAAATTAGGACATAGTAGCTAAATAGCATATTTAGCTATTAAAATAGTAATTTAAAAATATGAAATTATATAATATTTGAGAGAAATATTTAAGGCTATGGCTATAATTATTTATATGATTACAGACATGAAAATAATAGACTAAAATATAAAGTAATTACTTTGTGAGTTGGGGTTATGGATGACTTTTTTCCTACAATTTTATTTAAGAGTTTAAAATATTGTTTTATAAGAAAAGTATGGGAGCATGAAGCAGACGGCATGGGCAGGAAAGAAAGCTGAGCCGGCTCCAGGTCTCACTGAAACCAGGATGGCAAGGCACCCAGATGAGGCACAGGCTGACAAACGTCTAGACTGAGTCTGAGGCTCAAAGACCACTTCCTAAACACTGAATTCTCTAACTTACACTAAAGTTAATTTGTGTTACTCACAGGAGGTGGGTTTGCTCTAGGGTGTAGAGAATGGGGACTGGAGGAAGGAACACTGGAGAAGAGTTGTTCTTGGTTTTGAATCTGACAGACTGTCCATGTCCTAACCACACATACACACACCACACACACACACACACGGTAGCTACTGGGGGCCATGGACGTGCTAATGTGAAAATTATTACACAATGAATATGTATATCAAATTATCACATCTTAGGCCTTGATTGTAACCACCTTTTAAGTAGTTCGTTGGCTGAACTGGGTTCCTTTGCTATCTGAGTCATTAATTTCACAGAAGTCTGGCAGGGGTGCAGAGTGCATGAGGGCCCTCTTCTGCCGTGGGTCCATGCTGGCGCAGTATAGCCCACAGTTGCCAAGAGGGTGAACTTCTTGGCAGCAAGGCCATGCTGAATGGCTAAGGGCAGTTTGGTTGGAAGTCCTCTCTGCTGGGCTTTTCCCAAGGAAGGGGAGTGAAAGCAGAATCTTCATGATCCACGTTGCAGAATAAAAGCTGCCAATGGGAAGAGCATTTCGACAGGGAGAGGGATTGTGCACCACAGAAATCACACTCTGGAGTAAGGCAATGAAAGGTAGATAAAGTCTGTATTTTTGCCAAATGTTCAGTATTAGTTCTCTTCTGGGGTAATACTTAAAATATTCAAGTGGTTAGGACCTAACCATTCTGAATTAAACCATTCTGAATTCTGTAGCTGCTGGAAAGGGGAAAGACAGTGACAGGGTGACAGGGCACTAGGAAGGCAGTGGGTTTGGAGCAGTGGCCACTTACCAAGCAGTTGGAAACATCTCAATATTTTAACAAGAAGCAAGGTCATCTCAGTGCTTATTAACCAATTACCAGCCTTGGTCCTTCCTCTTCTCTTCTTCTTGGTGGCTGCAGCCTCTATTTGTTTTCTTTGCCTTCGCCAGCTGAGCGCAATTCCCTCTCCCTCTGATCATGAGTCACGTCATGCCATGCACTTCCTGTCCTGAGTGGATGTGTGTGTGATAGGGCCTGGGATCCCACATGCGGACTTACTGGTTAGGTGACGTGAGGGGAAGCGAGCAGTGACGTAATAGCCAAAGTGATGTAAGACCCACCATCACAAGGAGGCCACGGTCTGTTCCTGTTGTGGGCAGGAAGCCAGAGGGTGCCATGGTGGCCAAACAGTGTCGACAGGGATGTTCCCAATGGGAAGTGTGCTCCGTGACAGGCACGGGTGCAGACACCCTTACAAACCACGTCCCCCCAGATCACAGTGAAACCTCATTCTGGTTTCATACCTGGCCAGGCATGGTGGGCAATGATCAGGATATGAGTGCTGGAGTCAGATGCTTTGGGCTGCAGTATTGGCTCCCCAGGTAACTGCCTGAGTGCCGTTTGATTATCTCGTCACTCTGAACCAACAGCTCTAAAATGAGAACAGCAATTGTATCTACCGCTCTAGGTTACTGTGGAGGTTAAATGAGTTAGTGTTTGCAGAATGCCTGGTGCATAGCAAGGACTCAGTAAAGATCTCATTATTATTATTGCATTCTTCCTGTTTTATGCTGCAATTGCTGAGACTAGCTTGACTCCTTCACCCCAATCCTATCTCTCAATTATACTCACATCTAGATCTTTAAAGTGGTCTACTTTGTGCTACGACAGTTTCTCAGCCTTTTTGACCAATGCGTACTTCTGATGAACATAAAAGTAGTATACCTAGTTCTCCAAGGAGATTTTGACCTACTCTTCTATGGGACTTGCCACTACCACCCCTCTCCTCAACTCCAATCATCCCTTGGTGGATAATCATGGGTGAGCATAGTTTAGTTTTTAATGACAAAATAATCACTTATTCAATTTGACTATGTCCAAAAATTCCTAAGTAGATGAATAATTTTTCCAATATTGGCTCTTAGTCTTCCAAAGGGACAATGTTAGAGAACACCTCCACAAATGCACAGAGATTTGAAGAGATGGACCTCCATTTATGACCTGCATGATGAAGGCTGTGATAGACTCCAACTTCAGAGGACTGTGTTAGGGGAGGAGGAAGGTGGAGGTCAGGATTAATAAACCCAAGAGGAGAGACGATGGGGTGCTGCACCAAAAAGATGCAAACAAAGCCCAACTTCAGATCTAGATTTGTTCCAGGAATAACCCCCAGAGTCTGGATCCAAAAAAGAAAGAAGAGCAGAAGCAGCAGGTGGAGGATAAGCAGAAAGTGGAGCCTGGAACAGTGATTTTGCCTGGGGCTGGCTTTCACAGGGAAGCCTTGCAGGGGCCCGTGTCAGCATAGCAGGCCTTGAATAAGCAGGGACCAACCACAGGGGATAGTGGTCTGACAAGAGTTAACTCCCAGAAATTTTCAAACCCAGCTGTGGATTGTGTGCCCATGATGGCACTTTAAAGGACCACAACAAAATCACTATTTGACAAATACCATAGGAGCAGCTATTGCAGGCAAAAGTCATCAACAGGTGTTAAAACCAGCTGGGCGGGAGGGAAGTATGAGAAACAGGACATTTGCTTAGTTTCAGTGTAGCTCTCTACAAGATACTTAATAATTGCAATGGGAAAAACAGTAAATGCTATGATGGAGAAACCTGCCATATACTACCTTAACCAAGGCATCAAAGTGTAAGATCATACACATTCTGATATGATGCATTTAGAAGGCACAATAGTCATGTTGCGGGAGACTGAGACATGACAACTAAATGCCACTTGTGGTCCTGGTCTGGATCCTAAAAAAGTACATTAGTGGGGCACTGCAAGTTGAATAAGGTGTATGGATGTATTTCTAGTATTCTATCAATTTGAGTTGCTGGCTTTGATGATTATACTACAGTTATTTAGGATAGCAACATTTTGGGAAGGTATGAAAGGGTATATGGGAATTTTTTGTAGTACTTTTGTAACTTTTTGTTGTCCAAAATTAAATATTTATTTATTTATTTGAGATGGAGTCTGTCTCTTTCGCCCAGGCTGGAGTGCAGTGGCGCGATCTCGGCTCACTGCAAGCTCTGCCTCCCAGGTTAACACCATACTCCTGCCTCAGCCTCCCGAGTAGCTGGGACTACAGGCGCCCGCCACCACGCCCAGCTAATTTTTTTTGTATTTTCAGTAGAGATGGGGTTTCACCGTGTTAGCCAGGATGGTCTTGATCTCCTGACCTTGTGATCCACCCGCCTCGGCCTCCCAAAGGGCTGGGATTACAGGCATGAGCCACCGCGCCCGACCCCAGAATTATTTAAAAATAAAATGTTAAAAACAAAGAATAATTTTTAAAAAGACAAAGACAGCAGCAGTGGAAATAATAGTAAGCTATTTCCAGGCTTACCCTAGTTACCTAATGGAGGCAATTCCCATTAGGAAATTCCCATTCAACACGGTGCCATGGAGGGAAAGAGGCTGGTGTTATGCCCAGACCCACGATGTCCCAAAAGCAACCACCAGAGACCAGAGTCAAAGCCAAGCGGCAGGGTTCGCTTTATTTCGAGTTCGAACTCGGTTCTCTCCAGCTAGGCACTAGTTCCCAGGGAGAGACCCCGAGCTCGGGGTTTCAGCCGTTTTTATAGTCCGGCACAACAAGTTACAGAGAATCTGGGGAATTTTACAGTTGTAAGTTTACAATTGGCTGACATTTAAAGTTATACATTAGTCAGTTGTTCATTGGTTCCCGCCCTTCGGCCATATCATAAACGGCCGTTCCCGCCCTTTGGCAAAACCACAAACGGCCGTGATGCATTTAGGGACTTTCCACATAACCTTGTTGCTTCAGCATTGGGGGGGGGGTTTCTTGCCGCCTCTGATTTCCAGTACTTTTCCACTTAGCATTTTTAGTTTTTCTCTTTCTATCACATTTTCACCTCTCTCAGGTATCTCAAGAGCCAATCTTGGGTCTTGTGTGTCTGATTCGAAGGCCTCAGCGACTACAGGTTGGTACTAGGCTCTCAGGACCATAAGCTGAACAGTGTTGAGTCTCTCTTTTATGAAGTTTGTTAGTTTGTTTATCATGCATGGCCCTATAGTACGAAGAAGAAGTATACTTATGAACGGTCCTATGAGGGGCACTAAGAGGGAGTACATAGATGAATTCCACCAGCTGTTGGCGGCGGAAGTGAATTGTTGTTTCTGCAACTCTAAGCTAAGTTTATGTAGCTGCTGAACCCGTGTTTCTATGAGTCCAGATTCATTTATATAGAAACAACAATCTTCTTTGAGGAAAAGGCAGGTCCCTCCTTTTTCGGCCGTTAACAGGTCTAGTGCGTGGCGATTTTGTAAGGTAACTTGGGCAAGGGAAGTCAACTGTCTCTGTAACGAGGCAAGGGATTCGTCGGAAGCCTCCATAGCTATGGAGAATCGTTGAGAGAGTTTTGCAGTGCTGATAAGGGAGTGCCCCAGAGCTCCCCCGGCTAGGCCTGCAGCAACTAGAGATGTAGTTTTAAAAAATTATGTGACTGCCATTTTTGATTGGGTAGGGACTCAGAAGCCTTTAGGATTTTAACAGTATGGATTCTGCAGGACCTATATGGACAGCCGACACTTTGTTCTACCCATGAATTATTACAATAAGAGAGTGTCTGATCAAAAAGAAAATAAATTGTGGGTGCTGCTTTTCCTGGGTGGTTTTTAAAGTCAGTGAAATTTAGATAGATGGGGGAGCTGCAACCCCCGGGGGGACAATCAGCAGTGCCTGATAGCCCTTTTGTTCTGTCTGAGCATAACTGGTCCAGTTTTCAGTCAGGAAGAAACGTCCGGCAAAGGGGGATGTGACTGGGTTTGCCCGAGTCTCCCAACGGGGGTCCATAAGAGTAAAGGAACTATAAGAGAAATGTGTCATAGTTACAGTTTGGGTTGTTGACGGCACAGAACAAGCTTTAAAGGGGTTTTTTTTGGTCCGATCAACTGTCCAGGTCGCTGTCTCGCCCGTTGAGGATCCAACAAGGTCCGAGAATGGGTCCACAGGCTTGGCGTCGGTGTGATGGATCCATGCGACGATACCTTCTACTTTGAGGGCTGTAGGCGTAGTCAGGATCACCTGGAATGGTCCTTTCCACCGGGGTTCTAGGGTCTCCTGTCGGTGACGCTTGACAAGGACCCAGTCTCCCGGTTTATATTGATGTGGAATGGGTGGAGGCCCAGCTTCATATAGTTCTTTTAATTTGGGCCAAAATTCTTCATGAACTTTCTGTAGGGCTTGTAAGGAAAACAAAAGTTCAAGACCATTATCTGTGTCAGCTTTGAGGAGGTTGTCTTTTAGGTTGGGGATAATAGGGGGTGGTTTGCCAAACATTATTTCATAAGGGGTAAGTCCTAGTTTATAGGGAGAGTTACGTGCCCTGTAGCGCGTAGGGGAGGAGGACTACCCAGTTAGCGCCAGTCTCCATGGTCAATTTAGTTAGGGTCTCTTTTAACGTTTTATTTATTCTTTCTACCTGTCCTGAGCTTTGGGGTCAATAGGCACAATGTAGTTTCCAATTAGCCCCAAGGATGGAAGCCAGTTCCTGACTTACCTTTGCAACGAAGGCCGGCCCGTTATCTGACCCTATCATGACTGGAAAGCCGTACCGGGCAGGATCTCTTCTAGGATCTTTTTGGTTACAATCTGTGCAGTTTCTTTTTTTGTTGGGAAAGCTTCCGCCCATCCTGAAAAGGTATCTATAAAAACTAGTAAGTATTTGTATCCCTATTTTCCTGGTTTTATTTCAGTAAAGTCAATTTCCCAATATATCCCAGGTCTATCTCCCCTTTGTCTCTTTCCCGCGGTGTGGGTCCCGTGTCCGGCATTATTGAGTTGGCACACTACACAGTTCTTAACCGTGGCGTCTATTTTTTCAGAGGCATTTTTGATTTTTAGTCCAGTATGTTGAATTAAATCTAGCATCCGTCGCGTGCCTAGATGAGTGCTTCGGTGGATGTGTTCTATTACCCGCTGCCCTAGCTTTTCTGAGAGGATAGTATTATTGTTAGAGTCTTTCCACCACAGATTACTGACCTGTGTTCCAGGGAGCTTACTTATCCACTGGAGGTCGTCCTCTGAGTAGTATGGGTGAGACGGCAATTCTCTGGGGCCGGGGTCGGGCAGCTGGAGGGTCAGTAGCCGAGGAGTGATTTTGGCCACTTCTTTTGCAGTCTGATCAGCCAGGTTGTTACCTCGGGCGACCGGGTTAGTGGCCTTCTGATGTCCCGGACAGTGGATGATAACCAGCTTTTTGGGTTCCCAAAGGGCAGCCAGAAGATTTAAGATTTCTTCTTTGTTTTTAATGTCTTTTCCTTCAGCTGTGAGAAGCCCCCCTCTTTGTATATAGCACCGTGGATGTGGGCGGTGGCAAAGGCGTATCGGCTGTCAGTATATACTGTCAGTTTACGGCCCTTGCCCAGTTTTAGGGCTTGTGCCAAGGCAATTAACTCAGCTCTCTGAGCCGATGTTCCTGGAGGTAATGGCTCGGCCCAAATTATTTCAGTCTCTGAGGTTACTGCTGCCCCTGCATACCTCTGTCCTTGGTGAATGAAGCTGCTCCCGTCAGTGAACCAGGTGAGGTCTGTATCTGGCAGCGGCCAGTCCTAGAGGTCTTCTACTGACTCCATGTACCTGGGCTAGTATTTCAGTGCAGTTGTGGAGCGACTTACTTAGGTCTGGGTCTGGCAGTAACGATGCTGGGTTTAGGGCCATCGGGGGTTTGAATGTTATTCTGAGGGGGTTCAGCAACAGCCCCTGGTAATGGGTAAGCCGAGCCTTACTGAGCCATCAGTCAGGGGGCTGTCTAAGGATGCCTTCAACAGCGTGGGGGGTGGTGACTTGTAATTCTTGGCCCATGGCCAGTTTATCAGCATCTTTGACCATCAGGGCTGTTGCTGCAATCATCCGGAGGCAAGGAGGTCATCCTGCAGCCACCGGGTCTAGTCTCTTTGAGAGGTATGCAACTGGCCTGCACCGCGGACCCAAATTTTGAGTTAGAACTGCTTTTGCTATGCCCCAGCTTTCGTCTACGTATAAGTGAAAAGGCTTAGAAACATCCGGAAGACCCAGTGCAGGGGCTGAGAGCAGAGCAGTTTTAATTTGCTGGGAAGCTAGCTCAGCCTCTTCAGTCCAATTGAAGGGCTGTTGCTCTTTGGTAGCCTGATAGAGGGGTTTTGCCAGTTCAGCGAAGCCAGGTATCTAAAGCCTGCAGAACCCTGCAGATCCCAGGAACTCTCTTACCTGTCGTGTTGACTGTGGTCTTGGGATCTATAGGACAGTTTCTTTTCGGGCATTTGTTAGCCAACGCTGTCCCCCTCTCAGTAGATATCCCAAATAGGTTACTTATGGCTAGCAGATTTGGGCCTTTTTAGCTGAGGCTCGATAACCTAGGTTTCCCAGGGTTTTTAGGAGATCTTTGGTTCCTTGGATGCAAGCCTCTGGGGACTTTGCCGCTATTAAGAGATCATCAACATACTGCAAGAGAGTTATACTGGGGTGTTGGCGCCAGTACTCACCCAAGTCTTCGTGTAGGGCTTCATCAAACAGAGTTGGGGAGTTCTTGAATCCTTGTGGCAATCTGGTCCATGTCAGTTGGCCATTTATACCCCTTTCAGAGTCTGTCCACTCGAAAGCAAAAATTTCTTGGCTTTTAGGGGCTAAAGGCAGGCTGAAAAAGGCATCTTTTAGGTCTAGAACAGTATACCATTGATTTTCAGGGCTCAAAGTGCTCAGGAGGGTGTATGGGTTTGGCACCGTCGGGTGTATATCTATTACCCTTTTGTTGACCTCTCTTAAGTTTTGTACCGGCCTGTATTCTTTACTGTTAGGTTTTCATATTGGTAACAGCGGAGTGTTCCATGGTGAGTGGCAGGGCCGCAGGACTCCATGATCTAGGAGTCGGCGTATGTGTGGCATAATCCCCTCTGGCTTCTAGGGCCATTGGGTATTGGTGCACCCGAACAGGGTCCATCCCAGGCTTGAGCTCAACAAAAATGGTGGGACAGTGTTTTACTAGCCCTAGACCTCCTGTTTCTGCCCAGGCCTCTGGGAAATTTTGGAGCCAGGAGTCCATATTTTGGTTAGGAGGTGTCAACTCCTGATGAAGCCGATATTCCTCCTCTAGAGTCACCGTAAGGACAGATAGTGGCTTATTTTGGGAGTCAGTCACTTTGGGCCCTTCCGGTTGAAAGTGGATCTGGGCCCCCATTTTTGTTAACAGATCTCTTCCCAACAGAGGACAAGGGCTTTCAGGGATGACCAGGAAGGTGTGGGACACTTTCCCGGTTCCCAAGTCCACCATTCTCTGAGTTGTCCATGGATATTTTTTGACTCCTGTGGCCCCTTGAACCCAGGAGGAGTTGGAAGATAACTTTCCATAGGGCTTAACTAGGACCGAATGTTGTGCCCCGGTATTGACCAGGAACTGGACCGGGGACCTCTCCACTTGTAAAGTTACCCTAGGTTCGGGGAGGGGGTCCGAACCCCGTCTTCCCTATTCCGTATCTTGAGTAACCAATATTGGCATGGGTTTGGGCTGCCATTGTCCTTGGCCCGGCTGGCGCTGTTTCTTTTTGGGGCAGTCTTTAATCCAGTGGCCAATTTCTTTACAGTAAGCACACTGATCTTTGTTTAGGTTGCGTCTAGGCGCACGCATGGATTGGGTACCATCCGGTGGAGGTTGTTCCCTTTGGACGACTGCCACTAGGACCTTGGTCATTTTCTCGGTGGCCCTAATTTGTCTTTCCTCTGGAGCATCCCTGTTGTTATAAACCCTCTGCGCTATGCGAAGAAGGTCTTGGACCTGTTTTCCTTCCAAATCTTCTAATTTTTGTAATTTTTTCTTAACATCTGGGGCCGCCTGATTGACAAAGGACATAACAACTGCTGCCTGATTCTCGGGGGCTTCTGGATCTATAGGTGTATATTGTCTAAAGGCTTCCATTAGTCTTTCTAGATAAACAGCGGGACTTTCTGTTTTTCCCTGTAAAACAGAGTATACCTTAGCCAAATTAGTGGGCTTGTGAGCTGCAGCCCGGAGACCCGCCATTAGAGTCTGGCGATAAACGAGTAGTTTTCCTCTACCTTCTGCTGTAGTCCCACGCGGGCCTGGTCAGGGGAAATGCTGCATTAATGAGGTCAGGGTTTGCAGTTGGTTGACCATCATCTCCGGGAACCAGCTTTCTTGCCTCTACCTGTATTCTTTCTCGTTCCTCCGTTGTGAACAGAATTCAGAGGAGCTGTTGGCAGTCATCCCAGGTGGGCTGATGAGTGAACATGACACTGTCTAGAAGGGCTGTTAGGTCTTTGGGGTTGTCAGAGAACCGGGCATTCTGGGTTTTCCAGTTGTACAGGTCACTGGTAGAGAATGGCCAATACTGGAGTCTAGGGTTGCCCGTGTCATCGGGGGGTCCTACTTCCCTTAAGGGGAGCGCTACAGTGGAGTCGGGAACTCGCGGAGTTACCTCGTGTTGGGTATGCCCGCGCGTTCGTCCTGCCGGCCCTCCCGAACTATGCTCACTTTCAGTTTCCCCCAATGCAGCAGCCGCTTCTCGACCCTCATGGCTTTCTGGGGGTGCGACAGGTGGGACTTGGGGCCGGGGTCCAGGGGGATGATAAGGCGGGGGTTCCAGGGATATGGGGTCTTGGCTATCAGGCAGTACAGGGGGCAAGGGGACAGTTGGGGTTTTTGGTTTTTGGGTGGTCCCAGCCGGCCGCGCGACTAAGGTTTTACAAGGTTCAGAAGTCAACAGAAAGGGAGCTAGCCACGGGGGCGGATTTTCCATGAGATCTTGCCATACCAAAATGTAGGGGATTTGGTCTGGATGTCCCATACGGCCCGGCAGGAAAACTCTTGATTTTACCTTAAGGATGATAGGGAGACAAAAAGTTCCCTCGGCTGGCCAGCCAATGCCAAAGGCGGGCCACTCAGAGCGGCAGAGGGTTATTAATTTTCCCTTTTCAAGTTCTACACTGAGATCATGTCCTCTTGCTCTTACATCTCTAAAATTATTGACAAGGAGAGAAAGTGGTGTGGTCTGAGAGTTGCCCATTTCAAGGAATTCCTGTTGGTAAAAGATGGGTGGTGAAGGATGTTAGTGTCTGGTCTGGAACTGGCTCCGAAACGGCTCCTGTAAATCAAGGTAAATTAGAAGGAGGCACGCAACAGAGAACAACCAGCAAATAAGATAATTTTGATCGCTAGCGCGCCTCGGGCATAGTACCTGATCAGATTCAGACGGGCCACGGAATACAGAGCCCCAGATGAGTACCGGAGGACGTCTCCCACCGGCCTCTACTGACTGTCCTATAGCGCATCCGCCAGGACTAGATCAGTCTCAAATACAGACCCCGCGGGATTGTTCAGAGGCAGACAGACAACATACAGACTGAGCCGGCTTACTTACTTTTGCGATGACCCGTTGGCCTGGGGTCTGGTGGGCTTAGGGGCAATCCTGGACGAGCCCCCAAATGTTATGCCCAGACCCACGATGTCCCAAAAGCAACCACCAGAGACCAGAGTCAAAGCCAAGCGGCAGGGTTCGCTTTATTTCGAGTTCGGACTCGGTTCTCTCCAGCTAGGCACTAGTTCCCAGGGAGAGACCCCGAGCTCGGGGTTTCAGCCGTTTTTATAGTCCGGCACAAACAAGTTACAGAGAATCTGGGGAATTTTACAGTTGTAAGTTTACAATTGGCTGACATTTAAAGTTATACATTAGTCAGTTGTTCATTGGTTCCCGCCCTTCGGCCATATCATAAACGGCCGTTCCCGCCCTTTGGCAAAACCACAAACGGCCGTGACGTATTTAGGGACTTTCCACATAACCTTGTTGCTTCAGCATTAAGGGGGGTGTGGGGGGGTTCTTGCCGCCTCTGATTTCCAGTACTTTTCCACTTAGCATTTTTAGTTTTTCTCTTTCTATCACACTGGGACCCAGTCAGTAGCACGCAGAAGCCTTGTGCTCCAAAATCAAAGATCCTGACTAACCTGGAAAGGGCTGCTAGCTGTCCAGCCCAGGTCCATGCTAGAATGCAGATGGGATGGCTAAAGTTTATGCAGTCCCGGGGTTGAAGCCACATGCAGAGAATGAGGCTTCAGAAACCTGGGAGGCGAGTCGCCCTTTCAGGGGATGCTGTGTGGCTGTCACAAAGGGCCCAGGCTGCCTGTATGCAGGCTGCCTTAGCATGCAAGGAAAAGAGACTTCTACTTTCTTTAAGCTATTGCTAGTTGAAATCTTTCTATTAGTTGCAGTTACTCCTCTGTTGCCATCTTGTCCTTGCTCAAAGATACTGCAGAAAACTACACTCCCTCCACCACCCAGGAGCCCCATTCTGAGTGGTGACATGTATACTCAATTCCCTGACCTCACATGCACCACTCATGTCATCTCCATTCCACACGACAACCCCCAAAGGCCATGAGGCTGGGTGCATGGGAACCGAGGTGCACCTGGCCTTCCTGGAGGTGCAGTGGTCACATGCAAAGTCCTGTGGCAGACAAGGAGAGGCTGCGTACGGCCTTGGAGGCCCTGCAGCGCATCCACCCCATCCGTGGACGCCTCCTCCTCCCAATCCTGCACCTGTAACCTGTGCTCTCAGCACACTGTGTGCTTGTACTTCCCTGCGTTCTGCCGGTTCTCTGCTGTGTCTGAGCCTTTGACATACAATACAGCTTCTTCTGATAGGAACATCCTCTATTCCACCTTTTCACCTGTGCCACCTATTCTATTCTTAAGGTTTCTGCTTAAATATCATCTCTCCCAAACAGCCTTCCCTGACCTCGGAAGATGGGTTAGATGGCACTCTGGTGCGTGAATATTTTCACTTCGTCTTTCTCCATCACAGCATCCACCACATCATATCATGATCACTCGCTGATTGGTCCATGTGGACTATGGAGCAAGGACAATATATCCCCAGAACCTAATACAATACCTAAAATATACTATGACTTCAATAACTAATTGATCAATCGGTCAACGGCAAACTTTATGAAGTCACACGATCATGACTTATCCCAGTGATGTGATATTGGAGAGCCCATAACACTTCTAATTTCTCAAAGTTGCAACTATTGCTAGCTTTTGTGAGACCACCCAGACCCTCACTGAGCCCAGCTGCAGCACTGTTTCATAGCAACGGATTCACTGGACCATATCCTGAAGTAGGGGTGAGACTGGAAATGGGAAAGCTTTCCCATGAGCCATTGATTTCATTAATCGCATCCTCACTACTTCCATCATCCACTAGAACAAGAAAGTCAGGTTATCTGTGCTGCTGTCTCCAATTCAAGCTGGGAAGAAAAAGGAGTAAGTGTTTCACATCATAAAGAGAAACAAAGGAAAAATAACGATGCTTTGAAAGAGGTTGACGATTTCAACACCTCCAATCCACTCTCATTCACTCAGTACTTTACTTAGTAAAGTAAAACAAAAAATGTACCATTAAAAAAGCACACAAAACATTTGCATTTGAATGAGTAAAATTCCAAAACCCCGGTAATGTAAAGCAGCAGCTGTGGTGTGGGAGAAAAGAAGTTTTGGACTAGGAGATGTAGGCCTGGCTCTGCTTCCAGTAGCTCGGTGACTTTTCCAACTCAGCCAGTCTGGACTTGGGTTTCCTCTTTAGTACACGAAATGTTGAATTAAATAAACGACCTCTAATAGCCCCAGCCAAGTTTCTCTCTTATCATTGTGTGCAATTATCTCCCCCAACCAGTCCACACCCAGGAGAGCATAGAGGTTAGGGAGTGGCACCCGCAGGGAAGGATTATGCAGCTATACTTTCCCCAGTGCCTCCCTTACATTCTCAGTAGTGGTGGAAATGCTTTCAAACCTAGAAGTCCCTGGGCATAGGTGAGAGGTGAGTCTTAGAATATTATTTTTTAATTTTTCAATTTTTTTTTTTCCCTGAGACAGAGTCTCGCTCTGTCACCCAGGCTGCAGTGCAGTGGTATGATCTCAGCTCACTGCAACTTTCGCCTCCCGGGTTCAAGCAATTCTCCTGCCTCAGCTTCCTGAGCAGCTGGGATTACAGGCATGCATGACAATGCCCAGCTAATTTTTTGTATTTTTAGTAGAAATGGGTTTCACCATGTTGTTCAGGCTGGTCTTGAACTCCTGACATTGTGATCTGCCCGCCTCAGCCTCCCAAAGTGCTGGAATTATAGGTGTGAGCCACCGGGCCCCAGTCCTAATCTTAAAGACCATAATAATCTATAAAACTTTTTTTTTTTTTTTTTTTTTTTTGTGCTTTGTGCAGCAAAATCTTCTTTTTCAGGAGCAGAGAACATTTGGTGTGTGGTGCTGCTGTGTCTAGGTAGGGGTTTCCTGTCTGTAATTTCTTTCCGCTCCAGACAATCTGGGCTCCTTGAGGAATGACTGTCAGCACTGTTCCCTGGCAGACAGGGTGGATTCTTCATGGCGTTTCTACTATTGTTTACTTAAATCGTTATTTTAAAGTATTACTATTTTACTTTTCAAGTATGAAAGTCTTGTGCTTCTAAGTTATAATAATTATGATTTGATGAGAATCTACCATGTGCAAGTTTTAGGGATGTATACTTGATATGCAACATAATTTAACTGTCAAAACGTACCTTTGACTGAAGTGTTCTTCTTCATTTTACAAAGAAACACAAACTAAAATATCCTGCCCCAGTCAAACAAATGGAGGAGCTGAAATCCAGATCCCGGTCACTGCAATCTTGGTTTCTCACCCACTCCCATGCCTTCTGAAGGTCAGGATTAGTATCTTTCACTTCCATGGTTTTTATTCTCAAATTCTTATATATTTTTTATATAGAAGAAATATTTATTAGCATAAATTGTATTTCTTCCTGATAAACTCTCTTTAATGTAAGTATAATAAATGTAGAGCCATATTAATAATGAAGAGGTCCCACCTCGTCTCGTCAAAGAGGCTTGAAGGGACTTGGTGACTGGGGCCTACTCCTCCCAGCTGGAAGCTGAGTACCTTCTGAGCTTAGGGACACAGTGGTTCTGGTTGGAATAAGATATATAGGAAGGAAAAGAGAAAATATTCTAAGGAATTGCAGGCTGCTGGGTTGATGGCTGGATTCAGAGAACCGTAGTGAGTGAAAGGGTGGGATGCAGAAAGGTTCCCACACTTGGCATTGGAAAGTGAATCACGTCCATCCCAATGTGGACATCAAGGAAGCACCTGGAGTTGGTGGTGGGGACAGAGGAGCTGTGGGTGAGTTGAGTGTCAGGAACCTGGGGGGCTGTTGAGTGGAGATAAGTCAATTTTTAGATATAGCTACAAACATTATTGAGAAGTTTGACTGAAAGCGTGTTTTTAAGTGAAATTTGAATCTATGTGATCAGATGAGGTTAAGAAAAAGTGTCAGGAGGAGAATGGATTCATTGGGGACTACCATTGATGTTCAGGAGGTGATCAAAGAAAGAAACATCACTTAAAAGCCCCGACAGGGAGCAGGAAGAGAGCAGCATCAAAATGGGGAAAGATGGCGCTAAGGAGAATTCTAAGAAAAAAGTAGTCAGGAGTGTAAAATGTCAGAGAGGAAAAGACTGTGTTAAACTAATCATTAGCTTAAGAAAACTGCTTTAAAGCTACTGCAACAGACTACTTGACTTGTAGAAACACATAGTGACCTAATGGGTATAATTTCTCCATTATGTGTAATTTTTTCAGTTCCTAAGAGACCTGAAACACAGGTATTACATTGGTGGAGAAGAGTAATTCCACTAATGGGCCATCATAGAGACCACTAAAGATTTGTTTTGCTTACTTAACAGTTTTTACTGACATTTTGAAAATAAATTTTGTCCATTTTACAAGTCAATAATATCTATTACAAGGTTGGTATTTGTGAAATGGGAGCAACCAGAACACTGACTTCATCTCCAGGGAAGTGTATTCTAATAAGAAACCCTCCTGAGGTGCATGTGATCAAGTGCCTGATGAGTATTTCATGTGTAGTATTAGTCATTCTCCTCAGCATTTAGCTCATGGTACACTTTTCCTTCATTTAACAAGTTTTTTCACTTTTCTAATTTAGAAGCATTTCAAAAATTGATTGTGATGCAGTAAGCATTAACAACGTTGACCTTATCACCATGGAAATGACTTCATTATCACTCTTGTTGCCAAAACCCATCCAGGGCAGTCTGTGATGCTGGTTTGACATAAACAAAACAGTCAGAATGAGAAAGATTTTTCTTGGTATGAAAGGCAATTGGCCTATGTCTTCCAAAGAATCCCAATCTCTTTCTCCGAGAAAAGTAAACATGAAACTTTGCTTCTGATACCAAAGAGTAATTTAAGAGACAGCACATGTCAGTTTGACAGTGGTAATTCTGTAAATGAAGCTGTGGGCACAGGACTAACATGGGTGTCTTTTTTTTTCTTTTTTTGAGATGGAGTCTTGCTCTGTCGCCCAGGCTGGAGTGCAGTGGTGTGGTCTTGGCTCACTGCAACCTCCGCCTCCTGGATTCACGGCATTCTCCTGCCTCAGCCTCCTGAGTAACTGGGACTACAGGCACATCCGGCTTTTTTTTTTTTTTCTTTGTATTTTTAGTAGAGACAGGGTTTCATCATGTCAGCCAGGCTGGTCTCGATCTGATTTCGTGATCCGCCTGCCTTGGCCTCCCAAAGTGCTGTGATTACAGGTGTGAGCCACCGTGCCCAGCCATGGTATGTATTTAAAACCAGGAAAGGAACCTCTAAGAGTTGGAGCCACATCAGTGGCTGCCCTCCTGCTGTGCCTTCTGTGTGCAGTTACAATGCTGCAGTAAATCAGACACTCCCTCCCCATCAGCTCCAGGTCACTAGCAAGATATCATTTCTAGTAAAGTTGGTCTTCCTCCCTGAATTTCAGTTACTTTTGAATCATGATTTTATTATTACTCATTCTACTATTCTCCCATTCATGCAATACATATTTTTTTATTGCCTTTCTATGTGCCTAGTACTACTGTAGTGGTAAACAAGATAAAGTCTCTTTCTTAATGGGGCATTTACTGAGGAGAGGTAGAAGAGCATGGCCCCAGGGACTCACTTCCTCCCTACTTTTATGTAATAGCTCAGCAGAGCACTTGGTAGGCACCCTACCCGAGCCTAATAGGAGGACGGGTCAGTGTCTGGTTGTCAGGTTCTGGAAGACCTTCCCTTCCAACAAGGCCACTTTCTCAACTAGGAAATGTGTGCGGTCCCACAGATATCCCCTGCCCTCTTCTCTTAAATACACACCATAAACATACAGAGCATCATGGGGACATTGTTCTTCCTTGCTGGTGCCTTCGCCCTGATGCACCAGACTGTCTATATCCTGTCTAAGTGCTAAGGAGTAACACGACTTAAGGAGATCGTGCACCCCACTACTTCTTGGCCTGTTTTCCTCCAGTAAACTCTATTTTACACCTTAACTTTGTGGTGCTGGAACAAATAAAGACAATTTTCAACAGCGCTAAGTGTGATGAAGGAAACGAAACGTTACCATGGCTTACAAAGGGGCTGAGGCTAAGTGAGGACTACTTCAGTTGGGACAGCCGGGAAGACCTCTGTGAGGAGACAGTGATAAAACCAAAGCAGGAATTGATAAAAGGCAACAGCTGGGAGAAGAAAAAATAGAGCACAGGACTAGCAAGTGGGGAGGCCTGAATGACAGAAGGAGCTTGACACGCGTGTAGTCGGAAAGAGCCAGGAGCACAGCGAGTGAGGGGAAGAGAGGGAGCCACGGTCTTTGGATGGTAGATTTGACTCCAGCTACAGCAAGCAGCTATGCAAGAAGTGAAAGTGAAGAGTTAACATGATGTGATGACCGTATTTAAAAGTTTAAGTCTTAGATGTCGGGGAAAATGGCACGCAGGGCCATGAATGAAGACAGAGAACCTAGCCAGGAAGCTGTCACCATGGCCCAGCAAGAGCAAAGGGCAGAGGAGCAAAGACCATTGACTGCAGTGAGAGGTAGAGGAGAGGATGGGTCCTGGATGCAGAGAGAGTGCTTTTAGTCTGTGTGTGCATGGTCACAGAAAATCATGTAAAAGTTGCCACTGACAAAAAAAGAAAAAAATACAGAAGGCAATAGGAAATGAAGATGGGCAAAGACTAGAGAATCTCATGCAAATGGGAAGTCCGCAGGGCCCAGGTTTGACAAAGCAAGTGGTTCTGAAACATTCTTGGAACGCTGATAACTCTCCAGCTTGCTGGCTGCAGCCCCCCAGGGGCTCCTTTGGGGAGGTCTAGCAAGCTGGTGCTCACTGCAAAAGCGTGCCCGAATAGTCTTCAAACCTGGATTTCAAAAAGGGAGACAGATAAGATAGCCAAAGCTTGTGAGAAGCAAACTCACTGCGTTTACGGGTAAGATCAGGACCTGAGACCCAGCTGACTTGGAAGGTTGCCACTAGAACTGATCTCAGAAACGGAGTTAGTCACAAGATGCCAGGGAAACCACAAACAAGAGGTGGGAAGCAAATTAATAACATAGTGAAGCTCTCTGTGTCAGGCGTTTTACACGTTATCCCTGGTAGTCCTCAAAAGCAGCCCTAGGAGAGAGGTCTGGTTTCATCTTTTCTCTGGAAAACAAACTAAAAGTCAGGGAGCTTTGGTAACAAGCTCAAGACATTAGGAGTAGTGTTTGGGAGCAGAACCAGGCTGTAAGCCCAGGGTTGCCTTCTTCCAGCTTCCACTCATCTCCCCACAGCGTGGGGAACCTGGGTGGGGCAGCAGGACCATCAGGGCTGCAGGGTTGGGCCTTAGCGAGGGAAGCCTGTCAGGTCCATGCATGGCCCTGCTAGGAAGTCAGCCTTTACTCACCATTTGAGGTTCCCTGTCTCCGCGCTCTTCTGTTTGTCAGAACCCCACACCCCCTGGCCGCCAGTGACTGTGGTTGTCCTAAACTTCGTCCTCTGGTTCTTCAAGGTAGTGAGATATTCTCCATGTGAGCTTTCACCATCCACATGGCACAGACCAGGGGCTGCCCCAAGAGTACAAGTCATGGAAATGGGAGGTTCACCTGGCGCCTCCTCCTCCTGCAGGACCCTGCCCTCAGCTGGCCCCTGCCTGCCCTCTCTCCAGTCTGCACTTTGCTGCTCTGTACCTCGAGGCTCTACAGTTATCTGTAGAGTTCTAGAGTTCATCTGATGGACACAACTTTGTCATTACCAAGAATTTTTTTTTTTTTAAGACAGTCTTGCTCTGTTGCTCAGGCTGGAGTACAGTGGCATGATCTCGGCTCATTGCAGCCTCCACCTCTCTGGTTACAGCGATTCTCCTGCCTCAGTTTCCTGGGTAGCTGGGATTACAGGCACACACCACCACACCCGGCTAATTTTTGTATTTTTAGTAGAGAAGGGGTTTCACCACGTTGGCAAGGCTGGTCTCGAATTCTTCACCTCAAGTGATCTGCTCACCTCGGCCTTCTAAAGTGCTGGGATTACAGGCGTAAGCCACTGTGCCCAGCCCAAGAAATACTTTCTTAAACAAAACATTCTGAATCAAACGGATGGTTTCCAGAATGGATTAATTTTCCCTTCCCCTCTGCTAATAACCTGGTCCTAGGCTTCCTTAGGAGACGCAGTTGCTGTAGGGTTTCCCGCCTCCTGGGCAGGTGAGGGCATTCATGCTTCTGCACTGCCCTCCAGTGGCTGACTGCCTGAAATGCGAATCCGATTCTCTGGGATGCAAAGCGCTCTTCCCAGAGGTAAGAGGACTTCTCAGGGGCTTCCATTCCTGAGTAACAAACTGCAGTAGATATGAGTCTCCCTAATAACGAAACAGATTACTGATTGCAAACTATTTACATTTTTCACTTTTATTTGCAACAACAACAGAAAAACAGAAGCTCTATTTCAAAGCTCTTGAGATGTTTTAAGGATCTGTGATGTAGTTATTGAGTGTAGACAATAATTAAGTACATTAGAGAAGACTCCCATTAGCACCTGGAGAAGAAAGTATTGAGGACAATCGTGTCAAAGACGTGAAGAACTGCCAGGTGAAATGAGACTTTACTGAGAAAGACACCATACACTTTTGCTTTCTCTGAGTAACACCGCCATCTTGTGTCTTTCCTCCATACTTCGGATAAAACTGGGCAAACCTTTTGCTACTTTGAGCACTTCTAAATGTTTTCTAATAGAAAAACTTTGGAATGTTTTTTCAAAGTTCAAACAGGAGAAAATAAATACACATAAACTCCTCTTAAAAACTGCAGTGAGGTGTAGTTTTTATTCAATAAACTGCACCTTTATATCAGTTCAAGGAGTTTTGGCGAATGTATACATCCAGTCAACCTCAACACAGGATGGTCCCAAAATACCCTTGTGCCTATTTACAACCAAGCTCACCCCAGCTCTTGTCCAGGCAACCACTGATCTGCTTTCTGTCAGCAAAGATCCGTTCTGACTTTTAAGAATTTCATCTAAAAGTAATTATATAGCACATACTTTTGTGTCTATGTAAATACTTGCTTTTCCATTCAACATAACACTTTTGATATCTATTCATTTTGTTAAATCTAACAGTATCTTATTCATTTTTACTTCTCAGTACTATTCTCTTGTATGAATATACCCCAATTTATTGACCCAGTCTCCTGCTGATGGGCACCCAGTTTTTGACTAATAAGATTGTTATGAGCAAATGTGTATAACAAGTGAGTACAAATGTTCTCATTTCTCTTGGTAAATACCTAGAAGCAAATTACTGGGCCTTAAAGTAAGTAGGTGTTTAACTATAAAAAAACAGCCAAAGTATTTCCTAGTGATACCATTCTCTTTTTTTTCTAGGCTGGAGTGCAGTGGCACCATCTCACCTCACTGCAACCTCTACCTACCAGGTTCAAGCAATTCTCCTGCCTCAGTCTCCCGAGTAGCTGGGATTGCAGGTCCCAGCCACCATGCCTGCCTAATGTTTGTAGTTTTGGTAGAGACAGGGTTTCATCATGTTGGCCGGGCTCATCTCGAACTCCTGACCTCAACTGATCCACCTGCCTCTGCCTCCCAAAGTGCTGGGATTACAGGCGTTGAGACACCATGCCTGACCATTCATACCATTTTCTATTCCCACAGCAATCAGTGACAGCTCCGGATGAGCCATGTCCTTGTCAATATCTGTTATAATCATCCTTTTGAACATCAATTCTAGTGGGTGTGTGGAGGTGACTCACGATGAGTTTAATTTGCGTTTTCCTGCTAATAGTGCTGAGCATCTTTGCATGTGGCTATTGGCTATTTGTATATATTCTTTGGTTAAAGTCTGTTTAATTCATTTGCTTCTCTCCCTTTATAAAATTGGGTTATTCATCTTTTAATTATTGAATTGTAAGATTTCTTTATGTATATGATGCTCTATAAAAGTATCTTGTCACATATATGTAGTTTTTTTCCCCTAGTTTGTGACTTGTCTTCTTATACTATTAATAGTATACTTTGGGGAGCAAACATTTTAAATATTGATAGTCTAATTTATCATTTTGTAAAGTTATAGATTTGTGGGCCAGGCACAGTGGCTCAGACCTGTAATCTCAGCACTTTGGGAGGCCGAGGTGGGCGGATCATGAGGTCAGTAGATCAAGACCATCTTGGCCAGCACGGTGAAACCCTGTCTCTACTAAAAAATACAAAAAATTAGACAAGCGTGGCCGCGGGAGCCTGTAGTCCCAACTACTCGGGAGGCTGAGGCAGGAGAATGGCATGAACTCGGGAGGCGGAGATTGCAGTGAACCGAGATCATGCCACTGCACTTCAGCCTGGGTGACAGAGCAAGACTCCGTCTCAAAAAAAAAAATAAGTTACAGATTTATTACTTCAGAAATGTTTGCCTACATTGAGATCACAAAAATTTTCTCCTTGATTTTTCCTAGAAGTTTTATTGTTTTAGTTTTTGCATTTTCATCCATGATCTTTCTCATGTTGACGTTTGTGCATGATATGTTGGAAATACTAAAGTTTTTTTTTTTTTTTCCCCAGACAGATATGTAATTGTACCAGCATCAGCTCTGTTCCTGTTCTTAGTTCCTGTTCTTAGAGAAAATAAGTTCAGTCTTTTGCCATTAGGTAGATGTTAGCTGCACATTTTTAAAAGTGCCCTCTATAAGCTTGAGAGTTTCTTTTTATTCCTGCTTTGATGAAAGTTTTTGCAATAAATGTGGCTAAATTTTGTCAAGTGCACTTTTTCTTCTAGTCCTAAGGGAGAAAAAAACATTTCCCCCTCCTACTAATATGACAAGTTGCCTTGGTTTTTCAAATATTAAGACAACCTGACACTTCTAAGAAATATTCCACCTGATTGTAATATATTGTCCTTTTTATACATAGATGGATTCTATTTGTTAATATCTTGTTAAAGATTTTTTGCATCTAGATTCAGGAAGAATATTGGTATAAAGTTTTCTGTAAAGTATTTGTCTGGTTTTGGTATCAGCATGATGCTGGCTTCAAACACTGAGTTGGAAAGGGTTCTTTTATATTCTGAGAGAGGTTATGTTTTATTACAATTAGTGCTTTTTTAAATGTTTGATAAAATTCACCAGTGAAGACATTTGGGCCTGGGAGTTTTGCTGTAAGAAGGAAATTATGAATTCAATTTCTTTAATACATATAGAGCTATTCAGATTTTCTATCAACAATTTTTGCTGTACAATTTTTTCATTGCTTCTAAGTTATCAAATTTAATGGCATAAATTTGTTTGTACTGTTATTACCCATTTAATGTTTGTAGGACTGGTAGCACTGTCTTTTCTTTCATCCCTAATACCGGAAATTTCTTTGTAAAATTTTTCTTTTTTTCTGATCAGTTTAGCAATAGATTTATCAAGACTGATTTTTTGAAGAATGCTCCTTTTAGTTGTATTCATTTATCTCTGTTGTCTGTTTCTAGGGGTAGCGAATTTTTCCATAAATAACTAAAACATATTTTAGGTTTGCTGACCATATGATTTCTAAGGCAGCACTAGACAACAATAAGTAAATAAATGAGTGGGACTATTTTCAAATACATATATTCACAAAAACAGATGTGAAGCCAGATTTTTGCCTGAAAGTTGTGATTTGCTGACCCTTGTTTTATTAATTTTACATCTTTACTTTTTGTTTCTTTCTACTTACTTTGGTGTTAATAAACTAATTTTTTCTAGCTTTCTGATGCAGAAATAATTTCTTGGTTTTGAAAAATATTCCCAATGGATATGGAATTCGAGGTTCATACCCCCTCCTCTGTATTCCCCACCCCAACTAGTGGTTTAAAGAGGTGATTCAGTCCTTAATTGCTTCCCATGATATATATGCTCATGGTTTTATCTTTAGTCCTCTGTATATATGTGTACTTTTTAAAATTCGGCTTTTTATCTTTTTCTACTGTGTCTTTTATTTAGGTTTGTCTTTTATTTAGGTTATTGGATATGTCAGTTTATAATTAGTCTAATTTGGAAAATTTTGTATTCATTGATGTCACACTGGCACCTTGAAATCAGCCACGGTGGGAATATTTACATCATGAAAACTGGCCAATGCTATAGATTGAGGCTTTTTTCTCCATAAAGGTATTTGTTAAAATTTGCCAATATATTTCTGCCCACAGGTCACTAATGTTGGGCTCATTTTCAGTCTCCTTTTCTCTCTGTGCTTCTACTATCATAGTTTCTATTGCTGTGTTCAAATTTACTGATCTTTTCTTTTGAAGTTCTCATTGGATGTTACACCTATAGTGGAAATTTTTCATTCTAGATATATTTTTCAGCTCTAGAAGTTCTGTTTGGTTCTTGTTAAAACATTTTCTATTGATCTTTTCATGATGTTTAATTTTCTTTAAATCCTTGGGCTTATTTTTACAAATGATTTTTAAAGTCATTCACTTAAGTCCTTCCTCTCTGCTATTTCTGCATCTGCCTCTGTTGACTGATTTTTCTCCTGGTTACAAGTCCACATTTCTCTGCTTTCTTGCATGTTTTGTAATTCTGAGTGGATGTCAAACATAATTTTTAATTTCAAGTATGTAGTTTTAATTTTTTTCCTTCCTTTCTTTGCACAAGTTTTTACGCTATGGCTAATTTAGCCCTGTTACTAAGATGCCACCCTCCCGAGGTTTCCACTGAAAAATGTCCCATACAGTCAGGGAGGACTCTCCACCTGGCTGGTGAGAACTCATAGTCTCCTAGCCCTTGTGTCCTCTGCGAATTGTTCATTTTACAGCTCCTCGTCATTGTTAGCCCAGCCTCATGGTGTTGCATCTTACATAGGCAGGATTGGTTTTCCTCAACAGACTCAATGGGAGCTCTTTGCAGATTTCTAGAGCTCTCTTTCCATTCAGCACCCTCCTCTATGCTAGTCTGCCCTAGAAATTCCAGCTATCATTCTCTGCATATAATCTTTTCCCCTTACCTTGTGGCTTTGGTTTGAAAACTGCCTGTCAAGCAGAATTCTGAGGTGATAGACTCACTCTATTTTTTTACTGTCCCCTTATGAATCACCGTCTTGTATTTCCTGTTTCCCAGTGTCTGAAAGAGTTGTTTCACATATTTTGTCCAGTTTTCTCATTTTTGGTATTAGGAATACAGGTCTTGCTCCAGTTTCTCCACCATGACTAGAAGCTGAAGTCCTTGTACACTCCAGACCCAATCAATTATCTTCTCTTCCTTCATCGGGGATCTCCCAACCCCTTGGACAGAGCTGTTTTCTGTTTGCTTTTGTTTTTTAACAGAGAGACAGGGTCTTGCTCTGTCACCCAGGCTAGAATCATAGTTCACTATAGCCTTGAAATCCTGGGCCCAAGAGATCCTCCCACCTCAACCTCCTCAGTAGCTAGGACCCAGGAGCATGCCACCAGGCCCTACTAGGTTTTATTTTTATTTTATTTTATTTGTAGAGACAGGGTCTCACTATGTTGCCCAGGCTGGTCTCAAACTCCTGGCCCAACTGATCCTCCTGCCTCGGGCTCTCAAAGCACTGAGATAACAGGGATAACTGAGCCACTGTGCCCAGCCTCAACAGAGCTCTTGACAGCACTATCAGTCTTAGGTGGGACGCATTATGAACAATAAAAAGGGAGGAGATATGAAAATCCACTTAATCCCAGTTATAACTGAGGGAACTGGGCATTGCAGCTGGGTGGTCTTTTGTACAGTGAATAAATTATGTCCTTTGTTGATACTCAGTTCTTAGACTGAACTGAACTAACCTGAGAACTAGGTATTAAATTTCCCATTTTTAAAAACAGATAGAAAATAACCATCCAGGGGCCAGTAAGGGATGGTAGAAAAGCACACAGATAAAACGGGGGAAAAAATGTCTGTCCTGGGAGTTAGGAAGCTCGGTTCAAAAGCCTCTATACGTATTTTCCTCACTTGCTTCCATTTCTGTCTGTAACAGTAGGCAATTGAACTCTTTACAATAATCCTGCTGGCTCCTTCATTTTTGTAATGTTTTGGTTTCTCTCCCTGGCTAGCATTACCCTCTGTTTAGTGGGGTCATCTGGGTAGGCTGGAACAGCTATCCCCTTAAAGGTTAGATCACTCTCACTACACCAACGAGCACAGGATAGGTCTGAGAGCAATTCAGGGGAAGTGAATGGCATAGAAAAACAGGACATATCTAATAGCTTCTTGAAATAATAGAGACATCTCTGTGTTTTCCAGTTAGAAAGGACTTCTGAGTTAAAAGGATCACAAGATGGCAGGGCCTGATATTTTAATTCCCCATCTTCTTATTAAAATAGCAATGGCTGTGAAGTAAACCAGGCACCCAGAATTCACCTCCTCCAACATCTGATGTAATCAACAATTATTGACAGCAGCAAAAAGAGCAAGAGCAAGAACCCAACAGGGAAACGTGTACAACGTCATGCCGCCATAATGAAATAAGAAAACAGAAAAAGCACACTCTGCCATGGCTTGGCATATCTACCTATGATGGACCCTAAGCCCCCGCAACAGAATGAGTAAAATGTCGAGAATTTCCACAAATTGTTCCTGCTTTGGAGAAATGTTGTCTGAAAGGTTGAGCTGGAAGCTCAGCCAAAGTCAAAACACAATCCAAGAGCAGAGACCTCTCCAGCAAGATGTACAGTGCGGGCGAGAGGGATGTTAGCTGAGGCCCTGGAGGAAGAGCCTGAGACCCAGGGTTCTCCCCACTGTCACCATGTCCTGGATAGGGCCCTGGGTCAGACTTCTGAGGAGAAAACAGAATCCATATCCTTTGCAAAGGAGCAGCTGGAACGAGGGCTAGCCATTTGTCTACACTGCAGCGAACACAAGCAAAGCACAGCTTACAGGTGAGAGTTCTATGGGGCACAGGGGACTCCGGAAATGTACCAAGAGCACTGAGGAAAGCCCGGCCACACAGCAGACAGCAAGGCGGAAGACAGAGCCTCTTGCTCTGAATGTGCAAGAAAACCCATGACAAGATTATATTCTCTTCAGTTTTGAGTTTTAAACTTTTATAACATACATTTTCTTAAAGGATCTACTAAATTTAAATTATACAAATATGCCACTGAAAGAGAAATCTATCGAGAGGTGGTGGTCACATGCAGAAGCCAGATGAGGAGGCTGGTGAGGAGGCAGCTCGGAGACAGGAGGCCTCCATGGCCACTCTCTGCAACCAGAGAGGTCTCAGGGCATGAGCCCTGCAAAACGCTTCTCCATCAGTGAACTCACCTAAAAATAGAATCAAACAGGATGGAAGATGGTCCCACTAAGGAAAAAACTGAGAACCAAAATAACATCACAAAATAAATTTAAAATAGCAAGAAACACAGTAGTTAAAAACAGAGGTAATTAAGTACAAAAAAAATTTAAAAACGAGCTGATCAAGGTGCATACAGAGGTGTAATTAAGGTAACACAATTAAGAAAATATAAAAAGAACAAAGAAAAGCTAACAAAAGGGTAGTTGCCTTAAACAGATACTCCAACAGATCAAACAGAAAACATATTACAAGAACATAACATTTCCCTGAAGTGAAGTAAGAATGGAGCTGTCTCGGGAAAAAATGATACAGAATGTCACTTTTCACTGAGATCCTGTTTGTCACTGAATCTCGGGTGCAGAGAAAGAATGCTTTAATCACATCAAGGGGACAAGGATGGGACAATCTGAGGTAGTATCAGATTTCCCCTCTGAAACACTGAGTGCTAGGATGTAATGGAGTATTTATCTTTCAACTAGATTATAAAGAAAAGAAAGTGATGCCCACATTTATATGCACTCACATCACTAAAGTATACAGACAGGCATATTCAGGCACACATAAACTCAGGAAAAACCGTGTCCTTAAGCTCCTGAAAGAAAAATACTTGACAATAAAATTTAACTGATTAAGAAATAAGTATTAAAATGAAGTTTCAAAACTGTGATCTGATCCCTTTCCCTCACGTGAGTACTCACAAAGCGCTCTTCCTAAAAGATTAGTTCCACATTGCAGCAATAGGACAGGATACTTCCTAATTTTTATATTCCTATGAGATTACTCTGTGTGTGCCCAAAAATTACATTCGCTTGAACTGTTAATATTTCTCTTAGGAAACAGGAAGGAAAAAAAGGAAATGAAAGCTTGCCTTCTATGTGGATTTGGGAGGGCCACCATAACAAAATACCACAGACCAGGAAGCTTGAACAACAGCGAGTTATCCCCTCACAGTTCTGGAAGCGGGAGATCTGAGATCAAGATGCCAGCAAGGCTGGTTTCTTCTGAAGCCTCTCTTTTTAATTTGTGCATCTTCTCCTGGTGTCTTCACATCACCTTCCTTCTGTGTATCTGTGTTCATAAGAACACCAGTCATATTGGATTATAGCCTACACCTCTGGCCTCATTTTAACTTTTTTTTTTTTTTTTTTGCGATGGAGTCTCTCTCTGTCACCAAGGCTGGAGTGCAGTGGCCTGATCTCAGTTCACTGCAACCTCCACCTCCTGGGTTCAAGCAATTCTCCTGCCTCAGCCTCCTGAGTACCTGGGATTACAGGCGGTGCGACCCCATGCTCATCTAATTTTTGTATTTTTAGTATAGATGGGATTTCCCCATGTTGGCCAGGCTGGTCTTGAACTCCTGACCTCAGGTGATCCAACTGCCTTAGCCTCCCAAAGTGCTGGGATTACAGGTGTGAGTCACCATGCCCAGCCTCTCATTTTAATTTAATAACCTCTTTAAAGACCTTATCTCCAGTGGCCAAACCCTGTCTCTACAAAAAAAAAAAAAAATGAAATAAAAAAACATTAGCTGGGCGTGGTGGCACATGCCTGTGGTCCCAGCTACTGGGGAGGCTGAGGTGGGAGGATCACTTGAGCCCGGGAGGTTGAGGCTGCAGTGATCTGTGTTAGCTAGTGCTAACAGCCTGCGTGACAGGGCGAGATCCTGTCTCAAAAACAAACAAACAAACAAACAAAAACAGAAAAGACCTTATCTCCAAATACAGTCAAATTCTGAGGTCTTAGAGTTAGGCCATCAACATGTGAATTTTGGGGGCGGCACAGTTCAGTCCGTAACATCCTCCATATCTCAAATAATGTAAAAAAGTGACGGCATGCGGTCATAAATCGTAATTCATCATACAGCTCCAGGGGATACAGTAAAGAAGCCAGAACCCCTTACCTTGTTTAAATAAGTCAACGTGTTATAACAAGGTTTGTGGTCAAACTGGACTCTGTCAACTGCTTTGTCTTGGGAAAGGCACCGGGCTTCTCAGCATCTTGACAAAAAGATTGACTGCGGCTGGGAGTGGTGGCCTGCGCCCCTAATCCCAGAACTTTGGGAGGCTGAGGCGGGAGGATCACCTGAGTTCGGGAGTTTGAGATTAGCCTTACCAACATGCAGAAACCCCATCTCTACTAAAAATACAAAAATTAGCCAGGTGTGTTGGCACATGCCTGTAATCCCAGCTACTTGGGAGGCTGAGGCAGGAGAATCGGCTGAACCCAGGAGGCAGAGGTTGCGGTGAGCCGAGATTGTGTCATTGCACTCCAGCCTGGGCAACAAGAGTGAAATTCCATCTCAAAAAAAAAAAGAAGATTGACTGGTAGTGGAGGGAAAGAGTGCAGGAGTCTGATGGTGCTGGGTGTCGCTTCAGACAGAGCATAAAGGAAGCAATGGGATGACTCTAGTTTCTCTCCCTCTCCTAGGATCTTTTTTTTTTGAGACGGAGTCGCCCAGGCTAGAGTGCAGTGGCCAGATCTCGGCTCACTGCAAGCTCCGCCTCCTGGGTTTACGCCATTCTCCTGCCTCAGCCTCCTGAGTAGCTGGGACTACAGAAGCCCGCCACCCCGCCGGGCTAGTTTTTTTGTATTTTTTAGTAGAGACGGGATTTCACCGTGTTAGCCAGGATGGTCTCGATCTCCTGACCTTGTGATCCGTCCATCTCGGCCTCCCAAAGTGCTGGGATTACAGGTTTGAACCACCGCGCCCGACTAGGATCTTATATTTTATTTCTAATTTTTATTAATAGACTTTATTTTTAGGGGTTTTAGTTTTTCAGAAACATTGAGTAGAAAGAGAGGTACAACCTTATACATCCTTCCTGCAGTTTTCCTTATTATTAATATAGTACTAGCGAACATTTGTTACAACTGATGAACCAATATTGATACACTATTATGAACTACAGTCCATAGTTTACACTAGAGGTCACGCTGTATAGTTCTTTAGGCTTTGACGAATGCATAATGGCATGTATCCACCATTGTAGCATCATGCAGAATGGTTTCACCTGCACTAAATTTCCCTGCGCTCGACCTATTCTTCCCTCTCTCTCACCCTCCCTCAGCCCCGTCAAGACCTGGCAGTCACTCATCTTGTTACTGTCTCCACAGTTTTGCCTTTTCCAGAATGTCATATAGTTGGAATCATAGAGTGTGTAGTTTTTCAGACTGGTTCTTTTACATAGCAGTATGAATCTGAGGTTCCTCCCTGTCTTTTCACGGCTTGAGAGCTCATTTCCTTTTAGCATATTCCATTGTTTGTGTTTATCACAGTTTGTTTATTCATTCATCTGCTGAAGGACATCTTGGTTGCCTCCAAGTCTTGGCAATTGTGAATAAAGCCGCTATAAACATTTGTGTGTAAGTTTTTGTGTGAGCATAAATCTTCCTGTGATTTAAATACCAAGGAGTGCAATTGCTGGATAGTATGGTGGAGTACGTTTAGCTTTGTAAGAAACTGCCAACGTGCCTTCCGCAATGGCTGTACCATTGGCATTCCCACCAGCAACGAAGGAGACTCCCTGTTGCTCCACATCCTTGCCAGCACTTGATGTAGTATTTTGGACTTTAGACATTCAAATAGGCTTGCGATAGTAGCTCATTGTTGTTTCAGTTTTCAATTCCCTGATGACAGGTAATGGTGAGTACCTTTTCATACGATTATTTGCCATCTGTATATCTTCTTTTATGCAATGTCTGTTCAGATCTTTTGCTTATTTTTTAATTGGGTTGTTTTCTCCCGAAATGTACTAAGAACCCTTAACACGCAGCACTGCACCCTGGGGAGCCTGAAACCCTGCACGACCGTGTGGAAGGAACACGGCCCTGTGCCAGATCCGCAGAGACTTACCACGTGGAAAGGACACAGCCCTGCGTCAGATCCGCGGAGACTGGCCTGGGCAGAAATCAGCACCTGGCCAGCCCAGAGGGCGGCTATGTGTATTGGAACAGTTAGACTTCTCTAATACAGGACAATGCAGGAAAAGAAGTCCATTAGGCAGATTCAGAAAAGGTTTTTGTTTTCGTTTTAAGAAAATGATCATTAAGTAAAGGGAACAGTGAGTTTCAGGAGGAAGTAGTCAATTGAAACTGTTTACTGTAATTGATAACATAGAGTCACTGGCAACTAATTCTGTGATATCTAAATCTGCCATGTCAACTTCACCACCCTATTCTGGTTATTGCATTTTTAACTAAATAAGATGGAATAACTTTTTTTATAGTACTTAAAATCCTGTTTTTTCAAAAAGGGTTTGAGGAGGGGAGAAACCTTTATTTGACCTCATCACATTTAACTCTTAAAATATTCCTGTCTAAAAGACTCTTTATGTTTGTATCTAGGTCCGGTCTTTGATTTTTCCTGGGGAACTGTTGACACTTTCATAATTTCAACCACTGTGTCAGCTTCATTTTTCAAAAGATACAGCTCTTTCCACTTTGTCATAATACCTAAATGAAGTAATACAAAACAAAAAGACAGGTACTATGGAGTCCTTGGATCTCCATAGTTCTTCTTAAACTTTTTCTTGCTTCAGGTAGAGATTCAAGAATATAAATGGAATATTAATTCAGCTTATCTCAAATGATGTTATTAATATTTCATGTATTTTTAAATTGAGGGTCAATTTAAAATTTCTGCTATATATACATTCAATTTATACTCAGTATAATTCATGTCAAAATTTTTAAAACTTGATTTGGTGATCTATATATTGACTTTTTTCCATCTTATAAACATTTTTAAACATACAGAAAAATTGAAAGAATTATTCAATGAACATCTTACACCACAACTAAGTCTACATTTAACATTTTGTTGTCTTTGCATTATCACAAATAATTCCTCTAACACATATTATTCCTCCAACCATGAACCTGCCCTTTTTAAATCAAAATAAGTTGTAGATACCTGTACATTTCCCTCCTAAATGCATCGACAATTGTATAATTTAGAGTTCAATGTTTGTTGAGTTTTTTTTTGTTTTGTTTTGTTTTTGAGGTAAAAGGCACAGATCTGCTGCTATGGATGGAATGTTTGTGTGCCTCCAAATTGGAGGAGGGGCTTCTGGGAGGTAATCAGGTCAGGAGGCTGAATCCTCACGTTGGGATTAGTGTTCTTACGAGAGGAGGAGAGCTGGTCCTTTCTTTCTCTCTTCCTCCGCCCTCCACCATGTGAGAATGCAAGGAGAAAGTAGCTCTCTATAAACCAGGAAAAGCCTTTACAAGAACCTGACCATTATCTCTGACTTCCAGTCTCCAGAACTGTGAGAAATAAATGTTTGCTGTGTAAGCCAGCACTCTATGATATTCTGTTATAGCTGCCCACATTGACTAAGACCCCTGTGAAGCCCTGAGACCTGTTAAATTACAGAGTGTTACTTTCACTCCCCAGTTCCCTCACCTGCCTTCTCAATCTGTACCCCGAGGCAAACGCTGTTGTGATTTTTTCCACCATTCATTGTTTTTGCTTTGTCTAAAACATCTTGCAAATGGAACTGCACACGGTGCCTTCTTAGCGTAGGCTTGTTTCACTCACCATGTTTGTCACTCATCAATGTCGTGGCAGAGAGTTTTCTTTCCTTAGCTGTGGAGTACTATTATGTCGTGGGACTATACCTGTATCTTTATTCATTCTATTGATGGCACCCAGTTGCTTTTAGTTCTGTTATCAATAAAGTTACTATGAACATTCCTGTACAAGTCTTTTTGTGAATTTAGTTTCATATAGCTTCAATAAGTACCTGGAATTCAAATTGTGGAGCCACAGTTGGTGTATATATGCTTCGTATTATGATAAACTACTATACTTTTCCCAAAGGTTTATGCCATTCTACACTCCTAGTAACCAAGAATTAGAGTTCTGGTTGATTCGTATTTTTGCACAGATCTGCTGTTGTCGGCTTTTTTTTTTTTTTTTTAAGACGGAGTCTTGCTCTGTTGCCCAGGCTAGACTGCAGTTATGTGACCTGGGCTCACTGCAGCCTCCACCTCCCGGGTTCAAGCAATTCTCCTGCCTCAGCCTCCCGAGTAGCTAGGATTACAGGCCTCCGCCACCATGCCGGACTAACTTTTGTATTTTTAGTAGAGACAGGGTTTCTCAATGTTGGTCAGGCTGGTCTCAAACTCCCGAACTCAGGTGAGTAGACAATTATAACAACACACTGTAATGAAAGTTATTTGAATGTGGCCTCTGTCACATTACCTTCTGGTACACATCTCTTTTTGAATCAGATTTTCTTGGATAAGGGGAACCACTGTATGTGTTACTTGATTTTCTGTGTTTTGCTGAAAATACTGTGAACGCAGACATTTGGTGGTTGGGGTGAACTTGCCAACATGTGATTTTACGTTTTTTGTGGAATGAATTATTTTTTTGAAAACTATTTATTGAGCATTTACTGTGTTTGACACTTTACTAGGTGCTGTGAGTAACCCAGATATGTTATACCCACTTGGACCTTATGGTCTAGTAAGGGGATTTACAGTGTAGGGAGACAGACCGAGGAGTAAATAAATACATATTAATACAAATGCTATGCAGCAAATGAAGAGGGTATTGTGAAAAAGGAAAAAAGAGCATGAGACAGACAGGATTGCCTTAGATGGTCACTATAGGCCTCTAAACAGATGACACATGGGCTGAAGTGCTAGGGAGGAAGAACTAGTCAAACGCATCTCAGTCCGTTCAGAATTTAAAACTGACTCTTAAGGCTAAGGTAAAGTATGTGTAGTGTGTACGGACCACCTACAGTCACATATAGGGAGGTGTGTGGCCGCTAACCCTGACCCACTGAATCAGTATCTGGAGGTTCTGGGGTTACAAATTTCATTTACTAAAAAACTTAATGGGAGATTTCAGTTACTGAAGTTTAAGAAGCACTGAGAGTTGTAACACCTCTTAATGTTCTATCAGCTACTCCAGAGTTATATTGTTCCTCAGATCCAGTTATGCTCCATTGCTAAAAGGAAATATGGCCGGGCGCGGTGGCTCACGTCTCTAATCCCAGCACTTTGGGAGGCCGAGGAGGCTGGATCGCGAGGTCAGAAGTTCAAGCCCAGCCTGGCCAATGTGGTGAAACCCCATCTCTACTGACGGTTTCAGCCCCGGGGGGGCGGGGAGTACTGGAATGCATCCTTGTGGATAAGTGGGGAGCTGTGTGTACATTATGACCACTCCCGTAACCAAACCTAGCGTTTGACAAAGTACGGCCTCGATTACAGCGGCATTCATTACCGTGAATGACAGCCAAAGTCAAAGTTTGGGGTGCTGATACTATTTTGAATTAGGCCATAACGTTGTATTGCTCATAAGCTTCATTTCGACCAACATTATATACATACAAAAAGTATGTACCGTAAGGACACACAACAAGCTGGACCGCGGGAAAAAAAAAACACAACTTAGGATTTACCTAGTCAGCCGCTACCAGAGAGCAAGCACCGCGCAAGGCCGCTGGGGCTCGTGCTGTGGACGCGAGTGGTTTGAAGTCGGGCTGGTGGGGTAACCCCGGACCCAGCCGGGAAAAAAACGGCTGACGCTAGTCACACTCCTAAAACCAACGCCCCAACAACGAGCTCCGCAACGCATCTCTTCCGGGAAGCGTGGCAGGGACGCACGTCTCGCTGCGATTGCGCACTGGGGTTTCGCGTAAGGAACCAATAGGACGGAGGAGTGGGCGGGCTGTTGGCAGAAACCCGGATTCCGGTTCCGGTGGGCCTCCATCAGTCCGCTCCAGTGCTACGTGTCCCTGGCATTTTAGGTGTCGGTTGGGCAGGTGAGTTTCTTCCCGCCGGTAGGTACGGGCGAACCGGGCGGCCACGCCTTTGCGACTCGCGGGGGCGAGCCGGAGTGTCTTCCCGGGCGGCCGTCGCGGGGCGGGCGATGAGTGGTCCCCTGGCTCAAGTCTGGGGCCGGGATCTGGCCGCCGACATCCCACCAACTCGGCCTCTGCCGGAAGGCAAACCCGGGGCCGCGGGTTCCCGGCGAGCGGGGTCGCCGGGCCGGCCCGCGGCGTTCCAGGGCTTAGCGTCCTGCCCCGGCGTCTTTTGTGCTGCAGCCAAAGATGATGTCCTGCTGCCCGATCCCTTCGGGGTTGGCTCTGTGTGCGGGTGTGGAGTCCTGTCTGGGAAAAGCTGTACTCAGCTCTGGCCCTGCCCCCGCTCCCGTAGTTTAAAGTGAGGGCAGTGGTCTAGAGTCTAGTTCGAGAGATCATAGTTGGTTTTTGGGTCTCTACCCCTGACATTGAGTGCGGTATTGTGTGTAGCGTGCATTTTTCTGAATAAAGAATTCTTAGCTTCCTTCGTGATAACTATGATTACAAAAAGTTTAAGCCCTTTGGATTTCAACAGCAAAGTTAAGTGAAATACTGAGAAAACAGACATTACTGTGTTTTTGCCCCCAGAACGTTGCAGAATTCCTGGTGTTTCATTGACATTAATTCATTTCATTATCCACAGCCTACATTAAGTGAGGAAACTGGGGCTTACAGAGGTTTACACTCCATAGCCAGTGATTTGAACTACTACCTGGGCACTGTTCTGAGTACTGGAAATGGAGGAAAATACAAGTAACACTTTGATCTCTTTACTTTCTATAGCAGTGGCTCTCAAAGCTAACATCGGATGACATTTCTGTTGGGTAATAGATTCTTCTAAAGAACATATATAGTAAAATATATAGCCCTGTTTCCTTAAAAGATGTGTTCAAATAGAAAAGTTTGGAATTTAGCTAGTATCTTCTCAGAATTTGCGTCTTGCTTTAGCTATTCTTTGTACTTTAGAGAAGTGTGTTGTATTGGCACGTTTTAGAAAAATCAAGATTGAAATTCACGTTTGCCTCCATTCTAGGCTCTTGCAGCACCATAGTTGGCATTCACTGTACAAGACACTGGCTTCTGCATCGTTTAAAATAAAATATGGAAAGTAATTGTTGGATCTCAACATTGATGGTTCTTTAGGAGCGGTGAGGGGACTGTAGAATGAGAAATGGATGGGACTGCAGAGTCAGAAAAGGAATGGATGTGTTATCAATTGCTTAACCTTTTTTAACCTCTTAATAGAGATAGGCTTTTTATATTGCATGTGCTGTTCTTTGTCAGTGAAGATATCATGAGTCAGATCTGTGCTTTTCTTATTGCCTTTGATCTGATAATTAACTGAAATTTACAAAAATAATATCAATTTAGGCTTTGGAGTTTGTTTTTTGTTTTATTTTAGGAGGTGGAATTGACCCATGTTAGACGTGAATTCAATGACTGGTCTCATTTACATCTTGATATCAATGAGTAAGTGCTTATATGAGAACCAATACCAGTGAGTATCTTTGTTTGTTTTAAACAGGCAGTCATGGATCAGGTAATGCAGTTTGTTGAGCCAAGTCGGCAGTTTGTAAAGGACTCCATTCGGCTGGTTAAAAGATGCACTAAACCTGATAGAAAAGGTAATTGCTTGACTATGAGAAAAAAAATTAAACCTTTGCATTTTCTAAGCCTTTTGTTTGATTGACATCTTCTTGATTAATAGCCATTGCATTACTTTTGCCAACATTTTTATTGATTGATACTGCTCGATGGCTTTTTAACATTGTCACTTTTTCCTAAATTTTTTACTCTTGTCTAAATTTTTATTTTATGTATTTTCAAATGGTGTAAGATTATTTATCACAGCCTTATGTAACATTTTAGTTAATAATATTTTATGACTTTTAGTATCTTACATATTTTCTCTTTGGAAAAGCTTTGAAGTCTCCCTACTGAACTCCCACCCCAGTGAACAAAACCTTAACATGAAACCAACAATCTAGTTTTTGCCAAACTAGAAAGTTAATTTTGTTATTTATCATGATTCATGTGTTAAATTTATCTACTTGTATTCATTCATTGAGTTAGGAGCTGGTAATATACTAGAAAATATAACATGTATGTAATGTAGTATAATAAAGGGAATAGTTCTTGCTGTCATGGAGCTTAGACTCTATCAAGGAAGACTGTCCTAAACAAATTAATACAATTATGTTTTTTAATTACTGCTGTGGTAAGTATTATGGAAGATAACTAGAAGGAAGTTTGACAGCACATAATAGGAGGACTAACCAAGTCAGGAGATCAGGGAAAGCTTCTCTTAGGAAGTAACATAAAATGGTAACATTACCAGCGTAATGTTTTGTAAAATAGTGCTCAATTCAGACAGTCTCACTCTGTTGCCCAGGCTGGAGTGCAGTGACGCCATCTCAGCTCGCTGCAACCTCCGCCTCCTGGGTTCAAGCAATTCTGCTTCAACCTCCTGAGTAGCTAGGATTAGAGGCACCTGCCACCACTCCTGGCTCATTTTTGTATTTTTAATGGAGCCAGAGTTTCACCATGTTGGCCAGGCCGATCTTAAACTCCTGACCTCAGGTGATCTGCTCGCCTCGGCCTCCGAAGTGCTGATATTACAGGCATGAGCCACCATGCCCAGCCCAACTTGATTTTTCAAGCCTTATTTTTGGCTTCATCATAATAGCAAAGGCACTGGACCCATTGTTTATAATGTACCAGAAACAGGTATGTTTCTGCCTGTATAATCGATATGGTATAATAAAAATTCCAATGTTACATTTTAAAACTTAAGAAAAATAATGTATATTTTTTCATCCATGTCCTTATTTCGGTATTTTCTGGTCATTTGCTAAGAAGAAAAAATATTTTTAGTACTTGTTGATGAACTCACTAGCACAGACATGCACTGTTATGTTTCCTTAAATATCAACAAAACATGGAAATTTTAAAACCTGTCAAACAACTTGTTTACTGTTAACAGTTTCACCTTTTTATTTTTAAGTTATATATCTATTAACAGGAGAAATGTATACTAGTTAAGTTCATTTATATTGCTGATAGTTTTTTCCCATACTTTCAGTGACAGTACAAAAAATATGTGAATTTCGTGTTTTTAAATGCAGAATTCCAGAAGATTGCCATGGCAACAGCAATAGGATTTGCTATAATGGGATTCATTGGCTTCTTTGTGAAATTGATCCATATTCCTATTAATAACATCATTGTGTAAGTAAACTTTATGAAATAGACTAGGATTGAATGAAACTTGAAACCATTTGAGATGACAGCCTGCTATTTCGTTAATACAGAGATGCATCTCTTGACTTTTTAGTGCTGTTGGAGTCTACTGATATTTATGAGTACCTGATGACTGAGCGCCTTTAGATCTTAAATGATCTTTCCAGAAATTCTGTGTGCTAGGCACTATTTTCTTTAATAAATAAAATTTTACAGAGTCAAGAAAGTATTAAAGACACTCATATGTCACAAAGCCAGCATTGAAACCTAAGTCCTCTTTGTGCTGTTATCTTGTTAATCTCTAAGGAGCAGAGGAAATGCTTCCCATCCAAAAATCACTGCTATGATAGAATTCTAACTCTGGACCAGATTGCCTAGATCCAAATCCTTTTTCTTGTTATGCAGTTGGTGTCCTAGCATCAGGCAATTTGCCTCACCTCTCTGTGCCCAGTTTATTCAGTGGGGATAAGAGTTCTTACTTGGATTATGACTTTAAGTCATGTAAGGCCCCAGAAACAATTTGGGTAAGAATATGAGTGAAAGTTGTTACTGTAATGAGCCATTGATACTGATGGGAGAATATCATAACTTTTAAGTATATTAGGAGGCAAAAAAGGCTGAGAAACATTGGGATCACTTTATTTGTTTCCAAATAATTTTGCTTTTTAAATTCATTATAAGTCATTGGGACATGTTGTGGCATTGAGCAATTAGCAATTAGGTAATTCAGTTTAGGGTAAGGACTTAGTATGGGTTTTAGTACTTACTTACTCTGTAATTTTGTATGCATTTAATCTCAGCCTCATCCACTGTTTGGAGCTAATAAAATCTGTTATTACCTGGTAATAATATCAGGTAAGCACTGATATACCTCAAGTGCTTGTATCCATTAAAAGCACTGAATAAGTGTTAGTGGAATTAAGTGAACAACTTCAGGTTCTTTGCCTTTTCTGATGGTAATGGTGGCAATAGTAATTAACATTCATTGAGAACTTTCCATATGCTATTGAAATCTATCTAATATCCATCAGTAATATCAATTGATTTTATGGGGTGGTGAAGTTTGAAGCAATGATTTTAAAAATTTCTAAACTATAAATCTCCTAAATACTAGGTGTTTTATCCCAGGTACTGGTACAGGTTGCCTTTTAAATGACAAGTAACAATGTATATTGTCAGAGGGATTTCTTAGTAGGGTACCATAGTTATTAAGATAAAATTGCCCCAAAGTGATATTCAGGATCATAAGTAGTTAGAACTAGATGGGCCCAAGTCACTGATACCTCCTTTGTCAGTTCAGAAATCCCTTTATTTTACCAGTGAGAAATGCCAACTGTAGAACTGTGGAGTCATGGGGAGAATACTGAAGTAGAATGAGGAAATCAGTAAAAAGAAGTGGCAGAGTCTCTGTCAGGTCCGTTCTTTTTCATACTTAGTGCTTCTGCTCTTCTTACTTCCCATTCTGTCATGAGACATATTTAATTGATAGGAAGTGTTTCTTTAAAATGATAACAAAATTAGTTTCCTGTGATAATCACCCTTCATTGTTCTTAGTTGTACCTTTCAGAAGAACATGTAAGCCCACCTTTTCCAATTTTTTGGTATACAAGCACCTTTCAAATTTTTTCGCCAGCCTTCACCTAACCTATATTTTTGTCCCTTTTGCCAGACATCACTGTCTGCCTTGGGTCATACTCAGGTCCGTCTTTCACATTAGATTATGAGTTGTGAGGCAGGCCTGCCTTGTTATTTATATTGTATGTCTCTCCTATAGAGTCTAGTCCGGAGCGCTCTTGTATCTGTTAAAAGCACTGAATAAGTGTTTGTTGAATTAAGTGAACAACTTCAGGTTCTTGCCTTTTCTAATGGTGATGGTGGCAATAATAATAGTTAACATTCATTGAGAACTTTCCATGACTCTGTGTGTCAACTCATTTAATCTTCATGAGGAAACTGAGGTATGGGGAGGCTAAATAACCACTCGGATTGCATGGCTAGTAATAGAGCAACACGGGAAACCTTTCAGAAGCTAGTTACCTAGAAAACTTTTCTTCTAGTTAAAAAAAATGGTTCCAGTGTTTAAGAAGGTAAAAAATCTATCTTTAGATATTTTTTAATCTTAATGTGAAGGCCAATTAAAACATTTTTTGAGAGACACTACAGAAAACTTACTCTTTTCCCATGTTATACCATGATAGTTGTACAACTGAAAGGAATCTTGCTTTCCCTGCTTGAAAGAGGATAAATCATTGTTTAAATCATTTTGGAGATGGTAGAAAGGGAAATACTCATTGGGTTGAATTGTCTTTTTTTCTTAAAATTTTTTTCTTCTTTTTCTTTATAATTATAGCAGTCAACATTAATATTCACAGTGTTAGAATTTAAAATAAGCACTTGCTGGCCTTTTAGTTACAGCAATACTATTTAGTAGCATAAGCATTTAAAATGCTAAACATTAAAGTATACGCCCAGGGGTATTTTATGTGATAATTTTCTCTCTTTTTTTGAGGTGGAGTCTCACTCTCTTTCCCAGGCTGGAGTGCAGTGGCGCAATCTTAGCTTATTGCAGCCTCCGCCTGCCGGGTTCAAGTGATTCTCCTGCCTCAGCCTCCTGAGTAGTCGGGACTGCAGGTGCACACCACCATGCCTGGCTGCTTTTTTTGTAGTTTTAGTAGAGACACGGTTTCACCGTGTTGGCCAGGCTGGTCTCGAACTCCTGATCTCAGGTGACCTGCCTCCCTCAGCCTCCCAGAGTGTTGAGATTACAGGTGAGAGCTACTGCGCCTGGCCTATTTTATGTAATTTTCTTCTGGTAATGGAATTATTTTGCTTTAACATTACTAAAATGTGTATCTGACTATGCAGGTTTAATGTTTATGCTTTTAAAACTCAGAAGTTCTTCGGTAGAGAAGGTGATTTTTGTTTTCATCATGACTAATGCAGATTTTGGAATGATTATGGTAAGATGCGGTGGTTGAGTACCTTGTGCTCATGTGCAGTCTATTTTCTGCTGGTGTGTTGACGTTATCAAATTGAAAAACTTCTCAGCTAACCATCCTGTCATATAATTGATGTTTTTTGTTGTGTTCAGAAAGGCTAGACTGTTCCAAAATGGCATTTCCTGAAGGAGCATTGTGAGTTTAGACATACACCTCTGCCAGTAACCACATCATCTTTTCAGGTCCAGGATTTTAAAGTTCATTGTGCCATTCTTTTATGCCATCTTTAGATAAAGTTAGGTGGGATTCAAATAATTGGTCTTGAGCCATTAAAGTTATAGCATATTGCATTTCAAATAATAATAATTATTAAAATTATATCTCTGCTCAGAAGTAATAATTTTTCTTTCTTTTACAGTGGTGGCTGAATACATTTTGCAAGAGAGTTTTTCGTCTTAGAGACTGGTGAACAAGTGTGAGGGTGTGAGAAGCTCACAGAATACAAATTTGCCTGTATGTTTTGTGGGTTTTTTTTCCTTTCAAGATGTTTTCTATTTCTAAATTAAAGTAATTTCAAAGTAAATGAATATCTCTTTTTTCTGTTATAGATACTTATCACATTTCAGTGATAGAAAATAGTAGTTTCTTTCTCTGAATAATTTAGTTTATAAGAGAAATGAAAGAGCCTGGTGAAATATTACACTTTCTGAGAGCTCTTCTGTTTTAGCCCCTTTGTGCTAGTATTACAAAATACCTGAGACTGGGTAATTTATAAATAATAGAAATTTATTCTCACAGTTCTGGAGATTGAGAAGTCCAAGATCAAGGTACCAGCAGGTTTGGTGTCCAGTGAGGCCCTGGTCTCTGCTTACAAGCTGGTGGCTTAGATGTTGTGTCCTCACGTGGCAAAAGGGATAGACGGGCAAAGGGCCTTCGTCCCATTCATGAGAGAAGAGCCCTTGTGACCTCCTCACCTCTTAAAGGCCCAACCTCTTAATATTATTACATTGGAGATTAAATTTCTTTATATATATGTATGTATGTGCATCTTGCTCTGTCGCCCAGGTCGTGGCTCACTGTGACCTCAAACTCCTGAGCTCAAGCCATCCTCCTGCTTCAGCCTCCCGGGTAGCTGGGACTACAGGCGCATGCCACCGTGTCTGTCTAATATTTTGTAGATATAGGGTATCGCTATGTTGTGCAGTCTGGTCTCGGACTCGTGGCCTCAAGCAATCCTCCCACCTCGGCTCCCAAAGCACTATGATTACCCGGCTAAGCCACTGTGCTTGTCTGGAGATTGAATTTCAACATGAGTTTTTGAGGGACATAAACATTCAAGTTATAGCATGTGCTATCAGATAAATGTTTATGGTCAAAGAAGAAACAGTAAATAAAGTATGGTGATTCCTTATTAGAATTTGAGGTAGGGTAGGAGTTTTTCTGTAAGCACTTAATTTTTTTTTTTCTTTTGAGACGGAGTTTCGCTCTTGTTGCCCAAGCTGGAGTGCAATGGCACGATCTCAGCTCACCGCAACCTCTGCCTCCCTGGTTCAAGCAGTTCTGCCTCAGCCTCCCGAGTAGCTGAGATTACAGGCATGTACCACCACACCCGGCTAATTTGGTATTTTTAGTGGATATGGGGTTTCTCCATATTTGTCAGGCTAGTTTCAAACTCCCGACCTCAGGAATTTTAAACAGGTAGTCAAAATTATTATAGTTTAGAAGCTACTTGAAAGTTTCCTAGAATTACAGTTAAAACTTAAAAGTGAGAGATCCTCTTCTAGATGTGCTAAATTACTCACTCTGTCTTGAACATTGGCGTTCTGAATTTTATTAAGAATTCGCTGATAAGAGTCTGAAATGAAAAGGGGACTTATCCTCTTTCCCCTTAAAAAAAAACTAAAGCCAGGTGCAGTGGCTTACATCTGTAATCTTAGCATTTGGGAGGCTTACACAGGAGGATTGCTTGAGACCAGGAGTTCAAGACCAGCTTGGGCAACATAACAAGACCTCAACTCTACAAAAAATTTAATAGTTAGCCTGGTGTGGTGGCACGTACCTGTAGACCCAGCTGTTTGGGAGGCTGAGGTGGGAGGATCTCTTGTGCCCAGGAATTTGAGGCTGCAGTGAGCCATGATTGTACCACTACACTCAGCCTGGGTGACAGAGTGAGATCTTGTCTCTAAAAATAAAATACAAACAGTAATTTAAATTTGAGTTTATTCCCCCTTTTTAAAAAAAGCAATTGCATTGCTTCAATTTGTTCATTCAATGTTTAGTTATTGAGCTTTATTTCCCTACTTCTAATATTTTTAAAAAATTTGTTAGCAAAACATGTTTAAATGTTCTTTCATCCTCAGTAAGGTAGGAAAGTGTCTAATTAGTGTGGCTAGACAGTATTCATCAGTTTTGGAATGCACGGTTTAGAGATTCTGGTCTGTTTTTGTAGTAACAGTAACAAATTTTTCTGCCTACTTATGAAATGTTGACAGTGTTTCAATCTTGAATTAATTGATGTCTTCAAAAACAAAAATGCAGTGAAAGGCCGGGTGCGGTGGCTTATGCCTGTATCCCTACCCTTTGGGAGGCAGAGGTGGGTGTTTCACGAGGTCAGGAGTTCGAGACCAGCCTGGCCAAGATGGTGAAACCCCATCTGTACTGAAAATACAAAAATTAGCTAGATACACTGTCGGGTGCCTATAATCCCAGCTACTCAGGAGGCTGAGACAGGCGAATCGCTTGAACCTGTGAGGCAGAGGCTGCAGTGAGCCAAGACCATGCCTCTGCACTCTAGCCTGGACCACAGAGCAAGACATTTGTCTCAAAAAAAAAAAAAAAATACAGTGAAAATTTGGTAATCTCTAAGCTTAAGGAGACCATATAGTCACATTTATAGCTATTAGCTGCTTAAAGACCAAAATTGTATGTGCACATATAAGCAAGTGCATGTATACTTGTATATGTTTACATATATGTATGTATATATAGATATTTACATACATGCACCTATATACATGTATGTTTTAAACACTTATGGTAGAAATTCTAAAATGTAGATTTGCCACTGGCAATGTGTATTATGTTGTTGGTTAAGATGATTCTGAACATTAATACTTTTTGACATAAAATGATTGTAAATTCCTGTTTATAGCATACATTTAGGCTGATTATTTTGATGACTGACTTGGTTCTTGACACATGAGTGGATAAGGTATTACATGAATATTTTGTATGTGTACATGCAAATGAAATGAGGGCTGACCAAGAACTCTGGTGACAGAGCAGAATAACCTTCACAAGCAACAGTTGCATTTCTTAAGTAGGAAAGAATAAGTCGATTTTTCTTATTCGCCCTATTCCTAACATATATGAGAACTGGCACATTGTGCTGTGAAAAAGTACTTATTAAACTTCACCATGCATGAATCACCTGAAGGAATTTCTTTTTTTTTTTTTTTTTTTTTTTTTTTTTTTTTTTTTTGAGACGGAGTCTCGCTCTGTCGCCCAGGCTGGAATGCAGTGGCCGGATCTCAGCTCACTGCAAGCTCCGCCTCCCGGTTTACGCCATTCTCTCGCCTCAGCCTCCCGAGTAGCTGGGACTACAGGCGCCCGCCATCTCGCCCGGCTAATTTTTTGTATTTTTTAGTAGAGACGGGTTTCACCGTGTTAGCCAGGATGGTCTCGATCTCCTGAGCTCGTGATCCGCCCGTCTCGGCCTCCCAAAGTGCTGGGATTACAGGCTTGAGCCACCGCGCCCGGCCAGGAATTTCTTAAACATTTTCTATAACATTTTCTATTTTTTAAATACCTGTAGCAAAACATACTAATGCACATCCTGTGGCAGTTCCCCAGTTTCTCTTCTTTGCAAGCAAAGTCATCTCGTTTTTCTTCAGGTTGTGTACCACATGTGTGAGTATGTGAACAACACGTTTTTGTTCACCTGTTTTTAACATCATGTAATTGGAATCATGCGTTCATATTCATCTGTGACTTGCCTTCTCTCTAAAAATAGTATTTTTGAAGTTATGCATGCTGCTAACATAGCTGCAGCAACTGTGGTCCGTTTATTTGCACTGGTATATAACTTACTGTTACGAAATTATTCTGTAACTTTTTTATTTGTTTTGTTATTGATGGACATTTGGGTTGTTTTCAGTTTTTTCCTTTTAACAATTGTTCTTCTAAGTTTTCTGCTAAGAATGTGGGTATACATGTCTTCTGGTATAGCTGTGCAAGCATTTCATTTGTTCTCATACCTTAGTAAAACTGCAGTGTCAAAAGTATGTCCATATTCAGCCTTGGTAATGCCCATCATTTTCTGAAGTTGTGCTAATTTCTACCCCTCCGGTAAGAGACTCCTGCTCTACATTCTCCTATTAGTACATTGTGCCTGTCTTCTTTTGTTTTGGCAGGTGTTTTCATTTACTTTATGGTGTTTTGGGATGAAGGAATGCTCAATGATAGTATTACTGTATGAATGCTTTCACTTAACATTTGTAACTTTTGTTTGTATTATTATTATTATCAGCTTCTTTTAGGATTGCCCAGTTTCCTCTTCACAGACCAGTGTTTTCCACCTTTCTGAAATACGAGACTCACCTGGGCACTTGCCCCACCTTAGATCTACCACATCAGCATGTCTAGATGTTGAGCCTTGGATTCTTTGCTTTATACAAATGCTCTTAGATGGTGATTCTTAACATCATTTGAGATTGAGAAACGTTACCTAGCCACACAGCTCATCTTTTCAGCTAAAGCCCAGCTGGTGGTCACTAGCTTGTTGTATTATGACTTTTGTAGTAGAAAATGCTCCCATGTAACTAGCTGCATGTAACTACTCAGAAACATGGACAGCTTCATTCAGAAAAGAATACTTCTGAAGTACGACTGCACAATTCTCATTCTAAGATCATTAAATGCTTAGCTCGGGCAACCATGCAGAGCAGGGTAGAGGTCAGTAAAATTAAAATCTTGTATTTCTGATTCCTTTTTAAGGCAAGTACCAATGCATTATTTACTCAGAACCGCTCTTGTCTCTGAGGAATTAATTCTAACTGACAGTAGGTCATCTGCCAACGTAAAAGAACAAAGTGTGGCTGGGCATGGTGGCTCATGCCTGTAATCCCAGCACTTTGGGAGGCTGACACGGGTGGATCACAAGGTCAGGAGTTTGAAACCAGCCTGGCCAATATAGTGAAACCCTCTCTCTACTAAAAATATAAAAAATTAGCCAGGCGCAGTGGCACACACTTGTAGTCCCAGTTACTTGGGAGGCTGAGGCAAGAGAATCACTTGAAACCGGGAGGCAGAGGTTGCAGTGAGCCGAGATTGTGTCACTGCACTCCAGCCTGGGCGACAGAGTGAGACTCTGTCTCGAAAAAAAAAAGAAAATACCTTAATTTGTTTAATTCAATCTGAAAGCATCTGAGCATCAACTAGGCATCAAAATAGTTCTCCTTTGTGAATAATTACATACATATCACTGACAAACAATGAAAGCCTGGTGAGATTGCAGTTGCTAAAATGGGGAAGATGAGGAGAAGGGTAGATGTTGGAGAATGGCTAGGAGTTCGGTTTGGGGAACGCTGGTTTGAAATACTTGTTAGTGAAGTAGAGGTTGAATGTGCAGTTGGATGTACTGGTCTGGAGTTCCGAGGCGATGTTTCAACTAGAGATACGGATTTGCGAATCGTGAAGCCAGAAGAAAGGGTTTCCAGGAATCAGTGAGCAGGTGAACCAAATGCTGCTGATAGGTTGTGTGAGATAAAGATAGAGATTTGACACAGACTTAGCAATGTAGAGGTTGGTTGTGATCTGGAGGGCCTGGCTGGGGTGGTTCAAAAGACAATGATGGGGAGTTAAGGAGTATGGACAAACTGCTCCTGTGATTTTTGTAAAGGGCAGTAGGTTAAAGGGGTATTCAGGTTGAGAGGGGATTTATTTTTAATATGAGAGAACTAGCAGTGTGTGTTTTGTTTTTTGTTTTTTTTTTGAGACGGAGTCTCGCTCTGTTGCCCAGGCTGGAGTGCAGTGGCGCGATCTCGGCTCACTGCAAGCTCCGCCTCCTGGGTTCACGCCATTCTCCTGCCTCAGCCTCCCCAGTAGCTGGGACTACAGGCGCCGGCCACCGTGCCCGGCTAATATTTTGTATTTTTAGTAGAGACAGGGTTTCACTGTGGTCTCGATCTCCTGACCTTGTGATCCACCCGCCTCGGCCTCCCAAAGTGCTGGGATTACAGGCGTGAGCAGTGTGTTTTTATGATGATAGGAATGGTCTGAGAGGGGAAAATTGATAAGGAGGGAGTGAGAAGAAGGGGAGTCTGTGGTTCAAGTGGCAGTGGGAGTAACTCATTCTTGCTGATGAAGGAGAATATGGGTACAGAATCAGACTCTTTCCAAGGAGGAGATGACAGGAGGAGACAGTGAGGTTGAGGACACATGTCAGAGAGTGATAGAGTAGTTCCATGGAATTCAAGCTAGGTAAGAAGTAGAAGGCAAGATGTGGGTGAGGGGCAACATAGACTGTGTACCAGAGAGGTACAGGTTTGTTTAAATTGAGGTCCTAAGGAGAATTAACTGGAAAGGTAGAATTGCTGGTTGCAAAGTACAATGCTTGGATTTGAATTATGGAGGGCCTGTAGTTATAGGTAATGACCAATTATAACATTGGAAAGACCGTGGGATTCAGTAGCTAATATAGGTTGAAAATCAAGATTCTTGGAGGTGAGGAAGTCAAGAAGCTGGGAGGCCACTGTATTGAGAAGGATTATGTTTGTGGATATTAAATTACTGTGAATTACCATAGAAGTAGGGTTGGAAAGAAGGACAGCAAGCCAGGAGCCAGTGTCTTCCGGGGCATGATGACTGGAGGTGAGTGCTGTTTCAGATGAATACTGTTAGGAGGGGTAGTGGATGCTGCTGACTGATGCTACACGTGTCAGAACTGGAAGGTGGAGGTATGAGAAGAGGATGATCTGGAAGTTGCTTTGAGGAACAAGGAGAAGCTGCCTGACCTCCAGCCCCAGTGTTGTGACTAGGATGAGAGGGAATGAAATCTCCATGAATAGGGCTACAGGCTGTACAGTGCTGGAACAGCGTAAGGGGAAAATAAATGTTCTGAAATTAGGTTGAAGTGTTTGAGATTCTCTATAACTGACCATGGATTCTGAAGGGCAGCGTGGAAGGGTCTCGTGACTTAAGGAAGGGTGAAAGATGGAATCAGAAAAAGAAAGAAGAGAGCGGCTTATGAGGGATGGTCAGGAGTCTTGGTCTTCTGAAGTGAGTAGGAATTAAGGGCATGATGGTTTTTGCCCTTCTTTTCCTGAGAGTAGTGAGGCAACGTAGTGAGATTCACTGAGGCAAGGCAGTGAGACTGGAGGACAGAGGAGGGTGTGGTTCTGAGGCCCGCTCTTCATGTGCTGGTGGTGCTAGGAGCAGAGCTTCCCACACTACAGTGTGCTGATGAACCACCTGAAGGTCTTGCTGCAGATCCCAGTTCGGGAAGTGTGGGAGGGGGCTAAGATTTCACATTTCTATAGAACTTGCATGGACTCCCAGGCGATGCTGATGCTACTTTGAGGAACAAGGCTGGAGGAGACAGAAAATTTAGTTTTGTCGAGAGCCCATTGGCTCCTGCATTGGAGGCATTCGTGAGAGTATTCATAATACTTACACCAGCTTGTGTGTATCGGGTGGGGTGAGAAAGGTTTTCCTGAGGAGCATATATTGTAGAGGAAAATTTTAGGATACATTGGATTCCAAAAGGCAGATACTAGAGGTAATATGGTGTTGTCTCAAAGGATGGATACATGTTTTGTTCCTCAAAGTTTCCTAGACTTGGCACATTGCTTCAAGAGAAGCTGTGACAATAAGACAGTATCAAGAAACAATCAACTTTGTGCTTTTTTACCTGATGACTTGAAAATTTACTTTTCCCAAATCAGTCAGAGGCAACACATTGCCTGCCGAAGAAGGGACTGGTGTGGAGTGAGTAAAAGGAGCTGTACAAAGTCAAAGTTGAAGTTCTATTCAACGTATAGGACAGACCTTTTGAGAATCAAAGGTAAATCTTGAGGATAGGAAGGCACAGGGTAGTATATGGCATAACAGTAGAACTAGAAGGAGGTAGGTGTGTAGAGGAAGGAAGAGACCGCTGTCATCCTCACTTGCTCTTGGGTTTGGGAAGAAACCAGTGGGTCCTATAGGAATTGGGGTGTGGGCTAGGAGAGAAGGAGGTCTGACCTGGTAGGAAGTGAGGGAGGGAATGAGGCTCCCTCTTAGACAGAGGCCAGTACTTCTTGGGCCACACCAGGGAAGCACCCAGGGAGAGCTTAGCCTGTATTTGTAGATCATTTCCTTGTAGGGAATGAATTTGGAGGGAATAACACAAACTGTTCTGGAAGAAAAACGATATGGCTTTGCCTCCTGTGGGGTGTGGGCCTTCCATGGATATCTCAGAATAATGCCTGGTGTTACCTGGCAGGCATTTGACTATTTGTGCTTGAACTCTCTCCTGGCCCCCATGTGACCTGCCCTATGAGGACAACTGTCACACTCTTGTAAAGAACCAGAACACTCATAAGCTCTCCTAGGATGGCAACCTTGGACCCCCCAATGCAGTAGAAATGTGGAAAGGGTGGCACACAGGTATGTTATAACTACTGTTGTTATAAAATTAATCCCTATTAACTTTGTAAGAGGCAATTTTAGGGTATAAACTCTACAAAAGCAGAGATCTTTGTTGTTTTCATGGATGCGTTCCACAAACAAAACAGTGCCTGACACAGGATAGAGGTTCAAATATTTATTGGCGAATGAACACAAATGGTTACTATATTAATCTTAAAATCCCTTGCATGTTAGAGAAGGTAGTACTGAAAAATGCTTCAGTGAATTTCCAGCCAGTCTGTATCATAATGAAAGGTCCACCGTAAGAGTGGATGTCGGGGAGAGGGTCTGGCGTTGGTCTCAATGTAGGTAGGCATAAGGCAAGACAAAGAAGCATAGGTGACTGCAAAGATAGGGCATGAGAAAGCTCCCCTGTAATGAAATGAAAATTATTTTAGCCAAAAGCTTCCTGTTGTCATAGTAAGCAGTATTACATTGCCAGCCACAAAGAGTCTAATGGTCTAAGAGCTAAATGGAAGTTTAGCTTAGGTAGTAATTAGAGAACAACATTTATAATTTGGGTGATGGGTCCACTTGAAGCCCAAACCTCACCATTACACAGTATATGTGTGCAACAAATGTGTACATTGTGAACCCTGAAAATTTGGGACAGGTCTTAGTTAATTTAGAGAGTTTATTTCCTGGTTCCTTTTACGTTGTTTTATGTATAACCTTTAAGCTTTGAATTACACAAAAATTTTTAACCTTTTTTTAAAAAAGGACACACTTTTTTTTTTTTTTGCAAGAACGTTTTCCTACAATATATATTTATTGGAAAATACCCCAATAATGAAGTATCTATTATTTAACTTAATATAACTTTATATTCTAAATTATAACCGGTTTATCTATAAGTATTTATCCCATTACATTTGTTTACCTAGATTATTTATGAAAACTCTGATAATCATGAATTTAAAGTTATGAAACTGCCACTGCAAAATTATAACTGAGAATGAAACAAGATTTGCCCTAATTGACTCCATATTGCTCTTAACCTCCACGCTGTACTTGTTCATTCCTAGGCATCAGCTGAACTAAATTTGGGAGGAAATTGGCTTATAGCTTTGAAACAAAGATAACAGTGCTTTCTCAAAACAAACCTCCTTACTGCCAATGGACTAGACTGCCTAAAGCCCCAGGATTAGAAGTTACGGTAATCTTACTAAATTCAAGATGCAGCTATTTTCAGTAAACCCCTATCAATATCTTATTTATTAAAAATTACACAAGCAAACATCATTCTGTTTTGGGCCGAGTTTATAGTTTTGAAAGCCCTATGACAAATTTTGACGTCTTACAGTATTTGTCAGGGATAACTATGAAATTGTTTGATTAATAAATGCAAAACAAAAAATGTATGTTGGCAATTCTTAAGACATTTCTAATTTTCTTTTTCTTTTTCTTTTTTTTTGAGACTTAAGTTTCACTCTTGTTACCTAGGCTGGAGTGCAGTGGCGCTATCTTGGCTCATTGCACCCTCCTCTTCTGGGTTCAACCGATTCTCCTGCCTCAGCCTCCCAAGTAGCTGGGATTACAGGCCTATGCCAGTACTCCTGGCTAACTTTTGTATTTTTAGTAGAGATGGGGTTTCACCACATTGGTCAGGCTGGTCTCCAATTTCTGAACTCAGGTGATCTGCCCATCTTGACCTCCCAGATTGCTGGGATTACAGGCAAGAGCCACCATGTCCAACCTCTAATATTTCTTTACGAATAATTTTAAAGCTAGTGTATTTATTAAAGAATTTACTGGCTGTGCGCGGTAGCTCACACCTGTAATCCTTGCACTTTGGGAGGCTGAGGCGGGTGGATTACCTGAGCTCAGGAGTTCGAGACCAGCCTGGGGCTACTCAGGAGGCTGAGACAGGAGAGTCACTTGAACCCAGGAGGCAGAGGTTGCAGTGAGCCGAGATCACGCCACTGCACTCCAGCCTGTGCAACAGAGTGAGACTGTCTCAAAAAAAAACAAAATTTGGCCCGGAGCGGTGGCTCATGCCTGTAATCCCAACACTTTGTGGGCCTGAGGTGGGCAGATAACCTGAGGTCAGGAGTTCAAGACCAGCCTGGCCAACATGGTGAAACACTGTCTCTACTAAAAATACAAAAAAATTAGCCAGGCATGGTGGTGGGCGCCTGTAATCCCAGCTACTCAGGAGGCTGAGGTAGGAAAATCACTTGAACCAGGGAGGTGGAGGTTGCAGTGAGCCGAGATCGTGCCATTGCACTCCAGACTGGAAGACAAAAGTGAGACTCCGTCTCAAAAGAAAAAAGATTTTACTTGTTGCATAAACATGAAAAAGCATGTGACCACTCTTTTTCAGTATCTGATTTAAGTGCTTTTATTTTTCTTGAAACCAGTTAGAGCTCTTTTATATATTTTTAGTAGTGAAACATTTTGTATACAACACATAAATACATATAAAGACATATTAGGCATGCCAATAGAAGTACATTTATTTATTTATTTATTTTATTTATTTATTTTCTTTTTTGAGACAGTCTTGCTGTTGTCTCCCAGGCTGGAGTGCAGTGGCGTGATCTTGGCTCACTGCAAGCTCCGCCTCCTGGGTTCACGCCATTCTCCTGCCTCAGCCTCCCGAGTAGCTGGGACTACAGGCGCCCGCCACCACGACCGGCTAATTTTTTGTAATTTTAGTAGAGACAGGGTTTCATCGTGTTAGCCGGGATGGTCTCGATCTCCTGACCTCATGATCTGCCCGCCTCGACCTCCCAAAGTGCTGGGATTACAGGCGTAAGGCACCACGCCCGGCCTGGAAGTACATTGTATAGATTTATAAAGTCACCTCCCTTTTTTTTTCTCTAGCTTAGACTTTCAGATTCTTGATAACCTCTTTTACAACCCTAGGCAGTTGTCAGCTAAGTAGCCCTAAATTTGCACATTAAACAACTCAGTTTGTGAAAATCAAATAGCAAAATTTACCTCACTTAAGGTACAAAGAGAAAAGGTCTGGTGGTGCTAGAGGGAGACACTTTTATTTTTCTTTGAGCCAAATTAAACGTAAAATTACACTATACTCTTTCTTAAAAACCCAAGAGTACCTTCTGTTGCAATAACTACTTTAGTCAAAAAGAAAAAAAAAGGTGAAAACAGAATTCAGTCAAATGAAAAGAAAAAGAAAAACTTTTGCTCGAAAAGAAAGACAAGGTCCTAGGAGAGTAAAATCTTTAATAAGATAGCTTTTAAAAACCATGAAGGCCTTTCAAATACAAAAATGCACACACGCGCGCACACACACACATCTTGGATTTTAACCATTGAACACTTTAAAAAAAAAAACTTAAAAAAAAATCTTCTTACTGTATTTCAGCTAGGACAAAATGCTGCTAAACGAACATGATCACTCAAATTATACGATTTCTGAGCCCTCTAAGCAGAAATTAACACAAGCTGGTTGTTAAATGCTACCTATAGTCATTTGAAGGAAATTTCCAAGACAGAATCCGAAACCAGTTTCTTACTAGTGATGGGTCTCAGGCTGTAGACTGCTCTCTGCCATCTTAGAAGCAGGAAAAAACAAAAAAAACAAACAACTCATCTTCCCTGTTGGAAGACAGCTCAAACTCTATAAAGGAGTTGCTTGTCTTCCATCATCACAGAGGCAGGAAAAACTTGTCTTCCTTGGATTGGAAGCAAGCAGAACTCCAAAAAAAAAAAAAGGAGTTGTACAACAGAATAAACTTTAGATCTCAAATTTTGTGAGATCAGGGATTCTCTGGAGGACATCAGCAAATTGTCCTTTTGATTTGAGCCATAAAGTTAGCTCATGCTGGTACCAAGCACGGATGTGAGATTTGTCAAAAGTCAGGGGCATCTCCACTCAGAATCCCCCCATGGTTACCAAAATGTGAACCCCGAACTTTTGAGACAGGTCACAGTTAATTTAGAAAGTTTATTTTGCCAAGGCTGAGGATGTGCCCATGACACAGCCTCAGGAGGTCCTGACAACATGTGCCCAAGGTGGTTGGGACACAGCTTAGTTTTGTACATTTTAGGGAGGCATGAGCCATTAATCAATATATGGAAGAAGTACATTGGTTCAGTCTGGAAAGGCAGGAGAACTTGAAGTGAAGACAGGAAGACTGAAAGCAGGGAGGGGGCTTCAGGTCACAGATGGGTGATAGAGGAACTAATGGTTGCATTCTTTTGAGTTTTTGATAAGCCTTTCCAATGCAGGCAAACAGATAGACACTCATCTATCTCAGTGAGCAGAGGGGTGACTTTGAATAGAATGGGAGGCAGGTTTGCCCTAAGCAGTTTCCAGCTTGACTTTTCCCTTTAGCATAGTGATTTGGGGGCCCCAAGATTTATTTTCACAGCATGAACCCTCTTTCACGACATGTACCCCGAGAATCTCTAATTTAAAAAAACAACCAAAAAACCTCCCTCAGGTGATTCTAATGTGCAGACAGGGCTAAGAACCACTGCCTACTTCAGACTGAATTTGGTTCACTGCTACACTTTGTTTACTTAAAATGAATATTTTATTATTTTTGAATAGGTAGAGTTACAGATTTTATAAGTAAAAACAATATTAAAAACAACTAACTAGAAAAAAAAAAAGACAATCCTAAGATTGGAGACCATAAATAGTACTTTGTGATACTTAATGTTTAAGGAAGGCACTAGGAACTCAGGTGGAGGCATTTCTGTTAAGTTTTCTCAGAGAAGATAGATCCTAGGCACGCAGCCCAGGAGGTTTTGCACGGAGGGTCCACGCGCGTCAGTGAGTCTCAGTTGTGGGGCATCTGGCATGCTGCAAGGCTGTGGCTTTCTTCTGCTCCGGTCTCTGTGGTGCAAAACAGTCTCCCATGCCTCCTCTCTTTTTTCCCCTTGGCTGTTTTTCTGGTCTCAGTTGAAAAGTCACGTCTCTGGGGAGAATTTCCCTGACTGATGGATGAAATTGTGTCCTTTCCTGTGTACTACTCTAGAACTCTGTTCCTTTTGTGAAAACCCACAACATGGCTTTCTGTAAACATGAGTTCATTTATGTGTGTGTGGTTTTCTGCTCTCAGGGCAGGCCCTTTGTCACCCTTTCTTCTCCTTCCCTGGTGAGTCCCGGTGCCTTGTGTGGGGAGATGCAGGGAAATAGGGCCTTTGACAGACTAGTTTGGCTTCAGTTCTCAGTTCCTAGTTCCTGTGGAGCCCACCTCTGTTTCTGCTGCTTTCTACGTTTCCATGCAACTTGACAGTCTTCCTTGCAATAGATAGACCCCTTCACCTGAGCTGGGATGGGTGGGTTGCCCTTCTTTGTAACTAAAGAGCTCTAGTAAGGCAATTTAGGAATGGATGCGGTCCATGGATAGACAGAGTTTCTGTCCATCCCACGAGTATTCTGATAGGAACAGAGGGAAATGCCATTTTCTTTGAGAGTACATGATTGGACACTTTTTTACAAGAAGTGTGAAGTGTACAGTGAGCACACTGCCCTCTCCACTAGTTCCCTTCCCTACGCTAAACCCACAAGAACACAGAAGATTGGAGGTGGGGCAGGTGTTTGCCTTGTTCCTCATTGCCATGGCTTGCCATTCTCCCTAAAACCCCCAGCTTCTACTCATTCCATCGTGGAATATTACCCACACTTGTCATTGTGTGATAACAGATTTTTGTGTCTTTATTTTTAGAATTTTGAACTAATTTTAATCCCGCAACTCTGAATGCCCAGTTTACACATACTTTCTAATTACGTTGGTTAAAAATTCTTAAATCAGGGCCTAATGATTGCTGAGAAGAGCCCCTTCCCCACTATGCAAGCCCACTTAGACTAGGCCTTTGCTTTAAAACTTCACGTTATTGAAAGTAAGCTGCCACTCCCAGCAGAAGAGCCTGCGTCTGGGCAGCTGCTTAAGGGCCTTGAGTGTTTCTGTAGGGTCTTTAACTACTGGTGACATCCTCCATGAAAGATAAGAGTCTTGGTAGATGTTAGAATCTTAATGTTATATGGTATCACACACCTTTTTATAACTGGGGCACATATAACTATGCATGTCAGAAACCATTAGTCTGGTTTCAAAAGAATATACAGACATCCAGATGGTTTTGGTTCTTGAGTCAAACGCAGAGTTATGAAGACCACATTGTCATTTGTGGAAAAAATGGTTTGGGCCTCAGGCATTCCTACGCTCTCTAAGGTTCTGTGGAGTTAGTTTCCTACCATTAGCACCGCAAATTTAATATTGTCTTCATATAGAAACCCCTTTTCTCACATAATTTGTGCTGTGCAGCTGATCTTTGGTTTCTCAAAGCTTTCATTCTGGCAAGAGAGACATCCAGGCCCCTCTTTGAATCCGTTTCTCGGGAACACACCTTTTGTCCATGCAGTCCCTCTCCCCATGGCAGCATCAACTCTCAGGCTCATCTCACAGCACTCCCAATGGCTCTTTGTTGTGTGAAATATATGCTGTGGTTCTAAGATTTGCATATGTGATGAGAAGCTTGTGAATATTTACTGAAGAGTACTATTGTCTTTATGTTCCTGTGCCTGTAACAGGGAATTGGAATAATTGATTCCGTGGTTCACACTTGCTTAGAAGACTCAAAATTTATCCTTATTCAAAATTTAGGGTTGTTTCTACTTAGTGAATAGTTTCATTTTATGGAAAGAGATATTTTCATGATTTGGTAGGAAGTGTAATTAATTAAGTCTGAGCTTCAAGAATTACTGTGTGTGTATGTGTGTATATAGAAGGTTGGTTAATTAAGTCCAGATAAAATTCCTAATAACTATTATGACACTGTATGGGTAAAGAAAAGAAAATTTGTATAATCCTTCATTATTCTAAATTGTTTAGTGTTGTATAAATATACTGTTCAAAGCAGCAGAAAAGTATCAGTGTTTTACTGGACTTACAGTACAAGTTTTCTATAGTGATGAAAAATTGTCCATACTTTGAAACCCACTGCCATCTGAATTTCATTTATGCAGTGTTTTCTCTAGAGACTACCATATTTTTACATTTATGTTAAACTAATTTTAAATCTATATTTGCAGTTTCATTTTTTCCTCTCTGTGGTGTATACAGATGAAGACATTCATTACCGGAATCAATTTATTTGCTATTTGCTTAACAGCGAGTTTCACTTAACGTGACCTTTACTTGATAAAAAGGAAATAGAGCATCAATAGATTCTTTCATCAATAGTATACAATTACCTTGATGATGACTTAATGGAAGAATAATGTCAGAAGAGCTGCATTGGAAGAGCTATTTAAAGACCAAAAGACAGCTTCATGCAAAAAACACTCACAGAAGACAGGGATTTCATTAACCTGTACTTGGCAATGAGCAGTGACCCTCTGCTCTCCTCTTTTCTCTTATTTCATGCTTAAGCAATGATCAACATAAATGATATGGATGATGGATATACTTTATTTCTACAAAATCAGATAAAGAATGTTGACTTTAGAGAAAACTTCAGTTCTTCATTTTCTTTTTATTTTTTTTAAAATTATACTTTAAGTTCTAGGTACATGTCCACAACATGCAGGTTTGTTATATAGGTATACATGTGCCATGTTGGTTTGCTGCACCCACTAACTTGTCATTTACATTAGGTATTTCGCCTGATGCTATCCCTCCCCCTACCCTCCACCCCATGTCAGGCCCCCATGTGTGATGTTCCCCGCCCTGTGTCCAAGTGTTCTGATTGTTCAGTTCCCACCTGTGAGTGAGAACATGCGGTGTTTGGTTTTCTGTCCTTGTGATAGTTGGCTCAGAATGATGGTTTCCAGTTTCATCCATGTCCCTGCAAAGGACGTGAACGCATCCTTTTTTATGGCTGCATGGTATTCCATGGTATATATGTGCCACATTTTCTTAATCCAGTCTGTCATTGATGGACATTTGTGTTGGTTCTAAATTTTTGCTATTGTGAATAGTGTTGCAATAAACATACGTGTGCATGTGTTTTTATAGTAGCATGATTTATAATCCTTTGGGTATATACCCAGTAATGGGATCACTGGGTCAAATGGCATTTCTAGTTCTAGATCCTTGAGGAATCGCCACACTGTCTTCCACAATGGTTGAACTAGTTTACAGTCCCTCCAACAATGTAAAAGCATTCCTATTTCTCCACATCCTCTCCAGCACCTGTTGTTTCCTGACTTTTTAATGATCTCCATTCTAACTAGTGTGAGATGGTATCTCATTGTGGTTTTGGTTTGCATTTCTCTGAAGACCAGTGATGATAAGCTTTTTTTTTTTTTTTTTTTTCTGAGACGGAGTCTCGCTCTGTCACCCAGGCTGGAGTGCAGTGGCGTGGTCTCGGCTCACTGCAAGCTCCGCCTCCTGGGTTCACGCCATTCTCCTGCCTCAGCCTCCCGAGTAGTTGGGACTACAGGCGCCTGCCACCACACCCGGCTAATTTTTGTATCTTTAGTAGAGACAGGGTTTCACCGTGTTAGCTAGGATGGTCTCGATCTCCTGACCTCATGATCCACCCTCCTCGGCCTCCCAAAGTGCTGGGATTACAGGCGTGAGCCACCGTGCCTGGCCCAATGATAAGCATTTTTTCATGTGTCTGTTGGCTACATAAATTTCTTTTGAGAAGTGTCTGCTCATATCCTTTGCCTACTTTTTGATGGGATTGTTTTTTTTCTTGTAAATTTGTTTAAGTTCTTTTTAGATTCTGGATGTTAGCCCTTTGTCAGATGCGTAGATTGCAAAATTTTGTCCCGTTCTGTAGGTTGCCTGTTCACTTTGATGATAGTTTCTTTTGCAATGCAGAATCTCTTTAGTTTAAATATATCCTATTTGTCTATTTTGGCTTTTGTTGCCATTGCTTTTGGTGTTTTAGTCATGAAGTCCTTGCCCATGCCTCTGTCCTGAATGGTATTGCCTAGGTTTTCTTCTAGGGTTTTTATGATTTTAGGTCTAACGTTTAAGCCTTTAATCCATCTTGAATTACTTTTTGTATAAGGTGTAAAGAAGGGATCCAGTTTCAGCTTTCTACATATTAAGCAGTGTATAGAGGGAAATTTATAGCACTAAATGCCCATAAGAGAAAGCAGGAAAAATCTAAAATCAGCACCCTAATATCACAATTAAAAGAACTAGAGAAGCAAGAGCAAACAAATTCAAAAGCTAGCAGAAGGCAAAAAAATAACTAAGATCAGAGCAGAACTGAATGAGATCGAGACACAAAAAAAAAAACCTTCAAAAATTCAATGAATCCAGGAGCTGGTTTTTTGAAAAGATCAACAAAATTGATAGACCGCTAGCAAGACTAATAAAGAAGAAAAGAGAGAAGAATCAAATAGATGCAATAAAAAATGATAAAGGGGATATCACCACCAATCCCACAGAAATACAAACTACCATCAGAGATATCTATAAACACCTCTACGCAAATAAACTAGAAAATCTAGACAAAATGGATAAGTTACTGGACACGTAACACCTTCCCAAGACTAAACCAGGAAGAAGTTGAATCTCTGAATAGACCAATAACAGGCTCTGAAATTGAGGCAATAATTAATAGCCTACCAACCGAAAAAAGTCCAGGACTAGATGGATTCACAGTGGAATTCTACCAGAGGTACAAAGAGGAGCTGGTGCCATTCCTTCTGAAACTATTCCAACCAATAGAAAAAGAGGGACTCCTCCCTAACTCATTTTATGAGGCCAGCATCATTCTGATACCAAAGCCTGGCAGAGACACAACACAAAAAGAATTCTAGACCAATATCCCTCATGAACATCGATGCGAAAGTCCTCAGTAAAATACTGGCAAACCGAATCCAGCAGCACATCAAAAAACTTATCCACCACGATCAAGTGGGCTTCATCCCTGGGATGCAAGGCTAGTTCAACATATGCAAATCAATAAACATAATCCATCACATAAACAGTTCTTCATTCTCTAGAAACTTTGCAGAAACAGCAGCCACCAACTATAAAGCTACGATGCACTTTAATTTTGGTGTGATCCTCCTCCCAACTCATTCTCTTCCATGCAACCTAACACATCATGTGGGCAATTCTGTTGAAATGCGTGGAAATAGCTATATTGCCTTGATCTGGACAATCATAAAACAAAAATTATTGTGCTATAATATGAAATGTGTTATGTTTGTGATAAAATCAGTTAACACTTTAGAATTTGTTTCACTTTTTTGGTACAATCTCCAGTCAGAATTTATGAAATATCAAAAGCATGAAAAGTTAAAATCTTTGATGATCATTGCTGAAGCCTTTGTTTGGCATCAGTACTACAGTGGTATCATTTTAAAATGCCGGATTTAAAGACCTGTAGGTAAAGAACTGAATTGATTAGAATGTGGGAAAGCCCTTGGTGGGTTTCCTCAGCCAGAAATCTATAGATTGTTTTCTTCTACTTAAGAAATTTAACTGTATAAAACAAAGATGTGATGTAAATGTGAGAAAACTCACATCAAATTCAGTAAATCTTTCAGAAATTGGCTGAACAAGTCAAGATGATTACTTGTGCACCTTTTAACCCAAGAATAAACCAGTCTCCAAATACCAATGTATCTGAGTTTTAGAATCAATTTTTAAAACATTCATAATTGTTTAAATTATTTTTTCTTTTAGTCACATCAGCTTAAAGACTGTCATTCTACTTTCTAGGGTTTTTTTCCTTAAAAATTATGATGTTAATTTTAAGATAATTGTCCAGTTGTCTTTTTCAGTGGCACAGCCAGTTACTGGTCATTAGCTGAGTGTGTCAGCTATTTATTATTATGTAACAAACCACCCCAAAATTTGGTTGCCTCAACACTAAGAATTTATTATTTCTCACAATTTCATTGCTTGGCTAGGGCTCAGTTGGGTGATTTCTCTGATGGTCATATTTGAAGTCTGTTATGCAGAAAGCTTGGCTGGGACTGGAATATCCAAGGTGACCTCTCATTCTACAGGACTTCTCTCTATGTGGTCTCATTCATTTAGTACTCTAGTATGGATTTCCTTATATTCAAATGGCCAAGCTCCAGGACAAGAAAGTGGAAGTTATAATTATATTAAAACATAAGCTTGGAAGTCCCAGAACCTCACTTCCACTGTTTTCTAATGGACAAGACAAGTCACACACAACTGGCCCAGATCCAAGAGAAGGGAAATAGATTTCATTTTTTGATGAGATGAAAGGCATGCTTTTACAAGAAGAGAAAGAATTGATGTCCGCTTTCATTAAGCACTCAAGTACCGTAGGGTGGTAATATTTATTTGTTCATTGTAAAACATTTATCAAGCTCTGGGATACAAGATGGGGATAAAGTTAATAAATTGCTGTAATTGCTATCTTTGTGATAGTTAACAATGTTGTAGAAAAGGTTCATGATTAAACATGCACAGTATTTGCATTTCTGGCAACACAGCAGATAAAATAACAAAAATGCAGAATAAATTTTGACCAAATTTGTGAATGCATAGCCAGGAAATTTCAAGTAACATAAATAAAGAGAATATTCATTTAAAGTGTGTTAAGTAGGCCTGGTGCGGTGGCTCATGCCTGTAATTCCTGCCCTCTGGGAGGCCGAGGCGGGTGGATCTCCCGAGATCAGGAATTGGAGACCAGCCTGGCCAACATGGTGAAACCCCATCTCTACTAAACATATAAAAAATTAGCCAGGTGTGGTGGACGCCCATAATTCCAGCTACTCAGGAGGCTGAGGCAGGAGAATCTCTTGAACCCGGGAGGCAGAGGTTGCAGTGAGCCAAGATGGTGCCATTGCACTCCAGCCTGGGCAACAAGAGCGAAACTCCATCTCAAAAATAAAATGTTAAATATACAGAATGATACTGTGGTGGCTTACAAGGACATCAGATAGGATGTGAACATCATTGCTAGTGGCAGGGGTTTCAACATGCACACAGGACAGGCAAGGTGGAAGGTAGAAATCGACATGGCTGCATGTTTCGTGTGATTGGTCTAAAATTTCTAACTGAGCAATAAGGAAGCTTACCTCTGTAAAAATAAATCCAGTGAAATATTGAAACTATAAACCTGAGCAGCCCTTGGACATACAGATAATAATTTATGAGATAGACAAACCAAAGCTAAAAAATTAACACAAAAACTGGTTATATCTGTAAAATCCTAAAATTCTTGGGGCATCAGGCAGAAGTTAATACAAATATTTTCTGTGAGGGCACCTCAAATATACAGAGCACAAACAGTTCCCATCATAAAAGTAGTTCTCGACAAAGTTGAGCTCACAATAAAAAATTAGACACTATGGGTGGTAGTTCCTTAAGCTACTCATCAACTGTCTGTGTTTTCCCTTTTTTAGGCACTCAGTGTTAATACATTCCTTCATTCTCTTGAATGAAACCAGACTTGCTTTAGCCATTAAAATTGCTTGGAAATGATATGTGTCACTTCTGGGTGGAAGCACTTAAGAGTTTGTGTGCTATTCTTTTCTACCAAAGTGGTTGATTTCGGAAGCATGTGTTGATAAAGAATGTCCACTTCAGTCCTCATGGGGAGGGTACTACCAATAGAATGATTTACACTCATATCCCAATAGATAGGAGTTTTAAAAACACTTAAACTTTCACATTATTTGCTTGCAAGGCATAACTTAACATATAATTTATAAACTACATAGAAAATAATCTATTTTAAGTGAGAGTTAAATAAAACTTGTCCAAGTATAGTACTTAGAGGACTTGAGATAAAAGACAGTCTAAACATGTCAGCGAAGTAATATTACTTTATTTGAAAATACTAATTTTTTAAGTGGTTATAAAGGTAAAAGAAGAAATAGGCACTATAATGAAAGAAAAGGACAATCTAAAAAGGCGATTTTTTAAAATAGCCAATAGAACTTCTAGAAATACAAAAACATAGTTATTTAAATTGAAAACTTGGACATTCACACAAAATCACCAAGCATGTCTGCAAACAAGACCAAGTGACTAATAATCAAGAGTAATATCAGACAATAAAAATAGAACTAGAAGTAATTCAGACATTGAGTTTATCCAATAAAGTAACTATGGTTAGTTTCCTGTCAGTGTGGGGTGATGGGCATTTCTTAAGACAGCTAGAACAAGTTCTCCATGCAGGAGTAAGAGAGAGAAGTAGAAATATGAGTTGTAGTAAAACTGAAATGTCCACCAACACAAACATCAGTCTTCATTGCATGCTGACACTGTGGAAGGAAGCAGCAAGAAGTAATGAGTTCTAGAGCGTGGAAGTGCTACACTTGTAAGACTAGAATCATCCATGGGTCCACAATGATTCTAATAATGACCTATGTTTACATCCTGATAAAGAGTATTGTGCTCATAATAGTGCTTCAATGTTCACCAAAGGGTCTTCCTAAACTCAATTAAATGTTCAGACTCAAAGATTACCATATGTCACTTTCAGCAGCATAATCACTTAGGAAGCATCGCATGCTATCAGTGCAGTGACAGGTATTTCTGTTCTGTGGTATTCCTTGCAATAGTCCATACATTTGTCTGGTGAAAATATTTTTGGTCCCTGGTAACATCTTAGGTGCAAAGAATTAAGATACTTATTGATTAACTTGGGTGAGCCCCTAGCTTGAAAGCCTCATGAACCACAGGAGCTAAAATCCCTTGTAATATTTGCACTGGCATAGCTTCTAGGGTATCCTCAAGGGAGATGCCCAGTTTCAAGTCACTACATTTATGGAAGCCCAAGCATATCGTTTTTCTGGGTACTTGTAATTATCCTAGTCAGGATGCATTTTTACTATTTAGGAGTTAATTTTTGCCATAAGCTGTATTGTCTTAGAACCTGTTGACATTATGCCTTTATCATGTCTCCAGATAATCAGATCTAGACATTTTACTAAAGGTCAAATTCTTATGCAGAAAAGGGAAGAATTTGTTAACCATTATTTATGCCAACTCATATTAGCAGTGATACTAGTCTGACTACTCACTATCTTTGGGCCACAAGGAGGGAAAAATGTTGACTCCAAACTAGATTACAGATGGAAAACTTCAAAATTCAATAAAACTAAAACTAATATTGATAATAAAACTTAACATATGCAAACCAAAACGAAAGCTACAAATTTTATCTAAAATATAGATGCATACATTTCTTAGCTAATAAACTCAAGACAATATTGTATTTTAAGAATGAAGTTACCATAACCAAGTAGGCAATAGGAGAATGGCTTAATGTTAGAAAATCAATGAATACAGTTTATTTAAATATAGGTCAAGGAAGAACAATGTACATGATTTTCTCAAAGTCAATGCCCATTCTTTTTTTTTTTTTTTTTTTTTTTGAGACAGAGTCTTACTCTGTCACCCAGGCTGGAATGCAGTGGCGTGATCTCAGCTAACTGCAACCTATGCCTCCAGGGTTCAAGCAGTTCTCCTGCCTCAGCCTCCTGAGTAGCTGGGATTACAGGTGCCCACCACCCATGCCCAGCTAATTTTTGTAGTTTTAGTAGATACGGGTTTTCACCATGTTGGCCAGGCTGATCACCAACTCCTGACCTCAGGTGATCTGCCCACCTCAGCCTCCCAAAGTGCTGGGATTACAGACGTGAGCCACTGCACCTGGCCTCAATGCCCATTCTTGAAAAAAATTAGCATAAAATGATGGTAAAGAATATATATTTCTCTAAAAAGAACATACTTAATGGGGTAAAATACCATAATATTTTAAATAAATTTTAGATAAAATCAAGAATGCTCTTTATCCTCTCCATTCTTTTATAATTGAAGAATTTCTGAAATCTAATAAATTAAGAAACAGAAATAAGAGTAATACTATCCCAAAGGGTACAGACAACATCGTTTGACTTACATCCAGCTGGCAATCACAAGAGACTCAATTGAAAAACAACACAAATCATTCAAATTAGTAATGTACAAGATTAAGATATCTCTAAAAGTACATGACAAAATCAATAGTTTTCTTAAGATTTCTAAGGTAATCATTTAGGAAATGTAAAGTGAAATAAGAACTCATTTAGTATAGGGACAAGAATATAGGATACCATATAAATCAGGGAAGACTAGCTGCTCTAACAAAAACAAACAAACAACATAGAACCTCAGTTGGTGAACAAGAGAAAGGTTTATCTTCCCTGTCATAGTGCAAATGAGTTTGGGGTGGATAGTCTTTATTCCTTCCCTCTAGCCGCTTTGCCACTCTCTAGGGCTTTGGATCTTCCATAGGATCTTCAGCATCCATCCAGGAGACTACACAAGACAAAGGGTTAAGTAATGAGAAGTGTCATGATCTTGGATAGAGAGACCTAATATTGTAAAGATGTATTTTTTACCTAAAAGTATAAAATAAAATAATTAAAATATATGACTTAATGTAGTTCTCATAAGAATACCAGTAAAAATTGTTTGTTTTGATACTTTGAATATTATCCTAAAGTTCACCTATAAGACTGCAATGGAAAGATAAACTGAGACACTTTTGCAGAACAGGAACAATGAGAATATATTTGACCTTTGGTACAAAGCACGTAATGTAAAGGCAAGCATAATTAAACACATAAGGTGCATGAATGAAAGGATTATGGAACCAAATGGATAGCATGGAAACTGGCCCTACTCACCAGATGATAATAAGCTATAACAGAGCAGTAAGAAAAGGATTGTTCATCTAATAATTATTCCATAAAAATTGTTTGAAAAGGTTTGTATTTCTTCCCATCACATACACAAACACAAGACCAGATACCTTAAGGCAAGCATCAGCATCCTACTACCCGAAATCCAAATCCAGCCCATCACCTGGTTTTGTAAATAAAGTTTATTAGTACATGGCTGTATTCGTTCATTCTCACACTGCTATGAAGAAATATCTGAGACTGGGTAATTTATAAAGAAAAGGATTTAATTGACTAACAGTACTACATGACTGAGGAGACCTCAGGCAACTTACAATCATGGTGGAAGGCACCTCTTCACAGCAGCAGGAGAAAGAATGAGTACCATCTGGGGAAATGCCAGATGCTTATAAAACCATCAGATATCATGAGAACTGACTCACTATCATGAGAACAGCATGCGGGAAACCGCCCCCATCATTCAATTACCTCCCAATGATTCCCTCCTATGACATTTGGGGATTATGGGGATTACAATTCAAGATGAGATTTGGGTGGGAGCACAGCCAAACCCTGTCAATGCCCATGCACACTGGTTTATGTATTGTCTATGGCTGGTTTCCTAGATGAGAATTGTCACATACACCCTATGGTTCACAAAGCCTCAAATAATTACTATCTGGCCCTTTACAGAAAAACTTCACTGAACCCTGAACTAAAACAATTAAAATTATTGAAAGAAAATGTCAATGAATGTTTACTTGCTTTGGAATAAGAGTTTCTCCATATAACAAGAAACCACAGATACAGCATGGTATATATTGGGCATATTAACTAATTCAACAAATAAACAATGCTCTAAGTCAAACAAAAACCTGAGAAATATACTTGCAAATATGATCATTACAATTTCTCTCATCCCATGTGCATGTCCTCATGACCGCATTGTGTGTACCAGCCAAAGGTAGACTCTATTTCCCCTCCATTTGAATTTGAACTGGTTTGTGACTTGCTTTGAACAAGAGAATTTGGTGAAGTGAGGCTTTGTCACTTTTGAGCCTGGCCTGAGGAGACTGTACAATGTGCAGTCCAGCACTGGAATATTTGGAGCATGGCACCTTCTGCATGAGCGCAGGCTGACTCCTTGAAGATGGAAGACCATATGGAGAGAGAAGTCCTGCTGTTCAGCCACCTTAGCAGAGTTCCTCAAGTGAGTGAAGCCATCTGGGACCAGCCAGCCTCCAGCTGACCCACAGCTGACCCACAACTGACAGCACAGCCTGAGTGAGCCCAGTCCTAGCTGCCTCCCTCTCCACACCCCCACCCCCACCAACCAATTACTGACCCCTAGGGCTGTAAGGAGACGAATGGCGCTGGAAGTCATGAAGTTTGGGGGTGCTTTATTTACAATTAACAGACCCAGCACAGTTGCATGACTCAGCACGTTACATGACAAAGGGCCAGCGTTCTTAGGAGATAAAGATTGTTGGAAGGTCAACACTGTTTTCCTTTGTCCTTTGTCTAGAATTGCTTCTGATGCTCACCTGCATTTCCAGTTTGGATCCTGGGGATATGCCTTCTGAATCGCTTACCTTTTCTTCATTCTTCCGAGTGGTAACTGTGGTTGGCAGTTGTGAGAGCATTCACGCATGCTTCATTACACTCAATGCTGACACATACAGGGGTTTGTCCGTGATGGTGCCCTAGTCAATCTCAGTTATTGAATCTTTTCCCCTAGTGTTCCTCCTCCCTTTACATCTTATAAATGGACTTATAACTTAAATGCAGTCATGTGCACACTTCTTGAGTATACAGCTCAATTAATTTTTACATATGTATTCACTCAGGTAGACACCACTCAAATCAAGATATAGAACTTTCCCAGAATCCTCTGTTTCTTCAGAGATGATGTTGCTTCTAAATTCTCAGTATAGTGTGCCTGTTTTTTGGTGGTGTACACTATCCTCATATGATAGTGTGAGTGTGTGTGTATGTATTTTCTTTGTAATCATCCTTGAACACAGAATAAGTGATACCATTTGGGAGGTGACCATATGGTCACCCCTATGTCTGGTGCTTCCTAGAGGGGCTTCCTATCCTCCTCAGAGCATGGTGGGGTGAGCATGGGCACACACAACCAGATGTCAGACCACAAGCAACATTGCTGAGAAATTCACAGAGGAAGCCACGGGAGAAGATCAGTGGAACTCTGACTGGGAGCCCACGGAGGACTGACCTTTTTCTATGAGAACCCAAGCCACTTAAATCTATTAAAGAATGAGTATTTGAATAGAGGGCCAAACTACATGGTATACTTGTGGCAGAATGGTTAATGACAGAGACATAGAATAGAAATGATTAGATCATGATTTTGGAAATAGAATACTGCATTAACTGACCTAATATTGGAAAGATTTTTCTAAAATGAATATCAAGCATATCCCTAATTCAAGTTATAATGCCTTGGATCCTTTACACATTTTGTTGGCAACACTGCATTATTAAAACTCCATACGTACAGTATGTCACAGAATCTCCCTCTACATTTTTCTCACTTTGAATGTAGCTGCACACATCTTTAGAAAATATAGCTGATATTTATATATTTACTCTCTTGAATTTCACTGGCATTGTTGTGGGAAAAAATATTGATGTTTAAGTCTTATTAACAGTCTATGATTGTGTATTAGCTACTGTTCCATCTTCTTTGCCTTGGCAGATAAGTATCTGCTCTCCTGCTGATTCAATGTGATTGACGCCTCTCTCTCCGTGTGTAATTAGCATTTCGTATAATAAAAGGGCTTTCCTCCCTAAAACTCGGGAGAGTCTCACTTGTGCCGGATCACTCAGACAACGAAGTTCTGAATTTCATTATCTGCTACTCTTTCCTGAGGAGGCAGGGAACTTGAAGAGATTGTAAATCTTAAATAGGATGCCCTCTGAATGACCTTGAACTTATTATATTTCATACCCCAGGTGGTGGCGTACTGTGTGCAGAACACGGAGAGAGCCGGGCGGAGGCATCCGCCTAACAGAACAAGCCGTGAGGTCGTTGTGCGGAGCAGCATCAGCAGGAGGGAAGGGATATTCTTCTCATCCAGCCGCTGAGGCCATCCTGTGTTCTCTCGTCTTACATATTCTGGCTCTGCTGTTTCAATTTAATATTTTTTCAACAAGCAAGTTATATTGTGTACTAATAAAAACATGAACTTTAAAAGATGCAAAAACGTTCATGTTGGGAGGTGGGCGGATCATTTAAGGTCAGGAGTTTGAGACCAGCCTGGCCAACGTGGTAAAACCTCATCTCTACTAAAAATACAAAAATTAGCCAGGCGTGGTGGTGCGTAATCCCAGCTACTTGGGAGGCTGAGGCAGGAGAATGGCTTGAACTCGGGAGGTGGAGGTTGCAGTGAACTGAGATCAAGCCATTGCACTCCAGCCTGGGCAACAGAAGGAGACTCCATCTCAAAAAAAAAAAAAAAAAAAAAAAATTCACGTTGGAATTTTGATTTTACCATTTATTAACAGCTTGAGTTTTGATAAGTTAGGATACTTCTATGGACACCTGTTTCACATTCTTTTAAAAATAAACTTTAAAAGTAATTGCAAATGCTCGTAGGAAATGAGTAAGCACTCCCAAAAAAGGGATGATAAACCTCTCAGGATTCCACTCCAGAGGATAAACACAGTTGAGCTTGGTGTGAATACTTCCAGTATTTTTTCTTTGCCTACACCTGGACTTCTAATTGCTTTAAAATTAGGTTAGAGCATACATATGTTTACTTTTAATTCAACTTCATTTTTACTGACTCTATCTTCGGAATGCACTGTAATTTATTTCACTAATTAGCTATTGTTTCACATAAATGTGCAGATATACACACATCAAACAATGACTTTTGCCTCCTAAATGTATTTTTCCAAATGGGTTTCTCCAAACTTATGTCCATGACTGTCATATATGAGTGGTGTATAATAGATGTCTATTGCTGCATATTATGGTTCTTTAAAGAATGTATGCTTTTTTGATAAATAAAAATATTTCTTGGTTGCTGTAATTTGCTTTTCATTGATTAATAATAGGATTGAACTTGTTTTTATTTGTTTACCTATACTAGTATTTCTTATTTTGTGAATTTCATGATTGTGGCTTTTGCCTATGCTGCTATTCTTAAAAAATATTTTTCTTATTAGTTTGTTAGAGTTCTTTATGTAATAGAATTAACGTTTCCATGTCCTTTGTTCATTTCAAGGATTATGAACCAAAAATTAGGAGCCTTCTTCTTGCAGAACTCTTAATTTATTCACCGCTTTTCTGTAAAAAGCAAAGAGGAGTTTGGAGAGTGACCTTTTTTTTTTCTTTTTTTTTTTTTTATGGTCCTTTACTTTTTGGACAAACAGCATTAATGATTGGCTGCAACCTGTACTGGCTTTATAGCTTTCGGTTGGCAAGGTGTATTTATTTGGTCTATTTCCGACCCATGCAAACTTGGAAACTGCTTCTCTTTTCAGAGGTGGGGACAAATATGAAGTGGGTCAATGGTAAACTTTCGTGGACACAATACCGTTGCTGATTTTTCCCAAGATGAAGTGACCTGCCTTTCTCTATAATATGGAGGATGATTGAGAGTTATGGCATCTAGTTATGGCATTTTCTTTCTCATACAGGCTACAGAGGGCTGAACTTCTTTCCTACTCTAATGGAAACATTATAATAAAACATGCATGATGAAGACATTTTCGTCATATAGAACAAGCTATAATTATATTTTATCTCATACTTTCATTCTCTCTCTGTGTGTTATAATTTAATACATAAGCCTGTGGCACAATCATCCCCCAGTGTCATTTTTCCAGGATTTGCTTTTTTCTGGATAAAGGAAGAAGGTTTTTAATTTGGAAAATGAGCAAAGCCTTTTCAGGCCCAGGCAAGATTTCTCTAGGTTCTCTGGCACAGTGAATTGGAAATAACATTTTTCAGTGTATCATTTCCCTTTTACTTTTGTTAACAGTGTATTTCTCCATAATCTCATTGTGAATATTTTCAAACATCCAGAAGTAATTAACTAATTCAGTGAATACTTCTATGTCCTTTACCTGTCTTCACTAACTGTTAACCATGTTTTCATATTTGTTTGTTGTGTTCTTTATATATTTCTTTAAACCATTGGAAAATAGGAAAATAAATTGCAGAAATTATATATTTGTGAGAATATTGTTTTCTACATAAACACATGTCATTGTTATCCTTATATCCAGTCAAAATATGGTATTTTTTGACATATATGCATTCATGTTTTAAAATCATCGAAGTTACGAATCTTTTCCTTTGAGTTTCGTTTCTTTGCTGGTATGCTTTAAAAACTTCTCTACCTCAAGAATTAAAAATATTTTGTTATACATACCCGCATTTTTGTCCTTATGTGATCTTTCCTCTATTTGAATTTCTGATTTATCTAGATCCATTTGGATGTGTGTTACAAGGTAAAAAATCATGTTTTATGTTTTCCATACTATTAGATGATTATCATAGTACAAGTGACCAATTCATATTTCCTCTACTGATTAAAAAATGAGATCTTTCTAATTTACAAAAATCAATTCTGTATTTGGGTCTCACTTCACCATCCTGTCATTTCCCATGCCAGTGATGCACAGTTACAGTTTTGTAGCTTTTTCTTGGGTTTTAATATTAGATATTTATTATGCTCATTCCCCATATCCCTGTCAATTTCTATCTCTAGACCTCTCACCGCCTTCAACTTGGTTTGGTCATACTTTCTGTAGTGACGAGGCATCCTTGAATACAAAATGTCAGTCATATCTGCCATTCACAAAATGTTGGGAGTACCCACATTCACTGTGACAACTGAAATTGTCCATGTGAATTTCCAAAATGCCACCTAAGGGGTCCAATTTGAGATCACTTAGTTGGAGGCTGATTTTCTTTAAAATGTCATTAAGCATCATTTCATTAAGCAATGTCATTCTGAAATAGGAGCTGAGTCCTTCCATTGCATACACCAAAGCACATCTGAACTCCCTTTAAACATATTAATCATTCCAAATTCGTCTTGGTCATCAGCCCCTATTACATACAGTGTCTGACCGTTGGTGTGTGTCCAATAAATATTTACTAAGTGGCTAATGATTGGAATAACAATATATAAACTGTATTGGAAAAATAACATTAGCAGCAAAAGTCTATACGATCTAAGAAATGTGTGAGAGCTATATGAAAAAATTAAATTATTACTAAAACATAAAAGAATACATAAATTAATTGAGAGACACAAATTATGGCAGAAAATATCGAATATTATAAAGACACTTTTCATGAATGTAAATGGCTTATTGGTTTAATGCAATTTGGATTTTCTAATTTTATAACATTAAAATAAAACTATCATTCAATAATTCTAAGATCTTTGGAAAACAAACAGATGAAACTAGCCAAGCAATGTTAAAAAATTAACACTGCAAGATGGTAGTGCCAGAACCAATAAATAAAATATTTTAAGGAAGCAGACCCCAAAAGGCCCTGTTGTGTTTAAGTACCGGGCCTCAAACACACCAGGAGGGCAGAGCCCATCTAGCACACGGCTTTGGAAAAACCGGCCAGATATCTGGAGTTTAAACAGATAGATGCGGCCGGGCGCGGTGGCTCATGCCTGTAATCCCAGCACTTTGGGAGGCCCAGGCGGGTGGATCATGTGGTCAGGAGATCGAGACCATCCTGGCTAACACAGTGAAACCCCGTCTCTACTAAAAATACAAAATATTAACCAGGCGTGGTGGCGGGTGCCTGTAGTTCCAGCTACTCGGGAGGCTGAGGCAGGAGAATGGCGTGAACCCGGGAGGCGGAGCTTGCAGTGAGCTGAGATCTGGCCACTGCACTCCAGCCTGGGCAACAGAGCAAGACTCCGTCTCAAAAAAAAAAAAAAAAAAAAAAAAGATAGATGCTTAACTCACATCATACAATGAAATAATTTTAATATTGAATCGTGAGCTAAGTATAAAAGGTAATAAACATTTTATTTGTAATTGACCTCCTGCCTTCTAATGAAAAAGATGCAAAATAAAAAAGGATGGTGGGTAAACCTGCAAAGTGCTGGGCAGAGTGATGTGTGAAACTAGAGAGGTCAGCTGGCCTTACAAATGCCTTACATAAGAGAGGCAATGAAAGTGCACAGGCAAGAGAGAGAAAGGGGAGGGGAGAGACAGAGAGGGAGAAGGAGAGAGAGAGAGAAAGAGAGAGAGAGAATGGGAAGGGGAGAAAAAGTTGGGCAGACCCAGATACAGAGAGAGAGAGAAAGAGGGTGGGAGAGAGAGAAAGAGGGAGACGGGAGAGAGAGAGACTGAGAGAAAGGAAGAGAAAGTGAGAGAGAGAACCAGATGGAGAGAGAAAGAGGGAGAGGGGGAGAGAGAGAGAGAAAGAGGGAGAGTGGCAGGGAGAGACAGAGACAGAGGGGGAGAGTGAGAGGGAGGGGGAGAGAGAGACAGAGAAGGAGAGAGTGGAAGAAGAGAGAAACAGAAAGAGAGACAGCCTCACAGAGAGAAAGCTGGGGAGAAGAAGATAGGCAGGAGACACAGAGGGAAAGAGAAGAAAAGTAGATACCAGGGCAAGAAGGAGAGTGGAGGCTGAGGATGAGAAATCCCTACATCACTGAAAAATTTAAAGAGAGTTTTCAGAGAGGTGTTTTGTTGTGCATCTGAATTTGTGAACGAACACAAACACACACACACCATGGACAGTGCTCTGGAGCAGTCTCCATCATCGTGTGTCTGAACAGTTACCTTTCATCAGATCTCTCCGCATCACCCACTGCAACTTCAGCGACCCAGAGTGAACGTTAAATACTCCATCTCTCCATGCGGCTCTGCTGCTGAAGGAACTGTGGCGGCTTCCCGTTGCTCTTAGGATAAAGTTCAACAGCCTTAAATGACTTCTGAAGTCTTGCCTTGACTGGTCATTGATGACGTCCGCAAATGCATCTCCTGCTACTTCGTCGTTTACTCTACATGCTCCAGCCTTATCTGAATATTTTCCTGCCCTTCAAAAGGGTCATATGTTTCTCCACTTCAGCACCTTCACCACATCCTGTCCTTCTCATTTGGAGCAGTCTTTCTTCACTCTCCACCCAGCCAGGGCCTCTTCCTCAGATTGACCTTCAAGGTTTTCACTGGACGTGCAGCCAGGTTGGGTCACGCCCCTATGGAGCCCGTGTCACAGGGTACGGTGCCTCCATCCCTTCTGCCTCAGCATTTGTCACTATCACCAAACAGCGGACTCTTCAGGGAGAGGAGCGTTTCTGTCCTGTTCCCTAGTGTATCTCTGTGCTTAGCAATGTGTTCAACACCAGTTCAGTGCTCAGTGAATTGTTGTTGTTGTTATTATTATTATTGTTGTTGTTGTTGTTGTTGTTATTGAGATGGAGCCTTGCTCTGCTGCCCAGGCTGGAGTGCAATGGCGCGATCTCAGCTCACTGCAACCTCCGGCTCCTGGGTTCCAGCAATTCTCCTGCCTCAGCCACCCAAGTAGCTGGGATTACAGGTGCGCACCACCACGCCTGGCTATTGTGTGTGTAGGTGTGTGTACTTTTTTAGTAGAGACGGGGTTTCCATGTTGGCCAGGCTGATCTCGAGCTCCTGACCTCAGGTTATCCGCCTGCCTTGGCCTCCCAAAGTGCTGGGATTACAGGCATAAGCCACCAGGCCTGGCCTCAGTGAATTATGTTTTAATGAGCAAATGGTAAACGATAGAAAAGATTCAAAGGAAACGACTACCATGCTATCCGCACTTAACTCCCAGTGTTGTCACATTGACTTTCATGTTTCTGATTTTTCTTTCCTGTGTTTCCCAAATTTGAGAAGGGTTTACTGTACTGTTTTTACCACAAGACTTAAAATTACTTTTATAGTTAGGGAGAAAACCCCTAAAAATGCTATTCTGTACATTCTTCAGGGCTTCTCATTGACTTCAAGAGAGGTTCAGCTTCTTGACACATCCCCACAGGGCACCAGGATCTAGCCCTTACTTCTGGGTAGTGTCAGGAGGCGGTATAGAACCAGTCTGACATCGAGTAGCCACAGATTCCCGTCCCAGTCCTACTATGTAGAAGCCACATGACTTAGGGAAGTTGCTTATCCAGTCTCTCTCCACCGCATTTTCCTTGCTATGAAATGAGTAAAATGGCCCCTGCCTCATGGAACTGGGTGAATTATATGTTAGGTCATTCACGCACAGCACTTAGCATCATACTTGGTAGCACGGTGGCTCTCGGTAAGCGTTCATCAGGAACTTTGCTGTTATTTACGGCCCATGTGCCATTCTCTGATGATACCACATTCTCTCTTGCCCTGCGGCTCTGCCCACATGGCTCTTTTCACTTCGAGCTGACTTGTGCTTCAGGGCTCAGTTCACCTGCCCCACTTTTCCACAGCTGCACCTGTCAGTGGGGTGCCCTGTGTTTCATGGCAGCCTTAGCTCTTCTCTGTACTTACACATGTTTTGTATAGGCTGAAATATCCTGGAGGTTTGGAGCTATGCTTAGCTCTTATCTGTTCTTTCAGTTTCTAAAACAATAGCTGATAGTTAATAAGTGCATGAGGTAAATAATAAATATTTATGAAATGAGTAAGTGAATGCATGAATGGGCAAATTAGGCAATGCCAGATTGAGTCTGTTTTATCTCATAATGATCATGTTTTGTAATCTATTTGCACTTTCTGTGCAGTGGGGGTGTAGGGAGTAAGTGGTGTTGTATGAGTCCATTTGCATTGCTATAAATACCTGAGGCTGAGTAATTTATAAAGAAAAGAGGTTTATGTGGCTTATGATTCTGTAGGCTATAAAGGAAGCATGATTCTGGCATCTGCTTCTGGTGAGACCTCAGGAAACTTTCAGTCATAGAGGAAGGTGAAGGGGGAGCAGGCATGTCACATAGCAAAAGAGGGAGCAAGAGAAGTGCCAGCCTCTTTTAAACAACCAGCTCTTGCATGAATGAATAGAGTGAGAACTCACTGATTACGATGTGGTGGGCACCAAATCATCCATTAGGGATCTGCCCCCTTGATCCAAACACCTCTTACCAGGCCCCCACCTCTGTTATTGGGGATTACATTTCAACACGATTTGGAGGAGAAAAACTATCCAAACTATATCATGTATGAAGCAGAGGCTAGGTCCTAGTTGATTGCGGGTGGATTATTTATGAATGGGTGTGAGGTGGGGTTGGGGGATGAATGAGTGTGAATGGGAGCAGGTGGTGACTGTGAGCATGTGCATGTAAACCCTGAGTGTGGAGGGGCTGAAGAATGAGAGGGTGTTTGTAGGGGTATAGATAGTGAATGGGTGAGGGTTGAGGCATAAGTGTTGAGTGTGTATGAGGCAGAGTGTCAACAGAGTGGGTAGGGGGCAATGGGGAGTTCATGAGAGGGTATGGGGTGAGGGGCACGTAATGAGGAGATGGGAAGTGAGGTACTGAGTATGCCTGGGGCAAGGTCTACATAGTGAGTTGCTATGGCCAGAAGGAAATCAGTTGGTGGTTATGGGGTGAGGATAGGTAATCAGTGAGTGTAAGGTGGGATGTAGGTAGTAAGCAGGTGTGAGAAAAGGAGTAAGTAGTGACTGAGTGTAAGGATGCGTTAGGTAGTGAGTTTGAGGTAGAGAGTAGTAATGAGTATGGGGTAGGTTGCCAGTAGTGATGGGATGGGAGGTGGGGGTAGGTGGTGACTGGGGCCTCAGATATGGACAAGTAGGTTGGAATTGAACCATGGACCTGGACAAGGAGCTAGGACACAAACCTAGAGTCAGTCCTTAGACTGAGACTCAGACCTAGGACTTAGACCTAGACTCAGTCCTCCGTGTTGGAGCTGGACTTTTGCCCTGCATTTGACCTGGAATTTAGACCTGTCAAATCCTGGTTTTCAGACATGATCTTCTCAAGTCAAACCTGCACCTTCCACAAAGAACTCTCATGTGGACCTGGACTTCACCTTGGACATATACATTGGTCCTGGACCATGGATGTGGAGATGGTCTTTAAACATGGACGTGAATATTGGATTTGGGCCTGAGACCTTGTTCCTGAACTTTGGACCTGGGCTTTGAACCTGGATGTTGTACCAATTTCAGATCACAAACTGGTCTTTGTCCTTGGAATTTGGATCTTGCTTTGGATCTTGGAACTGTTCAGGTTTATGCTTTCAGGTTTATGTTTCAGGTTTATGCTTGGACCTGAATTTGTCTAGGACCTTGGATGTGAACTTTGACCTTGTCTTGATCAGAGGACTTGAACTTTGACCTAGATATTGGACATTGACCTCTTAGTTGAGACTTGTACTGCACACCTAGAGCCTGGAACTGGACCTCAGACCTAGACCTCACATCTGCACCTGGCTGTGACTTTGGACCTGGAACTTAAACCCAAACCTTGACTCTGAAATGAGGCTGTGGCCTTGACCTTGAACCTGGACCTTTATTCTGAATCTTGACCTGGTCCTGGACATTGACTCTGAAGGTAGGATATGGAGACATGGATTTTACTGTGACCTTCCTTAGAAGTGGACCAGAATCTGAGCCTGCACCTAGACATTTGCTCAGGATCCTGGACTTGACCTTAGACTTGGAACTTGGATGTCTATCTGGACCTTCTATTTGGACCTTGAATTTTGGTACTGGGCCTAGATCTTTGATTTGGGGCTTGAACTCAGACAGAACCTTGGATCTGAAATTTGGATCTAGATTGTATGTTATCCAGGACTTGACACTATGCCTGGACACTAGACATGGAAATGACTTAGAACTTGTAATTGGTTCCAGATCTGGATCTTGGTCTTGGTCATTGGACCAGGAACTAGACCAAGACCGGGATTTGGAATCTGGACCTTGGACCTAAATACTGCACCTCGCCTTTTGCCTTGTAACTTGACATAGATTTGGACATTCGAACTGGGCTTTTGACCTTTGTACTGGATATAGACCTTGAATGTAGATTACGGTTTTGGATCTTGGACCTGGAATTTGGACCTTGGAACTGCACTTCAACCTTGGACCTGGCTGCTGAGGAACTTGGCACTGACTTTAGTCAGTATCTTTGGTCATGGAACTAGACTTTGGACCTGAATCTTGGATCTTGACATCTAATCTTTATTTTAGGTCTAAAACCTAGTTTACAACATAATCTTGGTCCAGGTACTAGGATCTGGACCTTGATTCTCAATTAAGATTATGGACCTCAAACTTGGACCAGGACTTTAGATCTCAACCTTGACCTGGTCCTAGATTTTGAACCTGGTCTTCTGACATAAATTTGACCCAGACTTTGGACATTGGACATTGGACATTGGACTTATGCCTTGGAACTGAATCTCTAAACTCATAAGTGGACCTCAGACCTGGAACTCAGGCAAATCTTAAATCCAGGACCTCAGATCTGGATTTTCCCAGTTCCTTTAACCTGCAATTATGCCTGAAACTCAAACATGTACATAGGCCTTGCACTTAGATATTGGACCTAAACCTAGACTGGGTCCTGGATATTGGACCTCAACCATGGACTATCTGCAGTAGACATAGATTTCAATCTGGACTTTAACCTGGAACTGAATTTTTACCCTGAACATCAATGCCAGGCCTGGTACCTGAACTTTGAACCTGATCTCAAGGCAGGACTTAGACCTTTAATCTTGAACTCGAACTTTGAATCATGATCTCTGTTCTAGTCTTGGACCTAAATCTGACCTAAGATATTAATTTTGAACCTGTATTTTGGTCTAGATCAGGATCTTAGATCTGGATCTGGCCCAAGAAGTTGGAAGAGGACCTTGGAACTGGGTTTCTAAACTTCAATTTAAACTTCAAATCTGAACTTCTAACCTGCCCCTGAACATGACTATGGATATAGATGTTGGACCTGGACTTCATACCTGGAGGTAGATCTTGGACTGGATTTTTGACTTTGCACCCAGAATTAGAAAATAAAATTCAGACCTCATTTCTAGATCTTATACCTGGAGATGTTTTTAAATAGGCCTCAGAGAGCTAGAACTGGAATGCGCACATAAACATCATTCCTTAGACCTGAACCTGGACCTCATACGTGGATGAAGACTTGGACAATGAAACTTAGAATTGGACCTTAGACAAGGCCCTGGGGCTCAGACTTCAATCTGGACTGTGGACCATGACTTTGATTTTGGACCTGGGTGTAGGCCCTCAACCTTGGGCCTGGGTATGTCTAGGACCTTGGGCCTGACCTTTAATTTGGTCATTGTCATAGACTTGGGACTTGGATCTGGATATCTAAAGTTTTTCTTGGATCTTATACCTAGACCTGGACATAACCTTGGACCTGGAACTTGTACTTAGAACTTGATCCTTGATCCATACTGTGGACCTGAACCCTGAACTTGCCCTAGATGTTAAACACAAATTTGTAATAGTTTCAACCTGTACATTGGAACTGAACCAATATCTGGATTTTGGACCTATTTCTAGGACCTTGGAGGTAAACCTTGTAACTGCTTCTTACTTTGGGATCCGACAGTCAGATCTGGACCTTAGACTTGAAACTGAACTTAATCTTGGACATGGATGTTGGCTGTAAAACTTGGACCTGGGATTTTAAGTTTCTTGGACATAACCTAAAACCTGAAATTTGGGTCCATACCTTGCACTTGGGTATTAACCCTGGAACTAGACCTGGACCTAGAATTTGGACCTGGATCTTCGACTCTGTACCACAATTTGATCCAGCTGCAGATCTGAAATTTACTGAAAATACATAATAAAAATATAAAAGAGGTACTTAATGGATTTTGTGCCTCTATGGTTTAGGTTACAACTTCATCTCTGCTGAAGTGCTGCAACTGGTAAACCTTCATGGCCTTAGTCTATACTGCACCTCAAATTACTATTATAGTTGGGGATCCCACTAAATTTAAATAAGTTATCCTATACCTGGGGACCTCAGTAAGCTTAAATAAGATATCCTCTATACTCTTAGAGGAACTGCAAATACAAAATAGAAGAAACATAGGTATGCCGCACCTTAACAATCAGAACTATTGCTTTGCCTAAATTCCCCATGGCCATTGTGACAATTGCCTTAAAATATCCCATAGCAGGTATGGACACTCTGACCCAATGAGTAATACATTGGAATTAAGTTCAGTCTTTGGCACTTACAATTGGCATGATAGAATGTGACCCTATGGGTTTGTTCCCATCTATCATAATTGTTACCACAGCTCCAAATAAATTAAATCAGGACTTTCAAGGATCAAAGTCCCATAAATAGGACTATAAAAGTCCTATTTTGGTTCAATTTAGCCTATTCTTAAACCTGAAAAAACTGAATGGTGTCTCACAGTGAATTCTTTAATGCCATGGTTCTACCCATTATGATCCCCATACTCAGTGTCATTAAAATTACTGACTTCATCCAATGAGCAACTGGAAAATAACGTGCAGTCATAACTTTGATATGTTCTGTCCTGCACCTGTTGCAACAGCCTCTCGGTGGCCTTCAACTTCAAGGAGACACAATGCACCGTTACCCAGCTGCCCATGAGGTACCTCAACAGCCTGACCATCACACAGTCTGTCTTTGTCCTGACCATCACGCAGTCTTTGTCCCAACCATCATACAGCCTGTCTTTGCAGGAAAGATCTTAGCTACAGCCACCTTTTTCCAGGAGCATAGGTGTGATGTTACACTGGTAACTTTCTTCTCCAAAGAGATTCATCCGACACTTATTCAGGACATAGAAATATTCACAAAATTGCTCACAGAAAGGGATGAACTACTGTCCCACAGATAGTACAAGACCCTTCCACCTTAGCAAAATGTCTGGGCTTTATTTGATCGTTTGAGGGCCACCTCATCCTTGACACTGTCAAGAAACAACAATTTTAGTTCCCACAATGTTAGAACAGTTTGGCATCTTTTAGGACTTTCTGGGCTTGGGTTTCATTTACATTTTACCTAAAACCATTTAATCTGTTACTGGCTAATTGGCCCACTTTGAATGAGACCTCCTACAACAAAAGGCTCTAGTACATGTTCAAATGGCAACGAAACAGGCACTCCCATCGGTGGCCCCCAGAGGCTCCTTCATTGTAGAGCTTTTGCAGCCTCCTTTGCTGCCTCCTGGAGTCTGGCCAGAATGGCCCAAGTTGTTCCTGGGCTTCTGCCTTCCTGGGCCCGGTGCTTTACACCATTAGCTGTATTGGGCTGCACGTTGGGTTGTTCTGGGCAGAGGTTCTCACAAGCCCTGAGATTTTCACTATGCCTTGGGTCATGGAGGCAGTACCCTGCAGGCTTGGCATGGCCACTGAACCTCGCTAAAGTAAAAATGGTATTTTATAGGATAAAGCAAGATCTGTGACATCTGGCATATCAACTTTGCAGGAGAAAGCAGCTTCGCCTTGTCCTCAGTCATTTACTATATAGTCCTGGAGGAAATCATCCCTCTCTTGGACTCATTGGTCACTTGGGGGTCCCCTGAGTAAATAAGAAAAGGAGCTAATATATTTTATGGATAGCATCATCAACATGACACATGTTAGAACCTGTTGAGAGTTGCTGCTGGCCATCCCTTAATCAGTGTCTTGGACAAAGTCCGGGACTGGATGTTCAGTGCAATTGGCTGAACATCAGGTAGTCATCTTAGCACTGATGCTCTGTCCAACAGCCACCCTTACCTGCACATTCTTTTTTTTTTTTGAGACAGAGTTTCACTCTTGTTACCCAGGTTGGAGTGCAATGGCATGATCTTGGATCACCACAACCTCCACCTCCCGGGTTCAAGTGATTCTCATGCCCCAGCCTCTCAAGTATCTGGGATTACAGGCATGCACCACCATGCCTGGCTAATTTTGTATTTTTAGTACAGATGGGGTTTCCCCATATTGGTCAGGTAGGTCTTGAACTCCTGACCTCAGGTGATCCGCCCAACTCGGCCTCCCAAAGTGCTAGGATTACAGGCATGAGCCACTGCACCCGACCACCTGCACATTCTTATAGATCCTTGGCCATTGTCCATGATCTGGCCATCGAGTTTAGCCAACGGCAACAAAAATTTCTTTTCTAAGAGCACAACCTTGGGAGTAAAGAACTCTTAGAACTTCTTGCCTCACAACTATCAACAATATAAACCAAGGTCACACATGTCTCAGCAAACACTAATCTACAATTCAGGTACTCTCTATCTCCCTCAACAGTCGAGGTATTATTGATAGTGGCCAAGATACTCAGTTCACTTTTAAAAATATGCAAAGTTGGGCTCTTGAACATGGCGTTCAATGGAAATTTTATCTCCCTTACTGGACTCAGAATAAGGGCATCATAAAACATCATAATGGCATACTTAAACACATTTAAATTCAATTATATGAAATGTGGCATGTTTCAGTCATCAGTCATTCATCAGGTGTGAATTACAATGAAAAGCCTTATGCCGCTTTTAATGTCTGAGTGACTTTCAAGTCCAGCCCTCCCTCTTTCCCACTTGCCTCATAGTTTGGAGAGATGATCAGAAATCCCATGGGCTCCTCCCTTGGCATTGGCAGAAAATTCAGACCATGCCTGTCCTGGTCCATGCCCTGGCCCCACCCCCTAACCACAATAAAGCCCCAAGCCACTTGCCTCTCCTTGCTCTCTCAGCTTCTTCGAGACTGAAGCCTTTCCTGCATTCCCAGAAAGCCTCACTGTGCGAATAAGAAACCTTTTGTACGCCTTTGGTGAGCCTGTTGCATCATCAGTGTTGACATCTTTTCTGTGGGGGGTTGATCCTGTGCTCACACAAGAAAATCACAGATAGGATGCAAACCCCAGATTATAGTCAAAGGCACAGCCCCAGGGTCCAAGATCTAGGACTAATTTTAAGTCCTAAATTCTGGACAAATCCAGATCCAAGGTCCACTTTCCATTTCAGACCCAGGTTCAAGTCCAGGGTCTGAAATGGAGATCATGATCCAGGTCTGAGATTTTTATTTCCAGGGCAAAGTTCAGATCCAAGGTCCGAAGTCCAATTCTAAGGTCAAGGTCCAGGCCCAATTTCTATGCCTCAGGTCAGATTTGATGTCCAGATGGGAGCAAGGTCCAAGATCCAGTTTCAAGATCCAGGTTTTGATCCACTTTGCACATCCAGGTTCAGATGCAAGATACAGATCCAAGTACAAGGTGTTTGACAAAGGTCCAGGGTTGATGTTTGCATCCGTGGTTCTGATACCAAGGTCTAAGTCCAGCACATATGAAGGTCAAGGTCTGAGGCTCCAGTACAACGTTTATGAGAAAAGTTGGTCTAGGCTGAGACCTAACGTCAAGGCTGAAGTCCAAGTCTGAGGTAAGAGAGCTAGTTCCACCCAGGAGTAAAGTCCAAATCCAGGGTGCAAGTTCAAACTCTACATGGAAAGCTCTGGTCTAAGAGCCACATCCCAAGTATGGTTCCCAGATCAAGTCCCATGGACAGTCAGGTCCAATGAACTGAAAAGCTCCAATTACAGGTCTAGGTCCAATGTTTGTATTCACTCCCTACCTACCTACTCACTAACTACATCCCACCTCAAACCCACTCAGAGATGACACTGTTTGCCATGCAGACTCACTACCTATGCACTCACTATCCACAACCCACTGCACATCTACTCATGACCTACCCACCTCGGCCTTCCAAAGTGCTGGGATTACAGGCATGAGCCACCATGTCTAGCCTTAAAGTAGTTATAACATTTAATTTATTTTAGCACCTTGTCAACTGAAAATATTACTTTTAAATAATTCAAGCTATTCATGTGGTCTGGAAGCATGTATTTCCAGAAATTGGCATAACTGTGTATTCTTTATAAATTGTAGACCAAAAATAACTATAAGCAACATGAAAGTCTATGCAATAGTTTTTGCAATATCACTATTCAAAAAAAAAAAGTTCACATTTTTAGCTTTTAATCAGTGCATACTAGGCAGATGAGTAAGAGCTATGGGACACCTGGAGAGACAATGCTTATTGAAACTCTAGGATGAAAACTTGGAGCAGATGTGTTGTGAATGAATTACAAAACAAATGCATGAATCACTAAATTGCAAAACTATTGGACACATAAAAAAGATTCCAACAGGTGCAGGAGAAAGCAACGAATCTTTCTGATCTATTTTGTCGAATTGAGGGCTTATATCATGTTTTTAGAACACTTGTAAAGAAGACTAATTCTTCTTACATTGAAAAGAACATTTCAGCTTTTTTTTTTTTTTACTCCTTTGATATAAATCACTAATATTAGTATTTCCTCTGGTAAATTCTTCTGAAAACGACTAAATCTTTTAAGTAAAACTAATTTTGTAAATCTTATGATATGTATTAGGGACTTAGGACCCATTCTTCTACATTACGATTCTGTAATTGTGAGCGCTAGATCCTAGATTACATAACTAAAATCAAACTTGAATTGAACTAAAAAGATTGCATTATCTCTTGCATAGAAACAGCTGCATGGGAGTCAGGAATACAATGACTTGAGTTCCTTTTTTTTTTTTTTTTTTAGATAGTGTCTCACCCTGACACCCAGGCTGGAGTGCAATGGCGTGATCTTGGCTCATTGCAACCTCTGCCTCCTGGGTTCAAGCAATTCTCCTGACTCAGCCTCCCAGTAGCTGGGATTACAGGCACCTGCCACCATGTCCAACTAATTTGTATGTTTTTAGTAGGGATGGGGTTTCACCATGTTGGTCAGGCTGGTCTCCAACTCCTGACCTCGTTATCCACCTGCCTTAGCCTCCCAAAGTGCTGGGATTCCAGGTGTGAGCCATCGTGCCCGGCCTTGATGCCCTTTTAAAATCAAATGTTTTTGTAGAAATGATGTTTAAAAGAAACTCCTTCCATCAATTTGACACTGCACAATCTGTGAGGAAGAGAGAATGAATAAAGAGGACTTTTATGGGACCCAATTGTCTGATAAATTGTTTTCTAATAGTTAGGATCTTCTCAGGAAAAAGCTGTCTAAATTTTATTTACCATATGGACAAAGAGCCTCAAGGAAAAAAATAAATATTTGTAAATTTATTCTAAGATAGCCAAAAAATGAAAATAAAAGGAGGATCTATTTTTTTTTTTTTTGAGACAGAGTCTCACTCTGTCACCCAGGCTGGAGTGCAATGGTGCAATCTCAGCTCACTGCAACCTCTGCCTCCCAGGTTCAAGCGATTCTCCTGCCTCAGCCTCCTGAGTAGCTGGGATTACAGGCGTGCACCACCATGGCCAGCTAATTTTTGTATTTTTAGCAGAAATTGGGTGTCACCATGTTGGTCAGGTTGGTCTCGAACTCCTGATCTGGTGATCCACCCGCCACAGCCTCCCAAAGTACTGAGATTACAGGTGTGAGCCACTGCACCTGGCCAGGAAGCTCTATTTTTAATGTCTGGGTCAAGCAATTTTGTTTTAAAACAACTTCCATTTATGGGGGAAGGAAGAAAGACTGCCTGGGTTCTACTATGCTCCTCTTAATTGCTATCAGGCCCCTGAATAATTCCTAATAATACACTTCAACAGTATGTCTTAAGACAGGACAAATAAATAACTTATAATTTAAATGTTTTAAAAAAATATTTGTTTTTAACATAGCTGATCACATGACAAGAAGATGTTTTCTAATACTAAGTAATTTTCGAAATGGAATTACTAAGGTATCTTACTATTGATAACTGTGGCCACAGTAAGCCCAACATGTGACTCTCCAGCAAACTGTAAGAGCACAGCTCTGCCCACATGCTGTGTGAGTATGCATGAGACTCCCACAAGACAGAAAAAAAGAAAGAGAGCAGTTCTTGAGTGTGAGACACTAAACTCACCAGGATGCCAAGCCTCCATGCTCCACTCACAAGCAGTTTCAAATAAGTAAGGACAAGGTAGAGGTAGAGGTTCTGGCTTAAGGTCATGAGTAGCTAACAAAGCTGAATTGCCCTTTCCTAACTCCCTGTTAAAGTAGTTGGATGGGTGGATGGTGGGTAGATAGATAGACAGATGGATAGATGGAGAGAGAGATAGGATTATTGAACACTTAAGTAAGTATCCATAGGGAACTTAGGACAAATTACAGGTGGGTGTGGGGGAGGAAGTAGAAAATGGTGATGGGGCAGTGGTTTGACAGTGAGTAGCTATGGAGTTGTGAGAACAAGTGGGTGTGAGGTGTGTGGGAGGTAGTGAGTGGTGTGGGATAGCGAGTGGCAGGGATAGCAAGGGGGTAGCTAATGAGTGGGTGTGGGGCAGAAGTAGGTAATGAGTGGGTCTATAACAGGGGTAGATAATGGGTGTGTGGGTGTTTACAGGGTAATTACTTCCAACATACTAACCCTCTACCTGGTGAGTCATTAAAGGATTAAATTTAGTCTCCTCTATCAAAGAATAAAGGATTTGCTTTTTTTTTTTTTTTTTTTTTTTTTAATCCTTGAGTTGTCACTTTGGTCAAAGGAATGACTTATTTTACAATGACCTGTGATCCTATTTTGTGATATCAAGCATTTTTAAACTTTTGATATTTACAAACTCTCCAAAATCAAATGATAAATTGTGTCTTTTTCTGACCTAATTACTCCTTTAAGATATTAGGGTTCCTAAATTCCAAACATGACATATTTGGCTTATTTGGCATAAAAATCAGACAGAAAGCATTGTCAAATATGAAATGTTTGGCTTTCTTTGGGCTGTATTTGCATAAATATGTTATTGGTATGTGTTTAAAAATTATGGGAAACTCCTATAATTTTGATATGACTTAGTGTATGCTATCAGTAATAATTATAACTGTTAGGTTAAATTATTGTGTGCCACAGAAGTAACAAATTTCCTTGTCAATTGTGTCTTTGACTATGGCTGCCCTAAAACTTTTTGTCATTCATGGACAATTGTTGTCTTGTTTTTGTCCTCTTTAGGAGGTGGTTTTATAATCAGCTATAAAACTCTAGCAGGTGTTCTTGAATGCAGGGCTCTGATAACTTTGGAGATTGTGACATTAGAAAAGAGGAAAAGCTTTCAGGTCTCTCATGGAGAGCGATGTCCATGAACAGCATGTAGAACAGGAGTTAACTGCATGGACTGAACAATAAAATATTGAAGTAATCTTTTTTTTGACTTTTTTGCTTAAAATATTGCTGATTCTTTGTTTTGTTTTCCACAGTGAAGAAAACTTTTCTTTTGAGCTACTTACAGCTTGTAGCAATTGAGTAAAGTATACTCCTGGAACAAAATTTGGAGCATATTTGTTTCTCTCTACTTGATTTATCCAGATTTGGGAACTATTTGTGAGTACTCTTAGCTTATGGCAATATAGTTCTTTGCATAAGTGCAATAAGAATATTTTCTTTTGCAATAGGACACCATTGGGGAAACTGGTTATTTTACCAAGGCTTTGGCTGGAATGGTGTGCTTTCCTTTAAGGAATCAAACTTGACTTATAGAGCCAATAAAAGCCCCTTGGGGAAGCTGGCCACATACCTTGTCTACAGAGTCCCTGCACAGGGTTCCTGACCTGTGGTAAGTAAAGAATGTAACTTTCTGACAGGTCCAGGAGCCTCAAGTTATCTTGGGACCTCAAGAGGAGAGGAATTTACCCAACTCATAAGTATTTGATGGTACAAATCCATGGTGAGGCTTGGCTTTAGTGGATCACCTGAGGCTAGGAGTTTGAGATCAGCCTGGCCAACATGGCGAAACCCTGTCTCCACTAAAAAAAAAAAATACAAAAATTAACCAGATGTGGTGGTGGGTGCCTGTAATCCCAGCTACTTGGGAGGCTGAGGCAGGAGAATAGCTTGAACTGGGGGTGCGGAGGTTGCAGTGAGCCAAGATCATGCCACTGCACTCGAGCCTGGATGACAAGAGCAAAACTCCATCACAAAAAGGAAAAAAAAGAAAGTCTTATCTGAGATTCCTTCTATGGAACAAAGTTCCATCAAAGCCAGTTTTAAAAGCCTATGTAAAATATAATTATTCTTGCTTCTCTTTATACAAATAATCTAGCCAAATCAGTCCTACTGTGGTTTGTCTTTAGTGGAAAAGGGAAACTGGAGAGAGAAAAGTTATGTTTCAAAAACTATAGTACACCTGTTGTTAGACTCTAGTCTTGCCTAGTGTTTTTCAATTTTTATTATTTTCTACAGTTTGGACTGAATTCTAATTTTTCAAGTCTCCAAGCCTCCAAAACAATGTTTTCCATTTTTTTCTTCTTTCTTTTCCTCCCCACGTCCATTTTTCCTGATTTGAAATCTCTGAAAACTGAGCTGTGCTTACTTAAAGCCCTGTGAACTAAAACTAGACAACTTAAACTTCCAAAGAACAGAACAGAAACTACTTACATACATAAGCCACTTTCATACCTGCATACTGATGTATAGACTTCAGAGTAGTGTGGTATCAATTTTCCAGGGTTGTTCTTTGGTTTGTCATTTTTCTCCCTTCCTCCCCATATTTTCTCTTAATAGGAAGTGAGACATCACAACCTGCTAAAAATGAGCTTTCCTAACAACATAGGACCTGACCATCTGGGAAAAAACCAGAGACTCATTTTCTTCTAAAATGCTTTCTTTGGAAGATTTTAAAAGGAAAAGAGGGGGAATGTGAAAGGAAAATAAATCTTTGGGCCCCCAAATCACTAGGCTAAAGGGAAAAGTCAAGCTGGGAACTGCTTAGAGTAAACCCGCCTCCCATTCTATTTAAAGTCATCCCTCTGCTCACTGAGGTATAGGCATATCTGATTGCCTCCTTTGGAAAGGCTAATCAGAAACTCAAAAGAATGCAACTATTTGTCTTTCACCTACCTGTGACCTGGAAGCCCACTCCTGCTTTGAGCTGTCCCGCGTTTGCTTCAAGTTGTTCTGCCTTTCTGGACAGAACCAATGTTCATTATATACATATGTTGATTAATGTCTCATGTCTCTCTAAAATGTATAAAACCAAACTGTGCTCAGACCACCTTGGGCACATGTCATCAGGACCTTCTGAGGTTGTGTCACAGGTGCACATCTTTAACTTTGGGAAAATTAACTTCCTAAGTTGACTAAGACCTGTCTCAGATATTTGGGGTTCACAATATCTATATGTCTATCTATATCATTATTTTGGAAAAAACAAAGAGTGATATTATTACTTTAAAAAACCCTGCAGAATGCAGTTTAAGATTTTTTTCCCCAACTTTATTGAGGTTAAAATTGATAGAATTTGCAAACATTCAAGGTACACAACGTGAGGATTTGATATATACATACATTGTGACTTGCCTACCACAATCAAGCTAATTACCACAGCCATCACTTCCCATAATTACCTTTCTTTTGTGATGAAAACGCTTGAGATTTACTGTCTTAGCAAGTTCCAAGTATGCAATCCAGTATTATTAACTAGAGTAACCATGCTGTACATTAGATCCCTAGAACTTACCTTTTTTTTTTTGAGTCAGAGTCTCACTCTGTTGTCCAGTCTGGAAAGCAGTGGTACAATCTTGGCTCATTGCAACCTCTGCCTCCTAGGTTCAAGTGATTCTCCTGCCTCAGCCTCCCGAGTAGCTGGGATTATAGGCATGTGCTGCCATGTCTGGCTAACTTTTGTATTTTTTTTTTTAGTCCAGATGGGGTTTCACTATGTTGGCCAGGCTGGTCTGGAACTCCTGACCTCAAGTAATCTACCCACATCAGCCTCCCAAAGTGCTGGGATTACAGGCCCAGCTAGAACTTACCCATCTTATAACTGGAAATTTGTACCCTGCATTTTCCCACCCAATTTCCGGGGCTCTTTACCCAGAGATTTTGGCTCAATGGGTCATGGGAGAGCCCATGAATTTGCATTTCTAACCTGCTCATGGGAAGAATTAATGTTCTGCTTCCAGGGATACCATCTGAGAACCAGTGCTCTGAATCAAACACCACCTGGGGAAAGGATCCCTGCCTGGTTTTCTTCCAAACCCCTGCCAAGCCTAGTTCTAACTTCCTTTTCTTCTCATCGGTTCATTTGGGTTGCTGAGGTGCCAGTACACCAATGACTCACATCAGACTGCTGGTCAAAAGGCTGGAATGAAGCCAACCCTGATGCTGCCATTGCCCTTCTGTAACATCCCTTTGTCACGGAGCCTGTTTAACTTTTAGTTCACTCTCAAAAGAGGGGTATACATTAATCAGAAATAGATCTGAATGCACTGAATGTTCCTACCTGTTTTCTCAATGAATTTTTACTGAGTCTAACAACGTGAAATAGGACAAAATGTGTAAATCTGCCCCAAGTAGCTTCTGTCTCCAAGGCACACTCTTGACTGCCTTAGTGGGTTTAAATTTAATAAAATGGGTACACATAAGTCTCTTGAAATGTTTTTATTTCTCCTCTCGATTTAAAATGTCAGAGTACATATAAGATAGAGTAAAAATAACATAAAGCTAGCATTATAGAATGGAGGCATGTGTCACTAAAAAAATCTGATATTATTTTATTGGTCACATTGTCAGCTATGGGGAATTTTAGCCAGCAGCTCATCAGCAGTGAAAGACAGGAAACAGCTATGAGGCTTGCTGAGGTAGGATTTCTTGTGTTTCTTCTTGAGGACAGATAAATAGGGACTTTGATGACTTGGGACTTTTCTTTCATCATTCATGTGGTGGGAAACATATATATAGAACAGCTGAAAAAAGGTTTAAAATTAGAAAACGACGTGGTTTATTCACTGATTCATATTTCTGATGCAAAAGAAACAAAAATTTCTAAATAGCTCTTAGGCCAATAAGGAAATTAAAAAAATAATTATAGCTTACTGAGAAAATGAAATTAATGAGAAGGCTATATAAAAACTTATGGAATTTGATCAAACTCTGAAGCCTAAAATTATTTTGTTTTTAAAGTGAGGGATGAATTAAGTTAACCAAGTAGTAAATTCCGTGAGTTAGGGTGGAGAAGCAGCTTCTGAGGAAGATGGCAAATTAAACTCATGAATTGGTCCCTCCCATATCTTTAACCCCAAACTGTGTAGACATGATGTAAAAAAGAGAAGACAGGAACAATGCTGATGGCAAAAGGTGCTAGCCTGTTGTCTCTGGGCTCAGCAAGGGCAGGGGCTGGGCACCTGTGAGGTAAAGAGAAGGAAGAGTGTCTACCATCTAGGAGATAAAGTCTAACATGCACCTTGAGAGAAAAGACCAATAACCCACCACGGATGAACTACAGGCCCTGGTGAGTAGGAATAATATCTTCAGACAGCTGATGTAGCCCATTTCCCCTCTATGCTGGACAACCCAAAGGGGAAGGATGGAATAATTGCAAATTTAGTGGGTTCTGCAGTCTCCCTTTGAAATATTTTCTGTGAAGGAACTCCTTTTCCTCTCTCAAAATTAACAGGCTTGTGGAGATGTTTCTGAGCACTCTTAAGTTAATTAAAATTTGTATGGAAGCTTTAAGATACAAAACAGGCTGGGCGCAGTGGCTCACACCTGTAATCCCAGCACCTTGGGAGGCTGACGCCAGAGGAACGCTTGATCCCAGGTGATCAAACCAGTCTGAGCAACATAGTGAGACCCGGTCAAAAAAATTAGCAGGCCGCACACAGTGGCTCACACCTGTAATCCCAACACTTTAGGAGGCCGAGGCAGGTGGATCACCTGAGGTCAGGAGCTGGAGACCAGCTTGGCCAACATGGTGAAACCCTGTCTCTACTGAAAATACAAAAGTTATTGGCGCTTGTAGTCCCAGCTACTCCGGAGGTTAAGGCAGGAGAATCGCTAGAACTGAGGAGGTGGAGGTTGCAGTGAGCTGAGATCACGCCATTGTACTCCAGCCTGGGCAACAAGAGTAAAACTCTGTAATAACAACAACAAATGAGCTGTGCATGGTAGCATGGGTCTGTGGTCCCAGATCTCTGGAGGCTGAGGGTAGACAATCCCTTGGGCCCAGGAGGTCAAGGTTGCAGTGAACGTGATGGCACCAGTGCACTCCAGCCTGGGCGACAGAGTAAGACTGTCTCAAAAAAAAAAAAAGACACAAAACAGTTTCAAACCATGAACCTAGACTGTCCAGTCCCATCCCAGGGCTAACGCTCCTAATTTGATTCAAAATCACCAGCTCTCACTCCCTCAGCCGAGGTGGCTGGAGGGAAGGTAAGGCGAGGGGAGAGGAATGTCTGCCGGTCGTGTTCAGTGCTGGCCCTGCATGTTTCAGGCCTGTGCCATGTTTGAAGCTGACTCTGACTTGTGTGGAGTGGACTCACATGACGTCCGTGTGTTATTTAGGCCTCTTCCTTCACAGACATTCTCTTTTCTGTAGCTGCCTTGACCCATCTGACCTCTACGAACAAAGGGGTCCACTTTCAGCTTCTGCGCTGAGACCCCGCTGCCCGTCAGGGGGCTCCAAGGGACTCCAGGCCAGCTCTCAAGAGTGCAGGCCCTGGAGTTCCTGCTTCCCCTTGTACTGACCAATGCCAGGCTGCTGACTGGTTCCAGCTTCTCAGCTCTTCTATCAACAGCTCACCTGCCTGTCTCTGCCTCTACAGATGTCACAGGCGGGATTTGGAAGTTGGCCACTGCATTCCCGCACTCCCCGGCTCACTTGTTTAACTCTCCAAGTCATCTAGTTGGAGCCAGATTTAAGGAGTTGGCCCCACTTCACCCCACCATTGCCCTGGGTGGGGACAGAACAAGACACAGCAACTCTCTGCTGTTTCTCATGTGGCGCCAGAGGCCATTCAGCGGCTGGAGCCTTTTCCTGTGAGGACACATTCTTCTCATAAGGTTGCCCGTTTTACAGCTCACCTATACTTTGGTGCCTTGAATTTTCCTACTGAATATCCCATCGTACTAACTAAACTCTCATTCAAGATGAGTTAGACACATTTAGATGTAGAAAGACTAAGCATAGACAACCGTTGAAACCTATTGAAACATATTTCAGAGGAAAGAAATGAAGTTGAGGGAAGGATGGATAGAATGTGTCCAGAAATTAATTAACCATGAGAGTAAATTTCTTTCATAATTACATTTATTTTCAGTTTTGTTTTACTCAGGCACGTAATTTCAGAAGTCAAATAATACTCAGGTTTTTTTTTTTTCACCCAACCTCTCACTTGCCTCAATCTCTCTTGTCGGTCTTACCGTACAGTTCCATTATTAGAACAAAAGAAATCAAATATATGCTATAAACTTACACATGGAAATTTCCAGCACAGACCACCCCCCTGCACTCGAGACACAGACGTCTTGCTGCCTACCTGAGCCCTGCACAGGAATTGCAGATTCTTGATTTTCCTTTCCAATCCTGCATCTAGCCCTGTATTGCTCACATATGTAAAAGACAATTTCAGGCTATCAGATCATCAGGGCCAAAGTAAAAATCTGCTCTTCTTTTGAAAATATTCTATCAAATCCATCAGCAAATCCCATTGGTTCTGTCTTTGTGTTATTCTCAGACTCTCGGCATTTCCATTTACTAGTGGATTAGTGTAGGAAATGTCTTCTCTTCCTAGACTGTAAGTTCCACAGGAGCAGGAACTCTGATTTTACTGCTGTGCCTGGATTAATGCCTGTCATGTAGTAGGAATTCAACACATTCATTTTTAAGTTTTTCTAAATTGAGGTATAGGCCAGATACTGTGGCTCACGCCTGTAATCTCAGAACTTTGGGAGGCTGAGGCAGCTGGATCACTTGAGGTCAGGAGTTTGAGATCAGCCTGGGCAACATGGTGAAACCCCATCTGTACTAAAAATACAGAAATTAGCCAGGTGTGGTGGCGCACACTTGTAATCCTAGCTAATGGGGAGGCTGAGGCAGAGAGGATGGCTTGAACTCGGGTGGTGGAGGCTGCAGTGAGCTGAGATCCTGCTACTGTACTCCAGCCTAAGTGACAGAGTAAGACTCTGTCTCAAAAAATAAATAAATAAAATAAAATAAATTGAGGTATAAAATACATCCCCAAAGCGCACAAGTGCTAAGTGTACAGTGTAATGGATTTTTACATATGCATGCATGCATATAACTAACCCCTAGGGCAAGACAGAGGGCATCTCCCTCACACCAGATTGCTCCCTCTGCCCCTTGCAGACAGTCCCTGCCCAGGAGGGAGTGATGGATCTCGGATCAGTGCTGCCTATTCTTGAAGTGCGTGGAGAAGGAGTCACATAGTCCCTACTCCTTTGTGTCTGGCCTCTCCTGCTCGATGTTATGTCTGTGAGGTCCACCCACATTGTTGCTGAGCCAATGGTTTGTTCTTTTATTTTTGTTGCTGGGGACTATTGTGCTGTATGAATATGCCACCATACATTTACTGGTTTCTGATAGAAATATGGGTTCTTGGCAATTGTAGGCACTCTTGCACACATCTTTTGGAGGACAAATTCACTCACTTCTCCTGGGTGTACGTCCAGGAGGGGATTGCAGTGTCCTGGGAGAGCCATATGTAAGACTTTAGGAGCAAATGTCAAACAGTTTTCCAAAGTGGTGTGCCAGTTTACACCCCAACAGCAAACACTACTGCAATTTATTTCTCCTTCATTTTTCTACCCTGACTTTATCAGAAAAGGGAAATTACATGTCTGTCTAGGAGCCACCACTATAACATGCTAGGAGCTAAACACTTTTGCATCCAGACTATATTCATCTAACATCTCTAAAATTGACAACCCTCTCACTACGATGTCAGTTCCTGGCAAGAGGCATAGGTGACCTCTGTCTCCTATTTCTTGACAAAATTTTCAACTGATTCTAGTCAAGGTCTCTTTCCCCATGAAGATGTAATTTGCCAGAAATCAAGTCAGCTTTCAACTATGAATACCTGTTTGGGGTTGAACTGTGTTCTCTCAGTCCCAAAAATATGCATAAGTTCCAATTCCTATACTTGTATATATGACGTTATTTGGAAACTGGGTCTTTGCAGATGTAATCAAGATAAGATGCAGTTATACCAAAGTAGGGCAGGCCCTAATCCAATGACTGGTGTCCTTACAAGAAGCTGAGCTTGGACAGAGACACATAGAGGGAACATGTGATAGTTAATGTTAGGTGTCAACTTGACTGGGCCACGGGGTACGCTGATATGTGGACAAAACTTATCCTGGGTATTTCTGTGAGGACATTATTGGATGAGATCAACATTTAAATTGGTGAACTGAGTAGAGCACCTTGCCCTCCCCGACATGGGTGGGTCTCATCCAATCAGATGAAGGCCTGAGCAGAACAAGGCTGATCATCTGCTGAGTGAGACAGAAGTCTTCCTACCTGACAGCCTTCTAACTGGGATCCTTCAGATCTGAACGGAAACATTGACTCTGCTTGGGTCTTGAACTTGTCAGTCTTTGGACAAAACAACAGCGATTGGCTCTCCTGATTTCCAGGCCTTCAAATTCAGCCTAGAACAAAACCATCAGCTCTCCTGGGTCTCCACCTTGCCAGTGCACCTTGCAGATCTTAGGACTTGCCTGTCTCCATAAACACATGAGCCAGTTCTTTGTAATACCTCTCTTTCTCCTTTCTTTGGGGAGCCCTGACTGATGTGCCATGTGTGTGGAGCAGGGTGATGCTTCCATGAGCCTGGAATACCAAGCATTGGCCACAGCCACCAGAAGCAGGAGACGGCGTGGGCTACGTTCTCCCTCAGGGCCTCCAGAGGAGATCAGCGCTGCCAGCACCTGGAGGTCAGGCTTCTGGCTTTCAGAACTGAGAGATAATAAATTTGCAGTCCTAGAAAACTGTCTTTGCTCAGTGAGACCTGAGAGCTTCTGTTGGTAGAGTTTGGTCATCAGAGCCCACAGGCGGACAAATGGGAAGTTCAAGGCTCTTTTTTTTTTTCCTCTTAAGCTATTTGAATTTCCTATTTACCAGACTACTGACCATAAAATCACCTCAGTAAATGTCCTAACTCAACACCCATATCACAAGGTATGGGAAAGGCCGCTGCTGGAAGAGACCTTCCAACCCAAGAATTTTGCTGCTCTCTCATGGTCGCTGCTGGCAGAAGGAATCCAGCCAGACAGACTGCAACATCTACCCGGAGCAGCACCTGGGCAAAGCCGGTCCCACCCGGGGCATGCTGCTCGAGTTACAGAAGGTGGTGATGGCAGTGGTGGTAGTGGAGGAATCTTCTACTAAAACAGCAAGTTGAAACTAAATGGAGAGTCTTCCATTCAAGTGCTGTGATTCTGTTTAATACACGCCCACAGCTCCTCCAAATCCTGCCCAGGGACCTCAGGGAGGTCAAGTCGCGATGTGGGCCTGCCAAGAAGTCTTCCTAAACAGGTACTGGAGCCGCCCTTGGTTTTGGCGGCATACTGGAAAGTTAGATATTCAAGGGACAACAAGAGTAGAACTCGGATCAGACGGAAACCGCAGGCACAGAGCAGAAGAAAGACGAACGCAACCCGGGGGTCTAGTGTGGCTGCAGCCCAGAGATGTCTCCAGTAGGTTACTGGAGAGGCGTATTCACTGTCCACTGTAAGCCTCTACAGAACGCTGGCTCTCACCAGCACACAGGGGACGCACAGCCTGGGAGGAGCTGTCACAGTTGCTGCCTCCCTCCTCATCTCCCAGGAGGCTGCCTCCAGGCTGTTTCTCGCCCACACCCCTGGCTTCCTCTCTGCCTCCTTGGGTGCAGTTGCAGGCTGTAAACCACGGCCGCAGGTTACACCCAGCTCCTCAGCTGCTAGGCGATCCACCGCACCTGCTGCCCGTCTTCTGGCCCCTCTGGCTCCGTCCCGTCCCTCTGTGGGACTAAGGACACGGGTCCTGACCCGCGTAGGTGCCCAGCAGTAGCAGGCCGCGGAGGTTGACGCGTCCATGGCAGCTCGCAGGCCGACCGCGGGAAGGCAGTGGGTGCGCCTGGCTGTGCGGGTCCCCTGCAGCTGCGGAGGGGCTGCTGGAGGGCTTGGTGGCCACAGGTGTCGGTGGAAGAAACAGTCTCCTCAACGGAGATAAGACTCCGATGACTAAAGCCGCTCTGAGCCTTGGCTCAATCTTGCTACATGGAGACTGCAATCCCTATTTTTCCAGGTGGCTGTGAGAATGGCATGACATATGAAATTCACGGCTTAATATCAGTTCATAAAACCAAAGTCCCATACGTGGAAGTGAGAAGTCAAATGATGTGAGGTTCTTTTGTGCCAGAATTTTTTCCTGAAAGAATGTAAGACCTAAAGTGAGCCATGGTAGTTTCAGGATAACCTAATTTCAAGATACTCACATCCATTGGGTGTTTATGTCATTTTTATACTATGTTTTTTGCTAGTTAAGTACATGGAGAAGACACCCAGCTATTGCTCTAATTTGCATTTTGGTTATTATTTAGGGTCATGTTTTCTAATGTTTTATTTATTATTTGCAAACCTCTACACAATTTTTTGTGAAATATTTTAATCTCTTCCCAAATATCTGATGGGATGTTAATGTAAATATCCAATTAAAATGCAAAATTAAACTTTAAAAATATGACTTTCCCAGTTGTAATATTTTTAAAAGTGTTTTTCTAGTCTGTTGCTTTTTAGTTTATTTTTTCTTCCTTCTACTGGTTATAAATATTTTATATTCAAATATGTTTGTTTATCCCTTTGTGATTTCTGTTGCTTCAAAACCCAAGATCACTCTCTGATACAGATCTGACAAATCTTCTATCATATTACTGTGGATTTTTCTTTAGAGTTTTAAAGTTTTATTTTTGGTTTGATCTCGAAATTATTTTGTTTGATTTACCTTAAGGAGATATATATATATTTTTTTTTGAGATGGAGTTTCACTCTTGTTGCCCCAGGCTGGAGTACAATGACACAATCTCGGCTCACTGCAACCTCTGCCTCCTGGGTTCAAGTGATTCCTTGTCTCAGCCTCCTGAGTAGTGCATGCACCACATGTTACATGCGCCACCGTGCCCTGATAATCTTTTGTATTTAGTAGAGACAGGGCTTCACCATGTTGCTCAGGAGTTTGTCGTGGCAGGTGGATCACCTGAGGTCAGGATTTTTATACACTAATATACAATTTCTATACACTAAGAATTCTATCTTATTAAATGACATTTCAGTGTGTACTTGTTCTTGACATTCTATTTACCAAATCACACATTTTCATTGGCAGCTACACTTTTTATGGCTTCTCCATTTGTTTTCTTTTGTTGCTAATATCTGAGACAGAACATTTTCCTGTTGTTTTTTGATCTGTGTTTCTATTGTCAATGACCATTTTAAAAAACTGAAATGCAGGCCAGGCATAGTGGCTCACTCCTGTAATCCCAGCACTTTGGGAGGCTGAGGCGGGTGGATCACCTGAAGTCAGGTGTTCGAGACCAGCCTGGCCAACATGGTGAAACCTTGTCTCTACTAAAAATACAAAAATCAGCAGGGCGTGGTGGCATGCGCCTGTAATCGCAGCTACTCTGGAGACTGAGGCAGAAGACTCACTTGAACCTGGGAGGTGGAAGTTGCAGTGAACCGAGATCGCGCCACTGCACTCCATCCTGGGTGACAGAGCAAGATTCCGTATTAAAAAAAATAAAAAAAAATTAAAATGCATTGCTTTGTATTCCAGTAATATAAACAATAGTTAAGGGATGTACAAAAATTCAGAAAAATTAACATAGGAAAACATCACCTATAATCTAAAATTTTTGATACCATTTTGTTATATCTCATTTCAATTTTTATATGGAATTTTTTAATTTATGAAGTTCCATCACCTATAAAATTGGGGTAATACTCATACCTACTCATAGAGTTGTGAAGGATTAAGGATAAATGCATAAAGCAGAGAGCATGGTGCTTAATACATAGTATTTAATAAATATTAATTACTTTCATTTACACAGTTGTACAATTTTGTACTTTGCATTTCACTTCATATGATACTGTATGCTTTTTCCTATCTAGCTATAAACATTTTAAATAAAAAATTTTAATAAAATTGTAACTGGGTGGATAATATTTCCATAATATATCAGTATGTGTCTATGCGTGTGTGTGTGGGGGGGGGGGGGTATGGGTGTATGATTATCCTACTATTTTCCTGTTTTTCTCTAGTAGTTTACATTGTGAGAAAAGTTTCATCTGTTTTGGAATTGGTTGCTTAGTATAGAAATCTAGAACTGAAGTTCTTCAATCAGGGAATAATAATGATGAGAAAACAGGCATATTTATACATGTAGTGTGTGTGTATATATACACACACAAACACTATGCATAATTATATATATGTATATATACAGTCCATATATACTCTCAAAGCCTTCATTCCAGTTTATAATCCAATTCAAGCATTAAAAAAATTTTATTTAAACATTTTAAAATCTTTTGTAGAGATAGTGTCTTGCTGTGTTGCCCAGGCTGGTCTTGAACTCCCAGCCCCAAATGATCCTCCCACCTCAGCCTCCCAAAGTGCTAGGATTACAGGCATGAACCACTGCACCCAAGGCCAAATATTTTTAAATTATCGTTTTACTTCAATTTGTCCCTACATATCTTATTCTCTAGTAATTTTATACTGTTTTTCCTTTTTGCTACTATGATTGATCATTTTCCTATACATTGGCTTATGATATCATATTATTTTGTAAAAAGCTTATGTCCTTTGCCTACTCATCTATTTCATCATTTCATGGTTTCTAAATACAGCAAGTACCTCTTTCTTCAAAGGTCAAATAAACGTCTATTCAATTTCTCCTCGTAATTTTTCTGTTATCCTTATATTTATTCATTATGAAAGTGCTATTGGAGAAATTCAGTAATCACAGACATGTGAAAAGTAGCAAAAATAAAAATAACCATACATTCTAATGGTAACAGTTAACATGTTGATATTTTTCAAAATTTTTTTTCTTTGCATATTTGAGATTTTTATGTATTATTTTATGCACTGTAAATATGTTATAAATGTATATATTTCATAAAATTGATCTGAGAATCTGTTAGTTACAAAGTACTTTACTGCAGAATGTAATTACTTTAAATATTAAATTTAAATGTTTAATTTCTTTTAATTTTTGCTTTTGCAAATAATATCAGCATCTTATTTTATAAATAGTGCTCACATCTATGATAATTTCCCATGTGAAATATATTTAAATGTATAATTATTTGATTAAAATTTTGCATATTCTAAGGTTCTTGAAGATTGAGGCAAATTGCCTGTAAAGCTTTGTCTGTGTCAGCATTCATTATTATGTTTGATCTTCGGGGGCCACTTTTAATCCAGAGTCTTGTGGTTTTTAGTTCTGAAAAAGGTGGTACCAATTTATTTAAAATTTATTTTAAAATATATGTAATTCTAGAAACAAACAAATAAGGAAACACAGAATTCTTGGAATAGAACTCAATAAATTATATTTTAACCCACTAATGTGCTAGTACATTTTAACAACTGCTTTGGGTGTACATATATACACAATCTATATGGGTCTGTATATATATATACAAATTTATTCTAGATTTTACTGATATAGATGATGTGTAGCATTCAATTTACAAATAATAATAAATTATACAACATTCTTTATTGCAAGTTCTAAATAATTAATTGATTGTCACGGAAGGCTTTCACGGATAATTAGTCAAAGTCCTGTATCCACAGCCAGCCTAAGGTTGCAGTTGGTAAATTAGTTCAGTTCTGATATGAATGGTGGTTGATGTTAACAAGACAAAAGTGAAACTGTGAAAAGGTGTGTTGGAACTTCACTCATTTGTCAAGGAGCAACATCTTTGCTAAATTGGATAACAGTTCTCAAATAATGGAAGAATATTTTTCAAGACTGTTTGTGCTATTCACAATGTAGCCACTATGAATATGGCACAAGTTTAGGTTTAATCTTCAATATTAACATTGTGTCCATCAATTTATTATGTTTAGACAATAAAATACAATAAGTCAAGCTTTAACTTGAAGCACTTGCTAATTTCCATGCTGTAAATACTTCCACGGTGGCCAACGTAGTCTACAAACATGACATTAGTGAGTGAGAAGGTGGGAAAAAATGCACAGTAGCACATGGTTATGTCTGTCCCTCATAAAATGCAGTAGACATAAATAGCCTCAAATAGGAAAAAGAAGTAAAAGAATTAGAAAATGATGAATTTTGAGTATGTATTACCTTTTAAGTGTAATTTATTTAATTGTAAAGTCATGTCATTCAATTTTAATAATGACACCTTTTATTAACTGGCACCAAGATTCCTGAAAATGTCAACCATGAAAATAAACCATTACGAGGTGGCTCCAGTCCACTACTGCTTTACCCCAAATGTAATGAGGAATTTATCTTCATATAGTTAAACTGTCAAATGTCTTTTTTTTTTTTTTTTTTTGAGATGGAGTTTCTCTCTGTCGCCCAGGCTAGAGCGCAGTGGCCGGATCTCAGCTCACTGCAAGCTCCGCCTCCTGGGTTTACGGCATTCTCCTGCCTCAGCCTCCCGAGTAGCTGGGACTACAGGCGCCCGCCACCTTGCCCGGCCAGTTTTTTGTATTTTTTAAGTAGAGACGGGGTTTCACTGTGTTAGCCAGGATGGTCTCGATCTCCTGACCTCGTGATCCACCCGTCTCGGCCTCCCAAAGTGCTGGGATTACAGGCTTGAGCCACCGCACCCGGCCTCAAATGTCTTATCACAAAAGATAGTTGTACAGTCTCCCTCATTATCTGTGGGGGATTGGTTCCAGGACCTTGCCAGACACCACAGTCCACAGATGCTCAAGTCCCTGGTGTAAAGAGGTGTATTATTTGCATATAACCTATGCACATTCTCCCAAATGCCTTAAGTCATCTCTAGATTACTTATAATACCTAACACAATGTCAATGCTAAGTAAATAATTGTTATATTGTATTGTTTAGAGAATAATGACAAGAAAAAATGACTTTACATGTTTGGTATACATGCAATTTTTGGAATATTTTTGAAAATATCACAAAACTTTTTTTTGAAGATTTTGAAAATGGTTGAATCCACAGATGTAGAACCCATGGATATGGAGGGCCAGCTATTCTTCATTTCATCTCTTTCCACCACCCGGAACTATTCCCAAGAGGTAAGCAGCCTCAACTCCTCTAGCCCATTTCACCAATATATCTCCATGTTCATAAAAAAGCCTTATTATTTTCCTTTTTGTTGATTTATTAATATTAGATATAGTACATTAAGTTCCCATGTTGTTCTTCGACAACAATATCACCTAACCTAGTTATATTTCAATGTATGGTTAAATCAATATCAGTATTTATAATATGTTAAAATGTATTTTTGAGCCATGTGCTTAGTATTTCTTCTTTCTTATAAAATTCTTAACATATTCTTGATATTAATATCCCTTACCTCTTATTTGTTGATTGATGAATTAATTGATTTCTCTATTTCTGCATAACTGCCTCCCACATAATCCAGTATCTCTACTCCAAGAATATTAATAGTATTTTCTGTGCACTGAATAATATGACTTCTACTTTATTTTACTTTTTCCTGCACACTACTTCATTCATTTTCTGTTTCTGTGTAACAAATCATCACAAACTTTGTGGCATAAGACACTACACATTTATCTTCATAGTTTCTGTGGATCAGGAGTACAGGCATTGCTTGGTTGGCTGCAAACAGGGTACTGGTTGGGCTGGTTCCTTTCTAGAGCTTGGGGTCCTCTTCCAAGGTCATGTGATTGTTGGCAGAATTCACTTAGGGGTGTGTGTGTGTGTATTTTACTGCGATATTTGTCTCTCTGAGGTGTCTTTGCTTTTTAAAAATTATTTCGTTTCGTAGCAAAACTTGTATTACCATTCTAGAATTTTCCTTTATAGTGCTCCTAATTATTTTTTTAAATTAACCATTTGCTAACTCATCTACTGGCCTTTTTTTTTTTTTTTGAGACTGGGTCTCCCACTGTCACCCAGGCTGGAGTGCAGTGCTGTGATCACAGCTTGTTGTACCAAATCCCAGGCTCAAGTGATCCTCCCATCTCAGACTCCTAAGTAGCTGGGACTAGAGCTATGCCAGGCCAATTTTTAAATTTTGGGGGGAGACAGGGACTCGCCAGTTTAACCATGCTGGTTTCAAACTCCTGGCAGCAAGCAATCCTCCCACCTTGGCCTCCCTAAGTGCTGGGATTACAGGCGTGAGCCACTACACCTGGCTAAAGTTTTAATTTTTATTTGTAGAGATGGTGTCTCACTATGTTGTACAGGCTGATCTCAGCCATCATGCCTGGGCTCACCTATGAGTTTTTAAAAGTATCCTTGATTCGCACTTATTGCTTATACAACAGTAAATGACCTTATTCTTGGCCAGGTCCAGTGGCTCATGCCTGTAATCTCAGCACTTTGGGCAGATCACTTGAGGTCAGGAGTTTGAGACCAGCCCGGCCAACATGGCAAAACCCCAATTCTACTAAAAATACAAAAATTAGCAGGGCATGGTGGTGGGCGCCTGTAATCTCAGCTACTAGAGAGGCTGAGGCAGAAGAGTCACTTGAATTCGGGAGGCGGAGGTTGCAGTGAGCCCAGATGGCACCACTGCAATCCAGTCTGGGCGACAGAGCCAGTCTCCAAACAAATAAACAAACAAACATCTTATTCTTTAATCTGTGACTCAAGTGGAGTGGGTTAAAAGTGGGGTGCAGGAGCAGGGACAGGCCCTTGGCTGGTGAATTTTCTCCAATTCCATTTGTGAACGTTCACTAATTCCTTGTATTTTCATGGATTGGGTTTTTCCAGGTTATAGGCCACTGACCTGTTCCCACTGCATGGGAAGGGCAGGCCCCCAAGGCAGGGCTGCTCTGGATCCGCAAGTTCCGTGCATGGTGGTCCCTCTCTCAGGTCCCTTGCTGTCCCCGCCTTTGTGCTCCTGCTGCACACAGTTGCAGCGTCTCCAGCTTCCGCGGAGACTGGACGAATTCCGCTCCACGGTCCCCTAAGCAGGGACTTGGCTGTGGGCCCCTCCCTGCTCCCCTTGGTTGGCTCTAAGAGCTCCATCCACGTTTAATTTCCAAAGTACAGACTGAAACCTGTTTTCTTTTTTTTTTTTTTAATTATACTTTAAGTTCTAGGGTACATGTGCATAACGTGCAGGTTTGTTACATATGTATACTTATGCCATATTGGTGTGCTGCACCCATCAACTCGTCAGCACCCATCAATTCATCATTTATATCATGTATACCTCCCCAATGCAATCCCTCCCTCCTCCCCCCTCCCCATGATAGGCCCCAGTGTGTGATGTTCCCCTTCCCGAGTCCGAGTGATCTCATTGTTCAGTTCCCACCTATGAGTGAGAACATGCGGTGTTTGGTTTTCTCTTCTTGTGATAGTTTGCTAAGAGTGATGGTTTCCAGCTGCATCCATGTCCCTACAAAGGACGCAAACTCATCCCTTTTTATGGCTGCATAGTATTCCATGGTGTATATGTGCCACATTTTCTTAATCCAGTCTGTCACAGATGGACATTTGGGTTGATTCCAAGTCTTTGCTATTGTGAATAGTGCCGCAATAAACATATGTGTGCATGTGTCTTTGTAGTAGAATAATTTATAATCCTTTGGGTATATACCCAGTAGTGGGATGGCTGGGTCATATGGTACATCTAGTTCTAGATCCTTGAGGAATTACCGTACTGTTTTCCATAATGGTTGAACTAGTTTACAATCCCACCAACAGTGTAGAAGTGTTCCTATTTCTCCACATCCTCTCTAACACCTGTTGTTTCCTGACTTCTTAATGATTGCCATTCTAACTGGTGTGAGATGGTATCTCATTGTGGTTTTGATTTGCATTTCTCTGATGGCGAGTGATGATGAGCATTTTTTCATGTGTCTGTTGGCTGTATGAATGTCTTCTTTTGAGAAATGTCTGTTCATATCCTTTCCCCACTTTTCGATGGGGTTGTTTGTTTTTTTCTTGTATATTTGTTTGAGTTCTTTGTAGATTCTGGATATTAGCCCTTTGTCAGATAAGTAGGTTGCAAAAATTTCTCCCATTCTGTAGGTTGCCTGTTCACTCTGATGGTAGTTTCTTTTGCTGTGCAAAAGCTCTTTAGTTTAATTAGATCCCATTTGTCCATTTTGGCTTTTGCTGCTGTTGCTTTTGGTGTTTTAGACATGAAGTCCTTGCCCATGCCTATGTCCTGAATGGTACTACCTAGATTCTCTTCTCCTTTCAGTTACATTTTTTGTCCTTGTGGGTTAAGGTCTTGTGAATCTCCTTTATAATTATGTTAAAAGAATTCGGGGAGGGAGAAATAATAAACATATACGTTCTGCCACTTTAACCACAATTCTGATTATTTTGTATTATAAAGACCCAGGGCAGCCCAGCGCAGTGACTCACGCCTGTAATCCCAGCACTTTGGGAGGCAGAGGGGGGCGGATCACCTAAGGTCAGGAGTCCGAGACCAGCTTGGCCAACATGGAGAAACCCTGTCTCTACTGAAAGTACAAAAATTAGCCGAGCATGGTGGCGGGTGCCTGTAATCCCAGCTACTCGGGAGGCTGAGACAGGAGAATCGCTTGAATCCGGGAGGTGGAGGTTGCAGTGAGCCGAGATTGCACCACTGCACTACAGCATGGACCATACTGTCTCTGACACACACACACACACACACACACACACACACACAAAGACCCAGGGCCGATATGAGGGAAACTAAAGCCTCTCACATTCTATTTTATTTTGATTTTCCTTTCTACTGTTTAGAGCATTCATGTAACTTCCAAATCCTAAATTAAACGTGAAAAACAAAAACAAGGAGAAATGTCTGACATCCGAGTCAGTACGGCTGGTCGGGATGGGAATTCTCCCGTCGTTGCTGTGTCCAGAACAGCACCTCCTTCCCCCAGTCTTCCTCAGAGTTGATTCCCTAAAATCAAGGCAGAAGGCAGGGCCAGAGGCACAAACAGTACTGCAGGGAATGTCCTCCTGGCATTGCGTGCCCACATTCATGGCAGCAGGGGGTAGATGGATGTTCTGACTCTATATTTACAGAACCTATGTAATTTATTGAAATGAAAACCTAGAGCCTTATCTCTCTCTGGGATTTCTCCAAAATGATTCAATTCCAGGAAGCAGTCAGCAAAAATGATGACTGTTCCCCCAAAACAGTTCTGCATAAAGAAAAAAAAAAAAAAGAAACTCGCAAGATGCAGAGAGAGAAAGAGAAAGAGAGAGAGAGAAAAGAAGCAAACCAATCGGCCAAACAGTACAAACTATTTGCCTAAAAGCTGCCTCAACCATTTTGGGAACTGATTATGAGAAGAAAGCTCTAATTTTTGTCTCTGACATGTGCTGCCTGTAAGGAGTGGGGAGAGTCATTCCTGGTGTTGTTGGCATCACTCCAAACTTTTCTCCAAAACACAGAAAAATAAGTTCTAAAAAAGCAAGAAAGTAAAATCACCCTTAATCCAACTATTCCAAGAAAGTGCCTGTTAACGTTTTTTGTTTCTCTCTTTTGCTTTTGCATTGTGGTGAAAGCTTCACCACAGAGCTCTGTCAGTGCATAGACACAAACACGTTCCCACACAGATGCATAAGGCACACGCACGTGCACACACACAAGCCCACATGTACACACATGTGCACACACACAGTCACCCCCTCATGGACTTGCCATCTCCCAGCACCTCCTCCAGGGCCTTCTCAGCGCCGCCTGTGGAGTAGAAAGAGGGCATCTGCAGCAGGGGTGCGTCAGGAGTTTTAGCACCAGCTGTGCTGTGCCCGAAACTGCCCATCGCTAGGATAGGAGTTGGTTCTCCTACCTCTCTCACAGGGGATGTCTGGTAGGGCCCTGTGGTGGGCTTCTCACATTCTTTCAGCCCACTAGAAGTTTTTTTGTTTGTTTTTAAATCTAACTTAATTTTATTTTAAGTTCTGGTACATATGTGCAGGACCTGCAGGTTTGTTATATAGGTAAACGTGTGCCACGGTGGTTTGCTGTACCCATTAACACATCATCTAGGCATTAGCTCCGCATGCATTAGTTATTTATTTTGATGCTCTCCCTCCCCCTATCCCCCAACCCCGAAAGGTTCTGGTGTGTGATGTTCCCCTCCCTGTGTCCATGTGTTCTCATTGTTCAGCTTCCACTTATGAATGAGAACATGCGGTGTTTGGTTTTCTGTTCCTGCGTTACTTTGCAAAGCATAATGGCTTCCAGCTCCATCCATGTACCTAAAAAGGACATGATCTCCTTCCTTTTGAAGGCTGCATAGTATATCATGGTGTTTATGTACCACATTGTCTTGATCCAGTCTATCATTGATGGGAATGTAGATTGATTCCATGTCTGATATTGTGAATAGTGCTGCAATGAACATATGTGTGAGTGTATCTATGTAATAGAATGATTTTTATTCCTTTGGGTATATACCCAGTAATGGGATTGCTGGATCAAATGGTATTTCTGCCTCTAGGTCTTTGATGAACCACCACACTGTCTTCCACAAAGGTTGAACTAATTTACCCACCAATGGTGTAAAAGCATTCCTATCTCTCCACAACCTCACCAACACCTGTTGTTTCTTGACTTTTTAATTGCCATTCTTACTGGTGTGAGATGGTGACTCATTGTGGTTTTGATTTGCATTTCCCTAATAATCAGTGATGTTTAGCTTTTTTTCATGTGTTTGTTGGCTGCATAAATGTCTTCTATCATCAGAGAGAACAGACAACCTACAGAATGGGAGAAAATATTTGCAATCTGACAAAGGTCTAACATCTGGAATCTATAAGGAACTTAAACAAATTTACAAGAAAAACACAAAGTAACCCCCATTAAAAAGTGGGCAAAGATTTTTTGTTTTTTTATGATGCTGAACATCAGAACAGAATAAAAAGATTTTTCTCCTTCTCTTCTCTCTTGGCTCCTTTACAAATTTTACCATTCCTCCCTCATAATTTTTGAATTGTCATGATTGACATCTTCCCAACATAATTTTGAGTTATTTATTTCTTAGTCTGTGCTAAGCCAGACAAAATTTATGTTCCAGTCGTCCTCTAAAATAAGAACCTGAATTGCAAATGTAAACAACAACAACAAAAAACCCAGGACCTTTCAAATAGACCACAGTCCATGGATGCTCCAGACCCTGGTATAAAGTGGTGTAGTATTTGCATATAACCTATGCACATCTTCCCAAATGCTTTAGATCACCTCTAGATTCCATATAATACTTAACACAATGTCAATGCTATGTAAATAGTTGTTGTATTGTTTAGAGAATAATGACAAGAAAAAATGACTTTACATGTTCAGTACACTTGCAATTTTTGGAATATTTTTGAAAATATCAAAAAACTTCTCTCTTTTTCTCCCAGGCATGTCTCAATTGATTTTGAGGTTTATTTGGCCAAGGTTGAAGACACGCCCTGGAAAAGTAAACAGAAATCACCAGAAGGTGTGTGATCCCTGCCTTTTCCAGAGAGTTTTCCACACTTCGGTATTTGAAGGGGAAAGAGCCAGCAGGCGGGGAAGGGGGTCAGAAAAAAAAAAAAAGGGAGAGGGAGGCCGGTGAGGAGAGTGGTTGCATTCTTGTGAGGCTTTGACTGGAGCTCACTGAATCCACACTTCATGCCTGAAAGGAGGGTAGAGGAAAAGTCAGTTATGTATTTGTTTTCTGTGCTAGGTGAATCTGCATTTTACATAAGATAAAGATAGTTGAGGAAGCGGTCAAATATGCATTTGTCTGGGGTGGGGTGGGCAGTGATAATTTCTAGTTTTGTCTTTGTGGTTCCCATAAAGATGAGCTGTGAATTTACAATATCAGAGTGAGATTCAACAGAACTCTCTTTTAGGGTTACTCTATAGGGGGGTACGTATTCTGAATAATTTAGGGCCCCACAAGGAATTTCCTTGTGAGCAATTTGAGAGGGAAGCTACCTGAGGAGATATGTGGCCTTTTAACCTTGCAGCTTTCTGTGTGGGAACAAGACAGAAGGCAGTTTTATTTTATTTTATTTTTTTTTACTATTGTTGTTTTTTGCTTCACTCAATTCCCAAGCTTCTTTGCCTTTGTCATAGTGAGTTTAGAGTCCTGAGATTCTGTTTTTCTTTCACACAACTGAATAATAAGGAGAAATACAATGGACTCTTCTAAATGCGATTTCATGTCTCATGCACAACAAATACAGGTGGATTTTGACTTTTTTCACACCCAAAGTTACAACTTATTGGGCCTATGACACACACACACACCACACACACACACACACACACATACATATTTATTTTACAAAAACTTAATCACTCCATTTTTAACGTTTTTTGGAGCAGTTAACCTGATGTTTTGTAAAATTAGCAATGCATATTATGTATTTTCCTATATACAAACCTTTGATCTGTAGCACCAATTTTAGTGTTACAGTATTACATTCTATCACTGTATCATAATTTTTGGACTGTTTCCTGTTATTAGAAATACAACCCGTCCGGCCGGGTGCGGTGGTTCACTCCTGTAATCCCAGCATTTTGGGAGGCTGAGGCGGGCCGATCACCTGAGGTTGGGAGTTTGCTACCAGCCTGATCAACATGGAGAAATCCCGTCTCTACTAGAAATACAAAATTAGCTGGGTGTGGTGGTGCATACCTGTAATCCCAGCTACTCAGGAGACTGAGGCAGGAGAATTACTTGAACTCGGGAGGTGGAGGTTGCAGTGAGATCACACCATTGCACTCCACCCTGGGCAACAAGAGCGAAACTCCGTCTTAAAAAAAAAAAAAAAGAAAGAAAGAAAGAAAAGAAAAGAAATACAACCTATCTTGGCGGATCACCACAGGTCAGGAGTTCGAGACCAGCCTGGCCAACATGGTGAAACTCCGTCTCTACTGAAAATATATAAAAAAAAAAAAATTAGCCAGGTGTGGTGGCGGGTGCCTGTAGTCCCAGCTACTTGGAAGGCTGAGGCAGGAGAATCGCTTGAACTCGGGAGGTGGAGGTTGCAGAGAGCCGAGATAGTGACACTGTGTTCCAGCCTGGGCGACAGACTAAGACTCTGTCTCAAAACAAACAAACAAACAAAACACCTATTGCATTGTTTTTGCAATGATAAATAGCATTGCTATGGCTAGTCTTTTTTTTTTTTTTTGAGACGGAGTTTTGCTCTTGTTGTCCAGTCTGGAGTGTAATGGTGAGATCTCGGCTCACTGCAACCTCTGCCTCTCAGGTTGAAGCAATTCTCCTATCTCAGCCTCCCAAGTAGCTGGGATTACAGGCATGCGCCACCATGCCTGGCTAATTTTTTGTCTTTTTAGTAGAGACGGGATTTCACCATGTCGGTCAGGCTGGTGTTGAACTCCTGATCTCAGATGATTTGCCTGCCTCTGCCTCCCAAAGTGCTGGGATTACAGGTGCGAGCCACTGTGCCCTGCTTGCTATGGCCAGTCTTATACATCTTTAAAAACGTAATTTTCTTTTTTAAAAAAGACATATTACAAAATTAATTGATACATAATATTTTACATATGTATGAGGTACATGTGATTTTTTTTTTTTTTTGTTATGTGGATAGACTGTATAATAATAAGCCAGGGCATTTAGGTTACCCATCACCTCGTGTGTTTATTGCTTCTATGTATTGATAATATTTCAAGTTCTCTTCTGGCTACTTTGAAATACACAACACGTTGTTGCTAACTATAATCACTCCATTTTGCTATTGAGTATTAGAACTTACAGCTTCTGGCCAGGCATGGTGGCTTACACCTGTAATCCCAACACTTTAGGAGGCCGAGGTGGGCTGATCACTCAGGGTCAGGAGTTTGAGACCAGCCTAGCCAACACGGCAAAACCCTGTCTCTACTAAAAATACAAAAATGAGTCGGGTGTGGCGGAGCCTGCCTGTAGTCCCAGCTACTTGGGAGGCTGAGGCTGGAGGATCACTTGAGTCTGGGAGGCAGAGGTTGCAGTGAACTGAAATCACTCCACTGCACTCCACAGCCTGGGCGATAGAGTAAGACTCTGCCACACACACACACACACACACACACACACTTATACCTTCTACCTAACTGTAAGTTTGCACTCATTAACTAAACTTTCTTTATCCCTCTCTGCCCCCACATAACCTCCCCAGTCTCCAGCATCTATCATTTTACTCTCTCTCCCTCCATGAGATCAACCTTTTTTGCTCCCACATGTAAGTGAGAACATGTGATACTTGTCTTTCTGTGTCTGACTAATTTCACTCAACATAATGACCTTCAGTTCCATCCATGTTCATTTTCTATGACTAAATAGTATTCCATGCTGTATATATACCCCATTTCAGGTTGATTCTATATGTTTGCTATTGTGAATAGTGCTGCAACAAACAAGTGGGCACAGATATACTTTTGTATTCTGATGTCTTTTCCTTTGGATAAAGGAAATAGTGGAATTGCTTGATCATATGGTAGCTCTATTTTTAGGTTTTTTGAGAGACCTCCATACTATTTTCCATAGTGGTGGAACTCACTTACATTCTCACCAACAGTGTATGTGTCCCCTCTTCTCTGTGGCCTTGCCAGCCTCTGTTATTCTATGTTTTTTTTTTTTTTTTATAATAGCCTTTCTGACTGATGTGATAATGCATTTCTCTGATGATTAGTATGTTGAACATTTTTTTCATATACCTGTTGGCCATTTGTATGTCTCCTTTTGCAAAATGTCTATTCATGTCCTTTGCCCACTTTTTAATGGGATTATTATTATTATTTTACTGTTGAGTTAAACACATAAATTATTTTCTATAGAAAATACTAAAACTGAAATTTCTGGCTCAAAAACATGTGCATACTGCCAAAATTGTTGGTGCCCAGTATGACTGACCTCTAGAAAGGTTGTACCTCTATACTAACTGGGGAGGCTATTTGTCCTTTAGGAGACTGATATACAAGAGAAGCTCCATCATATGTATCCTTCCTACTCACTCCTTGATCACCCCAAAAGCCCAGAAAACACTGTACCTTCTTCAAGGTGGATACGGTGATCAAAGTATTAGAAATAGGGCATATCTCTAACCTACTGTGGGAAGACAAGCGCTTTCACGGGTATCTTCTGTTGGCTCTGGATGCTGGTGAGATGACACCAGTCTGGTTTCAGTAGATGGTTTCAGGAGGTATGAGAACATGCTGGGGTGACCAAGGGCAAGTCTCAGACTATAATGGCAGGCATGGAAAGCAGACATGGCCCCCATTAGATGGTGGAGCCAGAGTGGATATCAGAATGGCCTGGGCCACAGAGATCTCTGGAGCTCTACTTGTCATTCCATTCCTGCCTGATTAATATGAACTGCATTTGAGTTATTTGAATGTAGTTTTGCTAGTTATTATATTATTAGCATGATGAGACTATCTAGTAACTCAGGCAACCATGAGCGGTGCTGATGCAGTTTTGTCTTTGCCAGAATGTTTTCTCCACCTGATGGAATGTGCTTGGCTCATCTTCCTCTTATGAAAAAAAAACTGTGAATAGTATACGACCTCTTTCTTCTTATTTTGCCTATTTCTTCTTACATTTTACTAATCAAACATGGCTTGCTAAAATTATTAAATTTATAGATTACTTCTATTAATACAATATACAGGATGCTTCCAAAGAAATAACTATTCTATATACTTCAGTTTTCCTCTTTTATAGTTTAATTTCAGTCTTTAATTCATTTGGAAATAAGTTTGGAGTGATCTTATTTTTTTCTAATTACTTAATAATGTAATTATCATTTATTAAATATTTCCTAGTTTTTCCATTGACCTCAAATGCAACTCTATCATAGTCTAAGTTATCTTGAATAACTTGGATAGATTTCTGTATTTTCTTCTTGGTTTCATTGATGTCCCTGCCCTTTTAATAATAGTACTATGCTGTTAAATGTATTGCGATTATGCATTACGACGTCTAACAATGAAAGTGGCTCTTGAGGTGCTTCCTTCTGCATGTCTGGGTAGAAGGTGGATAATTTCTTCTACATGTTCTTCAAGATGACCTTTAGCATTGTGTTGTGTTATGAAAAGTGTCCTTTTGATATTTTGCATAGAGCTACTTGACATTTAAAAATCAATTTTGAAAAAGTGATTTCTTTACAGTGTTGCATTCTCCTTTTGTTCTCCACCACTCCTGGCAGGAACATAGTTTGCCTCTCAATTTATGTGATTTTAAAAAGTATTTCATTTCATTTTTGTTTTCTTCACTTAAGTCCTGAATATTCTTTCTGAAGCTTATTTTTGCATACTTTATCACTTTCTTTTAATATCTGATACTAATACTATTGAATGAAAATTGAGTACTTGCACTTCACTAGACAGAACACAAACCCCTCACCTGCATTATTTTATTTGTTCTTCTGAAGCCCCTTATAATGTGGGCATGCTCATCCTCCTTCTTTTGCAGATAATGAAACTGAAGCCTGAATTGGTGTCATAATTTGCTCAAGTTCACACAGTGTCTCCTCCTGCTTACAACATCAGGGACTCCAAAATTTTAGGGAACAAAAGAAGCATCCGGGGCTGGTTTAAAATGGTTTAAATGGGAGCTTCCTGGGCCTGTGTTCTGAGATTTCTAGTCAGGAAGCCTTGCATGGGGTCTCCATCTCGGGAAACATTGCTCTGGCCTATGAAGTATTCAGCAGTGTCTTTTTCCATTCTGCTTTATTATTGTCTATTGTGACGGAAAGTTAATAGACATAAAATTGATGCCTGTGTATTTATTTTATATTTTACCACCATCTAAATCATCACATTAGATACAAACATTTTCATGCCATCCTTCTGGAGTAGTGAGATAAACGGTCATAGTCTCTGGCTTATATATCAAAATCTACAACATTTGTGAATGAATCACCTGAATTATTGTAAAGTTACTCTCTTTGATGGCATTTATGTTTTCATGGATGGAGCATTTTCTATTAGCTAACTTCTAGAATAGCATTAACAGTAGCAATAGTGAGTGTAGGTATTCACATTGTCAAGTTATTCACTTTTGTTCCTTTTTAATGTTGATTATAGACAAAGGGTGGTAAAGATGTAAATTTTGATATGCTATAGTTATTTTCCTACATTGCAATTGAGATAGTATCCATTTTCTGAACATATTTAGCTTTTCCTAAATATTCTTATATTCTTATAATATTTTAAATATTCTTGAAATCAGATCTTTACATTTGCTTGATTGCTTAACTTCATGGGCAGTGGTGTTCTTAAAGTAATTTGACAAAATGATTCATAAAGTGCTCAAATAAAAGTTACAAAAATAGAATCATAATCTGAGAGATATGTTTTAAAATGGCACCAAAGGTCTAACTCTTGAGATTAACTTCCGTAATTTCTCACTAAAGTACATGAACTCCCCACACAAAAATTAAGAGCCACAGATAACTTGTTTTCAGATCTTGGGAAGAATCTCAATGCATAAATCCTATTGATTTGATTTCTATAGCCTTTATATAAAATTGATGGAGAGAAGTTTAGTCAGGTTTTGACTTTAAACCAGAATGCCACCTTCAATAAACAGCACAGTCTCAATTAAGAAAGATGATATTAAGAAGGGATATAACTGGGGTTATTGATTAACTATTTGGAGAAAAATAACTAGTTTGATTTCTTTTTGACACTATATACTAAAATATATTTCAGATGGATTTAGGAGTTAAATGCAATTTTAAAAAGCCTTAAAGAACTTGAAGACAACTTGAGTAAACCTTTAGAGATACTGGAAGAAAGAAAAGACTTTTTAAACAAAAAGGGAGAGGTCGAAGTCAAAAAAAGAAAGATTAATTGATCTGGCTATGTAAATAAGTGAAAGCCAAAAATTTCAGTAAAGACTTAGAAATAACCATTGGATTTAACCAAATGAAGGTCATTGATGACGCAGGGAAGACCAGAACCTGATTGGAGTAGATTTTGGAGAGAATGGGAGGAGAGAAATTGTAAACAACAAGCATGTACTACAGACAGCTCTCTAGGGTGGGTTTGCTATAAACAGGAGCTGAGAAATCAGTCAGTAGGTGGAGGGCACAGTAACATCAAAAGAAAGGTTCCTTTCCATGGGAGAAGTAACAAAATTTCTTCTTTCCAGAAGAGAGTGAAAACTTACTGATGGAGGGGTGGAGGGGCAGACACACACACACACCACACACACACACACACACAGAGAGAGAGAGAGAGAGAGAGAGACAGAGAGAGAAAGAGAATGAGATCCAGTGAACAAGTTGAGATGCTGGCCTCCAAGCTCCTTCCATAGTGATAGGGAGAAGAAAGAATGCCTGAGCACACAGATTCAGGGCGAGGGGTTGGGCATAAGTGTGAGAAAGGAGCTATGGGCATCCTCTCCTGATTACTTCTCCGTCCTTGGTTTAATAGAAGTCAGGTGATCAGCTGAGAGTGTGGATGAGAAGGTGTAGGAGGTAGGAGGAGAAAGAAAATAGAAATAGTCAGCTAGGTGAGTGGTTTAAGGAAGTTCCCCATTGAGGTTAGTGGTACTGAATTCAAAGGAGACAAATCAGAATAATAGGCTTTTCCATCCATGCTCCACAGCCTAGATTCAAGCACAGAAAAGAGGTATCAAAGGTAGCAAAGTAATGATGCATTAAAATATTTATGCATGTATCAACATGACTCCTCTCCAGCCTCCCAGGCTGCTTCCTCCCATTCTGTCCCATTCCCCATCACAAAGGCCCTGCCTCTGAGCTGTGCATGTTGCTCTGAGGCACAGGAAAGAGGGAGCTTCCTCTGCGGACACAGAAGGGGATGGGTCAGGATTTGCACAGGTTAAAAATCTTGTCCCGGTCACAAATAAAATAATTTAAAAAACCCCAAAGTGGCAGAAAGCATTAAAAACAAATATGAAATATGGTAAACTTGTTACATGTAAATTTTAAGGTGAGCGGATCATCATTTGAAATTGATTACAAGCTGAACTGTTTTAGATGAAAGTATTTAAGCAAATTTACACAAACACAAACCTTTCAGTATGTAAGTTCAACTTGAGTCCACAACTGAGATTATGAAATACTGCCACATATTAATAGTATTTCAATAGCATATTGTTATATTTCTTATTGGCCCTATAAAATGTCCTAACTCTGCCTCCATTCTGTGATTTTATAAAAAGTAAACTTTGCCAGGTGCTGTGGCTCATGCCTGTAATCCCAGCACTTTGGGAGGCAGAGGAGGGTGGATCACGAGGCCAGGAGTTCAAGACCAGCCTGGCCAGTATAGCTAAACCCCGTCTCTACTAAAAATACAAAAATTATCTGGGTGTGTTGGCATGCACCTGTAGTCTCAGCTACTTGGGAGGCTGAGGCAGGAGAATCGCTTGAACCCAGGAGGCAGAGGTTGCAGTGAACCAAGACTGCCCCATTGCACTCCAGCCTGGGTGACAGGGTGAGACTCCATCTCAAAAAAAAAAAAAAAAAGTAAACTTGGTTTATTAAATATTCTGAATAATGCAACAAACCTAAACTGCTCTGGTAAATATCACAATTAGTAAGCAGCGCTAACCCTTATACCAAATACAGGAACGCCTTGTTTTATTGTGCTTTGCTTTATTGCACTTCACAGATTTATGTTTTTTACAAATTGGAGGTTTGTGGCAACCTTAATTTGAGTAAGTCTATCTGTTATAGGAAAGGCATCCCTATCCAGACCCCCAGAGATGGTTCTTGGATCTCGTGCAAGAAAGAATTCAGGGTGAGTCCATAGAGTAAAGTGAAAGCAAGTTTATTAAGAAAGTAAAGGAATGAAAGAATGGCTACTCCATAGACAGAGCCACCCTGAGGATGGCTGATTGCCCTTTTTTATGTTTATTTCTTGATGATATGCTAAACAAGGAGTGGATTATAAATGCCTCCCCTTTTTAGATCATATAGGGTAACTTCCTGACTTTGCCATGGCTTTTGTAAACTGTCATGGCACTGGTGAGAGTGTAGCATTGAGGACATACAGAGGTCATTCTTGTGGCCATCTTGGTTTTGTTGGGTTTTAGCCAGCTTCTTTACTGCAACCTGTTTTATCAGCAAGGTCTTTATGACTTGTATTTTGTGATGACCTCCTATCCCATTCTGTGACTTAGGATGCTTTAACCATCTGGGAATGCAGCCCAGTTCGTGTCAGCCTTATTTTACCCAGCTCTTATTCAAGATGGAGTTACTCTGGTTCACAGGCTTCTAACAAATTGGCACCATGTTTGAACAGCATATGCTCGCTTCCTGTCTCTTTCCTCAGGGCCCCCTATTCCCTGAGACACAACAATATGGAAATTAGGTCAATTAATAACCTTATAAAGGCCTCTAACTGTTCAAATAAAAGGAAGAGTTGCACGTCTGCCATTTTAAATCAAAAGCTAAAAATGATTAAGCTTAGGAAAATGACATGTTGAAAACCAAAATAAGCTAAAAGCTAGACATCTAGCTCTAAATAGTTAGCTAAGCTGTGAATGCAAAGGAAAACTTGAACGAAATTAGGAGTGCTACTCCAGTGAACACACGAATGATAAAAAAACAAAACAGCCTTACTGGTGATATGCAGAAAGGTTGAGCGGTCTGGATAGAAGATCGAGCCAGCCAAAACATCTCTTTAAGCCAGAGCCTAATCCAGAACAAGGCCCCAAATTATCTGTAATTCTACAAAGCCTGAGAAAGGAGAGAAAGCGACGAAGCAGAAGAAGAAAAGTTTGAAGCTAGCAGAGGTTGGTTCATGAGGTTGAAGGAAAGAAGACCTCTGCACAACATCAAAGTGGAAGGTGAAGCAACAGGTGCTGATGGAGAAGCTGCAGCAAGTTCTCCAGAAGATCTAGCTAAGATCATTGATGAAGGTGGCTACACTAAACAATAGATTTTCCACATAGGTAAAAATGCCTTATGTTGGACAAAGATGCCTCATGCGACTTTCATAGGAGAAGTCAATGCTTAGCTTTAAAGCTTCAAAGTACAGACTGACACAATAGTGTGTCACACAATTTTTTTTTGTTTCTCAGTACATATAAAAGTGATGTTTACAGTATAATGTAGTCTATTAAATGTGTGATAGCATTATGTCTAAAAACCAATGTACATACCTTCATTAAAAAATACTTTGGGCCAGGCATAGCGGCTCATGCCTTTAATCCCAGCACTTTGGGAGGCCGAGATGGGAGGATCACCTGAGGTCAGGAGTTTGAGACCAGCCTGGCCAACATGGTGAGACTCCATCTTTACTAAAAATGCAAAAATTATCTGGACGCAGTGGTGTGCGCCTGTCATCCCAGCTATTTGGGAGGCTTAGGCAGGAGAATTGCTTGAACCCAGGAGGTAGAGGTTGCAATGAGCTGAGATTGTGCCACTGTACTCTAGCCTGGGTGACAGAGTGAGACTCTGTCACAAACAAATAAACAAACAAACAAAAAACAACAACTTTGGCTGGGTGTGGTGGCTCATGCCTACAATCCCAGCACTTTGGGAGGCCAAAGTGGGCAAATCCCTTGAGTCTGGGAGTTTGAGACCAGCCTGGGCAACATGGTGAGACCCCATCTCTACAAAAAATACAAAAATTAGCCAGACATGATGGCACATGCCCGTAAGTACTAGCTACCTGGGAGGCTGAGGCAGGAGGATCATTTGAGCCCTGGATGTGGAGGTTGCAGTGAACCAAGATTACACCCTTGCACGCCAGCTTGGGGGACAGAATGACACCCTTTCTTAAAAAAAAAAAAAAGAAACACTTTATTGCTAAAATACGGTAACAATTATCTGAGCCTTCTTCAGCCAGTTGTAATCTTTTTGCTGGTGGACAGTCTTGCCTCTATGTTGAAGGTTGCTGAATGAGCAGGGTGGTGGTTGCTGGAGGCTGGGGTGGCTGTGGCAACTTCTTAAGACAAGACAACAATAAAGTTTGCTATATAGATTGACTCTTCATGAAAAAATTATCTTTAGCACGTGATGCTGTTTGATAGCATTTTATCCACAGTAGAGCTTCTTTTGAAATTGGAGTCAATCCTCTGAAACCCTGCTACTGTTTTATTAATGCAGTGTATGTCATATTCTAAATCCTTTGTTGTCATTTCAACAGCGTTCATGGTATCTTCACCAGGAGTAGTTTCCATCTGAAGAAGCCCCTTTCTTTGCTCATCTATAAGAAGCAGTTCAAGTTTCATCATGAGATTGCAGCAATTCAATCACGTTCTCAGGCTCCACTCCTAATTCTAGTTCTCTTGCTGTTCCTTCCACCTCTGCAGTTACTTCCTCCACTTGAAACCCTCAAAGTCATCCATCAGGTTTGGAATCAATTCCTTCCAAACTCCTGTTAATGTTGACATTTTGACTTCCTGTCATGAATCAAAAATGTTCTTAATGGCATACAGAATAAGAAATTCTTTCCAGAATGTTTTCAACTTATTTTGCCCAGATTCATTACAGGAATCACTTCTATGACAGCTACTGCTTTACAAAATGTACTTATTAAATAAGACTTGAAAGTAAAAACTAATCCTTGATCCATGGACTGCAAAGTAGATGCTGTATTAGCAGGCATGAAAACAACATCAATCTCCATGCACATCTCCATCAGAACTCATGGGTGATCAGGTAGATTGGCAGTGAGCAGTAATATTTTGAAAGTTTTTTTTTCTAAGCAGTAGATCCCAATAGTGGCCTTAAAATATTTAGTAAACCATGCTAAATAACATGCTAAAGAGATGTACTGCCATCCGGCATTGTTGTTCCATTTCTAGATTACAGGCAGAGTAGACTTAGCATAATTCTTAAGGGTCGTAGAATTTTCAAAATGGTAAACAAGCCTTGGCTTCAAGGTAAGTCACCAACTACATTAACCCTTAACAAGAGGGGCAGCCTGTACTTTGAAGCTTTAAAGCTAAGCATTTTACAGTGGTCTAGAGCTGAACTTGCAACATCTTTGAGATATGCCTGTCATCTCCCAAATGTATAATGGCTCAAAGTATCACTACTCAGTGTATCATAACAGTGCTCTATTTCCAAACAATCCAAGGAGGAGTCTCTGTGCACATGGTTGTTCAGAGCAGCCAGGCCTTGGGTAATCCTCAATGCCTGCCATGTCCACACCTGGGTGTGGACACCTAACATCCAGAGAGAGGAAAGGTTATAGAGGGTTGTGGAGAATGTTTCACAGGCCAGCCCGGAAGAGACTCTTTCCTCTTTGTCCCCATGGCCCCCTTTACCTGCAAAGGAGGCTGGGAACTGTAGTCTAGCTATTCTCAAGAAGTAGAGGAAAAGGGTTGAAGTGACAGTTTTTAGTAGTCTCTGCCATAATGTTATTGCACAGGATGAGACAAACCTGGCTTATGTGTTTTGATTTTAAGTCAAGTTTTTGAGTTAGTTCCCTGATACACTTGCCAAAAATGTTCTATGACAGCTGCATTGTTCTTTTGATTGTATTTATCCATTGAGTTTTTGCCTATAAATCATAAGGTATATGAATGGCATCAGCCTTTGGATTCCCTCAGCCACACCTCTCTCCTCCAGTAGGGTTTTGGGTCAGAATAGCTGGATGGTTTTGCAGAGAGAGGAGTTTAATTTTAAAAATATCATGAGGAAGCCCATGGTTTAACAATTGCGGTAGGTGGAGTGAATTTTAACGTTCTAGTGTTTGTTTTAGTTACTCATTTTATTCCCAAATCAGTGGGGAGACCAGAGCGTCAGTCTTGGGCAATAAATTGACAATCGCTTGTAAAGAAATCATTGCTACTTCTTCAATCTGCATGTAATTTGATTTTATGCTTTCAGTTCTCTAGTGCAGCTTGCTAAAGATGTGCATGCGTGTGATTCAAAGATCTCAAAACCTCCAAATGATGTACAAAGCCAAAATCTCATAGGCATAAATCCGGAGCAACAAACAAGCAAACAAATTTCCCTTTGTGTTCCAACTCTAATATGTTAAGCAAAACCTGTGTAACTCATCAAATGCAGACAGAGAGAAAACATAAAAATCCTTGATGTAATTTCACACAGGCTTACTGGGCTCCTCCTGCACTTGCGGAACAGGACCCAGAGATGTTATTATTATTATTTTTTCTAGCTTATCTTTACAAAAAAGGCTGTTTTCTAATCTTTCCTACACTCAAACATATTTTATCATTGCCAGCTGTCTTGTCAGGACCAAAACAAGAGAAGGTGTCCTTCAAGTATGCTTGAATTTCGTTAGTCTATTGAACGCTGCTGTACTAATTCACAGCGAGAACGATACACCCATGAGGGTATAGAGAAGGGAAGGGGGCAATGCTCATATGTCAGAAACCTCAGTGCCTCTTCAAAAAAATTGTGAAGTGAAACAAAATAACAGTTTTACATTTATGGGCGTTTTGTATTCCAGTCTTTTATGAAACTGGATCATTCTACAGATAGAGTTTTGCATCCTGATTTTTTATTTTTTACCATGAATTCTACAAGTAGATCCTTCCAGTCTGAAGGGTTGCTAAGAGGAAGCACCCACGCTGGTGCTCATGAGCTAGTTTCACAAGTCAAGGGTATGGGGCCACACCTGTCTCTGCAGAGGTCAACCCCCAGGAAGCAGTGCTTGGGGGAGCACTGAGGGTGACACATTGAGTAGGGGCTGCAAAACTGCCCCTCCATCTTCTTTGGGGCCTGGCTGGGCCTGAGAATCAAATTGACATAAGACAGGTTAATAGACAACATTCTTTCGGCACAAGTTTTAGTGTGCGACAGACACTTAACAAGAGCTATGTAGAGGGTAGCTGTTATAATTGCCAAGATACAATCTTCTCCTACCCTACAGTCTAGATCCTCCACATACTGAGCAGATGGAAAGCTCGAAATGCCTCTGATGCCTGGTAGAATAAAAGTTCTTGTCTGGGCATGGTGGCTCATGCCTGTAATCTCAGCACTCTGGGAGGCCGAGGCAGGCAGATCATGAGGTCAGGAGTTCGAGACCAGTCTGACTAACACGGTGAAATCCTGTCTCTACTAAACACACACACATACAATTAGCCAGGCATGGTGGCGCGTGCCTGTAATCCCAGCTACTCAGAGGCTGCGGTGGGAGAATCGCTTGAACCTGGGAGGTGGAGGTTGCAGTGAGCTGAGATCACGCCACTGCACTCCAGCCTGGGCGATAGTGCAAGACTCCATTTAAAAAAAAAAAAAAAAGGAAAAAAGAATAAAAATTCTTACAGGGCATCACTCTCCTCTGACCTGCCTGTGGCATTTGGCTTATAAGGATCATACCTTATAAGGACCTTATAAGGACCACACCAAGATGCAAAGGAAACAGTTAAGAATACGCCACTCAAAATGTGCCATCTGGCATATTGACTATTTAAGTAAAGACACTTGAAAAAACAGCAGGTGCAAGAACATCACACTAACCTTCATGTCGTTTCCTAAAGCAGACATGTAATGCCTGTGGGAAAGATGCCCTCTACAGAATAATATTCTTATCATCAAAGATGGACAGTTGAGGCCAGAATAAATCTGTACAAACAAGCTTTGTTAAGCCAACCCTTATCTTCCTAGTGACCCTTCTCCCTGTATCCTACCCTAGCCCAGGCCCCTTGGCCTTATCACATTTCACAACTATTTTTTTGCCAATTCAGTATACAAGGGACTGACTCTAACTGCTTCTTTGGGTCTTCTTTTCTATATGAAGGCTCCCATGCCATGTAAACTCACATAAAATAAATTTTATGCTTTTCATCTGTTAGCCTATCTTTTGTAATTTGATTCTCAGGCTCAACTGGCCCCCAAAAAGATGGAGAGGCAGTTTTGCTGCCGCTACTTAATGTATCACTCTCAGTCTTTCCCCAAAAACTGCTTCGTGGGGGTGTGACTGCTGCACTTACCAAGAGCCCCACCCTGGGAGGGTCCCTACTCTCAGAAGTGTGCTGTGCTGGTTTTAATACTCTGCCATCAACTTGGGCAACATAGGGAGACTTCATCTCTATAAAAACAATTAGCCAGGCATGGTGGTGTACGCCTGTAGTCCCAGCTACTCCAGAGGCTGAGACAGGAGGATTGCTTGAATCCGGGAGGTCAAGGCTGCAGTGAGCCATGATTGCACCACTGCACTCCAGCCTGGGCAACAGAGCAAGACTCACACACACACACACACACATGCACACACACACACACACACACATTCTGCCATTGCCATTTGGAAATTCAGAGGTGCACAATCTGTGTGTCTGCCATTCCATTCTTTCCCCCACAATCACATTCTCCAAGATCATAGCATTTCAGTGGACCTACAAGGCTGGGTCTTCAGCAAGACTGAGTTACCAGGTGAGAGCACTCCCTCTATGACAGGATGAGTAGGGTGCACTCCAGAGGCAAACTTTCTATCTGAACTGGAACTCACTTTGAATGCAAAAAGATGTTTACATTCTGCTAAATGTGAATGACCAGGGAAACCTATTACGTTCTTTTTTTCATTAGTACCTGCATTATTAGCCAAGCACTTACACTGAAAACCATGGCAAGAAGAAAATTGAAAAATAGGGTTTTTGTGGGGAAAAAATGGAAAAATGTTGCTTTTTTTGTTTTGTTTTTTAAATATATACTTGCTGCTTCCAATTAGGAACCCTGGGCTCCAGGAGGAAGACTCTCACTAAAACCCAGTTTTCATTTCAGCAATGGGGAGCTGCTACTCATGGTCTTGCTGCTCAATTCAGCTGCTGAATTCATTTCATTTCATTTCAGCAATGGGGAGCTGCTGCTCAAATTGCTGCTCATTTCAGCGATGGGGAGCTGCTGCTCATGGTCTTGCATTCTCTGATTGGTGCCAGATGTGTCCTGTGTCACAGACATGATTTTGGACATAGCACGTACAGAAATGCTATACTACCAAAGGAATACTAGGAGAGTCCTTAGCCACAGGAGAATTGCACCTCTCAGCTCCACTCTCACCTCTCTGCTACAGGTCTGCTTCTGTGTCTAGCTTGATAACTGGCTGCTCTGTCTCTAGATTTTGATAATTGTAATATCTCTAGTCACAGCCACATTTCTATTTGGAGGCTTGATTATATAAACTTTGGTACTTGTACTTACCTTTCCATTTTCTTTATTTATAATGACAAAACTTAGATACTTTCTGGAGGTGTATACCTGATGAAATGCCTGGGCAACTAAAGCATTTTCAGTTAATCAAATGACCCACCCACATTTCCACCCCCTTATGGTTTTTTGATGCTACCTTATTGAGGTGCCAGAGAGAAGTGAATTTGCTGTACTAAATTGTACAGGAATATTCATGGTCCAAAAGTATAGTAGAAGAGGTGCTTTTCTTTCTGTATTTTTTTTATTATTCAAGCCACAGCTTTATATATATAGCAGGTACTTAGCACATCTTTGTTCGAAGATTGAATTCAAGATGGCATTCTTCAGTGACTAGTGCACCTTTTTTAAAGCAACTTTCAAAGTGCGCATCCTGTAATCTATGCACTGGGGGTAGTTAGGCTGTGTGTGTGTGTGTGTGTGTGTGTGTGCACATGCACATTCTCTAAGAACTGAGTTCTCTTTTGGCTAATTCCAGTTCATATTTGTAAAACTAGCTTTTAAAGAAAATTGTTCTGCCATTAGAAGTGATTAATCCACCTCCACATTTTCTATCATCAGTGAATTTAATTAACATGGTGTGTTCCTTCTTTTGAGAGATTAGCAATTAAAACAGTCTAACTCTCCTCATCAACACACACCTGAAAAATTAAAATAGATGCCTGGTCTTAATTGTTGCTGCTACTGCTGGCTCTTTGTATGATGACCTTCAGCCAGTTTTCTTTTCATGTATCTGCATTCATCTGAACAGTCATTTCAAATAATTTTTTGAGGTTTTCAGTGACACACAATCTTAAGCTTTAGTAAAGTCATCATCAAATGAATTAAAATAAATGCATTCCTACTAATGTATTCATACTCAGAACCGATGATGAACATTCACTTTAAAAGCAAAGATATCTGTTTAAAACAATACAGAGCTGAATGTAAGATCAGGCACTGGATAAAATAGGCAACCAAGAAATAGAGAAAAGGGCTCCTTGGCCTAGACTTCTTCTACTGGGCGTTTCGTGTGATTACGCAATCCTGGTTTCTTAGGACGGCCAGTTACTCGTTGTGGCTGCTTCTTGCAGTTCTCCTGCTGTCCTTCATCCTGGTCTGAACAGTGATATTTAAAAAGGAGAAACCTCTCTTACTTGTGTGTTAATAGCTCACTATTTAAGAAAATCTTTGGTTTGCCAGTGAGAATGTTCCTATTTAAAATTAGTCTTCTGGCCGGGCGTGGTGGCTCATGCCTGTAATCCCAGCACTTTGGGAGGCCGAGGTGGGCGGATCACTTGAAGTCAGGAGTTCGAGACCAGCCTGGCCAACATGATGAAACCCTGTCTCTACCAAAGATTTAAAAAATTCGCTGGGTATGGTGGCACATGCCTGTAATCCCAGCTACTTGGGAGGTTGAGGCAGCAGAATTGCTTGAACCCAGGAGGCAGAGGTTGCAGTGAGCCGAGATCGTGCCACTGCATTCCAGCCTGGGCCACAGGGTGAGACTATGTCTCAAAAATAAAATAAAATAAAATAAAATAAAATAAAATAAAATAAAATAAAGTAAGTCTTCTTAGAGGTATAGAGCCCTAAGATGGCAGGGACGGATGATGGCAGGTGATTGGATTCTGGGAGTTTTCCCTAGGAATGATGCATTTGGTAAGGGGTGCTGAGGAACATCTTTGAGACAGACTAGATCATCAATAAGACATCTTCCAAAGTTACAGCACCACTCCAGACCCCTCAACAAGCTCTGTGCAATAGCTGCTGCCTCCTTGACATCTCCCGTTGGAGGTTTCATGGTTACCCTAGAGCCAATGTATCCAAATGAATCTCTGATCTGCCCATCAAGGGCTACTGTATGAAAACACAGTGTTTCCCATCTCAGCGTGGCACCATCCCCTACCCAATGGTAAAAGTAAAAAACCTCAGCATCTCTTCCCCATTGTCACCTGGCTAACTCCTAGCCTTTCAAGTCCCAGCTTCATGCTTAGAATGTGGATCCACTCCCAAGCTAGGTCTGTCTTTTGCTTTCTTACACTGTCCTATACTTTATATGCATCTCATTTATCATGTCAATCATTATGCAAATTGACGATTACTTGATTATTTTCTCTCCTATTAGAATGCAAATATCACAAGAGCAGGTACCGGAATTTTTTTTTTTTTTTTAACCACTCAGCTACTAGCTTGGTAGCTAGCATTTAGTAGGCACTCAGGAAATGTTGTTGTATGAATGACAAACATGTTATAATTATTATTGGTGTATAAGTATCAGAAAAATTAATATAACAAGCCCTACCCAGCTTTCAATGCACATATACACTATCAGTATTATACCCAGATTCTAGACAACTACCTTTGTAGAATCTTAAATGGCTTCTTGAGAGTATGACATTCTCATTCCTATCTTAATTTTATTTGCTTTATTGTATATTACATGTAAACTTCCAGAGGAAAGGGACTAAAGAAACTAATGTGTGATTATTATAAGCAGTGTAGCTAAGATAGCCACACCTCTTCAATATTGTCTTTTTCTTCTTCCTGAAAACACAGATAAATGACTTTTCCACACCCTTGCAGTGAGTTGGGCCATGTGACTGCATCCTGGCCAGTGGAATGTGATGGACATGATGTCAGTACATCTAAGTCAGGCACGTAGATATGTTCCCTCATTCAGTGGTGACCTTGGAGGTTGCATGTTAAATACAGTTGCCCCAGATAGAGGGAGCCTGAGTCCCCGAGTCACTGAATGGAGGAGAATCAGCCAACTCTGATTGGATTGTAACAGGGGGAAGAAAGAAACAGTTATTGTGTTAAGCCACTGAAATTTGAGAGTTGGTACAACTAAACCATCAGGAATAATACAAAAATTGGTACTTCAAAAGGAAGCACACACTGTAGTAACAAAAAGCTGATGTCTGACATTGAGTTGAAGTGAGGTGGTGGGTGGCAAGGAAGATGATGATCCATGCTAACTACAGTGGAAATAGGTAGTAAAACTCCTGTCTGCAATATCTGTGGAGATAAATTGTAAGCCTTATGATTCAGCAACTCTGGCAAAAGCAGTTGGAAAAAATAATCAAAGTGTGATTGTGTGTTTTCTATAATTGGTTGTGTTGGCATGCTATTCAAAGAAAGCACAGAGCTCAGGAGAAAACTGACCAGCTTAACAGCAGAAAGTCCAGAAATTTGGGTTCTTGAAGGGCTGGACATTTCAACCGTATTTGAAACACAAACAGTAGGCAATAATATATTGAAATAAAAACCTTTCAGCTACAAAACCATATCGTGACTCAGCCTCATTACAATGATTAGATTAAGATTTTTCCTCTCATTATTAAGGTGAACTAGGCAAGAGTATGGGAAAGTTAAAAAAAAAAAGTAGAAGATTTGAAAATGTTGTCTATGAAAATGTTTTGGGTGTGGTTACAGCCATATGAAACTGTTTGGAAGCAAATGGATCAAATGCCCTCAAAGAGTTTGAAGAAATTATATTGCCAAAGAAAGCATAAGCCTAATCTACAAAGTCTTTGTTTGGGTCACATACATTGTCTTAGTTACCTTGGACTCCTCTAACAGAATGCCATAAACTGGATGGCTTAGAAACAACATAAGTTTATTGTTCACAATTCTGGAAGCATTCAGTCTACAGCAGACAGCAAGGAAGATTCAGGGTATGTGGATCCTATGAGGGAAGATTCCCCAGCACCTAGTTCAGATAGTGAAGCGCAACAAGCAATTAAGAACTCCCACGAGGGCAGGTCCAGGGATTTCCAGGAAAAACAGAGCATGGGGTTTTCCCCAGGGGATAGCCAGGGAGTCTAATGAGGCGCCTTCCCAGCCCGGGGCGGAGGAATTTAGCAGTTCTGGCCAGCAGAGTCAGGTGTCCCGTGGGACTGTGACCGTGTTTCTCCCACTCTGTTTTGGAATGGTGGCCTGGTGTTTGTTTCAGAGATAATGTGCTTGTTTGCTGGGTGGAGGAGAGCAACCACTGCCCCTCTAGGTGATTGGTGGCAGCCCAAGAGGAGTCCGGGCCATGGAGTGGGATGGCCTGGGGATCCTTTGCATTGGGCAGTGACTGGTGGGACTGTGGCTGCCCCTCTGGCAGAAGGCGTGAGGGTGCTGTCTGCATGGACGGGAGAATGTTTAGGAGGCACATAAGGGTCTGGCCGAGTTTTCATGCTTCCGCGACACGTCTTTTTCTCCTCTTCCTGGCCACACAGGCAACCCGAGCTTCCTAACATCTTTACATTAGGTGGAGCTGTGTCACAAGCCGCAGCAAAATCTCTCACCCTTGATCATTCCTTTTTCCTTTAGGCAGTGAACTTGGAGGCCGCATTTTTAAGGTGGTACAAAGAGGGAAAAAGCCTGGTCCCTAAATCACTTGTTGGTGTGTCCTGTGACCTGCCCTGGATATGAGAGTGAGAAACACACGCGTTGCGTGGAGCCACTGAGATTTGGTGCTTTTCTGCGTGTAGAGTGAGCCTGAGTATAAGCGTCAGTGCACTCGGCTGCCAGCTGCGAAGACTGTCACAGTCTCGGCCACAGGGCAGGGTCGCAGCCCGAGGACCCGCAGATCCGAGCCTGGAGGGACAGGGACGGTGCCCGCTGCGCCTGGGGCCCTCCCTGGGCCTGTGCAGCCTGCAGGTCCAGCACGTCCTGTGTCTGATTTCTTCCCTCGCTGGCCTCCTCACCACCGGCCGGTCAGCGTCATCCTCCGTGCAGGTCAGGCACATCTCCCTCGCCTAGGCTTGGACGCCCGGGCCGCTGTGCGGGTGCGCCGGACGGCAGGTGGCAGCGTTGCCCAGAGCTGAGCTGCGGCAGTGGATTCCCCGCTCCCAGCCCTCGCGGCCGCGCGCCCGGGCCAGGCTTTCTGCGTCTCCGTTCCCTCTGCAAAGCGGGCTGCGCGGTACCCCCTCGCGTGCCCGGAGCCTGTGCCCGGCAACCGCGGTCTGGGAAAGCTGGGTGTTCCTGGTGCAGAGCGGTTTCCACACTTACCACGGAGGGAGGTGATGGGAGCCCAGCGCGGCTCTGTGGAACTGCGCGCGGCCTCTCAGATCTGCATCTTCCCTCGTGAATGGAGCAATTAGCCCCTCTCCAGTGGGGGCCAGCATGCAGCACAGATTGATTGCCTATTGCGGCCCAGGACGGCGCTGGGAGGTCACTTCCCTTCCTGCCCTCCTTCCACCACCCCATCCCCCGTCTGTAGCTCTCTAGCCGTCCTTCTGCGTTTGCTTTTATCCCCTTCCAACGTTTTACACACTGTATTCCGTGATCTTTTAGAAATGCAACCTGTTCAACCCTTTAGTATCTTCCCGCTGCCCTCAGAGTGAAGGGCATCTTGGTATGTCCCGCAGGGGTCGCGGGGGCTGCTGCCGCTAACACGTGCTTTCAAGTGTGCACGCTCCTGCTTCCTCCATGTCCCTCTGTACTCTCCTGCCTGAGGTGTTTTTTCCTCTTTTTCTTTCCTCTTTCCTTTCTTTCTCTTTCTTTCTTATCTTTCTCTTTCTTCTCTCTCTTTCTTTCTTTCTTCTCTCTCTTTCTTCTTTCTTTCTTTCTTTCTTCTCCTTTCTTTCCCTTTCTTCTTCCTCTCCTTCTTTCTCTTTTCTTTTTCCTTTCTTTCTTCCTCTCTTCCTTCCCCTCTTTCCTCTTCTCTTCCTCCTCCCCTCGCTCTCCTCCTCCTCTCTTTTATTCTTCTTCTTCTTTTCTTTCTCCTCTTTCTTCCTTTCCTCTTCCTCCTTCCCCTCTTCTCCTCCTCCTCCTCCTCCTCCTCCTCTCTTTCTTCTTCTTCTCCTCTCTCCTCCTCTTCTTCTTCTTCTTCTTCTGCCTTCTTCTTCCCTCCTCTCCCCTCCTCCTCCTCCTCTCCTCCTCTCCTCCTCCTCCTTCTTCCTCCTCCTTCTCCTCCTCCTCCTTCTTTTCTTCTTCTTCTTCGTGTTTCTTCTTCTTCCTCCTCCTCCCCTCCTCCTCCTCTTCCTCCTCCTCCTCCTCCTCCTCCTCCCTCCTCCTCCTCCCCTCCTACTCCTCCTTCTTCTTCTTCTTCTCTTCTTCTTCTTCTTCTTCTTTCCCTTCTTCTTCTCCCTTCTCCCCCTTCCCTTTCCCTTTCCCCTTCCCCTCCTCCCCTCCTCCTCCCCCCTCCTCCTCCTCCTCCTCCTCCTCTCTTCTTCTCAGTTTCTGCTCCAGGTTTTTTCTGCCTCAAAGCTAACACTGTTCTCTAGTCCTGGAGTGTCTCCCCCCCAATAACGAACTCTGTGAGTGACTTAAGGTCCCAGCTTGTCTCCACTCCAGCGCCCATGCCCCTCTCAGTGAAGTATTTCCGAACCGCATCCTAACCAAGTGAGCCCCTGCACTTTACTACGCACTAAAGATCCGTTCTTTTCCTTTGCAGCCAGCACCACGCATGTAATCGTTTTTCCAGTCTGTCTTCCCCGCTGGGTGGAGAACCCTGGGAGCCCAGGGCTGTGGCTCCGGCCCGCTGCGGTGTCTGCAGTGCTGCCCTTTCAGCCCTGGATCTTCATTTGCAGAATGAATTTACATAAGGTTAAGGGCAAGGTAACTCACATTGCTCCTTGCTGAAAACAAGCCGTGGCTTCCCCTTGCCCAAGGGATGTGCGCATCCCAGCTCCTGCAAGATTTTGAGATAGGCCTGCCATGGTCAGGGACTCCCAGCAGGGAGGCTATGGAGGGCGGCGGCTCCGCTGCAAGGCCAAACTACACACATTGTTCCCCACTCCTTCCACTCTTTCCTGTCCCTCTTCCCTCTTGGTGATTGGGACAGAAAAGTGAAGCGATCTTTAAAGGATCTGGAGGCAGGCTTGGACTATTGGAGCCAGACCTTCCCAAATCGAGGAACCAAAGCGTGTTCTAGAAGGATGGTCACATGCCCCGCTGGGCACGTTCCTTTACAGCCTTTAGAGAAACCATACTGGAGCCATGGAGCACAGCTGGAGTTGACTGGCGCAGGAAAGAAGACCTGCCTTCCTGAGCGACCCCTGCCCCTCCCCCATTCTCTCCTCCCGCTAGGACTCCTCCACAGGCTAGAACGCCAAGCTCTCCCAGGTGGGGCCCCCTGCCTCCCAAGCCTACTCCAGCCACCTTCTCTTACCTTTCCCTCAGTGTCCTTTGATTTCATCCATAACTAACTCCTTCCTGAAGTTAGGCACGGCTGTTTATCAATAGTCTTCTCTGGAACGCGGCGGTAGAAGGCAGGATGCTGTCTGCCTGGCCTCTGTGGAGATCAGGGCCCAATCGGGGCAGTGTTCCCCTCTCTGTCTCCTCGCAGTGCCTTATTTGGAGTTCCACTGATTTTTGTACCATGCGAATCCCTATATAAAATAATCACCCACATATTTTAAAGTTAGTTGAAGAAAAATTGTGAAATTAAAACATTCATCTAAATAATTTGATGTGTCACTGAGTTTTCTCCAAAATTGCCTCATCTTTCCTTTGCTTTGATGATGACAATCTGGCTTGAAAGTGCTCATAGATAATATTTTAATTACAACTAGCTGAAAACAAGCTTACCGTCCCACTTAAATAACTGAAGAGGAAAATGTGGAAAAGACGATTTAGAAATGAAGCAGGGATAAATATTAGAAGAGGAAATGGAGGTGTAATTATATTAAATATTTAATGTTGCTAAAGAGCCAAAAATAACAACTTCTATGAATATTCATAGTGTATTTCTATTCTAAAATTTTATATGTCATGACAGCAATGCTATGTATTTATTTACTGAGTCCCCTTTACTTTTCAGAAGATGTTATATTTGTTTTAATTATTTAAGGAAAAAAGAAAAGATGTAAGAATACACCTAAGTATAAGTGGCAGTGTTTTATAACTGCTTAGATTTTTTTATTTCAAATATTTGTAGTGTTTTCCAAACTACTACCAAAACTTATAGCCACTCTCTAGATCATATATAAAGAATAATAAACTTTAGGGTATAGGACATTTAGTACTACAGGGTAGATTGTGGCACTGGAAGATGTTGGATCTACTGCACTTCTGAACTGAGGTCCCTGGCAGGGAACAATTTGTAAGTACATCTTATTGGCTGCACAGCTTTGGCTCAGTCTGCTCTATTGAGAACTTACTAATGACAAGGTGATGACTACACTGATTTTTTACCCGTAGATAGAAAATTTACCAGGATATCTTCCTTTCCTTGAAAACATTGCTTTTCCTAGATCACAGTCAAGGCCCCAGGGAACATTTTGTGAGTGCCATGGAAGAGTGGGGCCGGTGAGTGTCTGGCATAGGCTATGTTTTGCCATTTGTCAGTTTCCTGACTCTCAGCCCCAAATTCATCCTTCATTGCCTGATCTGTGAAGACGCAGATGAGCCTCTTTTATGTTTTTTTTTTTTCCCACTGATCTGATGTTAAAGATTGTCAGTAGAAGGTGCTGGAGAGACATTACAGATAGTAGGGCTTTTCCTTCCTGGCTCTCAGGGCATTTGTCATGCTCCTGGAGAGCGTGCATTTTTCTTTACTGCTCAGCGGTGTGGTTTCTCCAGTGTCAGGTGCATGTAGGGAGCAGGCAGCTCTCTCCAGCATGTTGCTGCCGTGCTTTCTGCAGCTCCTGATTTGGACAGCACTAGCATAGCCAGGGACAGAGGACAGCAAAGAACTTACAGGTCCTGCTCTTTGTACCCTCTCCTTTAGCCCCACCCACAGGCACACTGAAGCTCCTTAAGTTTGGCCATCCGGCAGGCTGTACCTTTGTCCGTGCAAGGGCCCACAGCTGCTCTGACCCAAGCTGTGCACAGAGGGGCACTGGGTCCCTGCAAAGGGTGGTCCACCACCTGCCAGTCTCCCCGCCTGTGTCCTGCAGGTGTATTTCCTGTGGCCCTTTCAACATGGACAACAACATAGACATGACAGGTTTTTGGTCTCACACCTGCAGTGTGCCCTGCTCTCTCTGCCTGCCTCTTGGCCTCAGTTTACCAGTGCCACAGAGTGATGTTTTCACTTGTCCAGCCACCATGGGCCAGCTGTGGCCTGGGAAGCCCAGCAAAATTCTCCACTATCTAGTAGGTACAGCCATATTTCTTCAGAGGTCTAAGCTCCCCCAAGCTGTGTCCTTCCTTGGGTGCTCACCACAGCTCTGGAGCCCTGTAGAGCTCTTTCTGTCTCAATAGTTACTCTCTTGTCCCGTTTAAGAAATAGCATCATATTTCTTTATATTAAACCTCCCTTATTTAAATTGTGCTGTGGTCTGCATCTCCTGATTGGACCCAGACTGATACATACATGTCAATAAACTATGTTTGATATAAATCATCAGATGATTTAGGCAAACACTTGCCTTGATCCAGATTACTTGATAGAGGTGTGCAGAATGCTCATGTTTTGGATTTGGGTGAAGGAATTGGACACAGCCCCAGAGAGCATTGCCCCTGCCATGTGCACTGTGCACCACACAAGGGAGCAGTTGTCCCAACAGCCTGGGAAGCTCTGGGCACAGCCCATCTCCTGCCGACCCAGTGCTGAACATCTACTCTCCTTTGCAAGACTGTTAGGGTTCGGGGCATCACTCCTTATGGGCCTGTGCTCATACAGAGCCAGATACAGGGCCTCCTCACCCATTGTCACCCATGCTCTGGCCCCATGCTGCGTGGCCCATCCTTTTTCTTACCTAATAGCTGGCCACATGCATGTCCAAACCTGTTCTCTGAACCCCTGAAGCTCTGTCTCTATGATCACCACCAGTGTTGTCATACTTATTTTTTTCATCCTCCTCTAATGCCTACTGAGTGCCAGCTGTGTGCCCCAGAGGTGCTAAGCCCCTAACATGGATTAGTTCATGAAGCCCCAAAAGTCCCTACATGATTGATTCTACTCTTATCCTCATTTTATGATAAGGTCACAAAAGCTTTGAGAGGCTCAGGCTAATGCCTTCCTTCTAGACCTGCTGTGTCCAGTACTGCAGCCACTAGTCACATGGCTATTTTAACTTAATTAAAATTAAATAAAATGAAATGTCAGATCCTCAATCAGAATTGCCTCACTCCAAGAGCTCAGTAGCCACTTGCAACGAATGGCTACCATTTTGGTCACTGCAGGAACAGAACGTTTCCATCATTGTCGAAGTTCTGATAGATAGGGCTGTTCCAGACCACTACTTCTCGAACTATCTGTGATGAAGATCCTGTTATTTTCATCCTTTCAACTTTATTTTTAACATTCCATATGGACAGTTTTGTGATATGTAATAAAAAATAAACTACTGAGGGAGAGACGTGAACAGTGGGAGCTAAGCTGACTGGACAAGAGGGCAGCCTCAGAGCTGTGGCTCCACTGTGGCTGCCCTGACAACCTCCTGAGCTGGCTCCCTCACCACAGCCTCCCGGCCTGGCTCCAGAGATGGTGTCTCCCAGTAACAGACTTTGAAAAAAACAAGTGGTTCAATTTCGTATTTGTCCTGAAAGTGATTGAAGACAAGACGTCCCCTCTAGAATCTCCTAGGGACCTTGCATCGTGTGAGGCACTGGGGAGATGCCTCTCTCCCTCCTTCAATCATCCTGTGGAGTGAATCTCCCATATGGCCCTTGGGAACTGGTCCCTTTAAGTCATTACTGAAGCATCATTTTTTCTTGTCCTCCTGTGTCTCCCAGTTTGCTGGATATTCCACTCCTTGCAGCGTAAGTGTGTGGGAATAATTTTATAACCTCAGTCAGTTGCCATTCCAGAAAAACCCTTGCAAAGTTGTCTCTAGTTCCATAGTTTCTGACATACGGTGCAGCTCTAAATTTCCTGGGGTTTTATGCCTTCCTAGTACCATTCCCTGGGGAACCGGGTAAAGCTAACTTCTACTCTCAGGTCTCCCAAATATGTCTTGAAGTTTTCTGTCTCTTAGGGACCCTGCCCCAAATCAGGCCACGGGACCCTTTTGTTATGAGCTAGTCTTCCATGTATGGACATGGTTTGCATGTCTTCTGAACAAAGGACACTGAGATCATCAATGGATGATCCAGGATGTTTGCATAGCAGATAGTCTTGGCAGTAGGAAGACAACGGCTCCCTCTGCAGAGATTTGGAAACATCTCTCCTTGGAGAAATCCCAGGGTAATAAAGATAATGTCTCTTCCAGAGAGAAAGAGGACCAAGTTTGCTAACAGCCCCTACGGAAGACTAGGATCTCCTGCCCCTGGAGTTTCTCGGCTTTGACACAGATTCCCTGTGGGCATAGCACTCTCCTGGGCCGTGTCATACCCACAGGACTCAAGGAGAAAGGGGACCCAATGCAAGCATGAGGCGCATGCTTCCTATGCTTTGGGGACAACAAAGGGTCTAAATCCATGTGTAGAAGTGCGGCCAGCTGACCCAGTGGCTGTGGTAGCTGCTGCCGTGTAGGACCTGCTTGACTGCTCAGTGGTCTTTCTGGCCCTGCCGACCTGTGCACTCTCACCGCCACTCCTCCCTCTTTCCCTTTCTCTCTCACTTCTATTTCATGATGAGTTTATCCATGATGGTCTGTCAGTCTTTGATTCATTCAGCAAAAATTGCTGAGAACCACTGTGTGTCCAGCACAGCCCTAGGTGTTGGGATACATTAGTGAACAGCACATTTATTATTCCTTCTCTCATAGAACTACATTCCAAGTTGAATAGTGTGGGGGTGGAGTGCTGTGGAGATGACAGTAAACCAGCAAGTACTAATAAAATATCAGCACAAGTGCTATGCAGAGGATTCAATCCCCGTGGAGAAACAAGGACATTACTATTCAGCTATTCAGTCTGATGGCCATGCAAGGCCATTGAACAGGTGACATCAGGTTGAGATTTCAATGAAATAAGAAGGAATCAACTGTGCAAGGAGTTGCAAAAGAAGTTCAGAAAGACAAAATATTTAGAGAAAATGCCCTGAAGGAGAATCAAGCTTGGCAATCCCATAGAAGCTGGAGTTCAAGGTGGAGGGGTAAGAGGAGGCAAAGGAGGTGCATTGCAGATCATAAATGGCACAAAGAGCCAAGACGGGAGTTCAGCCTCCTTTCTGTCTGTGACAAGAGGTCATGGAAAAGTTGGAAGCAGGAAATAAGTGATTTGGTTTAGGTTTTTAAAGGATCATTCTGGACTTGCACAATGGACATTATAAGGGAGACTTGGGATGAGAGTAAGGATGTGCTTTCAAAGTGGAGTTGACAGGATGTACTGATAGGTACATGGTAAGTGAAAGAAAGGGGAAAAAAAGCATCTGCTAGAGTTTTGCCCAGAAACACTGGGAGGAGTAGCTGGGATGCTGCAGCCCAGCAGACAAGTCCCTTTGCCATCTGCAGCTGACTGTTCTCCAGCTTCCCGCACACCCTCGATCTTCTGGGCTATGAAGCACTGGCCCCAGCGTGCCAGATTTCTGCTCCTCCAACTCTGCATCCTCTGACTGCACAGTCGCACATTGGAAGCCTCTGCCTGGAGCCAAATCCTGATCCACAGGTTCCAGTCCAGGTTCCCCCTTCCCACCCAGTCTTCGATCACAGCACAGTCTGTCTAACTCATAGCCGCTGTCACCTTCTGCAATGGTTTGTTAGCTCACTTACTTCTTCATCTCAGTCCCCAGCCAGAAGGGGAAGAGTCTTCTGTCTTTTGTTTACTCAAGCGTGCTCAGCATCTGACTGCCACAGACACATGGTAGGCTCACAATGACTGAATTTTGAATGACAAGTTGCAGTATTATCATGAATGCTTATATTTTGAACCGGGTCAATATTATGATGTTTTTTTTTTTTTTTTTTTTTGAGATAGGGTCTCATTGTGCTGCTCAGGTTGGAGTGCAGAGATGTGATCGTATCTCACTCTAACCTTGAATTCTGGGTCTAAAGTAATCCTCCTGCCTCAGCCTCCTGAGCGGCTGGGACTACAGATGTGCACCACTACACCCAGCTAATGTTTTTAAATTTTTTGTAGAGGCAGGGTTCCACTATGTTGCTCAGGCTAGTCTTGAATTTCTGGCCTCAAGTGATCCTCCTGCCTTGGCCTGGGATTACAGGCATGAGCCACCTCGCCTGGCCAAATTTTTATGATTACAATGGATACAGTCATGGATACTTTTTTTTTTTTTGTAATTTTTTAACTTTATTTGATGTATTTGACAATCAGCGATTAGTTCTCATCCACGTTGACTGTCTATAGATTTTTGAAAGTGGTAACAGGTGCATAGGTAACCAAAGTATAGAGTTTATTTGGTGAATCTTCATCCCCATTATGTTTTCTGAACAACCGCACTCGGATTTTTTATGGGACATTCCTTATTCCTTTGGCCCAGACAGCTTTGTTGAGTCTGGTATCAATGCGCACATCTGCAGTGCCCATCTCCTTCATGGCAAATTTCAGAATCTCTTGAGTGCCCGAGGGGCACGCTTCTTGAAGCCCACTCCGTGGACGCACTTGCGAATGCTGATGGTGTATTCTCGAGTCACCACCTCGTTGATGGCAGAAGGGCCCTTGTTCTTCCCGCGCTTCTTTACGGGAGCCATTCTGCCTGGTCCAAGCTGGAAAGGAAGAGCACGAGGGATTGTGATACTTCTTTGTACATTTTTACGGTTTTAAAAATTTTAGATTCAGGACTCTGGCCAAGCTAGTCAGAATAATCAGTCTTATATGACATTTGTCTCTATAACTTCATTAGTGTATTCATTCTGACATTTAATAATCGATAATGCCATTTCTAATCATTACATTCATCATGATTTAGGCGGAGAAATGATAATTTAAAGCCAACATTTAGCAGTATTGTTTTTTAGTTATTCTCAAGCCTGATATAATTATATAGTTGAAGTAGAAATTGAGTTTGTGGTGATCTCAGAAATATTCTTATTGGAGCCAACTATTTCCAATAAAATTTGTGTAAGCATCAAAGACTGCATTATTGTCCTTTACTTCTTATCCTTCATTGTGTAATACTTATGCTTCTTCTTCTTTTTTTTTTTTTTTTGAGACAGAGTCTCACTCTGTCGCCCAGGCTGGAGTGCAATGGTGCCATCTTGGCTTACTGCAACCTCTGCCTCCCAGGTTCAAGTGATTCTCCCGCCTCAGCCTCCCCAGTAGCTGGCATTTTTACAGGTGCCTGCCACTATGCTCTGCTAATTTTTGTATTTTTAGTAGAGACGAGTTTTCACTATGTTGGCTGGGCTGGTCTTGAACTCCTGACCTCAGGTGATTCACCCTCCTTGGCTTTCCAAAGTGCTGAGATTATAGGCATGAGCCACCGTGCCTGGCCAGTACTTACTTCTAAATGTTGAAAATGCATGCTAGTTCAACTGAAAATCAACCCAGCTGTCTATATTACTTAGGAGCTTCATGAAGTCCTTAAGGGCTAGAGCTAAAGACGGTGAAAACAACAAAGTACCAACAGTTTATTTAAAATAGGGAATCACACTGCATCTGTGGCTGTAAATAAGGGTGCCCTCATAAGAATTAGTTCGGCCGGGCGCGGTGTAATCCCAGCACTTTGGGAGGCCAAGACGGGTGGATCACGAGGTCAGGAGATCGAGACCATCCTGGCTAACATGGTGAAACCCCCATCTCTACTAAAAAATACAAAAAACTAGCCAGGCGAGAAGGCGGGCACCTGTAGTCCCAGCTACTGGGGAGGCTGAGGCAGGAGAATGGCATAAACCCGGGAGGCGGAGCTTGCAGCGAGCTGAGATGTGGCCACTGCACTCCAGCCTGGGCGACAGAGCAAGACTCCGTCTCAAAAAAAAAAAAAAAAAAAAAGTTCAACATGGATGAGAAGCTGGCCTTTCTCCAGGAATGAATGAATGCAGCATTTAAAAGTGCAGAGAGGTTTCACTCTCTGTGGCAGGTACAAGTTCCAGGTCAGCTTGTTTGAGAGGGACTTACCCATTTCCCACGAAAATACCTGACAAGTTTAGACCCTTGTGGATTTTCAATTCCCTTAAAGATCACACAAGGCAAATAAGAGGTGGGTGTGTCCCGATCTGTTGGATATTATTGCAATAGCAACTTGATAGGAACCCAATGTTCTCAATCATGCAGTTAGTAAATGAAACATGGCATACAGCCTGGTATGTGGAGTGTTCATGACGTGACACAGTGTCCAGAGGAAGATGGCAATGCACCAGCATGTGAAGTTTAGTTGGAGTGTGGTGCTAAAGCAGACACTGGTGGAGTCTCAGCTTCTAACTTCATGCATTTTTTTTATTTTTTATTTTTTATTTTTTTTGAGACAGAGTCCCACCCTGTTGCCCAGGATGGAGTGCAGTGGCACCATCTCAGCTCACCGCAACCTCTGCCTCCCAGGTTCAAGTGATTCTCCTGCCTCAGCCTCCCAAGTAACTGGGATTACTGGGATTACAGGCACCCACCACTATGCCCGGCTAATTTTTGTATTTTTAGTAGAGATGGGGTTTCACCATATTGACCAGGCTAGTTTTGAACTCCCAACCTCAGGTGATCTACTTGCCTCAGCCTCCCAAAGTGCTGGGATTACAGGATTGAGCCATCGTGCCCAGCATTTTAGTAATATTTTATTATATTGTCAACTCTATCAGTGATAACAATATGAAAGAAGTTTAAAAATAAATTAATGAAAGGATAGTTTATGTTTCTAAAAATTCAATTTTTATATATGCATTTAGGCACTTTTTTAAAAAACAAGGTAATAGAAATTTGAACTTTACATTTGTTGTCTTGATTTTCTTTTAGTCTCAATTTTCTGTTTAATTGTTAGGGTTTCATGTTCAAGATACTTGTATCTTGTCCTGATAATGTGACATTTTGAAATAAAGCCACAGATAGATGCTGACAGAAAAAGTTCAGGAATGAATTATTCCTACTGGTACCATGTGAGAAAATAATTTCTTTTTTAAATGTTAACATCTGTGAAAGCTTAGAACAATCTTCTTGTCTCAAAATGCATTTTAAAAAATTACACCCATGCAGTTGAAAATGGATATTTTATTATTTAATAATGTCCTATTTTAGCTGACGTGTAGAGAGGACACATTATCATGTACATTTTCTTCAATACTAAAGGCATTAAAGTCGTAGAATCATAGATTTGAGAGACACTTTAGGAATCAGCTTGTCAAATGCCCTTACTCTACAGAACAGAGAATGGAGGCCCAGGGGATGGACACTGTGAGGCGGTTGGTGTCACAGCTTAGGGAAGTGGCAGGCAGAGCAGGGGCCAGGCTCGCCTCCTCAGTCCACCTCTCTCTAGGAAATTCAACTTCAGACGCTTTCCACTTTGAAGAAATCACAGGAAACAGTGCACACATCAGAGTAGAGAATTCATTTGCTTGCATGTCCACATTCTAGACACTTTGGTTGAAAGCCTCTGTCCACCCTTTCCAGCCCTATTTCCTATATTCATGGTCCACGTACAAGCACACATGCACCTTCACCCTAACTGCAGAAATGTAAATGAAGGTAAGAATCCTAGGAGAAAACGTGTCCACAATTGTCTAATTATATTGAAGTGACACCAGAATTAATCGGACATATTTTTTGGCTGTTAGTTATTTTGCTTCACAGTAAAAACAAATAACACCTTGGAAAAATAAGTTATGGATATCTAGGAATAAGATTAATTTTTGTGTTTTTAGAATGTGTTGAAAGCATCACCAAGAATTCTTAGTAAAACAAGAGCCAAACAATAAAAAACAGAAGTTATTTTATTTTATTTTTTGAGATGGAGTTTCACTTCTGTTGCCCATGCTGGAGTACAATGGCACGATCTCGGATCACCACAACCTCCTCCTCCCAGGTTCAAGCAATTCTCCTGCCTCAGCCTCCCAAGTAGCTGGGATTACAGGCATGCGCCACCACACCAGGCTAATTTTGTATGTTTAGTAGAGATGGGGTTTCTCCGTGTTGGTCAGGCTAGTCTCAAACTCCCAACCCCAACGCCTACCTTGGCCTTCCAAAGTGTTCGGATTATAGGTGTGAGCCATTGTGCCTGGCCAAAACAGAAGTTATTTAAGAGGTGGTTTTAAAGAGACTCTAACTACTCTGAATAGCAAATTCTTGACTTTTAACAGATAAGGGCAGAGCTAGATAATCCAGGTAGTTATTTTTAATAGTATTTTATTATTACATATATACTTTGCATATGTTACATATAATTATTATTGCATTATTAGACATCTTATGTAATTTTATTTTATGTTTTGTATAGTTATCATAGCTACTTATCTTGGAACTTGGTGAAAATGGTATTTATGGAAACCATTTGCAACTGGAATATGAACCATATCATTACTATGGTTGGTTGGATACAATAAAATCTTAAAAACAGATAGTAGCTCTTACTATCTTTCTCCAGTTCCTTTGCACTCAGCAGGTGTGGTGAACCCACTTGCTGATGGAGCTTGAGTCTCCTGGGAAGCCCTCAGTATTCTGTCATCTGGCTTCAGCTGGAATGTTGGCCTTCGGCCTCATATCCCTTATTCTAACCTGGAGTATAGAGAATGGAGGCTTTGCTTATTATCTTTGAGGAGGCTTCTCTGAACAGCAGCACTCAGGTGCTCCCCTCCCAGCAGGACTGGCTTTCCTTTGTTGGGATCTTCAGCTCTGGAAGCTTTCTTCTCTTTGTGTTTCCTGTCTTGAGGGAGGAATCTTCAACATCTTTTGCTGAAAAGAGTATTTTAATATATGAAATCTGAGGCCAGGCATGGTGGCTCACCCTGTAATCCTCCCAGCACTTTGGGAGGCTGAGGCGAGCCGATCATCTGAGGTCAGGAGCTCGAGACCAGCCTTGCTAACATGGCGAAACCTGTTTCTACTAAAAATACAAAAAAAAAAAAAAAAAAAAAAAAAATTAGGTGGGTATGGTGGTGCATGCCTGTAATCCCAGCTACTTGGGAGGCTGAGCCAGGAGAATCGCATGAACCCTGGAGGCGGAGGTTGCAGTGAGCCAAGATCGCACCAATGCACTCTGGCGTAGGCAACAAGAGTGAAACTCTGTCTCAAAAAAAAAAGAAAAAAGAAAAAAAGAAAAAAATCTGAATCTAAAAATGAATGCTGCCTTTCCTCAAAACTGGGGCAGCACTACAACTCATACAAAACCATAATATGACGCTTAGGTCAAAGGAGCTGAGGACCTTGTTACTCAGAGTTGTGCTTAAATCAACATTGTTCCATTACCTGCGAGCTCCTTAGAAATGTAGAATCTTAAGGCCGGGTGCAGTGGCTCATGCCTGTCATCCTGGCACTTTGGGAGGCCAAGGCAGGAGGATTGCTTGATGCCTAGAGTTAGAAATTAGTATAAGTAACATAGTGAGAGCCCATCTCTACAAAAAATAATTTTAAAAATTACCCAGGTGTGGGGATGTGTGCCTGTAGTGTAGTCCCAGCTACTTGGGAGGCTGAAAGCAGGAGGATTTTTTGAGCCCAGGAGTTTGAGACCACAGTAAGCTTTGATCACGCCACTGCACTCTAGCCAGGATGACAGGATCTCTAAAAAAAAATAAATAAATAAAAAGAAAAAGAAAAGAAATGCAGAATCTTAGAATCCACTCCAGACTTCCAGAATTATAATTGTGAACAAGATCCCCAGGTAATGCATGTGGATTTTAAAGACAGAAGGAGAGAGGTAACATCTTATTTCTATTTAACCTCTTCAAGCCTTTTCACCTGTATCATGGGGTATGAACTGGGAGGATAAAGTATATTTGCATTAAAATTTATTAATTACCAAAAAAGTTAATCTGAAACATGCATAAGAATGTACAAAGTAATTATTTGCAGTAAATAGACACAAATAATGAAAAATTGAAATAAGTATTAATTGTGTAGTCATATTACTTATTTCTCTCCCTACTTGGTTTATGTCCTTAGAACTTTAAGCAGCTTCAAAATGGCTATGATATCAGGTCTTATTTAATCATTCCCAGAAAACTCTTACCCATGCCAACTATAAAAATAAATCTTTAAGAACATAAATTTTGGGATTTTTTTTTTTTTCTTGTTCATGACCAAATTGGATTTGGCCTTGTACTTAGTAGATAATAAACACTCTTTGGTTTAGTTGACAAAAGTTCTAGTCCTCACTCTCCAATAACTGGAAATTTTTATTCCAATACTCCTTGGCTTTCTCTAGGATTTTGATCATATCTGGTTCCTATTGTTCTTTGGTCTAGGCATTCATCAGAAGATTGCTTTGATTTTCCTTAGTCTTGATTGGAGTTGTAGGTATTATTAACATACTGAAAGTGATTAAAAATATTGCAGAACAGTGAAAATGAGAAAAGTGTGAGATGATTCACACAGTAGAGAAGATGAAATGTAGAGCAGCAGTTTGCAGTCAGGGATAATTTTGCCACCCTAGGGCATAATGGCAACATTTGGAGATGCTTTTTGGTTGTTATGGCTGCGTTGGGGGTGCTCCTTGTGTCTTGTGGTTGGAGGTCAGGGACGCTGCTAAACATCCTACAATGCAAGGGAAAGCCCCTACACAAAGGCCATCTGACCCTAAAGGTCATAGTGCTGAAGTTGAGAAACCTTGCTAGAGAAAGGAAAAGCCCAACCCAATTCTGTTAGTGATCAGATAAGGGCAAATAATTCAGTAGCAAGTCTTCTGGAATCAAACCTCTTGTGTCCCCAGGAGCAGAAAGAGGAGAAAGGAAATAAATAGATCACAGACAGCAACCAAACCAGGCTTCATGTTATGTTTTCCATATCTTCTCACTCCAGTCCTGCCCCAAAATACCTAAAGCACAGCTAGTCCTGGCCATTTTATATCCGAAGCAATGGAAGCCTAGTCCCAATCTAACTAAGCATATTTCTTCTTCTGCAAGTTCCAATGACAAGAGAAATTGTTCTAATTCCCTTAATTCCATGATGGATATGTTGACCTAAAAGGAAGAGGCTGAGGCACAAAAAATAATTCAAAGAGTTTACCTGAGCCAAAGTGAGAACAGCTGCCTGGAAGACTCAGACTCAAGGTGCCTTCAATATGAGCTCTGTCAGCCTCAGCTGCAAGCAGGTTTTTAAAGGCAAAAGGGGACAAGGAGTGGGCTGACACAGAGTTGTTCAGCAGGAATTCTCATAGGCTTACAGAGATGACATTGATTAGTGATTGGCTCTCTGTTGTTGAACTACTGGGTACGTGTTATAGTGTCCAGTATGTGGCATCCGATGGCTATTTGGTCAGTTAGTCTAGAGCCCACATAGCATGTGGCTTCAAGAGGTAATGATTCAGCTCCAGAGGAGTGATGTGACTGCTGTTTGATTCCAGTACCTCACTGGGCCTCATAATTTAAAGGGGCTCACATTTTTCAGATAGAAGTTTCTTTCTTTTTCTCCCCCCCGCCCAACAGATGCATGGCTTCACAATTGCAACACCCAAATACGTTAATGGATTTAAGTCTAGAGATTGAGAATGACTCCAGGTTCTTTCTCCATCTGTTTCAGGTACCACAGAAGTTGAAGAGGAAAGCAAGAGTGTCTTAGGAAGAGTCAGACTATTTCAGAACAGCAAACTCTGCTGCTCTAGTAATTTGTGGTACTTACTGTTTATTTTCATGTCATCAGATGAAGAGAAGTCATGCACAAACAAAATTAAAGAAAACAAATCAACACCTCCCCCATTATACTTCTTTAATGCCATTACACGTCAGCCACATCATTATAAAAAGCAATTTAAAGAGTTTCTGTAAAGTGATAAAAACCATTATAATCATCTCTGTTAAAATGGTAACCTCTTTGTATCTGCTAATTAAAGAGATAAAGCCACAGAAGGAATGCAGTCCCCACCTTGATGTTTTCTGTTTTGTTTTGTTTTTTTGATTTATGGTTATTTTGGTGTGGAGCAGGAAGCTGACATATTTAATAGTCTAGGCAGATTCTTGATGGCGGGTGGGGGCATTAATAACTGTAAAATTATGGACTTTATATTCTTAGTAATGATTACATAATTCTTCCAGCAAGTTTCAGGGAGATAGATCAATAACGTGATAAAAGGAAAGAAGAAACAGGTCTTATGTAAATTGCTGAATTTGTTGCATCAGTTTACAAAATTGAATGAAGCTTGAGAAAAATTAAGTTGATAATTTTAAAGGGAAGAAGTGAGGGGCTTGTGGGAAGGGAGATTGCTTTAATGGGAAATATTATGTTTGAAAGGATCTGGTATGGCCCTATTTGTATGAGAACCAGAAACATTCTTGGACACTATTGGCAAAAATGGTCATCTTCATGAGCTTTTCCATATATTTTCTCCCAATTTATTATTCCAATCCTGGTTTCAACTGGGAGAAACCAACATATGTAAATATTAATCATTCTGAGCAACCAACTCCTGATGCAAAAAACCTGGCAACTATTAATAGAACAGATAATGAGCCACTTTTTATGAAATCTATGAGCAGACTGATTAATACATTCTGCATGTTTATTGAAAGATGAAAGGAAAGGAGATAATAATTGCTTGATGGAAGTGATTACTTCAGTTTCATTAGATTATTGTTTTTTCCCTTGTGCAGTTAATATCCAGGAAAACTAAATGAAAATGTCTGATATTCTTAGATAAAAAAATTTGGATTATTTTAAATGTTTTCTTTTTATTTTGAGACATTTTCCAGTGGTTTCTCTGTTTTGTAAAGAGCCAATTCTTGGGCTTATTGATCTATTTTGGTGTTTGGGTCTGCTGTCTTTTCATTTTTTATGCTTTAACATTTAGTATTTACTTCTTCCCTATCACCTCAGGACTTTTTATTTTTGTAAATTACTGTATTGAATAGGTTATTTTGTTACTTTTAATAATGTTTACTTAAAATTATGTATTCACTTTGAATGTCCAAGAGTTTATCAGTCTTAGTTTCTTCTTCTTGCTTATTAGTAGATTGTTTTTAATTTTACTTTTTACATAGGGAAATGTCATAATGGAAGTGGAGAGAATCATGACTTAAAACCCTATGTTCCCCTCACCTAGTTGTCAATGTTTTGCCAATCTTCTTTCATGTATCCCAATTATTTTTCTTTTCAGGATATGAACTCATTTTTATCGCAAACACTCGATCTTCATAATTACTTTTATTGATTCCTCGACCCAATGTTATTTGATAATTTGTTAAATTTTCTCTTATTCAAGCTGTGTTTATTTTCACTAAGATATTTAATGTTTTAATGTGGGCAATGCACATTTCCATTTTTTTTTATTCCAGCCTATTTATTGTTTTCTCGTGTTGGCTAGGTTTTCTAACTGGTGATTGCTAGTTCATAAGGGTGGTGCTATTCATTTTCTTCTCTTGGTATAATATTTTATAGTTTTAAAAATATTTCATATGTTTCATGGAATTTATTAAAATAGAGAAAATGTAAAGGAACAAAACTCTCTTAATTTCAGGTATAGTAATCTTTAGCATTTCATGATATATCATTCTAGAGCATTTTCCTATATCTATTTGAAATCACACTTTGCATACACCTTTGTGTTCAGGTTTTTTTCTTTTAACTAATATTGCATCATGATCATGTTATCTCACTAGGATTGTACCTGTTAGGGTAATTGAGAAATTCCAAACTTCAAGTCTCTTAGGCATTGTCAGGCCTTCCTTACACAAATTCTTCCATGCCTCTATCTGTAGGCAAAAAATAAAATTCAACGCCCCCTCTCACCCAACCCCAACCAACGGAATGGATTCCTCCCCTAGGCCAAGGGCATTCCAAAGTAACCCTCAAAAACTAGCTCGGCCGTGATGGAAGGGGAGGTGAGATAGGCCTCTTTATACTCCCCTTTCTTCGGAATCCAGGCACAACTGACCAGCAGTCATGTTAAAACAGAGATCTTAAGACTAACAAAACAGACTCTTGGTAGCAATGAGATACCAAAGGCCATCCTGACTCTAGTATAGCATCACATAACAGATAGCAGGTCCTGAAAGAAATCAAAGCATTTTACCCCAAAATAGATTTCTTTGACATATTTTGAAAAGGTCCTGCAAAGCTGTCTCTTGTGGGGAAAATCTACATTCTATAGAGAAGTCTCTTCCCTTTCTTGGTCTTTTCCTGATGCAGGAAAGACTAAGAGTCTAGCACCTTCTTAAGTCTGGTAAGAGACATTTATCATGATTCTCTCTGAAGCCTGCTACCTGAAGGCTTCATCTACATAATAAGAATCTTGGTCTCTAAAACCCCTTATCTTAATCCAGACATACTTTCCTATTGATTCCAGGTCTTTGGATAATAACTTAACTCTTTCAACCAATTGCCAATCAAAAAATCATTGAATCCACCTATGACCTGGAAGCCCCCCTGTTTCAAGTTGTCCCACCTTTCTGGAGCAAATCAATGGATACCTTCTTATATTGATATATGTCTTATGTCTCCATAAAACTGATAAAACCAAGCTATAGCCCAACTATTTTGGACACATGTTCTCAGGACTACATGAGACAAAGCCTCAGGCCTTGGTCACTCATGTTTGGCTGAGAATAAACCTCTTATAATTTAAAGAGTTTGGGCCGGGCGCGGTGGCTCAAGCCTGTAATCCCAGCACTTTGGGAGGCCGAGACGGGCGGATCACGAGGTTAGGAGATCGAGACCATCCTGGCTAACACGGTGAAACCCCGTCTCTACTAAAAAAATACAAAAAACTAGCCGGGCGCGGTGGCGGGCGCCTGTAGTCCCAGCTACTCAGGAGGCTGAGGCAGGAGAATGGCGGGAACCCGGAAGGCGGAGCTTGCAGTGAGCTGAGATCCGGCCACTGCACTCCAGCCTGGGCGACAGAGCGAGACTCCGTCTCAAAAAAAATAAAAATAAAAATAATAATAATAATAATAATTTAAAGAGTTTGACACTGTAAATTAGAGCACATCCCTTATCCCCTGAGCATCTGGCTGTTGTCTCCATGACTTTGTTCTCTCAGCCTCTCCTTGAACTGCTCTGGTTTCTGCTTCTTTTTTCTTTAAAGTCCCCCAAATTCTTTCTGGTCCTTTTAATAACAGTGTTTTGTCTCTGTTCTATTGTTCCAAGTATCTGCAATTTCTCTGATTCAGCTCATCCTCACAGAGCTCTCATCCTTTTTGGGAGTTCATGGATTCCAGTTAAGAATTCATACATAGCTTAAGAATTTCACATTTGTTCCTTCAACCTGGAACAAAGCTGAATTCATCATTTCCTTCTGTAAGCCTTGTTCCCTTCCTGTATTCTCCATCTCAGTTTGTGACCCTGTTATTCATCCAGTTCCCTATACAAAAAATATAAGCATGAGTCATGTCCTTTGGGACATTTTTTCATAAGGATATTTAGTTCTTTCTTATTGATTTGAAATAATATATAATTTACAATGGTGTTAATATGCTTTAAAAAAACACTTGACCAAACTCTTTTCTTTTTAATTGATAGCACGAAAATGTTTAATGCTAACGTAGTCATATGCATCAATCTTTTATGATTTCTACATTGAATTTTTTAGGCTTAGAAAAATGTTTCTGGGGCAGAATGTCTTAAAATTCAGTTATATATTCAGTGTAAAACATAGTATTTTTAAAGCAGCCTTTCCAAACCTTCCACTAAAATACCTGTGAAGGCTAAGAACACAGATGCAAACTCTTTACCGCATCAGACTGAGGGGAGTTTGATGCCAGGTTGTGAGAACAAGCCTCCCAGATGGATGGTTTTCTCTACAAACCCACTCATAGCTCACACCTCTTGGCATTCCCAAGCTTCCTCCGGAAAGAACCTTGGGAAATAGGCTTGACAATTTCTTCCCTATTTACTTCCTGATTTTGACACCTAGAGCCTGAATGCTCAGAAAATTGCATCCTCATCTTTGCTTGGCCAGAGAGGAGCCCTGGCTCACCTGCGACCTCCCCGGGCCCTGTCCCTTTGTGATTCCTTAGCACCTTTTCTACAGTTCTGAATATGGCGAATCCTTAGTCATTTTCTGATCCCCACACCCCACAAGACTACATGCTTTGGGGGGCAAAGACTATTTCTTAATCATCTCTGTTTCTCTACTGCCCTAGCATGTTCCATATTACGTAGGAAGTTTATAATAAATGTCTGTGGAGTGAAATTGATGTAGTTAAAATTAGATTAGTGTTTTGATAGTGTAGGAAATGTTGTCATACATTTCCACAGAAAAGGTTTAAAAGTACTTGTTATGATTCATAAATAGATGCTTTTAATATATCTTTATTATTTTCTTCAAAGTGTAAGTTTTCAGCAAATAAACACATTAATTCAGATTTATAAATAACAAAGAAAACACATCTGTACCTGGCTGTGCCACAGATTGCTTACTGCAATTTCCAAATTAATTTATTGTCTCTCTCAATAAGCAAGCATCTCTTTCTATACTGCCAGTGTTTGTGAATGCCAAGACTGCTCACGCAATTTCTCAAGCCAGGCTCCTAGGAATCTTCTGAAATTCTGCCCTTCTCTTTCTCATTTCACATCAGCCCTGTCTTTATAATGCCATTTCATTGCTGAATTCTATTTTGTCCTTTAATTCTCATAGTTATTACGTTCTTGAAGATCTTTCTCATTTAGCTTATAGCAGTGCCCTACCTGATTCTCATGCCCTTTGCTTCACCTCTGTGGCCTTTTATTCAATATCCATACTACAATAAAATGCATATATTACTAAATCAGTGCTCTGCTTAAAGCCAACTGCTGGTTTCCATCACATAAGTTCCACCTTCTGCAGTGACTTTTATGACACAGCCTTGACTACTTCTCTTTAAATATTGCCTGCCATCCCTGACCACTTCCCTCAAAGTTACATATTCTAAGAGCCCTCTAGTTGCTGAAGTCATCTGCACATTATCATGTCAACTAATGCTGCCAACTGCTACACCTTCTCCTTAGCCTCCTTAGCACTTACAGGGACTTTCCCAGCAGAAAGCTAATTATTCATTTCTGCATAGTACTGTGTAGAATTTGCATACTTCTATTATTTCATTTACTGTATTCTGTTATAATTATTTATCCATACCTGTGTCACTTGGGCTCTTCTTTAATATCTTCGCATGGAATGTGAGAACCTTATTGGTCTTTAAACCTATTGAATCTCAAAAAACAATTGATAAACAACAAACTCAGAACAGGGATTAGTTGAGTCAATGACCTACGGTTTTAAAGATAGGAAGACTTGGCCGGGCGCGGTGGCTCAAGCCTGTAATCCCAGCACTTTGGGAGGCCGAGATGGGGGGATCACGAGGTCAGGAGATGGAGACCATCCTGGCTAACACGGTGAAACCCCGTCTCTACTAAAAATACAAAAAAGAACTAGCCGGGCGAGGTGGCGGGCGCCTGTAGTCCCAGCTACTGGGGAGGCTGAGGCAGGAGAATGGCGTAAACCCGGGAGGCGGAGCTTGCAGTGAGCTGAGATCCGGCCACTGCACTCCAGCCTGGGCGACAGAGCGAGACTCCGTCTCAACAACAACAACAAAAAAAAAAAAAAAAAAAAAGATAGGAAGACCTTCTTTAGATAAACATTTAGATTACTGCCTCTCTAATTTTTCTCTGATCTTAGATGATAACTAGGAATAGATGCAGCATTTTGCTCTGCATGTCTTGGTCCAACATGTGTTTCTGTTTCATGTATTGCATAAGACAATAATAAAGATACATTAATAAAAATTATGTAAAACAATTGTGTGGATAAGAAAAATGTTTCATGTTTTTTCCTTGTTCTCACTGAACACTCTCAAATAGTTCTATTGTAAGACATTCTACCTGAATTCAGGCGCTGTTGCTACTGTTGAAATAACAAAATAATCAATTTCAATTGTATGAGGTTTTCTGTTTTTACTTATTTTATGGATAGCATAAACCTGACCTGTTATTTCTTCACCTGGTGAGAAGAGGAAAGAGAACATTTTTTTTCAGGTTTATAACCACTGTAAAATTGGAAAGTATTGATGGTACATGGTTTATTAGTATTACAGAGTGATTTCATGAATCATTAAAATAGACAGGTTTAGGAATTACTATTAAGAAAGATAATCACAACTGGAAGAAACTTTTTGTACAATTGTTTTTAAATGATTTACCTGTCACTATATGTTAGCGAGAGCTATTTTGTTGTTAGAATCATGACACAGATAAAGATAAAGCCTTCAGCCTATGTACCAAAGATAACATAAAAGACAGTCAAGATTCCATTACTTGAAGAAATCCTAACTCAGACAGCTACTACTTCAAGCAACGGTGAGGAAAGCCAGTTTTATGAGAGTCTTCCTGCTTAGAGGTCAAATTCAATTGAAGAAATTTGAACTTAAAAAAAGAACTGTCTAATAGTCCTTCACAGTGACAGGGAATGCATACTTTTCTTCCCACGTTAGTGGAACCCTTAGTGAATAAATGCAGTTTGCATGATATGGGATCCATGACTGGATAACAAAGGGGCAAGCCAGTTTCGAGACAGAAAGTGTGACTGGGTCCTGTCGCCTCCCACTCGCTCATTCAAATGACTGGCCAGATTCCTTCACATGTGGAAAATCTTCATCAATGTTGGAAATTAAGAAAAGGTATCTTATTTCAAGACAGTGAAATAATTTCTGCTACATTTACCATCAATGGAGTCGAACTGAAGTCAGCGAGCTGGGGAGCTAGCCCCTGCTATGAGAAAATAATAAGCCTAAGGCAGTCCCTGGAAGGCCCTTACAGGGCACTGAGGGCACTGGAGGCTGAATCTCTGGCTCTCTCCTGTGTGTGGCTGGCAGGATTCAGACTCCAGGAGCTCCAGTATAAATAGTGCCATGAAGCACACCAGTGTGGAATCTTTATCTGTACCATACTCAAGCTGCCATGGAGAGAAAATCTCCAGAAAAATGCCCCCAAATCCCCCTCAGACATCTGAATAGAAATGTTAACCTGCCTTCATTTACTTGTCTATATTTCTCTCACTCAGACCAAGAAGAAACCACATAAGCACTATGAAAATCTGAACAGGATTTATTCATATTTTCTTCTCAGGACATGTTTATAGTTCTACTACATGTAAGCGCTAACTGGACAAGTATAAATCTATATTTTTGACAACAGATTAAAGGAAAGGGGGACTTGAAGTGTAACTAATTCAAAATATTTTTTCTGAAAGTTTTTTTTGAAAACTCAGAGTCCTTGATAGCCTTGAATTACTAAACGGAAAGGAGAAAATGTTGAAAATACAAAATTCTTGTCCTCAACAAGATGTAAAAGAAAACAGACTCTCTAACTTTGTTTCTTAGTACCTATTCAATGAGAGAACACTTTGAGAATCTTACTAAAATTAAGGATGTTCAACCAGAAAAATACAGATGCCAATATACACACACAGAAATGTTTTTGCATGGAGAAATAGTTTTTCATTTTGAGGAGTTTTATAGCCTCCCTAAAACCAATCTATTGATGCTATGTTATCTCTGTATTAATCTGGGTCATCCAGAGGAGCAGAACCAATAGGATGTATCTGTATTTATAACTATTTATATCTCTAGCTCTAGCCTATCCATATCCATATCTATAGTTATACATGTACCACCTCTCTCTCTATCTGTATCTATGTATGATTTATTACAAGGAATCAGCTTATTGTTATATGATTACAGAGGCGGAGGAGTCTTACAATCTGCAAGCAGCAAGCTAGATACCCAAGAAAAACTGTGGTTTAGTTGACTCTGAGTTCAAAAGCAGGGGATGAATGTCCCACCCAGCTCAAAGAGAGTCAGGCAGAGAAGCAAATTCTCCTTCACTCCTTTTGTTCTATTGGCCCTCAAGGGATTGGATGAGGCCGATCTGCATTGGGGAGGGCAAGGTGCTTTATTCAGTTCACCAATTTAAATTTTAATCCCATCCAGAAACAGCTTCACAGCCACACCCAGAAATAAATTTAACCAAATATATGGGCATCCCATGGTTCAGCCAAGTTGACACATAAAACTGACCATCACAACCTCTGATCTAGAGAAAGACTTTCTGAAAACAGGACGATCTGAGATAAACTAATACTGATCTGAGTACTCAAAGTTATGATGAGAGGTGGTCAGAGCATAGGCTTTCGAGTTGACTAGATTGGTTTCAAAACCCTGGTTCAAATTTCTTGACTCAGGTTGTGTGATTCTGGGTAAATGCCACCTAGTCCAGCACCTGGATTTGGTTACAAGCACTCAAAAAATGAGGGATGTGATTGTTGTAGTCACAGAGTTTAAGAATATGATTCTTGAATTTAAAGTTGCAATGGAAGCAGTGAGCACTGTGCACTGAAAAAATTATAGATAAATTTAAAGTCTCCTAAAAAATATAAAAAGCATCAGATTATGCATAAAGGAACAGAAAACAGTGTCCCGGCTCTCAGAAATACCAGTGGGAGGCATTGGAGGGGCAGCCACACATCTCTGAGGGCAAAACCGTGAGCAAAGCAAGAGCCAGGAACTTTTTGTTTGTGGAGAAAACCAGGACAGTATTTTCAGATGCTAAGGAGTACTGAATACAAAACAGCCCCTCTAATTAAGCCCTTGAGCATTTTCCCCAGAACAATAAAAATGAGTTAATGTACAATAAAGAAAAGAGGAAATGATGAGCAGAAAAGAGGAGCCAAGATCACTGAAATCACTGAAAATTTAAAACATCAAATAATTAATCTAAATGGAGCCACAGGACTGATTATAAAATGTTTTTGTTTGAAAGAAAAATCTATAAAGTTAAAAAATTTGATGTATAAACCCAATTAAATGTTTAAAAATTGGGAAACTGGAAGGCAGAAAGTCTAATAACTCATGTTTAAAAAATATTTAAAAACAACTGAGGCACTGGGTAGGTAATTTCTAGAAGCATTCGAAATCTGTTATTTAAGTTATGCCAAAAAATTACACCAACCAGGAGACCCTATATGCGTCCACAGATATAAAAATAAGCGCTCATAGCCAAACTTCTCTTGTAATTGATGTTGGTATACTGTTCTCTCTCTCTCTCTCTTTTTTTTTTTTGAGACGCAGTCTCGCTCTGTCACCCAGGCTGTAGCACAGTGGCGCTATCTCGGCTCACTGCAATCTGCCCCTCCCGGGTTCACGCTGTTCTCCTGCCTCAGCCTCCCGAGTAGCTGGGACTGCAGGAGCCCGCCACCACGCCTGGCTAATTTTTTTTTTTTTGTATTTTTAATGGAGAAGGGGTTTCACCGTGTTAGCCAGGATGGTCTTGATCTCCTGACCTCGTGATCCGCCCTCCTCTGTCTCCCAAAGTGCTGGGATTACAGGCGTGAGCCTCCGCGCCCGACCTTATACTCTTCTCCTTTAAGTGACTGAACATTTTTCTTTCAGGAAGAACCTAAGCCTGATATATTGTTTGGATTATTCATACCAAAAAATATTTGTCTGTCACCTTAACCTGATAACACCACCTTGGGTGGGGGAACTCCAGGTTTACATTACTTTCTCCTCTACTCTAAGGAATATTACCTACTGTCTTTCAGAGTTCAGACTTGCGAAGGCGAACTGTTAGGTAAGCCTGGCTTTGCACTCTTTTCATCCATCTGTTTTCTCCACTCAATATTCCAGTAAGAGGAATTGTGAAAAGGATATAAACAGAATTGCAGAGACAGAGATGTAGCTAATACTTGGATGTGTCTTTTCAGAGTTGGGGCAGCCTCCTTTTGCCCGCCCTCCTGTTGGACTCGCCTGCTGGAGTCTTGCTGGACGAGCCGCACGGTAGGCTCTGGGAGCTAAGCTTCCTCAGCCGCACGCTGTCCTTTCTCTCTTCTAAGGTGCTTTTCTTTCCTGCATTGGAGAATTTCTGTATTTCTAACAATCAAATTTGCTTAGTGTTCTGCTGTGCCCCTTCGAGGCTCCTTCTAGCCTGATCCCCAGCGCATCATCTCCTGGCATCTCCCCAGCTCCCACTGGCACCCCTGAGGACACCTTCCAAATAGATTGTTAGTTCCTTCGTCTTTGCCTTGGGCCAAGCTAACTAGCAAATAATTTTATAGAGATGTTTGTTCTCACTGGCAACTTACAATTCAGGTTATCATACAAGTTATTAGAACAACTATGATAATCATCTTTAATCCATCAAACTAGCAAGCCATTTTTTTCCCTTAAATTATTGAACCCATGGTAGGGAATAATTAAACTAAAAGGAAGCCATTATATGCATGCCCAGTAACAGTGCAATTTCTTTCAATTTTACTAGAAAAGAAGTTGGCAAGAGATTTAAACATATTTCAAACATTTTATTCCATAATTTTATGTCCTAGAAAGAATTCTAATAAGTAAAATCAAGAAAAAATATTGACGCACAAAAATGTATATTTTAGCATTATTAGTGAATATGCATGGGGGGCAACCATTAGATGTTCAACAAATGGGAATTAAGTAAATTCTAGTTGATGAGAAAAGTATTGCATTTAAAATGCTTACAAGGAATTTATAATAACATGGAGAAATTCTTGTTTATATCAACTAAAAATAACAAAACCATGTGCATATATGCATATATTCTAAGTGTAGAGTTCAGCTATTTTAACAGTGTAGAAAAATATTTAAAAGAAATATTTCAAAATATTGGACATGATTGATTTTGAGCAATAGCAATTTAGTGGGTTTTTTCTTACCATTTTTATTTGTATGGCTCAGATTTTAAACTGAAGAAAATACATTTATTTTGTAGTGAGAAAAATTAAACAGAAAATGGATAATTTATGCATAATTAGACAAGACAGAAATAGTACTTTCAAATAAAATCTAATTCCATATTCTGGTTTTTCTGGATCTTTGAATTTTTATTTGACCAAAAGCCTTTTCCTCATGTGTTTTGCTTCAGAAGTATAACATTTGGCAAGGAGGAAAAAGACTAAATGCATGCCTGGATCCTTTGTCTTTGAATTTATTATTTTAACCTACACTACTAATCCAGAAAAACTGATGTGACATTTCTATGTGAAATCAACAGTAAAACTGTTAATATGTAAGAATAAAAGGTTCTTGAAGTTCTGAATGCCAGAGGGTACAATACTCACAGACTAATAATGTAGTGAAAATTGTATGGTGCAATTTAACCTGGCAATTTCTTTTTCTGCCCACAGAGAATAGAAGAAATAGTTTAATAATGATAAACCATATAAAGCATCAAGATCTGTGAAAAGCAATTGGTAAAGCCATAAGGAGAGAAACTCATCTTTGTTACGATTGATTGGCATCCTTACTCGTATGCTGTTGGCCAACTGTCCCACCTCCCCTGCTTTAGAGGGAATATTACTCTGCTAACAGGAAAGTCTGTAGACATTTAAACTCATTCTTTCATAGTTTTGGCAATAGAAGATGGTGGATTGAGACTGAAGTCCGTAAAGCTAACAGTTTGTCACAGATCAACAGTTTTGGGCCATCTGATATCATTACTAAAATTCGTACAAAAAATTCAGAAATTGTATGTGTAAACCATTTTCTCCAGCCTGCTGGCTTAAGCAAGTAGAAACAGGGTGAGTTTGATGGGACTGAACTCTGTGGTTTGGCTGTTAGTCTGTCTGGTGCTGTAGGAAGGCTCTGCTGTCCCTCAGCTTTGCTTCCCTCCTGCTCCTGTCCCCCAGAAACACCAACATGCCAGCTGGTAGTGCTTTAGCATGCAAAGGTAGATTGTTACCCTCCCTCTTGGTCCCACTGTTCACTAATGTCAGTCACAGGCCTGAGAATCCATGGATCTATTCCAGGACATTGTATTGCAGTACATGGAGCCTTGTGAGGCCACATCTTGTCACTGCCCATTTCCCAATCACCGTGTTCCTCGTGCCTTCTCACCATTGCCAGGATGCCTCCACCATCACACACCTCTGCTGCTGCTGCGCAAAGCCCTGCTGTCTCTGCATAAGGCCTCAGTAGGTTCAGATTTACCCAAATGCCAACGTTGTCACTGTATTTTTGGAACTTTCAATGCACTTGAAGCCATGCTGTGCTCTGTGTTGAACTGGGAAAGTCTCTTGCCTTTGTGCTATGCTTAATTTGAGGGTTAACGAAGAGCTATTGGCTTGAACCCTGATGCCTTACATAGTATAAAGTGAAAATAGCCATTTACATATGAATTTACATTTGAATTTACATCTCCCCTTCTCACTGGGAGTCAGATAGGAGTCCCTGATGTGTGAGGTTGGGTGAATTATTGTGAGGGATTCTACTCGAATTTAAAATTGCTTTTCTTCATCACCTGCTATGGCTTTATTTGTATGTGTTTCTGACCAACTCCTTCTCTTTCTAGAATTAATTTTGCCCTGGAGATCTCCTTGTGTAAATAGCCTTTAAATAGATCTACCTCACTTGTATTAAGTGTGTGGGAGCTTAGTTTTAATTGATACCGGTAACCTTAACATAGCATTAGACCAAAACTCAACTTTGAATGCTGCATGCATTGACCTAACATAGATATATTTTAGATTGATGTATTTTTCATAAATCAGAAATACAAGTAAAAATGCAGACACAAGTAAAAAAGCTTATTTTAAAATGTATGTATACATAGAACAAAAAAAACACATTGTACCCTGTAAATAGACATAATTATTATTTGTCAATTAGAAATAAATAATTAAATGGAAATTATTTACATTATATATATATATTCCAATAGGCATATACATTTTGTCACCCCCCAAAAAGGTTATAGACACATGTGCTATTTACGAACAGAAAATGCATGGTGGGATACATGTGAAAATGGCAAGAATGGTTGCTTTTGGAAGGGGGACCAGGGCTGGGGACTCATGTGGGAGTGAAATCTTACTTTCCACTGTACATATTCCATGCGTGAAAAACTGTTCACCTGAGGTGGGTGTCATTTTTACTATGATTAAACTTCAAAAAGTGTTTTACTGAGTCCCTGATCTGTGCAAGGAGAAAATGCACAAGAGTCGTTAGAACTCCAGAGCCCCCTAAATGTTTGGATGCAGAGTTGTGACTCATCGTGTTTAACAAACACTGTTGTCCCTCAGCAGGCTCTGGGATGGGCTTTAAGATCTCTGCATACACCAAAATCCACACCTACTCAAGCCCTACAGCTGGCCCTACAGATCCCCTATATAAAAAGGCAGCCCTCTGGATATTTGGGTTTTGCATCTTGCAAATACTGTATTTTCAGTCCGTGTTTGGTTGAAAAAAACAATCCACAATGTAAGTGGACCTGCGCAGTTCAAACCTGTGTTGTTCAAGGGACAACTGTAATGATAAGAAATTAAAATAAAATATATCAACTTTGCATCCGTTTCCTATTGCTACTGTAAAAAACTACCACAAATTTAGTGACTTAAAACTACACAGATTTATTATGCTAAGGTACTTTAGGGTAGAAGTCCAGCCCAGGTCTCACTGGACTAACATAACAATGCTGGCAGGCCTGTGTTTCTTTCTGGAAGCCCCAGGGGGATTCTATTTCCTTGCCTCTTCCACTTTCTGGAGGCTGCTCATATTCCTTGGCTTGTGTATCTTCAAAGTCCACCTCTCATGGCATCAATCTCTTCTGCCTCCCTCTTCTGCTTTTCAGGACTCCTGTGATTACATTGGCTTCACCCAGATGATCTAGGGTAATCTGCCAATATGTATAGATGTTGATATGGTTTGACTGTGTCCTCACCCTAATCTCATCTTGAATTGTAGCTCCCATAATTCCCATGTGTTGTGGAAGGGACTCAGTGGGAGATAACTGAATTACGAGGGTGGTTTCCTGAGTACTGTTTTCGTAGTAGTGAACCATACCCAGCCTAATCTCCCAATTTTAAAGTCAGCTGATTAGCAAACTTAATTCTATCTGCAACCTTATTTCTGTTTGACATGTAATGAGCATATTTATAAGTTCCATTATGATGTGGATGTTTGTGAGAGGGTCATTATTCTGACTAGCACAGACTTCCTTTTTTTTTTTTTTTTTTTTAAATATTTGACCTCTCACTTTTCATTTTTCATCCCACCATGACTCTCTACGCCTGACTATTGTGCAAAGTTAGTGTCAGGCAGGAGGCTGGGCAGCGCTCTCTCGGCTGTATAGCAGATGCTCTTGGAGGGTTCTACCCTGCCTGTTGACTTCCTCCTCTAACATCTCCTTATATCTCTTACAAAAACTCAAGGACTGCAAAATCCCCCCAATAAGAATTAGGAAGAGGCCTGAGCTGGTCCGCTTCACCTTGTGTGAGACACGTGGAGGACTGTGAGTGCCCCCGCCCCACTCCCCTCTTAGACTCTGTGAGGCTGCTGGCTGCTGCTGCTGAGGTGGCTCCCTGGCCACGGTCACAGCCACAGGCTCAGTCACAGCCACAGCCACGGGCACGCTGCCTGTGACCCATTTCCTGGGTGGATTGACTCCGTTCTTCTTTGCATCCAGGGTGTCCCTCTTCTTTGCATCCACATCCAGGGTACAGAGTTTGTGAAAATTTATTGTTAGAAAGAGATTAAATAAGAATATACGTTTGCATGTGTTGTGTTTGCATAAAGACATGCTGGAAGAATTTTGAAAAGTAATTCTTTGGGGCTGCAGGAGAAAAAATGAGGACTTAAAGGCAAGACAGGCTGCTCAATATATAACTATGTATATAATGTATACCTTTTTTTGAGTTGCGTATCTCACTGAAAAAGTTGAGTACAAGATTTAAGGTAGATGACGTAGATAGATTCCTAGAAAATATAATTTGAAAAGCTGACTGAAGAATGTATAAAATCTGAATGGTCAATAAACATCAAAAATATTGGATCACTATTTAAAAATGAAAAAGAACTCAAAAGCTCAGGATGGTTTATCAGAGAATTCTACCAAAATTTCCAGGAACAAATAATTTTGATATCTTACAAATTTCTAGATATTGGAAAAAGACAGAATATATCAAAATTCATTCTAAGACTCAATCTTAATCTTTATATCAAAAGTAGAAAAGTCATACAAAAGAGTATTGGAAACTAATTTTATTAATAAACATAAATGAAAAATTATATAACAAAATATTCACATTAGAAACAAAATATCTAAAATAAATGAACAAAATATGACCAAGTTGTATACCATTCTAGAAATGCAAGAATGATTTAATGTCAGAAAATTAATTAAATAATCACATTAACAAATTCACAGAGAGAAATAATTTGATTTTATAAATGAATGTACACAGTATTTGGCAAAATTCAAAATGTGTGCATTAGAGAAAAAGAACTCTTTGCAGACTAGAAAAGGAAGGAAATTTCCTTATTAAAAATATTCTAAAAACTCAAGGAAACATTATTTTGTGAAACCTTGGAGGTATTTCCTTTAACGAGGCAATAATGTTCACTATCACCAGTACTATTTTATTAAAAGGTCTGGTCATGTATAAGATTAAACAATGGTATAAGCCTGGAAAATGGAGATATTAAAGTCTCATTATTATTGCATAGAAAGTTTATTCTAAAAAAAAGACAAATTATTAACATTAATAAGAGTTCTATAATTTGGTTTGATGTAAAATCCATATTCAAAAATCAATAGCATTAATATATGTCAGCAATGCAGAAATTTATATAGTTAGGCATTTATTATAGCTGCCATTTATAATAATAGCAACAATAACAACAGAAACGCTATTTAGGGGAAAATTAATAAAATACATTCTAGATTTGTAAAGAGCCAATTTAATAATTTATTGAAGATAAAGATTTAAATAAATGGAGATATTTACTATATTTATAGATAGGAAGACGCACAAACATAAAGATTTAATTTTTCTCTAATTTATTTACAAATAAACTGCAACATCAATGCAAATCCTGAAAGGGTTCTTTTTTTTTTTTTCTTGGGATGGAGTCTCATTCTGTTGCCCAGGTTGTAGTGGCGTGGCGTGATCTCAGCTCACTGCACCTTCTGCCTGCTAGGTTCAAGTGATTCTCCTGTCTCAGCCTCCCGAGTAGTTGGGATTACAGGTGTCTGCCACCAAGCCCAGCTAATTTTTGTAATTTTGGTAGAGATGGGGTTTCACTATGTTGGCCAGGCTGGTCTCGAACTCTTGACCTCAGGTGATCCGCCTGCCTCGGCCTCCCAACTTGCTGGGATGAGAGGCGTGAGGCACCACACCCGCCCCCTGAAAGGGTTTTTTCAAGTCACTTTTATACTAAAGTTAATATGAGAAATAAAAGTTATGGTAACAGCCACAGGCAGTGAATTTTCTTTTCTAGATTATCCAAGCTTATACAGATATATAAATTAAAATTCAGCCTTGGAACAGACATAGGTAAATTGACCAATGAAGTAAATACACCTAGAAACAGAAGCATACATATATGGTTACATCTGGTATATCTCAAGGTGGCACTGAAGTTCACTAAGGAAAGAATGAACTAATCAATAAATGCGGCTGGCGCAATTATTTATCCTATAGTGGGAAATGAAGTGGGATCCCTGCATCACATCATATATAAATATCGTTCTCTGATTCGTTGAAATCTGATGTGTGAACTTTGGAAGCAAATAGAAGAACGGTGACAGGCAGAATTCTACCTTGGCCTGTATATCCCCTCTGTGAGTGTGGGTGGGACTTTGTGAATACCGTGGGATTCTGCTCTGATGGAGGCTGCTTACGTGGCACAGGACAGGGGTTTTTGCAGGTTCATGTAAATTCCCTAATTGTTTGACTTGAGTTAACCAAAAGCAAGATTTTTCCAAGTAGGTTTCACCTAATCAGGTAAGCCCTTCAAAAAAAAAAAGGTCCAGGTCTTTCCTGAATGGAAAGGTTTGAATCATAGAGACCTCAAAGAAAGGGAAGAGTCAAGGTTTGAACTGTCCGCAGCCCTGCCTCTAGGAACTGAAAGCGTAAGTCCTACTGTAGCAGGACAAGCCTTCTTTTGTCTGCAGCTTATCCTGCTATAGTAGGACTTATGCTTCTCTTTCCTGTTCTGAGTATAAAACAATATGAGAGGGTCTCTCTCTTCCCTCAATAGTACAAATTAATACAGGAAACTATCATGAACCCTAAGAAGAAAGGGGACCTCAAAATGATTACTGCTAAATAAAAAAATATGAAATTAATATTAAATCAAAACTATGTTTCTCTTCTGGATAATATACTTTTCCCTATTCTTTCTGCTTAGTATAACCAAAAATCCTGGACATTTTATATAAACAAACATGAGAAAACCTTGAAAGGTGGAGAGAAGTGTGAACCCAGAGAATCTGAGACAGGTCTCAGTTAATTTAGAAGTTTTATTTTGCCAAGGTTGAGGACATGCCCATGATGCAGCCTCAGGAAGTCCTGACAACATGTGCCCAAGGTGGTCGGGGCACAGCTTGACTTTATATGTTTTAGGGAGGCATGAGACATCAATCAACATACATAAGAAGTACATTGGTTTGATCTGGAAAGGCAGGACATCTTGAAGCAAGGGCAGGAAGATTTGAAGTAGGGAGGGAGCTTCCAGGTCACAGATAGATGAGACACAAATGGTTGCATTCTTTTGAGTTTCTGATTAGCCTTTCCAAAGGAGGCAATCAGATATGCATCCATCTCTGTGAGCAGAGGGGTGACTTTGAATAGAATGAGAGGCAGATTTGCTCTAAGCAGTTTCCAGGTTGAGTTTTTCTTAGTGATTTGGGGGGCCCAATACATTTTCCTTTCACCTTTCCCTCTCTTTTTGTAAACTCTTTTGGAGAAAGCATTTTACAAGAAAATTTGTCTCTGATCTCAGGTTTCATCTGATCTCTCATGGCTCGGATAGTTTATTCTTAGAGGGGTAGGTCCTGAAAGCTCATTTTTAGCAGGTTGTGAAGTCTCATGTCCTGTGAAGAGAAAATAAGGGAGAGAAAGGGAGAAGAAACAACAACAAACTAAAGAACCATCTTGGAAAAATCGATATAGGCCACATTACTCTGAAGTTCATACATTAGTAGGCGGATATGAAAGGGGCTTATGTATATAAACAGGTACTTGTTATTTTCTTCTGAAGTTTAAGTTGTCTGGCTTCAGTTCGCAGGGTTCTAAGAAAACACAGCTTAGTTTTTAGTGACTCAAAAAAAAAAAAAAGAAGAAAAGAAATGGAAAACATTATTTTGGAAACTTGTAGCCAAGAAAAATTAGAATTTGGTTCAAACTGTAGAAAATAATAAAAATTGAAAAAAACATTAGGCAAGACTAGAATCTAACAACTAGTGTACTATAGTTTTGAAACATAATTTTTCTCTCTCTCTCCAGTTTCCCATTTGTACTAAAGACAAATCATGGTAGTACTGGTTTGCTTTATTATACTTGGTCTAATTATTTATATACAGTGCAGCAAGAGTAATTATTTTTTAGGCCTTTAAATTGGCTTTGATGGAACTTTGTTCCATAGAAGGAATCTCAGATAAGACTTTTTTGAAGCCAAGCCCAGCCATGGATTGTGCCATCAAATACCTATGAGGTGTGTGAATTTCCTCTCCTCTTGAGGTTTCGAGATAAACCTGGGGCTTCTGAGCCTATCAGAGAGTAACATTCTTTACTTATAAACAGGTTAGAAACCCTGTACAGGGACTGTGTACACAAAAAATGAGGCCAATTTTTCCAAGGGCTTTATTGGCTCCATAAGTCAAGTTTGATTCCTTAAAGGAAAGCACACCATTCCAGTCAAAGCCTTGGTAAAATAACCAGCTTTTCCAGTTGTGTCCTGTTACAAATGAAAACAGATTCTTACTGCACTTGTGCAATAACTGTATTGCCATAAGAATACTCACAAATATTTCCATATTCTGGAAAAATCAGGTAGAGAGCAATAAATATGTTCCTAATTTTGTTCATAAGAGTATACTAAATTGTTAAAAGTTGTCAATAGATTAAAAGAGAAGTTTTAAGGCTCTGAAAAAAATGAAACAAAGGATCAGCAAACATGTTAAGCAAAGTCAAAAAGATTGTATGCATATGTTCATTGCAGTACTATTCACAATAGCAAAGACATGGAATCAACCTAAATGCACACCAGTGGTAGACTGGGATAAAGAAAATTTGATAAATCTATACCATGGAATACTATGCTGCTATAAAAAGGAATGAAATCATATCCTTTGCAGGACCATGGATGGAGCTGGTGGCCCTTATCCTAAATGAACTAACACAGGAACAGAAAAGCAAATACCACATGTTCTCACCTATAAGTGGGAGCTAAACACTTAGTACCTATGGACACGAAGAAGGGAGCAGCAGACACCAGGGCCTGCTTGAGAGTGGAGAGAGGGAGGAGGAGGAGGATCAAAAAACTGCCTTATTGGGTAGTATGCTTATTACCTGGGTGGTGAAATAGCCTGTACACCAAACTCCTGTTTACAAGACATGCAATTTACCTATATAACAAACCTGCACGTGTATCCCTGAACCTAAAGTAAAAGTTAAAAGTAAGAAACTCTCACAACTCAGCAGGAATAAAGCAAGCAGTTATTCGAGTAAAAAATGGGCAAGAGGTCAGAAGAGGGATTTGGCTGAAGATGTTATGAAGACTTACAGATGGGAAAATAAGCTTATAAAAAGAGGTTTAACACCATTAGGGAAATGTAAATTAAAACCACAATGATCTCCTCCTTGTATTGTTTCCCTACAACTGAATTTGGATCTAGTTATCTCAAAATGCAATACCTTCTAACACTTATGGTTAAATCCTCAGTGACTCTTCCGGGCCTTTACTTGCTGCAAAGAGAATTGCATCCTAGGAGGAGCTGCTAGCTCTGTTCTGCACCTAGGTGAGCCTCCACCAGGCAGGTGCTGGCTTTCACCACCCCCGTTGAGCTGGATGAACTCACCACCAGTCTAGGGAAGGGACCTGGGCATGAATGCTAGAGTGTCACCTGAAGGTGGGTCATTTTCATGAACGAATGCTTCTCATAGTTTGTGTGCCTTTAGTCAATATCCATTGTTGAAATTCATGTTTTTGACAGTTAAGTGTACCACTACATTGTAACATTTTGGGGAAGAATATTTGTGAAACTTCAACTCCATCATGCTGGAAGTAAGAACTGTGAAGAAAAATTTTATATCAAGGCACATTTTTTGAAACATTTGAAAGTGAACAGCAAGACTTACCATGAAAATGAGGCAGAAAATATACTGTGTGTCATTATTTAACTTATAACTTGAGGAAATAATCTAGCCAAAAGAGAGACATCAAAGAGATATTGAAGATTAGAACTCAGGAACAGAAAAGTCATAAAATAGACATGCAAATCTTTCCTGAGTCGAAAATCCAGGTTTATAATTGCATTATGTCCCATCTTCAGAGGTTTGTTGTTGTTTTTGTTGCTTATGGACCAGCCTGGCTCTTTAGTATCTCTGTATACAGTTTTTATTCCTGTCTTTATTTACTCCTTACCCAGGTCCGGGCATTCTATTTTTCCTATCATAACCATCATTGGTCAGTTCTGAAGCTCTCTCTTGTCCATTTAATATAGCAAATGGTGTTCCTTTTTAAGGTTCTAAAAATGACAAAATTATTTGCATAGTTGGCAGCTTGTGCAAAGGGGCTTCATTTTATAAAGATATTAAATTTTACTCTGCAGAAACAGAATTACATAAAACAACATAAAAGCCATTTTTACTTCTAATTAAATTGAATATTTTTTTCTGTCTTTTAAGTGTTTATATTAAATCACCTGAGTCACTTTTTAAAAGTAGGGCGTTATCTTCTTAAAGCTTTTGCTACATGATTTTTCCTCTAAGCTGTATGAATGTTCCTCTGTTAACAGTGTTGTAATCTAGAGCTTACGTTGTGATTTCTGCAAGATTTTGCAAGAAAATTTCTTAAAGATTTTTCAAGAAAAAAATAATTGCTAGGAAATATATGAAAATGTTTGCAACTTAAAAATTCCCATCTGGCTGCAGCCCATACATCTATTTTCCCATTCCTCTTTTTAAAACTTTCCTATAAAAGCTGGAAAAAGATGACAATTCATAACATTGGAAAATAAAAGTTACAAAATATTTCAAGGATCTGAGAGGAATTTACATTATTTACAAAGCGTATAGAGTCAAGTCTGAAGATGCACTTGGCTGCTGATCTGGAATGACTTCAAGAATTTTGTCTTTTCCGGCCGGATGCAGTGGCTCACGCCTGTAATCCCAGCACTGAGGGGGCAGATCACGAGGTCAAGAGATTGAGACCATCCTGGCCAACATGGTGAAACCCTGTCTCTACTAAAAATACAAAAATTAGCTGGGCGTAGTGGCCCATGCCTATAGTCCCAGCTACTTATGAGGCTGAGGCAGGAGAATCACTTGAACCCAGGAGGTGGAGGTTGCAGTGAGCTGAGATTGTGCTATTACACTCCAGCCTGGCAACAGAGCAAGACTCTGTCTCAAGAAAAAAAAAAAAGAAAGAAAGAGAGAGAGAGAGAGGAAGGAAGGAAAGAAGGAAGGAAGGAAGGAAGGAAAGAAGGAAGGAAGGAAGGAAGGAAGGAAGGAAGGAAGGAAGGACCAAAAGAATATAAAAAGGAAATAGGAAAGTCTTGAAAATTATGTACATGAAGTACGAGATTAAAGGTTAATACATTTGCCAGGGTTCCCCAGGGCCACACCCCTGTTTGAGGACTCTCCACGAAGACTCATGGGACTCAGCATGCAGTTGTGCTATGGCCAAGATTTACTATAGAGGAGAATGCAGACAGAGTCAGCCAAGGGGAAGCTGCATGGGGAAGAAGGCCAGAAGAAACCACGTGCAAGATTTTAAGGGCCCTTTCACAGTGGAGTCACACTGGACAAGCTTGATTCTGACCAGCATGTAAATATGACAACCCATGTGAAATGTTGTTTGCCTGAGAAACCTACTCAGCATCCACGGTTTTTATCGTGTGCTGGACATAAAGGCCTCCTCTGCCCAGTATGTACCAAAATTCCAGATTCCCAGAAAAAAAGCAGGTGGTCTTACATAAACCACATTGCTTGTTCACACAGTTTAAGCAGAGTGAGACACTCTCATCAATCAGGGAGTGGTGAGAACACTCCCCAAATACAAGTTCCCAGATGCCAGCCAAGGGCCTACTTGCAAGCAGGCCTTTCTAACAATAGCAGTCTCGGGCCTGCCATGTTAACTGTTCTTTGCACAATACTTAATTTATATTTTAAAATAATCCTACAAGTTGATTTAAAAGAGGTCAACTCTTTAGTAGAAGAATGGATAAAATGTGTGGATAGGCAATTAATAAATTTAAAAAATGCCAATGTCCAGTAAAAATATGAAAATAGTTCTATCTTACCAGAAATAGCATGCAAACAAATCAAGTTTTTCAAGTTAGATGTATTTTTGGTTGACATTGTTGATGTTCTAAATAGTGCTGAGAAATGTGTATTTTCACAGACCACGCCTAGGCATATAATTCAGCAACATTTTCCTAAATGTCTCTCTCTCTCTCCCTCATTCTTCTTCTCTCTCATGATGGATGGATGGTAACTTTTCTTCTCTTTGAAAAATGAAATTTATTTTAAATTATCCTAAGCAAATAGATATGCTGAAAAAATCCTAGACTAAGGATATTCACTGCAACATTATGAATAATGTTGAAATTAGATATACCCTAAATAACGTGTATTAAGGAAATAAATATATTATACTATATCTGTTCAACTGAATAATATATAGCCATTAAAGAATAATATCTCCATGAGAAAAAAATTATCAAAAATTAAAAGATTGTAGCAATGATACCACAATGTATGATCAGAATAAGAGATCAAGAGTTTACCATTAGAATGTCATTAATACAACAACAATGAAAAAGGGTCATTCCTAATTAGTTTGGACAAAATGAACTAAATCATAATGGAGCTTTGCCAAAAATTTTTATTTCTTTTTTATTACAGAAAAATATACATTACATAGAATTTACCATTTTAATTATTTATTGGTGTGTATTAAGTGGCATTAAGTACATTCATGATGTTGCTCAACCACTATCCATTTCTAGAACAACTTCATCATCCTGAACAGAAACACTACCCATTAAACAATAATTCCTCATTCCCTCCTACTCCTGGAGTCCCCAGGTAACCTCCATTTTGTTTTCTGTGTTTATAAATTTGCATATTCTAGGTACTTTATATAAATGGAATCACACAATATTTGTCCTATTGCATCTGGTTTATTTCACTTAGTATAATGCTTTTCCAGGTTCTCCCATGTTTTAGCATGTGTCACAGTTTCATTCCTTTTTAAGCTGAATAACATGTCATAACATGTACATAGCACATTTTGTTTCTGCATTCCCCTGTTGAACAGTTGAGTTGTTTCCCCATTTTGCTTGTTGTTAATCATGCTGCTTTAACCAGTGGCAGGGTAAGGACAATGGCAGGACCAGGGGCTGGACCATGGGCATGGCCAAGTCAGGACCAGGGCCAAGGCAGGGCCCCGGCATGGGCAGCGCTGGGCAGGGTAGGACCAAGGTAGTGCAGTGACCAGTCAGGGCTGGGCCAGGGCAGGACCAGAACTGGGACAGGGCCAGGACTAGGACAGAACAGGGGCAGGGTCATGGCCAAAGAAAAACCAGGGGCAGGGTCGCAGCCAGGGACAAGTCAGGACCAAGGCCAGGGCCCAAAGCAGGGCAGAACCAGGGCCGGGGCAGGGACATGGCAGGGCCAGGGCCAGCAGAGGGTCAGGGAAGGGCTAGGGTAGCACAGGGCCAAGGTAGGCCAGGTTCAGTGTAGAGCAAGGAATGGGTCAGGGTATAGCAGGGCAGGGACAGATAAGTCCAGGGCCAGAGCCAGGTGTGGGACACGGACAGGGCAGGCTGGAGACACGGCAGGACCAGAAAGGGGCCAGGGCAAGGGCAAGGCCAGAGAAGGACCAGGGAAAAAACACGGCCAGGGCAGGGCCAGAGCAGAACCAGAGCCAGGGCATGCCAAAGGCAAGGTCATGGCAGGGCAAGGCCAGGGTAGGGCAGGGCCAGGGTAGGGTGAGGGTAGGGCTAGGGCGAGTTCAGGGCCAGGGCAGGACTAAGATAGCACAGGGCCAGGGCAGGGCCAAAGGAGGGGCCAGGGTCAAGGCATGGCCAGCGGGGCCTGGGCATTGTCAGGGCCAGGGGCCAGACCCAGGACAAAGCTGGGCCAGGGACCAGACCCAGGACAAAGCTGGGCGAGGGAAGGGCAAGGCCAGGTAGAAAAGGCCAGGGTAGAAAAGGCCAGGGTAGGGGCAGGCCAGGATAAGAGAAGGCCAGGGTAGGGCCAGGGCCAACGCAGGGCAGGGCTACGGTAACACAGGGCATGGCCAAAAACAGGGCAGGGCCATAGTAGTAGCAGGACTAGCAACAGGGTCAGGGCAAGGGCTGGACCAGAGCATGGTGGGGACAATACAAGACCAGGACAGAGAATGGCAAGGCAGGTCCAGGGCCCTGTCATGGACATGGTAGGCCCAGGGTCAGGCCAGGGCAGGGCAAGGACAAGGCCGGGGAGAAAGCAGGGTCGGGGTCAAGGCAGTATCAGGGCTGAGCAGGACCAGTGCAGGGCCAGTGCAGGGTGAGGGCAAGGCCAGGGCATGGAAGGGCAGAGCAGGACCAAGGAAGGGCCCGAAGAGGGCCAGTGCAGGATCAAGGCCAGAACAAGGGTACGGCCAGGGCCAGGAACACGGTAGGACCAGGGCTGGGCCCAGGCTGGAACATGCAGGCAGAGCATGTACAAGGCAGGGCCAGAGCCAGGCCATGGAGAGGAGAGGGCCAACACCAAGGCAGAGTCAGGGCAGTTCCAGGGCTGAGCAGGGTCAGGGCAGGTCGAGGGTTGAGGCAGAGCTAGGGCCAAGGCAGGGCCACGGCAGCACCAGGACAGAGGGCAAGGCGATGGCAGGACTGGGCCATGGCAACGCCTGGTCCACTCCAGGACAGGGCCAGAAGCAGGACAGGGCCAGGGCCAATGCTCAGGCCAGGGACAGAGCATGGCAGGAAGTGCCAGAGCAGGGCTGGGCCAACGTGGGGCAGGGCACATCAGGGCCAGGACACCTCCAAGTCTAGCTCTGGCCCTGCCTTGGCCCCGGCCCCTTCCTGGCCCGACCTTGTCCCCGGCCCTGCCCAAACCATGCCCTGTGTATTTGATCAGTGTTTTGGAACCAGAATCCTACAAGAAACTTTAATAAGCTATTTTTGTGCATTTTTAGTGGAGATGGGGTTTCACAGTGTTGTCCAGGCTGGTCCCAATCTCCTGAGCTCGAGCCATACACCTGCCTTGGCCTCCCAAAGTGCTGGGAGTAATCTGGCCAAGTACTTAACCGCTTTAGGTCTGTTTCCCACATTAGGAAAATGGGGATGTCATAAGTACCTAGCACATAGAGTAATTGTGAGAATCAATGCCTCATATATATACGTATTTATAAAATTGTGCTCCTAGAACACTACCGGAAGCAAGGAAAGTATACTAATATTTAATTATTCACTGCAAATACTATTGCTATTACAAACAACATAGTACAGATATTATTATTACTACTATAGTTATCTTAAAAATCTAAAACAAAATTTCTAAATAATGGCCTAATGTAATCTCTCCTGCTCTGCCCTGGCTCAGCCCTAGTGCTGGCTCTACCCCTAGTCTTACCATATCCCTGGCTCTGACCTTTCTCTGGCCCTGCCGCTGCCCTGGCCCTTCCCATCTTCAGGCCTTACCAAGGCCCCACCCTGATCCTGACCTGCCCTGGCCTGGTCCTGACCCTGTCCCCCTACCCCAGAGAAGTGGAAGGGCAGAGCCAGGGAAGGGCCGGGGCAAATAAGGGACAGGACACGTGGAAATCCAAGAAAACGCCAGGGCCATGACAGAGCCAGGGCGAGTCCTTGGCAGGGCCAGGAAAGGGTCAAGGCAGGTTCCCTGTATGGCCAAGGTCCAGGTCAAAGCCAGGGCAGTGGCAGGGTCAGGCCTGCATAAGGGCAGGACCAGGGCCAGGGATACAGCAGGGCCAGGGCCAGGGCCTTGCCAGGGCAGAACAAGAGCGGAGCAGGGCAGGACCAGAGCCAGGCATTAGAGAGAGTAGGGCAAATGCCAAGGCAAGGCCAGGGCAGTGCCAGGGCTGAGGCAAGGTCAGGGAAGGTCCAGGGCTGAGTCAGTGCTAGAACCAAGTAAAGAGCAAAGGCCGGGGCAGATCTAGGGCACAAGCAAGGCAGGCTAGGGCAGACCAATAGCAAGACCAGGCCACGGCAGGGCCAGCCCAGGATAGAACAGGGTACAGGCAGGGCAGGGCCAGGGCCACGGCTGGAGCAGGACAAGGACCAGGACCAGAGTCCAGGCCAGGGCAAGGGTATGGCCAGGGCAGAGGCAGGGCCAAGGCAGGTCCATTGCAGGGCCGGGGTTCAGACCAGGGCCAGGGCCAGGACCAGGAAAGGGCAATGTCAGGAACACGGCCATAGCAGGACCAGCCACTTGGCTAGAGCCAGGACAGAGACAGTGTCAGGGGTGGGGCCAGAATAGCATGCCAGGGTAGGGCCAGAGCAAATTAGGGCCAAGACAGGGTCAGGATGAGGGCTGGGCCAGGGTATGGCCTTAAGTAGCCAAGAGCCAGGTCCAGGGTCCATGCCAGTGCCAGCGCCAGCCCAGGGCAGGGACAGGGCCATGGGGTCTAGGACAAGGCTGGGGCAGGGCCAAGGTCTTGGTCAGAGTAAGCACAAGACCAGGGCAGAGCCAGGGAAGGGGCACGGCCACGGTAGGACCAGGAGAGGGACGGGCCAAGGCAGAGCCAGATTAAATCAGGGACAAGATACCTTCAAATCCACTTCAGGGCCAGGGTCATGGCAGGGCCAAGACGGGACCAGGGCCAGGACTGTCAGGATCACTGGCAGGGCCAGGGCCATGGCACCACCAGGGTCAGGAGCAGTGGTCAATGCCAGGCCAAGGCCAGAGCAAGGACCAGGTTTGCACTAGGGCCAGTGTGAGGGCCAAGGTGGGGTCAGGGCAGGGCCAAAGGCAGGGCGGACCCAGGGCAGGGTGGAGCAGGCCCAGGGTAGCACTGGGTTAAGGCAGGGCATGACCAACCAGGGCAGGTCTATGGCTGTGGCTGTGGCAGGGCCAGGGCCAGGGCCAAGGCAGGGCCAAGACAGTGACAGCTCCAGGGCAGGGCCAGGGTTAGGACCACAGACATGTCCAAGGCCAGTGCCAGGGCAAGGGCAGGGGCAGGGCCAGGGTCATCTAAGAACCAGGGACAAAGCCAGGCCCAGAGCAGAGCCAGGACAGGTACCTGGCAGGGCTAGGGTCTGGGACAGGGCCATGGCAGGGCCAGGGCCACAACCAGGTCTGTGCTATGGCCAGGTCCAGCACAGTGCCCAGGAAAGGCTAGGGTGAAGGCCAAGGTAGGGCCAGGGCAGGGTCAAAGCTAGAGTAGGGCCAAGGCAAGACCAGGGCAGGCAAGGCAGGGTCAGGAAAGCATAGGGTCAAGGCAGGGCAGGGCCAGGCCAGTGCCAAGACCTGAGCAGGGCCAGGGAACAGCCAGGGCAGGGACAGGGCCATGGCCATGGCCTGGGCACGACCAGGTTCGGGACAGGAGCAAAACAAGGGCAACAACAGTGCAGGTTCTTGGCACAGCCACGGTCCAGGACAGTGTCAGGGCAGGGCCAAGGCAGGGTCTGGGCCATGGTAAGACAGGACCAGAGTCAGGGCAAGTGACAGGACCAGAGTCAGGGCAAGGGCCAGAGCAGTGCAAGGCCAGGGTAGGGCCAGGCATTTCACGGTCAGGGCCAGGGGAGAACCAGGGCAAGGTCTGAAGCAGGGAAGGGCCAGGTCCAGGGCAGGTCCAGGACAGGTCCATGACAGGGCCAGGGGCTGCGTAAGGGCATGGGCAGGGCAAGAGCAAGGTAAGGGTCAGGGCCAAGGCCAGGGTAGGGAAAGGGCAGGAAATATGGCAGGACCAGGGGCAATGCCAAGGCCAGAGCTGGGCCAGGGCTGAGTCAGGGCAGGGCAGGGCATGGAATGGCCAGCGCAGGACACAAGAGGCGGTCCATAGAGAGAGCAGGGCTGATGCCAGGAAACAGCCAGGGTAGTGCCAAGGCTGACGTAGTGTCATGACATGTACAGGGTGGGGCCAGGGCCAGAATCGAGCCAGGGCACAGCCAAGGAAGGGTAGGGCAGGGCAATGCCACAGCCGGCTCAGTACTAGGACAGGGCAGAACAGGGCAAGGTGATGGTAGGGGCAGGGCAAGGACAGGCCAAGGCCGAGCCAGGTCACTCCAGGGCCAGGACACCTCCAAGTCCACTTCAGGGCCAGGGCTATGAAGGACAAAGGCCAGGGCCAGGGTCAGGGCCAGGTCTGGGCTAGGGCCATGTCCAGAGCAGGGCCTTGTGAAGACTAGGGTGAGGGACACGGCAGGGACAGGGCAGGCTGATGACACATCCAGAGCACGGCAGGGCAGGGTGGTGGCAAGACCAGGGGCAGACCACTGCCAACTCAGGGCCAGGGAAAGGCCACGGCCAGGACACAGCCAGGAAAGGGTCTGGGTCAGGGCCAGGACCAAGGCAGAGCAGGGCCAGGGCCATGGCAGAGTCGGGGCAGGTCCTTGACAGGACCAGGTTCCAGGCCAGGGCCAGGGCAGAGGCAGGGGCAGGGCCTGGATAAGGGCAAGGCCAGGGATATGGCAGGACCAGGGCCAGGGCCCGGGCTAAGCCAGAGCAGGGCCAGGGCCAGGCCATAGTGAGGGCAGGGCAAAGGCCAAGGCAGGGTCAGAGCAGGTCCAGGGAGAGGCCAGTGCCAGGCAGGGCCAGGGCACAACCAGAGCAGTGTAAGGCAGGTCAATGGCACCACTGTGCCATGACAGGGCAAAGTCAGTGCCAGGAGAGGGCAGAACAAGCAAGGCCATGGTGAGGCCAGGGCAGGGATGGGCCGAGGCAGGGCCAGCATAAATCCGGGCCAGGAAATGCCCAAGGCCAGGTCAAGACCGGAACAGGAGCAGGACCATGATCATTAGCAGGGCCAGTGCCATGACAGGACCAGGGTCAGAACAAGAGGCAGGGCCAGAGCCAAGGCTGGGCCAGCACAGGTTCAGGGAAGGGCCAGTGCAAAGGCAAGACCAGGATGAGACCAGAGCAGGGCAGGGCCAAGACAGTCCACGTAACAGTAGGGCAGGGCCAGGGTAAGGAGGGCAGTACAGGGCCAGGTCCACGGCAGTGGCAGGGCAAAGCCAGGCACATTGCCAATGCAACAGCCTTCCCTACAAGGCTTCTACCACCTGGCCACTGCCGCAGCCTGGCCATCGCTGTAAGCCTGACCCCCAACCCTGGCTGCAGCCGCCTGACCTCCTAGCACGGTCACTCTCCTACCGTTCCAGCACGCTGCAGTCTTTGTCACTGCCACCCACCCTCAGCGAGGCAAGCCGTGGTGTCACAGGCTCCAGGTGTCTCCTCCTCCTCCTGGCACAGAGCAGCTGGGCGGGCAAAGCCAGAATAGCCTAGAGGAAGATGCGAGGGGTGGTAGCATTAAGAGCCTCAACTTGTCATGCCAGGGACTGGGTGGCAGGGGCCAGTTTCAGCAAAGGCACTCGCACCCACCCTCCAAAGTTCAGCCTCTCCTTTTGGCCCAAGCTGGCCAGGAACTGGGGCCTAGAGTGGGTGCTGGAGACACCACAGCGCCCAGCTCCCCACTCCACAGGAACCACTGGGCCCACCGGGGCTGCACTCCTCAGGGGACAGGAGCAGCAGAAAAATTCAGAGCCAGCCAGCCCTCCACACCCAGGTGCCAATTCCTGTTCCGGATGCCTCCACGCACAGGGCCTGTCCCCCATGGTGTCTGCTACTCCATACCCGGGGCGCCTGGCAGCCTCTAAGGCACAGACCCAGAGTGCATGGCCCAAGAGCCACGGTGGGTGTGGGGTCTCTGCCACGCTCAGGATTCCCACAGAAACACTGTGCGCCTGCCGTGCTCCAGTATGAGCAAGAGTAGGTGGCCCTCTGGAGTGTGGAGTCCAGGGAGAGGACAACTGCTCCTTCCTTGGATGCCACACTGTTGCTGCCAACTCTGCTGACTGCCCCAGCAGTGCAGCCCCTGATAGCACCGAACTCGCCCCCACTTCACGGCCAGTCCTGCCCTCAATAGCGCACCCCACCTCCGCCCCCCAACACCGCCAGTAGTGTATACCCGACAGTGCCTTTACCTGTCCTCCTCCATGGGCACTGCGACCCCAGAAAGTGCCCATAACCCGCCCCCTGCACCGTAGGCAGCGCAGCCCTCTACAGTGCTACCAACTAATACCCCCAATGCAGGCAATGACACCCTGGATAGTGCCCCCAACCCACCCCACACTGCGAAAAGTGCAGTCCCGATAGCCCCTGCCCTACCACTCTGGTCATGCTGCAGTCTCTGTCACCGCCACCACCAACCACAGTGAAGGAAGCCACTGGGCCGCAGGCTCTAGCACTCAGCAGCCAGGCTCGGAGCAGCTCTCGCTGATGGCCGGCTCCTACCACTCCAACCACGCTGCTGTCTCCATGACCATCTTCTTTGACTACAAAGGAATAAAACTAGGTATCAGTAAGAAGAGTAATTTTGAAAACCATACAATCACGTGGAAGTTAAACAATACGCTCCTGAATGAATGACTAGTAGGTCAATGAAGATACTAAGACAGAAATTGAAAAATTTTATGAAACAAATGGTAATGAAAACACAATGCAGCAAAACTTACGTTACACAGAAAGCAGTACAAAGGCAGAGATTTATAGCTATAAGTGTCTACCATCCAAACAAAAGAAGAACTTCAAATAAACAATACATCTTAAAGAACTAGTAAGGACAAACTAAACCCAAAATAAGAAAATAAGATCACAGCAGAAATAAAATTTAAATAAAAAAGTACAAAAGATTAAACAAAAAGTTGGTTTTCTGGAAAGCTAAACAAAATTGACAAACTTTTAACCAGGCTAAGAAAAAAGACAGAAGATTCCAACATATAAAATGAACAGATAAAAAAAGAAGACATTACAACTGATATTTCAGAAATTCAAAGGATCATAACTAGCTATCATATGCCAATAAATTGGAAAGCCTAGTAGAAATTGACAAATTTCTAGACGCATACAACCTACTTAGGTTGAACAGTAAAAACGTGCAAGACCAGAACAGATTGGTAACAAGTAGTGAGATTGAAACCATCAGAAAAAGTCTCCCAGTAAAGAAAAGCCCAGGAACTGATGGCTTCACTGCTGATGGCTTCACACCAAACGATATAAAGACCTAGTACCAATCCTACTCAAACTACTTTGAAAAACAGGAGGGAATACTTCCAAACTTATTCTATGAGGCCATTATTACCGCGATACCAAAATCAGACAGTGACATCAAAGAAGGAAACTACAGGCCAGTATCTCCAATGTTGATGCAAAAATCCTCAACAAAATATCAGTGAATCAAATTCAGCAATAAATTGAAAAAATAATTCATCATGATCAAGTGGGATGTATCCCTGGGATGCAAGGGTCATTCAACGTACAATGTGATACATCATATCAACCAAATAAAAGACAAAAACAGTATGATCACGTTAATTCAAACTGAAAAAGCACTTAATGATATTCAACATCCCTTCACACTATAAATCCTCAAAAAAATTGGAACAGAAGAAACATATCGCAACATAATAAAAACCACATGAGAGACACCCACAGCCAGAATCACATGGAATGGGGAAAAATGGAAAGCTTTTCCTCTAAGTTCTGGAATATGATAAGGATGTCCACTGTCACCACTGTTATTTAACGTAGTACTGGAAATCCTAGCTAAAGCAATCAGTGTAGCCCCTGATACGGTTCCCAACCCACCCTGCCCCCTGCCACCAGCAGTGTAGCTCCCACCAACAGCGCACCCAACACAGACAAACCGCCCCGCCTCCCCGCATCATGGGCTTGGCAACAACCCACAGCGCCCTCAACCCGAAACCGCCACCCTCCCCACAGCCGCGCAGTGCAGCCCTGGATAGCACACTTAGCCCGCCCCACTGCTGCCCGCAATACAGTCTGGGATAGTGCTCCCAACCAGCTCCCCGACAAGGGCACTGCAGCCCTGGTTAAGGCTCCCAACCCACCCCCAGGTGCAGGCAGCACAGCCCCAGATAGCACACCCAACCAGCCACCCAAGGCGGCAGTGACGCCTGAGATAGGGCCCCCAAACTGTCCCAGGCCAGGGGCAGTGCAGCCCTGGATAGCGCACTCACTCTGACGCCTTTCTATGCTCTGGCCAGCTGCAGTGTCCGCGGCTGCCACCGACTTCAGCGAGCAAAGCACACCAGCGAGGCGGGTCAGCGAGGACAGCCACAGCCCCACAGGCTCCAGCCTCCAGCGTGGGGCAGCCAGCACCTCCTAGTCCAAGCTGGGAACGGAGCAGCTACGAAGTCAGACACAGACAAGGCTGGAATAGGGAGAGGCGCCCACTTAACATGCTTTATATACGAAGATTATAAACTATGTGTTCTGATTGGATGAGAGGAAAAGGCTAGGCCTACTCTGATTGGACTTTATTTTCACATTCTCATTGCTTAGTCTAAGACTTGCTCTCATCCAATCAGAACGTGAAAATACCGTCCAATCAGAGTAGGCACAGCAGTTTTCTCTCATCCAATCAGAACATCAAGTCCAGGAACCTGGCCTGCACAACCTCAGTATATAAGGCACACTAATGGGAGTCACGTCATTGTGGGTTCTGCTGTGTTATTCCATGCGTTTCCTCCACTCGCAGTTTAGAGCAGGCAGAAGCCGGTTCTGGCCCCCACACTGAAAGCTGGAGCCTGTGGCGCCAGGGCTTGCCTTTGCTTGGTGTGTGGCGGCAATGGAGAGAGGCAGCTGGTGGTGAGAGCTGCTCCATGCCTGGCTACAGGAAGGGAAGGCGGAGGAGGAGGCACTACCACAGGCTGGAGGCTAGAGCCTGTGGGATTGTGGCTGGCCTCGCTGGCCCTCACCTCACTGGGTCGCCTCGCTGTGGTTGGTGGCAGCGATGGACACTGCAGCTGGCCAGAACATAGAAAGGCGATGGGGTAGGTGCGCTGTCTGAGGCTGCCGGCAGCGGGGAGTGGTTGGGGTGTTATTCGAAGGTCACTATTTTGGCATACTCGAGTGTTATTCCGGGCATCACTAGTTTCAGGTGTGCTGTCCGGACTGCACTGCTCTCAGCAGCATGGGTAGGTGGGGGGGCGGGGGGGGGGGTGTGTGTGGGGGGGGGTGGCGGTGTGGGGGGGTGGATTGGATTCACTATCTTGGCTGTATTGCTGGCAGCAGTAGGGCTGGTTGGGGGCGCTATTGGGTGCTGCAGTGCCCCCGACAGGGGCCGGGTTGGGGCTGCTATTGTGGCACTGCCCAGCGGCCTGGCGGTGGGAGGACTGGTCGGGGTCCTGACTGATCGGGCTTCATTGCCCACAGCAGAGTGGGGATGCTCTCCAGGGCTGCTCTGCCCATGGTGGGGGGCTTGTTGGGGGCACCATGTGGGGTTGCAATGCCCGTGGCAGGGGGATAGGTTAAAGACGGTATCCGGTGCTACACTGCTGGTGGTGGGGCAGGGGAGGAAGGGGTGCAGGTAGGTGCTTGGAGGGTGTGGTTTCAGGCGCTGTCGGGGCCACACTGCCCATGATAGAGGGTGGGTTCGGTGTGCTATTGGGAGATACACTCCCTGCAGCAAGGGGCGGTTTGGGGGCATACCTGGCCGGTGGCAGGCGGGGTGGTGGGTTGGGTTGTGTGCACCGTTCGGGGGCTGCTCTGCGGTCAGTGGGGGCGAGTTAGGGGCTCTATCAGCTGCTGCACTGTTTGTGGTGGGGGCCGGGTTTGGTGCACTTTGGGCTATATTTCTGGCAGCGGCCTACGGCTAAGGGGTGCTGACGGGGGGGCTACACTGTCCAGGGCGGGATGCGGGTGGGGTGCGCTATCCAGGGCATCATTCCCAGTGGCTGCGGGATAGTTGGGGGTGCTGTCTGCTATGTGGGGCTGCACTACCCGTCCTGGGGAGGGGGTTGCGGACCTTAAGGATCCTTGGCTTCACTATTCACGGCGGGGAGGAGGTTGCTGTGCTCTGCCTGGGGCGTCACTGCCTGCAGTGGGTTAGGGGTCCTCTCAGTGGCTGCATGGCCCACGGCAGGGGGTAGGATGGGGAAGTGTTCTGGTGCTGCCCTGTCCGAGGTGGGGGCGGGTTGGGGGTGCTATTGGGTTCTGCACCGCAGCGGCGAGGGGCGGTGTTAGGGGCACTGTCCCAGGGCCAAGAGCAGGCAGCGGGTTAGGGGCGCTATCAGGGGCTGCCCTGCCAGTGGCGGCAGAGGTTGCAGCAACAGCAGTGGTCTCTGCAAGGAGGAGCTTTCCTCCTCTCCCTGGACTCCAGACTCTAGAGGGCGATCTCCTCGTGCTCCTGCTGGAGTGCAGCAAGCCACAGCGTTTCCGCAGGAATTCTGAGCAGGGCATAGGCCCCAACACCCGCTGTGGTTCCCCGGGCCACGACCTTTTTCTCTGTGTTGCGGAGACCACCTGGGACCCGTAGGCATGACAGACACGGAGTAGCGGGCACCACGGGAGGACAGGGCTCTGTGGGTGGAGGCATGAGGGTCGGAACCGGCGCTTGGGTGGGAGGGCTGGCTGGGTCTGAGTTCCTGCTGGTTCTGCTCCCCAAGGAGTGCAGCCCTGGTGCGCCGAGCGGTTCCTGTGGATTGGAGCTAGGCAATGTGGTGTTACCAGTATCCACTCCAGGCCCCAGTTCCTGGTCTGCTTGGGCCAAAAGGAGAGGCTGGACTTGGGAGGGTGGATGTGAGTGCCTTCACTGAGACCAGCCCCTGCCATCCAGTGGCCGGGATGACAAGGTGAGGCTCTAACGCTATCACTTTGCATGCTCCTCTAGACTTTTTTGGCTTTGCCTGCCCAGCTGTTCCATGCCAGGAGGAGGAGGAGTTACATGCTGGCAACTTGCAGATGTCCTGGGGCTGCCGCTCCCCTCGCTGCGGTTGGTGGCAGCTATGCAGCGGCCCAGAGCGGTAAGAGGACGGCCAGCTGCGGCCATGGGGCAGGGGCAGGGCTGCCGCGTGGCCAGGTAGTAGGAGCTTTGCAGGGTGGGCCAGTGCATTGAGGGCAACAGCAGCAATGGTTGTATTGACATCCACGCTAGTGGTGGCAGCAGCAGCAAGTCCGGGGCTGGGAAGAGGGAGTAGGAGCGCTGAGGGGCCTGCCCGGCCAGGACTGGGCTGGGTAGGAAGCTTCCGGTGCTGTACCACAGTCTCGGTGGAAGTGGTGGAGGAACAGCCAGGGCAAGGAGGAGTTCTACCCCTTCTCTTTCAGTCTCTGGAGGGTGACCTCCTCCTGCTGGCGCATGAACCAGGTGGGAGTGTCAGCATATTATCTCTTTCTTCCAATGTAATATAGTCATGCACTGCATAACATTTTGCCAGCGATGGGCCAGCATGTATCAGGGTAGTCCTATAAAATTATAATGAAACTGAAAAATTCTCATTGCCTAGTGACAGCATAGCCATCTTAACCTTGTAATGCAAGGCAGTACTCACGTGTTTGTGGTGATGATGGCATAAACAAACCTACTGAGCTCCTCTTTCTGTAAAAGTATAACACATACAGGCCAGGCATGGTGACTCACACCTGTAATCCAAGCACTTTGGGAGGCCGAGGCGGGCAGATCACCAGGTCAGGAGATTGAGACCATCCTGGCTAACACGGTGAAACCCCGTCTCTACTAAAAATAGAAAAAATTAGCCAGGAGTGGTGGCAGGCCCCCGTAGTCCCTGCTACTTGTGAGGCTGAGGCAGGAGAATGGCGTGAACCCGGAAGGTGGAGCTTGTAGTGAGCTGAGATCACGCCACTGCACTCCAAACTTGGTGACAGAGTGAAACTCAGTCTCAAAAAATAAAAATAAAAAAGTATAGCACATATAATTACACATAGTACATAAAAGTTGATAATGATAATGAACAACTATGTTACTGGTTTATGTATTTAATATACTATGGTTTTTGGCATTTTTTTAGAATGCATTCCTTCTACTTATATTTAAAAAAAAGTTAACTGTAAAGATCCTGACCCAGTGTAGGCCTAGGCTAGTGTGTGTGTATTTGTGTCTTAGCTTTTACCACAACGAAGTTTGAAACATTTGTATGCTTATTTTTTGTTCTGAATACTTACCAAGATACAACTTACAAAGAGAGGAAGCGTTGGGGCACCTCAGTGTGTCTTTTTAAAGCTAACATTATCATTGAGAAAAAAAATAAAACACAGAAAAAGCTATTCTTCAGAAAAAGTTTGTTTTATGAATTGATTTGCAATTTCATGGTATCTTTATTGATAATGCACCTTCAACAGTGCAATCGTGCACATATTTTACCGAGGAGGCACTTAAGACAGGCTGAATCAGCTATAGATATATTCAACTGATGACCTGTGCCTGTTAGAATACACACCTGGTTCTTAATTACCTCTCTTAAACTCTAATGATGGTAAGTAGAAAGCTATGAAGCAAATTAAGACAATTATCTAAATCCTAGCAAAAATTCCCTTTTTACCTGGAATACTCAGTGAATAAAATACCATTAATTTCTGGAACTTGGGAAGTTTTGCCTCAGTTCAGTTAATTAGGAAAATGAGTCTCTAAACAAATTAATAATGTAAACCAGCAGATTATGGTCTCCACAAAAGTCAAGGGCAAGTAACTGCTGTTAGCTATTTGTAAATCCAGTCAAGGAAGAATAGTTTTGTCGTAATAAAGCACATTTTATTATAAAATTTGTTATATGATGTTAATTATATAAAATATATTAACATCACATTAAATTAATGTTATTAAGGGAAATTAGATTTTGAAATATTTTATTTTCATTGCTCTATCTTAACTACTATGTTTACTTGAATGTTCTAGTAGAATGTAGAATCTAGTAAAATATCAACTATATAGGGAAATACATTTTAGATATTACTTACCTTTGAGTTTTCAGTGTCAGAAAGTTCATTGTCATAGGTAACCTAGTAAGCATAAATTAATAATTCTTCTGCATTTAATTAATTGTATCATGTACATTAACCAGTTCATGTAATCCAAGTTAAATTTTACATGCCTATGGCAGGAAGTTCTAAATCCCTAATGTACATCTCTAAAAGACCTGATTTCTTTCCCCAGACTTATCTCATCTTTTTATCTATCCATCTCTTTCTTCCACTAACAAAATATTCTATCTTAATAGCTGTAAATCAGTTGTATTACTAGTCCCATTCCATCTATGGGAAAACTCCAGTTGAGGGATGTTAAGTGACTTCGTTAATGCCACACAGCTAATCAGTAGGAAATAATCAGGAGAGTGGAGGCTAGAAACAACTCCAAATCTATAGTCAACATTGCACTATGTTTGCCATATACTCTCAGGCATACAAGTCATAAAAGTATTTCTCAATTATCTGGGAAATTTCTACACTCCGCTCTTTCTCAGGGTGTTCCACATACCCAGAGCCTATCACTTCTGTCAGCCTTTTGAATTTTACAAATTTTGTTAAGATGAGATACCATTCCTGATGCTTTTCCAATTCTTCTAAATATAGAGTGATTTCTATTTTTGTGCACTTAACCATTCGACCTATTCCCTTATTATGCCATTTGTCTTTACCAGCATTGTTTTTACATTTTAGGTATTCTCTCCTCCACTAAATTAGGGGCTCTTTGAAGATAATAATTACCTTGCTGTTTAAATACAGCAAAATTTGTTTTTGGTGTGTTGATTGCTGAAGAAGTAAAAACAGAAAGTATAAGCTACCAATTGTATTCAGTTCAAATAGTGACATACCTCAGATATTGTGGATTCAGTTCCAGGCCACTGCCATAAAGCAAGTCAGATAAAGTGTTTTGCATCTAAAAGAAGTTTTGCATATAAAAGTTATGTTTCTACTACACTGTAGTCTAGTAAGGGTGCAATAGTATTATGTCTACCTTATCTTTTCTGCCTATTCAATATATTGGCTATGGGTTTGTCATAAATAGCTCTTACTATTTTGAGATATGTTTCACCAATACCTAGTTTATTGAGAGTTTTTAACATAAAGGATGTTGAATTTTATCAAAAGCCTTTTCTGCATCTATTGAGATAATCATGTGGTTTTTGTCCTTGGTTTTGTTAATCATGTAAATCAGTTTAATGTCTTCTGGATTTCTTTTTGAATTAAAGCAACCATATAAAAAAAGAACCCAGTACATTAACCATTTCAATCACCCCAAAGTTGCTTTCAAATGCTCCCAGTGTGCATATATGCATTTGTACTTATTTGTAATGGAATGTAGATGCTGGGTTTTTGCTTTTTGCATTTAATAGTTTTTCTTCATCTTCCTGTTTCTTTGTGGGGGCAGAGCACACATTCTTGATACTTTCATGGCGGTATCACATCCTATCACATAGCTGTCATATTCTGTGTTTAGTCATCCCTGTTTTGAGTAAATTTGGTCGTTTCCAACTTTTTGCTATTTTAATCCAAATAGTATTAGTAAGAATCCTAGCCACAGGGAACGAGTATCTCTTTTACCTTCTCAAGTGTTTAATGACATCTCTATCATTATTTTATTTTATTTTATTTTAGACAGAGTTTTACTCTTGTTGCCCAGGCTGGAGTGCAGTGGCACAATCTTGGCTCACTGTAACCTCTGCCTCTTGGGTTCAAGCGATTCTCCTGCATCAGCCTCCCAAGTATCTGGGATTACAGGCACCCACCACCATGCCCAGCTAACTTTTTTTGTATTCTTAGAAGAGACGGGGTTTCACCATGTTGGCCAAGCTGGTCGTGAACTCCTGACGTCAGGTGATCCACCCGCCTCAGCCTCCCAAAGTGCTGGGATTACAGGCGTGAGCCACCGCCTTTACTTTTACATCCAAGAAATCCTTTGTAGCCTAAAAAGTAAAAGATACGCAAAAGTCCTTAAGAGCTGAAAGTGTGTTTATGTGTAATTATGTAGTCCTGCAACTACCTGCACACACTGTGCTACAGGGAGCCCCACATACCCCCTGAAGGTGTCCTTGCTGTGGAGGCAGCATCATTCTTGTTTTAGCTGAGGCTGCAGTGAGCCAAGACCATGTCACTGCACTTCAGCCTGGGCAACACAGCAAGACTCCATCTCAAAAAAAAAAAAAAACCCAAAAAGCTTTTTGGCCTTGATGTCTTGTCTTGTGTAATAAACTGCTCAGGAAAATTGCATTGTTGTGTAACTGTACCTTGAGAGTATAAATGTGTCTTGCAGTTCAGCCCTTCCTTTTCACATTGCAAACCCTGAAAGGCTTCTCCTTGCTGGCTTCTTCTAGGATCCCTCTCATACTCATGGCCTTTGTCAATTATGGAGAAGGAAAATATTGGTACTTGAAACACATTAGTTGGAATTGTAAGATAGTTTCTAAATGTAGTGTTGCTTACCTATGTCCTTCACAGAGCTTCAGGGCAGGAGAATCACTCAGCATTCTCCTCAGAAACTCCGGAAATGAGCCCCAGCAGCGTCCTCTGAGTCACTGAGCTCCCGCCCCCCAGGGTGACTGTGAGCCCTTTAGTTTTGTTCCTCCTTTTGCGTGCTGTGCGTCTATAAAGCTAAACTGTAATAACAGACTCTAGAAGTTTCTGTTGTGGGACTGAGGAACTCTGCAGAATATGTTATGGATCTGGTTGTAAATGATCATGGTCATAATCTAGACATGCCTTTTATTACAGCCACCATGTTCTTCGGGGCTCTGTCTTCTAAGATTTACGGTCTTTTTTGAGATGGCATTGAACTAGGATTGGTCTAAGTGGTGCTGAATAATAGCTGTAATCTGGCTTGGTAGTTGGTTGAAGAATGAAGTAGTGCTTCTTAAATATAACAAATTTGTCTGCATATTTCCAGTTTGCTTCTCCTATGTCTAGTTATGTTCATTGGAAGTGTCCCAGCCAGGCTTAGTTCTTGGTTGCAAAGTCTCAAGGAAGTGTTTGTGAGTTTACTTTCTTGTTTTGTGAGGCAGAATCTCACAGTATAGCCCAGACTAGAGTGCAGTGGTGTGATAATGGCTGACGACAGCCTTGACCTCCTGGGCTCAAGTGATCCTCCCACCTCAGCCTCCTTGGTAGCTGGGACTACAGGTGTGCGCCACCATACCTGGCTAGTTGTTTAAAACAACTTTTAGTAGAGATGGATTCTCACTCTGTCACCCAGGCTGGTCTCAAACTCCTGGGCTCAAGCGATCCTTCTGTGTCAACCTCTCAAAGTGCTAGGATTGCAGGTGTGGGCCACACCACACCTGGCCTATGAGTTTACTTTCTATACCAGTGTGTAATGAAGTCCACACTAGACTTAGGAGGTATTTGTATTCTACGGTCCTTTTGCTTACGCTTTGTACTTGTGTTGTTCTGCAGAGCTGACGGTGGCTGACCTCATGTTCCCATGGTGAGTTGGTGGTCTTCCCTGTGTTCTGTGGTTAGGAAGTCCTTACAAAAGTCCTGTTAGTGGAGAGTTATCATACTTGACAGAGTGCATACACATGTGTGTATAAAATATTTTATAGTGAACATTTTGTTAGTGTAGATATGATATGCTGGATCCTGAAACTTTGTTTGCCATTTGTATGTCTTCTTTTGAGAAATATCTATTTAGATCTTTTGTCCATTTTTAATTGGATTATTAGGTTTTTTCCTATAGAGTTGTTTGAGCTCCTTGTGTGTTCTGGCTATTAATCCCTTGCCTGATGGGTAGTTTGCAAATGTTTTCTCCCATTCTGTGGGTTGTCTCTTCACTTTGTTGATTGTCTTCTTTTCTGTGCAGAAGTCTTTAACTTGATGTGATCCCATTTGTCCACATTTGCTTTGGTTATTTGTGCTTGTGGAGTGTTACTCAAGAAACCTTTGCTTAATTCAGTGTCCTGGAGAGTTTCCCCAAAGTTTTCTTATAGTAGTTTCGTAGATTGAGGTCTTAGATTTAAGTCTTTAATACATTTTGATTTGATTTTTGTATACGGTGAGAGAGAGTGGGATCTAGTTTCATTCTTCTGCACATGAATATCCAGTTTTCCAAGCATCATTTTTTTAGGAGACTGTTCTTTCTCCAATGTGTATTCTTCTCACCTTTGCTGAAAATGAGTTCACTGTAGATGTATGGATTTACCTCTGAGTATTCTCAGAATAGTAAACTATTCTGTTCCACTATCTGTCTGTCTGTTCTTATGCCACTACCATGGTTTTTTGGTTTCTATAGCTCTGTAGTAAATTTAAAGTCCAGTAATGTGATTCCTCCAGTTTTGTTCTTGCTCAGGATAATTTAGGCTATTCTGGGTCTTTCGTGGTTCCATATAAATTTCAGCATTGTTTTTTTCTATTTCAGTGAAGAATGTTATTAGTATTTTGATAGTGATTGCATTTAATCTGTCGATTGCTTTAGGTAGTGGGTTTTAACAATATTGATTTTTCTGATTTATGAACACGGAATATTTTTCCATTTTTATGTCTTCAATTTTTATCATCAGTGGTTTATAGTTTTCATCGTAGAAATCTTTCACATCTTTGGTTAAGTTAATTTTGAGGTATGTTATTTGTGGCCCTTGGAAAGGGATTATTTTATTGATTTCTTTTTCAAGTTTGCTGTTGGCATATAGAAATGCTACCGATTTTCGTATGTTGATTTTGCATCCTGCAGCTTTACTGAATTTGTTGATCAGTTCTAACAGTTTTCTAGCAGAGTCTAGTTTTTTTCCTAATATAAAATCATGTGATCTGCAAACAATGGTACTCTGACTTCTTCTTTCCAACGCGGATGCCCTGTATTTGTTTCTCGTGTCTCAGTGCTCTAGCCAGGACTTCCAGTACCATGTTGAATAACAGTAGTGAAAGGTAGGTGTCCTTGTCATGTTCCAGATCTTAGAGGAAAGGGTTTCAGTTTTTCCCCATTCAATAGGATACTAGTTGTGGATTTGTTGTATATGGCATTTATTGTGTTGAGGTATGCTTCTTCTATATCCCGTTTTCATGCCGGGATGTTGAACTTTATCAAATGTTTTTTCAGCATCAGTTTAAATGATCATTTGGTTTTTGTCCTTCATTCTGTTGATATGATGTGTCACAGTGATTGATTTGTATATACTGGGTCATCCTTGCATCCCTGGGGTAAATCCAGTCATTATTTTATGTCATTGGTTTTTTCGTGTTTCATCACTAGTATAAACTCAGGTTTTGAGGGTAGATATTTTTTGCTTTTTTTAGTTTGTTTGTTTGAGACAGAGTCTCACTCTGTCACCCAGGCTAGAGTGCAGTGGCGCAATCTCGGCTCACTGCAACCTCCGCCTCTTGGGCTCATGCCATTCTCGTGCCTCATCCTCCCGAGTAGCTGGAACTATAGGTGCCTGCCACCACGCCCAGCTAATTTTATATATATATATATATATATTTTTTTTTAGTGTAGACGGGGTTTCACTGTGTTATCCAGGATGGTCTCGATCTCCTGACCTCGTGATCTGCCAGCCTCGGCCTCCCAAAGTGCTGGGATTACAGGGATGAGCCACTGCACCCAGCCTTTTTTCATTCTTAGAGATGGATTTAGTAAGGGGAGGTTTTACATGCCTGAAGACCTGTTATTATTTATGAATAGTCTGTGATGTCTCCTACAGAGAAAGTTCTTGTTACTACAGGTTTTATTGATTAGATGTCCCAGAGAAAGGAATCCCGGAGACACCAAGGAATGCAGCAAGAGCAGACTCTCATCTCTGTGGCCCTTTGCCACATAATTAGAAAAATTAGTGTTCTAACTTTTTAAGAGATAATTTAGTATGGTAAAAGAAGAGAAAGGAAAAATATGTGTGACTCAGACTAAATGTGGAGAAATAAATTAAACTTTCACTTTTTTCAAGAGCAGAAGTGTATGCAGAAATGATTGAAATGTCTGTTTTTCGAGGGCTCTGAGGGCCTCCTAGTTAATATCTAGTTATTTGGAGACATTATTGTGGCAGCATCATCATCATTTCTTTTTGATAACTAAATAGGAGGATTGTCCTTGGAAATTCAATTTAATAGTAAAGAAATTTTCTCCTAAGACAGGACTTGAAGGTGCATGGTCAAAAGCATTCCAGCACAGCGGGGCTATGTTCTGTGCTCTTCCTCTACTGTTGGCTCAGTATTATTTCAATAATTGGCTACTTTTAAAAAACCACAGCTTATATGGTATTTTATAAAATGTTAATGATATATAGACAAAAAATTGAAATGGCCACCTGTTAATAACTGGATTTTTTAAGGTTTGTATTTACTGTGGGATCTTCCGTTTTTCTGTCAATGACTTCTGTACTGCAATGAGGGTGTTCAAAATTCAGATTGCTGGAGAAAATTGCATGGAGAAGTCTCCTGTTAATCTTTATATGAATTATCCTGGTGAATTCCAATGATTACCTTGGTCCATGTAAGTATTTTTCTCTCTGTTAAATATATTCAGGTTGAAATATGGAAACCACATGTTATAATTTGAAAGAAATGTAATTCCTTCATCTCAGGTGCCTGCAAATAGGGTAATCGTTAGGAAAGCATAGGCAATGGTTGTCTGTGAGCATTATTATTAGTATTTTTTAATTTTAGACCTGGGAGGAGCCTCTGACACTATTCAAACCCTTCTGTTATACAAAGGAAAATCTGAGGCTGAGAGTGATTGAAGGTTTTCTCTGGATCATCTGAGTGTAGTGAAAGACACAGCAGGGACCAGACTGGGCTGCCTTGGTCTCTGACTTTGCCCGCTGCTAATGTGTTTTCATCAGCTATTATACCATGTGGCAGTTCATGAAGTCACCTTCATCAGCACTTACACGGCAGCTGGGTTTCTGGAAGGAGTAATATATTTGTCATTAGTTTAGTGGTATGCAGGGACAAGAGAGCAGAGGGAAGGCTTGTGAGCCCTCTGCTTTGAACCAGTATCAGAGTCAGGAGGGTACTAGTCACTGTACTCAAGGGCCTTTCACTGTCATAAAAGCAGGCACAAAAGTCTAGACAATGGCTAAATGGAGCCCTCAGGCAATATGCACGTTTATAGACACTAGCAGGAGGTAGAGGTCACTTCCAGATGTTGTTTCACAGGAATGTGGACTTGGTGGATCTCTAAAAAGTGAGCCACTTCTTCCAGTAGGATTCATTTTAGGGTTTATTATCATGTTCTCTTCTTGTGGTCATACAGTTGGGTAGCTGGTAGAACAGGGAGAGTCAGTCAGTGGCATTCTTGCAGTCATACGGTCGGGTAGCGGGCAGGGCAGGAAGGGTCAGTCAGTGATGTTCTTGTGGTCATACTGCAGGGTAGCGGGTAGGGCAAGGACGGTCAGTCAGTGGCATTCTTGTGGTCATTCAGTCGGGTAGTGGGCAAGGCAGGGAGGGTCAGTCAGTGGTGTTCTTGTGGTCATACTGTAGGGTAGTGGGTAGGGCAAGGAGGGTCAGTCAGTGGCTTGTGTTGGACCTGCAAGTTCCTGGTGGACATGCAGGTTGATTGCAAATTCCTGATGGGAAAGAGACAGGAGATGGACTTCAGGGCTAGGCACAGGCCTGGCTTTATCTCCACACCTGAGTAAGACACTTTGGTTCTCATCCCAGTCTCTCACCTGGCCAGCTTCCTGTTTTGAGTTTGAACCATGTCCCTGACCCTCCCTCTAATAAGAGGGACTGGTCTGTTTTTGGAAGTTGGACTGAACCCCAGTCTCCTGATCAGGATCATATGTATTTATTTCCATGTCCAAGAGCTTAAAAAAAAAGACTTACTTAGATGCAATATGGGCATGTATTCCCCTTTAGGAAACAAATGTTTTCCTGGGATGAGATGAAAGTCTTGGCTAACACTTGACCTAACCTGTGTCTTCCACAGTGTCTTGGGACAAGGTGCGCATTCCTGGTGTGCTGCAGCGCTTGGGAGTGACTTGCTTTGTGGTTCCTGTGTTGGAGTTCCTCTTTGCTAAACCTGTGCCTGAATATTGTGCTTCAGTGAGAAACTATGTTTTAGTTTAAAAAAATTTGTAATTAAAAAATTTATTGTGTGGTGTTATGGTCTCACTGTGTTGCCCAGACTGGTCTGGCTTCATGTGATTCTCCTGCTTTGGCCACCCAAAGCGCTGGGATTACAGGTGTGAGCCACTGTGCATAGCCAGAAATGGTGTTATTGTTGTTTGTTGTTATTCTTGTTATTGTTAAGACAGGGTCTTGCTGTGTTGCCCAGGCTGGAGTGCAGTGGTGTGATCTCAGCTCCCTGCAGCCTTGATATCCCAGGCTCAAGCGATCCTCCCTTTTCAGCCTCCTGATTAGCTGGGACTGCAGGAGTGCACCACCATGCCTGGCTAATTTTATTTTTTTGTAGAGACAAGGTCTTACCATGTTGCCTAGGCTAGTCTCAAACTCCTTGATTCAGGTGATCCTCCTGCCTCAGCCTCCCAAATTGCTGGAATTACAGGTGTGAGCCACCATGCCCAGTCAAAACCATGTGTGTTTTAAAAAGGGAGAACAAAGGGATGAATGGTTTATAGAACTTTTAAGATTTCTGTATGCAATACTACACTTCTGCTAATAGAATACATTCTGATTTCCACTTTCATTTGGTTATTTTTATTTAAGCTTTATATCAACTTTTAAAATTATGGTAAAATACACGACATGAGATCTACCTTCTTAACAAATTTGTCAGCAGACAGTAACTACATGCATTATTTTTTTCCTATTTTTAGTTGCTTTGTAATAATAGTACATATTTATGAGGCACAGAGTGATATTTGATACCTGTGTATAGTACAATGTGTAATGATCAAATCAAGGTAATTAGCATATCCATCACCTCAGTTATGTTTTTTTGTGTTGGGAACATGGAAAATCCTCTCTGCTAGTTTCAAATGCATTTTTAAAATTTATTTTTTCGAGACAAAGTCTCACTCTGTCATCCAGGCTGGAGTATCAGTGGCATGATCTCAGCTCACTGTTGCCTTGACTTTCCAGGCTCAAGAGATTCTCCTACCTCAGTCTCCCGAGTAACTGGGACTATAGGTGTGCACCACCATGGCTAGATGGTTTTTGTGTTTATTATAGACCAGAGGTTTCACCATGTTGCCCAGGCTGGTCTTGAACTGGGCTCAAGTGATCCACCTACCTCAGCGTCCCAAAGTGCTGGGATTACAGGCATGAGCCACCATGTCTGGCCCCATTCTTGATGGTATTAAATAATACCAACAGCATTCACTGAACAGGCTCGGTCTCGTGGGGCATTATTGTCAACTTTTCAATTTCTTTGTAACATTTTGGTCTTTATTCAAATGCTGTAAAATTCAATAAAGTTCAATTTTGAGGATGATCTCCAGATAGGCAATGGGAGAAGGACAGTATTATGCTTGGCTATTTCTATTGCTTCTTTATTAGAAGCATGTCAGAGTCCTGTCTCTTTCGTGATTATTTCCTGTCTTACTATAAATTGCTAGGAGGAGTTTACCCAGGTGACAGTTACTTCTCCCCACCACCCATCATTAGTGGCAAAAATTCCCGTAAAAATGTTTGAATTCTTCCATTTGGGGTCTTATTCAGTAATCAGTTAATGAAGCTGTGTTGTCTTCTAGCTTCTTTCAAGATATGCACCTAGCAAGTTCATCACTGAATCCGTTTTCTGGGTGCTTCCTGTAATGTTAGCTATCTATTTTGGGGGGTGTTTTAGTGATTGTTACTCTTTCCCCCCTCTGCTGTTGTTGTCAGTGTATTGTGTCCTCTGGCTGTGGATTTCCTTAAGATGAAGAAGAGGCGAGATGTGCATGAATGGGCATGGAACTTGGTCAGCCATGGATGTCAAAGCTGCCATTTTCAGCCCTTCTGTGGGACCTGAGGGTCTGTGGAGGCGCGTCCAGGGCCATCACCATAGGGTAAAAGTTCAGTGGGACATTAAGAACAGGTGGGTTGTACCCTTTCTTCCTTCAACCACAAAGATCCAAAACTTTGAATTTAAGTTTTTTTTTTTACTTAAAAATGTATTTTAGTTTTTAAATTATAAGTATATTGATGTATAATTCACACATCATAAAACTTACATGTTGAAAGTATACAATTCAATTATTTTTGCTATATTCAGAGTTGTGCAGACATCACCACTCTGTAATTCTGGAGGGTTTTCCTTACCCCATGAACCCTGCACTCACTGCCTGTCACTCCCCACACCTCACAACTCCCCCAGCCCCATGCAACCCCAGTCTGCTTTCTGTCTCTGTACATGTACCTGCTCTAGAAAGTCCCTATATGAAGTCATATAATATGTGGCCTTTTGTTTTTGGCTGCTTCTGCTTAGCATATTTTTTTGAGGTTCATCCATGTAGTTGCATGTATCAGCACTTCATTCCAAAATTGCTGAGTAAGACTCCATTTTATAGATACACTACATTTTGTTCACCCATTTATCATTTGGTGGATATTTGACTTCTTTCCCCTTTTTGGCTGTTGTGAACAATGCTTCTGTGCTTCTATGTCTATGTGTACAATTTTTTGTGTGAACATATGTTTTCAGTCTCTGCTGATTTCTTTTGAATTGGTGTTTTGCTGTGAGATTTCATGGAGAGGAAATCTCTACTCAGCAGCTAGAGTAGCTAACACATAGTAAGCTTTTATATTACTTCCATAAAGCCCAAGGAAAGAGTCACTGGGAATTTCCAAAAGACATGTGCTCAGTCCTCTTCTATTTGCATTTAGTTCATGTGTGTTTTATTTTTCTGCCCCCACTCAGAAGAGGAGCTGTCTTTCTCTTTGAGACATCATGTCCAGCTGGCCCCAGTGGCTGCTCATGCAGGCGCTGAAGGCCTGTAGCTGTGCTTGGCATTCCTCCTGCCAGTTCCTGGGTGTCCTATGTAAGTGAACCCCTGGGGGTCATCCCTTTTGCATGTCCTGTTCTGCCCAGTCAGAGGTTCTGGTCTTACAGCTTTCTCATTTCTGAAGTCAGAGGAATTCCTTTTCCCTCTTCCTTCTCCTTTGAGGCCTGCTTTGCATGGGGAGTGGTGATTGGCATGTGGCATGGGGAGCAGCGATGATTGGCATGTGTCCAGAGTAATCTCCCTGTGGCTGTTGTGAGGATTCGTTTGAATAGAAATCAGGCCTCCCAGCTTCACAGTGTGGAGCCGCCATCAGTGACCATGCAGGAGCCAGAGAGACATTTTAGCTGGCACATGTTTAGGACTCTCTGAGTTGGGCTGCATACATAGCCAATATACACCATGATCCCTTTTGAGTTTGTGTGTGTGTGTGTGTGTCCCTGTCCTTCCATTGGGCATTCTGAGATCTTGTCATTTACATATGTTTTGCTTTCCTAGTGATTAGCTTGGTCCTGAAGGCATTGGAGATTTTGGCAAGTATCCAAAATTCACTGGAGGTGCTGCAGTCTGCATCTGCCACCTGCTGCTGGGAGAAGATCACCTTTACCAGCACCTGTGTTCTGCTGTGAGTGAGACTGACATTCTCTTGGAACTGGAAGCTCAGGCTCTCAGAAGTGAAGGAAAGAAGAAAGAGCTGGCCAACTTTAAAGTGTGTCCATTTAAGAAAAGACACTGAGAACTATGTTTATCTGAAAAGTTAACTGAGGTCATGACTTTACTGTTCACTCTATGGCAGTAAGTAAACGTTATTTTGGATTTTAAAGTGAGAATGTGGACCTGGGCACAGTAGCTCACACCTGCATTCCCAGGTACTCAGGAGGCCAAGATGGGAGAATTACTTGAGTCTGGGAGTGCGAGACCAGCTTGAACAACAGAGAGATCCCATCTCTGTAAGGGGAAAAACAAACAAGTGAGAATGCATTGTGTAAATGAGTAATACCACAATGCTTTTCTGTACGCCTCAGGTCAGCTTTCCTGGCAGTGGACCCTGAGATGGAGATTCACGTACAGGAAGTTAAGATGCCTGTCCCTCTACGGGAATGGTTGGTCAACATTAAGGACATCTGTGAGCAAGCAGGGCAGCCTGTGCCAGACCAGATGTGTGGATTAACAGATCAGGTAGCAGGGCAGCCTGTGCCGGACCAGATGTGTGGATTAACAGATCAGGAAGCAGGGCAGCCTGTGCCGGACCAGATGTGTGGATTAACAGATCAGGTAGCAGGGCAGCCTGTGCCGGACCAGATGTGTGGATTAACAGATCAGGTAGCAGGGCAGCCTGTGCCGGACCAGATGTGTGGATTAACAGATCAGGAAGCAGGACAGCCTGTGCCGGACCAGATGTGTGGATTAACAGATCAGGTAGCAGGGCAGCCTGTGCCGGACCAGATGTGTGGATTAACAGATTAGGATATTGGTTGTTTCTTTGGGCTGACTTAATCCAATTTTGCTGAAACTGCTTTTTGCTCCTAGATACTGCCTGGCATGGCTGAGACTTCATTTCTCCCTGCTGTTTTCTGCTGATCCTGAGTCAAAGGGCATAATTCTCTTTTTATTAAAAGACTGCTGAAAAGCCATATAAAAGCAGACACTACACACAAATGTGTGTGTGTGTGTGTGTGTGTGTATCTTTATTTATCTTTCATGTTGTCACAGAGTTAATCACTAAACATTTAGTGCTTTGGGGAAAGCATAAACAATTTATGTTGGTAAAAAAGACATAAAGATATTAACTTAAATGCATTCTAGATTAAAAAAATAATTTTTATAATCAGATAATATGATTAGAAATCAAACCAATTATAAATAAGGCTCTTAAAACTCTGGAATCATGGTCCAAATGTTTTCTTTATATTGTCTTTCACATAATGGCACAACCTGTGAGCCTGCTCGCCACTGATAGTACAGATCAGACCCCACCATTAGACCTCTGTTTTTGACTTAAGTTTATCCATCGTTAGCTTCTCTTTCCCTGCCTCTTATCTGGAAGTTTCTTACTTGATTCTTTGTAGAATTATTTATTGAATGCCAAATATGCTAGGACTCAGCAAGGAGACAGAGAGAAAGAATAAACCATAATCCTAGCCTTGAAGACTAACTATCCTACTGATATAAACTTCGTATAATTAGCAATATGAATATGCATTATTAATAGTGAGTGCTAATGTCACTCTACATTTTGTATTTTATACTACAAGAAGCATACATTTATCTATTGGTTTTAGCCTTGAATGTAAGAAGTCAAAAGAAATGTTATTGGCCAGGCATGGTGGTCACGTGTATAATCCCAGAACTTTGGGAAGCCAAGGAGGGGGGACAACGTGAGTCCAGTAGTTTGAGACCAGCCTGGGTAACACAATGAAACCAGGTCTCTACAAAAACATACAAAAAATTGCTGGGCATGGTGGTATCTGTCTGTAGTGCCAGCTACTCAGGAGGCTGAGGTGAAAGCATCAATTCTGCCCTGGAGATGAAGGCTGCTGTGAGCTATGATCACCCCACTGCACTCCAGCCTGAGCAACAGAGTGAGACCCTGTTTCAGAAAGAATAAAAAGGAGTTTCTAAACTTTATTTGATTTTAGAAAAAAGTCACCTCTTCTAAATATATTTTGATAGCATTCATAGGGTCCTTTTATAGTCTTCTGTGATTACAAAGTAAATTACTCATAAAATATGCATCTGTAATGGGATACAAATTTAAAAGTAAAACCATTAATATCAAAATGTTGATGTGATCTTGTTATAAAAAATTAGGAAATAGTACTAAATGAGATGTGAACGATGCCTGGAGGATTTATGTGATTTTTGAGAAGTCACAAAATACTCCATGAGATTCTTTTAGCACTTAGTGCAATTTATAAGCTTTCAGGAACTCTTAAACATTCACAAGCAATTTTAGCATTAAAAAAGGACCCCTCTTCTTAACAATATATTCATAGTTACCTCATTTGATGATTTGATCTAGCAATTCCATCATTCTATGTAGATAAACATAAGAATTCTAAAGATTTGTGCACCAAATTTACCTGATACTTTGATGGGTGTAAAATACCCTCCTTGTGATTAGATGTGTCCATTTATATATGCTACTCCTAAAATATACCTTAAATTTGTGCTGATAATACATCAATCACTGTTTTCTGAAGACAGCAGCCCAGTTACTAGAATAATCAAGTCATTTATGTATAACTGCTAGTAAAGTAGTAATGGTTACTCCTCCTGCAGTAATGGTTACTCGGCCTGGTTAGTAGAGTGTTGTTATGCCAGGTGAGTGCTTTTGTGCCACCTTCTGTGTGTGACAGGTTCAGGACCAACTCTGCAGTGTCAAGAAGGTTTGAGTAGCCAAGGGCTGGGGTTATCATCACCACTGGAGAGCTCTGACATTCTCTGGATGATCTGTATGGTTTGGGTTCTCTCTTCCAAGAACCCTGTCAGTAGGGAATAAACCACTAGGCTTCAGCATTTTGGATTTGGGATAGCAGCTGCCGCAGAGCTATCTGGGAAAGCCAGCAGAACCAGGGGGATTCATGGGATGTGTCTTGTGGGCAACCTTCCTACAGGGCAGAAGTAGCCATTGGTCCCATGGGAAGTTTAGCCCAAGGGCAGCTCCTGCTTGTAAATAAGGTGGGGTTCCATTCCAGCTAATTTGGGGTACAGGCAGCTGAGTGAACAATGTGAGTCATTTCCAATTGTTCTGGCTGTTCTATCACAGATGGGGACTCATTGTGACTGTTTTCTCTAAGGACCCCAAAAATGCATGCCTTTTTAATAGATTGTTCACCAGAAGACCTAGGAATGTCATCCACAATTCATCAGTCAAAAGCATTTAAAGATTGTATTGTTTGTGATCTCAAATCAACCTCAAAGGCAGTTATTTTATGGGGAGATGCTAAGTCCTTTTAAAACAATAGATGGCATGCATTTATAGCACCAACACTGACTCCCTGTCTTATGCCTTTTACCCTCAAAAGATTGTTGCATGAAATAGAATGGTAGATTAAAAATAGTTTTAAAAGGTTAAAAGTACAGTGCAAGGGAAGATATGATTGTAATACTGTAGTTATTATCGTTGTCTTAATAAACATGCTGAGTTCTTCCATTTTCAGAATCAACTTTGGAAATGAAATGTAATAGAAAGGAAACAAAGAAAGAGGAGACTGAACTGTTATTTGGTGCATCTGCATTGTCTCTTCACAAACTTGTGACAAAGATAATTTCTCTCTATTAGATGAAAACATGGAGAGTTCAAATTGATAGTCACTGAGAAAAACGGTTGCCTAAGTGCTGTCTTCCACACTCACACCTGACCCCTGCCAGCCATTACCTGTATTCCAGCTCTAATTTTGTCATTGTAAGAATGTTATATAATTAGATGTTATGTATAACCTTCTATGATTGTTTTTCAGTCAGAAAAATTTCCTGGAAGTTGCCTACTGCAATCTTTCTGCTTTTTGCTGACTAGTATTTCAAGGTATGAATGTTCCACAGTTTATTGATATTCACACATTGAGGGACATCTGGATTGTTTCTAGTTGTTGACTATTATGAAGAAAGCTATTATACATTTGTGAAATGTTGTGTGACCATGAGTTGTAATTGCTGAGTTTAGTTGTATGTTTAGTTTTGTAAGAAACTGCCCGATTATACTCCTGCATGGCTCTTCTACATCACACCCTGCGATGTTGAAGTAGCCCCAATACTCACACCTTTCCCGGCACTTGGTTTTGTCATCACTTTTTCTGCTCTAATAGGTGTTTAGTGACATCTCTTTGTGGTTTTAATTTGCATTTCCCTGATGGCTAATGATGTTGAATATTTCATCATGAGCTTGTTTACCATACATCATCCTCTTTGGCAAAATACCTGTTAAGTCTTCTTCCCATTTTCTACGTGGATGCTTTTTACCATTGAGTGTTCTTTGTATAGTCAAGACACTAGTCCTTTGTGGAATACATGGTTTGCAGATATTTTCTCTCCATCTATGGCTCGTCTTTTTACTCTATTCATGTGGGTTTCACACAGCAAAAGCTTTTAATTTGGATGAAGTCTCATTAATGGGCCTTTTGCCTAATGGCCTGTGCTGTTATTGTGAAGTCTAAGGACTCTGCCTGACTATTCTTTACAGAGAAGTCCTGTTACATATTTTCCTAAAAGTTTTATAGTCTTATATTTTACATTTAAATTTCTTATCCCTTTTGAGTTAGTTTTTGTATAAGGTGTGAGACATAGGTTGAGGTTCATCATTTGCCTTGCAATTTGTGTGCCCAATTGCTCAGTAGCATTCTTGAAAGGACTCTCGTTGCTCCATTGAATTGCTTTTCTGCCTTTGTCAAAAATTAGTTGAACATATTTGTGTGGGTCTATTTCTGAGTTCTCTGTTCTGTTACATTGATGTGTGTCTAGTCCTCTATCAATGCCACACATTACTGATTACTGTAACTGTTTAGTAAGTGGTAAGTGGTAATATCAGGCAGAGTGATGTTTCTCACTTTATTCTGCTTTGTCAGTCTTAGCTATTCTAGGGCAGGTGCCATTCTGTATGTTTGAGAATACCATATGCGTATATACACGTATAATCCCAGCAATGTATAAAACATTGCTAGGATTGTGATAAGAATTGCATTAAAGATATTGATCAATTGGGAGAAAATTAATATGTTTACTATGTTAAGTCTTTCAACACATGAACACTATATGTCCTGTGAATTGTCAAATGTTTCTTTTTTGGTGTCAGCTGATATATTCTTTCTTTAGCCTCTTTGAATAGTGGATGATGTTGATTGATTTTTTTAAAGTTGACTCAACCTTGCATAAATGGAATAAGTTTCACCTAGTGATTGAGTAGAATTCTTTCGTACATTGTTGGATTCAGTTTTCTAGTATTTTGTCGAGTGTGCTTATAACTACATTCATAAAAGATATTGGTCTATAGCTTTCTCTCTTTTTTTTTTTTTTTTTTTTTGAGATGGAGTCTTGCTCTTGTCACCCAGGCTGGAGTGCAATGGCACAATCTTGGCTCACTGCAACCTCTGTCTCCCAGGTTCAAGTGATTCTCCTGCCTCAGTCTCCTGAGTAGCTGGGATTACAGGCACCTGCCACCAGACCCTTTCTAATTTTTGTATTTTTAGTAGAGATGGGGTTTCGTCATGTTGACCAGGCTGGTTTCGAACTCCGACCTCATGATCCGCCTGCCTTGGCTTCCCAAAGTGCTGGGATTACAGGTGCAAGCCACCGCGCCCAGCCAATTTTCTCTCTTTTTTGTGTGTGCTGCCTTTGTCTGGTTTTGGTATCAGATTAATACTAGTTTTATTATAAGATGGGTTATAAAATATTTCCCCTTTTGTTATTTTCTGGAATATTTTATGAAAACCTGGTGTTAATTCTTCCTTAAAAAACTGATAGAATTCTCTACTAAAACCATAAGGACCTTTTTATTTTTGGAGGACATTTTTGTTATAACATCAATTTCTATAATAGTTGCAGGACTATTCAGATTGTCTATTTCATTTTGGTAGAGTTTTGGTAGTTTATAGTTTTTGAGAAATCAGTTTATATTTATTAACCTGTTCAATTTATGAACTTAGTTGTTCATAATATTTCCTTATTATCTTTATAATGGCTGATGAATCTGTAGTAATATTCACTATTTTATTTCTAATATTTATAATCATTGCCTTCTCTGTTTCTCTTTCTCTTTGTCTCTGCCAGTCTTCTTAAGGGTTCATCAATTGTGTTAGTTTTCAGAAGAAAGATTTTGTTTTTTTATTTTTGTATTATTTCTCTATTTCAATTGTATTAATTTAGATCTCTATCACACTCTTCCTCCTAGTTGCTTTGAGTCTATTTTGCACTACTTTTTCTAGTATCCTGAGGTAAGAACTTAAGTAATTTTTCCCTTTTTTATTTAATATAGTCATTTAGTGTTATAAATTTTCCTCTTGGCAGTGTTTTAGCTACATCGTATATATTTTTATATGCTGTGTTTTTACTTTTACCCCATTCTATGTATTTTTTTTTTTTTTTGAGACAGAGTCTTGCTCTGTCACCCAAGCTGGAGTGTAGTGGCCTGATTTTGGCTCACTGCAAGCTCCGCCTCCCGGGTTTACGCCATTCTCCTGCCTCAGCCTCCCGAGTAACTGGGACTACAGGCGCCCGCCACATCACCCAGCTAGTTTTTTTGTATTTTTTTGGTAGAGACAGGGTTTCACCGTGTTAGCCAGGATGGTCTCTATCTCCTGACCTCGTGATCTGCCCATCTCGGCCTCCCAAAGTGCTGGGATTACAGGCTTGAGCCACCGGGCCTGGCCTTCTATGTATTTTTTATTTCACTTGAGACTTTCCTTTTGAATTATGGATTACTTGGGAATGTGTTATTTAGTGGGTTGGGAACGGAGGCTCAAGCCTGTAATCCCAGCACTTTGGGAGGCTGAAGTGGGCAGATCACGAGGTCAAGAGATCAAGACCATCCTGGCCAACATGGTGAAACCCCGTCTCTACTAAAAATACAAAAATTAGCTGGGTGTGGTGGTGCACACCTGTAGTCCCAGATACTCAAGAGGCTGAGGCAGGAGAATCATTCAACCCAGGAGGCGGAGGTTGCAGTGAGCCGAGATCGTTCCACTGCACCCCAGCCTGGCAACAAAGTAAGACTCTACCTCAAAAAAAAAAAAAGAAGAAGAGTTACTTGATTATATTAATAGATCAAGAAAGTATTTTACAGAATCCAAAGCCCATTGTTGGTTAAAACTCTCAGCAAGGCCGGACACGGTGGCTCACACCTGTAATCCCAGCACTTTGGGAGGCCGAGGTGGGTGGATCACGAGGTTAGAAGATCGAGACAATCCTAGCTAACATGATGAAACCCCATCTCTGCTAAGAATACAAAAAATTAGGCGGGCGTGGTGGCAGGCGCCTGTAGTTCCAGCTACTTGGGGGACTGAGACAGGAGAATGGCATGAAACCAGGAGGTGGAGCTTGCAGTTAGCCAAGATTGCACCACTGCACTCCAGCCTGGGTGACAGAGCGAGATTCTGGAAAAAAAAAAAAAAAAAAACTCTCGGCAATTTAGAAATAGAAGGGAAATTCCTCAACTGATAAAGAACATCTACTGAAAGAACACCCTACAGACAAAATCAGACGTAATGTGAAAAACTGGATGCTATATGCCTAAGCAGCAAGAAAAGTATATTTCCTCTCACTGCTCCTATTGAACATCATACTAAAATTCTAGCTAATGCAATAAGACAAGAAAATAAAAGATATAAGATTGGAAAGGGAGCATTAAAATATTCTTTGCTCACTGATAGCTTGCTTTTTTATGTAGAAAATCTGAAGGCATCAGCCAACAAACCTTCTGGGTTATAGTGAGGTTGCATGATGTACGGTTAGTATACAAAATCAATTGCTCTCCTACATCCAGCAATGAACAACAAGAATTTGAAGTTAAAAGCACAATACCATTTGCATCAGCATCAATAAAATAAAATAGACATGATCTAGCAAAATATGGGCAGGGTCTATATGAGAAAATTATTAAATCTGTCTAAAGGAATTAAAGATCTAAATAAATGAAGAGACATCCATGTTCACAAAACAGGACTCAGTGTTGTTAAGATGTCAGTTCTCTTCAATGTGATTTATAAATTCAATACAACTCCGGTCAAAACATGAACAAATTATTGTGTGAAAATTGAAAAACTAATTCGGAAGTTTATACAAAAAGGCAAACTAACCAGAATAGCCAACAGCATTGTATCAGAGGAACAAAGTTCAAGGACTTGCAAAGTGATAAATGGAACACAATAAAGAACTCAGAAATAAGAGCCCACAAACACAGTCAGCTGATCTTTTACAAAAAGGTAAAGGCAATTCAATGGAGAAAGAATAGCTTTTTCAAAAACAGTGATGAATGCATTGCATGTATGTATATAGGTGTATATGCAAGAAAATAATTGAGTCACACACAGACCTTGTTCCTCAAAAATTAACTCAAAGGACACATTTTTAAGTTAGTAATATTTTTAAATTGACAAACCATAATTGCATACATTTATGGGGTACAATGTGATACTTGGATATGTGTATGAAATGAGGAATGACTGCATCAAGCATAATATATCCATATATCCACCTCCATTTTATTTTTTGTGGTTGGATATTTGAAATTTACTTTTTGTTATTTTGAAATATGCAATACATACATTATTATTGACTATAGTCATCCTGCTGTGCAATAGATGTAAAAGCGTATTTCTCCTGCTTTAACTGAATCTTTGCACCTGTGAACAACTTCCCATTTTTCTACCCTGCAACACAGCCTCCCATAATAATCATTCTACTCTCTACTATCTTTTGAGATGGAGTCTCGCTCTCTCACCCAGGGTGAAGTACAGTGGCGCAATCTCTGCTCACTGAGACCTCTGCCTCCAGGGTTCAAGTGATTCTCCTGCCTCAGCCTCCTGAGTAGCTGGGACTACAAGCGTGTGCCATCACACCCGGCAATTTTTTTGTATTTTTAGTAGAGACGGGGTTTCACCGTGTTAGCCAGGATCCCCTCAGTCTCCTGACCTCATGATCTGCCTGCCTGGGCCTCCCAAAGTGCTGGGATTACAGGTGTGAGCCACCGTGCCCGGCCTCTACTCTCTACTTTTATTAATTCAATTTTTAGACCTAAATTTAAATCAAAAAGCTGTAAAACTTTTGTAAAATAACAGAAGAGATAGATATTTAGGTAACTTTGGGTTTGGCATTACTTTGCAGATACAACACTAAAGTACATACAAGACAAATTTCTACCATGAAAGACGATACTGGTATGACTTTGTTACAATTAAAAACTTTTGCTCTGGGAAAGGAAATGTTAAGAGAATAGAGACGCCACAGACAGCTAGAAAATATTTGCAAAACACCGGTCTGGCCTCCAGACCGTTAAAAACCACTTACAACTCAGCAATAAGAAATCATTCAACCTGATTAGTAAATGGACAGAAGATCTAAAGAGGCACCCATCAGAGATGGCATACAGATGGGAAGAAGCTTATGAAGATATTCGCCCACCCCACGCTTTTCCTTCCCTGAGGCCCTCTCTCCCCCACACACCCTCCGCTGCAGAATGAGTGGGAACAGATCGGGGGCGCTGGGCGGTGATGGTGACATGCTGTCTCCCGGGGAAGGTGTGGGATTCAAGAGCGTTATAAGCCATGGGAGCCAGGGAATCCCGAGAGGCTGTGCTTGGAGACCAGACTGACCTGCCACTTGCATGTTCCCTGTCTGCAGCCCTGCAGAGCCCGCTTTACCCTTCCCCTCCACAGACCTGCTGACCGCCGCGGGCCTTGGCTCCCCTGAGCCTGGTGCGCCCATGAGGAGCTGCTTCCAGGAGGAGCCGCTTCCAAGAGGAGCCGCCCTCCGGGAACAAGCTGCCGGCAAGCCCTGGGGAGAACCGCCCCTTGGCTGAGTCCGACTCAGCGCACACGCAGTGTGGACATCAGGGACGCCTGGATGCTTTTCCTGGCACAGTGACAAACGTTTAACATCAATAAAAGCAGGGACCAAGACAAAAAGCTGAAGTTCGCCCCGCCAGGGCCCCCCCCACCCCCCACCCGGGGCCCCAGCATCCCACCCGAGGCGCTGATGCAGGAGTTCCCGCCGTTGCTGAAAGGCGCAGTGCTGCAGCGCCAGAGTAAGGGATCCTGAGCCCTGCAGTCGCCTCCCGCTGCGAGCCTCGCTCCCGTCCAGCCACCTCGAGAGAGGACAATGTCGAAGAGACGCGGGGCGTGAAGGCCTTGCTGGCCACACCCCTGGTCCTGGGGCCTCGGGAGCAGCGCCTGGAGGCCGCCTTCCATTGCCGCCTGCGCCAGGACACGCTTGCTGCAGCGGTGCCCGCTGCAGGAGCTCGGCGCCTGCTGCTTGTCCGATGCCAGCGCCCCACCAGGATGACAGGTGCAGGAGGCTGTGGCTGTGGGCAGATGCGGTTTCCAGCCCCAGGTCTGGGCTGCCCCTGGCTTTCCAGCCCCCCTCCTGTGGGTAAGAAGGTGAACAAAGCCACCCCATCGGCAGGTCAGCTGCCCCGCCTGGCAAGCAGCCCAGCCGGACGAGGCGCCCCAAAGTTCATGGACTGTGAGCCCTTCTCATGGCGGCAGCTGGCTTGACGCCCAGGATGCTGGGGAGCTCTGTGTGCAGAGGCCTACAAGCCGTGGGGCCCAGAGGTGCCACGGGGGGAGAAGGCGCCCGCCTCCCAACGCTTTCACTCCCCCACCCGTCCAGCCCGCCCGGGCTATTGCTGCCAAGATGTTCTGCAGTGTGAACAGGCACCACAACAGCTGCTAGACGGCGACCTTTGCCAAGGTCACACAGGGTGTCTGGGACATGACGCGCAAGCGCTGTGGGGAGCGCAAAGTGGCCCGGTCATAACTGTGGACGCTCTTTGGAGGCTTCCACCGGGCCGAGAGGCCCCACCTAAAAGGACAGTGTCAGGCGGTCGGGTTACCAGCACGCCATTGAGCCAAAGTTGGACCAGGAGCCTGGCAGAGCAGCCTTCAGCTCAAGCCTGGCGCCTCCTGTCTTCAGCTAGGAGATGGTGGGGCGAGTCAAGGAGCACTACTAGGCCTTCTTGGCCTCCCTGAGCTCTCCATGGCGGTGCCCGCCAACCCTCTGAGCCTCTGGCACCTGCGCTTCCACTTGGATGAGGTGCTGGACATCCAGCCAGTCCCGCTGCCCCAGCCACGCACCACAGAACACCACACCACCGCCCAGGAGGTGCTGGTCGGGGCCTCCAGCCTGATGTCGCTCAGGAGGGTGAAGGCCATGACTCAAGTGTCCCCGCGCTTGGTCCAGCCCCCAGCAGCCCCGGGTCCCCCAGGCCAACACTGCCTGCCACCCTGCCCTCTATCCCTCCCGGCGCCCTGCAGTGGGTGTCCCAGTACCTGCCTGAGCAATCTGGGACAGGAGCAGCTGGCGCAGGTAACATGGTGCCTGGAGGGGCCGCAGCGGCTGCCAGACCTGGCCTGGACGCTGCGTGGCATCTTTGTGTCTGAGCGCAAGCCGGCGCTCAGTGTGGAGGTGGCCTGTGCCAGGATGGCCAGGAGGTGCCGGCTGCAGTGGGCCCCGGGGAAATGAAGAAGCACCTGCTGCTCCTCTCTGAGCTGCTGCCCGACTGGCTCAACCTCCACCGCGTCTGCCCCACACCTACGTCAAGCTGGACAAGGCTGCTGACCTGGCCGGCATCATTGCATGTCTCCCCAAGCTAAGGAGGGTTTGTGAGCCCAGCAGCCACCAGACAAACAACAACTTGGAGGCTCTCTGGCCTGGGCCCATCCGAGGCTGTTTTTTCTTTATGAACATGATGCACTTTGCTCTTCCTTTCCTGAGTGATCCTGAGGGTGGGAGGCTGGACATGTGGGCTGCAGGGTGCCCCGTCCTGGGGTTTCCTGGACGTAGGTGGTAGGCCTGTCTCACAGGCCCATGTACAGAGTGTTTACATTAAACTGTTTGCTGCGGGAAAAAGGCAATAAAATAAATGTGTTATAGGTGAGCGCAATGACATGGATGAAGCACAACATACTGTGTGTGGAATAAAAGAAACCAGACCCCAAAAACGCATACTTTAATGGTTCTACTTATATAAATTTATTTTTATTTATTCATTTGAGACGGAGTCTTGCTCTGTCGCCCAGGCTGGAGTGCAGTGGCGTGATGTCGGCTCACTGCAAGCTCAGCCTCCTGGGTTCACGCGATACTCCTGCCTCAGCCTCCCAGTAGCTGGGACTACAGGTGCCCACCACCATGTCCGGCTAATTTTTTGTATTTTTAGTAGAGACGGAGTTTCACCATGTTAGCCAGGATGGTTTCCATCTCCTGACCTCATGATCCGCCTGCCTATGCCTCCCAAAGTGACGAGATTACAGGTGTGGGCCATCCCGCACCCAGCCTACTTATATAAATTTATATATGCAATTCAAACTAATCTATAGTGACAAAAAGACTGACAGTGGTTTTCAGTAGATTTGGAATGAAAAGAGGAATGAAGGAAAGACTACCACTGCACTCCAGGCTGGGCGACAGAGTGAGACTCCGTCTCAAAAAAAAAAAAAGGATCTTAAACAAGGACCAGCTAAGACCTACAAGGACATGGTTTTGCAAACAACTGGAAACATTCAGTCATATGAAATAATTGGAAAAATATTTATATAATGTTGAATGAGTTTATTATTACTCTGTGGGAAAAAAATCTTATAGTAACAGGGCTGCAGCAGAACCAAGACTACTAAGCTTTAGTCAGTGACTAACTCATCTGAGCAAGTATATGGTGAAGCACATTCTGTGGCTCCCTTTGGATCTGTGGTGATCAGGTCTGAATTATATTTAATCCGTTCAGGGGGAAGAGAAAGGTATGGCACAGCCATTTGGACAGGGAATCACATCACAGTTTACCAGTCATGTTGCTTTGGAATATAAGAAATACATTCTTGTGTTGGTTTTTCACTTTTATTTTTGGCCTATATAATTTCTAATCGTTTTTTATTATAGCTAAGAATATGCAAATTCTCCTATTTCAGTGACTAAGGATTTGTCGGGGCATAAGTAGACTGTTTTCCCAAGGCTGCTTTGCCAATAAATGGAAAGTCTCCTTCTTTTAGCTGATGTTTCCTTCAAAAGGAAAATATTTCATATTATTTAAAGGAAATATATTGTTTTTCCGATTGTGAATTGAAGCTTTTAGATTAGTTATGTGTCCTTCCTTATAACCCCAAAGGATTCTCTCATTTAAAGATGACCGGAGAAGTGCCAGAGTCCACCAAGAGAGATACACTGATACAAAAGTGTGTTTCCAAAGCTGTGCCACAATCTTATGAAAACTGTCCCTAACCATTGCACTGTTCTTTTAAAATTGTATTTACATTTTTCTTGCAGATACACTCTGGAAATGATTAAACTAGTACCACATAGTGAAAATTCATGCAACTATTTGAAAGGGTAAGAGGTCATTTTTCCATTTTTTATATAAAAAACAAAGTGGCTACATGATACATCACGGAGTATATTCCATAATCAGATTCCCAAAGGATAGTAAAGAATTTTTCATTTTTCTGGACCTAAGAGTGGAAGTGCCAGAGTGTTATGAAAACTCCCAGCCTCTACTCTTCTCTGCACCCACCAAGCACATACCAACGCCATTTTTAGAATAATCCACAAGTAATTAATGCCATTTTAATTGTATTTGTGAATTCTGTAGTCTTTATGTCAAAGAATGGAACACACACACATTCAGGCTCGGCTCAGCTCAGGAACAAGATAAAGCAGGGTAATTTACACACAGATTTCGCTGATGGATAGCCAGCCTTTCTGTTTTCATTTCTAGAGATCTCCACCTACAAGCTAACTTACTCCTCAAAAAGAAAAGGTTTCACTTGCCTGGCCACTGACATAACCAAGCTCCTTGTTGAACTTAGAGGTCTTCAAGGAAACCAGGTCCAAAGAGCACAAGTATGGAGATGTATCAGGGGAGGGGCATGTAATATCGGGAGAGCTCAAGGAATGAGAAGCCATCTCAAGAAGCAATTTGGGCCAGGTGCAGGGGCTCGTGCACTTTGGGAGGCCGAGGTGGGTGGATCACTTGAGGCCAGCAGTTCAAGACCACCCTGGTCAATATAGTGAAATGCTATCTCCACTAAAAAAAAAAAAAAATTTAGCCAGGCATGGTGGTGCACACCTGTAATCCCAGCTACTTGGGAGGGTGAGGCACAAGAATTGCTTGAACCCAGGAGGCAGAGGTTAGAGTGAGCCAAGGTCACACCACTGCACTCAAGCCTGGGTGAAAGAACAAAGCTCTGTCTAAAAAAAAAAAAAAAAGGAAAGGAAAGGAAAAGAAAAAGGAAAGGAAAGGAAAGAACATCTCTCATGGTTTTATCCTTTAATTTTTAAGATGACTTATTTTGCGTATTGTACAGATTGAGTTATAAAGGAACACTTTTAAACTTCATTTTAAAAGTAATTCTACTTAGCTCTTAATTACTCTCTCTCTCTATTTTTTTTTTTTTTGAGGTGGGATTTCTCTCTGTCACCCAGGCTGAAGTAGTGCAGTGGCACAATCATAGCTCACTGCACTGTCGATCTCCTGGGCTCTAGTGATTCTCTCACCTCAGTCTCTCAAGTAGCTGGGATAGAGGCACATCACTAGGTGTAGCTGAGTTTTTATTATTATTATTATTTAGTAGAGATGAGATCTTGCTATATTACCCAGGCTGGTCTTGAACTCATGAGTTCAACTGTTCCTCCTGCCTCAGCCTCCCAAAGTGTTGCAATTACAAGTGTGAACCACTGCATCTGGCCAGCTCTTAATTAAGACTCACATAATTTGAAAGTTTTATTTCGTTTCAGCCTCATTCATTCAAAACAAGTCTCCATTTATTGTTTGTGTCTCAGGATTTATTTTCTCTTGATCTTTCTACTGCTTCTGTTCTTCCTTCACACAAAAGTTTTTTGTTTTGTTTGTTTTAGGATTTTGCAGGATTGTGGTCTTTCTAAATATGTTAACCTGTTAAATCAATTACTCGATTTACAATCAAGTCTTAGTTCCCCCTACCTAATTGCCTTTTCTTGTGGATATCTACGAAGACATGCTAGAAAGCCAGTGTGACAATACAGAAGACATTCTTAATAAAGCATTAGAGGTAAACCTGATGGGCTGATAGGGCTCAGTGCTTTCATTGTTGGTATCTCAGAATTGGGTCTGGCCAGTGCTCTTACCTTTATTATTTCTTTACTTCTGCTACTTTCAGATTTGGTTTTCTCCAGTTTTTATACTGCCTTTAGGTACAGAGTGAGGTTATTGAATTTTTTTTAAATGTAGTTGTTTATATCTATACATTTTCTTTCAAACTCTACTTTCGCTGTATTCGTTAAGTTTTGTTTTGTTTTGTTTTTTATTTTGTCTGAAGACATTTTATAATTTCACTTGTGATTTATTCTTTCACTGGTAGTTTAAGAGTGTATTGTTTACTTTCTACATATTTATGAATTTTTCAGTTTTCATTTTTTTATTTATTGTTTCCTCCACTGTGGTTGTAAACTATATTTTGTATGATTTAAAACTTTATAAAATGATTAGGATGTATTTTTGTGGATGAAGATATGGCCTATCCTAGAGAAAGTTCCATATCCACTTAAAAAGAATGTATATTCTGCTGTTGTTGGGTGGGCTGTCCTGTACGTGTGTATTAGCTCTAAATGGTTTACACTGTTGTTCAAGTCTTCTATTTCTCATGAAGCTTGTTTTTTCTATCCATTAATTAAAATGAGGTATTGAAGTGTCCAGCTACTGTTATAGAACTCTGTGTTAATCCTTTCAATTCTGTTAATTTTTTTCAGCTTTGCTGAGGTATATTTAAGAAATACATATTGTACATATTCAAGGTTTACAATCTGATGTTTATATATGCACATTCTGAAATGATTACCAAAATGAAGTCAATTAACGTATTAATTACTTCACATAATAGTTACCTTTTTTGTGTGCATGCATGAGATAAGAATACTTACCCCATCCCTAGTGACTGCAGAGCAGCCATTCCAGCTGCTCCAGGCTCAGGCAGAGGAGGAGAGGGGCGGGTGGCACCGCCAGGGGGGCCCTCAGGCCGGGCGGGCACACATTCCGGAGGCTGCCCAGGCCAAGGTGCAGCTGCCCTCTGCCCTGTGTGTGCAGGGAGCAGCTGCCTGTCATCTCCCAAGCCTGCTCAGGCTGCTGGCATCGCAGAACAGGGGCCCGATATCCCTGTGGCTGCACAGGAGCAAGAACCAAGAACCTGTTGCTCAAACCCATCCCAGGTGACTGCGCAGTGCTCATGCCAGCAGCTCCTGTCTCCCTGTGGTGGAGGAGCCAGGCGGGAGGCACAGCTTGGGGGCCCTCAGGCTGGGCAGGCTGACGATCCCCAGGCCTCCTAGGCCATGCCCCTTCAGCCAGCCTGGCACCCCAGCTGCAGCTGCCCTCTGTGTGCAGGCAGCAGCCTCCGAGAAACCTCTAAGCCCGCCTGCACTCTTAACACCTCAGAATCGGGGAGCAGATGTCCCGGTGGCTGCAGCCAAGCCAGATGTTCTGCCCGATGGCGGCTGCACAGGGGCGAGAAATTGCCACTCAATCCTATCCCTGGTGACTGCAGAGGGCCCCTGGCCAGTTGTCCCGACCTCTGGCAGATGCCAGGGCAGGGCCTGGCAGGCTCTCAGGCTCAGTGCACTCGCGATCCAGAGGCTGCCCAGGCCATGCTCCGCCACCTGGACACCTAAGTTGCGGCGGCCCTCCGCCTGCGGGCAGCAGCTCCTTGGCAACTCCCAAGGTCTCTTGCGCCATTCTACCAAGTCCTGATAATAACACCAGTAGGTGAACGTTGAGTTGGAAAACTCAGTAAGTCTAAAGTCTTTGTTGGATCTATTCTACTTATTTCAGTTTTATGCACTTGCTTCTCCATCAGTTGTAACTCTGCCTCAGCCTCCTTTGTTAATTGCAGAGGGCTAGTGAGACTAGGATCTCCTCTAAGGATAGAAAATAGATTACTCATGGCATAGGTAGGAAGCCTACAGGAGGTCATATCCAATTAATGTCCCTTAGTAATTTTTGAAAGTTATTCAATGCTTTCAATTGATCCCTACATATGGTTACTTTCTGTGGCATTATTGTAGTGTCATTTACTAAGGTCCCCAAGTAAGAGTAAGGGGTAGTATTTTGAATTTTGTCAGGAGTATAGTTAAACCGGCATTAGAAATTGAGTTTTGCAAGTGATCATAACATTAGAGTATTTTCCTGAGTGGAGAGAGCACGAAATATCATTATATAATGAATAATATAACACTGTGGAAATTTTTACAAGAATTTTGTATATCCTGGGTGTCATCAGAGAACATCATATTTTATAACTAAGGATCCCAAGGCTCAAAGAGTGAAGTAACTTGCACGGGTCAAACAACAAATCATTTGCAGAGTTGGTAAGAAACATATTTGCCTGGATATTCCTCAGTTAGGAATGTCCCTATGATGTTACTTCGTGAGCCAACCTTCCAGTATTGATTGCGTTGTTTTTGGTCCAAAGAAAGCATTTAAAGAAAAAGAGACTCCTGTAAGAAATGGGAAAGTTCTCCTAAAAGCTATGTGAATCTCAAACTGAAACTGTGAAAAACCTCCCCAGACATCTGAACTGGTTTCACCAAACCTTCTGAAGATTTGCAAGTGTACTTAAGTCTCCTTTAGGCCTTCAGAGACTTCATAGGAGCTAGTGGGCTTCTGCAGAACTTCGCTGATTATCTTAAAGAAATAGGAATTGAATGAAGCTTTGAGGACACTGAGAACACTGATGAGACGTTGAGGGGAAATTGAATAAAAAACAATATATTACATTACCGGATGTTATGTCAGCAGAAATTGACAATTAAAACTCAGTATCTGATCTCACCATTGTGTAAAGTTATACATAGACAACCAGATCTTGGCATGTTTTGAAGACTTTCTGATAAGAGTCTACAACTATGACTTGCAGCTGAAAGGAAGCAGGAAGTCTAGTGATGGACTGAGTGTCATTACTTCATCCTGCACCTGCTACCTCACGTGCAAAATGGGGATAATAATAATCTCCTACCTTTAAGTTGTGGTGAGGATTAAATGAGTTAATACATCAAGGTGCTTATACCAATGACTGGTATATATACCTGCTCAATAAATATTAGCTTACACCAATCTCGTCCATCCATCTTCCCCCATTTTGTTCTTGCTAGCTCATTTGTTTTTTAACTGGCAGAGTCTGGAATTTGTACAGTGGACTGCTTACCTGCACATGTGCATGTACTTCTCTCAACCAATTAAGGTCACACCATTACCCTGACTAGAGAGGAATGGTAGGCGGTATAATTCTGGCCAATGAGACACAAGTTTCCCAGGGTTAGGGTGTGTTCACGGAAGGTTTCTTTCCAAAATAAGTGTCTTGGAAAAAGTGTATAATTCTTTATCCTAAAGATGCTCTCTCTACATGTATAATGACCTGTAACAGCAAAGCCATCTTGGCACTGTGAAGGAAGCAAGAAGAATAGTGAAAACAATGATGACATTGTTGAGTTGAAAAATTAACCCTGAAACTCCTGCCTCTGGATCTGTTAAACGAAATGATACATTTTCCATATTGCTTAAGCCATTTTGAGTAGAGTTTTCTGTAATTGAATCTGAAAACACCAACTGGTTGATATTTCTCAAACACCTACTACGGTCAAGATATTTTATGGGGAATACAAAGTGTAAACCCTGAACCTGATCTCAGTATTTTCCAGACACAGGAAGTAGATAAACCATGAAAAGGACAATAGTAATGTCAGTGATCTGGTTTAGATCTGTGTCCCCACCAAAATCTCATGTTCAACTGCAGTCTCCAGGTGGGAGAGACTGGATCATGGGGGTGGTTTCTAATGGTTTAGCACCATCCCCCTAGTGCTGTTCTCATGATAGAGTTCTCATGATGGATTTCTCATGAGATCTGGTTGTTTAAAAGTGTGCGGCACTTCCCCCCATTTCCTCCTGCTCCTAACATGTAAGACATGCCTGCTTATCCTTTGCCTTCTGTCATGATCACAAGTTTCCTGAGGCCTCCCCAGAAGTCAAGCAGGTAGCCAGCATCATTTTTCCTGAACAGCGTGCAGAAATGTGAGCCAATTAAACCTCTTCTTTCTACATTATCCAGTCTCCGTTATTCATTTACAGCAATGTGAGAAGAGACCAATACAGCCACGTGGTAAATGTTAAGTGCTTGGATTGGGATGGTCTGAGAAAGCAACATAGGTGGTCATATCTGAGCAGAGGCCTCAAAGAAGAAAAACATAGATGGGCAAAGAGAGGAGGGAACATTCTAAATAGGGGAAATAGTGTAAAGAAATGTAGGGGAGAGTTAGGGATTATATTAGTTTGCTAGGGTTGCCATAACAAAACACCACAAAACTATTTCTCATAGTTGGAGGTATGAAATTCAAGGTGAAAATGTCCACATGGTTGACTTTATTCTGTGGCCTCTCACCCTGGTTTGTAGATGGCTGCTTTTTGCTGTTTCTTCACATGATCTTTTATCTGTGTGAATGTATCCTTGGTGTTCCTTTGTGTGTCCCAATTTTTTCTTCTTATACAGATATCAGTCAGGTTGGATTAGAGCAAACCCCAATGACCTTATTACAATTTAATCGTATCTTTAAAATACAGTCATTTCTGAGGTACTGGGGGTTAGGACCTCAAAATATGAATTTTTGGGGTACACAATTAAGCACATAACAGAAATTAAAAGGGGGCTTAGGGTCAAAGGTTAGAGAGCATTGGGAGGTAAAGTTGAAAGGTTATGTTATAGGGCCAGATAGGTAGGTCATCTTGAATACCGGGTCTAGATTTTACTTTTGCAGCAGCAGGGAAGCAACGTAGATCTTTAAGAAGAAGAATTTGGCAGCAGTGTGTCTCAGGTGTATAACAAGGGAAAGAGTGGGAGTATGAAAAACGGGTTAGAATTGCCACTGCATATAGTCCAGACAGGCACTGATAAGAACTGAACTCAGGAGAGGAAGTCGAAGGGATTGAATGAAAGAGAAACTGAGAAGAAAAGGACAAGATGTATGTTTTAGTCTCTGCTTTCTGTTGCTATAACTGAATAACTGAGACTGGGCTATTTATAAAGAAAATAAATTTGGTTTTTATCCTTCTGGAGGCTGGGAAATCCATGGTCTCAGGGCCACATCTGATGAGAGCCTTCTTGCTGGTGGGGACTCTCACAGGAGAGTCCACCAGAGACAGCCAACCTGACTTTTTAAACAGACCCACTTTTGTGATAACTAACCCACTCCCATCATAACCCATTAATACATCAACCCATGAAAGAAGTAATCAATTTATTATTCATGAGGCCCAGCCCTCATAATTCAGTCACTTCTTAAAGGCTCCACCTCCCACCACTGCTGCATTGGGGATTACATTTCAACATGAGTTTCAGAGGGAACCATCAGACCACAGCAATGTATGTTTAGACTTTTCCAACAGTCAAGCCAGTGGAAGCTATGCCATAATAATTCAGCTTGTAAAAAGAAGTATTATCATTTAAGGTTGTGAGGCCTGGGACACAGGTGTTCCAGCTTACTAACACTGAAGACTAACTGTTTGAAAAGGAATAGGTTTCCTTTCTGGGTATGGAATATGCCAGAGATGTTCAAAAAATCAGTTTTATAAAAGGCATAAAAGTACCGGGTAGGAGATTGGATGATTAGATAGTCTTCATCTATGGTTAAGGGTCAGAAGTCTAAAGGTTTCATTTAGAACCCAGAGTAGGTAAAACATGTAGCTAACATCCTAAATTGCCCAGTCTTCTCTCAGAGATAATCTAGGGTAAGGTAGTTCTCTCCAACCCTGGTTGGAGGAGACCCTTTTGTTGGTTAGTTTGGGCAATACTCAGCATGCCTGAAGGGGAACGGATGTTATTTCAGTCGCTGGTGGGTATGTAAAATAGAGTAAATGGGCTTGGGAAATTAAGAATTTGATCACCGAAATGAAAACTTAGAATTGCAAGATCTTTTGTATTAAAAACTTAGCATTTATGACTTTTGTAGATTGTAATCACTAAACAAAATGCCTGTTTTAAAAAGTATTTTATTAATTTGTTTAATTACAAAAGAAATGTGTGCTTAATTCTTTTTTTTGTTGAAAGTAAACTATAAAAGTACTCTTTCATCCTCCTCAGTCTAGCTTCCTTAGGGACAGGCACTATAACAGTTACATCTGTAGCATTCTAGACCTTTTACTGTACATCCCCCATCTCCACCCTACACACATACACACACACATTTTCAGAGCTACACATTAAGAAGTATATATTACATAATCTGTATATACAGTATGCATATATAATCATACACTTTATCTACATATATACCAGTATATGTGTATATATTATGCATGCAAAGGTATATAATTTTTCTTTAATAAAACCAGTATTTGCATTAAACATTGTCCAATAATTTGCATTTTACTTATATATAATTTAATTAGTATATATATGTTCTCAAATAGCCAATATTTTAAATATTTTCTTAAATAATAAGACAAATATAGAATAAAGTCTCATAGAGATTATTTAAGAATTAGAAAAATAGGTACACCAAGGAAGTTATAATGAAACAATGAATTTTCTGTTAGTTCCCAAATATTACAACATGTAGGGTTATTCCATCCTGAACATTTTCATTGGCCTCTTGAAGGAAGAAAAATACAATGATTTAATATGTCCTTACACTTTATTAATAGGCAAACATTTCCAGGTGCTTTCCTTTCAGATATTTAACTTTTTTATCTAAATAGAAAGAACACATATAGAGTACCAATTTCATATTTGCCAAATGGTACATGTAGTCAAAAATAGTTGACTCTCCAGCTCCATAATTTATTTCTCCAGAGGCTACCATTAAGCAGTTTCTTATACATTCTAAAGATGTATCTTAGTATCCTATACATTTAAAATCAGACAATATTCACAAAGCAACACCATATCACCACCCACCAAAATCACTGCACTTGCATGAGTGCAGGCATACCTCATTTTATCACACTTTGCAGATATTATATTTGTTCTTTTTTAAAAATTGAACTGGCAACCCTGCACTGAGCAAGTCTATCAGCACCATTTCTCCAACACCACATGCTCACTTAGTGTCTGTGTCCCATGTGGGTAGTTCTCGAAATACTTCAAACCTTTTGGTTATTGTTGTATCTGTTATGGTAATCTGTGAGCAGCTATCTTCAATGTTGTTATAATTGTTTTGTTCTGACAATATTAAAGTTAGGCCAATTTGTAACCTTAGAATGGCCTAAGTGTTCAAGTGAAAAAAGAGTTGCTCACCTTTCTCACTTTAAATCAGAAGCTAAAAATAATTAAGCTGAGTGAAGATGGCATATTGAAAGCCAGGATATGCCTAAAGCCAGGTCTCTTGTATCAAACTGCTAGGTAAGTTGTGAATGCAAAGGAAGAGTTCTTGAAGGAAATTGAAAATGGTACTCCAGTGAGCACACAAATGATAGGAAAGCAAAGCAGCCTTATTCAGAGAAAGTTTGAGTTGTCTGGATAGAAGGTCAAACTGGCCACAACATTCCTTTAAGCCAAAACCTAATCCAGAGCAAGGCCCTAACTCCAACTCTATGAAGGCTGAGAGAGGTGAGGAAGCTGTAGAAGAAAAGTTTGAAGCTGGCAGAGGCTGGTTCATGAGGTTTAAAGAAAGAAGCTGTCTCTACAACATAAATGCAAGCTGAAGCAGCAAGTACCGATGTAGATGTAGATATTGTAGTAAATTATCCATAAGACATAGCTAGACTGTTGATGAAGGTGGCTACGCTACACAGATTTTCATTACAAATGAATCAGCCTTCTATTGGACAAAGATGCCATGTACAACTGTTAAAGAAGAGAAGTCAATGCCTGGCTTCAAAGCTACAAAACACAGGTTCCCTCTTGTCAGGGACTAATGCAACTGGTGACTTTATGTTGAAATAAATTCTCATGTACCATTCTGAAAATCCTACAGCCCTATGCAAAATCTACTCTGCCTGTGCTCTAGAATTGGAACAATAAAGCTTGGGTGGTAGCACATTTGTTTGTTTACAGCATGGTTTACTGAATATTTAAAGCCCACTGTTGAGACCTACTGCTCAGAATAACATATTTCTATCAAAATATAACTGCTCTTGACAATGCTCCCAGTCACCTGAGAGCTCTGATGGAGATGTACAAGGAGATTCATGTTTTCATGCCTGCCAAAACTAAATTAATAATTTGTTGTTGTTACCCAGGCTGGAATGCAGTGGTATGACCATAGCTCAATATAACCTCAAACTACTGGGCTCAAGAGATTCTCCTGCCTCAGCCACCCAAGTAGCTAGGACCACAGACATGTCCTACCATGCCCAGCCAAATTTTCTATTTTCATAGAGACTTCGTCTCACTTTGTTGCCCAGGCTGGCCTCGAACTCCTGGAACTATTTTCCACCTTATAAATCACAACTCAAAAAAGATATGTGAGTCATCAAGGGCTTACATATATTCACTGAAGTTTGAGAAATTAAGATTATTAGGTCAGGTATCAGAGTCCAATTTGCTGTTTTGAATCTTTAGTGTTTTGAAAACAGGAAGATATCTTTGCAGTAAGACATCTACCTATCATATGTGCTCTTCTGAAGGTAGGAGGATTTGCTTTCCTTGTGTCACTGCTGCATCACCATCCACGGCACTATTTCTGGTCTACGTTTCAGGGTTACCATAGCTGGGTGAAGCTGACAACCCGTGGGGTAAGATAATCTCATCTCTAGTCACAATCTTACTTTTTCTGTCATAGGATTATCTAAACATATCACTGGTAGTAGCTTATTTCTGATAATGGTTCTTAATGTCTCTCAAATTACTCATGCAGCATTTTGCATCTAAAATATCTTTAACAACACAAACTGCTGGTTTGCATCATGACAAAATCAGTCTTTTAGCTATCAGAAGTGTACTTTAGACTTACTGTTTAAGTAAGTCTACTTTTAATTGTATTAATCATTCCTAGCACTTTAAATCTCACGTAAAATGGAAGGCCACTTTTTCGGCCATTGTGAGCTTTGAAGTGAATATGTACCTTAAGAAGAAGATGGCCTTGGATATCTGAAAATGTCACACTTGAGTATGAGGCTATATTTACCTGCATCTTCAGGTTTCTTCTTTCAAACTCTAATACATTTTCTTGTTTTTCTTCTATATCTTTTAGAATGGCACTGAGGGTCTGATGCTATCAGATACATATACTTGAAACTTCATTACAAAGAGGTAGCAAATAAAATTTGCTCTCTGATATGCCATTGACAAACACAGAGTAAATAAAATACTAAAGAAAGTGTTTCTAAAAATGTTCATTTATCTTTATGCTCAAAATATACTCATACTTTGTATAAGCTTAGCTGTATAAGTGTTACAGACTTGAACAAAAGCAAACAACATATTTTGAGTTATGTAGTAGATCTCCTGGAAAATAGAATGTAAAAGTAACAATAATAAGAAATCAGTTTCTCACTGACTTCTCTTGAAACTATAGGTGTAGGAGAAAAATAAATCAGCACATAATATTGAAAGCGCATACATATAACAAGTTCACTTTAAGGCCTTATGACACTCACTGCACAATATTAAAATCTTATACATAATCTTAGAAATACAAAACACTATGCTCTCAAAAACTCACAAAGGGGACTTAATACCACTCCTACATGCCCTTGTCAGTACTAATCTTCCTGCCTGGAATGCTTTCAATTCACTCTGCCTTGATCCTTTTCTTTCCCTATGAGAGACAGAATCGTGGATTGAGCTCTGGAACCAGATTTCCAGGGTGTAAATCCTGGCTTCACATTTCCTCTCTGGTGACTCCAGCAAGTTACTTATCCTCTCTGTGTCTGAATTGTATATAACACATTAAAATGCTAAGGACAATGTCAGCACAAAGTAAGAACTCATTAAACAGTGAATATTATTATCATAAAAATCCATCTCATACAGGAAATTTCTGACTTAGCCAATGCGGATTTCCTTTTTCTCAGAATTCAGAATTTCAGTGCTACATAATTTAACACTAACATAATAATGTCTTACACATTCTATTTCCTCATCAGGACAATGAGATCTTATAGGCAGAAGCATGCCCTTTATATTTGTATACGGTTTTGTCATTGTGAGTTCATATAGCTATTGCTCCATTAATGATGACTGATGGATTGACACATATCACCTATCCTTTAATATACTCTCAATACACATTCATTTCTAAAACATGTAGGTCCTCAAAGCCTTCTGAAGTATGTTGCCCTGAAATTTTACTTTGGTGCCCACAAAATATTTTTTAAAGTATATAATAAAATAATCTAATTATTTGGCAAAGCAGTCTTACTGCTGTCATTTATTAAATGCATCAAAGTAAAATTACAAAGTACAAATTTTAAAAACAAGCAAATAAAAACCCACTAAGGTTTACCACTTTGTATGTGAATGATTTATGGTTATAAAAGCAAACAAAAGGCCAGAACTTGTGCCCAGGCTAAGCTCTATCCACAGATTAGGATAAAGAAAACATGGTGCCAACTTTACTTTCTGCTTTGCTCATATTGTGGATGTACTGTCTTGGACACTATGGGCCAAGACTTACCCAAAATAAGTTTTCATTGAGGATGCTACCTTGGTGAAGATTTTGTGTCTAGTTAAGTTTTGTGATTTTGTCCAGCTAAGAATATCCATCAATCGACATATATTTTATTAAGCAACTGCTATGTTATTTTTTCTAAAGCTACCTTTACATGGTGGGTTTTGTAGCGAAGTGTATTACTATAAACCATATAGGATCAAGGACAGCAAAACCAGGCTGCCTAATCCTCTTCTCTGTTTGGATTCCAGAATCTTTTCCATATCCTGTATCTCCTAGACACTTACGGAAGTGAGTGAAGACATATTTATGACAGTGGCAATGTCTGCAGATAAGAAGTAGCCAAATAATTCAAACTAGGTATAAAGTATAGCAGCTACTCCATAGTTCTGCATTCAAAGCAGATAATTAAGAGTTAACCACATGGCATAATTTCCATGTTCATTCTTTTCACTATCTTATCTTTTATGATAAAAAACAGGTCAATCTTTGTATCATTAAAATGGAGAGTACTGCCATTAGCCAATAACTAACTGGCTGGCTCAAAGAATGGCATTTTCTAAGGTGAAGAACGAAGTAACTTTAATTTCACTCACTACAGAAAGGCTTTCTCTTTATCTTTCTTGGTGTGAAAGGGAAGGTGAATCAATAGTTTTGCTATCATCACAAAAACACTTTATGTCTTTTAGATCGGACAGCAGGACCTTTTTCTTAAAAAAGTAAAATTAGAAAATATAATAAGAATGTGCAAAAATATAGTTTTCTTTTTCAGTTTCCCGGTGATGAGGACGGGAAGGAAAAATCAAGTTTACAACTATTACAATATCTTAGTCAGCACTCTTCATCATCATTAATTGGCTATTAATATATGGCTAACATTTACTGAGCACTTGTCACGTGCTGGGTGCCAAAACGTTTCCATAAATCATCTTATTTAATCTTCATATGAACCTGTGAAATAGGGAGTTTATTATATCCATTTTACAGAAAATGAAAGTGAGGCTTAGAGGGTTCAAGAAGTTGTCCAATGTCACACAGCTAGAACTGAAACCCAATCTTATCTCTCCAAAGTCCATGCTCTAAACCACTATGACTTGATTAATTGCCTCTGTAAAGTTCTCTTGGACCCTACTTGGTAAGGATGTTGGTAGGCCAGGGGAGAAGCGTGTGACACAATTGCTCTACCCATCATTCTCCCTCATGGTGAGAATATAGATATATTCCTAACTATTTTCTTGTTTAATAAACATAGGACACATCTATCCCACATATGAAAAAATTTACAACAAATAGGAAGATTTTCCTAAGCAGAGATGTATCTCTATATAAAATAGCAGTAATATTGATATAGATACCATTGACTATAGCATCACTCTCATCTCTATTATCGGTCTCAATAGCACCATAAGATTTCAGTAATTCTATCCCCTTTTCATCCTCAGCTTCATCCAAAGCACTCTTTTGTTTCTGATATTTTTGATTAGGGTTTGCTCCATTTTGTAGCAGAATCTCAGGTGCCTACAAAGTATTTTTTCAAAGTTATCTCTATAGACACCAAAGATGGATAATTTCTGTTTTCATCACAAAACACCACTGCCAAACATTAGAAGCTATCAAAAGAAAGTTTTCAAACTCAGGACATGAAAATGTTTCTTATATAAATTGATATGGCAATTTTTTATTATATAAATTGATACAAAATTTTTTATTATATAAATTGATATTTGCAATTGCAAACCTATCCCATTTGGACTGATTAGTCCTCACAAGAGAACCAAACACAAACACATGAAAGTACCATATGCTGCCTTCATTGCAGTAAGAAGTAGGCATAGGCAGGTTCAGTTCTAGATCAGTACTGCCCAGTAGAATTTCCTGTGATAATAAAGTGTTCTATATCTGCTCTGTCCAATAAGGTAACCACTAGTCACATGTGGCTTCTGAACATTTCAAATGTGGCTAATGTGACTGAAGAAATCAATTTTTTATTGAATTAATTTAAATTTAAATAGCCAAAGTAGCTAGTAGCTACTATATTGGGCGGCACAGATCTAGATGCTGTGCAGATGAAGCCACTTGCATGTTAATGTGGAATTTCTGACACCCAGAAGGATTTAATCTAACACAGCCTCTTGCCCTTCCCGCAAGCTGCTGGAGGACATGGTAGAAAAGTGGGGTAAGGAGTTGCTTCAGGGCTATATTATAAACTATATTATAAATTGTGATTAGACATAGTTGAATGACACTCTATTTAGACAAATACACACTTCACTGGTTCAGGAGGTTTTATGAACTAGCTTAGAGACCTAATACCCATTCTAATATTCTCCGTATGGAAATATGTTCCTAAATGATGAACTTTTAAAAAAATAATTTCAACTTTTTTTTTTTTTAGATTCAAACAACACATGTGCAGGTTAACTACATGGGTATATTGCATGAAGCTGAGGTTTGGGGTATGAATCATCCCATCACCCAGGTATTATGCATAGTACTCAACAGAGAGTTTTCCAGCTCTTGCCCTCCTGACTCTTTTCCCTGTCTAGTAGTCTCAGTGTCTACTTCCCATATTTCTGATCTTGTGTACCCAATGTTTAGCTCCCACTTACAAGTGAGAACATGTGGTATTTGACTTTCTCTTCCTGCATTAATTCGCTGAGAATAATGGCCTCCAGCTGCATCCATGTTGCTGCAAAGGACATGATTTTGTTCTTGTTTATGGCTGCACAGTATTCCATGGCATATGTGAACCACATCTTATTTATCCAATTTACCACTGATGGGCAACTTGGGTGATTTAATGTCTTTGCTATTGTGAATAGAGCTACAATTAACACACAAGTGCATGTGTCTTTTTGGCAGAACAATTTTGTTTTCCTTTGGGTACGTAGCCAGTGATGGAATTGCTAGGTTGCTATGGTAGTTCCAAGTAGTGGAATTGCTAAATTGCTATGGTAGTTCCAAGTTCTCTGAGAAATCTCCAAACTGTTTTCCACAGTAATTGAACTAATTTACATTGCTACCAACAGTGTATAAGTGTTCTCTTTTCTCCACAACCTTACCAGCATCTGTTATTAACTAATAGCCACTCTGACTGGTGTGAGCTAATATCTCACTGTGACTTTGATTTACACTTCTCTGATGATTAGTGGTACTGAGCACTTTTTTCATATATTTGTTGGCCACTTGTATACTAAATGACAAACTTCACAGAATATTAAAGATAAGAGGGAAACTTAGAAACCCCATCATTTTAGATACAAGGAAGCTAAGGTCAAAGAAGATGTGTTATTTTGGGGAGAAAAAAGTTTCTAATGTAAATAAGGTTGCTCTGAGTAATTCTTAAATTGTGTATTAGAAATAAACTTGTAATTGACCAAAGTGAAGAATGGTTACTAAATAGATTATGGTATAAGTCAGCCAGGAACAGTGGTACATGCCTGAAATCCCAGTACTTTGGTAGGCTGAGGCAGGAAATTGCTTGAGCCCAGGAGTTCGAGACCAGCCTGTGCAACATAGTGAGACCTCTTCTCTATAAAAAATTAGCCAGGTGTAGTGGCACACACTTCTAGTCCCAGCTACTTTAAAGGTGGAGGATCACTTGAGCCTGGGAGGTTGAGGCTTCAGTGAGCCATGCTAGTGCCACTGTACCCCAGGCTGGTTGACAGAGTGAGACCTGGTCTCAAAAAAAAAATTATAGTATAAGTCAATTAGTAAAAAAAACAATAATCCCACTTGCAAGGGGCAAGCAAGTGACTCACCACTGAAAAATCTTCTAGTAAGGAAAAGATCATTAGGATTTTGTTAAAATGGAGAGCTACTGTATGCCAATGGATAAAGTAAAACTTTCTGCTTATGTCCAAGGATAAAGAGGCAGAGAAATTTAGGAGCAAATAGGCCAGTAGAAATTATTAAGGATAACCTCTTAGTTGCTCTACTAGCCTAGAGGTAGCATAGCATAAAGAAAAAACTGAACCAAATCACAAAGACACAGAAGAAAAAACATGAAGAAAAACGAATCCATAAAACAACTAGTGATAACACCATGACAGGAAGAAAACCTCATGTATCAATATTAACCTTAAATGTAAGTGAATTAAATGCTCCACTTAAAAGATGTAGATAGGCAGAATGGATTTTAAAAATGAACCAATTCTATGCTGCCTACAAGAAACTCATCTTACTGGTAAAGACACATAGACTAAAGATAAAGGGTGCAGTGGCTCATGCCTGTAATCCCAACACTTTGGGAGGCTGAGGCAGGCGGATCATGAGGTCAGGAGTTTCAGACCAGCCTGATCAACATGGTGAAACCCCGTCTTTACTAAAAATACAAAAAATAGCTGGTACGGTAATGCATCCCTGTTAATCCCAGCTATTCAGGAGGCTGGGGCAGAAGAATTGCTTGAACCCGGGAGGCGGAGGTTGCAGTGAGCTGAAATCGCACCACTGCACTCCAGCCTGGCAACAGAGCAAGACACCATCTCAAAAAAAAGCTGGCGGAGTGGGGGTGGTAGAAAATGATATTCTATGCAAAGGAAAACAAGAAGCATTAAAGGAGTAGCTATACTTATAATAAATTAAGCCAACTTTAAATCAAAAACAGCAAAAAAGAGACAAAGGTCATTATCTAATGATAAAGGATGATATCAATTCAACAAAAGGATATAATAATATTAAAAACATATGTACTCAACACTGGAGCACCCAGATTCATAAAACAAATGTTACTAAACCTAAAGAAAGATACAGACAGCAATACAATAATACTGGGGGTCTTGAACACCCCAGTCACAGCCCTAGACAGATCACTGAGGCAGAAAATCAAGAAAGAAACACAGGAGTTAAATGGAACTTTAGACCCAATGGACCTAGCAGACACTTAGAGAACATTCTATCCAACACTGCAGAATATACATTCTTCTCATCAGCACCTGAAACATTCTCACAAATAGAGCATATGTCAGGCCACAAAACTAGTCTTGATAAATTTCAAACAAATTTATCACATCAAGTATTTTCTCAGAACACAGTGTAATAAAACTAGAAATCAATATTAAGAGGAATTCTCAAAATGATACAAATACATGAAATTAAACAACACACTCCTGAATAATCTTTGGGTCAACGACAAAGTTAAGAAAGAATTAAAAAAATCTTTTGAAACAAATGAAAATAGAGACAGAATATACCAAAACTTTTGGGATCCAGCCAAAATAGTGTTAAGAGGGAGGTTTATAGCATCAAATGCCTACACCAAAAGAATAGGAAGATTACAAATTAACTCACTAAAGTAACTGGAAAAAAAAAGAAAAAAACAAACCCAAAGCTAGCAGAAGAAAAGAAATAACAAAGATCAGAGTAGAACTAAATGATATGGAGACCAAACAAAACAAAATGAAACAAAAACAAAGAATCACTGAATTGAAAAGCCAGCTCTTTGGATAAATTCCTGGAAACAGAACCTTGTAAGACTGAACCATGAAAAACAAGATATCTTGAACAGACTAATAACAAATCCTCTCAACAAGAAAAGCCTAGGTCAAGATGAGCTCACAGTCAAATTCTATCAAACATACAAAGAAGAACTGGTACCAACTTTACTGAAACTGTTCCAAAAAACTGAGCAGGAGAGAACCCTCCCTAGCTCATTCCATGAAGCCAGTATCACCCTGACACCAAAGTCTGGCAAGAACACAAACAAACAAACAGAAAACTTACAGACCAATATCCCTGATGAAGATAGATACAAAATCCTCAACAAAATACTAGCAAACCGAACCCACCAGCACATCAAAAAGATAACACACCATGACCAAGTGGGTTGTATTCCAGGGATGCAAGGATGGCTCAGCATATACAAACCAGTAAATGTGATTCATTACATAAAGAAATTTAAAGACAAAAATCACATCATCATTTCAATAGATGTAGAAAAGGCATTTGATAAAATTGAACATTCCTTATGATAAAAACTCTCAACAAACTAGTCATAGTGGAAAAAACCTACCACAAAATAATAAAGGCCATATGAAACAAACCTATAGCCAACATCATATTGAATTGGGAAAAGTTGAAAAAAATTCCCCTAAGAACTGGAATAAGACAACAATGCCCACTTTCACAACTCCTATTTAACTTAGTCCCAGAAGTCCTAGCAAGACCAATCAGGCAAAAAAAAAAAAAAAAAAAAAAAAAAAAAAAAAAAAGAAAGAAATAGAAGGCATCCAAGGACCAGGGCACATTTCTTTTCAACACATTGCTTTAGCAGGTCTAACAAAGTATCTTCCCTAGAAAACCCCAAGACGCCTCAAGTCTACAGGAAAATTTGAATCACCTGTTCATTTTGACTGGTATACAACCATCACAATGACATGATCAGAACCATCCATTTCCTAGCCATTGTCCCTCAGAGATGAGCAAATTGCATTGCAGTCCTTTCACCCTGTGGTTGAAAGCTGGTGACCACACCGAAACCCCTTTTTTCTACTCATTGGAATTAATATTTGCATCCCCATCCCCGAACCCTTTAATCTCTATATATTCCAATATCTCCACCATCCAGCATTATCCTGGACCATGGGAATATCTTAGGAAGCACTTTCTGATGAAGCAATGTTTTCTCCTCTTTTTTTTTTTTTGAGATGGAGTTTTGCCTGTTGCCAGCTGGTAGGGAATGCAACAGCGCTATCTCTGCTAACTGCAACCTCGCACCTCCTGAGACCAAGCGATTCTCCTGCCTCAGCCCCCGAGTAGCTGAAATTACAGGTGCCCGCTGTCATGCCCTCTAATTTTTTTTTTTTTGTGTACTTTTAGTAGAGACAGGGTTTTCCTATGTTGGCCAGGCTGGTCTCAAATTCCTGACCTCAGGTGATACACCCGCCTCAGCCTACCAATGTGCTGAATTACAGACGTGAGTCACCACACCCGGCCAATGTTTCTCTTCTTATCCAAATCATGAATTTCTATTTGTGCCGTTTTTATCCCTCCCAGTTAAAGATGTCCCAGAGGGAAACTGTTATACGAGGTTTTCCAACATTGTAGCAACAATAATAATCACTGTATAGTGCTCCGCCCAGTTGACCTTTATACTAGTAGGTGGCAGAAGTAAGACTCAGGTGCAAATTTCTGACTAAAATGCTGTGTCCAAAAGAACAGGCAAAATAAAACAGAGATAATTGGTGAAACAGTAAAGCAAAAGGGGTGAGCTGCTCTCACCAAAGATAAATGTCCCACTTCACAGGTTCACTGATTCCTGTGAAAGCAGGTTAATCCTGCTCTGTATTATTAAGTCCTAGGAGGAAGAGTTTCTGTTATTCATTCATTAATTCATTCACTCATTCATTCTTCAGCGTATATTACTGAGTACCAAACATATCTGGGTCTGTGTTAAGTGCTAGGTAATCCATCCGTGAATTAAGAGCACGTGAATTAAGAGCACGTGAATTGCTGTTGGTGAGAGCAGACCACCCCTTTTGCTTTACGGAACACTCTGCATTGGGATGGCAGCCTGAATGAAGGGAGAGGGAAACAGATAGATTGAAGATAGGTTCTGGTGAGTGAAACAAGCCTTGCTAAGATGGCTCATATGTCGAAAGAATAATCAAGGATGACTCGGCTTGAATACCTGAATTTTGCCATTTATTGAGTTTGGGAAGAACAGAAAAGCAATACATTTGGAGGAAAAGTAAACCCAGTTTTGGACACAGCAAGCTTAAATTATCTATAAATCATTCAAGTAGAAATAAGCATTCTGATTGTTATCTAATCTGGAGCTCAGAGATGAGGCCTGAGCTAGAGATATAAATGGAGGGACAAAAGCATATAAACGGCCTTTAAAGGATGAGACTAGAGAGATTACCTAGAGAGAATGTGTAAAAAGGGAAGAAAAAGGGGCCAGGACCCTTACTGAGGCTCTTTCTACTCTACCACACTGCCGTTTTTTGCTTGGATTTCTAAGTGGAGAAAATAAATACATATGTAAAATGTATCGGCTGAAATGGACATAGCATGGTCCATGGGGGGAAATGCTGGAACTCGTCTGTTTTTTTGTTTTGTTTTGTTTTAACTAAAGTGCTATAGGTGAAGGAAAAAATGGAGATCTGAATCACTGAAGTTCTTAAAAAACAGATTCTAGCTCTCTCTCTCTCTCTGTCTCTCTCTCACACACACACAATGACAGATGATAATCACCTACTCATACACAAATGAAAAATACAACCCCATGAACCAAAAATGCTTCATCTTCTTATCTTTTAATAGGACACAAGAGAAATAAAAAGCCAGAGTTGCCCTAACATTAGTTCATTCCTCTCCCATGACTCATTAAGCATTGATGTCACCTTAAAATTTTACAATTAAGAGAAATTGGTCCTATGTGCATTAATGGAGCTCTTCCCTGCCCTGGACCCAGCAGGGTCTATCTGACATGAAGCAACAGAGTTTATGGGGAATATAAGAGGGTGATGTTCCCATACCCTTCCTGAACCGGGGCCCCACCTTTGAGAACACGAACTGGCTCCCAAAAGCTGCCCTCTAAGAGGCTCTTTCTGTGCACAAACTTTTTAGTGATGTATTAATTTTTCTTGAAAGGTAGGGTAGGGGAAAGAATTTGGAAGTATATTTGAGCTGATTGTTGTATTTACAAAATTAATGTCTTTATGTCTAATTATAGAACTAAAATGGGCAATTAGAGCCCATAATTAAAGAATGTACATAATGATGAAATTACAGTGTGCAATGATTCAGGAAAAATCTTAATTATACTCTGTGAACCTGAAGTTCCTGGCACTATCTCACATTGCTATTTTCA